>NC_090300.1:124093750-126543125 GCF_039906515.1 Pseudorca crassidens | reverse complement strand
TTCACATAGTTCATAACAAAATCCCATCTTCTTCTAAAAAGAAAAACAGCAAAGTCCTTGAGAGTTTACAGTGGTGTATGACAATATGCACAGATCATGTATTTGTCTTACTTCAATTTGTCAAATGTAAACTAACCAAACATTTGCAATCACTATGGTTTTTGGTGTGTCTATTCCTTCCACTAAGTTTTATTTTTCTTTCCTTATAGGTAGAACTAAAAAATTTCCTTTCATATTGAAAGGAATTTAGTATTTTGGCTGGCTAGCTGAAGCCTTTTAAAAGTGCAGAAAATAAGATATTCTGTGCCCTTCTAGGACTTTCCACCAACTTTGATCTGGTCTCACATTAATATGGGCTGTCAGAAAAACACTTTTTATTCTAGACCCAAGTTATTAACTCTGGTTGCACATTAGATCACTCAGGAAGAATTTAAAATATACCAGTGCTTGGGTCCCATCCCAGATCAATTAAGACAGAATTGGGTGAAGGGATATAGACATTAAAAAGCATTTCCTATGTGGTTCACTCATGCATCTTGGAATTAGAACTGTTTCTCTCTCTCTTTCTTGATGCTGTTTTGTTTACATGTAAGATAGACTCTTACTTTCCTTGAATAGAAACCACCCCTTCTCTATCTTTCTGTTACCAGTCTCCCAAACACATGTGTGCTTTATTACCTAGGGAGCAAGCTGTGGCTTTTGCCAGCCATTTACATTTCCATCTTCTAATCAGCATCTGAGTGCTGGCAAATGGCCCTAGACTTCTTAAAAAAAAATATGGTCTCAGGTATTTCTCATTAGATGGTCATATGACTACACCACTGAGGCCACTAATGTCAGGACTAGGTGTCAGGACCAAAGCCAAAGCTAGCTAACCGTAATATGGAGTACAGCTTTGAAGACTTAATAAAATAAATTCTCATCAACTGGTTAGCTCAAGCATGTCTGTACTTCTTAAAACACCAAAAAGGGTAATACTGCACCAAACACATTTCAATCAGTAGTATTTGAAGCTCTTCTAAACGTTATGAGCTATAATATTTCCCCTACAAAGAATTAACAGTATTTTATAATTTTGTAAAAAGATGTAACTCTAATTTTCAGATGGTCTGGAACATATGTATGTGTTCGGAATTATTTCTTCCTGTGGTTCTAAGACTTTTGCTCTTTACTGATAGAAATATTGAACGTCCGGAATACTGAGTTTCATGCAACCATTGCCTGAGCTGACATTAGATTATTTTCTTTGGTTTTTAAAATCTTGGAAGCATTTGATTTACAGGTTTTCTGTATCTTTTTTAAGATTCTGTGCTTTATCTCAAAAATACTTCTGTGTATGAAGCATTAATTTAGGTATTTATGATGCCTTAGCTGATAGTTCATCTGGTATTATTCTCTTATTTATTTATTTAAATAAGAGAGTCTAAAATACACAGGGGAAATTATCTTTCTGTATATCTTGTCTTCAGTCATTTCTTCTGCTATTCTTATTTCTTATTCTTATTTCTTCCTATACACTTCTTTCCCTTGGTGATGATTCCAAAAGCCTTAGCTCTTAGTTACATATTAAAAACAAATGACCAGTAAGCATTTGTCAGTATACTTCTTACATACTGTCTTTGTATTCCTGTCACCCAATATAGTTCCAGAATTCAATGGGTACACAGCAATTGTAGTATAATGGCTGACTGAATGAAGGAATGAATTTCTACAGTCTTTTTCTGAGATCCATAATTTTAATAATTCCTGAATATTTATTTGATAATATTAACCTTCAAGCTCTCAACCTAGATTTCTAGATAGACCTTAGTTTTATAACTAGCAATATTTGTTCTTCCTTCTTGTACTATCAATTAATGTAGATGCTAACCAAGTAATGAACTCAGTTTCTGAACCCTCAGGACCAAATTTTATTGATCACAAATATAACACGTTTAAGCAGATATTGATTAACAGGATGCTCAATAATATGTAAATTTTTCTAGTAAAACATAGACTACGTTTGAAAAATTAAATCAGAGACTCTATTTCAGTTCCTTAAATTACCTGGAATAAACCCTTTACAACCTGGCACATGCTTCACATGAATGGAATTGGCAAGATTTCCCTGACAGCTTGTCATTAGAGCCCTATCCACCATCTGCCCTACTGCAGTGGGGTAAAGCACATGGGACTTGTACTGAATAAATCTGGGTTACAGCTTGAACTCCCTCACATATCCTCAGTGAACTTGGCCAAATTAATTAGCATATATGCATTTTAATTCCAAAAGTTATAAAATATGAAAAGCCACAGCTACATGCTATACATGTCATAGGAGAACTTAATCGTTTAAGTAAACAAGACCAACGTATATAAACTGTGAAAATACTACACAATGCTTTTATCATCATTTAGAATGTTGTAGTTAAGGTCTTTTCTCATAGAAAAATTATGAAGAACCTATGGCTATTTTATAAATTGTTTTATAAATAATTTCCAAAAGCACAAGATTTTTTTAAGATATTTTTTAAATGCCACTTTTTGTTGTAGTCATTGTTTTTCTGACATTTTAAAAGTCAGGTGAATTTTTTTCTTTTTTTTCTTTTTTTTTTTTTTTGACTTTTTTTTGACTTTTTTTTTTTGACTTTTTCTTTTTAACTGAAGTTGTTTGGGACACATGATAGCCCAAAATATATCTTGGATTTATTAATAATACTCAACAAATAGAGAATACTATGTGATGATGACATTTATAACAGCAATTATATTAATAATTGTGATACTTATTTGGTACTTATTTGTGTCAAGGACTGTTACAAAAATTTTATAAATATTAAGTCAACTAATCCTTACCACCCTGTGAAGTAAATATAATTATCTCCATCTTTTCAGATGAGAATTGAGACACAGAAGATAGATAACTTACCCCAGTTCACTATAAAACCTTAATAAGTCATGATATTTTACTGGGTCACAGTTGATATTAAGTGATACGGGGATTCCCTGATATCTCACAGGATTGATGTGGGGAAAATATGAGACAGTAGATATAAAGATATAAATTTATAAACTGTTATAAATAGCACAATTTTCCGGACGAATAAATTGTCAGGCAAATAATTTAGGGGGTTTCTCCAGAGACAATTTGGATAATTAGTGAGAGAACCAGAACCAGAATCCAGTTTAAGTACTTTCCACCAATCTGGCTCTCAGGAAAAGAAGTAGAAAAATAAAGTAGCCTTTCCAATGGCTGGATATGCAACAGTGTAGTACAAAAATCAAGTTTCTTTTTGGGAAGGGATTCGTGCAGAATGCAGGTTTTTGCTTTTTAGAAAATATTTTAGCAAATTAATCTGATATATTTTTGTATGTTAATATGATTTTAGTAGTTAAAACTTCCTAAACTTTTGGGAGATGACATTATGCTTTTGAACGTTACTTTTTAAGTATGTATGCCACCCCCAATGGGAATGGTTTACAATTCATAAATGGTTGATAGAAATCTGTTGGGTACTTGATATAGTCCCTTCTAAAACAGTTTTAATTTTCATCTTGCTTTTAACCCTTCTTCAGTAGAGGATTTTGCAACATTAAAAATATATATTTATATATATATATATATATATATATTTAGCTCAAACACAATATCTTCTAGAAGAAACAGAATGTAGGCGATGGCATTGTTTAGGTGATAGTGTCATTTTGTGTGTTTGTGTTTGTGTGGCATACAGAAAGAGAGGAAAACAGCTAAATTTTTTCTTAAGATAATTGCAGTTTGGAAGGGAAAAAAATGTAAACTTACCTAACATAATTAGCATATATATATGTGAGTTAAAAGTCTCTCTGACCTTCATCTTTAAAATGCTCTTCCATAAAATGTACCTAAATTTAATTTGATGGTCTGTGTGATACTAGCAAATTCAATGCTTAAAAACATGAAGGTTTACATTTTATAATACCACCCTAATGTTGAACGATCACAACACTGAGTCATTATAAGGAATATCTAATAATTTCTTCAAAGGAAGATAATTAATTTTTATGAACACTGGCTCGTTGCAAAGCATAATACCCTATGTGGATTATGAGTAACAGACTGTTTGCCTACTGTTTTCTCCCTCAACTACATTTTTTCTCTCTTAAAATTTTCTGCTCCAGATGTCTGCCTGGATGAGCATCGCCTGAGGATGGTTGCTGTGGCATGCACTGTCTCCTCTTCATACAGAAACATTTTAATTTTTTTGAAGTATGGGTTGCAAACGCCTCAGGGAAAAATTCCTCACCAGCCCTTTTAGCATTGGGTTTGCTCAACATCTGAATTTTCAGTTTGCTTAAATGTTTAAAGACTAAACATTCTAGAGGCAAAGCTAAAAGAGATGAGAAAGCTCTGTGTATCTCTCTCTTTTGTACAATGTCAACCCCGCAGATTATTGGTCAATAAATGCTGACATTAGGAAATATTCTCATATGGAGGAAATTGGGAAACTAATTTCATTTAGTCCAATTGTATCTAGAGATTACAAATGCTTCCATTATCTGCTGTCATGACCCACAAAGGGGATTTGCTCTGAGCAGATTATGCCATGAGATTGAAGCCTTTATCAGTATTATAATATGAGAAGCTGTCACTTTGTAACCCTAGGAAATTGAGGTAAACAACTCTCTGAACTTCCAGTTGATTATGTCAGGGGAAAATGGCCATCTTATTACAACTTTTTACAAGAAAGAATATCTTCCTAATGTTTGTAATAAAATGACTAAAGCTTCAAATTTTACATGTTTTACCCTCATGAAAAGTGCTTTGACGTAGGCATGAGTTAAGAAACGCTAATGTTAAGAGGAAAAACTATTCAAATGCCCCCATTTTATTCAATGAATAACAAAACTGTCCTTCTAAAATTAAATGTACAACTCAAAACCAAAGTGTTCATGATTATAAATGTTTCTATGATTTCACCTTGATCTGTTTTATTTTCATATATAATAATATATTTGGTCTTCTCTTCTAATGCTCTAAAATAAATTCTCCCCCATAATTAAAAAGTAATTTGTAAAATTTCTAATGTACAGCATCAGAAGAATACTTCTTGGCTAAGAAAAAATTCAAATTTAAGTATCATTTTGAAGAAAAAAAAATGATGTAAATCCAAATAGTTTTCTTATGCTTCATCCCAATGTTGAATGTTTATGGCTGACTTCTATACTAAACGAAGGCAACTGATATCCATTTTGTAAATTTATCATGGTGATGTGGCTTTTAGTTTTAAGGATTAAAATGCATTGAGTAAATATTTCAAACTGTTTTAAACAATTGGCAGGTCTTTCAAAAGCCCCGTTCTATTCTTTCAGTATCTGCAATTCAGCATTTAATAATGTCTAAAACTGCTAAATAACACTAAATACGAATACTGTTTAAAAAACCCCACTTAAACCATACCACATTGCATGATTTGATGAATAAAGTTGATTTTTTATTAATGCTCTTCATTAGGATAATATACCTGTACAGCAAAATGAATTTACATTTAATTCAAATTTCTCAAAAGGTAGGTCTCAAATTAATTTGGAGAACTGTAAACCTTGAACTGATTGCTGCCCAACAGAACATGTGCTTTGATAAGGAGAAAATAAAATGTATATTAAATAGATATTCTTAATCTGGGAGATAAACCCTCTATTCAAACTCAACCTTGAGGCTGTAAGTTAAGCTAAAATATCATTTAAATGGAGACTTACTCAGAGATTTGGAAGTTGGGGCTCTGATTTTAACAGGAATTGAAAATTCTACTTCTGAGTTGAAATGTAAGATAAAGAGTAGTCACAATGTTCACAATTATGCTATCATTTGCTCTGAAATATTTAAATATGCTGTGAGTTTTAAGTCCCACCTTACCTATAGCCACAGCTTGTTATAGAAAGTAGTTAGGTAGAACTTTTCATCATGAAGAACCTAGGGGTAAGACAGGAATAAAGACACAGACCTACTAGAGAATAGACTTGAGGATATGGGGAGGGGGAAGGGCAAGCTGTGACAAAGCGCGAGAGAGGCATGGACATATATACACTACCAAACCGTAAGGTAGATAGCTAGTGGGAAGCAGCCGCATAGCACAGGGAGATCAGCTCGGTGCTTTGGGACCATCTAGAAGGGTGGGATAGGGAGGGTGGGAGGGAGGGAGATGCAAGAAGGAGGAGATATGGGGATATATGTATATGTATAACTGATTCACTTTGTTATAAAGCAGAAGCTAACACACAATTGTAAAGCAATTATACTCCAATAAAGATGTTAAAAAACAAAAAAAACAAACAAAAAACAAAACAAAACAAAAACAAAAAATGATATGAAACCTTAAAAAATTTGAAACCACAGTGACAGTGTGACCTGATCCCTCAGGGCTCTCTGCAGGATTAAATCCTCTACTAAATGGGATGCCTGACTAATGAAAGGATTATGGAATTAGGTAGTCATGCCCATTACAGCTGTATTATTTCTGCTCATTCTCCTGAAAATACCAACCATGTGCCTCCAGAAATAGGATTAAATATCAATCAGCAATTAATGACTCAGAAAGCAGAGAAACCAGGGATAGAAACATAAATAATGAGCAGAATTCTCAGGTTAATGGGTTTGGCCCTAAGGAAAACAAAACAAAAAAGAATCATTAAAAAAGAACAAATATGATAGAGAAATTGTGTTAAAACAAGACTGTTTGCTTAACTCTAGCTTTCTATCCTAAACCAACTCTTCCAAAGTGCCTAGGGTAAAGATTCTGTTGTTGTTTTGATATTATGGGTTACAGGGAAAACATGAAGGCTCCAAACTTGATTTGTAAAATGCACACACTCACACACACACAGGACAAAATGATGTCTGTGGATATTACTTGAACTTGAGAGTTTGCTATTATGTATGTTTATTAGGTCATCAGCTATGCTGTGACCTAAACAATCCTGAATAAAGTGTGTTATAAATACTACACTGTCATAACTTAAATCCAAATTTCCCAAGTTTAATAGATTTTATTTTGAAAATGCCTACAAAAGTAGAAAACAGTTATCTTTCAACAGTTTGTATCGATAATTACTTTACCTGACCACTGTACTCAGATAAAATTGTACTTTAGTAGTTACAAAGAAATTACCAAGTTTCATAAGTGAAGATAAAACTAGTAAGTATAAATACAAAGATATAATATAAATTATCTTGAAAATAGTTTTCTCTCATTTATCAAAATTGACACTTTTATCTATTAATGGTGATAGATATTTTTGGATATCAAAAATCTCTGACAAAAAAAAATCTCTGACAAAACATATTTTTATAAAGGACCATTGTCAAAACATAGAGAATCATTTTCACTTTATATTTTATTTGGTTTAGATCTTTGTTTTTTAGATCTTATATATATCTACTGACTTTATGAGATTCTATCTTATGGAAAAGAGGACCCATGAAGTTGCCTAATATCTATATTCGTGTGAATACTAGGAATCATAAAAGGGAACTGAATTTATCTCATTTTATTTTACTTACAAATGGATGTGAGGAGACCATTATGTAATAAAAATCTATTTGTTGTTTTTAGAGGATAATTCTTTCATAGTGTTTAATTTGCAAGTATTTTACCATGATTTTGTATAATCAAGATACAAATCCCTTTCACATTTACAAGGAAACATTGATAGCTGTGAAAAATATCGAACATTCAAACTTTAAATAAGAGGAGCACATCTTTCATTTAATGTATTTATGAATTCAAACATATTTATTGATAACTGTGAATTTCTCACCGTGGAAAATTGAAAGATGACACAATTCATACTCTCCAAATTCAATGATTCAGTAGAGAGTATAACACATGTCCTCAAATATCTAGACTATATATGACTATGATCAATGCCAAAAGAAAGAGGTAATACCTCTCTAGGTTTAAAAGACAGAGGGTATTTTTTTTGTGTGTATGAGGGGTACCAATCAGGGAAGTTTCATGAGGGATGACAGGATTTCATCAGAGAAAGATGCAATGACAGACAGTGAACAAAGTCCAAGAGAAAGCAACATTCAGAGGATTGATGCTCATGGTGACTAGATACGTTAAGAATGATGATAGATGCTTGATTTCTTTTAAGCATTCATTAACTCCATAAGTGCAGATTACATGGCTATGATATCCCAGGCAAGAAAATAATTAATTATAAACCCTCATAATAAGTATATTGCTTTATTAATAAACACAATTAAAAAAAAACAATAAAGGCTGTTGTGAGGATATGTAACAAGGGGACTTGATCTAGTCCAGTAAAGATAGAGGTTGGTGATGGGTGGTCCTCAGAGATATGGACCTCTGAGCTGAGATCTGAATGTAGGGTAGAAATGAACTATGCAAACAAACAGTTGTGGGGAGATGGAGGGATGAATATTCCGCTCAAATCCAGAGATGAAGCTGCTGGATAAAGCTGTATCTATATACAATTATACCTCTATACTTTATAATTAAGTGAGTCAATTAATTCCTTTCATCATATAACCAGTGTTATTTGAATCTTCTGTTACATTCAGTATAAAGGTCCTAATTGATTTAGAAGTGTATTCAGCACTTGACTCCTTTTTAATTTATAATTTTAGATCTCTCTGGAGAGTTTAATAAGTAATGAATTTAATGTAGAATTTTTAGAAATAATAAAATAATAATTTTATAATTTAAATAAAATAAATAAAATAAAATAAAAAAATAAATAAAATAAAAAAATTTTAAATAAAATATATAAATAAAATATATTTAAATAAAATAATAATAAAAACTAGGTGCATCTACTGATGTCTTTTTTCAATACCTATCAATTTAATTTACATATAAAATAATAATTAATTTAAATATTATTCAATCAGAGAAGAAATAAATAAAACTATGGATTTAATTCCCTTGCAAACTTCTTGAATATTTCAATCCCAGGTACTTCTTACTTGTCAAAACTGAAAATATAAAATACAGAAACATTTATATTTCATTAAGTTCTAATGAAAATTTAAATTGGTAAAAAAAAATAAAGCTATGTTTATCTCTGCTACCAAAGCATTTCAATACTTCATCTCCTTTTTTTCCCCTGTATACCTGTCATAAGATTACATAAGACAAAAGATGTTTGAATAATTGGTGTCCTATTTTGATTTGATGTCCTATTTTGACTTACTAGGTGGATATGTGGAAATTATTTGAAAACTCTTTTGCTACAATGCTTTACTTTTAAAATTGTAATATACTATAGAGGATGTTATGTCTTTATAAACATAGATACTATAAAACTATAAAAGTAAAATATGGAACTAAAGTACCATTAGCTGCAATTTACTTATTACTGAATATCTATTTGAATTGGAAAATAATCTGCTGCGCAATTTATTTATCATTCATTTAAATTCTCAGCACAATAACAGCTATCAGGTCAGGCATTTCATATAAGGTAGTAATCTTATGGATCAAGGATTCTTAACTCTGCTTAAAAGCTCCTACTATTCCAGAGAACAAACGTATGGACACCAAGGGCGGGGGGCAAATGCAGAGAGGGGGGAATGAATTGGGAGATTGGGATTGACATATATACACCAATATGTATAAAATAGATAACTAATAAGAACCTGCTGTATAGCACAGGGAACTCCACTTTGCTGTAGTTTTGCTGTAGAGTAGAAACTAACACAATATTGTAAAACAACTATACCCCAATATATATATATATATTTTTTTTTTTTTAAACTCCTACTATTCCAGATACTCATTAAGTCTTAGGGAAACCCTGGGCTAAGAGGTCAGGGGAAAAAAAATAGTGCACATATAGTTCACACCGTGGATAATGTGCAAATAAGTAATGTCATCACTGAATAGAGTTATTATAAAATTGAAAATCAGCAACTTTGCAGAGTGTTTTAACAGAAAAAGGTCTCCTTGGGGGAAAAAAAAATCAATACTTCAAACACTTTCTAGGAAAAAAGTTTATTCAAATTGAAATTTAAATTTCTTTCATATGCGTATGCCCATTTAAACGATATGTCATTGCATATTATCTCTCTTACAGAGAGTTTTCCATGATCTTGCCTCCAAACTAAGTTTGATACTTACATTAGCTGCTCACATAGTGTCTGGTTCTTTTTCTTATCATTACACATTCTAGCCTTTTCTTGTTACTTGTTTTCCTTATTACACTGCAAATTTCATGAGAGCAGGACTCTTATCTTGTTCCTTCACTAATCATACTACCTACTGAGCAAGGTGTTTTTCTGACACATAGTATAATGTTAATAAATGCACAGATAATTACTGCAGGAAAGCCCAACAGACATTTTATTCAAGTGGCGATTGTTAATTTTTCCAATATTAATAAGGTTGCTTTAGGCTAATATTAGTGAAACCTCTATGACTACTTTATAGAACCACTCAATACTCCTCTTCTTCACTAAGGGCTGTATATCAATAGACCATTCATAATTAGCATGAAAATGTTATGAATTAATATGAAATAATGAATACATAATGCTCTAAAATATTAAACCTACACATAAATTTACTCAGAATTTCTAATTTATTTTTCAAGGTGTATGTGAAAATTATGAACCTACGTATGCTATTAAATACAGTGTGTACTTTCCAGTACTCTATATAGAAATTATACCTTATTTTAGAAGGCCGGGCATGTATATTGAAAATGATATTCAGTATGATCACTAGATTTAACTTCTATTACTGAACATCAAAAAAAAAAAGCAATTGTTATTTCTGGTTACTATTTCTACGTAGCAAAGAGAATATGTATCATGACTCAAGTTACTAATTTCAAGAAAAAAGTAAAACATATAATTTCTTGTGGAATACATTCTATTCTTGTCCATAGATGGTGATGTCAAACTTTATTTGCATGCAAAAAGTACACTGAAACAATTCCACTTTAAGTACACTTGATATCAGTGTCATGACAACAAGAAGAACCCTAATATTCTGATTTTATCTAAACAATATAAATACTTTGGTATTGATCATTTCAGGAATTAATTTGATTAAAATATCTATGTAGAAAGAAAATGGCATGTTAAATTAAAATGGCTTACACTGATTCCAAGGAGGTAAGAAAAAAATATTTTTGACTAATCAAAAATTTTGAAACCATATTCTGGGAACTTTGAATGATGTTAAACTTAAAAGGAATGTAAACTGGAACTTTATGGGAAACAGAAGAATGGTAGAACACCTTTTGTTATTGAAGCTATCAGCAGAAAGTTTCCATAGTAAGGAAAGTCAGCATTTTTCCTGACTGTGAGCAATACGTCATGGGGATTACACAGATGACAAGGCAGAGGGGATTAAAATCAAAACTAAGTCTAGAAGGAAGTGATGGACAAAACCAACAACTATTTCTCACACTTAACTGAGACCAGAAAAAAAGAATTCCCAGAAAAGAAAATCCGTTAATATTTTAGGATTAGCACCTAAATAGGTCTTTGTACCTAATTGGAAAAGTAGGTATATAAGAATTTTCAGAGAAATCCCAGGAATCCTCAGAGTATGGAAGTTTTCAGGTCTCCAAGAACGAACATATGTGACATAATTTTATCATCAAAGATACCAAAGACTTCTGGAGTGTTTTATGTCCAGGTTGAATACAGCACATTGGTTAGTTGACTGTTGGGTTAAGGATGAAAATAATCTTATGTAAAATTGAAACAATCACCAAGGAATGATTTTAAAAGCTAAAATCTCTTTTTAAATCTTTTAAAAATAATGTTTACACTTCATTTTTTAAAATGCAACCTATGGCATGGGGGTAAATATTTGCAAACCACATATCTGATAAAGGGTTAATATCCAAAATATAAAAAGAACTTATACAACTAAATAGCAAACACACACACACACACACACAAAAAAAAACTAGTAACACAATTAAAAAATGACCAAAAGACCTAAATAGGCATTTTTCCAAAGAAGACATACAAGTGGCCAACAAATGCATGAAAAAGTACTCAGCATCCCTAAGCACTAGGGAAATGCAAGTCAAAACCACCATGAAATATCACCTCACGTCTGTAAGGATGTCTGTTATCAAAAAGACAAGAGATAACAAATGTTGGCCAGGATGCGGAGAAAAGGGAACACTTGTACACTGTTGCTGGGAAAGTAAATTGATACAGTCACTATGTAAAATAGTCTAAAGGTTCCTCAAGAGATTAAAAATAAAACTACAACATAACCCAGCAATTCCATTTCTGGGCATATACCCAAAGGAAATAAAATATTTATTTCAAAGAGATATGTGCACTTCAATGTTCATAGCTGTATTATTCACAATGGCCAAGGTATGGAAACAACCTAAGTGCCCCTACATGAATGAATGGGAAAAGAAATATTTGAGATACATATATAGATATAAATAGATATATACTTGTGCATATATCTATAGATACACAATGGAATACTATTCAGCCTTTAAAAGGAAGGAAATCCACGGGGCTTCTCCGGTGGAGCAGTGGTTGAGAGTCCGCCTGCCGATGCAGGGAACATGGGTTCGTGCCCCGGTCTGGGAAGATCCCACAGGCCACAGAGCAGCTAGGCCCATGAGCCATGCCGCTGAGCCTGCGCGTCCGGAGCCTGTGCTCCGCAACGGGAGGGGCCACAGCAGTGAGAGGCCCGCGTACAGCAAAAAACAAAAAAAGAAAAAAAAGAAGGAAATCCTGTCATTTATGACAACATGGATGAACCTGCAGTGCATTATACTAAATGAAATAAGCCAGACAGAGAAAAACAAATATTAATATTATATGATCTCAATTATATGTGGAATCCTAAACAAACTAAACTCATAGAAACAGAGTAGAATGGTGGTTGCCTGGGGTTAGAGGTAGGAGAAATAGGGAGGCTGGCAAAAAGCTACAAACTTTCAATTGTAAGAAAATAAGATCTGAGGATCTAATGTATAACATGGTGGCTATAGTTGATGACCTTTTAAGTATAACTGAAATTTGTTAAGATAGTTGAACTTAAATATTCTCAAAAAAAAAAAGTTAACTGTGTGAGGTGATGAGTTAATTAACTCGATGGAGGGAATCCTTTCACAATGTAACGTTATATCAAATAACCACTTTGTATACTTTAAATATCTTACAATTTTGTCAATTATATACCTCAGTAAAGCCAGGGGAAAATATGCATGTAATATATACTTACATATATAGCAATAATTAGTCCTGTTAATGGATATTATTCTCCCCATAACAAGTTTAATTTGCCTAAGATCGAATATATATATATTTAACATCTTTACTGGAGTACAATTGCTCCACAATGGTGTGTCAGTTTCTCCTCCACAACAAAGCGAATCAGCCACACATACACATATGCTGCCATATCTCCTCCCCCCTGCGTCTCCCTCCCTCCCACCCTCCCCATCCCACCCCTCCAGGCAGTCACAAACCACCAAGCTGATCTCCCTGTGCCACGCGGCCACCCCCCACCAGCCATGAACCTCACGTTTGGTAGTGTATACCTGTCCATGCCACTCCCCCACTCCGTCACAGCCCACCCCTCCCCCTCCCCATATCCTCAAGTCCACGCCCTAGTAGGTCTGTGTCTCTATTCCTGTCCTACCCCCAGGCCCCCCATGACCTTTTTCTTTTTTTTTTTCCTTAGATTCCATATATACACGCTAGCATACGGTATTTGTTTTTCTCTTTCTGACTTACTTCACTCTGTTTGATAGACTTTAGGTCCATCCACCTCACTACAAATAACTCAATTTCGTTTCTTTTTATGGCTGAGTAATATTCCATTGTATACATGTGCCACATCTTCTTTAACCATTCATCTGTTGATGGACACTTAGGTTGCTTCCATGTCCTGGCTATTGTAAATAGAGCTGCAATGAACATGTTGGTACATGACTGTTTTTGAATTATGGTTTTCTCAGGGTATATGCCCAGTGGTGGGATTGCTGGTTCGTATGGTAGTTCTATTTTTATTTTTTTAAGGAACCTCCATACTGTTTTCCATAGTGGCTGTATCAATTTACATTCCTACCAACCGTGCAAGAGGGTTCCCTTTTCTCCACACCCTCTCCAGCATTTATTGTTTCTAGATTTTTTGATGATGGCCATTCTGACTGGTGTGAGATGATATCTCATTGTAGTTTTGATTTGCATTTCTCTAATGACTAATGATGTTGAGCATTCTTTCATGTGTTTGTTGGCAATCTGTATATCTTCTTTGGAGAAATGTCTATTTAGGTCTTCTGCCCATTTTTGGATTGGGTTGTTTGTTTTTTTGTTATTGAGCTGCACGAGCTGCTTGTAAATTTTGGAGATTAATCCTTTGTCAGTTGCTTCAATTGCAAATATTTGCAAACGACTATATTTTTAAAGCATCTAAACCCCACGCAACAGAAAAGAAGCAAATTGGCCTTCGGATACCAAACACATGACTGCCACCAAGTGGTAAGTCAAGTGGCAAACATTGCTGTAGAATTCATGCACAATAATTACTGACTGATTCTTCTAATAAGGGATATAAAAGTATTCCGTTCAGAGGCTTTATAACTAGATTGTTAACATTAATTTTAAAATTAATATATTTCTTGTTCTTAAGTCATTAATCTCAGTTTGTTTTCCAGTGATAAATATAAATGGGTGTCTGTATATATTTTCTTTTCAGTAATTATTTTCTCGCATTTATGTCAGGTAATTTGAGTGTAATAAAATTTTTAAATATGCACGACTAGCTTATATTTAAGTAATTCTAGTATTACTTAGATGACACGTATATAGTACCCTCAACCATCTGAAAACTTCTTATAAACCTCTCTTTGAATCAAGTAGCATCATAGAATTTAGTGCAAGATAAGTGGGGAGAAAAAGCGTAAAATTATCTTTAAAATTATGCATATAATAAGGATGAGGTAGATATGCAGAGTGGTATTCCTGAGTTAGAAGCTAAAAAAACTGAGAGCCCTGAGGGAAACAGAGGCAATTTTAGGTGAACAAATGAACAAAGCTGGTTTTCGTAATGACATAAGAACAGTCATTACTACATTCAGTGGATGCTGTTTGGTAGGCATAAAACATACAAATACATTTAAAGTGTTTATGAAAAAGGTAATAAATACCTCCCAATAAGGTTAGATACTTAAAGAGACACACATCAGGTTTTTGTTTTGTTTTGTGTTTCGTTTTGTTTCTTGATCTTTGATATATATATATATATATATATATATATATATATATATATTTTTTTTTTTTTGGTAAATCTTCACTCCCTAATAGATGGAAAAGAGCCATATAAAGATAAAGATATCACTTGGGTTAAAACCACATAATATCAATAAATAATATCCTTTCATGATTGTTCCTCAAATCAAACAAAATGATTCTATATGACATTTACTTCGGTGAGTAAATCTTTTCAAGTTTTCAGAAGCAAGGTATGTTAAACAAATGTTTTCCTAAATATTGCCCTTACAGTAATTTCTAACAACGGTTAAACCTGAAAACTATCCATAAAACACAGTGAAACAGAGAGTTGTTAATTATCAGTACTTTATAATAATATGTATTCATGCTATTGTATAACACTACAGTAAAAATAATCCAAGTCTTTTGCACTTATACTTAATTTTATAGTCTGCTACTTTCTCAAAAAGTGCATATCTCATACTGTTTTCCTAGGAAGTAGATGATAATTATACATATATTCCTGCAAGTTTTTTTCTGTCAGAATTTGCCCACTAAATTATAAAAGAGAGAACGGTCATAGGAATTCTAAAGTAGTTCAATTTATTAAGCAGTATTTTTGATGTTCCATGCACATCTCTTTTTTATGAAAAGTTCTGTTAAATTTACTGCCCCCTCATGTGCTAAATCAGCTCTCCAGAAGTTAGGCAACCAGGTACTTGTGGCATTGTACTTTTAAATTTTTCTTAGTGCAAATCAATATACCACTTCTAGGTTTTTAGCAATGATTAATTTCCAATCACTATTCTTGCCATCATTCTTAATTGTTTTGCAATTTTGTGAGTATGTCAAAATTTTAACATCCAGAACACACTGGAGTAATGTCTTCAAAAATATTTTATAATTGCACAAATTATTACTACACATCTCTCTCATTTCTCTTGCTGTAATGAAATATTTTCTATTCACCTACAGCTATGGACATAAAATGGGGGAACATGCCCTGTCCATGGTTCTGATCTTCATAGATCTTATCAGGAATGTTACTGAACCAACAGCTAAGCACATTATATGTACTATCAATACATAGGTTCTTAAATTATAACCCCCAAAACAAAACTTTCATTAAAGCTATGATTTTCCAGTTTTCTGGTTCTCACATAACCTGGGAACATTTTGGAGGATAACATAATTCAATTTTGACAAAATTCTTGAAGGTAGATTATGACATAGCATCTTACTAGCAACAAAAATTTTATAAGGATGGATAAGACGACGAACTTGGTAATTTTCAAGAGTGAGATGAGGGGAGAGTGGAAAAGAAAGGGATAGATGGAAAAGAAGAAATATCACAAAAAAATATTTGCAAATGAAGCAACTGACAAAGGATTAATCTCCAAAATTTACAAGCAGCTCATGCAACTCAATAATAGAAAAACAAACGACCCAATCCAAAAATGGGCAGAAGGCCTAAATAGACATTTCTCCAAAGAAGATATACAGATTGCCAACAAACACATGAAAGAATGCTCAACATCATTAATCATTAGAGAAATGCAAATCAAAACTACAATGAGATATCATCTCACACCAGTCAGAATGGCCATCATCAAAAAATCTATAGACAGTAAATGCTGGAGAGGGTGTAGAGAAAAGGGAACACTCTTGCACTGCTGGTGGGAATGTGAACTGATACAGCCACTGTGAAGAACAGTATGGAGGTTCCTTAAAAAACTACAAATAGAACTACCATATGACCCAGCAATCCCACTACTGAGCATATACCCTGAGAAAACCATAATTCAAAAAGGGTCATGTACCAAAATGTTCATTGCAGCTCTGTTTACAATAGCTCAGAGATGGAAACAACCTAAGTGTCCATCATCGGATGAATGGATAAAGAAGATGTGGCACATATATACAATGGAATATTACTCAGCCATAAAAAGAAATGAAATTGAGCTATTTGTAATGAGGTGGATAGACCTAGAGTCTATCATACAGAGTGAAGTAAGTCAGAAAGAGAAAAACAAATACTGTATGCTAACACATATATATAGAATTTAAGAAAAAAAAATGTCATGAAGAACCTAGGGGTAAGACAGGAATAAAGACACAGACCTACTAGAGAATGGACTTGAGGATATGCGGAGGGGGAAGGGTAAGCTGTGACAAAGTGAGAGAGTGGCATGGACATTTATACACTACCAAATGTAAGGTAGATAGCTAGTGGGAAGCAGCCACATAGCACAGGGAGATCAGCTCGGTGCTTTGGGACCGCCTGGAGGGGTGGGATAGGGAGGGTGGGAGGGAGGGAGACACAAGAGGGAAGAGATATGGGAACATATGTGTACGTAAAACTGATTCACTTTGTTATAAAGCAGAAACTAACACACCATTGTAAAGCAATTATACTCCAATAAAGATGTAAAAAAAAAAAAAGAAATATCACAGAATAATATTTCTACTTTTAGGATCAAAGCACATTGTAATTCAGTGGTGCTTAAATATTTATAGGCCTCAGGCTTGGATTTAATGATCTAGTAGAATCATATAGTGAAACAAATAACAGAGACAGAGAGAGGGAAAGAGAGAGAGAGAATTTTTTAAAACATCTTTGAAAGGTATATAGATGAAATAACCATAAAGGATGTTCTTTTAACTTATTAATTTTCATTATTTATTATTAATTATTATCTAGACAAATAATGGCGTTTGATGACTACAAATAGAGCCCAATCCAGTCACTCAAATCTGGCACTTCATGGCACTTAGACAAATTATCTAAAATCTCTGTGCTTCACATTATTCATTAGTGTATGGGGATAATAATAATTATATCATATTGTATGTATGTATGTTTTATATAAATCAATATATCTGAAGCTCTTAGAACAGTTCCCTTGCATATAATAAGTACTCAATATTAGATATATTACTTTTTGTTGTTGTTATACAGGATTTGGTATGATTTCCAAAAACTCAACCATGTGACTATTCAGGTAAGTATAAATACCTTGATTTGTAAACATGTTTGGGATATTTTATTTAATTTGGAGGGGCATTAAA
Organism: Pseudorca crassidens; assembly: GCF_039906515.1. Classification (NCBI taxonomy): domain Eukaryota; kingdom Metazoa; phylum Chordata; class Mammalia; order Artiodactyla; family Delphinidae; genus Pseudorca; species Pseudorca crassidens. The sequence goes on along the minus strand of NC_090300.1, from coordinate 126,524,863 downwards.
AATCCTTATCACTTTCATATCCCCAGCCCAAGAATAATGACTGATACGAGAATGCATTCACTAAGTATTTACTGAGCTAGTTATGGAATAGATTCATATATAGTATGAACAAAAGGGATTCATATGCAGAGTAAATGTGATAATGAGATAAGAGCTTTTCTCTGGAGACAGACTTATCAGAGTGCTAATGCCAGATGTACCACTTCACAGCTACTCGCCCTTGAGCAAGTTACTTGACACTCTTGACTCTGTTTTCCCATCTGTAGGAGCTGTGGCATAGGGTTTTATAAGGATTAAATAAACTTATACATGCAAAGTACTTAGAAATGTCCATAGAACAGAAAATCTAATAAAAAGTATTTATTAGCATTATAATGCCTAAAATGTCAGTCAATCAACTTTTTGATAAAAATGATAGCTTCTGACAAATACTTTTATAGTTCATTGTCTATTACTAATGGTGTTTCAGGTATAATTTTGACATGAACAAAGTCACTAGATATATGCAACATGTTTCTATAAGTTTAAGTTATTAGAATCTATAGTAACCAACCTAGCTAACCAAACATAGGTTATTAAGATAGTAAAATAATAATACATTTGAGAATGCATTAGAGTATATTTTATAATTTTTAAATTAACTTGGTAATTTAAAATCCCCTCAAATACCAAACTAATTCCTCTAAGCAAGTCTAATATGTTTTGTGGGCAGCAATTGGTAAGAAAAGTGATAAAAGAAGCAAATATACACCATTATTATTAATCTAAACCATTTCGCAAGAACACACACAAATATGGCACACACACATATTCTGAAATACACAAAAGTATAATTTAAATTATATCTAATATTTAGAATATACAAAATAATTTAAAATATATTTTAACTTATGATGAAAACTTACTTAAGTTTAAAAAAAATGAATGGAATGCTTCAAACATAAAGTACAGAGTAAAAATATAACACATAATTCTGACCCAGTACTATGATACAATGTTTTGCTATATATTATCCATATTGTTCTTTTTTTAAAAAACAAACAAATAAAGTACTAGAATTGCAGCAGATACAGTCTTCAATCCCTGTCGGTTCTTCTTTCTTCCTTCTTGGGATCAAATATTATCCTGAAGGTACGGTTCCTGTGTACAATTTTGTCTTTAGGCTACATATAAAATTTAAACATGCACCATATACTATTCTGTGTGTTTTAAAACTTTACATGGATAATCCTATTTTAAATACAGTTTTGACATTTTAGCATTTCACTCAATATTAGATTTTGAAATCTTTACATCATGATTCATGAAGATGTGCTACAGTCATTTTTACTGGTGTATATTATTGCCTTGTGGGAATAAATCAGTTATTTATCCATTCCCTTACCTGAAAGATACTTAGTTTGATTCCACTTTTTTGTTATTACAAGCAGTGCAATTACAGACAATAAAAATGTACATATCCATGAGTTTCTGCAGAGTAGACACCAACTAGGAAAATGTTGATGTGTTGGAAATGTGACTCTTCAATTTTCTTTCTAGGTTTAATACATTATAGGGATTTTTACTCCCATTAGCCATGCATAACAAGTTCTGCTTTCTGAAAACCCTCCAGCATTTGATGCTATTAGCTGCACATATTTTTGCCAGTCTCCTTGGTGTAAAATACTACCATTGTCAAAATGTGCATTTGTCTGATTATTGTTGATACATAATTGTTCATTTACCTTTCTTTTTCTATGAGTTTGAACTTATTTGGCAATTTTATATTAGATTTTTGCCTTTTTATTATTAATCTGTGGCTTTTATATGTTCTTTATCAGTCCTTTATCAGTAACATGTTGTGTGTATCCTCTCCTTGTCTATGATTCATACTTACCCTTACCTTTTATAGTTTCTTTAATCTCATGTAAGTTTTTACATTTATGAAATCAAAGTTAGTAAGTCATTGGTTGTATTGTTTTAACTTGTTTATCTTTTACCTAAATATCAAAAGAAAAATCTATATTTGTCTAAGTTTTAAAGTTTTGTTATCCATATTAATTCTTTAATTCGTTGGGGAATATTTTTCTTTTTAATGTATAGATAGGGCAAGAATACACCATTTTCTTCCATTCTGATAGCCAATCTTCTTGGAACTATTAACTGAATTATTTCCCCCATATTTAGAATGACTTACCAAATTAATACAGCTTTTAATTAGTCTTAATATCTGCTAGGACCTTCTTTTCTTCTCTAAAATAACCTTTGCCATGTTTGGAGGTTTACATTTTCAAATTAATTTCAGGTTCAGAACTTCATATTCATTGAAAAATCTTTTTGAAATATTGTTTGGAGGTGTATTAGATTGATAAATTATTTTATGAAATTATTTATCATTGTGTTACAGTGTCTTTCTATCAATGAATGCAACTTTCTACTATTTAAATCTTTGGGAATTTAATTATGTTTTATACATCTTTATAAAGCACTTGCACATTTATGTTTCTGAATTCCTTATCATATTTGCCATTTTAAATGCTATCTTTTGATTTGAAATTAATATTCTTTTTTTTGGCTCTATAGTAACTATGCTTTCTGTATGAGAAATATACTTTAAGAGATCTAACTGAACTCTTTCACCAACGTTAATAGTTTGCCCTATAGACTCAGAGCCAGCTGCCATGTTGTGAGTGCTACACGGAGAAGTCCATGTGACAAGGAGGTGTGGGAGGCCTCTGACCAGCAGCCAACAGGATCAGAGGATCTCAGCCCTGTAGCTCACAAGGAACTGAATCTTACCAGCATATACGTGAGTGAGCTCAGAAGCAGATCCCCTCCCCCGCCAGCTGAGTCTTGAGATGGACAACAGATGTAGCTATGACCTTGACTGCAGTCTTGTGAAAGACCCTGAACCAGAGGACTGAGCCATGCCCAGATCCATTCCTCAGAAACTGAGATAATTAAATGTGTATTGTCTTATATAGCTACATTTTGAGGTTATGTGTTATATAGCAATAAATAATGCAATTCCACTGTACAAATAAAACAATTTTGACTCACTTGTTGATAAATATCAGGGTCATTTGTTTTTTGGGTTTTTGTTTTGTTTTGGGGGGGTTTTTTTGGCTATTACAAACTATTATATGATACACATTCTTGTTCCTGTCTCCTTAAGAGCATGAACAATAGAATCTGTACTATTTATATCCAGGGGAAGATTTGCTGGGTTAAAGTAAATGAGCAACTTTACTAGGTATTATCAAATTTTTTATCAAACTGTTTTTGCTTTTTTGCATTCCCATGCAAATCATGTGAGAATGATTCCTTCTTCATATACTTACCGATATTGGTATAAACATATTTTTTTTTGCCAAATTGATGGGCTTGAAATGGTGTCTCGTTGTTTTAATCTACATTTCCCTGATCATGATGAGGCTGATTATCTTTTAATATATTTATTAACTAATGGCCAGTCTATGTCATGGTAAGTATCTAGTACTTCCTTCATCTTGTGTTTCCTTTCATCTTTATAATAAACTCGTAGAGCTGGACAAATGGACAGCACAAATTTGGTGGATTAGGAGTATATGGAATGATGAAATATGTATTGGTCCCTTAAGGAGTGGGGAAACTGCTGGGCAAATACGGTTTGATAATTTTCATGATCCTTATTCCTCTATTTCTTTCACAACAGACATGTAACAAATCGGAAAATCCTAGTGAGTTTACCTTGAAATGATATTTAGAATCTGATCACCCCACACCATTTCCACTGCTACCATACTCTTATAAGCCAATTCTCTCTCACCTCTGGCTATCTGCCATAATGTCTTAATTGGTTTTTCTCTTTGAATCTTTGATTCCATTATCAATAGAGTAGCAAGTTAGGTCATTTAAAAACAGAAGTTTAATCAACATAGCAGCAAAATTATCTATATATTTGATAATTGATCACTCCAAGATATGTTAGATCTCATATATCTGATCAAAAGTTATCAATGGCTCCAATTGTAACTCAGAGTGAAAATCAAAGCCCTATTCTCAGTCCAGCAGCAAGACTAATCATTGCCATATCTTCTTTGGTGTTTGTTCAAATATCTATCCTGACCCTCACTCTGGCATACTCCATCTTGCTTAATTTTCTATTTTCATTTCAATAACCCTTACTTATCAGCTTTCAGCTTATTGTACAACTTACTTGTTTTTCTTTATTAACTCTCTGGACTCAATGCAATAGATGCTCCATAAGTACAAGTATTTTATCTGTTTCTTCACCAAGATATATCCAGAGTAATATGCTCTAAATGAATAGCTGTTGAATGAATGAAGGATCATAAATAATTTTATTAAGTAGTAGTCTTCTGATTTTTTGGTCAGACAGTGTATATGATGAGAGGATAACCAGAGAGCATCTCCTAGTTGTATTGACCAACTACTTATACCCCAAAAATGTCATTATGTAGATTGTACAGCTCCTGGAGCACTTTGCAAATATTGCTGAGTGACCAGTATCCAGAGACAGCAGCTATCACTCAAGGTTTACAAATTTTAAATAGGTGCAACTCCTTGGAAGAGAAATTACAAAGAGTTGCCCAATCCTACTAGTTGATGTGGCCCTGACCCAGGTCCTAAGTTTGGGGAGCACAGCAAGATCTGGATTTGACCTCCTGCTGACTTTCCCTGGCCAAGATGACTTGTGAAGGATAAGACTTGTATAACTGGCAGCCACGCAGAGAGTTCTTTCAGACACTGGCTGGCTAGTGTGGCAGTGTTATTACTTGGAAGTTTTCTAAAGTTTCAGGGATAGAAGATAAAGATGCCATGGATAGATTATTATGGATGGAAAGTGTAAAGATATTTTTAAGAATTATCATTGAGATGGCTAAAGGATGTTCTGGGATCTGTGAATTCAGATGAAAATGTCCAAGCCTATCTGACAAAAAAGTATAGTTCAGATACTGAATTATAAGACTGCCATTTCTAACGTGATTGAGCTACATTTTGCAGAGTTCCAAATGCTCTATGGTTTATTATTTTCAGATATAAAGTTTAAAGTTTATTTTGTCTTTAAGCAGGCTTTTATTTCTGAATTACAATTGCAAATATAGATATCTCCAGATGGTCCTATGTGAATTCACAGTCAGTTCACTGGGGCATTTCCTTCTTCCTATTCTCAAGGTTAGATGGAGCTTTATATATCCTTATTTCTGGAATATGTACAGTAAACCTCATAACATTTAGTCCAGCAAAACTTCCTGTCCTAAAATTTTCCTGTTCTTATCTTTTGAACTTTGCAGTTAGAATTTCTAAGGAATTCTTAGGAACACTTAGGAATTTCTAAGTGTTATTCTGAATTGTACTTACTCAGAATTGTCTTAGGCAATGTATATTAACATATCTTATGGACACCTGTTTCTCAGTTTCTCTTTGTGTTGCTTATTCTAAAATCCTACACTAAAATGTATTTTAAATGTCACTGTGGATGATAGTAGATATGTATCCCTATAAATCATTAAGTGTTTTGACCTTATTAGAAATCAACATTGGAATATTATTATTGGAAACTAAAAATATTGGAGATTTTATTCAATTTTGATTTGCTGTATATTTTATAATTTTAATTTTAAATGAATCTAAGGGTAAAGATTAAAAAATTAAACCGAATGTCTTGTGAAAAGGGATTTTAAAGAAAATAAATGGACTTATGGCTAGTATTAGTGTTATAATATGCAGACGTATTCTCACACCTGTGTTAGATTGTTTAAAATTACTTAAATTAACTAATACATTAAGGTAAAAAAGGGCAACTATGACTTTAACAATGTGAACTTGAGTGAGTTTATAAACATTCTTATATATGAATTTCATCACCTTCAAAATAAGTAATATGGGCTCCCCTGGTGGCGCAGTGGTTGAGAGTCCGCCTGCCAATGCAGGGGACACGGGTTCGTGCCCCAGTCCGGGAGGATCCCACATGCCGCGGAGCGGCTGGGCCCGTGAGCCATGGCCGCTGAGCCTGTGCGTCCGGAGCCTGTGCTCCGCAGCGGGAGAGGCCACAACAGTGAGAGGCCCGCATACCGCAAAAAAAAAAAAAAAAAAAAAAATAAGTAATACATTCTAGACTACTCTAAGTACTTTCCAGAATTTTTAAATGATTTGCCCTGCTGTGTAAAGGATCTGGCCTTTCATAGATGCCACTATAATATATAATGAATCAGAGTTCTTCTTATATTTCTATTGTAGTTGGTAAGGTTTTATTATTTTAATTTAAAGATAATGTGCAAGGAACTTTTTCTATTTCATCATCAGCATTAATCACTTTAAATATCTTTAAGAGAAATGATATTATTGACAATGTTTTCATATATAAGATTAAAATCTATTAATTTTCCAAGAGGTTTCCCAAGATAAGGGCATCTTTCCAGGTTCAGTTTTTGCCTACTAATCATATATTAAATATAGGATTTTTCTAAATGGTGTTTCTGTATAAATGCTAACCTCCTTTTTATTTTTCTTTTGGATTTAATTAAAATTTAAAATATAAAATGAGGACTGTTAAGTAAATCTTATGGGTGACATTACATATTACTTCTAAAACATATTTATGTGTGTTTCTTCAAATATTACAAGTATTTGTACAATAAATTAATTATTTAAAATAGTTCCTGTTAAAGGGCATCTGTTTGAAAAATATAAGCAATAGATAAAATAACAATATCTAAACATTTGTTTACAGTCTGCCCAGATTATCTTTAAATATCCTACCTACTACAGTTACAACTAAGCTATCTTAATCACAGGGGAAATACAGTAAAACCTGAAGTAGAAATGAGTCACAATGAGTAGGATTACTTCTCTTTTGGAGAAATTCATTTTCTATTCACAGTTGAATACAAATGTGAAAACCCCTTAAATCTTTAAAGGTTTCGCAGTATTTGACAACACCCATGGAGGGAAATCTTGTCTTTGACTTTCTGCGCTGACTCTCAAATTGCTGCACATTTGTGTGACTGGATTGAAAACTCAGTGTCAGTGGCTTCATAAGAAAAGCACTTACAGAGCTACTATGATAAATGTTCTAGGGAGCTCTGAACTTCCTTCTCCTCCAGCCCTGTCATGCACCGTGTTCAGTGATTTCTTTCTCACTCTTATGGATTATATTTCAGATCCCTCCAATTGTGTTTGAAATGTGATGATTGCAAATGCTTTTTCTGCCTTATTTTCATTTTTAGATTATGTTTTATTCTCCTTAAGCTTGTCACTTTATTTACATTGTATTTAGTTTGGCAGTGTTGTGAGATAAAGCATTGGTTTCTGAATCTTATTAATAAAATCATTTTCTCTTTCAAACATAATGCCTCACTCAAACTGTAGCCTGAAAGAAACTTTCAAAGCAATGTTGTTTCCAAGGTACTGACAAAATTTGCTATATATCATATAACATTGCATGGCACATTAATTCAATCTTCATGTTCTCCTGTTTTATAAATTCTTTAGAGACACTGCATGGCTCACAAAAATCTAATACCAGTACTCTCTAGGCTGGCTATTACTGATCTGAAGACATGTATACTTGGCTTGAGAAAGAGAAGGGCAATATTTTCCACTCCAGTTCTTAACCATTTCCTTTATATATCTAAAAATTGTGAGCTTTGTTGTAAGAGAAGAAAATAAGTATATCCTTTTAGGGAATATAACTTGATGATCATGATTTAAAAGTGAAATATTGATATATCTAATGGTTTTCATTGATCTAAGATTAAAAATCAGAACAATAAGAGAATTTTTAAATTAGTAAATTTTATTGAATCTGTCTTTATTGCTTGGGTATTTTTATGATTCTAGAAATTTGCTAACTAATTTTCCACATCATTTGTATAATAATCAAAAACCATGTATGAAGTTTTAAAAAGGTGATTAAACACAAGTAAGGTCTCATCAAGGCAGTTTAGTGAATAGTGTGGGAGCTAAGAGTGCACATGTATGTACATATGTATGTTGTGAAAAACGAGAAGGAAACTAAGATAAGTTCTAGGAAAGTTACCAACAGAGTATGTAATAAGTAAAATGTATGATGGAAGACAGAATCTCTCTAGAAGGATCTCTAATAACTTTAATTATGGGGAAGAATTTGATTTAGAGTTTGAAGAATGAGTTTGATTTCAAGAAGAACAGGCAAAATAGACAATGTTTACTAGGAAGACAAGTTTCAGAAGGATTCTCAAATAAATTTAACAATTGCTATATAAATTGTAGTGTTTTATATAGCAAGTGATAGTCACTGACCATTTTGGAAATTGTTTTAGGTAAGGTGTATGCATTAAGAAGAATATTTTGAGAACACAGTCTGAGAAACTGAGGAGAGACTAATGCAACAATCAAGTAGCAGTGAGGAAGGGAGAGGAGTACCTAGAGAATAATGAGTGTGGATGAAATGCAGAACAGAAATAAAATGTAGAAGGAGAATAGGGTTCAATGGCAAACTTCAGAAAACCCCTACATCCGTGGTCACAATCTCAAAAAATAGATTATTAAGGTAATACATCTGAATTTTGAAGCGTGATATGATACATCAGGTACTTTAAAAATGGTATCCATTTAATCTTCATGATGGTCCTGCAAGATAGGTCCCATTATTATCCACTGAAGAGAAAATGTGATTCAGAATCAGGTGACTTGCACAATATTACAGGATTTTTTTTTAATTGGGGTATAGTTACTCTACAACGTTATGTTAGTTTCTGCTGTACAGTGAAGTGAATCAGCTGTGCATATACATATATCCCCTCCCTCTCGGACCTTCTAATTCAGGTCTATGTCTATAGTCCATTCTACCACAACATGCTACAAGTTAATGAGACTGCCATTGAGAGAGGGGGAAAACCAAGTGGATGTAGACTAGCAGAACATTTACAAAGCAGAAGGGCTTCCAGGGTGTCAATGGTTTTGTGACACAAAATAAAATTTAAAAAATATTGAATTTTGTGATCTTTCAGGTATTGGCAATATTTGAATGAACAATATCAGTGGCAGAGTAGAAGTAAATGTCATGTTGAAAAGAAGACAGCTATCATATGAAAAAAGAAAGTATTGTTGGATGCTGCAATGCAGGCATTATATTCAGACAGTCTAGCATGTGAATTCTGACTACAATTTAAAGGGATTAGAGCTGTTTAGCATTTTTGAATATCAGTTAATTTATCCACAATGAGGAGAATAATCACTACCTCATTGAGGTTGTTATGTGAATTGAGATAATTTTATAAAGCACTAAGCACAGGTGATTATATGATAGATAATTTTATATATCAGCATTTAAGGAAAATTCTTAAAAATAATAATATGAGAGAGACTTGTATGTATATATGACTATATTTTTAAATGAATGTATGGGCTTATACTACATCAACAATATAATACAAACACATCATTTATATATCTACTAGTATTGGCACTAATGACTATTTACTATACAAAAAACAATTACACAGTCATTGTCTTTAATCACTGCCATATGGAAAATATACTGTTTTCCCTATTTTATAGATTAGCCTTTTTGAAGTCTGAGAGATTAAGTCATAGTCAGTGACCATCAGAAGGACTTAAATTTATATTCACCAGGCTCTTTTCTTCTTTGCTAGCCTAATTGGTATTGCAGCAATGACATCACAAATTAATCAATGAAAAAGAACTTATTGCTAAATGCCAAGAGTTTTCAGTCAGAAAGAATAGGGAACACTAGGCATAGAGGGAACTTTCCTCAACATAATAAAGGCCATATATGACAAACCCACAGCCAACATCGTCCCCAATGGTGAAAAACTGAAACCATTTCTACTAAGATCAGGAACAAGACAAGGTTGCCCACTCTCACCACTATTATTCAACATAGTTTTCAAAGTTTTAGCCACAGGAATCACAGAAGAAAAAGAAATAAAAGGAAACCAAATCGGAAAAGAAGAAGTAAAGCTGTCACTGTTTGCAGATGACATGATACTATACATAGAGAATCCTAAAGATGCTACCAGAAAACTACTAGAGCTAATCAATAAATTTGGTAAAGTAGCAGAATACAAAATTAATGCACAGAAATCTCTTGCATTCTATACACTAATGATGAAAAATCTGAAAGTGAAATTAAGAAAACACTCCCAGGGGCCTCCCTGGTGGCGCAGTGGTTGAGAATCCACCTGCCGATGCAGGGGACACGGGTTCGTGCCCTGGCCCGGGAAGATCCCACATGCCGCAGAGCGGCTAGGCCGTGAGCCATGGCCACTGAGCCTGCGCGTCCAGAGTCTGTGCTCCACAACAGGAGAGGTCACAACAGTGAGAGGCCCGCATACCACAAAAAAGCAAAAAGAAAGAAAGAAAACAGTCCCATTTACCATTGCAACAAAAAGAATAAAATATCTAGGAATAAACCTACCTAAGGAGACAAAAGACCTGTATGCAGAAAATTAAAAGACACTGATGAAAGAAATTAAAGATGATGCAAATAGATGGAAAGATATATCATGTTCTTTGATTGGAAGAATCAACATTGTGAAAATGACTCTACTACCCAAAGCAAAGTACAGATTCAATGCAATCCCTATCAAACTACCACTGGCATTTTTCACAGAACTAGAACAAAAAATCTCACAATTTGTATGGAAACACAAAAGACCCCAAATAGCCAAAAAAATTTTGAGAAAGAAAAATGGAGCTGGAGGAATCAGGCTCCCTGAATTTAGTCTATTTTACAAAGCTACAGTAATCAAGACAGTATGGTACTGGCACAAAACCAGAAATATGGATCAATGGAACAAGATAGAAAGCCCAGAGATAAACCCACGCACATATGGTCACCTTATCTTTGATAAAGGAGGCAAGAATATACAGTGGAGAAAAGACAGTCTCTTCAGTAAGTGGTGCTGGGAAAACTGGACAGCTACATGTAAAAGAATGAAATTAGAACACTCCCTAACACCATACACAAAAATAAACTCCAAATGGATTAAAGACCTAAATGTAAGGCCAGACACTATCAAACTCTTAGAGGAAAACGTAGGCAGAACACTCTATGACATAAATCACAGCAAGATTCTTTTTGACCCACCTCCTAGAGAAATGGAAATAAAAACAAAAATAAACAAATGGGACCTGATTAAACTTAAAAATTTTTGCACAGCAAAGGAAACCATAAATAATACCAAAAGACAACACTCAGAATGGGAGAAAATACTTGCAAACAAAGCAACTGCCAAAGGATTAATCTCCAAACTTTACAAGCAGCTCATGCGTTTCAATATCAAAAAAACAAACAACCCAATCCAAAGATGGGCAGAAGACCTAAACAGATATTTCTCCAAAGAAGATATACAGATTGCCAACAAACACATGAAAGAATGCTCAACATCATTAATCATCAGAGAAATGCAAATCAAAACTACAATGAGATATCATCTCACACCTGTCAGAATGGCCATCATCAAAAAATCTAGAAACAATAAATGCTGGAGAGGGTATGGAGAAAAGGGAACCCTCTTGCACTCTTGGTGGGAATGAAAATTGATACAGCCACTATGGAGAAGAGTATGGAGTTTCCTTAAAAATTAAAAATAGAACTAACATAGGACCCAGCAATCCCACTACTGGGCATATACCCTGAGAAAACCATAATTCAAGAAGAGTCACGTACCACAATGTTCATTGCAGCTCTATTTATATGTATATGTATAACTGATTCACTTTTTTATAAAGCAGAAAATAACACACCATTGTAAAGCAATTATACTCCAATAATGATGTTTAAAAAAAGAAAAAAAGGAAAGAATAGGGAACAGATATTTAGAGTGTCCAGAAATTTAAAAATATGACACTTTTTCTCCTAGTTTTTTTGATATGAAAATGCATAGGATTCTGGCTGAATGTGTACGATACGAAGTTTTGCTTTAACCATTTTTGAAGCTTTTCCATTTAAAAATCTTTTAGCCTCATTTTGCTAATGATTTGCATACCAATTAGCTCATTATATTTTCCTTCCACGGTATTCACTCAATTAGTTTTTGTGCATTTGGCATTAATGAAAAGGATTTTATGATGTATTCTAATAGGCATTGCCAGGATACACAGAAATTTAACGTGTTAGTGGTTAAAATTATAAAACTATTCAAATCTCTGTATTAACTTATTCACTCTTACAAAATCAAACTTCAGTAAAGTCAAAGGGTTAAAAATATGAATGATGCTAAGAAAAATAAGCCAAAATGAGTAGCAACACCCACATATAACAAGGGAACAATACGAAGTTGAAAATCAAATACACTAAATACATTAATAGGAGACCAAATATACGAAGAGCCAATTGACAACTTATTATAGTAAGATTATGTAAAAAATAAACACATTGGGGCTTCCCTGGTGGCGCAGTGGTTGAGAGTCCGCCTGCCGATGCAGGGGGCACGGGTTCGTGCCCCGGTCCGGGAAGATCCCACATGCCGTGGAGCGGCTGGGCCCGTGAGCCATGGCCGCTGAGCCTGCACGTCCGGAGCCTGTGCTCCGCAACGGGAGAGGCCACAACAGTGAGAGGCCCGCGTACCGCAAAAAAAACAAAAAACAACATATTATAGCTATTTCGTAGTCCAATGAACACTACATAATAGAATCATAATGTTTAAGTGAGGAGACAAGGACTTTTAGATTTGCTTAGTGAGCTGAAATCATGCTATGTGTTTTTCCCCCAAGTTGATAGAGTTTCTCTCACTGGATTGCACTTTCTTTCTGTACCTATGGATATTCTAAAGTGACATCTTCTTTACTACTTGTCTTTATTCTATACTTCCTAACTGATAAATTACCAAAAACATGTGATTTTTACCAACAATTCTGCAGTAATATTAACTTTGTAATACATTCATTTACAACAGTATAGGTTAATTTACCAAAATATATGTTAAGTATAATTGAGTTTAATTTTATTCTCATACAAGCTCAATGATTTAGAGGATGGGAGAATAGAATTACGTATCCTCCATCTAGGTTTGGTATTTCTGTGATTTCTGAACCCCTCTGGCTCCTCAATGACTTGATATATCTCTGTTTCTTTCTCTCTCTCTCTCTTAGTGTGCATGTTTATATATGTATATATATACATATATATAAGATTAGATATCTTTATTGTGTAAGACTTTTAATCACTTCAGAATATAGTCACTCTATTATAAACCCATCATAGTAAATCAAGACATATATATATATATATATATATATATAAAATTTTATGTGTCTGCTTGGCTAGCCTTTGGTGCTAGTTGCTTGATCAAACACCAGTCTAGATGTTGCTGTGAAGGTATTTTGCAGATGTAATTAACATTTACGTCAGTTGATGTAAGTAAAGGTGATTACTCTCCATAATGTGGGTGGGCCTTATCCAATCAGCTGAAGGTTTAAGAGCAAAAACTGAGGTTCTCCAAAAAGAAATAATTCTGCCTCAAGACTATAACACAGAAGCCCTGCCTGAGCTTCCCGCCTGAGAGCCTGTCATACAGATTTCAGACTTGCAGTCCCTACAATCATGTGAGCTAATTCCTTAAAATAAATCTCTTTCATTTACATACACACATATATCCTGTCGATTCTGTGTCTGTGGAAGCATGACTCATACAATATGTGTGTATGTGTGCGTGTATGTACTTGTGTACCTAAGATGTCCACAATTTTGGTATTTAGTAGAAATATATATATATATTTAAAAAAACTTCCAATATTTCATGTATCAGTTGAAAAATAATTACTTTTCTGAAAGAGAAGAGTAGCAGTAAAAAATACAGAGAAAAATACAGAGACTAACAGCCAGGCTTCACATGGATCAATAAAGCTTCATATCCCAAAAGAAAGAGTGTAGAAAAAGAGTGAGAAAGCAGAATTAAAGTGTATAATATTTTCCTTGGATTTTCTCATGAAGTGAAAGGGGACTGACTGAGGGGAAAATTCCTTCCAGTAGAGGATGAATAACACAATTTGTCTAGCTCACCTGATAAAATATAGTCTTAAAAGTTTATATTCTTCCAAACCACTACAAATATGAATGGAGTTAAGAATAGAGAAGAAACTGAAAGCCAGATAAAAAGAATGTCCAAAACACATGTAGTTACTGTATAAATAATCCCTGATTACCATATTCCTCCTGAAGACATGAAGCTATAATTATTTTCCAAAATAAAGGTGGTCATATTTTTCCAATTTTATTTCACCAGTACTTAATAAAGAGTGTTTCTTCAGTGCAAAAATTTCTCTGCAGGATATTGCTGTATATCATACTCAGATGGTGAAACTCTAACGACCATAACCAATGAAATAAACAATGATCTCATTATTTTTGGAGCTCACATATTACTTTAGGAAAAGAAACAAGAGGAGTTTGTCACAGCTGACTTGCTTTACTCAATGTCTAGTAAAATAACAGGAAGATGGTTTTAGCATCTAGCATGTTGAAATGCATTAAAAGGAAAAGTGAAGTAACAGCAGAAGAGAGGAGTGCTCTGTGAGTTTAACAAATTAGAGTATAAGACTTTCTATACCAGCATGAATAGTAACATTAGGCAAGTCACATAAGCATGAGCCACGTAAATAATTTTGAAATTTCTAGTAGGTACATTAATAAAAGTTTAAAAAGGAGATACCAATTTTAACATATTTTATTTGACCCAATATATCCAAATTGTCATCATTTCAACATGTAATCAATATACAATTACTAAGGAGATATTTTACATTTGTTTTCACATTAAGCCTTCAAAACTTGGTGTTTTTTTGCATTTTCGGAACATCTCAATTCAAACTACGCACGTGTCAAGTGCTCAAAATTCACATGTGGCTAGTGGTTATTGTACTGGACAGTGCAGTTCCAGACCAATGAACCTCGATCCTGACATGACAGACTGCTAAAATCACCTGGGGAACTTAAAAAAAATACTAATACTTTAAGCCTAACACCAAAGATTCCTCTCTAGTTGGTCTGGGAGGAGGCTTAACTCTGGTTTTTTAAAACACCCCTTGATGTTTAGAAACCATGATGTGATTTACACTGGTCTATTTAGATTGTCTCTTGGAATTACTGGGAAGTTACTGCTTCTTTCACCACCATCTAACTATATCTCTCCTTGGAAATAAGACTATGTGTGAATGCTGACTTTGAAAGGGAAGTGGTGATCTTTGCACTTAGTCATAATAGCAAATGCATTCAGTTGTTTTTTTGTAATCTTTACTAAATTCTGGAGAGCACATCAACTAAAGACGTACAATGCAAGAGAAATTTCATGTTCCAGTACATATCTCTAAAGACCAATCACTAATTATCAAAAGGATTTATTTAATAAACAATTCAGAAAAGTGCCCAAACTTTTTTTTTTTTTCCCCTAGTACTGTGGGTACTATGTAGCACAATGCTTTGGAGATTCTCCTGAGCTACCTAGACCTGACAATGTTACTTAACCACTCATAATACATTTCTTTTCTCAATAGGGAAGTTAGAGTTTATAGCTTAAATAAGAATTTTCCAAATATGAGCCTTTGCTTCATATATATATTAACCTGTTCTTTACAAAATATATAGAGAGAATTGTGTAAGACTCAACTGGCAGGTTGAAGGTAGTTCACCTGTGGCAAACTTACTGACTCAGAGTAGCAAAGTATGATGGACCAGCATCTTATTACAATTGCAAATGCAGAATCCAAGGCTTCATTCCAGACTATGTGTATCAGAACCTACATTTTAACATGATAAGATGGCAACTCATGTGCACATTATATTTTGAGATACACAGGAGAGTTATTTCAAGGTTCATTGAATGGAAACGGATTTAGGAGGTAGAGTAGCACAGAATCAAAGAAAGGGTAAACTGATATGATAGGAAGTAAAGTTGTTTGAAGGGACTGGGACAAGTAAATATTTTAAATTGAGTAGAACCAAATTAATAACATGAGACTATTCACTTTTATATTAGATTTTTATTTGCTGCCATAGGAAATTATCACAAATTGGTGGGTTTTGGGGTTTTTTTTTTGCAGTACATGGGTCTTTCACTGTTGTGGCCTCTCCCGTTGCGATGTGCAGGCTCAGCGGCCATGGTTCACAGGCCCAGCCGCTCCGCGGCATATGGGATCTTCCCAGACCGGGGCACGAACCCGTGTCCCCTGCATCGGCAGGCGGACTCCCAACCACTGTGCCACCAGGGAAGCCCCAAACTGGTGGTTTTAAACAAGACAAATTTACTGTCTGTAAGTCAGATTTCTGACACAGGTCTTACTGGGCTAAAATTAAGGTGACAACAGGAATATTTTTCTTTCTGAAGGTTCTAGGGGTGAATCCATTTTTTTGCCTTACACACTTTCTAGAGGTCTCCTTCCCTCATTTTCAAAGCCAGCAAAAATGAGCATCTTCCTGCCTTTCTTCTGTGGTCACATCTCTTTCTCACTATTTTAAGGATCCTAGTGATTATATTAGGCCCTCCCAATTATCATTTAGGATAATCTTTCTATTTTAAGGTCAGATGATTAGCAACCTTAATTCCGTCTTCAACTTTATTACCCCTTTGCCATGTAACATAACACATTCACAGGTTCCAGGGACAGAGACATCTCGGGGGGAGAGGGGAAGGTGGTCATTATTCTGCCCATTATAACCATTAACTTAACCAGTCACTTTCTAGTGAATCAAACAGCTGCCATCTGCTACCTCTTAGAGGAGAAAGAAAAGTGGAAGATCTTGTATCCTCTAAAGGAGCCGTTCCTCTTGACTTCCAGCAAACACAGTTACAGAATTAAAATCTACAGATATTTGTTAATGGGTCTTCCATTTAGAAGCTACTATGTAAAAATTCTCATTTTATCACAGCTGCTATTTGCAAATAGGCATGTTTTTGCTTATGAGACATCCTCATAAATGTTGATATTCTCTTTTTTAAGATAGTATGTAGCCCAATTTAGTGGCTATTATTGTGGCAAAAACATCAAAAAAGAACTGTCATGATGCTGATTTTGTACAAACTACTTATAATCTTTGTGCTTCAGTGGTTCAACTATAACCGGTGGTTTATAACAGAAACTTTGAAGGTCTCCACAACCCCACTCTTTAAAAGCTTATGGCATGTGGTATCAAACACAGTGGTTTCCTATAAAGATCTCATTTTCTTTACATATCAATGAATCTAACACTTCCAAATTTTGTCCATAATCTGAAATACTGACAGGCTGGTGTATGTCTGGGAAGGGCAAGCAAATTATAACTTGGTTCACAGAAACGAGACATACCATGATTCTTATTGTCATCCACCGCGTTTTGAGTTTTCCCTTGTTAAACCTCTGGAAATATCTTTACTTTCAAATCTATACTAGATATTTTAGCTAGTATTAAGATAGCTTCGTGCCCTTCTTCTAAATGCAAATTAAGTGATGCAGTGAGTGTGGCAACACAGCTGAGCATCCAACCTGCACACTAGGATTGGGCCGCATATTTGGTTGATTTCCACCTAGCCCCTGAATATCCTTCCAAAGTGCAAATCCACAGTCTGAAAATCTAGACAGCAATGAACTGGAACCACAAGAGGGCTTTCTGAATGTGAAATTCATTGCAAACCTCTAAAGTAAGAAATAATTCTCTTATTATTACTCTTTCAGTTTCTGTGCATGGACTACTCTTGGTTCAGTATACTTGTCATGCTTGTAAGCACACATAGGTCCCACCTAAGAGAATATTCTAAATGTATCTGTACAATATATTAAGTTTCTATTGCTGCTGTAATAAATGACCACAAACTTAGGGGCTTAAATAACACCCATTTACTATTTCACAGTGCCTGTATTTCAGAAGTATTAGCAAAACACAAAAGAGCTGGGTTTTGGCATGAGTCCAAAGTGAAGGTACTACCAGGCCTGTGCTCCCTTCTGGAGGTTTTAGGGTTGTTTACAGAATTCAGTTCTATGTGGTTGTAGACTGAGTTCTCCATTTTCTTTCTGGCTTTCTTCCTGGGGCTGTTGTCATCCTCTGGAGGCACCCTGCATTCCTTGGCTTTGGTTCCTTTCTTCCATCTTCCATGCCAGCAACTGAGGTTGAATCTCCTCAAGCTTGAATCTCTGACCTCTCCCTTTGCAAAACTCTTCTCTGCCTCTCTTTTCTGTTGCATCTTTCTCACCAACACTTCTATCTTCCTCTGCTTCTTTTAAAGGTCCATGTGATTACACTGGATCCAGGATAATCTCATTTAAAGTCAGTTGATATGTATTCTTAATTCCATCTGCAAAATCCTTTCCCAGCAGTACACACTGACTCATGTTTGATTGAATAACCACAAGATGGGAATCTTGGGGGATCATTTTCAGACCTCCTCCTACCACATGTAGAAACTAGATATAAGATTTTATTTTCATTTTTACAGTGCCTCACAAACTCACTTTTGCAACAGAAACAGGATAAAATAAATCAGAGAAATAAAAATGTACACCTAAATACTGATTTGTTATTGGTAGCATATACTCAGTTGGGAACTTTTATTTCTATGCTCCAGGGCGAGATGGTTACTTTCCACATTCCCATGTCTACAATTTGTGCTCTAGGGTTTGTGCACAGATTTAGACCACTGTACATAATTTAACTCAGCATTGATTTTCCCCAATTGTTGCTAGTAGTAAGCTATCAATGTCCTGCTGGCGGGTTACATTATCATTATTGTCACTGGTTGTCAGATATATTCTTCTCCACTTCTTTAACTCTTGCCTGTCTGTATTTACACCTCCTGACAGCAGATGCTGTATTTTCTACCCAGAAGAAAGCCACTGGGCATCCTCAGCATTTCCCCTGGTCTGTGGACACCCTCTACACCCACAATCGTCACACTGATGGTCCTTCTAACTTTAAAATAACAGTTTTATTTCTTTGGGGAATTTCTGCTTGTAAAGATTATCATTTGTCTTGTGTTCACAGATTAAACTTCAGGCAATGTTTTGAGTGAATTACCTTTCCCACCAACAGACCATTGCTGAACACCTTTGGACTTATTTCTTTTCGAATTTGGCTCTTGTAGCTCTGGCCTATGTTATCAGGTTTTTCATATATGTACCCAATAGAGGGATGCTTGAAGCAAACCTTGTTCCAGAGGAAGGGAACTCCCATTCCAGTTCTCAGCAAAGTCATGTATTGAAAAGGCCAGTCTAAATTTCTTCTCAGCCCCCTTACACACTGCAACCCAGAAAGGACAGGTGTGATAAAATTGATCAGCTAGTGACTGGGCAAGTGTGGCTCAACATCTAGCTGGGAAGGATAGTGCATTCTGTTTTGTTCTCCAGTCCTACAGAAATCCTACTGGTGCAAACCTGTAGCTCGGGATAGACAAGTTCATCACAGAGAACAAATATTAGGAAGCCAGATTGTGATCACATATATAGGTCATGTCCTCCAAACCAGTTTCAGCAGATAATAAAGCTAAAGTTTTGTTCTCCATCTGCCCAACTCCATGTCTATTTTCAGTTGGTTTGTAACTCACAAGGGAAGAAAAACAATGATAAATTATGACCCCTCAAAACCCAGCAGTATCTTACATATGCTCTGATTTTCTTTCTTTTAACATCTTTATTGGAGTATAATTGCTTTATAATGGTGTGTTAGTTTCTGCTTTATAACAAAGTGAATCAGCTATACATATACATATGTCCCCTTATCCCCTCCCTCTTGCGTCTCCCTCCCTCCCACCCTCCCTATCCCACCCTTCTAGGTGGTCACAAAGCACCGAGCTGATCTCCCTGTGCCATGTGTCTGCTTCCCACTAGCTATCTATTTTACATTTGGTAGTATATATAAGTCCATGTCACTCTCGCACTTCGTCCAGGCTTACCCGTCCCCCTCCCCGTATCCACAAGTCCATTCTCTATGTCTGCGTCTTTATTCTTGTCCTGCCCCTAAGTTCTTCAGAACCTTTTTTTTTTTTCCTTAGATTCCATATATATGTGTTAGCATATGGTATTGTTTTTCTCTTTCTGACTTATTTCACTCTGTATGACAGACTCTAGGTCCATCCACCTCACTACAAATAACTCAATTTCGCATCTTTTTATGGCTGAATAATATTCCATTGTATATATGTGCCACATCTTCTTTACCCATTCATCTGTTGATGGACACTTAGGTTGCTTCCATGTCCTGGCTATTGTAAACAGAGCTGCAATGAACATTGTGGTACATGACTCTTTTTGAATTATGGTTTTCTCAAGGTATATGCCCAGGAATGGGATTGCTGTGTTGTATGGTAGTTCTATTTTTAGTTTTTTAAGGAACCTCCATACTGTTTTCCATAGTGGCTGTATCAATTTACATTCCCACCAAGAGTGCACCCTCTCCAGCATTTATTGTTTCTAGATTTTTTGATGATGGCTATTCTGACTGGTGTGAGGTGATATCTTGTAGTTCTGATTTGCATTTCTCTAATGATTAGTGATATTGAGCATTCTTTCATGTGTTTGTTGCCAATCTGTATATCTTCTTTGGGGAAATGTCTGTTTAGGTCTTCTGCCCATTTTTGGATTGGGTTGTTTGTTTTTTTGATATTGAGCTGCATGAGCCGCTTGTAAATTTTAGAGATTAATCCCTAAATGTAAGGCCAGACACTGTAAAACTCTTACAGGAAAACATAGGCAGAACACTCTATGACATAAATCACAGCAAGATCCTTTTTGACGTACCTTCTGGAGAAATGGAAATAAAAACAAAAATAAACATATGGGACCTAATGAAACTTCAAAGCTTTTGCACAGCAAAGGAAACCATAAACAAGATGAAAAGACAACCCTCAGAATGGGAGAAAATATTTGCAAATGAAGCAACTGACCAAGGATTAATCTCCCAAATTTACAAGCAGCTCATGCAGCTCTGATTTTTATTCACCTCCTTCCCCACATAGTCCATTTGTTCAGTTCGTGCTTCTGTTATTTATTTATTTTTTTTCATTCCCAGATGTTATAAACTTCTAGCACCTGACAATTAAGTGTCTGGCTCTTTGATCACCTGATATTTTCCTGATGCCTAGCACAGTACCTAGTACACAGTCAAAATCCACTAAATATTTTTTGACTACCTCTGTTAAAATTGCAAGTCAAAGTTGTCTTGACTATAGCAGGCCTGAGACCTAGAGGCCTGGGAAATTGACAGTGACTGTTTATGTTATCAAATGAATTATTTTATTAGCCTTCTCCCTCAGCTTAGTTTGAATTTTAGCTCTTTTCTTGCAAAACTATTTTAATTTCTTCCCATCCAAGTGAATAAGTGAAAAGAGGCAGGAATCCTTATACATATCCTTTTTAAGAGACTGAACAAATGTATGAACGCTCTTTCATTTATTTATTAGAGCAACATTTAAGAAACACTAACCTTGTTAATGAGCTGTCTGCATTAAAAAGTAATGCTTACACGTGTTCTTCAAACACCTCCTTGCACATATATACAATGGAATATTACTCAGCCATAAAAAGAAATGAAATTGAGTTATTTGTAGTGAGGTGGATGGACCTAGAGTCTGTCATACAGAGTGAAGTAAGTCAGAAAGAGAAAAACAAATATCGTATGCTAATGCATATATATGGAATCTAAGAAAAAAAAATGTCATGAAGTACCTAGGGGTAAGATGGGAAAAAAGACACAGACCTACTAGAGAATGGACTTGAGGATATGGGGAGGCAGAAGGGTAAGCTGTGACAAAGTGAGAGAGTGGCATGGACATATATGCACTACCAAACGTAAAATAGATAGCTAGTGGGAAGCAGCCTCATAGCACAGGGAGATCAGCTCGGTGCTTTGTGATCACTTCAAAGGGTGGGATAGGGAGGTTGGGAGGAAAGGAGACAAAAGAGGGAAGAGATATGGGGACATATGTATATGTATAACTGATTCATTTTGTAATAAAGCAGAAACTAACATACCATTGTGAAGCAATTATACTCCAATAAAGATGTAAAAAATACATAAATAAAATAAAATAAAAGCAAAAGTTTCTGGCAACAGTTAAATAAACAAACAACAACAAACAAACAAACAAAAAACACCTCCTTACAGTGCTGTTGCTTTAATGTCAGTACACCCCTATGGCTCTTTTCCATATGGCATTGCCCACATCATTTTATCCTGGAAGTTCTTGATACAGCATTACTCTTTGTAAGAAAATGAACACATATACACATAAAGAATATTAAGCATGTAACTTCACTAGATTCATGAAGTTTCTCTTAGTATATCCTTCACGTCTGAGGCTGGTTCTATTCTATACCAATTCAGCAATCTACTACCTTTCCCTCATCACAACTTTTATTTATTTTTTTTTTAAGGCTTTGATCATCACATGTATAATGATCAGTAAAACTTCACTAGTAGCTTTTCACCTTCATTGTTTCTTATGCTTAAATGTATTCAAAAGACTTCTGAAATCAGCATGTTTCCAGAATTACATCATTCCTCTTGCCAAGAGTTTCTTTTAGTGCTACTTCAAGCTAAAATTAATTACATCAGAGTTTAAGTCCCTCCAATAAGCCAATCCTAATTTCATCTTTCCTTGTCTTTACAAATTTGCTTGCTTTATTTGAGGCAGTCATGACTTTGTTGATCTCCCTTTCATGCACATATCTAAATATATTTCAAGGTCTAAAAACTGATGGCAAGTATTCCTCCTTCCTCAGAATGACTTGTGCCAATAGCATATCTTATTTTCTCAAGAAATAACACTCCCTGGGAATTTCTCAGGAGTTAAAGATAATAATTTGGATTGGAGAGAAGAAACTCAAATCTTAAAGCATTATAGTTAAATAGCCAATCATCCTGGTATTCATATTAAATATGTGACTTTACTCATATTAACTTTACTCAAATTAACTTTTCACAAAGCGTTGCATAATTTAATAAGTACTTCACAGAAATGAGCTATTGTGGAGAGAAAGTTGGAGCTGGATATTTAGAAATACTGACATTACTAAAAATGCAAAGTATGGGTAATTAACATACATATTTCAACAATCTGGACCCCACAAACATTTTTCATGAAATGCTTTACTTGGAAAGACTGTAATTCTCAAAAATTGAAAAGTTATATAAAAATAAGTGGAAAGCACAAAAATAGCACCCACATAACACCATGATCTTCACTTCCTACACATCTTTAGTGTAAGTAAAATTCATTCACAGAAGCAAGGAAAATAAAACAAATACTTACAATTCAGTTTTGGTATATCTTAGCAGGCTGAGCTTAAAGTAGAAATTCACTTTTCAGATATTGTCCTCAAAAAGAATCATAAAGATTTCAGGGTCATGTGTGTATTTAGTGGTAGCTGTCAACATTTAGTTGTCAGTTACTCAATTCTGTTGATCTGAATTGATCAAGAGGTTTATTTGTAGAATATCTGAAATGTCCTTCAAACATTCACCCCTAATATAGTGTGTAGGCTTACATTAGGTAGTATTTTTTTCTTAAATAAAAGATATCAAAGAGTAGGATATGGACTCTTTGATTGCACTTGGAATTCAACTAGTTATTTTATGTTGTCAGTTTATGTTATATATGTACATTGATGGGACAATGTAATGTCATAAGCAGCCATGCTCATATGAAACCTGAAGCTTTACAGGATGTTTTTCAAATGGGAATGAGTCTATGGAGAACCCTGGGCAGAGAAGAAGACTCTTCTTAGGTAAAAGGTGTAAAAATGCCATAATATGAGCAACACCTCAAGATGTTCCTAATAGCATTGCCTCAATGCTTTTATCTTAAAAGTTCTTTATAAGGTATAAGACGCTCAGAGTTTGAGCAATATGGCTTCCTAGTATATTTCATAAGAGATCATGAACTATATATCATATTTTAAATGATGAGATGAGTATTAAAATAGTATTTATTAATCAGTTGAAGACTGAGAAGGATTTACCAAAACTTGTGACTTTAGCTCTAAAGTACTTAAAACTCTAGCTTAACCTTTGGTCAGTAATTGGCAACTTAAACTTAGCACTAAAGTTACCTGTTAGATATACGAAATCCATATCATTGAGATTAAAATAATGCTTGCCTTTCTATTTGCTGTATCTACAATGAAAGTATCTAGGAAGTCTAAAAGTTATGAATAAGCAAGTTAAAAAGAAGACAAGACAAAAAAAAAAAAAAAGAAGGCAAGACATAGTCATTATAGAGTCACATACAGCTAGAAACTGTTAAGTAATTTATTCATTTATTCATTCATGGGACTATTCATTTAGTTATCTACACTTTTAAGTTGAGATTTTAAATGAGATTCACATGAATGTGTAAGGAATAATACAGAGATGTCCCATGTACACATTGCCTGATTTTCCCCAATGGTACCATTTTTAAAAACTATAATATAATATCACAACCGGGGTATTATTTTTGATAGGTACCAGCTGTCTTATTCAGATTTCCTCAATTTAGCTTGTACTCATTTGTGTATGTGTGTGTGTAGGTGTGTTTATTAAGCTCTCTACAATTTTATCATCTGTATGATTGTACACATCCACCACCACGGCCATGATAACAATACTGAGTGCTTCTACCACAGGAATCTGTCCTCTTGCCTTTTATATTCATACATACTTTCCTCTCACCTGTCCCCAACAGCATCCCTAATGCTGACAACCAATAATGTTTTCCACTTCCAAATGTTGCCATTTCAAAAATTTTAGATAAATGGAACCAAACAGCATACAACTTTTTAATATTTTTTTCATTCTGCACAATTCCTTCAAATCCATCCATCTTGTTGCATGTTTAGTCATTCTTTTTTATTACTGAGTAATATTCCATAACATGTATGTTCCACAGCTTATTTAACTGTTCACCTATTGAACGATAGCTGAGCTGATTCTAGTTTTTGGCTATTACAAATAAAGCTGCTCTGGACGTGACTGTGAAGGTTTTATGTGAATATCAGTTTTCATTTCTCTGGAATACATGCCGAAGAGTGCAATTGTTGATCTGATTTGGGTTATATGAGTAACTGCATGTTTAGCTTTATAAGAAACTACAAAACTAATTTTGAGAGTGGCTGTATCATTTTAAATTCTCACCAACAATGAACAATTGTTCTAGTTTCCCTGCATCTTCACCAGTATTTTGTGTAAAGAATTGAGACTCACAGGTGAAGAGGACTTAACAAGGCTCTATCCTCAGTGGCTTGTAATCTGTCCAGACCAGCAATCTTTCAGGTTGCATTTCTACTCTGTGGACTATGGAGGAAAGAAGTCCATTTTCAGGGAGAGAAGACAATGAAAGGGGCATAAGAAGAGAAGCAATGACTGCAGTAGAGAGGAAATTAACAACACTTCAGTCTTGGACTGAAGAACTCTTCCTGAAGACATATGCCTTGTCCTTTCTGTAACATGGACTCTATGAGATATTTCAGTATATTTTCCCCCTTTACCTACATAGCTAAAAATAAAACAAAGCAAATATCCCTTCCTAATACATTAGGTGGTAAAGACTGTAAATGGGTTATGGTACTTAAATTAAAGCTATTTCCTGAAATACACTGAAAATGCCAAAGAGCCCAAGGACTCTAGTTCAGACAGATTTGAACTGGACTCAAATCCTGTTACATCTTTAACATATGTAAGTCACCTATGGTTGCAATAACAATTAAATAAAGTTTGTTCCTAAAGGATTTGTAACAATTCCTGCTGAGTATAACAGTATATGATTTCTATTAGTAAAAGTACTTTTCAAGAAATCAGATGTGCTATTGTTAAGCAAGAAGTTTTCATGCATTTTGGATGAAATTGCCCATCAGCTGCTAAGCCTAAATTTGGGGAAAAGATGGTGTTGGACTTGGAGGTTAACCCCAAAAAGGTATCATTTTAAAAATAGTTTTTAATATTTAAGTTTACTTAGTGAAAAATTTAAGGTTATAAAGATTTATTTAGTGATTAAGAAGGGATGATGGGAAAGAATTGCTAGTAGCAATTCCTGATGTTACTAACGCACTGTATGCATGATTGCGTGTGTGTGTGTGTGTGTGTGTGTGTGTGTGTGTGTACAGAGTAATAAAGAAACCTTGTACCTTTCCTACAGAGAGGGCCCCTTAGTGTCCATTTTGGTGGCTTCTCCCCACTCACCCTCCATCTCACTCTCCCCCTCCTCTCACTTACCCCAACATTACTAGTAACTTATCAAAGGATCCCCTTCAACTATAAAACATGTTCTCCCTCTAGGGCGATTCTGGTAAATAAGATGTTCTCCAACTCATTGCCTTTCAACGCCATTCTGAGAGTCCTTATAGATTACAGTGCTGGACAGCTGTCCAGCTGACATGTCCTATAATCTCTCTGGTTGCTCTTTTCAAGATAGAACACTTCATTCTGTCTCCAGCCAACAAAGAGACCCTGCCTGTTGATTAATACAGGTAAACTTTTCCCCACAAATCAAAGTTCCCCATTCATGGTACTCTTGAAATAACTCTGGAAAGAGAAGACAGTCTTCTTTCTCTTATCCTTGTATTCTCCTTGAGCTTTTAAGAAGTCATATTTCATGAAGAATTTTTACAGTAAATAAGTCATGACCTGGTACTCTTAAGTATCTCACTGTTTGAAAAGTGTTAAAGAAATTAACCCTCAGCTTTTAGAGCTTAGGTGATTAAAGCTTCAAGTTATGACCACCAAGTGATATGACAGCTTAGAATTACCACAAATTGTAAATAAACACTGCATTTTTTAACATCTTTATTGAAGTATAATTGCTTTACAATGTTGTGTTAGTTTCTGCTTTATAACAAAGTGAATCAGCTATACATATACATATATCCCCATATCTCCTCCCTCTTGCATCTCCCTCCCTCCCTCCCTATTCCACCCCTCTAGGTGGTCACAACGCTCTGAGCTGATCTCCCTGTGATATGCGGCTGCTTCCCACTAGCTATCTATTTTACATTTAGTAGTGTATATATAAGTCCATGTCACTCTCTCACTTCGTCCCAGCTTACCCTTCCCCCTCCCCGTGTCCTCAAGTCCATTCTCTACGTCTGCGTCTTTATTCCTGTCCTGCCCTTAGGTTCTTCAGAACCATTTTTTTTCTTTTTTTTTTTTTTAGATTCCATATATATGTGTTAGCATACAGTATTTGTTTTTCTTTCTGACTTACTTCACTCTGTATGACACCTTATAATCAATAATCATCACAGTGTCTATACTTTTTATCAGTTTTCTTAAGACAGTTGCAAAATTCTGAAGATATTCATTGATATGATTTTGGCTTGTTAGATAGAGATAAATAAATATCTTGTATATTCTGTTCCCTCATAATTTTAATAAGATATTACTTAATATCTATAATAAACCTGAGTTAACTGTAAATGTTAGAGATACAAAACCAAGCAGTACTCTATATATTATTTCAATGGGTTCCAGTGTTTTTATCCTCTTATTTAATAATCATTTCAAAATAATTACATTATCCCCAATTTTCATGCTGAGAAACTAAGATATACATTTTAAATAATCTGGATTTCAAATTGTGAAAAAAATCAAAAAAGCTATTAAGCATGATATTTATGTTGCAGAAGCTTGTAACAGTACGTATAACATGAAGTTATTTATAAAATCAGTATTTTAGAAATGGATTCTTAAAAATATTTTTTGTGTCCTAAGAGATTACTGAAGATAGAATTTCTGATGCCATTAAATGTTCAAACTTAGTAGGCCTATGTGACATTTTGCCATGCTTAAAGGGTCTGTCTGTAAGGTTATAGCAGCACTGTGGAGCATAATTAGCATAGAATAATGAGGTGAATCAACTATAAAGGGGGCCGACTTTTATATTGTTTCATATATAACTGAAATTTAAATAGTTGTTGAAGAGTTTAGTAATAATAGAAGTTTCCAAGATCTCCTATTCAACTTTATATTGTGAAAACCTATCCTATCAAAATGTAAAATTGAGTTTATTAACATGTAAGAATTTACAGCTATGATATGGAATTATATGCATTAATATTTAAAACAGAAAATATAAGATAACCATTATTCTATAATGTCTCTTCTAAACACTCATCATTCATTCAATCAACAGTTGTTAAACATCTACTATGTCTAAGAAAACATAGTAAGTATTTCAGGTGACACTGTTAGAGCAGGCAGTTAGCAGAGAAAATGGGGCAGAGGGGCATGGGCCAGGTGGCAGGAAACCATACATCTTGTGGTGACAGGGGTCCTAGAGATAGACAAAGGGAGGTGGGAAAATGTGGGAATCTCCAGTGTCCCAATGTAAACTTTTGCTGATTATATCTTTATTACAGTAAAATTAGCCTTGCAAATAAAAAGTACCCATCGTTCACCAATGCCATGACACTTCCGATCAAGACTGAATAAGGACAAAAATCTCTCCTCCCCTCGGGAAGGTGGAGCTGGGATGAAAATCAGGAAATCTGACTCAAAACCCCTCTCTGCTTAATGG
Source organism: Pseudorca crassidens (assembly GCF_039906515.1). Classification (NCBI taxonomy): domain Eukaryota; kingdom Metazoa; phylum Chordata; class Mammalia; order Artiodactyla; family Delphinidae; genus Pseudorca; species Pseudorca crassidens. The sequence goes on along the minus strand of NC_090300.1, from coordinate 126,496,421 downwards.
ATATTCAGCCCAATCATTTTCACACCCCATATAACCAGCTGGCCAAAGAAACTCAGGGCAGGTTCTCAATGAACCTGCCTGCTCTTCCCCTCCAGAGTGTAGGGTTGCTTAATAAATCCTCACTTTGCTTTCTTCACCTCCGTGTCTCATCTCTGAATTCTTTCTGAGATGAGACAAGAAGCTACTCTCCAGTAACAACACAAAATTGGATAAATGGCTAGAAGTACTCTTAAAGTTTCATAAAACTTTAAACTTTCTTTAAAAACTAAGGATCCTGGAAATTCCTTTTGAGTAGCCAAAATGTAAATATAGGTAATATATAGCGTTGATTGCATTTCATTTTTTTCTACTTTAAATGAAAAAAGGGTAGACTTTATAACATCATTACTTATTCAAAATTCTCTAAACTTTAAACAAGATTTCTTGAAAAATATTATTTACATAAAAGCAGTAGGTCTCAAGGAACTTCATGCACTTCAGAATAACCTGAGAACCTTAAAAGAAATTATATATTCCAGCATATTCTGATTCAATTGGTCTGCAATGTGGTCCAGGCAATAATATAAATTAAAATATAATTTTAAATGTCCATAGTTAATTCTGACATGCTGAGTATTTACAATGCTAAGTTGTAAACCCCTGAACACAGTTTTATAAGAAAATTATGGTTTAAAAGTCTGAAAGTCTATACAGAAACTAATGTTCAGTTTTAATATTAAAATATATTTGTTGTATCAGCATGTGAAATATTATAAAATTCACATCACTAATGGTAGTTTATGTGAACAAGAAATAGATGTTTTCCCATCAGAATTTTTAGTGTGTGTGTGCATATACCATCCATATATATATAAATTCATGAATGTACATACATTTATATATATACAGATAAAAATATAATTTTTGTAGAAACTTCCATCGAATATCTCACATGTCTTACAAAGAATGATACATGTGCCTATAAAAAGGAAGGTCAGAATTAAACAAAGGGGATAAAAGAAAGATGAAATGTGGGGGTAACTATTAACAGAGGATAAGTTCCATATTAATGTAGAAATTGTAGTCAAGAGAGCTATAGCAGTGCCTTGCTGTGCATGACACCCAACAAAGCAACTAAGAAAAATATTTGCCAGATGGCTGTACGCAATGATATGAGTAAATTGGCAACAAGCCAATTTTTCTAAAATCTTTTCCTATATGTTAGAGAGCAGAAGTATCACCCATTTGATAAAGGTTATTTCAAATAAAGTGGCCAGTTTCATTTCAGTCTATGCAAATATTCACGGCAGAACCTAAGGGTCCATTTTAACCTCACTGTTAAGATTAGATGATTTTTTTTTTATCAGAGTATTGGCTAGAATCTAGGTCTGTTTGCCAGTGTGGCTTTCTTTCCAGCCTTTAAAATTATCCTAGGTTGACGTCATTTTAGAAAAAAAAAAAAAAAGAGCAAAACTAGCTTCTACCCAATCAAAAAATGGGCAGAAGACCTAAATAGATGTTTCTCGAAAGAAGAGATACAGATGGCCATGGGCATATGAAAAGCTGCTCAACGTAACTAATTATCAGAGAAATGCAAATCAAAACTACAATGAGGTTCACCTCACACTGGTTAGAATGGGTATCATCAGAAAATCTACAAACAACAAATGCTGGAGAGGGTGTGGAGAAAAGGGAACCCTTTTGCACCGTTGGTGGGAATATAAATTAATACAGCTACTATGGAGAACAGTATGGAGGTTCCTTAAAAAACTAAAAATAGAATTACCATATGACCCAGCAATCCCTCTACTGGGCATATACCCAGAGAAAACCATAATTCAAAAAGCCACATGCACCCCAATGTTCATTGCAGCACTATTTACAATAGCCAGGTCATGGAAGCAACCTAAGTGTCCATCAACAGACGAATGGATAAAGAAGATGTGGTACATATATACAATGGAATGTTACTCAGCCATAAAAAGGAATGAAATTGGGTCGTTTGTAGAGATGTAGATGGACCCAGAGACTGTCATACACAGTGAAGTAAGTCAGAAAGAGAAAAACAAATATTGTATATTAACACATATATGTGGAATCTAGAAAAATGGTTCAGATGAACCGGTTTACAAGGTAGAAAGAGAGCCACAGATGTAGAAAACAAACATATGAACACCAAGGGGGGAAAGCGGGGGTGGGGGTGGGGTTGGTGGTTGTGGGGTGAATTGTGAGATTGGGATTGACATGTATACCCCAATATGTATAAAATTGATAACTAATAAGAACCTGCTGTATAAAAAATAAATAAAATAAAATTCAAATATAAAAAGAAAAGTAGCTTCCAAAGAAATTCCTTTGTCTTAATTGATTTATATAAATTAGATAGCACAAGGTTATAGAGAATATGTTTATTATCAGATATAACAAAATGATTGGAAATCTCAAAGATAAAATATGCCCATAAAAATAATTTCTGCAGCAACTATTCGGGGCACCAAAAATATCCACTTTATATTTTCATTATGTAGGCTTGGCTCACTATAAATAACTGTCATGCTTAGATCTTATGTAGATAGATGTCAAGGTCAGAGCTTAAAACTACAATTGTAAGAACTAAGGCAGACCACAGTAGAATCACTTTTAGATGATAGCTGTGACCCAGTAAGTACACACATTTCAAAATTTAAGATGGAGAATATGTAGTAACCAGAAGTCAAAGTAGCCAAGTTTATCAGGAGATATTATTGATATTCAATAAACACTTAATTGAACGAATGAATGACATTCAGTGTTAAACAAAGCATGGAAAATATTTTGTGATGTTATCAAAATCTTTTGTTGATTAATAAGAAGAGACACAAACAATATTAATTAGTATAAGTAAACTGAATTTAAATTGGTATGGTCCAAAGGACCATTCATATAAAATAAATGCTTAATGAACTTAATTTCTAAACAAGCCTCTACATTTATAATATAATATATATAACAATAAATATATAATATAAATTGACCAACTGTAAATCACAATGATAGAACAATAATCAATTTCTTGAGATCAACATATTTTCTGAAGTAATCAAAAAAACCCTTAAATTTTATTTATTTTAAGTACTGAGAATTATGCCAAGCAATAGTCAGATGTAAACTTTTCACACTGTTTCCTAGCCTAGGCCTTCTACAGCAAAACAGCATCACTTCAAGTTTTTTATTCCTTCATTCATCATATATCAATTGAGCAACTACCACGTGTTGGGAAATGCTCTAGACCTGGGGATTCAAGAATGAATGATAGAAAATTTGTACCCTATAGGAAATTGCATTACTGGGGGCACTTTACTCACAATTTGCAACTTAACTTACTCTGAGATCAGTACTATATATATGAAATGATACCCTGAAAGAACTTAAGGCAGGCAAAATAAGTGTCATTAAATCCATGTGTGAAAGTATGTGCAGTTGACTCATGAATTTTCATAAAATTTTTCTAGAGTATAGAGGCCAATTTTTCAGATTTCCTAGGTGAAATGTGCAAGAACAAGTAAAGAAACAAATAAGCAGATCTAGAGCTAGTTATTAATGAGAGACAAGAAAACAAAGACAAGACAAAAACAAGAAAACATAGACCATATCTATAAGGAGCCAATTATATAAAAATCAAATTGCCTTTATATAGGAGTTTTTTAGTCTTTTTTTATTTTGAATTTTTTTTGTTAATGACTCACTTGAGCGTCTGATAACTCTGTCTCAAAATTATATTTTAAATAAACTATAAATATGAACTAAATATATAATATGTATAATACAATAATACATTATACAACTATGTATTTATATATAAATAAGTATAAAAGAGTTAAATGAATATAATATTAAATATAAAATAAAATAGAGTCCAAAAATGCCAATTATATTTAAATAGAGTTCAATTCATAAAATCACTGGTGTTCTTGGACCCTGTTCACTCTGTTCAAGTTTGCACAGTTCAGTAGCCTCTGTAAATGGAGACAAACAACTGGTATTCATAAGGATGATCAAAGAAGCAAACAATTAAATCTAACCTACTCGGATAAAAGATGTGGGAAAACATACATGTTAGAAAGTTATCTTTCTCAAACTGATGGAGAGCTGCTGCCCTCAACCAGTGGAAACAGACAATCTGAGGGTGGGTGTATCTCAAGGCATTAAAATGTATACCCAGCGTTGGGGACAACTTCTTTATACTAACTACTTCACAGCAATTGTTGGGAGGATTTTAAAAATGCATATTAGAAACAACTGGGGATGAACTACACCGTATATGCAGTTTAAGGATCGCAGCTATCCATTTAGTGGCTATTTAAACTGCCTGAGTCTTATAGCTTGTTTTTTCTGGATAATGTTTTTCTTTCCATTAATTGACTATACAAAGATATCACTGTTGACCTTTTTCTGTCAGAAAAAGGTCTGTGGTCATTTGTTGTTACTGAGCTCTATTTAGATTATACCTGAACTAGGATTCTTAGTTTGTGAACTTGCTGTTCTATAATGCTAGACTTCACCCACTAATCATAGGAGATGGCCTCTCTCTCCTTAAGAGGTATTCCTTGCTAAAAGGGAATGGGAGCATCATAATTCAAGATCATGGTCTTGGGGACTTGTCTTGTCTTTAGGTACTGATCAACAATTTCAATCAGCCCAGAAAACAAGTTCCTTGGGACTAGAGGCAATAATCACATTTACAGCCTCGCTTCTCACATCTCTTAATATCAACTCATAAAATAAACTGTAAATATGCATAGTAAAGAAATGGAATGAAAATGGGAAAATTGTTTTACTATGGAGATGGGGTTAATTATCTGCACCTATGGTATCAGCAAATATCTAATAAGGTCTCTCTCATTATATTCCATATTCATTACGTTATTCCAAAAAACTGCTTAGAAGGTAAAATACACATTAAAATTATAAATCTGTATACTTGAATTATTTACTTATTACTATTATTTACTCGTTTCTCTGATACAGATGGAGAAAGAAACCTGTAGACACATTATCACCGCTCCCAGGATTTATAGTCTAAAGTTAGAAGAGTGTAAGATAAGAACACATAGGCACACACATTTAAAAGACTGATTTTATTCCTCAAAGATGGAACCAAAATGTTGTTGAGAGGATTGAGGTTCAAAGAAGTAAAGGACCACGTTAATTAGAAGATTTTTTTAGAACAATCACATTCTGAGTCTTGTCACTAATTTATCTAATCATAACCTAATAAGTAGAGATAGCATTATAACTTAAACAGCAAATATAATTTTTAAAGATGTAGTCTGCATTTTCTGTGTATGTGAGTCCCTGTTCCATAGTAACCAGAAAGTGCTAAGGCTTTACAAATTATATCTGACAGGTTTATCTGGCCGCTAATTGTTTTCTTTTTTATCTCTTAGGACTGGAAAACATAATAGCCAGAAAAATTACTAATGGAAGACAATGACGATTTCAACGTTCTTATTGGTATGGTGTTGTCTTATATGGAATTCTCAGAATCCACTCTTGAGGGTTGATTGACTACATAAGTCATGTCACTTCTGAGAAGCATCATGCAGTGTTTCCGGGTATGAAGTAAGTGTTGACTTCAATATAAGTTCATTTCATTGTTATCCAAAGAAAAGCACCCCTTTTCAAAGTACATTTTCTATTTATCTTTTCATGGTACTGTTACTAGGGGTCAAGCCAGGATTTCATGGGGATAGTGGATCTGTCAACTAAGTTAGTCCAGTCTCAACTTTGCCTTAGTTTGTAATTCTCTTTCCTCTTTTTAGATCTGCCTCCTTGAAAAAAAAAAAATTGAGACATTTTCTAATTAGAAACCCCTCAAACTTTGGGGGAAGTCTTGATATAGTGGCAAAGAAATAATATTAATATGTATACCAATAAGATTATGAAAAATTGAATTATCTTAGTGTCATTTTCTCTTTCAATAGTCATTTATTAGAGTGTATAAGTCACTGTACAAATGCTATGCAGTATTCAAAGTTAGAGCTTCCAGGCTCTAACTTAAGGTGTTTTGTTTAACAGGAGACACAAGATATGACATAAACAGCTCATATATATAAGCATTTTATAGGAATTTTAGACAATTATATAACAATTTAGACAATTATATAACAGGAATTTTAGACAATTATATAATTTTAGACAATTATATAATTGTTATAAAATCTATAACAATTTTAGACAATTATATAAATAAAGCCTTATTTTATTTATAAAAAATAAGGCTTGTATGATAAAGCTTTTACATACAATCTGACATATACTTTATCCTATTACACTGAAAACAATCTCCATGCAGTAGTATATGTGCATTTCTTGTATAGATAATTTTTATTTTATTATTGATATTATCTTGTGTTCTATTGAGGTCATGAAGTAAGCTCATCCACAGTTGGTTAAGTCCATCTTTTAAATGAGGTCACTACGATCAAGGTTAGTGGAATGTTAATTTTCTATTTATGTTTGCATTCCTTTTGTTCTATCGCTGAGATGACAGAAAAAAACAGTTTTTTAATGTTCCATTCTGGTCTCTGACATTTACATTCATTAAGAAATTATGTATCAAGAATCTGTTATGTGCCAAGCTCTGGGCCTGTTGATTTGGGGTACATCATATATTAATATACAGAGAAGCACAGGCAACTTTATAGCCACATTGGGCAGGAGCCTTGATGAACATGATGCCTTTTTCTGCTCCCATATCCTTAGACCAGTAGTTATTATTAACAGAACTTGAGAAGAAAGTTAATCTTGAGGACAAGAGTCAGAGTGGTAAAAATCATTTTTCCTCCATTGCTAGCCTTGGATGACCAATATTTCATTTTATTAAGTGAATCAGCAGGTTTCCTTACAACTTCCAAAGCATTTTAATTCTATAAGGTCATTCCCTCTTCATGGTATGAAAGTGCTAATTCAATGCATTTCTGATATAGTTTTCTTCCCAGTAAAATACATTCTGGCCAATGTGAAAGAAAATATCATTTTTGTTGTTGTTGTATTCTTCATGGTTATTCTAAATCAAAGTAAATGTAAAAGATAAACTTACACTAACTTTAATTGCATTAAAATGCAAATAGAATAAACAATATTATTTTTTTAAAAAACAGACTTACCAAGGAAAATATATATTTAAAAAATTAAGTGGATTCTTTTTGGGTAGATGGGAAGCAGCTGAAAAAAGGTCTAAATAATTCATATATATATATATATATATATATATAAAATTAAGTGTTTTCTTATATATTACTTCCCATAGTCCTCACAAGAGTGATATAAACAAGGTAAAGTGGGTGGTATTAATATTAACATAATTTAACAGAGGAAGAAAACCAGGCATGGAAAGTATCAGTTATATCCCTAGTCATAGTAATGTGGAGACAAATTTCAGACCCAATATTTTGTCACAGATGGTGCAATGCTTTCCATTTCACCATGCCTACTGATATTTCAGTTCCATGTTAACTGAGTCCAAGACAGCTTTTAATTTTCCCTCAGCATTTCCCTGGCAAATTCCTCAGCTAAATCTGCTTTGAATTTCCTACTGACCTCAGTCATTTCTATACTGACAACTGTTTACCATGGAGTTGGAAGGAACTTGGCAAAGTGTATCCCTACTATGAAAAAGTACAGAAAAAAATTTGCACTAGACCTTGTACAGTCATATTTTAGTTAGAAAATATAATATCTTAATCAGAGTTTGAGCTTTGAAATCCCTGAATATTGCTTTAATTCTAGTCTCCTTCCTCTGCCCCCCATGACTTTATTCCTTGAAGATTTAGCAACAATGAGTCTTTCCTTTTGGCTCTAAAACATATTTAGTTTGTCTCACCACATTTTATTTTGAATGAATTTGGGTTATTTTTTAGAGGAGAACCGTGCTGTCCAGTTTCTGGTCTCCGAAGTACCACTGCCACGCCCAGTATTATTTGATACATAGACTAATTCACACAATAAGATACCCACTTGGCTCTACTATAGGCTGAATGTTTGTGTCCGTGTAAAATGCACATACTGAAATTCTAGTGCCCAATGTGATGATGTTTGATGGTGAGGCCTTTGGGAGGTGATTAGGTCATGAGGCTGGAGCCCTCATGAATGAAATTATACTCCATAAAAGAGACCCTGCAGAGCTCCCTGCCCTTCTGCCATGTGAGAATATAAGGAGAAGTCTGCTCACCCCACCATGCTGGCACCCTGATCTTAGACCTCCAGCTTTCAGAACTGTGAGCAATGAATTTCTGCTGTGTGTAAGCCATCCAGTCTGTGATATTTTGTTATAGCAGCCTAAACAGACTAAAACAGCTCCTATAGAATTTGATCTTATGACCCTAAGGTCTAGATAGTAAATTTGTAGAGCTCCATACTTCTGATATCATAACTTGATTCTCTGTGAAGACGATTCCAAGAGATATTTAGTGCTCAGGAGTCATCTCCTTTGGAAGGGAACTGAGGAATGCAGGATTGGGTAGGGGTAAAAATTCAACTGCAAGACAGGAAGAAGGCCCAGTGGGTTCAGCAATCCTTAAAGGGAGCTATGGAAGTAAAATGCCCCAACAGAGTTAGCTTGTAGTGGGCTGAAAAGCTCAGGTCTTTTTATTCCCACCTCACTCAGTCATTAGATGCAGGCTGCCCCTTGGGTGAGGTGAGACTCTGCAGTTAAAGCAATCCCTACGTGGACTAACAGCTGAAGTCTGTCTCCTGACAAAACCCCCAGAAGCACGAGCAGCAAATCCTTTCTTGAGGGGGATCTGAGTGATGCTTCTCCACGTTCATTACCTGACATAGCCTGACTCAAGCCACAGTGTGTTTGGTTAGAATTTAGATCAACTAGGTTCACAAAATCTTCACACTTTGATCCAGCTTAAGATGATTGGGAATGTGAGTTATATATTTTAGAATTCAGATTATCTTAATAACTCGAAATCCGATATTAACCCTATCAAAACTTTAAAGTCTCTCCATCCCCACCACAAGTACAAAAGGTCAATTCAGCTCACACAGCTTTATTTCACATTCAGCCAATTCCTTCATAGGTTTGGCATATCTGAAGGTATAAAATTGAGACAATATTACTGGAGTCTGACTAATATTTCATCTTCACACTTGCAACTGTTTATTACAGTTACAGCAATGATATCTGCAACACTGCACATACTCTCAAAATGCATGTTGAAGAGCGAGTTGATCAAACACACATCAGAATAATTTTTACTCACTATACTTTTTATCATTTTATATGAAACAAAGTGTCTTCCAGGTTCTAGACCTGGTCTTTTTACATTGTCTATAAAAATCTAGTTCTGGTTAATGATGTTGTATTAATGTTAAATTTTAGAATTCCATGCCTTTGAGATGATTTACTACAGAGTCCCATGCCACAAAAATATAGTTATTTTGAAAAGAAAATACACACAGTCAGCTAATTATTCAACTTTTCCCCTTTGACTCTAATTTTTAACTGAATATGTTAGGTTCTTATGCAGGTGCTTCTGTATAGATTTTTAAGTATAAAATAAATACCTGAAATATTTTCTGTAGAACAATTTTGCTTAAAGGCATAAACATGGAATACTTTTTAATTCAGATTTATTCTTTTTTTCTTTTATTCTATACTTTAGGACATGAAGTGGTATAGTTCCTACATAACACTTATATACTTTCTGCATAGAGTTTCCTTGTGTTTTTATTTGTTTCCTTACTGAAATATGGCAATAAAATGCAGGATGTTTGCTAATGTTCTTCACTTCTTCATTGTCTCAGTGGTTGCTGTAAAACTTATTCCCTCACACTAAACTTACAGTAACATTTCTTCCTCTCTTATTATCATCAAGCACACCTTGAGTCTCAGTTTTCTTGTGGTTCAGCTCTAGTTAATTATTTACATTCTAGAATACTGAAATCTATTGCATATAAAATTGTATTTCTTATTTTAATCTTGTAAATTCTCAATGTCATAACTACCAGTAAGATTTACTACTGCTATTGGGCTCTGGAGACACACACGATCATATAATAGAGTAGTTAGGATGATACTGGGTTTGCCACTCACTATCTAAATTACTTTGGATGAGTTAATTAAACTCTTTGTCTCTCTATCTTAGTTTTCTCACCTCTAGAATGGGAGATAAACCTAGTGATTATGAAAATTAATAAGTTAATAGATGTAAAGAGTTTAAGTCAAGTCCTAGTGTATATTATCAGAACTCAACGATTCTGATTTTAAATGGTGCCATATGTATATATGCCACACACACATATACATACATCAAAGCCACTCTAGCCTGGAATGCTTTTCTAATAAATTAAAGAAACAACAAACCATATGGTATGTATAAGAAAACCATATTCTAATTAAAATTATGGTTTTAATAAAAAATAAATTAGAGTTATTCGCTAAGATTAGAATTAGTACTATTACAGGCCACTTTTATACAATGGTAAACTATCTCAAATGATACAATTAAATGTGGGTTGTTTTTATTATCATATATTGTTTTTTCTCTCTTTTTATAAATTTGTTTTTGTAATATTGTGATCTTCTCACATGAAAGAGAAACCTGTATCTCATGTAACATAGTTTATTACAAAATTATCACTAGGAAAAGATAAAGACATTTTAAGTTCAATACCAATATTTAATTGTGACAACTATATTGCTCTTTAAATTTTAAATTATACCTCAAGAATTTCAGTATACTGAAAACTTCTAAATAGAACTGTGATATTAACTGTCATGAAAATAAAAGGAGTATATCCATCTTTTCCACTTATTTTAAGCTGTTCTTTGAAGTTTCTCAGCTTTGTTTTCCTTTTCATGGCCACATTTATCCCCAGGACAGACTGTACTTCACTTAACTTTTCTGCCAGTGATGGATAAAAAAAAGCTTTATCTTTTCTTCTTCTTAACATGGCTCAAACAGGTCATATTTTACAAGAAATGTTATTATAAATAAAAAAGAAAGAAAAACTAAACAAAATATCAATATTATACACCTAAAATCCATTCATTTATCTAATAGAAACTTAAGTATTCATTATGGACACAGACAGGCCTGGACATAAGTGATACAGAGACATTTCTGTTAGTAGGGCCTAGGATGAAAGAGAGACATGAGGATAGAATTAACATTTTAGTTAGTCTGCATAATCAAGAAAAGGAGCTTAACTTTAAGGTCAATATCTATTTACTACAAAACTAAATATTTTAAATAGACAAACTCCTCTGAAGAAGAAACAGATATAGCCCATTATATGTATTTATAAATACGTAAAACATTTCTTGCATATTCCTTTAAGCTGTGTACCTTGGTCTAGTCCATTACTTTACTCCGCTAGACCCACAACATTAAGATATACAGATAAAACTTTAAGTTTTATCCTTAAAGTCTATCTAAAACATTTGGTCCTATCCAAAATGTCCATAAGACATTTGGTCCATGCCTAAACATCCTTGATATATTTTTTTTAATTTTAGAATTTTATTTAATTTTTTATACAGCACGTTCTTATTAGTTATCCATTTTATACATATTAGTGTATATATGTCAATCCCAACCTCCCAATTCATAAACATCCTTGATACTTACAGGACCATTTGGTTCTGTCCAAAACGCCCATGGAGACATTTGGTCTATGCCAAAAGGCCCTTGATATTTAGTCCTTTCCAAAATCATTTGGCATAGACCAAATATGCTCATGGATGTTTTGGATAGGACCAAATTTCAAGAACCTTTTGGCGTGGATAAAATGTCTTATGGACCAAATGTCTTATGCACCAAATATATCATGGATGTTTTAGACAGGACCAAATGTCCTACAGGACCTTGACGTTGATGTTCTAGCCCTTGAAATCTCTTTCCTTTCAAGTCTCCTCATTAGATTTTTATTGTTGATATCAACCTGCAATTTCATTATGTGCTCCTTCCATGCTAGAATTATCTCTTGTTCATTCTGGGGTTTCTCACCTTCACCATAATTTTAGCCCTCCATGGGTCATTCTGTGATGCTCTAATACCTTCTGTCTTCAAAACTCTCCTGTGAGCCCACACCCCGCTTCAGCAAACATCCCAATTCTATGCATCCCATTCAGATAAACTTCTGTAAAGAATGTTTATGTGTACTGTCTCCACTTCTTTCTCTCTCTCTCTCCCCTTTTGTTTTTTGAATGGAAGTATAGTTACAATATTGTGTTAGTTTCAGGTGTACAGCAAAGTGATTGAGTTATATATTGTTTTCAGGTTATTTCCCATTCTAAGTTATTACTAGATATTTATTACAGTTCCCTGTGCTATACAGTTAATCCTTATTACTTACCCAATTTATGCATAGTAGTTTGTATCTGCTCATCCTATACTCCTAATTTATCCTCCCCCCCACCTCCCTTTCCCTGAAAAACAACCTATGAATGAGAGAAAATATTTGCAAATGATGGAACTGAGGGGTTAATATTCAAAATATACAAACAGCTCATTCAACTCGATATCAAAAAATAAAGAACCCAATCAAAAACTGGGCAGAAGACCTAAATAGACATTTCTCCAAAGAAGCCAACATGAAACAGATGACCAACATGAAAAAATGCTCAACATCACTATTAGAAAAATGCAAATCAAAACCACAATGAGGTATCACCTCACACCAGTCAGAATGGCCATCATTAAAAAGTCAACAAATAATAAATGCTGGAGAGGGTGTGGAGAAAAGGAAACCCTCCTACGCTGTTGGTGGGAATGTAAATTGGTACAGCCACTGTGGAAAACAGTATGTAGGTTCTTTAAAACACTAAAAATAGAGCTACCATATGATTCCACTCCTGGGAATACCTCCGGAAAAGATGAAAACTCTAATTCGAAAAGGTACATGCACACAATATTCATAGCAGCACTATTTACAATAGCTGAGACATAGAAACAACCCAAGTGCCTATCAACAGACAATTGGTTTAAGAATATATATATATATATATGAATATTACTCAGTCATAAAAAAGAATGAACTATTGCCATTTGCAGCAACATGGATGGACCTAAAGAATATTATACTAAGTGAAGTAAGTCAGATAGTGAAAGACAAATCTCATATATCACTTATAGGTGGCATATAAAAAATAGTACAAATGAATCTACATATAAAACAGAAATAGACTCACAGACCTAGAAAACAAACTTATGGTTTCCACTTCTCTTTTTTTGATTCATTCTTAAATCCCATGCAGTTTGGATTCGGCGTCCTCCACTGCCATGAACAGACTGTCAAGTTTTTCAATAACCTCCATGTTTCTTCATCAAACATGACATATCAGTGACATTTTATGGCCTTCAGCACCACCTCTTTTTGGAAACAGTCTCTGCTGCTCCGTTTTAGAGCACTCTCATTATTTCCATCCCAACTCACTTGTTTCTCTTTCTCAGTCTCATTGGCTGCTTCTCTTCTCCTCAGCTTTTAAAATCAGTCATCTATTCAACTTTCCCCAGGTGAACTAGTCCATGCCTGCTATATGCCCATAAATCTCAAGTGTAAGATTGTGGACGGTCTGTTTCCACACTAGGTTGTAAGCGTCATGAGGACAGTGTTGACCTGCTTGTTCATGTTTGTATCTCCCAAGCCTGGTTTTATGCCTGCTGCACAGCCATAACACAATAAATACTGAGAGTTATTAATAAAAATAATTTTAAAATAATGAAAATGAATGACAATATATTTTATATGGATGCATCTAAAGTATCTCTGACTCAGAGCTTCTAAATCTTACCAAAAACAAGAGAAATTAGGTCATTCTTAAAACTGCTTTCATCACACATTTGTTTAAATAGATAAAGTTCATATTATGGGGATTAAGGCCCACAAAACGACTGATCCAAATTAAAACATATAAGCTTATTCTAAGAAAATAAATATATATTTAAATACATAATTATAAAACTTTTAGTTGTTTTTGAAAACACTTCTACATGCTTGAATATGAAAAGGTCTTAACATGATTGAAGAACATTAAGGAAATCCATCATCGATCTTATAGCCTGTAATCAGTACATCATTACAAGCCAAATGAGCATAATTTGTCACTTTGAAAATTCTCAGGTTGAGAATCGGGTCATTTCAATTACCAATTTTCACAGGGCAAACAGGTCATACTGTCCACCTGTTCTGTATATTTCTCCCAAATAACTTTCAAAACGGCTGACTCTGTAAACTATCATTCATTGCTAAAAGGGACTTCCTGACATTTCACTTCACACAGCCTCCATTTATATGTAGCTTTTTCTTTTAAATCTAGAGAGACAGTTATCTGTAAATGGCTTTTAGAGCATAGTTTGACAGTTTCTAATACATTTGTAAATATGCATGACCTTTGATCTAACATTGTAAGTAATAAGATATCCAGCTCACCGGAACTCTCCTTTATAACAATATTAGCAACAATAAATAATTTTATGGAACTTTACATGTACTGAGAATTGTTCAATTCATTCATTCCTTAAAAGGGCCCCATCATGTAGGTACTATTATTATACATATTTTACAGATAAGCAAACTAAGTCACCAAGAAGTTAAATAAGTCACCAGAGAGTCACACCTTTAGTAAATGGTAGAGCTAGAACTTGATCCCAGCCAGTCTTGATCTAGAGTCTTGTCTCCTAACTTCCTGCATTAGGCTGTCCCAAGACAGACACGAGTGCACACACACACACACACACACACACATTGAATTCAGACAGTGGAAGAAAATCGTGAAGCTTTATAATCTTAACTAGGAATGTGGACTTAATCCTGCTCCCAAGTATATTATTAGTATCAATAGTAAATTCTTAATCAATAACCAGAATAATTAAGAAGCAGGATTCAGGGTCTAATCATCAGAGAAAATTTATATTTCTCCCATTGCCTCATTTCAAATTTGTTTACTGGGGAAATTTCTTCGCTTGTCCCTAGATAAAGCCTTGGGGGTTGGAGATGGGTGGGTAGATAAGAGCAGTAAACCATCCTCTCATTTTTGATTAGTAATGCCTGAAGATGGACCTGTGCTTTCTGGAACTGGGAGATATTTCAAACTAATTCAATTGTTCACAGTACACTTGTGCAGTTATTTGGAGACCCATCCTCAGTTTCAGTAAATTTTCCAGCTGTTGCTCGCTCACTTCTTAATACTAAGGAATCCAAGGGTCTCTTTCTACCTTCTGTCTGGTGAATTTGCATTGCTCAATTGAATAGAGTCTAAATCAATCCTTTTTCCCAGTGCATCTCTTCTGCATGACCCAAATCTGGTCAGTATTAACACATAAGCATTCTTCTCTTGGATAATTCTGGAAATTGAGAATGACTGAATTTTAGCAGCAGCTTCATTTGTTCTATCACCAAAACAAGCAACTTTCCCGTCTCTCTTCCTATAAACTAGTCAGGAACTAGGCAGACACTACTTTACTGGTGTTCCTCTGACTGCAGGGAACGCATCTCTAAGTGGTTCGGTAAAAGGCTGATCAGAGAAGATGCGAACATCAACCCACATCCTCGCTTTGGCTCAGAAAGGAGTAAATTCCCAGGAGTTTTCTCCAAAGAAATTTACTTTGAAATACCTTTCCACCACAACACTGAACAATTCATTTTTATATCCATCCAGTGGGTGAGGGTTCAAGAGTAATCGAAAAGTAACCAGTTTTAGAATAACTGTCTTGAAAATGTGAATCTTTTAAGATTCTATTAAGGTTAATTCTATTAACCTTCGTTTATGACACCTCTTTAAATCTTAAGCCTTCAGTCAAATCTGGAAACTTTAACATCCGATTACTCATCCTTGACACCTGCATTTCTACAAATTTTGAGTCTTATCTAGAAGTAAGGGAGTTTTATATTTTCTGCCATTATTAACTTGAAAGCCAGTCCTTAAGAGATTACCAATTTTTAGTCTTTTTATTTTTATCACATATTTAAAACTCGTCTTAAAAATATTTGCTACTCAAATAGGGACCAATTGAACAAACCTTTAAGAACCGAGTGGTTTTAATACCCTTTATTTGCTTTCAGAAGACATAGTCTGACTACTTCCTGTGGGATTAAAGGCAAACCCCCAAACCTGCTGAACTTTAATATCTCATTTATATAATACAGGAGTGGGACTAGTTAAATGCTAAAGTTTTATTGGGTCCAACGCTGTATAATTTAAAATGCACATATATTCTGCTGAATTCTTGGGATCCCTGGTGATTTAACGTAAGTTTCTGGGCTGGCGTCCAAGACACCTGCCCCATTTTAATCAGCCTTCTTTTTTATACTTTATATACCAGGGGACCCTACATAAAATTGAACTTGACAAAAAGTTTCTGTAGTTTGAAGCGTTTTTATTTTTCTTTTAACTATTGCTCGAGGGACATTGAATGTATCAAGCTCTTTACATGCTGCTTTTCAAGTGAAGAAAACCATACACTGTTGGATGGAATCTTTCATCTGTTGTCATGTGCCTCTTGTGATCCACAGGACCCATATAACATGACATCATCAGTTCTATCCTTTCCTGAAATTCACTGGATTTATTTACTTTTGCCATTGGCTGAGTATGTAAATGTGGGTACTGCTTCATGACTGGAAAATTCAAAGGTCTTTAGGAAATTATTTATCAGACACTTGTTTTAATCCAGAGCTTTGCTTGATTATTAATGGAGCATCTTTGATCAGAATTATAGCTTTCTTTCTTTTTTTTAAATAAGAGCTTCTTTTAGAGAGAAATATAATTAAATGAGAATAGTGGGCTGCCTTTTTGATAAAATATAGCCAGTTATAGAAAATTTTTAATCTTATGTAAAATATGAAATACCCCATTTTATATTTTAATATATATTTGTTAAAGAACTTGAATGGGTAGTAACTATACCTTTATACCATCATTAAACATGAAAAATAATGATATCCAAACTTTTTTCTGATTTCTATACACTACTGAAATTTGCTAAAACCCACAACTATTTATTGTCTATTAACAGCTGTACTAGCCAATGTTTGCAGAGATATTTTCTTCATTTTTTGCTTTTTTTTATTATTCTAACTTTAGTGCTAACTTCCCAGTACCTTATTTGTGCTTCCTTATGGGGTATTTGCTTGTATTACTTCAAACATATGATATGAAAATTTGAAAAAAAAGAAAAGAGGGGAAAGCTACTTAAATCACTTGTAACCAAACTGTGTAAGGTTATAATCACTTCATTTTAACCCAGTAAAGCACTTAAAACTAGTTAATTAATTGAATATATTACATTTTTGCAAAAGTATTTATTCTTAACAACACAGTGAAAATTACATATATCACATATATTTAAAGTTATGATGAACTTGTCTAGAAATATATTTTTATAAAGTTTGAAGTCTAGAAGTTCAGAAATATTATCTATTTGACCTTGCTGACACAGTCTTCCCTATAGATTTCAAGTCTCATGACAATCTGATGTTGTCATCTCACTAATGTGCTCATTCACCAGAGAGTCAGATTTAATGAATACCCAAGACACAACAATTGTACGAACTCATATGGTGTAATCCCAAGGAAAGAATAAAGTTTTAATAACTAGAACCACTTGTGTCAAGACCTTCTATTTGCTTGGTTTATGTCATATATTAGTAATATTTGGCTCAAAATAATTTATTTAACCCTTTGTTTAACATGACATCATTTTTCAAAAAGAGAGAAAAGAGACTGTAACGGTGATGTTCCCTTTCAAAGCCCTGTATAACCCATAGCCTACATATTACTGGGGATGGATGTTTACAAAACGCAATTGATAAAGATTTTATTTTATTTTATTTTTTTCTTTTTGGTCAGATGAGTACAATATGGGTTAGAAATGTTGTCTCATCAGGACAATAAATGTTATAAAGATACAGCATGGCTACTTAAATAAATATAATTTTAAAATGCTGTTGCCCAGTAAAATGAAATAGTGTTCTCTGTTAATCAATTCTGGCTACACAGATTCGTAGGTATATACATTCATACAAGTAAAAAAGAATTCCATTTCCCTTTCTGGATTTTATTTTTTATCATTTCTTAAACCAAAAAGAATCCATTTGTATGTTTAGGATTAAAATATCCATTACACCTGCATTTCTGATTCTGAGCAGGTGTTTTACAGAAAATTATATTTCTGTCCTTTTTTTTAACCTATTTCAGAAAGATTCACTAGGTCATAAGCCTTATTCCTAACCATTACATTGATAATGCTTTATATATGAAGGAGTGAAAAACAGGAAATTTTAAGTATAGCATCTATTCAGATAAATCAAGATTTATGTCCAAGTAATAATCCTTTTCACATTACACCCTTATTCTAGAAATGAAGGCATATTCAAAATTCTTACAATATAATTGTTTAAAGTTCACATATATTGGTTTTTGTATGGATGGAGTACAGGATGAAATGAATTATCGCCACTAATTAAATAGTTTCTTATATATTATCAGTGTTAGATATCATGGTCTTATATACTATTATTTATTTTTTTTTTTTTGGTGGTACGCGGGCCTCTCACTGCTGTGGCTCTCCCTTCGTGGAGCACAGGCTCCGGACGCGCAGGCTCAGCGGCCATGGCTCAGGGGCCCAGCCACTCCGCGGCATGTGGGATCCTCCCGGACTGGGACACGAACCCGCCTCCTCTGCATCGGCAGGAGGACTCTCAACCACTGTGCCACCAGGGAAGCCCTTATATACTTTTTAACGTATAAATTTCAAGTTATTCCTGAAATTGTGAAATAATGTGTCATAGAATTCAGCAATTTTTAATTTTTTCTTTTACTTTGTTGAATTGGACTAATTTCAAATACAATCTTGAAATGTTTAATAGCCATCATGTTCTATAAACTCCTGGCCAATCTGGGCACAAGTTTCAAGTTAATTAGAGCAGGAGAGACAAAAAAAATTAGAAGACCCAGATTCCCGTCTTTACTTAAATGACTATTACGCTTGTGACCATTGGAAAGTCACTTATTCCGTTTGGGTTTTAATACACTTCCATTTATAATGGGACTAGTAATAATTTGTTTTGCATACTCCTTAAATTTTCTCTAAAAACAGTATATTTGTGGATAATAAGAGAAAAAAATGGTGAACACATAGAAAACTGTATATTACTAAACCCGTGGAACACATTATAAACTGTTTCATATAGCTGTCCTTAAAGAAGACAGCATTTGAAGACTTTTACAAATATTTAATCACAGTGTTAACACTCTCACAAACACACACTATACGATAACTAAAGTTTAACCATGTCTAATACCATTTCCTCGTTTTCAGGTCAATTAATAAGAAACTATGCCCCTCCCACCCGCATCATGCCTAGTTACCGAACCAAATCTGTTCCACAATGAAGGGACTTAATATTGAAGAAATCATATTCAAATATTGTCCATGTAGCTTTGCTTATAAAAAACAATGCTGCCAGTACATTAAAAACATTAAATGTCTGCCAACTTTTCTTAAAGTTACTATAGTAACTTTAAGTTACTTCTAGAGTTCTTAAAATAGATATTTGTTGGAGATGACTTTTAGGAGTAAGAGTTAGAACAAATTTATTATTTCACAATAAGTATTCGATACAAAATATAAGGACCCCTTGCAAATCAGGCAAACCGAAACAGAATGAGCAAAAATAAGATAAGGCAACATGAGAGAAGGAATTGATTGAGCTCAACTGTCTTTTCATCATGATGACTTGAAACACAATTATCAAAAAAGTCATAAAGATTTCAAGTAAATTACATGTATCTTAAATGTAAGTATCTTAAAACTGTCATTTAACTTAGTAAGTCACACACACATACACACGCACTTTCTTGAGAATGTTATGCTCCTAAATCCTGAAAATATATTGTGATAAATTATAATACAAGAACTATTGTATATTTGAGACAATAGAAATAGTTGAATTTCCAGGAAAGGCTTTGAAACCAGAAGTTTCTAATCATAATATTATTTCTGTGCATAATTATCACACTTAAGAATCTCTTCAATTGACATTTGTTCTTTAAAAATGACATTTAAATGGCACTATGTCTTTGTAAGGCTGTCACATGTCTCTTTAAAGAGACAATATGTTTTGCTAGGATTAGCTGTTTCTGGGAAGTTCTGCAGACAAGATATATAAATAATAAATAGGCAATTTTATGATGCATGAAAAGCAAGTAATAACTCTACTACTTGAATTAATTAGCATGATTTACCCTTTTAAAGGACAGCGATAATAAGACTACATTTAAAAATCAGGAACACATTTATTTCCTCATACTAATGGTTTTAAAATTGTAATAATCTTAATTTCCATTTACTATTTTGTATAATTTCTTGATTATGTAATGTAAAAACTACCTGAATTAGTTTCTATGACACTGAAACTGAAATAAAAATAAGCACTAGAATTCAAAGAAAACTTATTTTCCATAATTCATAATCAATTCCAAAAAGTCAGTATTCTTATTTGCTCACCACCTAAATTCTCACTTTTGAACCTTTTAAAAAGTACTGATAGATAAATATATAGATAGGTACATAAGATACATAAGTTCAAAAGTTTAAGAAACCTATTAGAAGGAAAAAGCAGGATAATTGCAGACCTAGAATAAATCCTATGTCTCCTCCTGGGACAGGTAAATGGCTGAAACTCCCATTAACCATTATAGTATTAGTTCAAATATCACAAAAAAAAAAAAGAGTAAGGGAGTAGTTGATTTTCAACTTATGA
Organism: Pseudorca crassidens; assembly: GCF_039906515.1. Lineage (NCBI taxonomy): Eukaryota > Metazoa > Chordata > Mammalia > Artiodactyla > Delphinidae > Pseudorca > Pseudorca crassidens. The sequence continues at coordinate 126,475,685 of NC_090300.1, read as the reverse complement.
AAATATTGATGTTTTAAAGCATCCAGAAATATGTTTTGCCCTTTGCAGTCATTACAAATTCCATCTTTTCATGTGTACTCTCAATTATTTTTAAGAAAACGCAAAATGAAGAAAAAAAGTTATCCTTTATCTTCCGTATTTTTAGAGTTGCAGCTTGAGTTCTGGCAGGATTTTGGATCTCTCTTTTAACATTTTACTAAAGTATAATAGGCATGGAGAAAAACATGTGCATTTTATAGCTACCTCTCTGAATTTTCAAATGAAAGTAACTAGAGTCTAGGTCAAGAAAGACAGCAGTGTCTGTGCCCCAGAAACACCCCTTGTGTTGTCTTGTAGTCGCTACCATTGCAAACTGCCAAGACCACCACTAGCTTGTCTTCTAAAATAATATATTAGTTTTGGTTGTATTTTCATTGTATATTAATGTAGTCATATATTATGTAATTTTATTTTGTCTCATTCCTTTTTCTCAACACGATATATGGAAAATTCACCCATATTATGCATGTGACTCTAGATCTTTATATCTCATTACTGTAATTATTGTGTGAATATACCACAATGCTTTCTTTTTTTCCATTTTAATATTAATTGGTGACAACATAGTTTCCAATTTGGAACTAATTGGAACAGTGTTACTATGAACGTAACTTTTCCATTTATATTGTCAATATATATAAGAATAGAAATATTGGATAATAGAACAACACAAGTAAAACTTTGGAAGATAAGGCCAAACAACTTTCCAAAGTGACTATATGGCAAACTTTTAAAGAGAAAAGAAAATGATAAATGTTGACAATTACATACTCGTAAAGAGTTAGTGAATATAAAGGAAAAGGTAATTTTTCTACAAGTAAAATAGAAAAATTCTAGAAAGAAGATACCTGTTTTAAGAGTCAAAAGGATATGCCTGAAATTGAATATAAGGAGCAAGTTAGTCAAGGATGAGTTTACTGAGTGAATATCTGAATAGAAAATGATTCATGAGCAAGTGGCACTCCAACATGAATCTTCGCTACCTCCATCTGTTCTCAAAAGTAAAAGCGTAGAACAAAACCACATCTAGGGCACATTAGATGAATTTGATTTTTAGACAGGTATTCTTACTGATTTATATGCATAAATCTAAAACCAAAACAGTAATGGTGAATACTGGTATACATGAGTGTGCTAAGTGTTAGACTTCACAACTGTAGATTAAGCTATCATTTTAACTTGCTCCATGGTACTATCGCATTTCTGGAAAATGCATCATTCTTTTGCATATGCATATTACTATCCTTGTACTGAGAATATGGTGTCATTTGTCCACAATGACTAAATTAGTGCTGACTCCTTTATCACCTCTGACAAATACATCTGTAAGTGTCGTCTATTTACAGTTATCCCTCTCGCTCTAAATCATAAGCTCCTTTTGTAAAAATAGGCTACCAAAGTGCTAAAATGAGTGTATTTAGTAAAGTTTCCAGAGAATACATTCTATTTGCTCTTCCTAGAAACAGCCAGCCTAGGCTTCTCAATATTGATTCATTTTATTAGAAGTACCTTGGGTACAAGGAACAATTTCTTTAAATATCAACACTCTAGGCTATTTACTAGAATGAAAAATTGGCAAGAAATTGGGACATGACATAGGGACACTGTTATTTGATTTTAACTCTTCCCAACACATAATTACCCCAAATTTATGTTGATATAGAGCCCTGGATTTTTTATTCTCAACAATGACTGCATATTAGAATCACCTGGGAGCTTTAAAAAATACATGCCTGCCCAGGTCTGCATCCAGGACCGATTAAATCTTAATCTTAAGGAGGAGCCCAGGCATCAGTTTTTTAACCATTTCTGCAGTGATTCTTAGAAGCAGCTCATTTTGAGAACCACTGTATGATGCCATCACACTTTCAAGTGCCAAAATTTACCCTACAGTAAAAGCAGAGAATGTTCAAGTACTCTTTCAGGTTAGTGTAAGAGACATTTTCTTTGTTTTCCTTTTGTTTCTTTATTTTTTTTCCCCACAAATCCCAATTTTAAAGCATTCCTTTGGCATATGAAGTCATTAGCATTTCCCATATCTCATAGAAACTGAATTCTAGTTTTTATTCTTTTCTCCCTAATTCTTAATCTTGACCGTGTTTTTGTCAGCAGTATGGCCCCAATAAACTAAATTACCTTTCTTACCTCTCTTAAAATTATTTTAAATAAAACAGACAAAAATTGTCCAATAATAGTAAAACCCCTCCAGAGCATTGAAAAAAATAATACAGAACCACCTTCTCTTTGTAATATTTTATGGGTGTATAAGTGTTTGACAGTGAATATTTTTCTCCTTCCTCATATTTTAATATCTTAGCTAATTAATATTCTGGTAAATTCCTATTATGATTATAAACTTTAAAATTTAGTGATCAACATTTACTTTTATATCTCTATTAAACTGCTGCATTGTTAACATGAAAATGTGAGATTATAGAGTTGGTGGGATTTACTTCAGTTTTCATTTACTTTTTTGTTGCTTTTCTAATTTAGTCTCATTACAGTAAACTGGACTTTAACACCTAAGTTTTCTTGGTAAGTAAAGAGTTAGATACAATAGATTAAGAATATGACATGGCCTAGAACAAGGACTCTCAGCTCATCTACATTTGATCCATATGAAATTCTCAAAAGAGACTCCCCCAGATCCCACACTTTGAAGTTTTCAGATTTTGCTTAGACATCACATCTGTTTAGTGCCTTCTGAAAAGTCTTGCCATGTACAGGTTAGGGAATATAACAGTGAAAAGACAAACAAGGGCTCTATTCTCAGCACGTTTCCTGGACCCATTTCTCACCACCCAAAGCTCCTTTAGCTGGCTGCTACAATGTGTGCTCACCTCACAGCATCCTCCATTTACCCTTCCCATAAAATTTGCTGCATCGTAAAGATAGATCTGTTTGTTTCTCTCTCTCATAGACAATAACTTCAGTGGCTCTGTTATTCACAGTTACATGGGAGGCAACATAGCACTGGGATTAAGAGTCTGGCTTCATAAGTCAAACCACGAGCATTTTCATCCTGGCTTCATAATTTATCAGTTGTATGACCCAGGTAAATTATTTAACCTCGGTGTCCCTGCAATTGGAAATTACAAATTAATGCCTATCTCCTAAGGCTGAAGTACAGGAGGCATAAAAAAATTTATATGAAGTAATTGCACCATGCCTAGGATCTAGTAACTGCTTGAGAACTGTTACCTATCATTCCTATTGTTAGCACCAAGGGTACCATGGAAATATGTACAGTTGATGCTGGTTGGAAGAGTTACCTATATTTCACCATTTAACATAAATATTATAAAATTACATTTAAAATTTTTGAGTTTCAAGATTATAAAAGTTATCTACTTTATTTGGACTATTTCCTTTATTTCATTGAAGAGCAAATGTTCTGTAAAACACTTTTGAGTAAGTGACTAAAGTGATTTGGACAAGGCATACATACATCTTAATAGGAATGATTCTGCCCAGACTGTCAAGTTGTCAAGTGCCAATCTCTATCAAAATCATAACTAAAATATACTTTTACAAAGATATTGGCTTTCCAGTACATTAGGAGTATGATAGCAATTGTGTGTGAAGTAAGAGTCTAAATTGAATAGCTAAAATAAAATTGGGTTGGTGAAGATCGCTAATATAAATTTTATCAAAGCCAATTCAACTAGAGCAAAGTACTAATGAATATTTTAAAAAGACACATGACAAAATTTATAGATGTTATTCAAGATCATGAAACACATTAATGACTGGTATAACGGGGATGAATATCAAAGTTGAAGCTACTGTCTTTACAATCTAAGACCAGAGTACAACTATAGGGATTCATGTCATCTGAAAATATGTATTCTGGGCTTACAATGAAAACAGCTATCACACTAAATCTTAATCAAATGCTAAAACATATTTATATCACTCAAAGACTTCATGTTAAAGATACTTGTTTCTTACATTTATTGAGATGTGAAGTCCAAACTAATATGTATTTCATATTGCTGTTGGGAACTTCAATTTGTCATAAAGTTACTAAATTATCCTCTAAAAGAATCAACATGGGAAAGTATATACTAACTCCAGTTAAGATGTGTTTGTTAAATAAATAGTCATTAATATTAATGCTGAGTTGTCATTGCCTCAATAATGCTCCATTCATTCATTCAAAAAGATTTCTAAGTGACTACTATGAATCAGTAGCTATTCTAGATGCTGGGGATACAATTATGAAGATTATTAAAATAAAAAATATTCCCTGTAGTCACAATGATTACCTCTAATGGGGTAGGGAGACAGCAGACTGTTAGCTTAATACAATATATAATCTGTCTGATGGTGATAAGTATTTTGTAAAAACATTAGGAAAGGAGGTAAGAAATACTGAAAGACTGAGAGGGTTGTCACAGAGAAGGTAACATTTCAGTAAAGATCGAGGGAGGGATGAAGAAGCCAAGTTATGACAATATCTGGAGAAAAACATTCCAGTAGAAATCTTAGGAAGTGCAAAGGCCCTAACATAGGAATGGATTTAACTGATGAACAGTTGTCCTAGAAAAGGTGTGTGGTCATTGCAGTCATCAGCAAACTCATAAAATGTATTTTTTAAAGTACTTTATTTGTATTCATTGCAATGCACAAAGCAATAAGGTCTGATAAGGTATAGATGAGTATGAATACAACATTAGCTTTATAAATTATATATTTTTGCATCAACATTGCTTATTCCATTTCTCCTACTTAAAAAAAAAAAAATCTCATGAGAATGGAATTTTTTTTCCGGAATGGGTTTTTACTTGCATGAAACACTCAGATTATGTGCTACAAGTGGGTAATTCTGTGAAGTGATATATTGAACTGCTACCTATTTACAGAGGAACCTATATAGTGTGTCCCATAAAAAACGTTGTGAAGTTAGAAATCAGATTAGATGAATTTTCCTTATATCAGCATATTTCCTATTACATTGAAATTCAGCACTAGGGAGTATCTAAGAAAAGCATGCAGAACTGAGTTTGCATCTTTATAAAATGTAACTCAATTACATTTTTGAGTTTTTTCAAAATCAGTCATTTTCTAATGTGGAAATGTATAGTTGTATCAGTGAGTTGCGTTTGAGGTTATAGCTTGTTTTCAACAAAGCTGAAGCTGAAGTAACCATGAACAGAGGAGGACATGTAAAAGAAAAATGTTGCTTTCACATACTTGAAATGATTGCATATCACAACATTCTTTTAAAACACACATGTGCATGTACCCACATTCTAAGAAAGATAACACTTCTAAGAAAGATAACCTTAATAGCTTTATAATAAGAGAATGTTCCTTATTATAAGCTTTGCTACAGCTTGAGACCTGTGACACGTATGAATTTCTCTATGTGAACTTCTTCCTGCTTCCCAGGATGGTGGCTTCCTATTTTCTGTTGCTCTGTTTGTGATAATGTTTTGGAAGGTTTTATCACAAGCCACAATAAATGTTAATCTTTTATGAGACAAGGAAAGAATTAATGAGTAAATGAATGAGCAAAAATGCATATTTGAGCACTCAACATCTAAAAGATTTTCAAAATAGCAAGCAATTAATTGACCTTTCTTCAATAAATAAATTGTATTTATTCATAGTCAAGAGGAGGCAAATCTATTTTACTTCCCTTTCTATGATTTCATTCCAAAAACTCTTTTGAAACATTAAATGTGACAGGAGTGACACTGTGTAACTTTGAGGTCTCAGTCTTAAGAGATGCACAGCTTTTGTCATGTCCTTGGAATACTCCTTGCTAGAACCTAGCCATCATACTGTGACAAAGCCCAAGTAGTGATGAGGGAAAGCCAATATGGAGAACAAAAAAGTCCCTACCCAAAGCTCCAGCTGATCTTCCAGCAGTGGCACCAACAGTCAAGCATTTAAGTGATGCCATTTTGGACCTTGTAGGTATCCCAATACCCCAATGGACAATGAAAAAGAATTCCCAATAAACCAACAGAATTATGAGGAATAATAAATTTTTTTCCTTATCAGCTATGAAGCTTGGTCTTTTTTTTTTAATACATGAATAGATAACTGAAAAATCAGATGAGTGGTCCCTCTGTGGTAAATCCTGTGTTGCTTCCTGGGGTTAGGTCTGACACTGAAGTTTACACTGGAGTTAGTCCATAATGTCCTACACCAGCATAAGCAAAACTGATTATAAAGCATCACATATGCCTCATGAAAATGACACATATAATAACCAGAGTTATTTATTTCTATAGTGAAGTAAATATACTTTCTTATTTTAATAAAATAGTCCAGAAACACCATAATAAGCTGAAACCATAAAAATGGCTTTTTGACAAATGCCATACATAAAAGAAGACAACTGCTGTTGGGATTCATTATAGTTAATACCCATAGCATGTGGGGAGAATGTCATTTTTGAATTAACTGAAATTTCTCATTAGTATTTTCATACTAAAAAAAATTCTTAAGGCAAAGGAGTTCATGAGGAGAGGAAAAGAGGAATTTACATGACAAATTCAGTCTGTCTCAGGTATACATGATTTTGCACTGCTTTTAAATTACAGTCTGAGAAATATCAAGTCAACTATCAGAAAACATTAATTTAGTAGTGCAATCAGCAACTGTAGCTAGCACACTTCCCAAGTAGCCATGCAGATAGCAAGTTAAAGCTGTTAACAATTGCTTCTATTTAAGACACAAAAGCTCTTAAGTTTACTGAAAGAAAAGACATTTCAAACTTTACTTTCATGGAAATATTACATAAGAATTCAGAAGCAGCCTGGAAAGCACTTATCGAGCAGCAAGTGAGGCCCTCAAGACTGAGCAATGTTCAGGTATTGTGGTCCCTCACCTCTGAATCTGCACTCACCAATTCTAAGCCTACTAGTAAATATTTAAGAAGTACACAGTATCTTGGTGACAAATTCTCACCCTGTTTTATGCAGATATCTGACAGTGACCCTCAGCCAAAATGCCTGGCTTCTTCAAGCCTGGGCTCTAAGCATAAGAGGGCCATTTCATAGGTAGTGACAACAGTTAATCCTTTTAAAAGAAAATTTAAAATATTAAAAAATATATGATTTGAAATGATGTAACTAAAATACTATTCTTTTTAAGTGATGTCTACCACTATCAAAGAATTATATAAAACCAGATTAAGAATTTAGACTGAGAAATTACATGATAAAATGCAGGCGAAGGTAGATTATAAACCATAACACACTTTAAAAATACACATTGGAAAATCCTAGAGTATGAAGTCAGCAAACATGTCCAATTCATCTTTTTAAGCCCCAGTGATTGTCTTAAACTATGTACTCTCTATATAATATTATCTTGTCTTAAAGTTCTTTCATAGAAAATGTCTCTCCAACAAAAAAAATCAAAAAATTAAAGTTTTGCTAAACTTATAAGACTTATAAACTTATATTAGAATTGAAATTGTATAGGGAATAATGGAGCGATCAGAAATTAACTGAATAAATGTAATCTTTCAATTAAAATGAAAAGAAAACAATGTTTACTATATTTGATACTTGCCATAAACTGAACTAGCCCCCCTGTACCACCTCCCTCCATATCCCTGTCCATCACTTTCTCGAAATTCAGGGGTACTAACCAAATTCAGGGTTATAATTGCTTCACCAGAAATTAAAATAAAGATGGAATCATTCATCCAGACTAGTTGCTTTGCAAAGAAAACTTTATGTGAATCATTTGTCCTCATAAAAAGAAAGCAACAATAATAAGCAGCCTTTTCATATGTAATTTACTTGCTATTATCCTTATGTTCAAATTAATAAGGTACAAAAGATTGATTTTCAACTTAAATTATTAACTTCAAAACAATGACATTAAAATTGTTGGAGCTCAATTCCTTATCTATCAAAATAAAATATAAACACATATAAAATTCTTTCCTAAAATATATGCCAGGCATTATCAAGGAAAATTCCTCTTTTTAAATTATAAACTTACCTATCAGTAATATTATCCCATGGCAAGAGCAGTGATGATCAATATGACAAGGAAGATGAAGTACAATTCATTTCATTGAGGGGAAAATGTCCCATTCATTGTTGGAAGGAAGGAAGGAAGGGTGGGGGGGAGGGAGGGAGAAAGGTAAGGTGGGTAGGCAAGAGAGAGATAGAGAAAGAGATAAAGAGAGATAGAGAAAGAAAAAGTAAGGAGTACATATGTTATATTAATATGCTATGCTAATATACATTATACAAAATAAGTTCTTCATAAAAAAGTAATATATGGTTTCCTTTCACTTTGTTTTAAACATATATGTAATATGTATGACAGATAACTGTTATAGAAAAATAATGTGAAATTTAAAATGTTCCATAATTCACTATCATTGCTATTATTATTTGTTGCTCATGTGAAACACTAAGCATTTCAAAGGTATTCAGTAATCCTAATTAATAAATATTTGTAAAACTGTCTACAATAATCCTACTAAGGATGTAATAGTAAGTTTTTAGATATTCTATAAAGTTATTTTAAAATGTCATGGATAAATATAGATTTTGAGTCAGAGCTATATGATAGGTGAAACCTTTAGGCAAACATAACTGATATTTAGAAAGAAGTTACAGGAATACAAAAAGAATAAATAAATAGGGCTTAGTGTTTTATAAAGCTAAACATTTTAAAAAAGGAAAAGAAAAAGAAAAGTTGTTTGGGAGATAACTTTCATTATAGGTCCTGTAATATGTATGCATTCTCTCTCTCTCTCTCTGTGGTTGGCATTGTCTTACCAGAGTACATTACAGCTGTGCCAATAAAACAATGGGAAATATTCTAAGTAAATAGGCATTGATACAATACAGGTTACCTATAATATATCTATTTAGATGCACTTTTTGGTTGTAATAGATGATGATGTTAGGAAGATTTTAATTTCCTAGGCTTGTTATGGTTTCTTTGTTTATTTGCTTTGCTTTTTTATTGCTCCATCAACAAACCCCTCTGTAATCCTGACCCATAAATCGCTAGTAAGTACAGCAATTATCTAGTACAGATAAATGTCAATTATGTAAAGAAAAATATATAATGGTAATCTGCTTGTTTTAACAAAACCATGGTTTACTATAATTTCATGATTTTATGAAACCTAGAAACTAAATTATACATTTTCATTTAGCAAAGAATTATCACAAAGTTCATAAATATATATTTAATATAAAAAATGTCAAACATTCCTCATGGTAAGTGAAATTCTGAAAAATGACACTTTAAAATATTTTTAAATTTCAAAAACATTTTAAACAAAACTCTTAAATATGTTATTATTTTCCACCTCTAAACATGGCTGCTTATATGCTGATCATTTAAAAAATTTCTATTGTTAAAAAAAAAAGACAACAGGCCCCAAATTGTCACTTATGCTATGTCCTATGTCTCCAAAGACATAAATTAATTGCAGTTTTGGGTCTCCCAGAAATGGAATCTTAAACCAGAAATCACTTGATCAACAGTAGTTAGGTAATTGGCCTGATAGATTCCCTCCAACCCCTAAAATAACCTTGGAATAACCAACACACTTTTTTCCTTAGAACAACTTCCTTATTCTTGCTGTTTTCTTCACATGACAGTTTTTCACTTTGTATAGCTCCTCAGCTATATATCTGATAGATTGGCTGCTTTATATCTGCTAGATTGGCTGCTGCCCAATTCAATGGATTTTTGCTCAAATTCTTAAATTGTTAATATGCTTCAGTTTACCTTTTAATACTATGTTACATTATCAAAATGTATCAAGTGCCCATTTACATTTTCATATAAAAATTCTAGATTTGATGTTTCTAAAGACCAGATTAATATTACTCATGAATTTATTAGAAAACCAAATTAGCAAATGAAAGACAGATGGTTAATAATGAAATTCAATTATGATTATCCATCACCATTAGAAGAGTATTTCAGCTATATATAGATGTTTGAAATGACTCTCATTTCTCAATATTTATGGCTACAGAACTTTCTCTGAATTATTCTGATGATAACTTTTAGTCAAATAAACTGGAAATGGCACTGGAGTTATCAATACAGACTTATAAAGTATGATTAATTTGATCTAAGAGTTCTAGTCAAATTATTCAGGAAAAGGTCACAGACTAATACAAATAGCCCAGTTCTTCAAAATCAAATAATTCACAGGTATTATTTCTTAACTGAGAAAACTGGGCTTTTCAGAATGATTTCATAGTTGCCTCAATGCTCTTTGTTTTTAGAATACCATCTATTGCCTAAACATGCTGCATATTTCTGAAATTTAAGGGAAAGTTAACTTAGTTATTTCTGATTTAAACCAAACCTTCTATAAGAAATTAGTCTTCTAGAAGGTAAGGGAAAAAACCAAAAAGTTAAGCAAGTAAAATGGATTATTTGGACTGTCAGATGGAAATGTTGGGCTACTCCATTGTGGGAATCAATCAAAAATAATTAAGATGCCTACCACAGCCCCATAGCACTTCAAAAACCCCTTCTTCCCACAACCTTCCTTCTCTGAGTAAGTGCATTGTTACTATTCCTAGTCAGAGTACAAATGTAAGCAGCTCCTTTGCCCCTTTCCTCTTTGCCTATTTCTGTTCCCTTTAAACCTTAATTATAAAAGTGAGATCACTAGGTGACATTTAACCTACCTCCTGACTTATGCTCTACTAAATGAACACAATACCTTGTCTAACCTGTTGATTCTTTTCCTATATTAAAAGAAATAGGAATGAAGAATTAAGTAGTTAAACAATGACTAGCTCTCTACCCCAGCAGCCCCATTTAGCAATCCTGCAGACAGACCATCTGGGCAAGATAACATCTGAAGAAAGATCATGAGGAGTCAGCCAGCCTGCATGCAATGGAAAATGATGCAGTACCTAAGCTGCTGCCTCAATGATTCACTGAGATTACTTCCCCATTTTCCCTTTAAAAACTGTCATGGCTGAACAGAATCTTCAGAGTTGGTTTTGGCACACAAGTTCACCTTCTCCCAAATTGCTGGCCTTCTGATTAAAACAACTTTCCTTTCTACCAACACTTGCCTCTCGAGTATTGGCTTCTGAGCAGTGAGCAGCAGAAACTGAGTTTGGTAACACTGACTCATCCATTCTCATTTTCTGTTAGTCCCAACAACTAAGCCCTTAGCAGGTCTTGCATGCTTTCATCACTACTTCCAAAGCAAACTTTAAATTTCTTTATTCCTTGCCATCTTTATTGCTACCACTCTGGTTTTTCAAATCTGCCATCACCTCCCCCAAACCCCTGCACCTTGATTACTACATCTGCACCTTACCATGTCTCCCTGTTTCTATTCTTGCCTCTCCCATTTATTCTCCCTATGTTAATCAAACACATCCATAAATGTAAATCACATGTTATTTTTCTGCTTTAAGAGATCCAACAGCTTTTGAAATGGGGGAAAAAGAAACAGAAAGGAAAAAAACTAAGCAAAACAAAATGAAATGAAAAGAAAAATCCCAATTCTTACTATGTCTTGCAAGAATCTACTTAATTTTTCTATAAAACTTTTCACTATGTTCCAGAAATAAATGTCCTTTACATTCCATGTTGTCTTTTCTTGATTTAGGGCATTATTATGTATAAATTCCCACTCCCTAGTATTTTTTATATCAAGTTTTGGTATAACTAATTCAGGTCACTCTTAATCTTTAGGTCTCAGTTTAACGTCTGCTTCCTCAGCTAGACTTTCCGTGGCCACTCTATTTAAAGACAGCCCTCCTTTCTCTTGCATTACTGTTTTATTTATTTTATAACGTCTTTCTCCATGATGAGAAAGATGTTAAGAAACAAATTATAATTATTTTATTGATATATTTTGTTTATCATCTCTCTCTTACCTAAACTGTTCTCTCCCTAAATGAACTGATCTATTATTTCACTGCCAGTAATCTTATAGAATTCCCTACATCCAGGAGACACTTGGTAAATAATTGAATAAATTGAATTAAAAACTGAAATTATACTTGTTGCCTTCCAGAAATATAGTCTTGTAGGAATTTTATTTTCCACCAGACAGTACTGGTCATGTAGCAGAAATGATGACCATCCTTGCCTGACATTATATAAGTTTGCCAGATTAAACATAGAACACCCAGTTAACTTGAATTTTAGATAAAAACTGATTTTTTAAAATAATAAATATGTCCTAAATATTGCAGAGGAGATACCTGTACTAAGAAAGTATTCCCTGTTTATCTGAAATTCAAATTTAATTAGTCATCCAGTGTTTTTATTTGCTAAATCTGGCAATCCATTGACAAAACATAATGTATACTGAATGCAAGGGGTAAATGACTGACTCTTTAAGGAAAAGCTTTGTTGTAACCTCTGATTTTCACAATTGTATGTCGACCTTAGGTCTGATGACTTTTAAAGCATACAGATATGTTACTTATCCACCACATGTATCCTTATGATCTAGGCTTGTTAAAGAACATGACTGTGAACAGACATCTGCTTAATTTTCATCAGAAGTCTAATTGATAAAAATAAAATTTATGACAAATAGTTTAAAGGTATCTGGGATATTTATTTATCTAAGCATACTAATGATTATTCTAAGGATGCAGAAAGATGCTGAATTTAATATACAAAGATATTAGTGTATTTGTGTCAAATTGCCTTGACCTCTTACAAAAGAAGTTTCATGGCATTGCCTTTGGTATTATATTCTTAATTTACTCTAAAGAAACCTAAAGAAACAATTAAATAAAGCCAAACTTAGCACATTTCATAGTAATGTTCTTCAGGTCATCCTCTACTGAATCTCTCAATATTCACTAAATGAAGGTCCATACAATGAATTACTTCTGACCTCACTGCCATGGTACACATCTAACTGAACACCAGGCTCACTGCCATTGACAACGTTGGGAATTGAAAGGAAAAAATGTATATTAATATGCCTCTAAGCAAGTTTGTTTTACTCTGATATGTTGCTACTCTGAAACATAGTACTATATAACTCTTCATTACATTGTCATATTTAATTCATTGAATTTTGTCCACTTTCTTTCCATTGAATGGCAACGAATTAGCACCCAAGTACAAACAGTTCCCCTCTGAAATGCATTTCTATATCAATAGAGAAATTTTCCTGTATGTTAACAAATGCAAAATACAAAATGCCATCATTTTTATAATTCATTTGTATAACTTTTGAATACCCTCTCTGCTCCAGGCATTGTGTTACATTAATTATTTGCATTACTCTGCTCTCTGCTCTCTGCTCTCAAATCCCCACACAAGAAAGCAAAGTGAAGATACACTTCACAGTGTAGCAGTTAGTCAAGTGCACTACTATTGAGTCTCATAAATAATATTACAGGGAAAAATCGAAGGCAGCAGGGATCAAATAGAAGAAGTGAATTAAACAAATATATTTCATTTTTACTGTTTATTTATTTTTTATAAAATATGCATTCGGAAAATAATCCAAGTTATGAGATATATATGAAAAGAGACTTCAAATGACTGTAAATTTTAAGAAAAATCTCAGCCAATAGCATGTTTGATACAGTTTATGTCTTCAGTTTTGTTAGATAAATATTTTAAATGTTATATATTCATCTGATAAAGTATTAACAAATTGCCTTCAGCTCTAGATGAAATTGATGGTGTCATTTAGTTAGTGAGAGGAAACACTTTACCCACTTAAATGTTGAAATACTTTTAAACCAGTATACTTGCTTCTCCTATATAATTATGCCAAACTTTATAAATGGCAATCAACTGATTATATATTTATATATGACTACAATTGTTCAATCTGCAATGGACAGGCAAAGTATACACTACGAAGAAATGGTTTTATTTGTATCTTTTTATGGGAGAATTTTCCATGCTTACAGATAAAGTATTACTAAAACTAAAATGTTGGAAAAAAATTCTTATTTTAAAATTCTCCTAAATATTAAATTAAGTTGGATCAAAATGACATAAATGTATTTAATAATAAAATTATTTTATTATTGGGTGATTTGTAAGATGTCACAAGCTATTAAATAAAGGTGTTTTGGTGTCTAAATAATTTTTTTTTTAATTTTAGCCTGAGGCTCCAGCATGTGGAAATCTGTTATTTTTTTTCCTCTTAATTTACCAAACTGATGACTTTGTCACTATTCTGTCAAAAAACAGTTGGGAACAAATGCAAGCTTGCTAAAAAGTTTAAATAGGGCACTATGCTAGAAAAAAAAATCATCTATATTTGGTGAACCAAAAATAAATAAATAAATAAAAATGTGGAAAACCCAAATTCCGTGTTTGCTATGCTGATTTATTAAGGTTACTGTGGAATAAAAGACATAAATTTGATTCATTTGCTTACAATGATTCGACTTTTAAAAAATATGAGAAGTTCTTGAAATATAGAAATGTAGTGTATAAACCTCTTAGTACACTAATTAGGCCAATTCCATTTATTCTTCACCTACCAAAATAATATTCTTCTGATTAATTTTGAACTTTCTGTTCACCCACATTAGCATACTTAGGTAAAATAGTTTATCCCATGTTTTAATTCGATCAACTGTACACAACCTTTAAGCTGTAGAAAATATTTCTGAGATATTCCTTGTTTTGTTTTGTTTCCCTTTACCTATCAATCTTCTCAGATGGCTTCTGACCTAGAATATGGTAGAATTAAATATTTTCTTTAAGACTTAAGAAGTGAGGCAAGTAAAAGTCAAGAGTGATCACGAGAGGCAATAGAAGCAGGTGGGAAACAATATGGCACCATTCTGGAGGCAAGACCACTGACACCCAAATCCATCATTTTCTGTGTGACTGAGCAATTTACTTTACCTCTGAGTACTTCACAATCTCCTCAATACCAAAATAGGACAAAATGTACCTTACCAAACAGGGATATTTGAAGATAAAATAAGATTATTCATGTGATGTCTCTTGCTACCAGTGTCTGCAGTGCTCATTACAGTTTAGTTTTTATTACTATTTTACTATTACTAATGCCTCACTATTTAGTAGGTATTGCAGTACAGGGGTTTGTAATTTTAAACAGTTCCCTTAAGGAACAAACTACAATTCTTTGTCTTCCTCCAGTTTAAAAACATTTTCAAGTAGTAATAATCCCATAATCATTACTAAGTGTGGTTTCTCAGCCAATGTTTAATTCATGGTAATTAATCACACCAGAGGCTGAAAAGTGTCACATTATAAATGTATTACCACACCCTTACCTAATTGACCATGTAATCTATTACAATATCAAAGATTAAAGCTGAAATATGTGTCAAAGAACCCTTAAATTAAAAGGAAGGTGGTTAAAACTGATCTCATAAGTTTTTTTTTTAAATACATAAACATTATTCTAGAGCATGTTTAGGTTCACAGCAAAAATGAGTGGAAAGTACAGAGAGTTCCCATCCACCCCTTTTCTGACACACACACACAACCTCCCCCAGTGTCAACACCCTCCACCACAGTGGTATATTGTATCAATGATCCTACACTGACACACCATCATCCAAACTTCACAGTTTACATTAGAGTTCACGCTTGGTATTTGACAAATATGTAATAACATGTATCCACTGTAGTACTATATGGAATAATTTCACTGCCCTAAAAATTCTCGTGGTCTGCCTTTTTGTCCTTCTCTCCCCTAAGCCCTGGAAACCACTGATCTTACAGTGTTCATAGTTTTTCTTCCAGAATATCATATAATTGGAATAATTACAGTATGTAGCCTTTTCACACTGTTTTCTTTCACTTGGTAATATTCATTTAAAGTTTTCTCCATGTCTCTCCATGGCTTAATAGTTCACTTGTTTTTAGCACTGAATGATACTCCATTGCCTGGATGTACCACAATTACTTATCCATTCACCTACTGAAAGACAGTGGTTGCTTCTAATGGGCAATTATGAAAAAAAGCTGCTATAAAAATCCATGTGCAAGTTTTTGTGTGGACATAAATTTTCAGTTCCTTTGGTAAGCAACAAGGTGTGTGATTGCTTGATCATATGGCAAAACTATGTTTAGTTTTGCAAAAAGTTGCCAAACTGACTTCCAAAGTACCTGTACCATTTTGTATTCCCACCAGCAATGAATGAGAATTCCAGTTTTTTTTTTAATTGGAGTACTGTTGCTTTACAATATTGTGTTAGTTTATACTGTACAGCAAAATGAATCAGCTATACGCATACATATATCCCCATTTTTGGATTTCCTTCTCATTTAGGTCACCACAGAGCATTGAGTAGATTTCCCTGTGCTATACAGTAGGTTCTCATTAGTTATCTATTTTATACATAGTATCAATAGTGTATATATGTCAATCCCAATCTCCCAATTCATCCCACCACCACCCCTTCCCCATTGGTATCCATAGTTTGTTCTCTATGCCTGTGTCTCTATTTCTGCTTTGTAAGTAAGATCGTCTATACCATTTTTTTTCAGATTCCACATATATGCGTTAATATACGATACTTGCTTTTTGCTTTCTGACTTCACTCTGTATGACAGTTTCTAGGTCCATCCATGTCTCTACAAATGACCCAATCCCATTCCTTTTCATGGCTGAGTAATATTCCACTGTATATATGTACCACATCTTCTTTATCCATTCCTCTGTTGATAGACATTTTGGTTGCTTCCAAGTCCTGGCTATTGTAAATAGTGCTGCAATGAACTTTGGGGTTCATGTCTTTTGGAATTATGGTTTTCTCTGGGTATATGCCCAGAAGTGAGATTGCTGGGTCATATGGTAGTTCTATTTTTAGTTTTTTAAGGAATCTCCATACTGTTCTTCATATCCTCATCAGCATTTGGTGTTGTCAGTACTTTGGATTTTGACCACTCTAAAAGATGTGTAGTAGTATCTCATTTTAATTCACAACTCCTTAGTGATGTGTGAGGTTGAATGTATTTTCATACACTTATTTTGCATCTATATATCTTCTTCGGTGAGGTGTCTGTTCATGTCTTCTGTCTGTTGTTTTAATCAGGTTAATCATTTTCTTATTGTTGAGTTTTAAGAGTTCTTTGTGTATTTTGCATGACAGTCCTTTGCCAATTGTGTCTTTTGCAAATATATCTCCAGTCTGTGGCTTATATTCTCATTTTCTTGATGGTGTCTTTCATAGAGCAAAACTTCTTAAAATTTTAATGAAGTTTAGTTTATTAATTCTTTCCTTCAAGGATTGTGCCTTGGGTGTTGAGTCTAAAAAATAATTGTCATACCCAAAGTCATATAGGCTTTCTTCTATTTTATCTTCTAGGAGTTTTATAGTTTTACATTTTCCATTATATATTAATGTCTGTGATCCCTTTTGAGTTAATCTTTTGAAGGGTATAAAGTCTGTATCTAGAGTCATTGTGTGTGTGTGTGTGTGTGTGTGTGTGTGCATGCTGATATCTGGTTGTTGTTCCAACATTTGTGGAAAAAGCTCTGTTTGCTCAATTGCACTGCCTTTGCTCCTGTGTCAAAGAACAGTTGACTCTATTCATGGTCTCTCTATTCTGTTCCACTGATCTATTTATCCTTCCACCAATACCGCACTGTCATGATTACTGTAGCTTTACGGTAAGTCTTGGAAGTTGGGTTGTGTCAGTCCTCCAATTTTGTTCTTTTCCTTCAATTGAGTTGGCTATTCCAGATCATTTTGGGAAGAAGTGATATCTTGATAAAATTGAATCTTACCATCCATGAACATAGAATATCTCCATTTGATTAGTTCTTTAATATCTTCAACTTGATAAAGAACATCCACAGAAAACCTACAGCTAACACCATACTAAATGGTGAGAAATGTGAAACTTTCCCACCAAGGTTTTCTGTAGCTATTTTTTATCAAGTGGAAGAAGTTCCTCTCTATTACTAATTTTCTGAGTTTTTAATCATGAGTGGGTGTTGAATTTTGTCAAATACTTTCTGTGTCTATTAATGTGATCATGTGATTTTTTTCTTTAGCCAGTGATGTGGTAAATTGCATTATTTTTAAATGTTGAACCAGCTTTAAATATCGAGGATAAGTTCCACCTGGTCATGGTATATAATTCTGTTTATACATTGTTGGATTCAATTTGATAGTATTTTATTGAGAATTTTTTACATCTACGTTAATGAAAGATATTGGTCTATAGTTTTCTTTTCTTATAATGACTATGTTTGGCTTTAGTAATGTAAAACTAATAGTATGAGGTAGGAGGCACTACCTCTGATTCTATAACCTGGAAGAGATTGTTGAGAAGTGGTATATTTGCTTCCTTAAATGTTTGGTAGAATTCACCAGTGAACCTATCTGGGCTTGTTGCTTTCTGTTTTGGAACTTTATTAAATATTGATTCAATTTATTTAATATATACATGCCTATTCTGTTTGTCTACTTCTTCTTGTGTGAGTTTGGGCAGACTGTGTCTTTCAAGGAGTTTGTCCATTTCATCTTTCAAATTTGTGATTATAGAACTGTTCATAGTATTCTTTTATTATCCTTTTTATGCTTATGGGATCCATAGTGAATCACTCATTTCTGATATTGATAATTTGTGTCTTGTCTTTTTTTCTCACCTTGACTAGAGGTTTATCAATTTTTTTTATCTTTAAAAAACAGCTTTTGGTTTTGCTCATCTCTATTGATTTCCTATTTTCAATCACTTCGATTTCTGCTCTAATTTTTATTATTTTTCTTCTGCTTACTTTGGATTAATCTGTTCTTCTTTTTCCAGTTTTCAAAAGTGGAAGCTCATAAGATTTTTCAGTATAATATATGGAAAATATGGTACCTTTCTTTTAAAATTACTCAACTAAAAACAAAGACTCACTTGTCATGTGAAATTAAATCCTATGTCCTTTGGTATATGTCTTTTCTCTGTTTCAAAATTTATATCTAATCATAATTAAAGTTTGTTGATAATCTGATTGTAAAGCATAACAGATTTCAAGAGGAGAGTAAGAGAGAGAATACCATTGTTGTCTTAAATAAAATCGGCAGGCCTCTCTGGAAACTAGACAAGAATATTCACTTTAATTCCCACTCACCCATCCACATAACCCCTTTCCCCCATTATCCCACTCCCCCACCCAAAAAATGAAAACCATTTCTGTAGATATTAGTTGGATATGGAGAAAAGAAAGAGAAAAAAATAGAACAGTAAAACTAAGAACATCACTGAGAGATAAAACAACAATTAGAGCAGAGTACTTCACAGGTTATGACAAAGGATATAAATATTTTTTACACAGGTATCAATACAATTTGATGAGATAGAACTCAAGTCTGAATACTGTAAATAACCAAAAATATTCTATTTCTTTTAGAAATAGAAACTTTTAGAAAGAGATGCAGTGTGGTGAAGGATAAACAACTGCTTGGAAATAATGAAGCACTGAGGGAAAGCAACAAAATATAATTTTGTTGTTTGTATTATGACACCTAAAAACCAAACTAGGTGGGGAATATTGAAACATATCACAAAAAGAAGAAAATTAATGTTAAAATAAGAAGATCAAGTTTTCTGGCTCCAATGTTATATTTTTGATGAGACCACACTGACGACTCAGGTTAATGTAGTACATCTTTATTATCCTCAACTCCTAATCTCTCTTACCCTTCTATATTTTTCTACATTACTTACATCTATAATATATAATTTTCTTCTTTGTTATATTTATTGTCAGTCTCTCTCAAACAGATTATAAGATCTGTAATGACAGAACTTTATATGCTAGATTTTTCACTGATGTATCTCAAGCATCTTCATGTGTTCTGAATTTTACCTCCAAAATTTAAGTCAAAGTCATGTCTTGCTGCATTGGTAACTATCATCCTACCTAGAGTACTGCAACCTATTCCATGCATTGTCTCTTCTTTCCAAACATAATCTAACACTTAGAAAGTGTTAGATTCTTTTTGAAGAGTAAATATCATATCATTCTACAACTTCTAACTCTTACAGAAATATGTAAAGCGGTGCAAAATCTGGCCCTATCCATTTCTTAAATTTCATCTCCTGCCTCACTCAACCTTGACTACGTTACTTCCTCATTTAACTTTCCATAATGTCATGAATATTCAGGGCTTTCCTCTGT
The DNA here is from genome assembly GCF_039906515.1 of Pseudorca crassidens. Lineage (NCBI taxonomy): Eukaryota > Metazoa > Chordata > Mammalia > Artiodactyla > Delphinidae > Pseudorca > Pseudorca crassidens. The sequence continues at coordinate 126,455,572 of NC_090300.1, read as the reverse complement.
CTCACACTGATTACTCCCTCATCTGGAGTGCCTTCTATTCTATTCTTTTTATGGTTAGTGCCCTTTTATTCTTTAGGCTTTATTTAAATGTCACTCACTCAGAGCCTTCTTTGACCAACCTTTTTAAAGTTGAGTCATTGAACTTTGAGTAGGTTATTAACCTAATGTCCAAGTTTCTTCAACTGTTAATTGAAGATACAAATAGTAGTTACCTGGGCAGTAATAGGTTAACTCTGCAGGCCTGGGTTGTTCAAACTCTGCATATTCCAAAGAAAGTCCTCTTAGCACAATTATACTAAATCCTCAAAATGTGAAGCCATATGTTTGCCAAGACAACCTCTACTTTTAGAACCTGACAAGTTCAAATGAAAACCTATAACCACAAGTTGCATCATTCTGGAACACATTTTGTTCATGTGATATGATGATGATCTGGACCAATGGTTGATGACTAAGTGGAATTCTAGTAATATACCAGTATCTTTTGGCTCTTGGTTTTCTGGTTACATCTACTACAAAAGATACCATTTGAGAAGCAACTTCTAGAAACTAATAACCACTATGCCAGACTGAGGTGGTATACAATTCTTGATAGACTAATCACCATGTAATTATAAATCTTGATGGCCAAATGCTTAGAGAGGTCCCTGGTTGCATGGACAAAATAGTTAACCTCATACCTACAGTGTGCCTTGCACAAATACACATCATCTTTTTCCTGTGGATGAAAAACTATTAAGCAGAATTGAAAAAGGCAATGAGTTTTGCATGGCAGTAGGCAGTGCAGCGTAGATCCTAAATGCCCTAGGGACTGTTCCTATCTTAAGACAAGGAAGGTTATGGGAGATCATTTGGCATACTTAAACTAAATTATATCAGGATGTGATTACCCCCAACCAGTGTCAGTATAAGCCTATGACCAAGACAGAGTGACTGGTTTTGTTCCCCAACTGGCTTGCAACCCAGAAATAACTGAATCATGGCCAAGATGCTTGTCCTTAATATATATGGTATATGTGCAAGGGCTGATTCTGTTGGGAAGGCATAGCAAATATGTTCTGTAATTAGTACTGATCTCTTGTGTAAAGGAAATATAAATACTATACAAAATGCCGATGCTCAAAAAACTGTAAGAGAGTTTTACTGTAAGAGAGCCTAGGCCAGGGCCAGGCAGGTGGTTTGAGATGCAAAAGTCTAACTCAGCAAGGCTGGGTTGTTCTAACTCTTCACATTCCAGAGAAAGAGCTTGTCTGATTCTTGAAAGAGAAGCTTCTATCTACCTTTTGGAATCATATGCCTGAAAAGAGGATTTTTGTATGCCTGAGGCCTTTGGCTACAGGGTACCAGTTTGGATAAGCTGTGTGATTTATGCTGAATGCCTGTGTTTGCTCTGGGAAGGGGTCAGCATCTGAGTAGCTGAGGTCAGTCATGAGGGTGCTGCATGCCTACGGGAATGACCCCAGTGAAATTCCTGGACACCAAGGCTTGGATGAACTTCCCACATTAATACCACTTTGCATGTGTTGCCACACATCCTTGGTGGAAGAATTGTTTATCCATGTGACCAATGAGAGGAGACACTTTGAAGCTTATACCTGGCTTCTCCTGGACTTCATCCAATGCACCATTCCATTTGCCAACTTCGATCTATATCCTTTCACTATAATGAACTGTAACACAAATATAAGAGATTTTCTGAGTCCCCTGAGTCCTTTTAGTGAATTATCAGGCCTGAGGGTAGTCAAAAGGAAACACAAAACACCAGCTAACAAGGTTGTTATAAGAATGAAATAACATAGTGCATAAAGAGTCCTTAAAATAGTTCCTGGCACATGATAAAGACTCAGTGATTTTACTTTGTTACTATCTCAAATTGTTATTATATTCAGAGAATTTAATATAATCTACAATCACAATGTTTATTTATCTGGGAACAGTCTGTTCCTCCCATTGCAATGGAGGGACACAATGGCAGAGTTTTGTCTGACTCAACATTTGATCCCTCAGGTCCCACAGAGTGCCAGGCACGGAGTCATCTCCCAATTAATATTTCTCAAAAGATGAATTAATAAATATAAGCATGAATAAGAATCAAGGGAATTGTGATATATTAGCTTAGGAAATAGATCTAAAAGTGTATATGTTTTATTTAACTATCTGGAGAAAAATTAGATTGGAACGGCCTCATTTGATTTTATAATACCCTCCAAGTTAGTATTAGAAACAGTTAAAAAAAAGTTATAAAAATATAGATTTTGGATTAATTTTTAAAAAGTAATTTCTGTCATTTGACAAAGATGAACAGATAGTCTCTGGGGATTGTGTTTCTCATTAAAGATGTTCGGGCAATATTTCTACTTTTTTTTTTTTATAGAGTTATTGTAAGGGGAATATAGTTTTTAAACTTCCTTGAAACTCCCAGCTTCTGTTTCAAAAAGCCAAGTATTAGTTTTCCCTACAATTCTGTAGTCATTCATAAAATGTCAATATTCTCTTTTCAGGATTTTTTTAAAAAATTAAATCAAAATATAGAATACGCCACCATAACATATGTGGAACTCAAAAAAATCTCAGTACTGTAAACTAGAGAATTGCAAAAATGATAAGGCTGAACTTGCCTAGGGGACGCTCAGGGACGCTGAGTCCATTTATCCATTTCTGATTGTATTTGGTGCCACCTGGTGGCAACTGTCCACTCTAGCTTAAATGTAAGTAGAGACTTTTCTGGGTACTGGGGTGTTGGCTGACACTTCCAGTATGCCTGCAGTGATTCCAGGAATCAAGTTTGAGTTTATTCATTGCATTAGTCCAATTCAAGGAGATTGGGCCAGGAGAAAACTGGGATCATCAGGACCCCATCTGGTCCCACTGCAATAATTAAGAGCTAGATCACAAAATGCTGGGAGCAGAATGTCAGGTTCATATCTCAGTCTTACCACTCACTAGATGTGAAATCTTTTATTTACCTAAATTTGTTTGCCCTCAGTTTATCTGTAAAACAGGAGTGATAGCATTCATTTCTCCACAGCGTTTTTGTTATTATTAAACAAATAATCCAGAGTAAGTCATTATAAGCATTCCTGACACTTAGCAAACCAAAGAAAGTTATTATCATGTCATGTCAGTAACTCTATAGATACTCAAAAAAATTCTAAATCTATTGATACTTAATACATGTATATTATATAAGATGACACATGTATTGACAACAAAATTAGAGCATAACAATGAAATGTTTTGAATAAGAATAAGTAATATTTTGAGCAAAGAAAAAATAAACCAAACTAACAATATGTGAGGGTGTTGGGTTTGTGGAATGTCTGTGTGTGTGTGTGTGTGTGTGTTATGTTTTTGAGAATTGTGTGTGTATGCAAGAAAGCAATTAATACCTTAAAATATCACTTTTCAAGACAAAATGTCTTAAGAAAAAAGAGTGCTTATTAACCCAAAACATTCAGCATAGTAAAGAGAGCCAGACAGACGGGCTGCATTCTTAGCAATGCAGAAGCTTTCTTCTCCTTTCTACCCTCCTACAGCCCTCTCCACTCTCCACTCTTCAGTAAACTGCCTTTGAAGTACTTCAATCATTTCTTTCGTACAGGTAATCACTGACCTCGATTTTGGCTGTCCCTACTGAAAATAATGCATTTATTTTTATTTGTACTGGAGTGTAAGCTTCTTCAGGGGAATTGCTGAGTTTATTTCTTAGTCTGTATTCCTGACATCATTAATTCAATGCCATACATAAAGGACAGAAAAATATGGTTATATAAATGTCTCTTTTTGCTTCAACATTACTATTTAGGAAAGGGGATGAAAGATATGCTAATTGGACCCTTCATTATTTTAAGCACAAGGACTGAGTAAGCAACTGGGACTTCCCTTTTTTATCTATTCATAATTAATCTCCTCACAGGAACTGCCAAATTTCTTCCAAGTGGAAAAACTTAAACTACTTATTCATGATACATTTTGACAGATTAAACATCAACCTGGTTTCTTCACAAATAAAGGATATATTTCAGATCAGTGTTGATGCTGGTAACATGTAGGAATAACGTACTTGTTTACTAGGGTTTTGGGTTACCTGACAGGATTTTCACAGGCTTTTGTCTATATCTTGGTACATGCCAATCATTACCAAGAAATTTTTTTCTTCTTTTTATGCCTGTAATCATTTAAGTACATATGTCAAATGTAAGATTGGGATGGAGTAATGCAAAATTGGGCTATTTTCACTAAATCTGAAGAGTGATAATTGTATGAACTTGAGAGGACCTTTCTTTTCCACACAGAGTTTCTGCTGATCTAAATATACCCCAATTCCCTTAACAGCCTGTAGTCATATGAAAATTGTGATATTTTATGCTAGTAATTTGCTAAACTGGTATTTAAACAAAGTTTTAAGCACAACTGCTCATGAAAATTTACAATCTGGTGAATCAGCAAACATTTATCTCTATGTTTTATGTATATTTTTAAGATACATGACCCATTTAATTTTTCTATTTCACAGGAAGAATATTTTTTCTTAATTTACGTGTAGTGTTGTCATTCATTATATGTAATGGTACTGAAATCATGTCCTAGAATTGTATTTTATGAAAATATGATTACATTTCAAATGTGTTACTGATGAATATCTGTGTGAAATAAATCATCTTCTGAATTTGCTTCTGAATTGGATGTGGGGTAATAGAGTTTTCTTAAAGTGGTATAAGGTGCATCTGAAGAAGCAAATATGAATAGTGTAATAAGTATCTCTAAATATATTATCATAAGTTCAGTGAGACATACAATGAGATTCTAGTCATAGAATTCCTCCTGCCAAAAGACCCATCATTTTTTTTTTTTTTTTTTTACGCGGGCCTCTCATTGCTGTGGCCTCTCCCGTTGCGGAGCACAGGCTCCGGACGCGCAGCCTCAGCGGCCACGGCTCACGGGCCCAGTCGCTCCGCGGCATGTGGGATCTTCCCGGACCTCGTGCGCGAACCCGCGTCCCCTGCATCGTGGGATCTTCCCGGACCTGGTGCGCGAACCCGCGTCCCCTGCATCGGCAGGCGGACTCTCAACCACTGCGCCACCAGGGAAGCCCCCCCATCATTTTTTTTTTAACATCTTTAATGGAGTATAATTGCTTTACAATGGTGTGTTAGTTTCTGCTGTATAAAAAAGTGAATCAGCTATACGTATACAGATATCCCTATATCCCCTCCCTCTTGCGTCTCCCTCCCACCCTCCCTATCCCACCCCTATAGGTGGACACAAAGCACCGAGCTGATCTCCCTGTGCTATGCGGCTGCTTCTCACTAGCTATTTTACATGTGGTAGTGTATATATGTCCATGCCACTCTCTCACTTCATCCCAGTTTCCCCTTCCCCTTCCCTGTATCCTCAAGTCCATTCTCTACGTCTGCATCTTTATTCCTGTCCTGCCCCTAGGTCCTTCAGAACCATTTTTTTTCTAGATTCCATATATATGTGTTAGCATCCGGTATTTGTTTTTCTCTTTCTGACTTACTTAACTCTGTATGACAGACTCTAGGTCCATCCACCTCACTACAAATAACTCAGTTTCATTTCTTTTTATGACTGAGTAATATTCCATTGTATATATGTGCCACATCTTCTTTATCTATTCATCTGTCGATGGACACTTCCATGTCCTGGCTATTGTAAATAGAGCTGCAATGAACATTGTAGTACATGACTCTTTTTGAGTTATGGTTTTCTCAGGGTATATGCCCAGTAGTACCCATCATTTTTGCAAGATATAATGCAGAGTGTGAATAAGAAACAAATAAGAAATGAAATATTTTGAACTTGTTATAGTCCATAATGATATCTCATGAACAAAATTATTCCAAAATTGTCTAAACTGTACCCAAGTACTACATACTTCTAATCCTCATACATATGGCTTCAAATTCAAAGATGATACAAGTGGTGGCTGTTGTATAATAAAAATTTGACTAGCCTTCATCCGTGGTTACTGGGAGGGAGATTCTAACTCCTTGCAATTTCACAAGTAATAGGAGTGTCTTTATTACTCATGAGTTCCATAAATCACATCTGATAGTTTATGCTAATAAACTCATTCATGATAAGCCCCTAAAACTGCAGGATGCCGGGGCTGATCATGCCCAAAACATCATGGTTAGTGTCAGAATTAAATTGCAGTACACAAATTGGGGTGGAAACAGAAGAGTGGACAATAATTTAAAACCATATATCTTAAATATATATTTCATACAGTAAATGTGAAGTTTTCTAAATATATATATACACACATATATATATGTGTGTGTGTGTATATATATATATATATATATATATATATATATATATACACTAATCCTAAAGGCAAAAAGATTCCCATTGCATCCAAAGTTGACTAACTTGATAGAAACTCGTCAAACAGATATTAACTAATTATAAGATCCAAGCCAATTTAAAAATATTATTTAAAGTACAAACCTAATAAAATTAAACACAGTACACAGTATTGGGACAAATGCTTTTGTATTTGTCATATAGACCTAGAATGTTGTTTGATTTGTGCTACTGCAATATCTCTGTTCGTTGATCTTCCCTTGGCCTGAATGCATCAATTATCAATCATTCACTGGGTGCACCTCTAGCTCTCTTGCTCTTCTAATTAGATTAGGGCCTGCATGTTTATATTTACCCCTTACAGTAATACATAGATAGATAAATAGATACAGAGATAGCTACAGATACTGGTATAGAGATAGACAGTTGATAGATAGATAGATATGCACTGCAATCACTCAGATCACTCGATACTACCCAATTATGAGACTGTCATAAATCTACATAGTGGTCTAACATATGAAATAAACTTTTATTGATCATCTGGTTGTGAATGTAATAAAAACAACTGTAACTCACAATAAATTATTCTAAAATTTGGACATCATAAGTGCTTAATTTATATTTGTTGAACAAAATGAAATTTATATAAATAAAAAATGCAGCAAATACCTTATAGGCACTTTATTCCTAACTTAGTCCTCTTTTCTGTGTTAAGGTTATTGATCTCTTTTTCCCCTATCTAATCAGTTGCATAGTCACATATTATAACGTTGTTTTCAATGATCTAGACTTTTCTTATATAATGTAATTCACAGGAAAAATTCTTTCTATATTTTGTGAGGTAGGTGTGCTATAGCAATAGAAAAATCCATCCCTGTATAGGCTGATAGTGCAGAGTTCTCAACCAGTATTTCAGAGACTTTTTTGTTATAGCATGAAGTGATGCTACACATTTGTAGCTGAAATCTTTTTACTCAATAAACCAAACTGAATCAAAAATCTTTCCAATATTTTTCAGTGCTTCAGTGCTCATTCAATATGCTACATACCAAGAGTAAACAATTAAATGAATAATTGAAGCAAAATGTCATTCCAAATACAATAGTAAAAAATAATGATGTTGGAGCCTTGTTCTCATACTTCACAGTGTATGTGGACTGCAGACATCTTATATAATAAAGTCCTCCTGTCATTTTACCTTCAAATTTTCTAGGAAGTCCCAGAAATTTTACCTTATCCAATATTCCTTTAAATACACAACACTCTAATATGGAGCTAAAGTTTAAAAAAGTAAATAGTAAGGAATTAAGAAATGTTTGCATAGATGAGATTTATTCAGTCTTACTGATAATGAGAATACAGTATATTCCCTATATCTTTTCACTTTTAACTTTTTGTTCAATTAATTGTCACACTCTTTTGAACTTAAAGATTTCTGAAAATATTGTAATATTTTAGAATCTTGTATGGGAAATAAATTATTTCTCTTTACTAATAGACATCATTAAATTTGCTTCAGCTGTTCTGTAACACAAATATTCACTAGAAACTAAATTTTGTAAAATTCTTGCCTCTGATAACCATTGATTTAAAAATTCTTTGCCACTAGGAAATGATATTTTTTTTTTTTAATTTTTTTAACATCTTTATTGGGGTATAATTACTTTACAATGGTGTGTTAGTTTCTGCTTTATAACAAAGTGAATCAGTTATACATATACATATGTTCCCATATCTCTTCCCTCAGGAAATGATATTTATATCAAATTTTATATCATGGAAGTAGATGGATCAGTGATATTACTAAGTAAAAGCTATTGTTTCTCTAGGCTTATTTTAAGCTTTCACACATTGTCCTTTTTTTCCTTTCTTTCACATGATGACCTTAAATATTCACATTGTAAACATTAAATAAAATATGATAAGAATTTAATCTGATAAAAATTTACTCTATGCATATAGTTAAGGGACTTATCAAGAAATGGTGAGGCAAACTCTCAGTAGTATAATTAGGGTACATGAAAGCACAATATATTTGGGTACAGGATAAACATAAACTGACTTTTCTCAGTTGATCCTTACTTCAATAATAATAAATGCCTGCCTTTTCAAAGCTCTTTCTTCTTCTATATTTGTATCACTCATCCAATTATCCAGTCTGACCCCAATGTTAGAATTCAATTGTATGATATATTTTTACTTTATGACAAAATATTTGCATTGTAAAAATTAAGTAGAATATCATAACACATGTACACAAAATACACACACAATATATACACATATTCATCTCTATGTGTGTATGTAAAATGATGTGAATGGGTTTTAAAATATAATTACTTTTTGATTAACATAGAAGAGAAGATTATCTAAATTATATTCAGCACACACTGTATTCCATATATTTTCTCCATTCTTTTAAATGCATTATTATATTTAATTCTCAAGCTGAGAAGGTAGGCCTGTCTGTAGTTTATACTTATGCCTAGACAATTTCAGTAGTGTTTTTGTTTTTTTGAGCAAACAAATATGAGAAATCACTGAGGTTAAATTTCCAAAGATTAAATGACCAATAAGTTTAGAGGTGAGACTCAAATCTAGATCAAGCTGAGTCCAGAGTCCAGAACTTTGTCCTAAATGGTCCCCTTCTATTAAATACAAGTATCTTATGTCAGAGAGAATGAGGAACACAGCAAGGTTCTATATTTCTGCAACTGGAGAAAGAAGTTGCTATAAAGGATGTTCAATTTAGCTGGAAATCAAACACGAACAACAACAAAACTTCAGAGACTTCACAATTTTGCCTAGAGTGGGTCCTTCTAAACTTCACCTGGCCTGGTACAAATAGAAACTATGTACTGAAATATTTCTGTCTCGCAGCTGCAAGTACAGGCAGCTGTTCTTTGCATGTTTTATGAAGATCCTTTTTAAAAACGCAGATGATTCCGTATAAAGGAAGTTCTCACTCTAGAAATTTTATAACAGGACACACATTACAAAGTGTAATGCACTTAATTCTCTCCCTTCATTTACTTAACAATGTCCAAATATGATGATAATACAAATATGGTGAAATATGAATACTTTCTAAAATTTTAAACATATAATCGCTGTACAATCTTATACCTACATGGCATCCTAAAGACTACCAACTCTCCTGTGTCCAAAATAATTTGTGAAGGTAACAAAAGCAGCATTTTCACCAATTCTTAAAGTTACTGCAATCAGTAACATTGTGTGTAAAATGTAGTTAAGACTAAAACCCACCCTGTGGCAGCCAGGGAAAAATGTTCAATGGTATTGCATAGACACAACAAGGTGCTCATATCTCCTAGCAATGTGGAAGCTAATTTTAGCTGATTCAAGCAGTGAATTACTCTTCCTGCCAAAATTCAGGGCAGGATATAATTCCTTTCTATTAATGCAGCAGTGAGTAACACATCAATTGAGTGAAAGATACAGCCATGAGTCCACCGATGAATAGAGAGGCCATTCCATGGGAATAAAGAATATATGGCAGGCATGTTACAGAGTCTATTAGAGACAAGTTTAAAAAAAAAAACAAAAACCTGTAGGAATACAGCTGCTCCTCTCTGGTGAATTCAACAACCGTGGGTACAGAAACTTGGAATACTGGTAATAATTTGGATGTTGATACAAAGAAGAGATATTAGGTCACCATGAGTGAAGAGAGAGGTGGAATTTAGACAATGAATGAAGAGATACTAAGTCTTTATTAGAACATATGCAATTTTCTTAGCCAATCTTGCATCATATTTTCTCCAGTGTCTTTGTTAGGAAATAAATTACAACTGCATCATATTCGTAGTTTTGTATACAGTTATGATTGTGGCTTCTGTAAGAAACTTTTCATTCCCTTGTAAAAGTTCAGTTATTCTCAATTCATTTTCTTACTTTCTGGAAAATGTCACTAAAAGAATACCATCTAGATAATATGAAATGTATCTATAACCATAGCCATATCGACACATGCCTAAATCTATCAAACTACAGCTGATTTCCATAGTTATGACTTGGTGTTTATTATAAGCAAAGACTCCATCACTAAATGACCTGGGATCACTTTCACAAGATTATTAAGCAATTCTTGACTAGCTTTATTAAACTTGTATTAACATACATATCCAAACCAAATATGGAGGCAAACATTTGTTATAAAATACTTTAATGTTAAACTACTGTTGTTCTTGATTGATACATTCCTTTCTAGTCAAAGTTGCTTGTGTGTGTCCAGAATAAATTAACTCCTATGGAATTCAAACACTACTAATTTGGAATTTACCTTATTTTGGTTTGTTTTGTTAAACAAAAGAAAAGTGCTTCACAAGAGACAGAAATGATTCAGAACCAGTGTACCATAATAGCAAGCCCATTTTTATTTCAATATTCTTGTGTATGTGTGCCTGAGAAGACTGAAGGAGACTGAACATGGGTTGGAGTAGCCTCTGAACATTTTCCAAGTATTGAGTCAAGAGCAGGAAGCAGAGTGTACTGATTACTACAAGCTCAAGCAAGAAGGACCTTCTTTACAGATAGAAATGAAGGTTTAAGGTGGTGGCTCCACATACCAAAGTAAACTAGACTAATTATTTAATATTTTAAAGAGTGTTTATCAAGGTTTTCTTGATAGTTCATGCATCTTCACTTGGGGTTAAAATCATATGAATAAAAGGTCCCCATGGTTGTAGAAGATAGAATCAATTCCTGATTTAATTTGGGAAGAATATAATCAAATTATCTATAAATTATGTTGCAGTTATAAGTCTTATGTTTAATTTATCTGAAATTGCTCAGCATATTTTGTATATTACAATAATTTCTACTAAAATTTTATTGATTTAAAGATCTTATTTCAAAAAAGAGCTCATACCAGGTATTAAAGCCAAACCAAACTTCCAGATTTCATCATATCATTAATAAATCATTTATTTAATCAGGAGTTATAAATAAAGAGGGGGGAGACACAAGAGGAAAGAGATATGGGAACATATGTATATGTATAACTGATTAACTTTGTTATAAAGCAGAAACTAACACACCATTGTAAAGCAATTATACCCCAATAAAGATGTTAAAAAATAAATAAATAGGGTAAAATGCAGTATGAAAGTCATAGTGAAGTGATGAATAATGTAGGTTGACTAACACAAGGCCAGACTGTCCTGTACTAATTTTTTTTTAAAGGGAGAGGAAAGATCCACACGACATAGACAAACATATAAATAATTTTAACATTTTAATGAGTTGCTATTAAAATGTCAAAATTTAAATGAATATGATTTTTAACTATGTTCAAGTCAAAACATTTCAATAGTGGCATTAAACAGACTCAAAAATCAGAATGTGTGGAAGAGATAATGGGATGTCATTCACTGTTGTGAGGGCTCAAATGGCAAACAAATTCTGAAGTGCCTTTTCTTTAATGTACTATTTTACAATTAGATCACATCCATCATACCCTCCTAAGACTGCATTCATTCTCTGTTTACTATTTTGGTTGATGACATCACTATAGTAAAAAATGAAACCTTGGTTTCAAGTTGAGTTTGTTCCCCTCACTTGACTCCAGACTTGAAGCAGTTGCCAACTCTATGGATTTTACCAAGACAGTGGTGCGTCTTTCCTTTCCTTATAATTTTTATTTTTATTATCATAGTGAAAGTCCCTCCACCACACCACCATACTTTTCCATACGTCTGTATGGCTTCTGTATCTAATCTTTTTCCGGCTACCTAAATTACTGTTAGCTCCAAGATACCTGTTTTGGATCTTCTTATTCTATATTCTATTCTACAGCAATTTTATATAATTTATAACTAAAAGTATCATATACATACATATATATGCATACATATATATACACATATGTGTATAATATATGTGTGTATATTTCTCCAAAATCTATATTTTTAATCAGTAACTTTCTTTTAAATGGCACACTTCAATTTTTTATATCATAGAAATCGTTAAACATATACAAAGATAGAAAATGTGGCTTCAAGAATGACCAATATTCTTCCAATTCTGCTGTATCTCCTTCCCATATTGACCTTGCTATAGTATTTTAAAGCAAATCCAGATATTATACCATTTGATCTATAGATTAATTATGCATCACTTACTAACACAGACCTCTTTTCTGATGAAACCAGTAGACCTCTTTGTACCTAATAAAGTTAAAATACTTCTCTAATATCATATACTATGCCATCCATGTTCAATTTCCCTGAAAAATATCTTTTAGAGTTGGTTTGTGCAAATCATCATCAAATAACAGTCATATATAGCATTGTTGTCAAAGTACATAAAATTATATTCAATAACAATTTTATATATACATATATATATAATAGATATGCTAGGTAAAATGAGTAAATTTATTTATTCAATTCCCCACATTAAATTGACCAATTGCTTCTTTACAGTGTTATCTACCTTATTATTGTATGCCCTATACTGTTCACTATCTGGAAAACCCAAATCTAATTGCCTATTAGACATATCTACATGAATTTGAAGCAGGCATCTCCAACCTTACATGCTAAAAATTATATAACTTCTTCCTCCAACTTTTGATGCATTGTGTAGTCTATATCTTGGTTAGAAGCATAACCAGATATTCAGGCAAGAAAAATTAAAACTGAGAATACACTTTGAACATTCCACTTCCCTCACTCCCACACATCCATTTGAACATTATATCTTGACCTCACTACTGTAACAGCTTCCGATTAAGTTTGCCTACTCTACCTTTACACTATGACCTGAAATATATGAACCTGTCAGTCTCTTGCTGATAAACTTTCAGTGAGTTGAATACAATTTTTTCAATCATCATAGTATCATTCAATATCCTTCAGATTTTGCCCCAAATTATATTTATATTCACTTCTATGTTTTCAAACTTTCGAATTTCTGCCTTTATTTCTGCCTTTATTCATATGGTCCATTATGCCTATAATGTGGTCCCTCTCATTCTACACTGTTCATGTGCAGTCATGTCTTATAAAGGTCATGATGTTTTCTTCCCAACTTGAAATTGATTTCTTTCTCCTCCAAACTTGAATTTAATTATTCACATTTATGGAACTAAATATTTCATACTTTTCCATTACAATACTTTAAACATACACTCCAGTTATGCATATAAACAAGTCAATGGCAAATAAACATGTTAGTATAGTAAACGCACAGGTGGACAAAGCACAGAAAACTGTGGCAGCAAATAAAAAGGATATGTTGTCATGCAGATCCCAGGGAACTTCCTGGGGCAAAAAAGTTAAAATGATATCTAAACTAAGATCTGAAGGAGTCACACAAAATGAGAAGGGAATTTTTTTCCAGATTGAAAGAATAACATTTTGTAAAAGATTCCAATAAGAAATATGTTATTAAAAAGAGAAAAAAAGATAGTAGACTTTCCATTGCTGGCCATGATGGTGTAATTTGTTCCAGAAAAGTCTCATCTAACAACTTAAAAACAGAAAAACATATTTTTAAAATATATTTTTATAGTTGGCAACAGGTGATACAGAACATTGATCCTTAAGAAATGTGAAATAATCAAATGAGGTTTAAGATCACCCTAAGTTTCTTCCTGAAAGCATATATTAGGCACCAGTACAGGGTGTGGCCCAAGTACAATGGTTTCTATGATCTGCAGAGACAAAATCAAGCTCAGAGGACTTCGGCCGCTAATTCGAGTCAGAGCATTAGTGAAGAGGGGGATACAGATAAGGAACACTAGAGATCTACATAAGTCCCTTTGAGTCTTTTGTCAAATACTAAGCTAATTTTTCAGGGGAAAAGAACAACCACTGGGGAATGATAAGCCTAAAAATCACAACTCACAAGGGTGAGAGATTTCCAAGTTCGAATGAGGCAGAATAAATGGGACATTTGGGAGGGACTTCAAAAAGGCCAAGACTTTGAAGTTGAGCTGTGCTAGTTCTAAAGTCTTGCCTCATCAAAGATCCCCCCTAAAATTCTTTAAAATGGGGCTTAAGCAGATCAATGTAATCCTCAAATAAATCACTTGTCATCACAGCAACATATAATCTTCTTTAGAGGGAAACGTCAACATCCAGAAATTCAACAATGTGATACTCACAATGACCAGTGAAAATATAACAAAAAATAGTAGACCAATGAAAATATATCAATAAAAATAGATATAAATGACAAACAAAATGGAATTAGCAGACAGGTTCAAGGATTTAAAGGAAAATACAAATTATAACAAATAGATAAATGGAATCATAAAAAAAATCAAAGAATCAAATGGAACTTTACAGCTGTAAGTAGAATATCTAAAATTAAATATTTACTAGGTGGGCTTAATTAAGCTGATTAGAAACTACAGAAAGAAAAGATTAATGAACTTGAAGACATGGCAATAAAGATTATCCAAATTGAATCACACAGAGAAAATAAATAAATAAATAAATGAGCAAAGTATCAGTGGTCTGTGAGTTAACATCAAGAAGTCCAACATACATGAAGTTAGAATTCCAGAAAATCTGGTACAGCATATTTGAAATAGTACATTTTTTTCAAATTTTATGAGAAAATACAAATCCACTAACTCAAAAAGTTCACCAAACTCTAATTAGGATAAACATTCAAAAATCACACTGAGGTACATCATAACAATATTGCTAAAAATCAATGATAAAGATAAGACCATAAGAACAGCTAAAGAAAAAGTCACTTTATACACAAAAGAATAAATATAAAAGAATCACTGATACTGCATCAGAAAAAAATGCAACTAAGAAAACAGTGGAAACAGACATTTAAAAATATGTGTAAAGGCAGGGGAAATATCCCCCTCCCACTTGCATTCCTTTGGCTGGCCTATTAATTAAATTAACCCAAGACACATTGAGAGGAGAAAAAACAATTTAATACATGGAGGTCTCATAGAAATGGGACCCCCGGAGTAACCAAAGCAGACTGTTTATATATCATTTTTAGACAAAGAAACAATTATTTGTGAAGACTTAACCAAAAATAATGGGATTTGTGTTTGGGGTAGCAGACTAATGAAGAAGTAACAAAGTTTGTTTACAGAGCTTTCTTAACCTTGAATTCCCTAACTTGTGATAAAGATGCTTTCTATCCTCCTGGTATGGGCAGGATACCTTCACATGGGAAATTCATTTTTCACTTTCAAGGGGAAAGAAGCAAGGGTGGGAGGGGTGCAGAATGTTATTTTTTTAAATATAATTTTTTTCCATCAGCTTTTTCTCAAGTAACTTTAATTAAAATAATAAATATGCCATTGTGGTATATCTTGGGGCACCTGCTCTGAGCCCCAACATAAGCATGGAAAAAAAATAATGCAAACATTAATCATAAGATGGCATTAGTCTCAGGTAAAACCAAGTTTATTATAATATGACCAGATATAAAGAGGGTTGTTTCAATATAATAAAAGGATAATTTCACAGGAAAGATACACAAATCCTTTCTGTGTATGCCACTAATAACAGAGCTTCAATAAAAATGCAGAACTAAAAGGAAATACTTGAGAGAACTGAAAGGAGCAAATCAACAATTAACATTAGAGATTCCAACACTCCTCTTTGAGTAATTTAAACAAGGAGACCAAAATAGGAAAAGATTTGGAAGATGTGAATGGCACTATTAACAAAGTTGATGCAATAAAGATTAATAGTACTCTATAACCAATTATTGTTGAATAGATATTCTTTTCAGGTACACATTGAATATTCTCCAAGCTAGATGATATTCTAAGCCATAAAATAAACCTTAATAAGTTTAATGTAACTAAATCATCAGAAGTATATTCTCTAAACATAAAGTAATCAAATTAGTAAGAAATAATAAGTTATTTGGCATATTCAAAATATTTTGAAATTAAATAACCACTTGTAAATAAACCATATCAGAAAAAAATTGGAAAATATTTTTAGTTAATGAAACATATCAAAATTTTTCAGATGCAGAAGTATTGTTTTTCAATTGGTTTAAGTGATAATATTAGAAAAGAAAGATGTAATCTTAATTATCCTAGTCTCTTTTAAAGATAAAACCTACCAAAACTGGCACAAGAATAATATCAATTAAATAAACATGTAACTACTAAAGAAATAAAAATATTTTAAAAATCTTTCCACATTTACAAGGATATATTGTACAGCACAGGGAATATAGCCAATATTAAAAAACATAATCTTCCCACAAAGCAAAATCCAGATCAAGATGACTTTGCTGATGAATTTTATCAACTATTTAAGAAAGAAATAAAATCAAACTCATATAAACTCTTTTGGGAAACAAACACAGAGAGAACACTTTCCAAGTGATTTATAAAGACAGTGTTTCTCTTATACCAAATGCTGAAAAAGATATTAGTAGAAAAGAATAGTACAGTCATGAACAGGGACATGACGATTGAAAATAAAACATTGGCAAGTCAAATCCAATAATATATTAATACAGATAATATAACATGACCAAGTAGAATTTATCCCAGGAATGGAAATCAAACAATATAAGTTGTCACATTCATAAAATAAAAAAGAAAAATTATATGATCATTTGTATAGATGCCAAAAAAGCATTTGACAAAATTCAACATCCATTATGATAAAATATCTCACCAAACAAGAATAGAAGCATATCTCCACAATCTAATAAAGAACATTTACACCATATCTACATTGAACATTATATGGAGAAAGTCTGAACATTATAGGAAAGTCATGAACATTATATGGAGAAAGTCTGAATGCTTTCTCCATAAAATCAGAGTCAAAACAAGGATGTCTGTTCTCATCACTTCTATTCAACATTGCCCTCGAGTTCCCAAGCAGTGGAATAAGTAAGAATATAAATAAAGAGAAAATTTTAAAGATTGGTAAGAAGTAAAACTATCGAATTCACAGATGACTTGTAACCAATTTATAGAAACTGCATAAAGAAACTATGAAAATTAATAGGTAAATATGTTTACAGAGTATAGGTTAATATACACAAAATAATTGTCTTTTCATATATTAATTATGAAGTAGACCTTTGCTACAAAAGCAATACCTTTTACAGTAAAGTAAGAACATGAAATACTTATGGAGAAGTTTAACAAAATATATGTGTAAAAAATTAATAAACAGATACCTCAATTAAATAGAGTTGGGACACCAGAAGGAGGAGCTCTCAAGAATTCACTGGATTCCTTGCAGGGACTCAACGAGTAAAAAGCCATGTACTTTTATTTTTTTTTTTGGATTCCATATATATGTGTTAGAAGAACCTAGGAGCAAGACGGGAATAAAGATGCAGACCTACCAGAGAATGGACTTGAGGATATGGGGATGTGGAAGGGTAAACTGGGACAAAGTGAGAGTGGCATGGACATATATACACTACCAAACGTAAAATAGCTAGCTAGTGGGAAGCAGCTGCATAGCACAGGGAGATCAGCTCTGTGCTTTGTGACCACCTAGAGGGATGGGATAGGGAGGGTAGGAGGGAGATGCAAGAGGGAAGAGATGTGGAGACATATGTATATGTATAACTGATTCACTTTGTTATAAAGCAGAAACTGACACACCACTGTAAAGCAATTATACTCCAATAAAGATGTTTAAAAAAAAAAAAGCCATGTACTCTTTGTTGTTTTTATAGTGCTCCCAACTTCCTTTTCTTCTCTATAAAATTGTTCCCTTTCATTTGCCATGCAGGGACTCTCATTAGGCTTGCCATGGTAGCAGACCTCAAACTGCAATTCTCCGATAATCCTGAATAATCCCAACTTTGCTGAAGACATATCTGGCAGTGTATTTGTTTCATGTCAACATATGTGAGACCTGAACATTGAAAAGTAGGAAAGTTTTCTGAGGTGAATTAAAGAAGATCTAAATAAATTGAGAAAACCTATCTATAGATTCAATGCAATCCTCCCCTGATTCCCTGCAGACATTTTTTTGAGGAAACTGCCAAGTAATTTCTAAATTTATATGAGAAAGGAAGACATAGAATAGCCAAAACAACTTTGAAAATAGAACAAAGACAATGTGTATTACCTAATTTCAATAACTTATATAAACCTATAGAAATCAAAACAGTTTGGTGTGGGAATGATAATAGAAATGTAGATTAACCTATAGAGTCCAGAAATAGACCCCTGTATACACGGTCAGTTGAGTTCCACAAAGGGTCTGTGATATTAAATCTGGAAAGACAGATTTTCAATAAATGTTGCTGAAAGAACTAGATACCTATTTGAGAAAAACAAAGGTAGCTAGCTATGTATCCATTACTAGTAAAATAAACAAATATAGTAAATATTGTATGAGATATATAACTTTAGAATCACAGTTCTTTTATTTCTGTTCTAATAACTATTCACAGATTAGTAAATAAATTCAAGCCAACTTGTATGCAAAGATTCAAACATCAACTGAATATACTGGAAGTCTAAGGAAAATTCTCAGAACTATTAATAACTATGACAACTTAAGCACATGTGACTACTTCTCACTGCAGTTACTAAAAAAGCTCCCCACAAAGAAAACTGCAGGCCAGAATTCTTATTTACTTTTAAAGATTCTGAAGAAAAAAATGAAGGTTTTACATATTAAATGTCATATATTTGCCTTATTTTAGGTTTGTTTAAAACTCTCCATTTTTTTCTCCTTTACAGGAGAAATGAATTTTTCCAGAGAAGCTATCTGATTAGAAAGCAATCAAAGAAAAGAGAAGCATCTCCCAGTGAAAGCTATTCGGTAGTCTGCTTTCTTGCCAAACTATGATGTACATCATTTCTGTACCACAATATTTAAAATAGAGAGAGTCTTTTTTTTTGTGGTCCTAATATTATTTAAGTACAAACTCTTCAAGAAATTTCAGTCCATATAGGATATTTAAGATCACCACAGAAGATTTAAAAAACTGCATAAAAGAATCAGATCATATTCCTGTTAGAGATTCAACTCGCTCTTTAGAACATTCAGTAGTCAGTGCAAAAAGAAAAAAATACAAAAAAACAAAAACAACAACCGCCTTGAGTATAAAGTAAACACAAAGTAAGGCTGTGATATTACCTGCAGAAATAGCTTATCTTTCTAAAATATATTTATGTGAAAAAGAATACTTAAAACAATTTTATTCAGTAAAAGTATTATGACTATTTTAAATAACCACAGTATTATGACTATTTTAAATAACCACATATTCTAATTCTTACATTTTTAAATAATTTTCTAACAGCATATAGTGATAGAAATTATTCAAATCATATTTTTACTTTATCCATTATTACTTTTGAAAACTGTAGAAAAAAAAAACTGTAGAAAAACTGCAAACTTTTCCAGGCTGAACTGCTATTTAAAGATATTGCCATCTCTTTTGTCTTATATAAGCCAGCTTCTCTGTGTTCTATGATATTAAATCTGGAAAGAAAGATTTTCAATAAATGTTGCTGAAAGAACTAGATACCTATTTGAGAAAAACAAAGGTAGCTAGCTATGTATCCATTACTAGTAAAATAAATAAATATAGTAAATATTGTATGAGATATATAACTTTAGAATCACAGTTCTTTTATTTCTTCTTAAGAGCCAGCCTTACTGCGTCTCCTGCTTCCCTCAGGCAAATTTAATCCCAGTCTTCACTACTTTACCAAACTCCTTAAGTACACTGCTATTGTTAAATGCATAACACTCCTCCTGAGTCATTGCCTACCTTTCCTACTAAACGGTGAAATCCTTAGGTTAAAAAAAAAGCATGTGTTAAGCATTTGTTGGGCATTTGGAAGCAGAGGTGTTTTATCTAACCTGGGGAGCACTTTTCTTGTGTTGTATGATGATAGGACAAAAGAAATTCAAAGATGTATCACAAATCAAAATCCTAAATTTAAAACAAAATGTATGTATGAAAATTGGGATTTAATTAGATGTATAGGTCAATTTTGGAAGAAATACTACCTTGATACAATTGAATCTTCCAAATGATCATGGTGTGTGTCTCCATGTGTTTGGGTCATTCTTGATTTCTCTCAGCAATGTTCTTTGGTTTGCTGTACATATCTTGAACTCATTTATTAATATATCATCTTTAAATGTTATTTTAAATGTCTTTTAAAATTTTTTGATTTTGATTTTATTTTGCTTTTCAATTGTATAATGCCAGTATACAAAAAACAATTTTACTTTGAAATATTGAAAAAATGATCATAGAAAGGAGATATAGAGAACTAGAAAATGAACACCATATCCTTGGGTAGGAAGACTCCACATCATAAAGAGATGTCACTTCTCTATGAGCTCATCTAAGCACTTATGGAAATGCCAGTAAAATCACAATTCTTTTTATTGTCTGAAGCATGAGAATATGATTAAAATGTTTATTTGAAAAAACAAACAAGTACAAATACTTATTAGCCACAAAACTTGAAGAAAAACAAAATGAGCCAAAAGGAGAAAAGGATTCTATGACAGCAAACATTTTAAACACAACTCTAAAATGTGTTTTGGGTGAAAGGATAGATGGAGAAACCAAGGGGACAAAGAAAAATGGCATATCAGAAAAGTGAGGAAAAATGTATTTTTAAATGAGTGATTAGGATAACTGGAGACCACATGGAAAAGAGATAAAATTGTTATCTGTTCATCACATCATACATGAGGATGAATTAATTCCAAAATGGCTAGAGATTTAAAAATAAAGAGATAAAACAATATGCATAACAGAAGAAAACTTGGTTGCCTTTTCTAGAAGTGAGGGAGGAAAATCTTTTTAATCTACAATTAAAAATCCAGAAGCAATACGAAAAAATTTAGATAAATTAGATTACATTTAAAAAAAAAACTTTCATGACAAGAGAAACAACCAATAAAGTAAACAGACAAATGTCAAACTGAAAAAATATTTGCAACTTAAAATATCAAAGCCTTAATGTGCTAAATGAAGCCACCCATTGAAAATTAGAGAACATTTTCAACAACCCTAAAAAATAAAAAAGTTGAACATACACGTCACAGAAAAAGAAATGGAAGCAATCCAAAAACTGAAATACCATTTTCTCACCTCTCACATTGGTAAAAAAACAAATTTAGCAACATATTTAGCTAACTGTGGGGCAACTAAATATTAACCTTCATACTTTGCTGGTGGGATGAAAAAATGAAAAAATCATCATGAATAGTAATTTTGCGGTATATGACAAACTTTGTTAATGATTCACCCTTTGACCCAGCAATATAGCACCTAGGGATATATCTAAAATATACCCTGGCAAAAATATTATTAAAAAGAATATTTTTGAAAACTAAGCAAATGATTGGAGCACTTTATGTGATGAAGTGAGACCCAGAAGAAAAACAAACAAATTGAAAAGTGAGCAAAATCCAAATTTCTGCCAATGAAGATCTGGTTGGATAAAGTGTGCTACATCCATGAAATCACAGTTCTACAAAAGAATAATGATGATTTTGTATATAATTACGATTTGATACCCATGTGTCATAAATGAAAAAGATGGAGAAAAGTGTGTATGTTATAGATGTATGTGTGTACATACACACACTACACATATATCTATATTATACACACTTTTCTCTACTTGGCTTTTTGACTGGAAACCCATACAAAATACTTTACATTGCTATCTGAGACTGTTTCATGTGCATGGTGAATAAAGCAAATGTTAATCTAATTCAGTGATTTCCACTGCTGAAAATCAGAAGAAAGACAGAAAGATGAGCAGATTATACAAAAACCCTTAACAGCTGGATTTGAATTAGAAAACTCAGAACAACTCTTGACTTACTTCGTCTATCTATGTATCCAGCTATCTAGCTATCATCTATCTATTTTTCTGGTTCTGTTCTCTGAAATGCATAGAAACTAGGTTCAGTGCAGTAGTAGTGAGCATAAGCAGCACCCAGATTATGCCATGCAGATACAGTTTCCCACTAAAAGTAATTGGTTAACTTTGGAGAAATGATTGATTTCTGGTCTGTGGCAGGAGAAAGACAACATAAGCCTGGAATACTAATACTCCAGATAGCATGGAAGCTACCAAGGACTACTGGGGCTGTGCCGAAAGGACTTAGCTAAACTGAAGAGGCTCCTATGAGTAAAAGATGAAAAAAATTGATCAAGAACAACTTGAGTTTGTTGAAATCCATCAAATTCATTTATATCTGAGTTAATAATGGTATTTATAAAAAACAATTGTTCATTGATGAAGATTCTAGGGAAGCAAAATCTTTTTTTTGAAAACTAGTAATTGATGAGAAAGAATCAGGCATTTATCCTGCCTTTCTGATACCACTGGTAACCACAGAATTGATGAGGGGATGTTTTTACTCATAAAAATATCTGCTAATAAGTGAGGAAAGAGTGATGGAATTAAAATAGCACCAGTTTAACTGCTGGTGAATTAATATATCTAGACAAAGATAACCAATATCTGCTAACATCATAAAAGGAGACACCAGAACACCTGTGCCCCCAATGGAAGAACAATTTACAGGAAATAGAGGAGTGTGTTAAATTGTGTCACATCATGTTTATGTATACACACTTGTAGCCACTCTACAAATCTGACAATAAAACCTGAAAAATATTTTTATGTAAGTATCGAAATTATGAAATGTTATGTCCTCCAATTTTATCAGGGTCAAAACGTCAAAGTTACAAAAGTTTGTAAATATGGGAAGATACTTCCTGTTTAAGACACTATCTCTTCTGTCTCCCTCTCTCTCCCTCTCTCTCTAGGCAATCTGCTGCCTCTGGGACTATAGATAAATAGCTCATTTTGATAGTTATAGAGGTCCTCAGGGAAGGCTACATGTCAAAGCAGGGTTAAATTAAGAAATCCGTTTCCCTCCATTCTTGCTATTCAATATAAACATTCCCAGAACACCCTCTTCCCCCCAGCTGCCTAGCAATATGCAGAGACTATTAGTAACAAATTAATTTGACTCCTTAAAATTGCATTAGGGATCATTCTTGAAAATAATCTGTGGATTTAGAATTGTAACATGTTAAAAATAATGAAAAATAAAGTGATTTTTCAAGATTTTCTACACTGTGGTTTGAACAAAAGTGAGAAGGAGAAAAAAAAAAAAAAAGGAATGCTAGAGAATAATGGAAGCTCTTACTGAGCACCTCTGAATAAAATAACAGCTGTAAATTAAGAATACGGGATTCTGGACCCTGGAGATCCTACTAAGAAAAAGTAGTTGATGAGACTTAGACTGAAGAATAATCTGTCAACCTCATGTGATTTTTATTCTATAGTCTCAAAAGTATAATACAGGGCTTCCCTGGTGGCGCAGTGGTTGAGAGTCCGCCTGCCGATGCAGGGGACACGGGTTCGTGCCCCGGTCCGGGAGGATCCCACGTGCCGTGGAGTGGCTGGGCCGGTGAGCCACGGCCGCTGAGCCTGCGCATCCGGAGCCTGTGCTCCGCAAGGGGAGACGCCACGACAGTGAGAGGCCCGCGTACCGCAAAAAAAAAAAAAAAAGGATAATACACTTTGCTTCTGAACATCAGTAGGATAATTTACTGAAGCCCCAAAGGAAAACAGCACTAATGGTGGAATGAATATTGTATTTTTATTAACAGTTTTATTTTCACTAAGAATCATTTACAGAAGGTATGGCTTACTGAATGTATTTGCTGTGCCCAGAGGTCCCAATGGGAGTTTTCAGATGCTCTAGCCAACATGAGCAATAATTTGTCTTTATATACCACAAAACTATGTTTAAATTTTCAGCAACATCTATTTTTTAAGACGCTGTTCCTTATATTTATTAGTCTATGACTTCTGAAATTAATGCAAAACAATAACATTATACCAATTCTAATGATTTAAAAGTGGATTTTAATATACTCTCACTTTCTTAATAACAACCTGATGACTTATTATAGCCATAGGGAAATACCAAAGATAGAAACTCTAGATAAATCTTAGAAACCATCATTACTGTTTCATGTCCTAAATTCTTAGAGACACCAACTTCTTCAGTGAGTAAATTGTTCATGGTACATACTTTCTCATAATGGAAGTTACCAGTATATTTCCAACAAAGCAAATCTTTATAACATATGAATTGCAAGTACTTTTAGATTTATTTATGCTAGGTAACTAAATTTTAATAATTAACAATCTTAGCAAACTGAGTTAAACAAACAAGGGTATCTAGTATTTTTCACACATAGAACCAAATAGTCACAAATATATTAGCATTTTAAATATTTTGATATACAAATATAGGCATATATATGTCATTGGCAACTCTTTGTAAATTTATATTGTAGACTCCTTTTCTGTACATATATTTTCAAACAATCTTATTTTCTCTAGCATCTTGAAATTCTAAAAATAAGAATTAAAAAAAAAGATGTAGTTGATTATTTATCCTACATCAAATGTAAACAGAAAATGAAACAAAAACATCTATAGATTGTTGCAACTATGTATATTATGTGTATATACATATTTATTTACCTGTGTATTTGTATATTAATTTCCTTCTTGTATTCTACAGACAAAACTAAATGGGTCAAGGATGTTTATGAAAAATCATTCTAAATCTGCAGGAACAGGTGCCAAGAACTAGAAACATTAACAAATCTGTATTAGCTCCCTGAGGCTGCCAAAATAAATGACCACAAACTTGGTGGCTTAAAACAACAGAAATGTATTCTCTCACAGTTCTTGAGCTAGAATTCTGAACTTTGGGAGGGCTATACTCCCTCTAAGGCTCTAGGGGATAATTTGTTTCTTGCTTCTTCCAACTTCTGGTGGCTCTTTACAATCCTTGATTTATGGGTACATCATTACAATCTCTGCCTCTATGGTCTACTGCCTCTTTCTTTTCTGTGGGTCTCAATCCCCCTCTATCTTTTTCTCAGAAGGACACTTGTCATTGGATTTAGGACCCATGCAGGTAATCTTCATATCAAGATCCTTAATTCAATTGTATCTATTGTTATGGGCAGGATTGTGTCCCTACAGAATTTATATGTTGAAGGCCTAATCCCTAGTACCTTAGAATGTGACTGTATTTGGAAATAGGGTCTTTAAAAAGGTAATTAAGGTAAAATGAGGCCATATGATTGGGCCCTAACACAACCTGACTGATATCCTTGTAAGAAACAGAAATCTGTACACACAAAGAGACATCACGGATGTACATGCACAAAGGAAATACCTTATCAGAGAAGGTGGTCATCTGCAAGTCAAGAAGAATGGCCTCAGAAAAGATCAAATCTGCTGATACCTTGATCTTGGACTTCTAGGCTGCAGAACTGTGAGAAGATATACTTGGGTAGTTGGAGTCATCCAATCTGCTGTATTTTGTTATGACAGCTTTGGCAGACTAATAAATCTGCAAAGAACTTTTTGCCAAAGAAGGTAATTTTTGAAGATTCTGGGAGAGGCCACAATCCAGCTCATTACATTATATAAGTATTCTTTATTGTGAAAATATCTTAGCATGTACAAAGTAATGAATAAGTAAGACAAAAAATTACTATGACTGCATTAGAAATGCCAAGGTATTTAATGGCACTTAAGTCAACGACCACAATGTCAAATCAATGGCCAGTCAAATACTGAAACATGAGACATCTTTTTGGCATTAAAATGTTTAGTTATAAAATTGTGCTTTAATTATTGGAAACATTTTTCAACATTATCAAAATGTTGTAACAAAAACATTATCTAAAATATACCAATTTTTAAAAATATGTCTATGCCCCTGCTAAAGCAATTATCTGTTGGAGTCTAATGGTAGTACATACAGGTCTCCTTCTCTTTATAACATTACTGAAGATTTGGGTGGTGATAATCTGAAAAAGATGCAATGCTTATTCTCATGTAATTAACAAAATGGTGGAGAAGACAGCCAGCCAATTGATATAAACAGGTTTTCTTAATTGATTCCTACTATTTTGTAGACAAATAAACACACTAAACAGAAAAAATAGCTTAAGATTTTGGAACTATCATTATCCTCTTCAATTTACAGATAATGCAAATGATATGTAGAAAAGACAAGTCAAACACATCTGGCATGTGCTAATGCCCCTGTGGTTTGGGTTTTGTTTTGTTTTGTTTTTGTTTGTTTTTGATTTGTTTTGTTTTGTGTTCTACTATCACAACAAGGTTTGAAAAGTGCTATAATGCCAGTTTACAGAGTGGATTTGGAGAGAATTGGAATGCCTGGTCAAAGCACACCAGTGGGGAAAATTTTGCTTCTATGTTTCGGGCCAACAGTTAATGGAGTCTTTGGTTGCTCACACTTAGGGATTACGAAATGCAGCTGTTCCCAAGATAAGGCTTTAGGATGTGGTAGGATGTGCTTTTTAAAAAGGTCTTGATCACTTGGAAGTGAGACAAAATATGTGTTTTTCTGTTTTAGGGAGATGGGCCCTAGACGAGATGGCAATAAGCTGGTGTCTGGAGTGAGCTGAGTTCAAGAAAACACTGTTATATAAAGGCAAAAATTATTGCAAACAGTCTTTGTTCTCAAATTCCATAATTGTCTATGTATAAAATCCAAAATAAAACAAACAAAAAACGCTACTGGAACTAACAAGCAATAATAACAAGGTTGTAGGACACAAGGTTAGCATACAAACGTCGCTTGTTTTCCTAAATGCCATCAATGAGCAAGTGGAATTTGAAATTAAAAATACAATACCAGGGACTTCCCTGGTGGTGCAGTGGTTAAGAATCCACCTGCCAGTGCAGGGGGCACGGGTTCGAGCCCTGGTCTGGGAAAATCCCATGTGCCACTGAGCGACTAGGCTTGTGCACCACAACTACTGAGCCCGCGTGCCAAGAGTCTGTACTCCGCAACAAGAGAAGCCACTGCAATGAGAAGCCTACACACCACAACAAAGAGTAGCCCCTGCTTGTCACAACTAGCGAAAGCCCGCGCACAGCAATGAAGACCCAATGCAGCCAAATAAATAAAATAAATAAGTTTATTAAAAAATACAATACCGTTTTATCAGCATGCCCCAAAATTACTTATAATTTATAAGTCAAAAAAAATTATATAAGTCAAAAAACGTATAATTCAAAAAAAGTATAAGTCAAAAAAAATTGTACAAGATCTATGTAAGAAAGCTACAAAACTATGATGAATTAAATCAAAGGATAACTAAATAATTGGAGAAATATTCCATGTTCATGGATAGGAAGACTCAATATTGTTAAAATATCAGTTCTTCCCATTTGATCTACAGTTTCAATGCAATCCCAATCAATCCCCCAGCAAGTTATTATGTGGCTAATGACAAACCAATTCTGCAGTTTGTATGGAAAGGTAAGAGACCCAGAATAGCCAACATGATTTTGAAGGAGAAGAACAAAGTTAGAGGATTGATGCTATTCTACTTTAAGAGTTACTATAAAGCCACAATTATCAACTCAGTGTGGAATTGGCAAAAGAGGAAACAAATGGATCATTGGAACAGTATAGAGTGCCTAGAAAAACAGATCCATATAAATAGAGACAACTATTTTCTGACACAGGAGCAAAGGTAATATCATGGAGCAAAGTCTTTTTGACAAATGGCGCTGAAACAACTAGATATACACTTGCACAAAAAGAACCTAAATACATACCTCACACCCTTTACAAAGCTAACTTGAAATGGATCATAGACCTAAATGTAAAATGCAAAACTATAAAATGCCAAGAAGATAACATAGAAGAAAACTGAGATAAAGGTATGGTGGTGCCTTTTTAGATACAACATCAGTGACATGATCTATGAAAGGAAGAACTGATAAGCTGGACTTCATTAAAATATTAAAATTAAAAACAACCACACTGTCAAAAAGAAACTGTCAAAAGAATGAGAAGACAAGCCACATACTGGGAGAAAATATTTGCAAAGAAACAATTAACATAGGACTGATCTGAAACATAGAAAGAACTCTTAAAACTCAACAGTAAGTAAACAACCCAAATAAAAAATGGGCCAAAGACCTTAAGAGACACCTCACCAAAGAAGATACACAGATGGCAAATAAGCATCTGAAAAGATGCTCCTCAACATATGTCATCAGGGAAATTCAAGTTAAAACAATCATAAGATATCACTACACACCTATTAGAATGGCGAAAATCAAGAACACTGACAACATCAAATGCTGGCAAGGATATGGATCAATGAGAATTCTCATACATTACTGGTGAGAATGAAAAGTGGTAGCCACTCTGAAAGAAAGTTTGGTGGTTTCTTATAAAACCAAACATACTATTATCAAATGATCCAGCAATCGTGCTCCTTGATATTTACCCAAAAGAGTTGACCCCTTACATCCACACAGAAATGTGTACGTTGATACTTACAGCAGCTTTATTCATAATTGCCGTAATTTGGAATCAACTAAGATATCCTTCAGTAGGTGAATGGATAAATAATGTTACATTCAGAAATCAGAATACTGTTGAACATTAAAAAGAAATAAGCTCTCAACCTATGAAAAAGACATGGAGGAACCTAAAATACATACTACTAAGTGAAAGAAGGCAATCTGAAAAGGTCGTATACTGTATGATTCTATTAACTATATGACATTCTGTTAAAGGAAGAAATATGGAGAGAATAAAAGATCAGTGATGTTCAGGAGTGGGATTAGGGATGGGGAGTGGAAGAAGGAATGAATAGACAGCACAGAGGACAGTAAAACTATTCTGTATGCTATTATAATATTAATACATGTCACTATATATTTGTCCAAACTCACAGAATGTACATTCAGAGAGAACCTTAAAATTAACTACATGTTATCGGTGAAAATGATGTGTCAATGTGGGTTCATCTATTGTAACAACTGTACCACTCTGATAAGTGATGTTGATAATAAGGAAGGCTATGTATGTGTGGAGTTAGTGGGCATGTGAGAAATCTGTCCTTTCTACTTAATTTTTCCTCTCAATTTTGCTGTGAATCGAAAACTGCTCTAAGAAAATAAAGCCTTTAAAAACACACATTTTCAAATGGTCTTGATTTAATAAGTTAATATTTTTAAAAATACCATAACAATTTGGAAATTCCCATACAAGCAAAGTTACAGCACAGAGTAAGCAAATAAAATTAAATAATTTCCTCAGATATGATGATATTCAATTGCAATGATGTTTTAAAATGTCAAATTAATATGCCATATTAATACATTTCTACTGATTGTTCCCTACAGATAAATAAACAATTGGGATTAGTCATAATTATACATATATTTATATATATGTCTTTCTTATACGTTATGTTGATGCTTTTATATTAATAAAAAAGGTATAACAAAGATAATTACACAGCCAAATAAGAGTTTGGGGTATTGAAGCACATAAACCTATACTATAACATTTTAGAGGGCTGCTAATATTGACTAAAAATCATTTAAAATAAGAGGCATTCCACTAGATATCTTATTAAGCATCTTTAATAATATCCTGTTGAAAATGTTTATTTCCCCAGATGAACAGGATAACTTTTGCATGATTTCCAATAGTACAAAAAACCCTGAGTTACAAAGTGCCAGATAATGGCAAATTATAATGTTAGCATTGTGCAAAAGAGCATAAAATTATAAGAAAAAATCCAAAGGATATTTCATGCACAATTTTCTTGTTTAAATATATTTGGACCATAATAACCATCTTAAGTATTTTTTACTTTATATATTTCTTTATTTTCTGATTCTTCCTTATTTAACGCTTTTGAAAGTGTGCACATATAACAGCATAATCAAGAACAAGAAGAGAAGTCCATATCGAGCATGACACTTTCTTTCTTCTAAGGACATTAGTTTCATGTTCCTAATTAAATGAAATGATGCTTCTTCAAGTAACATTTTAGGCAAAGACTCCTTTATTCTTGGGCAATGATTGCATTATCTAAATCAAAATCCTTGTATGTCCCAACATCACTACCACTAGAAGCTGCATGGTGGATTCTTCTAAAAATATGCATATTCATCACATAATGAATTTATCAAATTTAAGATCATTTCTTATATTGAACTTTCTACCACCTGCAGATTTATAAGCAGCTTAAAATTAGGATGGACTGGTTAAATCATTATTTCAACCTTCTTCTTCACTCAAATTAATATGGTGTTTGGTGAGGGAATATCTATATAGTAACTAAGCTAATTTATTTTCAGTCTACTAATTCTAAAAGACTATTAAAATTGTGATGTTATAAATATTTGCATGATAATAAATTTGTCTTAAATATGTATATGTAAATTAATATATGTTAAAATTTGTTTAATTACAAAATTGATGATTGTTATTCAATAAGCAGTTTAAACTATTTTAAAATTTAATATTTGTTACTTGTTTGTGGCATTTATTGCATTTGTTTTAGAATCATCCCTACGAATTATTCTGTCTTTGGTTATCTTTACCTTGGTCTTGCACGTGTATTGATAAAATCTATTAAAATGTCTTTAATCCTTCTAAATTTTTTTAAATTTCTTGTATTGTTTCTGATACAATTCTGATTTGATTTTGTAAAGCAATAATTATGTTCTTTACCACCTTAAAAGTAGATTTAATTTAGCTATTGATCTCTTGTTTCCTTATTATCTTATGTCAAACCACTTTTTATCTTGAAATATGCTTTTTTTTTTTTTTTTTTTGCAGTACGCGGGCCCCTCACTGTTGCGGCCTCTCCCGTTGCGGAGCACAGGCCCCGGACGCGCAGGCCCAGCGGCCACGGCTCACAGGCCCAGCCGCTCCACGGCATGCGGGATCCTCCCGGACCGGGACACGAACCCGTGTCCCCTGCATCGGCAGGTGGACTCTCAACCACTGTGCCACCAGGGAAGCCCTTGAAATATGCTGTTCAATTCATTATTTTTATTTCTTGCCTTACAAAGTCCAAATATTTTATATATAAATTTTATTTTATATTTAATTCAGAATCAGCTTAAATGATGTTTACAAAGGATATATAAATCATTATCATACACTACTTTTGCTGTTTCTACAAGATCTTATAAATTCCAACTTTGGTATATAGTAGCATATAGAATGCTCAATTTTGATTTTCCCTCATTCTTTATTTTTCATTTGTCTTAATAAACTCTTAATTAAGAAGGGATCTTGATCTTTTCAGTACATGTCCTATGAAAAGTTCAATACATAAATTACTGTGTCTCCATTTGTATGCTGATGAAGTTCCCCATCAGATGCTAAGTTGAAAGTCAAGGTGATACTTGCAACACTTCAGTAAATTTCGTGTTAATACCAGGCACACATGTATTTTAATTCTGAACTAAAAAGAGACTTTTTTTCTTACTTTTGTGGTCTTGTTCTTGAACTATTAAAAAAAAAAAATCCTGAACAAATCTGATTCACTCTGTATTTCTTATTTGACCAGCACACAAGCAACCACAAACAAGTAACCCAGTATTAACCATAGTCAACCATTCACAGTATATTTTCTCTCTGATTTCACTCTCTTTGAAGCTCACGTCCCAGATGCAATATGTAGTGTGGTCACCCTACTTCCCTCCTGGCTCTTGTTTTTGATTGAAGAGAAGATGATAAGTAGTAAAATGGAGTGGCAAATATACCACACTTGCCAACACAAAATACCTGTCCCATTAGTGAGCTGGATGCCATACAAATCTCCAGGTGTTAATGTCATTGTGTGTTCTCCACTGGAGACTGGACAGCTTAGCACATAAAATATGTTTAGATAGGCTAGATATCAATATATTTCTATTTAAATATGTTTAAATAAAAATATAATCGATTACTTGACTATTCTTGCAAATGTTTCATTCCAGCCTCTATCTTCTATTTGAAGATATGTTTCCTGATATTTATTTCTAAATATATATCTTAAAGTATACATTTATACCTGTGCTAAATTTATTGTTTAAATAATAATTTACTTAAGGGTCATCTGAAAGCTACTTATGAATAAAAATCATGTAAAAATTATAAAGTTGATATATTTATATAATGGTGACCAGTTCTTATTACTTTTTAATAATGGAAAAATATATAATGAAATAACAGAGTAAAGATGTATATGTATCATTTATTTTTTGAAAGTTCTTATGGTAAAAATACTTGAAAGAGTAAAACTTACATGCAGTTTTTTAATACATATTTATTTTTTATTTCTAGAAGGCAAAAGTACTATGCTGAGGAGTTTATGTATTTATCTTTAAAATGTTTATTTTAACTAACAAACAATGGTAACGGTCTTTTAAAATACATATATAGGCCAGTTAAAAAAGTAAAGTTAGGAATGAAAAAAATATATTTTTGTTTTTTTCAATATTACTGCTAAACAAATTGTTACTTTATTTAATTGCTAATATTTCTATCATGAGGTCATTAATTTTTATTAGGCTTATAATATTTACATTGCTTTGTGTGTTAAGAAGAGCTCCTCCTTCCACAGAAAATGCCACTGAAATTTCACTTTCATTGCAAGACTGCATTATTTGAGCTTCAACAAATATACCAAATATATGATTTTCCATAAATTATACACATATAAAACTACAACACACACAACTACACACAAACACAGGAGCATGCATATGGATTGATATTGAATATATTTACAAATATGTTGATATTTTGGTTATTATATTACTGTGACAGGAATATAAACATATAAATCAAAGAATAGAAAAAAAGTCTCATCCATTCTATTTAAAGTACGTTTATATATGTGTGTGCATATGTGTGTACGTATGTTTAGCCCTAATGAGTAAACAAATCTATTTGAATGTATTTTACATTTTACACACTCTGAGAAGGGTACTATACTAATTCATTAGGTTATATTAATTCAGAGAAAATTTTTCTCTATAAATATTTTTACTGGGCATGAAACCACCAGAAATGGAATTCAAATATTGCCTCATTTCTTCATAGCACTTATTCCACTCAAAATTCCCTCACTAAACTCTGTCGAAAGCAATTATTTCATTATCTTTTGCTAAGCAAAACGCTGTTCATAAATGAAACTAATAGAATATTCTTATTGGGAAACATAACTGGATGTAGCCAATTTTAAAAAGCATGTTAAATAAATATTACAACATTAGGAGAAGCTTAGGGATTCTCTGGCATAAACAGAATAAATGCTAAAGTGAAAGTTTTGCACAGCTTATTTGTTGGGTATATTTTATATACTGGTGAAGAAAAGAGTGAGGTATTTAGTTAAGTCCCCTTCCATCATTTCTTTCCATCAAATCTGAAAATGAATCAACTATGAAGCTTATTTAAGACTTTTGTGACATCCCACAACAGCATTGCAGGCTAAATTTAGTAACCAGATCATGGAGTACAGGATTTAGAACAAAACAAGGTACAATATAAGAAGAAGATACAATCAAATATGTGATAAAGGAGAAAAAATATAGACAGTATTTACTGTTTATTTTTCAAATAGAAATGTTTTAGAGCAGTTTTAGATTCACAGCAATAGTGGGCAGAATATAGATATCCTATATACTCCCAACCCCAACACACACAAAAATTCTCCCATTATGGATGTCCACAACCAGAGTGTTACATTTGTTTCAAATGATGAATCTACATTGATACATCATCACCATTCAAAGGAAGCAAAAGACTCCTATGCAGAAAACTATAAGATACTGATGGAAGAAATCAAAGACAACACAAACATACAGAGAGATATACCATGTTCTTGGATTGGAAGAATCATCAATATTGTGAAAATGACTATACTACCCAAAGCAATATACAGATTCAATGCAACCTCTGTCAAATTACCAATGGCATTTTTCACAGGACTAGAACAAAAATACTTACAATTTCTATGGAAACACAAAAGACCCCGAATAGCCAAAGCAATCTTGAGAAAGAAAAATGGAGCTGAAGGAATCAGACTCCCTGACTTCAGACTATACTACAAAGCTACAGTAATCAAGACAGTATGGTACTGGCACAAAAACAGAAATATATATCAATGGAACAGGAAAGAAAGCCCAGAGATAAACCCACGCCACTATGGTCAACTAATCTATGACAAAGGAGGCAAAGATTTACAATGGAGAAAAGACAGTCTCTTCAATAAGTAGTGCTGGGAAAACTGGACAGCTACATGTATGTAAAAGAATGAAATTAGAACACTCCCTAACACCATACACAAAAATAAACTCAAAATGGATTAAAGATCTAAATGTAAGACCGGACACTATAAAACTCTCAGAGGAAAACATAGGAAGAACACACTTGAACATAAATCACAGCAAGATCTTTTTTGACCCACCTCCTAGAGTAATGGAAATAAAATCAAAAATAAACAAATGGGACCTAGTGAAACTTAAAACTTTTGCACAGCAAAGGAAACCACAAACAAGACGAAAAGACAACGCTCAGAATGGGAGAAAATATTTGCAAATGAAGCAACTGGCAAAGGATTGATCTCCAAAATATACAAGCAGCACATGTGGCTCAATATCAAAAAAACAAACAACCCAATCAAAAAATGGGTGGAAGACCTAAATAGACATTCCCCCAAAGAAGATATACAGATTGCCAACAAATACATGAAAGGATGCTCAACATCACTAATTATTAGAGAAATGCAAATCAAAACTACAATGAAGTATCACCTCACACCGGTCCAAATGACTATCATCAAAAAATATACAAACAATAAATGCTGGAGAAGGTGTGGAAAAACGGAACCTTCATGCACTATTGTTGGGAATGTAAATTGATACAGCCACTATGGAGAACGGTATGGAGGGTCCTTAAAAAACTAAAAGTAGGGGCTTCCCTCGTGGCAGTGGCTGAGAGTCCACCTGCCGATGCAGGGGACACGGGTTCATGCCCCGGTCCGGGAAGATTCCACATGCCGTGGAGCGGCCGGGCCCGTGAGCCATGGCCACTGAGCCTGTGCATCCAGAGCCTGTGCTCTGCAATGGGAGAGGCCACAACAGTGAGGGGCCCATGTACAGCAAAAAAAAAAAGAAAAAAAAAAGAAACTAAAAGTAGAATTACCATATGGCCCAGCAATCCCACTACTGGGCATATACCCTGAGGAAACCATAATTCAAAAACACACATGCACCCCAATGTTCATTGCAGCACTATTTACAATAGCTAGGACATGGGATCAACCTAAATGTCCATCAACAGAGGAATGGATAAAGAAGTTGCGGTACATATATACAATGGAATATTATGCAGCCATAAAAATGAATGAAATTGGGTCATTTGTAGAGACATGGATGGACTTAGAGACTGTCATACAGAGTGAAGTAAGTCCAAAAGAGAAAAACAAATATTGTATATTAATGCATATATGTGGAATCTAGAAAAATGGTATAGATGATCTTATTTGCAAACAGAAATAGAGACAGAGACATACGGATACCAAGGGGGAAAGGAGAGGAGGTGTGAGGAATTGGGAGATTGGCATTGACACATATACACTATTGATATTATATATAAAATAGACAACTAATGAGAACATAATGTACAGTACAGGGAACTCTACTTAATGCACTGTGGTGACCTAAATGGGACGGAAAGCCAAAAAAGAGGGGATATATGTATATGTATACCTGATTCATTTTGATGTACAGTAGAAACTAATACAACATTGTAAAGCAACTATACTCCAATAAAAATTAATTTTTAAAAAATCTGTTGTTTATTCAGGGTTCACTCTTCCTACCATACATTCTGAGATTGAACAAATGTATAATGACATATCTCCACCATTATATTATCACACAGAATAGTTTCAGTGCCCTAAAATTCCTCTGTGTTCCACCTATTCGTCCTTCCTTTTCTCCTAATATCTGTCAACCACTGATCTTTACTGTATTAAAAATTTTGCACTTTCCTTAATGTCATATATTTGGAATCATACAGTATGCAGCCTTTTTAGATTGCCTTCTTTCAGTTATACATTTAAGGATCCTCTATGACTTTCCATGGCCTGATAGTGCACTTCTTTTAAGTGCTAAATAATATTCCATTGTCTGGATGTACCATAGTTTATTTATCCATTTACTCACTGAAGGACATTGTAGTTGCTTTCAAGTAATGGCAATTATGAATAAAACCATTATAAACATGCGTGTGCAGGTTTTTGTGTGGGCATAAATTTTCAGCTCCTTTGCATAAAGACCCGGCCAGCTTCCAGTCAACCTACCAACTGACTGCAGATACCTGGGCGAGCCCAGCCCAGATTAGCTACTGGGGGCTCAGACCAGAAGAACCACTGACCCAAGACACAAAATTGTGAGAAATAATAGTTGATACTTTTCACCAGTAATTATTGGGATAGTTTTTGCATAACATTATTGTGTAAATTCACAATGAATACCAGGAGGAATGATGAATTGTGGGAAAAAGTATTCAACATTATTTTTATTCTGCCTGTTTCTAAAGTTAGGGTCCTAGATTGCATATCTCAGGAAACTCAGGCTTTATATAGTATGTAGAGTACCTGGGTCCGCTTTTGCATATGGAACTATGTGTCATTCCATGCTATCATCTTATTAGATTATGTTAAGAAGTTAAATTAATTAACAATAAAATGTATCATCATGCATTAAGTTATTATTCAATTATGCATGGACAATTACAGGATGAAATTCCTCTGGATAAAATGTTGACTCCAGTTTCTTTTCCTAGCCTAATGGTGTTTGCTGATTCTGGTATATAACTTCATAGCTTCTAAGCATTACCAGATTTCCACTAATAATATTAATTGATTTTAGTTCCTTCTAAAACCCAAGCAGGCCAAATCCGCATCAGAATGTACTGCTTATTCTTTCTTTGCAGCCCATATTCTTACATTTCATAGTTGTTCTTGGAAAAAGGTAGAAGTAACATTTTTGGATCCAGCTCAGTGAATTGTCCTTTTCCCTTCAACCTGGCTCATCACTTCTTCTGAAGCAATGTGGATCAGCAGCCTGAAGCTGTGGTGTTAGCTTCCTAATTTATCATATACCCCCGTCATGACTGAGGCAGCAGACCCAGCGGTGGGTCACTTGAACAGCATGATTCTGGCAGGAATTCCTGAAGGCTCAGACTATATATAGCCTTTTCCATCAGCCCTCCAAACACTTCAGTGAGCAAGCTATAATCCATGATAAATCTTTTTTTTCTGTTTAAGTTGGATGGAGTGGATTCTCTTTTCTTTAACTAAGAGCTCTGAACTTAAAAGAAGGATCATAATTGCTTTGTATCCTTGATCATATCTGGATTCATTTTTATTAATTAATTTATTTATTTATTTATTTTTGCCGTACGCGGGCCTCTCACTGTTGTGGCCTCTCCCGTTGCGGAGCACAGGCTCCGGACACGCAGGCTCAGCGGCCATGGCTCACGGGCCCAGCCGCTCCACGGCATGTGGGATCTTCCCGGACCGGGGCACGAAACCTTGTCCCCTGCATCGGCAGGCGGACTCTCAACCACTGTGCCACCAGGGAAGCCCTGGATTCATTTTAATTGCTTAATTAATATAGCAGAATAAATTCTCATAACCTTAATATTCAAAATTAGAGCCTAACTCTAAGGTATTCAAATTTTTAGCTATGATATACAACTAAATGTAAAATTATGACACACAAAATATTCTTCTATTATTCAGTGTTTATATCAAAGAGCAATACCAAGTAGGACTACTAATTTCATCCAATCTCTCCTCAACATCAGTTAATGTATTCAGAAGATTATAGCACTGTCTTAAATAAAATTTAAAGAATAATTCTTAATAAATAGCTTAAAGACAAAAAGGGTGAAAATCAGAGAATAAGAGGAAGAACCTGTGATGTTCATTGCACTACTCATGAGCTGTTGAACTTAACCTTGTCAGAGTGTAATCATTCATCCTTTTATGAAAAGAAACTTCCATATCTCATAGAAATTTCTGAAATAAGAAAAACAATATTATAAATAATGATCATATGAAATATCAGTGAACTACAGAGAAATCCAACAGGCACATAAAGAAAAATATAAGCTCAATAAAGTCCTTCATAATACACAAAAAACATCAATTTCTTTTAAAACTTTCACTGCCTTTAAAAATGCCATTATGTTTTCTCTCCATGTTAGATCAAGCTGAACTTTTCCCTATCCTGTAGAACTCAGCTGCTTTTGTTGCTGAATAAGGAGCCTCCACTGCTTGTAAATACACACCCTCACCTGCCACCTACCCTCACCTCATCCTTCCAATATCATCTTAAAGCCATGTCTTAGGGAGATACACACACACACACACACACACACACACACACACACACACACACATAATGCTGCCACAGAAATTCATTTTCTATCCCCAAATTAATATTATTTTCTTCTTCATTGAAAATCTTTGAATGTTTAATCAATATAATATACAATGACTGCCAGCAATCAAGTGACATAATTTTCCTTCCCAACTTCTCATTTTAAATAAAATTCTGGGAACTCTTGAATTTATCCTTGCAAATTATTGATAAAGCTGTTAATATCAACAAAATGCATATCTTTAGAAAATGCTTTACTACCCTCCCTCATAAAATAATGAAACCTAAGAAAGTATCTCCCATTCTCTATAACCCACAAGGAACAAATATAAGAGGGAAAACCTAACTAAACAAGGCAGCATATTAAAGCAATTATAACAACGATGGAGCTTCAATATAATCATCACTACTAACTGGGCAACAAATCAAACACTGAGGTAATAGAGAAAAATCAGTGCTTAGGGACCAAAGCAGGTTAAGGTCACAATGGGATTTTGCAAAAAGTTAAGTCAAAGTAAGAAGATTGTTCTTGAACACAAACAATACCATTTCTTTTAATAACCAGCTTAATATTAATGTTTTGAGATTCAAAATTTTCAATGAAATAAATACAAACATTGTGATTTATATATCCATAAGCCACATTTGGAATTATTTATTTTTTCTAAAAGTTTAGATATAGCGTTAATAAGATGTCTCCAGGGAACGTCTTTTTCTTTTATTCATGGATATTATTATCAAAGAAAAAACTTTAGTTCATAAACAAATCTTCTTAAGCCTTCTCAGAAACTTGCATTATTTTCTATATTGGCTTATTAAATAGTACAATAAAATAAAACAGTTATTTTAAAACACGTCTGATTAGTTTTTGTGCATTTTCTGCCATTTTATAATCTATGAATGATTCTAGCAATAACAAAAATATATTAGCTGCAGAGCAATTATAGCTTAATATGCAACTTAAGGTCATTGAAACAATATCACAGTTCTTTTAAAATCAAATACCTAAAAGGAGAGCAGAAAATCCTTCATTAAAACACTAATTTCTTCTTATTGATGGGGACATGAAATAGCTGTATGACTATCATAACCACCAGAAATCTGAGCTTATAGTCAGCTAATTTAAGAAACAAGATATGAAATTAATACGCTGGGGCTGAAAACAAGCACTTAGAATTGAGACGTGACATTAATTAAAGTAAGGAAAGAACTATAATATTACCGTGAAGTAATAATTATGCTAAGGAGAACATATAAAAAAGAATTAGAACTGAAGGATAATGCCCAATTATCTTGCTCTGAATGAAGTTCAAATGCAATATCATAATATTCCAAATGAAAAATTACAGTTGAACTTTTGAAAAGTAATCCACAGTATGCTCAAAATGAAATTAAAAATAAGGAAAGAAACACAGAAACCATAAAATAAAACAGAATACAAAACAAAGTGAGATGAGAATGACTACAGGTAAACGAACATTAGTGCTCACTAGTCCAAAAAGCTAGGACTTCATAATAAACATTATTGTTTCTTGCCAGTACTGACTTATAGAAGCACCGAGGAGGGGTACTTATCTTTTTATATTAGAAGTTAGGGACTGTGGGGCGGGGGGGAGTGCACCTGAGCTATCTGGAACATCCTAAATCCACTGGTGCAGAAAAGAGTGTGTGTTGGGGGTGTAGATGGAGGGGATATGAATCAGCTAAAATGCTGGGAGAGGGAAGAGAAGGATGAGATGGAAGAAGAAAAAGAGAAGAAAAAAGATGAAGGAAGAAGGAAGGAGGGAATTAATAAAGGAAAGAAGGGAAAGGTAAAGAAAGGAAAGGAACAAATAAAGCAAAGGCCTTTGTTTCAGCCTTTACACTAATTAGCATGGCTGCTGAGCCATTCAGATTGCACACAGTAATGGAATCGGGAGTAGTCTTCCTTACGGATTTTGTTCCACCTATAATGCCCCTCACCCCTTCCTCTTAGCTTGTCTGAATTGGCTAAACCTTCAAGATTTCAGTTCAGATCACTCAGCTTGCAGGAAGATAGGATGACCTCTCCCATTCCTGGACTATTAGGTCACTTGTTTTTCAATCTACTGTGAGATTGAATCATATTTTGCCTCCTTTGTGTCTTGGTGGTTGTTTGTAACGAATAATGTGTGAGAACAGATAGTTAGACATAGGCAATGATGACTTCAACTCCTTTCCTGCAGATGAGGTGATCCATTTAACCCATCAAGGGTACTGAGCAAGTGAAAGGAAGGTGATGGATCCTCATTTTGAAGAACATCCCCAAATATCAAATAGCATCAAGAAATTCATTGTTTATTTGTTGTTTAAAGTCTTGGTAGTCACTTTAACAGGTAAGCACTTTAACAAAGGAAAATTGGGGATTTTTTTTTTCCAATTTAGAATTTCTGAGAGATTTTTTCCATTAAGATTTGAAAAGTTATTCCTAAAAAATGCACAGTTGTTTCTAGTTCTATCAATAAAATGAAGTCATGGATACCATACAACTTAACTTCGTTCATCTCTTCATTAGTCCAATCATTAAACAGAATTAGGTTAAGTTTTTGTATGTGCCTAACACTGAACCATGTCCTTATTTTAACTGTCAATTAAATAGAACATAGGCTTTATCTTCTTAGAACTTGAAATCAAGTGAGGAAAGCCACCATTAATCAAGGAAATACAGACATAAATGTG
Source organism: Pseudorca crassidens (assembly GCF_039906515.1). Lineage (NCBI taxonomy): Eukaryota > Metazoa > Chordata > Mammalia > Artiodactyla > Delphinidae > Pseudorca > Pseudorca crassidens. The sequence continues at coordinate 126,414,252 of NC_090300.1, read as the reverse complement.
GACTCACAAACTTACTACTCTCACAATGTGCTCATAAAGTGTGATACATTCTTTGAAGTTTAAGGACCAGTTCTATTAATCCTCAATAAGTCTTCACAGACTGAATCAAATGATGATAGAGCAGAGTCTGTACAAATAATAGCGTAGGTGGTTTTCTCCTTTTCTTTAAAGACAACTGCCTTGCAATTTTAATTATTTCTCTGATTCATTCATTTACTTGAGTATGTGTTGAATCAATCAGTGAACAACTATTTCTTGATCACTCACTATGCTAAATGGGCCATACAGGTACTAAAGATAGTGAACAAAATTGACACGGCTTTAAACAAAATTTATAGTCCAATAAATGTGAAAGGCATCAAATCAGTGATTACCCAATTGGTGCTTAAATGATAGAAAAACAAATCAAGAGGGAACTGAAGCAGTTAGGAAGATTCTTCAAGATTCCTTGAAGAAGTGATCTGAAAAAACTAGTGAAGGATAAGGTTGAATAGACAAATAATGGAAGTGTCTCAGATAAGTAGGCTAAGCATATTAAAGGTCTTAATGTTAAAAGAAATTGAATGAAGGCCAATATGTATGAACAACTTTACCAGCCCCACCTAGTGATCATGTATTTGATATGTATGTGTATGAATATATCATATGATACACATATATAATTTTATAATGTAATTAGGGTAGATTTTCATTATTGTATATTTTCTCCCACACAATCTAATAATGTGCGAGGAAACAATCATTTTCCCCTTTAACATTGTACTAGTCAGAGTAGATGGTTTCCTCACATGATTCATCCATCCAAGCAGTCATAATAATCTGTTGTTACAGAGCATGTGACTCACTCTGACCAATAAGATGTCTGTTGGGAGCATGGAAAATTAATTAATTGATTCTCAGATAAGAAAGGCAAGAACTACAGTCTCCTCTTTTGGACATTATTATGTCTGTATATGATGCCTGGAATTGTTACACCCAAACTGGAAATAGTCTAACTGAGGAAAAACCCAACCCATGAGAAAGGACAAAGAGAATCTCAGAGAAATAGAGCCAGAACCCTGAACTTCAGCCCTATTCATGAACTTCTTATCTCAGAAAATATATTTCAGCATTAGGAGCCAATTTGAATTGATTTTATTCCTCTCCATAGAAGACACTGCAAATAACACACACACACTTTCCATCATTCTGGACGTATAATTAAACATTATCCAGGAAAATAATATATAATTGTTGAGAAGCAGAGTTTTAGACCCATAAGCACCCCAAATAATGAAGGAACTTAAAGCAGAATATGGAAGTATATAAGATACTGATCTGGGAAAGGTCATGTTAGGGAAGATTTTCTTTTTTTTTTTTTTTTTTTTGCGGCACGCGGGCCTCTCACTGTTGTGGCCTCTCCTGTTGTGGAGCACAGGCTCCGAACGTGCAGGCCGGATCGGGGCACGAACCCCTGTCCCCTGCAACAGCAGGCGGACTCTCAACCACTGCGCCACCAGGCAAGCCCAGGGAAGATTTTCTTAAAAGACAGTATAACCAGGAAAAGAATTATTTAATTCAGGGATGTTACATGAACCTAACCAAAGAAGCTGGTAACAGGTCTTAGTTATCTGTGAGAATAGCAGTTTTAAACACCGACCTGTCCATTAGGATCAGAATGGACCTAATATTCTCACTGCCAAGACAGATGTAGTAAAAAATTAAATGGTGAGAGGAATTGAAAATAAATTTGAAGTTTCTAATGTTTTCATTTAACTGAACTAAGTCCTACAGAATCTGTACCCTGAATCTCTATTTCATGGTAAATAAACAGCAAGGATGGTAAATAAACAACAAGGATGGTAAAGGGTGACTGAGCATGCAGGGCTGGGGCAGACACTGAAGAGCACTGCCACAAGGATAGCATAGACAAAGTTCCCGTAACATGTCCTTTTTACCTGCTAGTTCATAGCTGTGGTCATATTCCCAAGCAAATGTAAAACTGACCTGGAGGAGTCATTAATTCAGATTTACTTACATCTTTTTCTCACATTTTTCCTGCAGAAAAATGTTGTCTTCAAATGAAAGCAATACACAAAATAAGTAAATCAGGTTGTTGGGGGAAAAAAAGCAGAGGTGCTCTGGTTGAAGGTGAGGAGGCCCTGGGAAGCCTTTAGCTCTGTTTGGTCTGCTATTCACTGTCCCAGACTCACCCCAAGAAGTCACTGCTCAGCGGCTCATTGGGTCCGTTTTTTTTGTTTGTTTGTTTGTTTTTTGCGGTACAGGGGCCTCTCACTGCTGTGGCCTCTCCCATTGTGGAGCACAGGCTCCGGACGCATAGGCTCAGCGGCCATGGCTTATGGGCCCAGCCACTCCGCAGCATGTAGGATCCTCCCGGACCGGGGCACGAACCCGTGTCCCCTGCATCGGCAGGCGGACTCTCAACCACTGCGCCACCAGGGACGCCCGGGACAGCCCTTGATAAACTACTTTTCAATTCTCTTAGCATCATTAAGGCAGGCTAAGCTGCATCTTCTGCCATGCTCTTTAGATTTAAGAATCAGCTTTTGGCACACATGACACCTCTGTTGTTTTTTATTAACCTGTTCCTACAACAGAGCATTAACACTGACTCTTGTAAACTAAGGGTTATATCCCAGGAGATCCATTAGTACACGATTACACTTGTAGTCCCAAACAATTTTAGAAATACAGTCTTGCAAAACCAATTGCAATTAACACATGATATTTTTAAACATACCATATAGAAAAATGATATGTTGCTTATAATGGCCAACTTTCTGTTTAAAGAATGAGGTTTTATACCGGATAAAGGACATTTAAAGAATACTATCAGAAGAGGAATAAGAGATCAGAAGTTTTATGTTACTTTCAAGTTTATATATGTCTGGAGATTCTCAAGGGAAGCTGGCCACACTATTCTCCTAAAACCTGGGTGGAGAATCAGGATCTTGGGGAATTAGGTGTAATCTAAAAGACATACTTAAAGGGTTTATTATTTTTACATAAATATTATGGAATATAAACTGGGAGGTGTTTTGGTTCATACATATTCATGCACTGCATAGTTAGAATATATTATGGAAGCACAGATTAAAAGAAGGAGAGGAATGAGGGCGAAACATGACATGGTAAACTTAGCTCACTTACACGCATGACTATAACTCAATGGTAAAGTCAGAGGACAATGTGGTACCCTTATACTCTCTCAACCCCAAAATAAAGCAATTAGTATGAAGTTGAGGTGATATAAATTGAAATGAAGGTGAACAATATTATCCATAGTAAAAATTAATAATGATTTTCCAGAAGGTCAATCAAAGCAAAAGAGGCATTAATTTAAGTCCCCAAATCTTAGATAAATCATGGGAGAAAAATATTCTACATCAAATATTCATAATGCAGTAAAATTCTCATTATTTAGGATCAATTGATTAAAAGCACAAATGACATAAATTACAAATACTGTCAGTAGTAACTGTCAATAGTTTCCTTGAAGTGACAGGTTCACCTTGTACTTTTTGGGAAAAAAAAAGTCTACTAAATACTCAAATCAAAAAACAATATTTTATCAGTCATTTTCCAAGTAAGAATAATGTTCCATATTAAAAAACAAAAAAGTTAATTTAGCTCACAACTCAAATAAGCTACCCCTGCTTCTTCCTCAAGATAATTATTATAACTGCAGCAGAAATGCTTTGTATGTAGTTTCAACTTTGTCACACTGAATATTGAAAAGATGTGTAGTCAAGTGTTGAAATGCAAAACAATACTGTATTTCACTGCTTCTTGAAGGACATTCTTAAATGAAATTGGCTTTCTTCTCCCTGAGATTGTGTGATAGTGAAGAATCAAGTGACCACTAGAACAATTTCACGCCACTGCTGGATTCTGGCTGAGGGGCGCCAGTTTTGCCCACCACTGCTTTGCACCCACTATTGCAAAAATCAACACATTGAAAATGTCCAAATACTGTTTTAGCATTTTTATGAATACAGCTTCTCTAACTCACACATCTCCTGAGAATTTTAGTCCACGGATCTAGAGGATATTGTCACTTTGAGAACCACTAATATAGGTCTTCAATTCTAAAAGTCCCAGTACCTTATGCTAACTCTTAGCAAAGAAATTTTGTGGAAGAATGGTCATGTGCAGGAAAGCAACAAAATACACTGCATTCTTTCTAATCCTGTGAAGCCAATTCTAAACATAAGTAGTTGAAGGAGGCCTAATAATATGTTTTTACTAATACCTGTTATTGATTCCAGAGTATAAAGATGAATCCAGGGAAACTTGTTCAATCTTTCTGGACAAATCTCCTCTAATAAAACGGCTTTGGGGCATTCTTTGCGATCTGCACGATTCTTTTAGCTTGGCCACTTGCTTGTGGGTGATAAGGCCTGATGGTGACAGACTGATAAATTTTTCTCTTCCTACATTTATGGAGTTATCAAGACCCATATCATCTGGCAATCAGTGTCACAATATAACTGCCAGGGAGCAGTGACCACAGCCCTTGAAGTATGAGAAGGAACTGAGACACTTCAATTCACTTTGAAGTGTATTTAAAGTACATCCTGGCTGCCTGTTATGGTTCAATTTTATTTCAAATTGGAAACCAACATTGTTGATAGAAGTTGTAATAGAAACAGGTAAATAAGAGAAAAAAATCAGAAGAATGTGTCAGGACTTTAGAAAAATAGTCACTTTTCTTCAAGCTGCCTCTTTGTTCTCCACGGGCAAAAAAAAAAAAAAAAAAAAAATTTCTAAATACAATATTTCAGAATTCAGAAGAGAGTATAAGGAAAAAAGCAAAATATATTGTAGGTAAGAAAGAGGAAAATAGAGATAGTGAGGGAGAAAATAGTGGCAAGGTAAAAATAAAACACAATGAATTATTACAAAATATTATGCCTTTAAAAAAGGTAAAAGAAACTCCAAATGTTAAAAATACAGTATTTTGTTTTAACAGAGAAGGTAAAAAGAAAATTAAATTTTTGTATGACATGGAATTATGGTAAATAAAATGATAATGAAATGTCTATACTAAATTAAAATTGTTCAACTATTTAAAATATTAACAAAGCAGGCTTGAAGCAACTATTATGTGATTCATTAAATTAATGGTACAATAATTCACACAATAAACATTAATCTACTAAGCCAGAAAACATCTATCGCATTTTATATTCAATGATAACAGGGCTCAGTTTTTGCTTTGGAAAATGCACAGGCCAATGAGAGGACAGAAAACCTCCTTAGTCAACTTGAGATCCGAGTCTTCTAGTGGAGAAGAATTCTCCATGCCTCCCTTAATTTCCTCAAACCTCAAACAATCCTTCCCACCTCTTTACAATCGTCAGAAGAATGGGCCTCTAATGTTGCAAAAAGAAATAGTAAAATCAGAAGAAAATTTTTACCTTCATCATCCACCCAATCTACCAAGCATCTGGTTTCTGTAATCACCTACTTGGCTTTCTTCTTGCTCCAGTGCGTGGATTATCCCTGCTTTGTATCTGATCTGCCCTGATCTGTAATATAATCCACAGTCAATTTCTCCCTCCTTGAATCACTTTTTGCACTTGGCTTTTGAAGCAATCTTCTCTTGCTTCTCTATTTCAATCTTCATTCTTCTTGTGAAATTATCCTCATCTTCCAGACCTCCAAGTACTGGAATGTATTGATGCTTAGCTTGGGATCTCTTCTGCCATTCCTTTTCCCTCTCACATTCAGGTCCATAGCTTTAAACAACATCTCTGTGTTTTTAATTCTCAACGCACAATTCTAGCCCTGATCTCTCTATTGAAATATGGATTTATATTTTAAAAGAGCAGTAGTGTATGAATAGTAAAATAAAATCAAACAATCAACACTTGCAAAAACATAGTTACTGCCATTTTTATTTAATTTAGGTTTGAATTTTTTCAAAATGTAGAAAGATTCACAAGAAAAAACATGATGCATATTATAGTTTCCTTTTTCAGATGAAAGTAAGCATACTCTCTTGTTTGGGGAATATTTTTTTTCCTGAAACTGCATTCTATGAAGAATTAACTTTGCTGATTAATTAACAAAGTACACAAAAAGTATTTCCTGAAATAATTAATATTTGCATGTGATTTCCCTTTTTGTACAGTACTTTGATAGATCCCTTTATTCAACTGTTGTTATTAAACACACACTATACCCAGACAGTTTTTCTTCTAACTTTTGATAATCTCCTCAATTCTGTGATTACTGGAGTATCTGTAATATTTACTCCACAGCTGAGGCTACTAGGTTAAGGGATTAAGTTTGCTCTACCCATAAGTACTAGAGTCAGTATTCAGTAACATTCTTTCCCTTCCCCTCAAGGACAGTGTTCAATGGTAGTTTGTAGTAGAAAAGCATATCATCTCCAAATAAATGTTTTAATAAAATCTTAATGTTTTCAAAAGATAACTCATAGAAGGCATTCTCTGATACTTTCATGAAAAGTCCAGATTCATAATAATTTGGTGTGATAACGTGATATATCATAATTTATAAAACATATAGGAAATTATTTTTTCATTACATACTTGAATTTAAAGAATGACTGTGTGTGTGATATTTCACACTTAAATTGAATTTTAGACAGGAAATTTCTCCTTTACCTAACCTGACTGACATTTTGTGTTTAAGATTGTTCTCTTTGAATATTAAGTCAGATGTTATATGCCAAATATTGTGTTAACAGCTGGGGAATAAAGAGGTGAATTCCTGTCCTCAAAAGGTTAATAAAAATGGAATATAAAATAATGCTAGGATTGAATCAACAGACTGACTATATATTTATCAGAAAGTTCAAGCTTAACAAATAAGCTTTTAGACGTTCAACAAGTCGTTGAAGTCTTACACCTAGGTAAAAAATGAGATGAGAGGGCTTCCCTGGTGGTGCAGTGGTTGGGAGTCCGCCTGCCGATGCAGGGGACACGGGTCGTGCCCCAGTCCGGGAGGATCCCACATGCTGCGGAGCGGCTGGGCCCGTGAGCCATGGCCGCTGAGCCTGCGTGTACGGAGCCTATGCTCCGCAACGGGAGAGGCCACAGCAATGAGAGGCCTGTGTACCGCAAAAAGAAAAAATGAGATGAGAGAAATAATTCAGTGGAAGAAGTATCTTCACTTAAATTTAACAACCATTTTATTTCAATTAACACTAAAATAAACTAAGATGACAAAGAACAGAATGTTAGGAATAGTGATAGAAAATAGAATTACTGTAATTTGCCTCTGTGCAGGAAAAAGTTCACTTTTATCCTTTGAAAAGTAATTCATTAATTTAGAAAACTTTTATATAAAAAATATATGTGATATATATATACATATATATGTATACATATCTATACATAAAACAACACGTCAAATATTTGAATTGTCTTTTTATAGTAGCAGTGAGCCTAGCAAGTAAACAACCTTTGCATATATGTTATCTTATTTTCACAATTATTTAGTCACCAAATATAGATACTAAAAATTAAACTAGAAAACATTACCATAACCATAGCCAAAGACAATCAAATCTTACCCCAAACACAACTTTTGGTGATATCTGAGAGTTAGTAGTCAGGCTGATGTATCCTGTATTTTCTGATGTGTAATTTATTTAGACAACACAAGAGTATAATTTTTGAGTTTGATTGCAAATTTCTGAAATTCAATATTTTATGTACTAGATACTCCTCCAAATCCAACTGAAAACAAGGAGAAGTTTCAAGAGCTCTGCCAGTAAAGAATCTTAGATCCTGGTAGAAATGTCCTTATTCCAAATTCTGTGCCATCTTTACAACAAATTAGAAACTGGAAAATCCATCTACTGTATGACTTTCAAATTTTGGCCCACTCTTACAACTTGATAATTCAATCCACCTTAAAATCCTTTTTTATAGAGTTCTTATATCTGCTTGATAAAAACTGCAACACTTAATTTCATAGCCAGAGCTTCTCAATTAGCATACTCATTTTTGACAACCATTTGGATGGTAGTGTGACAGCTTCTGTATAACTTCAAAATTAAAAGTGCCATCGATGGCCAAATGTATTCTAGATTGCTGTTTTTCAAGCTTTACAAGAGAAAATTGAACTGTGAAAGTAATTCAGTTGTCTGAAAATATGGCCTCACTTTGCAGAATTCCTGAGTGAGACTTAGAGCTTGCACACAGCACATTTTAATGTGTCCATTGAAAATAATCAAGAATTTATGAGCCAAATTACATTTTAAAAATATTTGATTATGAATGATTTGACCAAGTTGGCTTTTCAAACATAAAGATGTTTTTTTGTGACATAATACCTCCCAAAAACAATGAACAAAATAAGTAAACAGGATTGAAATAAACCACATCATTATTCATAGACTGCAGGTGCTTTACTTAGCAAACATATATTTCCAGTCACTATGTGCAATTTAGATATTCTAAATTCCTATGATATATACTGAGAGCATTCAAATGTTTGTTAAAAATGTGAATGAACAGTAGAACAATACTAGATAATACCTAAGTGGTATGTTATGAATAAGCTTCTGAAGTGACAGGATTAAAGAAAAGAAATATAGAATTCTTACTGCAATATAAATATTTAAATCTTAACAATGACACCAAGGTTGAAGCAAAGTCAGTTCTTATCATATCCACCAGGTAGTGCTGAAGAGATAAGACCCAAAATGTCAATAATGAATGTGCTTAAGAGTTTTCCTATCTTTCTGCTCAGCGTTTTCTCTAATATGTCTTATATCCCTAATCATCTCTGTAAGCTCCTTTAGGACTACAACCCTGCCTTAAACGCTTACTTGAAGCAAATACAATGTATTTGGACTTTTATAAAGTTATTTTCACACTGAATTAATAAAATGAGTGTACTCAAAACAAAAATTAAATAGAAAATATGGCAACCGAGAGAGTTATTATGAAGGGAGAAAAAGGTAGCTTGAGAACCTGTGGTGAAAAGCCCCTTTTCAGACAGAATGTTCTGTCCCTATTCAATAGTAAAACCAAATGGGACATTTGGAAGTGGTGTGAATAAGTATACAAGCCTTCGATGGAAAAAAAATCTGATACACTTTTTGGAGACATTATTTCATTGTGTGTTCTGGATTTATTTTCTTGCTCCACTACTCACTAGATTTTAATGCTGGACAAGTTATTCAACCCTTCTGAGCCTCAGCTGTCTTATTTTTCAAATGGAAAGCATTAATCAAAGCTACCCCACATTGTGGTAAGGGTAAAATGAAACACTGAATGTGAATGAAACACTGATAAGACTAGTAACAACAAAAGTGATACACTTTTACATGGCTGTTATTGCCAGATATTTTAAGACCTCCAATAACCCCTAAAGATGATAGATTACTATAAAATAAACATGGAAAGCAGAAGTGTCTTACTGATTTTAGATTTTATCCTATTCTAAGCAAAAATGATAAAGTACTATTTCAATGGATAAGATTTTCTTATTATTATCAATATTACCTCAGAGTTTGAATACACTAAGATTCAATGTGAGAATAATTTTTGAGAAATAGCTTTTATCCAACCAAATTGTTTTGCAAAGATTGACTCAGAACAAAAACATCATTTTAGCAATTGCTATGGAACATTTGTGAATAGTCCATGATTTACTTGAAAACCAGAGAATTTGATATCTATAATAAATCTGTAATGGATATTTACCTTATTTATTTATTTTTTTTTACTACATGTCCTGATGTTTTATTTTCTCCTCAATGATCAATACTGTTTTACTTTTTTCTTATTATCTTATGACATCTTCTTCTGCTCTAATTAAAAGCAATAAAAGGAAAGAAAGTTTTCTAAAGGCCTAAAAAAGTAAATAGAAATAGAGTACTAAGTATCCAAAATTATCACTATAAGGAAAATACTTGGAGAAAATGACTAGTGTGATAGCATTACTTCGTTGTTATTTGTTACAATAGAAAATGATGATATAGGTAATATTTTAAAATATTATTCTCCTCAGGTTTTTTTTCTTTTTACATTTTTGTGAATCATTGTGGATTATTTTTATTTGTAAAAATAATATGTCAGATCAAAGGCATAATCCATCAAAGAAAGAAATGATCAAGTGGACTTCATTAAAATTAAAACTTCTGTTCTGCCAAAGACAGCATCAAGAGAATGAGAAGAAAAAGCCACAGACCAAGGAGAAAAAATTTACAAAAGACACATATGATAAAGGACTGTTATCCAAACTATGCAAAGAACTCCTAAAACTCAACAATAAGAAATGAATAACCCAACTAAAACATGAACCAAACACCTTAACAGATACTTCACCAAATACACAGATGGAAAATAAGCATATGAAAAGTTCTGCATCTTCTAGGTCACCAGGGAAATGCAAATTAAAACAATAATGAGATACCACTATATGCTTATTAGAATGGTCAAAATCCAGAACACTGACAACATCAATGCTGGAGAGGATGAATTAGGAGTGACAGAACCTACATTCATTGCTTGTGGCAATGCAAAAGGGTATAGCCACTCTGGAAGACATTTTGGAATTTTTTAAAGAACTAAACATACTCTTAGGATTTGGCCCAGCAATTCAATCCCTTGGTATCTATACAAAGGAGTTGAAAAAGTTGCACAGGAATGTTTATAACAGCTTTACTTATAATTACCAAAACTTGGAAGTGAATGGATGAACTGCGGCACATCCAGCAAATGGAATATATTTCAGTGATAAAAAGAAGTCAGCTATCAAGTCATGAAAAGTCATAGAGGAAACTTTAATACATACTATTAAGTGAAAGAGGACAATCTGAAAAGGCTACATACTATATGATTCCAACTATATGACATTCTGGAAAAGGAAACATATGGAAAGTGGTTGCCAGTGGTTAGTGGGGAGGGAGGGATGAGGGGGTACAGCACGGAGGATTTTCAGAGCAGTGAAAATATTCTGCATTATATTGTAATGATGGATACATGCCCTTACACATTTTTCCAAATCCATAGAACACCAAATGTGAACTCCTAAGGTCTGGGTTCGACTTTGGGTGATAATGATCTCTCAATGTATCAATAGTAGGTTCATCAATTGTAACAAGTGTACCATTCTGTTGAGGGATATTGATAATGGAGGAGGGTGTGTGTGTGGGGGGGGGGGGGGGGACCGGGGATACTATATGTGCTTCTGCTCAATTTTGTTGTGAACCTAAAACTTCTCTAAAAAATAACTATTAAAAAAAAAAATCTTAAATAACATGCTGGCAAAAAGCACCTTTTAATAGAGAAAAATCTAAAGAAAGTAAAAACCATCATCCACTATTCAGAACTATTCATAATTGCTAAACATTCTTCCAAATAGTTCCCTCTCTCTCCCCCCACACACACCTCTTTCTCTCTCTCTCTCTCTCTCTCTCTCTCTCACACACACACACACACACACACACACACGGGAATATGGCATGGATGTATGGTTTTACATACATGGATTCATGATAAACACACCATGTTGAAACCTTTATTTTACTCAACATTATACCGTAAGCATGATTCACTACACATAACATGAAGATTCTATAAATTCCAAATTTCCACCAATATAAATAACCTTGCAGTGAACAATGAGTTTTCATTAACATTGCAAATATTTCTTCAAGGTAAATTCCTAGGAGTGGAATCCCTGGAACTAAGTGTATGTACCTCACAGACTAGCTTCAGAGAGTTGATGTCAATTTAGACTCACATTTACAATAAATGAGAGTGAATAGTTTTCCAGTCTTGTCAAGGAAGAGTTTTATCATTATTTTTAAATCTGCAGGATGAAAACTGTCATTATTATTGATTTTTTTGCCAATAATAATGAGACTGAGCATCTTTTTATTTTTTATTTATTTATTTTTTTGCAGTATGCGGGCCTCTCACTGTCGTGGCCTCTCCTGTTGCGGAGCCCAGCCTCCGGACGCGCAGGCTCAGCGGCCATGGCTCACGGGCCCAGCCACTCCGCGGCATGGGGGATCTTCCCAGACACGGGTTTGTGCCCCCTGCATCGGCAGGCGGACTCTCAACCACTGTGCCACCAGGGAAGCCCTGAGCATCTTTTTAGATAGACTTTTGTCATTTGTTTATTCTTCTCATTGATTTTAAGCAAGCATTCATGTATATTGAGGATATCGATGTATATCCCCATCTTTAGCATTTCTTGCCAGTTCTATCTCCATCTTTAGCCCAGACAGCTCTACTTGTCTCTGCCTTTTCTGTTCTACTCTAATCAATGTCTCAAGCACATCTGGATTACTCCTATTAACTCAACATCCTGCTTAATTCTTACGACCCTCAAAACTACTATGTCCTAACAGTCAATTCGTTTTTATTTATAGCGAAGTCAAATCATGTAAATGTTTCATAATTTCAAATTCCTAAATAAAATAATTTAAACTCTACCAAGGTCTGTGAAGTCTTACATTACATCACTTCATTTCTAACCACTCTACTTTCGTTCACTCATTGTTTATTGCTACACAAAAAGTATCCCTAAATATGGGCTCTTAAGATAATAAGCAGTTATTATTTCACCCTATTTCTGAAGGTCAAGGATCCAGGAGGATCATAGCTAAGGAGCTCTGGCCCAGGGTCTTTAAAAAGTTTCAGTCAGGGCTTCCCTGGCGGCGCAGTGGTTGAGAGTCCGCCTGCCGATGCAGGGGACACGGGTTCGTGCCCCGGTCCGGGAAGATCCCACATGCAGCGGAGTGGCTGGGCCCGTGAGCCATGGCCGCTGAGCCTGCGCGTCCAGAGCCTGTGCTCTGCAACGGGAGAGGCTACAAAAGTGAGAGGCCCGCGTACCGCAAAAAAAAAGAAAAAAAAAATTCAGTCAAGCTGTTGGCTAGGGTTGCAATCTCAGAAGATGCGTTTGGGGGTAGAGGACCCACTCAAAGCTCCCTCACGTGCATGTTGGCAGGAGTCTTTCGTTCCTCTCCACGTGAACATCTCCACTGGGCTACGTACAACATGGTTACCCCCAGAGCAAAGGATCCAAGAGAAAGAAAGGACAGTGACTGAGAAGGAAGTGACAGTGTCTTTTACAACTTAATTTCACTAGTAACATACATTAATACTACCATATTCTCTTGGTCATAGAAACCAATCACTGAACAATAGGGGAACAGATGATACAAGCATGGATCATCAAGATGCCACTGGTGGCTTGTTAGCACCCCTTGCTAACTATAGTCCAGTCACAGGACCTTCTTTCGATTCCTTACGTAATCCAAGCTCATTCTGTCCTTAGGAACTTTGCATTAGCTGCTTTTTTGCCTGGAACAATTTTCCCCAGGTCATAGCATGGTTGATTTTAATGTATCATTCAGTTTTTAGTTCAGATGCAACCTCCTTGGAAAATATTTTGACCATTCTAATTTTGATTACCCATTAGCTTTCTAATTACCTCTCCTTCACTAGGACTTATGTTTTAGGAGAGCACTAATGCCTAAAAGAAATGGTTGGCAAAAAGTAAGGATTTCTAGAAAAGCATCTATCTATCTATCTATCTAGAGAGATATATACATATATATAAAAGAGAAAAAATAGACAACAGGAAACCTTTTCATGTAACACCTAAGGCAGATAGTTGCCTTGCTTTTATTTTTCTATCTTACATATTTTGCATTTCAGGTGCAGATATACACAATATACTAACTCCCTCATATATATGTGTATACATACCAAATTATAATTACTGCTTGAAAAGAACTTTCTTAACGGGGAGAATGGATGATAACATTTATTGAAAACTTAAGGTACTATCTCCTTAAAAACAAAAACCACTTTTCTAAATCCTTTTGCAGTTTATAGTATCTGTATTTTTCACATAAAGAGATTGAGTCTCTGAGAAGTTAATTAACTTTCCCAGAGTCCCAGAAATAACACTGAAAATGATTTTTGACTTAGGTTTGCTGGATGTCAAAGACATTCCTCTTTGTTGTTTTCCTGCACTGTGGCAAGCACAGGGCAACATGCTGAAAATTCCACAAGCATGTTTATTTCCTCAGTTGTTATTCCTCTTTTCAGGGAAATGGTTCTAAAATTTAACTTTTCATTCGTAAACCTAGTTTGTTTCTCATCAAGATCCATTAATAATGAAGGAGTGATTAACACAGAAAAATAAAATGACTAACATTGGGCAGTGTTCACCTAATTACAAAAACTTAATTTTCCCAGGAAAGCAAAATGCATGACCATCTTCCACAGCAGCATGGCAACGTAAGACACAGGTACACATTTCTAGAAGCAATATTCCATTGTCCTGCTCTTAGCATCCAGAGGAGAACATAACCAACAAACTAAGCATGCTACACACACAAGTGTAAAAATCATAGAATGTTTTTCTCTTGATAGCAATTTTGAAGCTCATTTAGCTCAAGCTCTTAATTTCATGGAGTGAAGTTGACTATTTCATGTACTATTAATTTTTATATTTTATATTTTGAAATACATATTTCTCTGGGATGTATATGTATTTATCTTAATTAATTGCCGTTATACTGCCTCATTAATTATTCTGTTTGTGTTTACTGGATTTGTATTTTTTTCTAGTGTTTGTTTGATGACCATTCCCTTCAAATAATCAGCCTTTTGTTAAGTTTCCTGAGTTTATTTGCAGTTCCATACAGATCAAGGGAAGGAAAGTGTCCAAATCTCGGTTTTGTTGCTCATTTTTTTAATTTGTGCAGCAAATGACTAACCATATATACTGTGTAAGTATTTCTTACACTATATTTAAAAATAAGGTGAGATTGCAGGGAATGCTTCCTTGGAAGATTTTACCCCCAATAATAGCTGTTTTGTAAAACTTGGACTCTCTACAGCTGCTGAATTTTTGAGTTTCCTAGGAGACTGTAAGCCAGCGTCACTTTCTTAAAAACGATGAAAGCTCTCTTTAGTCTGGGTCTATGCCTTGTTGGTTCACAAGAATGAATCCTTTGATAAAAAGACTAGACAAGAATGCATGCATTAGATGATGGGACTTAAAATTATTTATGACAGAAATTATATAGAGTGGTGAAAATCACAAAGGACATTCGGATAAATATGTAATTATACACAAGATTTAAAAAACATTTTCCTTAATCAATATCTTTCAGGAAAATAACAGCATAGAGAGGATGGTGTCTTCCTTTCCCTTTCTCTTTCCCTCTTTCTCTTTCTCTCTTTCTTTCTTTCTTTTTCTCATTTTAAATAAATCCTCAAACCAAAGACAGGTTGATTCACAGAAAGGCCTTTTCAAATTGTTTCACAATACATTAATAACAGTTTCTATTGGACTTCTTATAACTCAGCATCATTAAGTTAGAAAATCATCATATATGAGTATCTCATTTCAAGTATTTTCATTTAAACTTTTCCTTCAGAAATTTATCACAGTGCTTCACACACACTCAGCACTTGACAAATGTTCCTGAATTTCATCAATTTTTATTGTAATTGTCTTGATTCATATCCATAAGTTATTAGCTAAGTGCCAAAGAATCTTATTAAATACACAGTGAACATGCTGCTCTGTTTAAAGCTTACTGTACTGCACGGTTCATACACGGGAAGCATACGAACTACCACCTAAGAATTACTATATTTTGAGGAATTAAAAAATTTAATTACATTAAATTGTCAAGTTCTCACCATCTTTCAAATTGAGAATTACAGGTAAATAGTGCTCCTAATGAAAAGTTTTCTATTCTATTAAACATTTTTAAATTTTAAAAGTAAAAATAAATGTAAACAATGATTCAAAATCTAAATAAAAATTGTGACAGTCAGGATAGTTTAAGCAAGTTGTAGTTACCTACAACCTCTAAGTGATTTGCTCTTGCTTTATCTTCAGTGAAGGTCAGCAGGGGGCACTCTCATCATGATGGAATGATGGAACCTTCCCCTTAACCCAAAATCAGAGCAGAACAAGTAAAAAAAAATAGTGCAATTGTCACTCCTCACACTTCATTGGCCAAAACTTGTCACATGTCAGGCCTAACTTCAGAGGCAGGCAAATACAATCCTAATACATACCCAAAAAAGAGGACAGCTGGAAATGTTTGGTTAATACCATGGATAATTTTCAAAGCTATGGTATCAGGTAGCAGCTTTGTGTAAACTCAAAAATAAATGTGTGATCACGAAACTAAAGATCTTAAATTAATTTTCTTTCTTTTGTTCACTCGATTGTGCAAGAATCTAAATCTATTCTTCATTTCCTGTTCCTTTTGTTCTTCTGGTTACATCAAAAGTCAGAAAACACTCCTCTGACTTTTGTGAAATGATTACATTGAAATATATTACATGTCAATATTAACTAGTGAGTCATAGATAAATTTTACCTGTCCAAAAATATTGCCGTGTTTTACTCTAAGTCAGAATTATAGATTGGAAGTAAAAGAACTTTTTTAAATTTTGAGTATCTATATCAAGAATAATTGTAAAAAAAAAACCAAACAATTATTTAGTGCTTAGTAGCGGCTTCACTTTACCCTGTTTATAAATCCTCACAACACTATAAATAATATACTGCTATCATCATTTTTCAGATTAGGAAACTGAAGCATGGAGAGCTTAAGTAACTTTCCCAGAGTCAAAAGGCTGGTAAACAGTGAAGATGGCATTCATACATGGGCAGTCTGATGACTTCAGAGTTAGAAAACCAGGAATTATATTGAGTCCATCTAGATTCTTTGAGAACATGCATGTTTCAATAGAAGTGGGGTAGTGTGCATTGTTTATGCTTCCATAAATAAAAAGTGGTATCTAAGCAATCATAATCATAGAATGAAAAACACAATGGAAATAAAACATAGTTTCCATTTTATAATTAGCTATGATTATGTGTTCATTATATTTTTCATACATATTTTCCCATGTTCAATCAACATAAACTCATTGTCTATTATCTGTACAGCTTATGAGTATGTTTCCCCTGAATATAACATTTTAAGGAAAATTAACTCATGTTACTTATCTGCATAATTCTAAGGTTAAAATGAGAGGTTTGTTAAATTATTTTTTTAAAGTAAATACTATACACTCAGATAACTATCATTATTCTCTTTGTTATTTCTCAGAAAAATGATGGGATGGTACATCACACACAGAGTGTGTCCTCACGTACCACCATGGTATTTAGATTTCATTGAGGGTTACTGTTCGGAATATTTAGGGCATAGTCAGTAAGTCACTGTCACAGATCAAACTCATTAGAATCTAAAAGACCAGCAAATTGGACCCTAGGGAAGTGTGTCTGATACATTAAGACAGATGAAGTGGTAAAGAGATTCCTGAAAGAAATGTGCTCCCACGAAAATGGATATGTATCCGTGTGTCTAGACTTGGCCTAGGTGAGGAGAAAGACAAAGGCAGAGTTACTGGAGAAGTCACAGGCCAGAGAAATTAACAAAGAAAGGGGAGGGCTTCCCTGGTGGCGCAGTGGTTGAGAGTCCGCCTGCCGATGCAGGGGACATGGGTTCGTGCCCCGGTCCGGGAAGATCCCACATGCAGTGTTGCGGCTGGGCCCTTGAGCCATGGCCGCTGAACCTGCGTGTCCGGAGCCTGTCCTCCGCAACGGGAGAAAAAGAAAAAGAAAAAGAAGGAAAAAAAGGGCAGTCTAAGCAGAATGAGAGGTCATGCATATCAAAAGTCCATATGTGGGGGAACTAGACTAAAGTCTGAGAAGTGGAAAAATAATTTCTATTACCAAATTTATTCTCTTTTGTTAGATTCCATTCTGCCTAATAACAGCAAACAATGTAGGTAAACACAGGTTAACCCAGTCACTTCCAGATTCCTGTGTTCGTATCAGAAATGTCCCTCCTCCCTGTTTTTACATGGCATCATGGTTTGGGGAGTAAACACTTGCTTCTGGATTTGTCATTCAGTGCTGGCATCCACTGAGACATGCCTTATGTTGGCTTTTGGAGGCTCACGGACATCTATTCTTGCTGTTTCTACTGACACATGTACAGCTCCATTGTGTTTTTTCATTCAGCAAACTCCTGATCTCTCTTTATGTTATCTCATTAACTCAATACGGTCTCTGCCATGAATTTAAAAATCCTATTTTACACTTGAAAGTTAACAGTTTAATATTTTGTTCTTTTTAGCTGGCTGTGAAGGCCCTATCCTGAGGCAAAAACCATTGATCAGTTTTGATGTGAGAAAGGGTAAAAGAGTAAAATGAAGGAACAACAACAACAAAAAAAATATATGTTAAGAGGAAAAGAAGGAAGGAAAAAAATTAAAAATATAATAATAAAACATTGCTTCATTCCTTAATCTGTGCTGGTCAGCAGAAGACATAGGATGCTAGAAATCATGGCAGTCACAGCCACAGCAAAAAGATCAAACTGGAATACAGGTGGCTAGAGACTAGAGAGATTTTTTTGAAAGAAAGAAAAACAAAGAGAGAAAGGAAGGAAGAAAGGAAGAAAGAAAGAGTGAGAAGGAGGAAAGGGAAGGGAGGGAGGGGTTGGGGAGGAGGGAAGAAAGAAGGGAAAAAAGGTAGCAAAATAAGCAAGTGTCATGGCTAAGGTACAGTTATGTACAAGTAAATATGGTATATATAGCAGGGTGGGTGGGTGAATTTGGATAGCTATTGCAAATTTTAGTTCATGGAAAGAAAGGAAAAGGAGGAATACTGCCAACATTGTTTCTGGCACTTGAAAACAATCTAAAGCTAGCAACCTTCATGCTTTTCTTAGGCCCATCTCATTACCACTACTTTATATCTTTAATGTAGCTTGGCTGAGTCAGGTTACCCTCAAACTGATGATCAATAAAGGCAAAATATATACTTTACCACCACTCAAGGCATCATCCAGGATCTGCCTTCTATGCTCTGGGATTCTGACTCCTGATCCTCTGGTTTGACTTTCCTTTTCACTCACTTTGTTTCATTCCCCACCCCACTGCGCCCTGTGGTCCTCAGGATAACTTCTAACACACTGCCTGAAAGACAGCAGCTCACTATTACATAGCTATTGACACAGGAGTGAACAGATGAATCCATGCGTGGTCCCACCTCCTGGGCTTGGGTTCCCATTAGAGTCTTACAGTTCCTTTTACCAAAGTACTTCCAAGAAACCTCATCTAGCTTTTCCTATGGCTAAACATTTCAGGCAGGAAATTATCCCTTCATCGGTTTGTTTTAATTGTTTGCTTAAAATGAGTGCCCTAGATGAGTCCACTTTAGGCCTCTGAGCAACACTGAATTTAAAAAAAGTTTCAATATTGATGTGAACATCAGAGGTGCTTCTTTTTGTCAATCTTTACATCCTAGTCAAGTATAGTTAATGAACATTCAGAGAATGTAGTACATTTCCTTTACATTTCAGTGCATATCACAGAAAATACTTTGGCTTTGGAATTAAATGGAACTATTTCCTCAGTCCAATCCATTGAGTCTCAGTTCTCAGTTTACTTGTCCATAAAATAGGGATAATAATAACTCACCGATAGAGCTAATGTGAGCAATGAATGTATTAACGGATTTAAAGCATTTAGCACAACACCTAACATACGGTAACTCAGTAGAAAATGGAGTGTGCCTCTTTTGTTCTGGAATACATTTGAGTATTTTAAATAAAATATTATATAAGTAAGAAAAATAACACTAGTTCTATAAAGATACAGAAAGAAATGCATCATATTACAAAATAAGTCTATTATGGAGCTAGATATAGGAAAAAAAGCTAATAAGCCCTAATAGTTTAAAAATACAGTGTTATTATTGACATTATGACACGGTATATCTTCGAACTTGACTTCTATAATAATCATATCATTGTACATCTTTTAAAATATTAGGTCTAAAAATTGATTTCAATTCTACAAAAGCCAAAGAAACTACAAAAACCAAAAAATCAAAATGAAAATATTTAGTAAAATTTTTATTCATATAAAACTAACAAATTAAAGATAGTTTATAACTATGTGATGCAATATATACTTTCAATTTTATAAATTTAAACTTTAAAGGTTTATATCATAGAAATCAAGCCGTTTTTGGTAAAGTCATAATCACTCAGATCTGTATATCTGAAAGATATTATACTAATTGAGTTCAATCTTTTCATTGCACTTTGCCATAGTAAGAAGGAAATCTCAAGTAGTTCACTTAATATTTACTTGATCTTTGTCATTTGAACATATCAGATTTAAAATACAATTCCAATAAAGATAAAATAATGAGTATAAATTTATATAAATTATAATGTAATCATTACCATCTGGATTTTGTGTGGTGTATGTTTATGTGAGGCCAATAACATAGGCAAAAAGATTGATGATCGCCTTAGGAAGAAAGAACACAGTTGTGATTCCAATAAAGAGAACGGTATTCCATTGTTATTTATTAAAAATATCTACTGAGGGCTTCCCTGGTGGCGCAGTGGTTGAGAGTCCGCCTGCCGATGCAGGGGACATGGGTTCGTTCCCCGGTCCGGGAAGATCTCACATGCCACGGAGCGAGCCATGGCCGCTGAGCCTGTGCGCCCGGAGCCTGTGCTCTGCAGTGGGAGAGGCCACAGCAGTGAGAGGCCCACGTACCGCAAAAAAAAAAAAAAAAAAAAAAAATCTACTGAGTAATGTTTAATATTGTGTATTTGATATTGTGTGTACTTATTGCCTCCTGCAAATATATATGCAAAATAAAGAAAAATTGCAGATTTCACAACTGTCAGAGAAATAAAGGAATGTTTTGATATTATAAATATAATTTTTCATCAAGAATTTCTCATTAGCCTATATTTAAAGTATAATATTTAATTAGATAATAAATACCTTATTAATGAAATATTTATGAAATGAGATAAAAATGATAAGAATTCTCCTTTTATAAATAAACCGGGTGTCAGAAATATTTTGTAGGCTTTCAAAAAATTTTAAGACCATGTTTTGCATTTATTCTATCCTCTGCACTTGCACAAAAATAACAGTTTAAAACAGTCAAAATATTTTGCATACAATTTAAAATTACCAAGAAAAGGGGATACCATTCTCTGTGCTCTTAACTGTTTCTATGTTGCAAAGCCAAATAAAAATAACCTATAATAATATTAAAGATTGATTGCATATGTCATAGTGCCATCTGTCTAGAAGATTATAAACACCTTAAATTATTTTCTTTACTTTTAGAATTAGGCATGTTTTAAAATTTGCTTTAATTGTGATAATTTCCCATTACTTACAGATCCCAATGCATAGTTCAGTGGTTAAATATCTTCTTCCTGGAACTGATTATGATATCTCTCTATTTGGATAAATGTTACTACAGAGACTCTCATTTCTTTTGTACACATGATTAAAAACAAACAGAAAGCTGAAAAATTGTAAAATGGCTTTGTAAGACTTGAAATAAACTATTTTTTATAAGCATTTCTCACATACTTATTGATTATAATAATTTAGAGTTTAGTGATATAGATTAAATTATTTTAGGAATTCGAGTTATAATAACTAGCAAGTTCAGCTGGAATAAGTAATCTATTCTACTATTGAATGAGTATTATTAATTAATTAAATGGATATTTAAAGGACAGAATGTACTATAAGATGAACAACAGAAGATGAATCAATAGTGACAAAGGTTAATATCTGCTGTAGAATTATACTCATGGAAATGTATTTAGGAAGCATGGCAAATGCACACCTGGTAAAGCATAATTTGATTAATTATAGCCAACATGAATTCAGGCAGGAGAGCTCATGCTTAACAAACCTATTACAATATTCTGAAGATATTACTGCCACAATACAGCTCAAATTCAATTCATAAAGTATAGTTAGACTTTAAGAAAGCTGTAGATGAAGTGTATCATCTGATATAAAATAGATAAATTAAATAACCATAGAATGGGAAGTAGAATGAGTTAGGATAAGAAGATATCTTTACAAGAGAAAGCAATGACACCAAGATGTAAATATATCAAATTGAAAAAAAAAAAAATCACAGCTGAGACAAAAACTCTATCAAAGCCTCATGTTCTCATTGACAGTGATGAAAGATAAATATAGTTAACTATAAATAATATATTGTTATGACTATATAATAAGCCCAGATATTGGGAAAAATAAAAGGACATAGAAACACTAGAGTCATGTAATTGGAAGACCTTATTTTGAGGAACAGTTATTTTGGATTATGATTAATCCAGTTGTAGGAGTATTGCTCATTAAATAAAGCACAGACATGAAAATTGATACATGGTCCATCACTTATCATGAAGAAATATAAAATTTCATTACATATATCTAAAATAATTGTTTTCTCTAGATATCTGAACATTAGAGAAGTACTAACATAAAGCAGAAATGAATGCAATTTATCCTTTTTTCATTCACAGAAGTCTAGTTAATCCAGCTACATTTAGAAATCATTTCCATACAAAAAGTATTTTTCAAAAAATATAATTAAAAGTTGAATTTATCAGTCAATAGACCTATAATCTTATAACCTATAAACCCCTCTGCTTTATAGAATACCTGTAGTTATTTGACACTGTAATAGGAAACACAGAACCACATAATTGTATTAAACATTAACTGTTATACATAAAATTCCATGTAATATTTATATATTATAATTTACTTTTATATTAAATATAAATTGTATATTATTTTTGATAATAAATAATAAAATGTTTTAATCATTTCTTTGTTAAGAAAATGGCTCCCATTATTTGGCAACAATGTGAGAAAAAAAAACTACCATAGGTAAAGAAAGTAAAAATAATTAAAATACACACACACACACACACACACACACACACAATGGATACAATTAGCCATTTATAGAAGTAAGCTAAAAAGATACAGTGTGTAAATATGTTCGTGATGAAATATAAACATATTGGTGATGAAAATGGCCTTGATTCAACTCTCTGTCAACAGTCCTGGGTGTGCTCCTAGGAAAACATGCCTTGATTTGGCTGATGTAAAGAAAGTGTAATCTAACCCAATTATACAGCAATATGTCTGGAAAGAGTAAATGATACGGATAGTAAGAAAACAAAACTGAAAGAGTTCAAGTGATAGAATATGTTTAATACATTATCTATGTCCATTAACACAACAATAATAACTAAGGTAAAGCGCTTAACTAAATGTCAGGCAAATATCTAAGTGCTAATACTTACTACCTTATTTACATGGAGTTTTATGCTTATTTCTAGAACTGTTACTTTCTTTATTTGACAGATAAGGAAGCTGAGGAACAAAGGTTTTAAGTGCCAAGTGCAATGTCACCCAAGTATAATACATTGTGAAGATGGGATTTGAGCCTAGGCGTTATGGCTCTGGGCAGTGCTGCCTTAATAACATTATGTGAGTCACAAGACACAATCCTAAGTTTTCTGTAGCCACACTGAAAAAAGTAAAAAGAAACAGGTGAAATATCTTTTAATAATATACTTTATTTAAATGAATATATCCAAATAATATCATTCCAACATATGAGCAATACCCAAATTACTAATGAGATTTTTACATTATACTTCATAGTAGTATTCAAACTTCAGCATGCGTTTTACTCTTACAACCCATCCAAGTTTGGACTAACCACACTTCAAGTGCTCAATAGCCATATGTGGTTAATGGCTACCCTATTGGGATGCACTGCTAGAATATGTGCTTTTAGGTATTAGGCATAGTGCCTGTCAAGAGCCCTAGTCAATGGTAACATGTACTCACTTTCTCTCTGAAGGTAGAGCCCTCTAATTCTAGTTCTTGGTCCAAGCCCACCAAATTATCAACTGCAAGTAGGGCTGAGATTCCTATCTGAGAAAGAGTGTATTATTATATAAACCCGCTGTGACAACTGTCATTCAATTCATGGTTATATTCATGATTATCAATTCAAACATTGTATTTGGATTATTAAGTGCTTTTGTGCTCTTTTGGTTAGAATGAGTCAACCCAAGAGGTGTGGTAAACAATGAGGGTTCTGGTATAACAGGGTTTCTGGACTTACAAAGCTTCAGACTCCTTGCAGACACTGGTCTTGGCTGGCTTGCAAGACCTAATAGGCTTTTTCTGTTTACTCAACTGATAGCTATTATGTGTCCAAGTTAGTGCAATATAAATAGGACCATCTATTGAAAACAGTAACCATTCAAGAGGTTACAAGTAACATCTCACTGTTAAAAAAATGGATAATTTTACATGTCCACACATAAATAAAGTAATAAATATTCATCGCAAATAATAAAAGTCCAAGTAGTCCCTACTTTACACAGTTTGAAGGTGCATGAATTTTGGTTACCAGAGTTTAGTTAAATTATATCAACCCCCATAACACGGTTCAGGGTATGTTGTTGCTATGATATATTGACTGGTTGCATAAAGTGCATACATACTCGGGTGTTAGTCTGCAGGTACATAAGTTACTTTGTAAATAGCAGATGCATATCACGACCACTGGCCAGTAATGTCACTTCTTTCATAGTCTGTTAGTGATTGGTCACTGTCAATCTATTCAGTTTATGCAGCAAGAGCAACGCCAATGACTGTACTGCCTCTTTGTCTCCCAGTGATAAAATCACATGAAATTTAATAAAAATGGATAACAAAAAGGAAAGTTTAACGAAGAAATTTAAAATGATAATGCTGGAGGCTTCCCTGGTGGCGCAGTGGTTGAGAGTCCGCCTGCCGATGCAGGGGACACGGGTTCGTGCCCCGGTCCGGGAAGATCCCACATGCCGTGGAGCGGCTGGGCCCGTGAGCCATGGCCGCTGAGCCTGCGCGTCCGGAGCCTGTGCTCCGCAACAGGAGAGGCCACAACAGTGAGAGGACCGCTTACCGCAAAAAAAGCAAAAAAAAAAAAAAAAAAAAATGATAATGCTGGAAGTGAAATTAAAGTCAAAGTTAAATGGAGTTATAGAAGAAATAACTGACTTGGGGATGTTGACATTACCACCCTTTAAGAGGCTCTAGATTCAAAGCTGAAGGAAGTTAGTTAAGGCAAAAATCAGCACAAGTGAAGAAAGTGATTGTGACAAAAATAATGAAGATGTTCCAGAGGAAGAGATGCCAATGAAAACTTCACATCAAAAACAAAACAAAACAAACTCTTGGAGATATTTTACAATATTGAAAGAGCAAAGAATAAAATGCCAAGAGCTGATCCAAACTTTGAAAGAAATATGACAATCTGCCAAGGCATAGAAAAAAGTGATTGCTTATGATATTAACCATAAATTATACAACAATAAGGCAAGCACTGCTCAACCAACTCTGGATAAGTATTTTACCAAAAGAGGAAATCACTTTAATTCTCAATATGCCTAAAGTTTTAAACTACAGCGTACTGCATAAATATTAGTTTTACTATTTTTCATGTCTTTATGCATTTATGATCAAGAGATGTTTAATGTTTTGACCAAAAATTTTAAATGATTCAGAACAACCCTAATTTTCCAACTGACTTGTTTGCATAGTTTCAGTTGGTGCTCTCGCTTTTTTGATCCTGCACTACCCTGAAAAATGAGGACTGCCCATATGCGCTTTAAGAGATCATTAATATTGGATTCAGTGAAAATGTAAAAACAAATCCACACTAAGTACTTGCAAACTTAAAAATAAGTGAATTAAAACATTTAAACTCAACATCTTATCTATTCTAAGATAAGGAAAACATTTAAACTCAACATCTTATCTATTCTAAGATAAGGAACTTGGCAAGCACCCTTGCTGATAAGAATTTGTGGTATTGTTATCTAATGTCTTAAATAAAATTAACAGTAATAGGTAAGGAGTTTTTGGTAAGACAAAAACAAAGTGCAGGGGGAAATGAAGAATCTCCATGGATATCCCTAATGGATAATTACAGGTTTTTCTGTTTGTCATAAACAGATGTTCTGCTCGTATTGCTTTGATACATATCTGCCTCATTAGTTTGTTGTCTCTTGTCTCTCACTTCCATTTACTTTAAAAAGTACATCTGTTTTAAAGCAGAAACTAACACAACATTGTGAAGCAATTATACTCCAATAAAGATGTTAAAAAACAAAAAAATAAAAAGTCCATCTGTGAATTTCTGATGGGAAATTGTAATATTCAACAGTCAACCCTTAATGAGTTCCACTATTTGTCAGATACTGGGCTAGATTAAAGTAAAATAAATCACACCACTCTGAAAGATACTATGGGAAAGCTGATACCTGTGTAAAATCTGAAACAGAGAATAAAAACTAACATTATGATTTTCTTTAATACTCAAGTATTTAATATTTTCTTATTTACTGATATTTTTCTTTATAACACTTTGCTTTTATTAATATTTTCACAGGCACACAATATATTCATTCTTTGTAGAAACAGGCATATTTGAATTGTTTCTCATCAGCCTTTCTTCTTAAAAACTGACTTTTTTAAAAAGCTGTTTTTAATTCCATGTTTAGTTTTCGGATACAGACTTCTTATCTACATATTCCACAATTTCTTCCTCTTCTTATCTTTCTTAAATGACAAAGTTAGCTGTGTAGATAGATATGTGACTGAAAAATATTTAGAATATTTTATATACTTAACATAATCAATCATGAGTTACACCAGTGTTTCAATTTTGTCAACAGTCTATGCATACATGTGTTCATTCACTTTTTTCCTGTGACTAATGGGCCACTCATGTGATTTGTACCAAAAACGCATCCCCTCCAAATGAAAAATTAAACTGGAACACACATGCTTTTTAAAGGAATCTATCTATTGATTTATAATTATTAACAATTAAGTTGCACTTTCATTCTAGAACTGATATACATTTTACTTTTTAAAACACAGACATAACCTGAATTGACTTTATAATTCTCAAGACGTGCAAGACAACAGTACTACGTCAGGAAAATGATCACATTTAACTAATCAACTTTTAATTAATAAATGTATAGAGAGAAAGCTAACGAACTAATTAATTTTTAATACTGAATATCAATGCTCAGAGAAACTTAAAACTCTTTTAAAAGTCAACAATTATGCCTCTATTATGCACCAATATTCTTCATTATTCACTGATTAAGATTAATGTCCCTGTGGCAATTTTGCCAATTAGAAGTGTTTAATTTGAATTTTCTTAAATCTTTAGAGTTAATCCACCCTTTGAGAATTGTCTTTAAACATGTTCGCTTACACCTATACATAAGCCTTTATTTATTTATTTATTTATTTATTTATTTATTTATTGTGGTACACGGGCCTCTCACTGCTGTGGCCTCTCCCGTTGCGGAGCCCAGGCTCCGTACGCGCAGGCTCAGCTGCCATGGCTCACGGGCCCAGCCGCTCCGCAGCATGTGGGACCCTCCCGGACCGGGGCACAAACCCGTGTCCCCTGCATCAGCAGGCGAACTCTCAACCACTGTGCCACTAGGGAAGCCCTATACATAAGCCTTTAAATAACGCTGTACCTAATATCTTTGCAGAAAGCTACCTTGTAATATACATGATTTTTAAAGTTCCAAACAAAACACTATATTCATTCATTCTGAGAACAGACTTAGAAACCCTGAAATAAGTGAAATCCATAAAACCACTTTAAATGTTATTTCATTCATACAAATCTCAAATTTTTGAAATACACTTGAAATTTTAAATAGTAGTTTATTTAGAAGAGTTATACTTAATGTCAGAGCATATTCCTTATCTTTCAGGTAACAAAAAATGCCCAAAGTTTAGAATTATCTTTATATTACCCTTCCTGAAGGCTTTTTTAGGGCATACTGTTTCCATCTTCTCCCTGAGTACATTTTCTTTTTCAACAATCTTGTTAATGATTTCTTTGTTGTTTGTATGCTTTCAAAGCAATTCAATTTCTCTATAAATTACCTTCAAATGTATATTTGTCTATAAGTTTGACAATGAACGTTTGAATTTCATTGTTATCTATTAATAAATTTCAATTTTCAAGTTTTGACTTTTTTCAATATTCACCCTATATAGCCAGTCACAAATCTAGGGATCATTTATATATATTCTGTGGCAAAATGAGGCACAGGATCTCTTCTCACAGAGTTGATAGACATAGGGGGGAACAGAAACATATCTCTGAAAACAGAGATACAAAGGAAAAGTATAGAATGGAATGAGAGCTTAGAGAGGCATGCGACCCACTTAGAGAAACTTCCTTGAGAGAAAGGTCTCAAGGAAGTTGAGTATATTTATAGTGTAATTTCCTTGAGGAAATTACACTATAAATGAAATGTAGAAGTAAAGAAGGAAGGTAAGAACATTCAAGGCAATGAAAGAGCAATGGTGGAATTACAAAGAACTGAAATAAGTATAGTAATCGGGAGCCTAACATCAGTCACAGAGAAAGACACAGCTGGAGGAAGAGATGGTAAAGATGAGGTCATGCAGAAGCAGACCATAATAAGGGAATTATCACTACCATAGTGTTTATACTTCACCCCCAAATTAATAAGTCACTAAATTAATTTTAAGCATCAAAAAGGTGGTATAAACATACCGCCAATTTTAAAAGGATGCTCTTTCTAGAAGAGGGACTAGAATGGATGTGAACAATCATGATGTGATTACAACATGATGGCTTAGTTCATGATGGAGGTTGTGAAGACAGAAACTAGTGGATGATATCCAAGATAATTTTATTTAAGCGGCCAAATCTGCATGATTTGTCAATGGATTATGTTTAGGTAGGGGAATGAATAGGAAATGATTTAAAGATCTCTGTTTGGGCAATGGGCAAATTTCAGTGCTATCCATGGACATAAAATATTAGAAGGTAGGAGGTTTGTGGATGAGAGTATAATGAGCTCGGACTCTGAGGAAGCCATCTGATTAACAACCATGAATAGAGTCAAAAAATAGGGACAAACAAGCCAAGCACACCTCCCTCAGGCTAGTGAAGTGGGGCCCCTAACAAAGTCCTGAACCCCAGAGGGCCCTATGATTTCTGATGCCTTCTTGGAAATTTTCTAAGTTCTTCATCATTGCCTAAGACTGGACAGAGTCAGGAGTGCTCTTTGGATGAGATCCCCTGAGCTAAGAACCGGACCCATATAAGTCTCATTCCCACATTTCTCTGTGTCATGATGCTCTCTTCCAACCTGTTTAAGGGATCAGTCTTATGCCCTGAATATCTCTGAAACTTGTGTCTCTGGGATCTTCTAGAGATGCAGGGGTACGGTAGGTTTCAGGAGGATGGCTTGATGAGCACCTCACTCTCACTGGCCAGTGTGGAAATTCTTTTGTGAAACTGTGCGAGATTGGTTCACCAGAATTGTCCTGACATGCTGATTTTGGATGACTCAAATTATTCATACAGACAAGGGCACTGCAAAATATTTGCCTGGGTCTCCCTTTACTCTCATACCCACACAGTCCTAGGGGTGGTCCTATAGCCAAGACCATTGGGACAGTTTCTGATTCAGAGAAAGGTCCATAAGTGCAACCCAGTCCAAAACCAAAGGGGAAAGAATATTAAGAGAGTTTGACTGTGAGGTTGGAAGGAAAGAGACAGATATTGAACCAAAACATGAAACAACCACTTCCTGAATCATGGTTAGAAGCTAAGCTAGATCTGTTCAAGAAATAAGAATAGCAGACCTTGATGGATTAAGACCTAGGTAGAGGACAAATCTCAATCACGCATTTCTCCTTTTTATTTGGCTCCTGGCTCCTACTAGACCAAAAGAGAGTACTGAAAGGAGCAACTTTCTATGAAAGGTTGTGGGATTCCAGATCTAAGACTCAATATGATGTGCATTAATTGAATGAGCTGTGATATCATTTATTGAAAATAAACTATTGTGGGCATTTTTGTTTCATTGTCCATAATAGTGGATACTGAACTTGATGCTTTCTAACATCCTTTCAGGTGTACATTTCAATATTACGTTTGTTTCCTATTTCCTCAGTACCTTAAACTATGGGTTCAGTAGAGCCCATCCTAATATATAATGCAGCCTCAATCAGCATTTGTAAGAGGTGTTCTGACCACAGAAGATGCGTTAGTCAGAACTCTGGCTGAGAATTAAAGAATAAACCCAGTTTCAGTCTAAGCAAGAATTACTGGCTCATGTAACATCATCATGGGAAAGGCAGGGTGAAACTGAGAAGTAATGGAGCAGAGACCTGCATTCTATCAGGAATTTTATTATTCTTTTCGTTTGCTTTCCTTGAAGGCTCATCTACAGAGCCTTTCACGTTCACATCCTATTAGCCCATGATCCAAAGAGGAACAGGCTCTTCCCTGCCACCTCCACTTTGAAATACCTTTAACAGTGACTGGATGGGTTTACAGCACATGTCCATTTCTGGACTGGTGACAATGTCCACAAGTATCTGTCACTTGGATCCCCAAGTAGGCAAGGTGGAGAGGCAGTTCCCAAAATAAAGGTATGCTATTCCAGAGGAGGAGAGAGTGAAGAGGCAAAATCATGTCAGGAGGCATTTGGCAGAATCTTAGCCTACTTATCCTTTGTACCTTATTCCTGAACTCAAACAACACTTCATTTAAACCTTCACCAAATTCATTATCTCTATCGATTGATTTTTTTGGACATGACAAATTGTCTTCCCAATTTTCCTCTAATCCTTGTATTTCCTGATACCTCTGGACTTGATAAAGTTATGGAAAGTTATTAAAAAGTTATGAAAGCTACGTGATCTCAATTCATTGATATTCTACTCATTACTACAAAAATTCTGTGGAAGAGTTGTAATTGACGTTATTTTTGTTTTAATATTTTGTATAAACATTAAATAAAACCACATATTTACAAAGGGTTATAAATAAAGCATTATTCTGTATTATATACTAATTGAGTTATGTATCAGTTCAACAACTTTGAAGCATGTCAACAATATGTAATTATAAGTTACACATACATAGCTTAGGTGAGAATCAAGGAACTCAAGTTCTTATCCCAGATTTTCCCATTTATATCATTCCTATGCCTTCATATTTTTCACTTTAAAATAGAAACATTATGTTAACCAATTGATGTTCATTTAACCTAATATCTCTATTAGTATTCTGAGAAATACTACTCATTTATGTCTTCTACTAGTATCAAACCAGATGCAGACTATGAGATGCCATTATTTGTAAAATGAAAATAACCATAATGCTAATTGATATTCCTACTAAAATTGAAAGGTAAAATTAATTAAATTACCAGTGCAGTAAATTCTTCTAGCCTAGTCATATATTTTATAGTATATAAAGATAAAATCAATATTTAAAATTATGTTTAATATTTAAATTTAAATTCAATTCAAAAGAAGTTATTACTAAAAAAAAAATCTATGAAGTTTCCTAAGTCATTGAAGTAGATTCAATGATAATTTGGAATTTTTCTCACTTTAATTTTTTTGGTATAATAAATGGAAATATTTAACAATGCTGCAGGGAGTACATTTTAATTAACTCTTAGTCAAGAGACCCACTACCAAATACCTATTCCATTTTTTATAGAGCATCAACAACCTTTCTCATCACAGACAAGTTCCTCACCTATCACTGAGAACTCAGTGAAAGAACTTACCCATCCTATATACACAAATATGTCTAAGATAAATTCATTTTTTAGTTGATTCATTTGTTAATCATCAAATATTTATTGAGCACCTAATTTATTAGGCTCTCTTTTATGTAATAAAAAGAAGTATCTAAAACCAATTCCCTAATTAATGGAGAGTACATAAATGAATATTAACTTTCTCAATGTTCCTGTGTACATATTCACAACATTTTGTGATAAGAAAAAAAAATTTAAAGGGGCTTTTTAACAAAAAATCACTGTTCGAACTTTAAGACTTAATTATAGTAATGAATTACATTCTCTATTTTAAGATATTCTATTGAGAGTAATCTTTTTCAGTGCCAGATAATTGTGAGGCTAAATAGTGCACTTGAGGAAAGAAACATACAGCTTCAAATCTCTTTCTTAGAATGATAACTGAGTAATACTTGAAATCATATTTATTATTCTCAGTAAAATGTTTCAAGAAGCAGTTATATAAGATCATTTGCATTGCCATGTTGATTTAGGAAAGAAAACTCCTAAGGATAACTGGATTTTTTCATCATACTGTGGGAGATTTTCTACTTTATTTTAATTGCATTTTGTTCAAACCAAATAATAAAGTACAGCTCAATTAGTTAATTTAGAATAGAGTTGATAATTAATGATTAGCACTCACAATTTAAAAGAATTTTATCAAAGAAGATGTTATGTGCCCTTGATTAAAGATATTATGTTACAGACACATTTAGAAGTAAGGTAATATAGTTGTAAAATTTCCAGGATGGCAGAGGAGTAAATAACCTCCAGATATATGGTGTATCTGAAAACCTGCAGATATATGGTGTATCTGAAAACCTATAAAATAATAATAGTT
Organism: Pseudorca crassidens; assembly: GCF_039906515.1. Lineage (NCBI taxonomy): Eukaryota > Metazoa > Chordata > Mammalia > Artiodactyla > Delphinidae > Pseudorca > Pseudorca crassidens. The sequence goes on along the minus strand of NC_090300.1, from coordinate 126,381,874 downwards.
ATAGCTTATATTATATACACTTATAAAACAAAATCACCCTCAACTGTGTACCATTACCAAACAAACCAAAAACTTACAGATAAGTAAGTAGTGTCACAAAATTTTTAAGCGAGGATGTAATCCATTCAACCATACCTACTATTAAGAACCTATTGGGGATACAGCATGAACAAAAGACCAAAAGTCCCTTCCTTCACAGAACTAACATTCAAGTGGTGAGAGACAGGGAATAAACAAATAAAATAACCTACAGAAGTACGACGATGGCAAATGCTCTGGAGGAAAAGTATAAAAGAGGGGAGTGTTGGGGTGAGGATTGGGAGCTACTGATTTCTGGTTTTCATCAGAGAAGGCCTCATGGTAAAAACAACATTTGGGGGGCTTCCCTGGGGGCGCAGTGGTTGAGAGTCCGCCTGCCGATGCAGGGGACGCGGGTTCGTGTCCCGGTCTGGGGGGAATCCCACATGCCGCGGAGCGGCTGGGCCCGTGAGCCATGGACGCTGAGCCTGCGCGTCCGGAGCCTGTGCTCCGCAACGGGAGAGGCCACAACAGTGAAAGGCCCGCGTACTGCAAAAAATAAAATAAAATAAAATAAAAAACAACATTTGGGACAGCGCTGGGGTAGGGGAAGGGCAAGCCATGCACATATCTGGGTAGAGAACATTAAGACTTTTTCTAGGTGGTTGAAGTAATAGCAAGTGTGCCAGGGTAACAGGACATAAATTTTAAAGAGAGCAACTGGAGTGAGAGCCTTTCAAAAAGGTTGCAAGGTGCTGGCTTTTATTCTTGAGTAACATAGAAACCTTTGAAGGAACTGATAGTTTTGACTTTGGTTCTGAAAGGGTCTCTGCAGCTCCTCTACAAATATAATACACTGGGGTGGCGAAAGCAGACCGCATTAAAGGTAAAATGAACTCATGGCACTTATTTAAAACTAAATCAAGCTTGGCATGTCTACTGATGGCAATACCTGATTTTTTTTTATCATGAGTAGTTTTATTGAGATAGTTAGACATCACTGTTTCCTGAAAATACAAGATTAAGGCTGCCACATTTACTGGCTGCATATTTTAGAACACTTTGCAAACTGGTAGCCTCCCAGACCTAACGATACTTTCAGTTTATATTCTTGGTCCAGAAATTTTTTAAAAAAATGATAACAAAAACTGAACTGGATAATTTTTTTTAATTAAGAACTATCACATTAAAAATCCACATATCTTAAATATAAAAAAAAATCAGGTGATCGGAGGATAGGAAGACAAAAATTAAAAAGAGAGAGAAAAGCAGTGCTTCTGAACCTTTAATGTGTATGTACATCACGTGTGAAATTGTGAATGGCAAATTCTAACTGATTAGGTCTGGAGTATGACCTGAGACTCTGTATTTCGGACAAACTTCCAGTGGCTGCTGAAGCTACCAGAGCTCAGATCATATCTGGAGCAGAAAGGTTCTGGGGGCCAGGAACAGTTTACACCCTCTCCTACAATCCTCACATCCCTACCCTTTCACTGTTGTTGCTGACGTTGTTGGTGTTACTGCATTGGCGCTTACTGGCTTTTTTTTCTCTGTTTCAGAAGATCGTCTCCGGGTTAAAATATGTAAATAGGATGGCCATTTTTAAACTAGGACTTGCAATTTAATGCACACAGGAGATACAATTACAAATTCAAAAAGAAGAAGTATTATCATGTTTTACCATACAAATATAATCAGTGGACTTTCAGAAACACATGGACAGACAGCTTAAATACACTATGCAATGAAAAGCAGTGACAGGTCTCAGTGGAGGATGGATGGGATAGGGGCACAGTAACTAAAAGACATAAAGGTAGAGAAGAAAGATGAGAAAGCAGAGAACAGGTGTTTTAGATGTCATGGACACCCATGCTCAAACCCCAGTTTCAAACAAATTCTTTCTGGAACAGACATCTAGCTTCAGTTAGAAATTGATGTTCACAGAAATATTCAGCCTTGCTACATTAATATCTGTACTGAGAGCATCTCAGGGACTAACAGAAAAGAAAGTGGTGGTTTTTAACGTGATTCTTTACTGTGGGTTTGATTGTCACTAATAGCCAGCAGATGGGATAGATACTTTAGGGAGAGAAAAAAGCTAATAGAAGTTTTCTGGCCAAAATAAGCCGTTATACTCTAAATTGCATTGTACCTTTGAGAATAGCAAAATTCTATTGGGGAAAGTTTTTTAGAAAAAAAAATTATTATAAAAGGTAGGTTTCTTTATTAACAGTAATTGTTCCCAAATACTTCTATCGGGTAATTTTTTAAATTATATTTTCAAGTTTTTTAGAAAACAAAATTATTATAAAAGGTAGGTTTCTTTATTAACAGTAATTGTTCCCAAATACTTCTATTTGGGTAATTTTTTAAATTGTATTTTTAAATAAAGATTATATTTTCTGGCGAAGCATACTTTCTCTAGTTCTAAAATCCTTGTATTGAGTGAAAAGTTTCCAATGGCTAGTTTTTGTTGAAAAGCAAGAAACTCAAAAAAGATTATCATAATATGGCTAGCTACCCAATTATAAACCTATGATCACTGAAGCCTAGAAACCACTACCTATGAACGTCTCTGGCTGTGAATGGATGTGCTCAGTAAACAGTTTTGTCAAACACTGATTGTTAAAATCATAAGTAAGTCCTGGAGATCGAATGCACAGCATCGTGATTAAAGTCAACAATACTGTATTATAAACTTCAGCGTTTCCAAGAGATTAGACCTTAACTGTTCTCACCACAAAAAAAGAAATTCTGCAACATGCTAGAGGTATTAGCAACAGGACAGTTATAATCACATTGCAATTTATAAATGTATCAAATAAACATGTTGTACACCTTAAACTCACACAGTGTTGTACATCAATTAACTCTCAGATAAAATCTCCCCAGAGCTGACACTGAAGAAAAATTCATCAGAAAATAAACCTCTGGTATATAAGACTACCAAAATTTGTCTGTATGCAACATGACTGATCATAGGGGTTGTTGTGTTTGATTCAAGAGTTTTCTTCTCATATGAAAGTTTGAGGTAACAACACTGACATTCTGTTTTTAATTTATTCTCAAAATGTGAAGAATTCTGACACAATTTTTTTTCTTTTTCTTTACAAAAAGTAAGTCTGTATTCAAAGAATAATCTTTGAAGAGTATTTCATTGAATATCATGGATAACAATAGCTTAAACAATTCAATATGAAACATAATTTTGGCATAATCTAATATCTATTATTTTGCTTTAAATTATTTAAAATTGTATTGACAGTTGCTAGGCTTGAAAAGGATGTAAAGCTCTTTCTAAAATGATCTGGGTAATGCACTTTCTTAATATTTGTATTGATTGCTAATCCGGATCATATTTAACTATTGAAAGCTATTAATTTCATACACAATTTAAAAGCACTTTATTGTTATTTAATATAGTGTCATATTCTTGCTATAATACAATTACAGTTCCACATCAGTTTACAGAATTATAACATACAAAACAAAGGAGATATTTATTTCAAGATAAATTTAGAGAGATTACATAAATTTGAAAGGTGATATTCAGATAGTAAGAATAAATTCAATGACATGACTAATTCCTGATATAATAATCTTAGTTAGATTGAATCCTATGTGATCATACAATTATTAATCACACACAAGATCAGATTTGCCAAAAATGGTGCCAAAGCAGACCTTCATCATTTTGACCCTCCAAAACAACAAAAACCAAAGCTAAATGGAAGACTCTCCTCTGAATGCTAAGGCCAGAATCCAAATGGGATGCATTCTTAGTACTTATGCAATAATCTCACCATTTCCTGTCTCACTAGATTCCCAGTCCTTTCCGCACGATGCAGAATCTGTAACTCCCCATGGTCCCCACAGGATACAGATGGTATACTCAAATTAAGATAACACCTTATTTACAAAGAGACTAATTACAAAGTTGTGGGTGAGGTATAGGGGGACCATAAAGGAGAGTTCAGGGACCAGCACAAGCAACAGAGTAACTGTTTGCATCAGCTGGAATGAGGGACCAATGGAAGGAGAGGTTACGGGGTGCAGTTAGGGAAACAGTGTCATTAGGGCAGGACATAGTCTTAAGGAGGAAGTCAGGGCAATGAATAATCAGATCTCCCTCTCTTCAGTCTCTTGACAGTTTCTCGCTGGCCCATCCCAACTGACTAAAATACATGTCAGTTTCTGGGACAAAGACAGAGTACAGAGGAGGGTAAAGGGGATCTGAAACGGCAAATGAAATCTATCCAACATACCTCAACGGAATACGGAAAGTATGCTTTGATTCTTTTCAAACCTGCAATTTCCCTTCTAATGTGAGCAATCATCATCAAAAGATTTATGGAGAAAAACAACAACAATGAATAACCTAAATCTTAGAGACACCTAAATTCTCATGTAATTCCTGTCATCTTTCAGGGAAGATAGTTATAGTGTCAGGTATGTCCACAAAATGATAAATGTCATTATTAAAAGGATGGATTGACTTTAGTATTTGAAAACAATTAATTTAATTTGAAAAAAACCATAAGACATAACACTGAATTCAATTGTAAGTATTAAATATAGGAAGAAAATGATATACACTCATGTACACATTTGAACAGGGAAAATGTTGAAGAATAAACTGTAAAGTTTTAAAACTTTAAAACTGCTCTGTTCACATATTCTAGTTAAATTTATTGTCCATTTTATTGAAGACTCACATGTAAGCACCGCCACAATCACTGCTACACATCTTATTATTGAAAATCTTTCAAAAGGTCTAATTTTGTGGTCCCTGAGGTAATGACATTTTGCTATACTGAAGCACCCTCATTGCTCTTTGATGGTCCCGATCCTTAAAGCATCTCAAAATCAACATTATGTACCCATGCCTGGTATTACACACAAATGAAATTGGTGCAGGAAGATGAGATAAACCTGCTCTGACCTTATAAGCTATAGCATATATTTTCAACAGCTGTCTACTCTGTGCATGCAATTCTGCCAACTACACATTTTCTTACAAGTAGAATGTAAAGTGGGTAATTGTATTTATCTCCTGGTTTATAAATAGACCTTCATATCTGCAAAATGAGTTTTTGAATCCAAAGAGAAAACATACTTTGGCAATTTTTTCTTTCTTTTGTTTTTCCTGTGTATCACCAAAGTCCTCTTCTATTCTGTTTTGAGATTCTCTTTCACATGCCATGGTCATGGAAAAGCATTCTCTGATATTTCAATATCAGTAATACTAGGTGTCATTTCAATGTCCATACCTTTGCTCACTTTTTATCTCATTTACAGTAAATGTGTTGATTGATTTCAAACAACATTCTATCTCATTTAAAGAATGTGTCCTCACATTTTTATCTTTGGGTCATATAAGAAAGGCTTCAAAGTACTCCTATAAGAAGGTCATCCTGTAAATGAATATTAAAACCCACTTAATATTTTCCTTTAAATAAATCTAGGTACATTAAATTAAATCTGAAGGATTCATTTTATATAGTTTTCATAAACTGTATGATGAATTAATTTCCTTCTATGAATTTCTAAAATAAACTGTATATATTGAATAACAGATCTGCCAACAGATTTATAGCAATGAGCTGATACTAACCTACAAGAAAATGGCAATAAAAACTAGAAACTAACCTTTATTCATTGTACCAGGGGTCCTCAGAACTGCCTTCAGGTGCCTACAATCCTATCTTCAGAAAAGTATCTTCATCCATACCCTAGCAGAAAATGCAAACCTGTGTTCTTCATCACAGAACGCCAACTCTCCCGCCATGACAGCTAAACTAGTGGTGAAAATTTGATGAGAAAGAGCCCATCTAGTGATTGGCCAGCAGCCTGAGGCTTATAAGCCCAGCTGCAAGTGGGGGAAATCAAGCAAAATGGACATGAGATAGAGTCTGGGCCGGAACTGGCACACGAGAGGTCAATGTAAGCTGAGGAATCCAGCCAGTGGAGAGAGAACCAGAGCAGATGTGCAAAGGGAGAAATTCCATGACCGAGAGGGTGGAGAGGAGAGAGTGCCCAGTCCTGAAAGTGTCCAGATAGTAAGCTCTCCTACCCAGGCTGCTGACCACGTGCCTTCTTTCAAGAAACCCCTTTTTGCATGAAGTTAATTTAAGAGACTCTCCATTCCTTGTAAATAAAAGACCTCCAGCTAGAACAGGCATAATGATTAATAACAAAAAATAAAATAAAACAAAATAATAACAATAATATTGCATGTATTTTATAGGTTTTAACAAAATAAATATATTTTTAATAAAGAAATTCAATTTTAGCCTTTCAGAACCTATTATAATGGAAGAACTTTAACCATTGATAGAAGACAGTAGCTGAGAAGTGGAAGTGGAAATATGAAGGGTGCATAGATTTATCTAGTACCTGTAAAAATCATACCAGCACAATGACCAACTATTGTAACTCAATATAAAAATATTTCATTTACATGAGTGATGATTATCAAACAGGAAAAGGTACTATTTTCACTATAAGCCCAGAGCGTAGAGCTCTTTAATTTTAAATACAAAGAGTAATTTATTTATTCATTTAGACAAATATTATTGAGTGCCAACTATATGTGGGTGGGCACCACCCAATCCTTTGAGAGGCTGATAGAAGAGGACAAAGAAAGGTTGGATTCACTCTCTGCCCTACTGTTTCAGCTGGGACATCAATCTCCTTCTGCCTTCAGGGTTCCTGGGCTTAGGCCTTCAACTTGGACTAGAATCTACACCATCTGCTCCCCAGCTCTCGGGGTTTCAAACAATACAACCTGTTCTCCTGTGTCTCCAGTTGGCAGTACCCAGATCATGGAACTTAGCCTCATAACCATGTGAGCCAATACCTTACAATAAATCTCTTCCTAGATATATCTATCTGTATCTATCTATCTATCTATCTATCTATCTATCTATCTATCTATCTATCTATCCAGCCATACATCTTCTATTGGTTTTGTTTCTCTGGAAAACCCTCACTAATATAACATGCGAATCTACAATTATTTCAACTAAAATTTCAACTAAATAAATGGAAGATGGATTTTAGTGTTCACTGGGATCTAGATTACAAGCTCAGCTTAAATGTCTGTGAAGAAATACTTTATCTGAACCTCAGTTTTCTCTTCTATTAAATGGAGAGAATAATTACCACAAAGGTACTATTTCATTCATTCATTCATTCACTCATTTATCCATTCAAATATCAGGCATGCATTGAGTTCCAACTGCTATACTAATAAGTTGGGAATACAAATGCTACTACAGTTAGTACTGCTACTCTCACTACTACTAGTTATAATGGAGATTCTTGACCTCAACGATTGAACAAGCCATAAGAGTGACAAATTAGCAGATATTTTGTTTTGATCAATGGCTTGGTAGAAGGAAAACACTTCTAAAGCAGCAAAAGGTAGCCCTCCAACTCGGATTTTCAGAAGAGGCTAGGGAGATTTCTACATTATGTTTAGATATTTCTCTTCAATCCTGAAACTAGATAGAAGTCCAGAAAAAGTGGAAGGGGTTTTCAGGAAGTGGCAGCAGAGGTGCAAAAGCTCAAAGACCTTTGAAGAAACATGGTGAATTTGTGAAAATCTAAGGCATCTAGTACAACTGAAACATAGAGGAGAGAGGAAAAACTGAAGGTCTATTACAATGACACATGTGACATAAAGATGACCATAACAAATCAGTCCAGTAAAGCCTTCAGTTGACACCAAAGCCTCAGATAAGATCCAAAAGTACTCTCTGCAGTGCATGGCAAATATAAAGCACTTTAGCTATTATTAGTTGTAGTATCATTAGGTGTAATAGCAGTGGTAATAACAGCAAGAGTGGTAATGATATTTAATATCACTTTTAACAAAGCCTTTAATAAAACCTAATTTTTAGTGAGCTAGCTACTTTTCAAATTAAATTTAATTACCATCAAGGTACCGAGATGAAATATTCTGTGAAACACGACACTTAAGTGCCCATGTCAATGGTCCAATGATGATCCACATTTTATTTTTGAAAGTCAGAAATTGTGATCTATTTTTCAATACAAAGTAGGCTGAATCCATATAGCACTATATTCCTTATTACCAACAACAAGCCTTTTTTTGATCTCCAACAGGTGTAAAACATGGGGAATTCTTAAAAAATAATACACCTTACAAATGAAGAGGAAATAGGCAGTCAACCTGAAAAAGAATTCAGAGTAATGATAGTAAAGATGATCCAAAATCTTGGAAATAGAATAGAGAAAATGCAAGAAACATTTAACAAGGACCTAGAAGAACTAAAGAGGAAACAAGCAATGATGAACAACACAATAAATGAAATTAAATATACTCTAGAAGGGATCAATAGCAGAATAACTGAGGCAGAAGAACGGATAAGTGACCTGGAAGATAAAATAGTGGAAATAAGTACTGCAGAGCAGAATAGAGAAAAAAAGAATGAAAAGAACTGAGGACAGTCTCAGAGACCTCTGGGACAACATTAAATGCACCAATATTCAAATTATAGGGGTTCCAGAAGAAGAAGAGAAAAAGAAAGGGACTGAGAAAATATTTGAAGAGATTATAGTTGAAAACTTCCCTAATATGCGAAAGGAAATAGTTAATCAAGTCCAGGAAGCACATAGAGTCCCATACAGGATAAACCTAAGTAGAAACACACCAAGACACATATTAATCAAACTGTTAAAAATTAAATACAAAGAAAACATATTAAAAGCAGCAAGTGAAAAACAATAAATAACACACAAGGGAATCCGCATAAGGTTAACAGCTGATCTTTCAGCAGAAACTCTGCAAGCCAGAAGGGACTGGCAGGACATATTTAAAGTGATGAAGGAGAAAAAGTTACAACCAAGATTACTCTACCCAGCAAGGATCTCATTGAGATTTGATGGAGAAATTAAAACCTTTACAGACAAGCAAAAGCTGAGAGAGTTCAGCACCACCAAACCAGCTTTACAACAAATGCTAAAGGATCTTCTCTAGGCAAGAAACACAAGAGAAGGAAAAGACCGACAATAACAAACCCAAAACAATTAAGAAAATGGGAATAGGAACATACATATCGATAATTACCTTAAATGTAAATGATCTGAATGCTACCACCAAAAGACACAGATGGGCTGAATGGATATAAAAACAAGATCCATATATACACTGTCTACAAAAGACCCACTTCAGACCTAGGGACACATACAGACTGAAAGTGAGGGGATGGAAAAAGATATTCCCTGCAAATGGAAATCAAAAGAAAGCTGGAGTAGCAATTCTCATACCTGACAAAATCAACTTTAAAATAAAGACTATTAGAAGAGACAAAGAAGGACACTACATACTGATCAAGGGATCGATCCAAGAAGATATAACAATTGTAAATATTTATGCACCCAACATAGGAGAACCTCAATACATATGGCAGATACTAACAGCCATAAAAGGGGAAATTAACAGTAACACAATCATAGTAGGGGACTTTAACACCCCACTTTCACCCATGGACAGATCATCCAAAATGAAAATAAATAAGGAAACACAAGCTTTAAATGATACATTAAACAAGATGGACTTAATTGATATTTATAGGACATTCCATCCAAAAACAACAGAATACACATTTTTCTCAAGTGCTCGTGGACCATTCTCCAGGATAGATCATATCTTGGGTCACAAATCAAGCCTTGGTTAATTTAAGAAAATTGAAATTGTATCAAGTATCTTTTCTGACCACAACGCTATGACACTAGATATCAGTTACAGGAAAAGATCTGTAAAAAATATAAACACATGGAGGCTAAACAATACACTACTTAATAACGAAGTGATGACTGAAGAAATCAAAGAGGAAATCAAAAAATACCTAGAAACAAGTGACAATGGAGACACAACGACCCAAAACCTATGGGATGCAGCAAAAGCAGTTCTAACAGGGAAGTTTATAGCAATACAATCCTACCTTAAGAAACAGGAAACATCTCGAATAAACAACCTAACCTTGCACCTAAAGCAATTAGAGAAAGAAGAACAAAAAAAACCCCAAAGTTAGCAGAAGGAAAGAAATCATAAAGATCAGATCACAAGTAAATGAAAAAGAAATGAAGGAAACGATAGCAAAGATCAATAAAACTAAAAGCTGGTTCTTTGAGAAGATAAACAAAATTGAAAAACCATTAGCCAGACTCATCAAGAAAAAAAGGGAGAAGACTCAAATCAATAGAATTAGAAATGAAAAAGGAGAAGTAACAAATGACACTGCAGAAATACAAAAGATCATGAGAGATTACAACAAGCAACTCTATGCCAATAAAATGGACAACCTGGAAGAAATGGACAATTCTTAGAAATGCACAACCTGCCAAGACTGAATCAGGAAGAAAAAAATATATGAACAGATCAATCACACGCACTGTGATTGAAACTGTGATTAAAAATCTTCCAACAAACTAAAGCCCAGGACCAGATTGCTTCACAGGCGATTTCTATCAAATATTTAGAGAAGAGCTAACACCTACCCTTCTCAAACTCTTCCAGACTATAGCAGAGGGAGGAACAATTCCAAACTCATTCTATGAGGCCAACATCACCCTGATACCAAAACCAGACAAGGATGTCACAAAGAAAGAAAACTACAGGCCAATATCACTGATGAACATAGATGCAAAAATCCTCAACAAAATACTAGCAAACAGGGCTTCCCTGGTGGCGCAGTGGTTGAGAGTCCGCCTGCCGATGCAGGGGACACGGGTTCGTGCCCCGGTCCGGGAAGATCCCACATGCCGTGGAGCGGCTGGGCCCGTGAGCCATGGCCGCTGAGCCTGCGCGTCCGGAGCCTGTGCACCCCAACGGGAGAGGCCACAACAGTGAGAGGCCCGCATAACGCAAAAAAAAAAAAAAATACTAGCAAACAGAATCCAACAGCACATTAAGAGGATCATAAACCATGATCAAATGGGGTTTATTCCAGGAATGCAAAGATTCCTCAATATACGCAAATCAATCAATGTGATACGCCATATTCACAAATTGAAGGAGAAAAACCATATGGTCATCTCAATAGATGCAGAGAAAGCTTTTGACAAAATTCAACACCCATTTATGATAAAAAAAACCCTCCAGAAAGTAGGCATAAGGGGAACTATCCTCAACATAATAAAGGTCATATATGACAAACCCACAGCCACATCATCCTCAATGGTGAAAAACTGAAACCATTTCCACTAAGATCAGGAACAAGACAAGGTTGCCCACTCTCACCACTCTTATTCAACATAGTTTTGGAAGTTTCAGCCACAGCAATCAGAGAAGAAAAGGAAATAAAAAGAATCCAAATCGGAAAAGAAGAAGTAAAGCTGTCACTGTTTGCAGATGACATGATAGTATACCTAGAGAATCCTAAATATGCTACCAGAAAACTACTAGAGCTAATGAATGAATCTGGTAAAGTAGCAGGACACAAAATTAATGCACAGAATTATCTGACAATCCTAAACTCTAATGATGAAAAATCTGAAACTGAAATCAAGAAAACACTCCCATTTACCATTGCGACATAAAGAATAAAATATCTAGGAATAAACCTACCTAAGGAGACAAAAGAACTGTATGCAGAGAATTATAAGACACTGATGAAAGAAATTAAAGATGATAGAAATAGATGGAGAGATATACCATGTTCTTGGATTGGAAGAATCAACATTGTGAAAATGACTTTACTACCCAAAGCAATCTATAGATTCAATGCAATCTCTATCAAACTACCACTGGCATTTTTCACAGAACTAGAACAAAATATCTCGCAATTTGTATGGAAACACAAAAGACCCTGAATAGCCAAAGCAATCTTGAGAACGAAAAATGGAGCTGGAGGAATCAGGCTCCCTGACTTCAGACTACACTAGAAAGCTACAGTAATCAAGACAGTATGGTACTGTCACTAAAACAGAAATATAGATTAATGGAACAGGATAGAAAGCCCAGAGATAAACCCATGCACATATGGTCACCTTATCTTTGATAAAGGAGGTAGGAATGTACAGTGGAGAAAGGACAGCCTCTTCAATAAGTGGTGCTGGGAAAACTGGACAGGTACATGTAAAAGTATGAGATTAGGGCTTCCCTGGTGGCGCAGTGGTTGAGAGTCCGCCTGCCGGTGCAGGGGACACAGGTTCGTGCCCTGGTCTGGGAAGATCCCACATGCCGCAGAGCGGCTGGGCCCGTGAGCCATGGCCGCTGAGCCTGTGCATCCGGAGCCTGTGCTCCGCTACGGGAGAGGCCACAACAGTGAGAGGCCCACATACCGCAAAAAAAAAAAAAAAAAAAAAAGTATGAGATTACTCCCTAACACCATACACAAAAATAAGCTCAAAATGGATTAGAGACCTAAATGTAAGGCCGGAAACTATCAAACTCTTAGAGGAAAACATAGGCAGAACACTCTATGACATAAATTACAGAAAGGTCCTTTTTGACCCACCTCCTAGAGAAATGGAAATAAAAACAAAAATAAACAAATGGGACCTAATGAAACTTCAAAGCTTTTGCACAGCAAAGGAAACCATAAACAAGACGAAAAGACAGCCCACAGAATGGGATAAAATATTTGCAAATGAAGCAACTGACAAAGGATTAATCTCCAAAATTTACAAGCAGCTCATGCAGCTCAATAATAAAAAGCAAACAACACAGTCCAAAAATGGGCAGAAGACCTAAATAGACATTTCTCCAAAGAAGATATACAGACTGCCAACATACACATGAAAGAATGCTCAACATCATTAATCATTAGAGAAATGCAAATCAAAACTACAATGAGATATCATCTCACACCAGTCAGAATGGCCATCATCAAAAAATCTAAAAACAATAAATACTGGAGAGGGTGTGGAGAAAAGGGAACACTCTTGCACTGCTGGTGGGAATGTGAATTGGTACAGCCACTATGGAGAACAGTATGGAGGTTCCTTAGAAAACTACAAATAGGACTGCCATATGACCCAGCAATCCCACTATTGGGCATATACCCTGAGAAAACCATAATTCAAAAAGAGTCATGTACCAAAATGTTTATTGCAGCTCCATTTACAATAGCCAGGACATGGAAACAACCTAAGTGTCCATTATCAAATGAATGGATAAAGAAGATGTGGCACATATATACAATGGAATATTACTCAGCCATAAAAAGAAACGAAATTGAGCTATTTGTAATAAGGTGGATGGACCTAGAGTCTGTCATACAGAGTGAAGTAAGTCAGAAAGAGAAAGTCAAATACTGTATGCTAACACGTATATATGGAATTTAAGAAAAAAAATGTCATGAAGAATCTAGGCATAAGACAGGAATAAAGACACAGACCTACTAGAGAATGGACTTGAGGATATGGGGAGGGGGAAGGGTAAGCTGTGACAAAGTGAGAGAGTGGCATGGATATATATACACTACCAAATGTAATGTAGATAGCTAGTGGGAAGCAGCCGCATAGCACAGGGAGATCAGCTCGGTGCTTTGTGACCACCTAGAGGGGTGGGATAGGGAGGGTGGGAGGGAGGGAGATGCAAGAGGGAAGAGGTATGGGAACATATGTATATGTATAACTGATTGACTTTGTTATAAAGCAGAAACTAACACATCATTGTAAAGCAATTATACTCCAATGAAGCTGTAATAAAAAAATAGTAATAATATACTTTGCATTCCAGGAGCTCACAAATAGTGATAAGGATAGAAAGTTACCTAAATGACTCCAAAATAATTCAAAAAGTAATAATTGTGAAGAATATGAATCAATATTTTATAGTGATGTTATCAATTCTGGCTTAGGAAGTGTGAGGTGAAATTTTAGTGCCATCTTTAGAGATAAGCATTATTTTTCCAGGCAGGGGCAGTAAGGGCAGGGTATCCTACACATAAGGAAGAGAAAGTGGATGAAGTTAGAAACTGGATGTCTTATTTGCGGAACAGTGAATAGCACTGAATGTTTGAAAAATGTGACACAGTGTGCCCAGATGGTGAAGGAACACCTGTGGAAAGTCAAGGAGCATAGTCTTCATGTCAAAGAGGTGGGGAGCCATCAATATTTTTGAGCACATGAGTCCTTAAGAAAATATTCCACTGAGAGTGTAGGAGATAGACTACATCAACAGGGGATAGAAATAAAGGTTATGTAAAGGTAACTGTAATAAGAGTTACCTGTTAATAAAGGATGATGATGGCCTGGATGAGAAAAGAGTGCAGTGAATAGAGAACTCATAGGGCAAAAGATCAAAGCAAACCAAAGCAAAATTGATAAGATAGTCATTTTCTCACCAGTCATTGCAGTATTTTGTTTATTCTCTTAAAAATGCTCATCATAAGCAATCCTGATAGCATCAGTTTTTTATAGTCTTATTTCCCCTCTTAATATAAATTTCTTGAGGTCAAAGATGTATTTCTATCTGTAAAACATCCATAAGTACTGTCACAATTTGTCACTCATGTTAGTGGCTTGCTAAAAGTCTAATGAATAAATGAAATTTTCTGTTAACAAAGAGGAAAGTGAAAATTACCTCTAAAATGAAACAAGAAGTCAGAGTAATGAGTTATTTGCAGTTTGATCCAAAAGAAGTACCATTTTTACGTCTTGATATAACAGCTTTGTTTCACTCTACAATCAAAGAAAAATCACTAATGATCAGTGAGTTTTTTGTTAATTTCAGACTCTTCCTCTCCCTTGTCCATATTTAGAAAAAAACAGGGTGACAAAATAATTAATATAATGAACTTCATTTAACCATTGTAGCTATTACAGGATAAAAATACCTATATAACCAAGCTTCAAATTCACACACAAGCACTCAAATATATATTTTTCCGTAGTGAGAAAGTTGGGTCTAACCTAGAGGTAATAATTCTAAATGCTTCTATTTTGTTATCTGTTAACATGGAACAAAAGCAAATCCACTCTCCTTAAATATGAAATAACATATTTTACTTAAAATTAAGCCATATTTATAGTGTGTTATGAGTTTGAATTGTTCAATTTTACTAAATTATGAGATAATTCTGCTACCATTCCTGTTAACTTAAAACCAAAATTTGATTACGGGATTCTGTAAATGAAGTTACCTTCAAAATTCACTTTCATGATTCATCAATACCTTCTTTTAAAGGGTTAGGTACAACTTGGCCCATGAAAGTCATATGTCAACTTTCTCCCTAAATCACATAAATGAGTAAAATGGTGTGCCAGTAAATGAACAGAACTGTGCCATAAAATATTTACCTATAGTCTGTTTATTAAAAACTACTTAAAATACACCTGAAACTCTTTTGCAATGGTATCAGTAAAAATTCATCTCAAATTCATCTTAACATTTCGAGTTACTGCTTCTTTTATGTGTTCAAACTATTTTATTTCCTCTTATAGGAGAAATAGAATTTTTATTCCGTACTTCTCTTTAGTTTTTACTTATAAAAGTTGCATTTTAAATATGAAGGTAAAGGTGCTGGGTTACTTTTTAGGGTATTGATTACATGTAGGCATGATCATTTATACCTAGAGCCTCATTAACATGAAATTGAGAAAGGAGCTCGGGAAACAGGAATTTATTGTTTTTATTGTTGTACAATGACCTATGGATGATTCTTTCTCAATTCCTTCATTTATCTTTCAAAGGTAATTGAGGATCTATCCCATTAAAGAGAAAAGCAATTCAAACCTAAAATCTACAAAAGAAAGAAGAATGTTTTCTTTTTTTTTTTAGGTTTAAGTCATCTATTGTGGAGATATTGGGATGAAGTAAAACATTAAGTCAACTCTGATGTTACATGTAATCTACCTTAAATAATTATCACTTGGGTTGCAAATGATGGAATCACTTATCAATGACTAGCACTTCATCTAAAATATCTTGTCATAAGTTGTCTTCAGAAATAAGTGTTATCCCCCTTTTTCCTAAATAAAAATCTGAAACTAAGAGAATTTGAGTAACTTTCTCCAAATCACAGACCTTATATAATGTGGAAAATGATTCAACATCTTATTTTTCTGATCTCTACTCAACATACTGCCTCCTTTTCTCTGATACACGATCTCTGATAATGGAAAGAAATCAGCTTCAGCAATTTGACCAAGGTTGCAGTCACCTCACATTCTATGTCAATGTACTCACTCTGCAAAAAAAGACTCCTCCTTCAATTCTCTGACCGGCCCTGGCCAGATGAAGGAGGAAAGCTCAGAAAGGGTTTGTGCCTTACGGGACTCTCCTCATTTTGCTCCAAGAAAAAGGGCTAGTTTGAGCAGAATTATGTTGTTTTTCACTGGGCAAAAAAAAAAAAAAATAACCAAGCAGAAACCTATACAGTTTTTCATACACATATACTTTGCTGTGAGGACTCTGCAAACTGTATTTGTGAATCATATGTAAGATTGAACGTCAGGGAGCTTCTTTCTTTTGGAACCAATAACCTTCCTTCAGAAAGGAAGGAAATGAAATCAAAGTAGACTGACCCAGTTTTAAAACAAATGATAGTTAGGGATGAAACAAAGGAAGGAAGAGAGAATGACAAGTCTCAAACTTAACTGACAGAGCTATAAAGATCTTTAAAAGCAAAAACTAGACAAAGCAAAATGTGCACAAAGGAAAACAGTAAAAAAAACTTAAACTACTCTAATTTTCTAACAATTTTTTGTAAGTATAAGCCTGAAATAATTACTTAGCAAAGCATTCAAAGAGATCAGAACAGACACCAAAGACATTCTTTTTGTTTAAGTTAATTTTTTTTAGTAAATTATAAGGGTCCACATTTCATTATATGCTGCATTAAATGCATAGTCAGCTTTTAAAAACTTCCATAGAAGCACTAGAGAAGAATGTTTTCAGTTCATTTCCCCTCGTAATACAAATTATACTTTTATCGAACTTCTTTTGAAAATGCTGATCTTCATGATCATATTCTTAAACTACACCATCATAAACAATAAAGTTTTTCACTTTTTCAAAAAAAAGTTTCTCAGTTTCTCTTTACAGAGGGTTTTCACATTTTTAAAACTAAGTTTCTCTCATTTTATATTTCTGTATTGAGTCATGTTCAAATGGGCTTTAAAGGTTTACTACTTCAATAAAAGACATGAGCAATTACACCAGGTATTGTGACTTTGGGACAAAGTAGAGGCTTACTTGAACAGAATGCTGAAGATTCAAGGAACTGCCATGAATATCTACTAAAACCTCTCTACCCTGCAGCAAAGCCAGGCTTATCTGTAAGTCCCTGATTTCATCTAGGCATTAAGAAACACAGGTAGATACAAAAGTACCACACTCTGAACTGATTATGAATTAACAGTGCTGTCTTTGAATAAGTTCTTGCTTTTATCACTTTCTTGTCATCACAGGTAATACCAAATGGGTGTGTCTCCGAGGCTTTAAACCTATCCATGTAATCCTGTGGAGTATCCACTTATGTTAACTGGATACTACATATCAGCTACTGTGTCCACCAGTACATACTGGTTTTATCCATCTCAACAAACATTTCTGAAATTGACCTCTTAGTTACATATGAGTCCATCTCAGCATCCGATGAATCTGTATCCAGTGCAGGCACCAAGGCCTGGCTCAGGTAAGAGAATATGGCTCTGTTAGCAATTGTTAAAAAGCAAACTGAGTCTCACACATGTAATAGCCACACATAAAAAATCATGACCATCAACACAGGCATGACTCACAGGCATGACTCAACACAGGCATGACCATCAACACAGGCATGACTCTTTAGTCGTTTCCCTGAATCACTTCTGTCACAGAAATCTCTTTAATCTGATTTTATTAAAATCAAAATGGACAGGGAAAACAGAGTGAGGAAGCAAAAATTAACAAGCTTTAGCTGAACTACATCTAGTCTTAGACGTGGTTCAGGTTTCCCAGAAGCAAACTCATGCTTTACACCTTCTCTGCCTACAGATCCTGTCCCACTGATGAATTCCAGCTCCTGACCCACTGGAACAGTCCAGTCAACTGACCTGGATTCTAAGATTAAATCATGTTAACCTTAAGGCAGATTAAATCAGCATTCTACCTGATACTGAATATTAAAGCACATCTTCAGAGTATCTCTGAATTTATCATTTATTATATAAATCCATTTAACTAAGTTTATTTCAAATACATCAGAATATCTTAAATTATATATTTCATATTTTTGTAATATCATCACATTGATGATAATTAATTACATTTCTTTACATATCATACTTTGGACAGGAATATGCCATACTTGGACATTTTTCTAAGCAGATAAGGTATTAAATGGGGTTTTAATAGGGACAATCTCGGCACACAATTATGGAACTATAATTATATCAAACCAAGGCTAAGGAAACAAATTTGTAGTAAAAATAATACATTAGAAACTACAAAGAACACTGTATTATAGAAAGGGCTAGGGCTAGAGAATCAGGATATCTTAGTTCTATTCCTTGCTCTGACAAAAGTATTTGACCCTCAGCAAGTCACTTAACTCCTCAGTTTCAAGTCCCTCTTCTACAAAATAAGAGAGATGAACATGCTTGACATACACTGTGATCACAGAGACCAGAAATATAGGCACATATTTGACTCACTGATCATATTAAGTGACCTATAAATGCCTGCACTTGACAAGCTAGGGGAAGGTTATCTGTAGTGGTTCCAACAAATTGGTGCACTACTCCATTATGCCAGAGCAGTGAGGGAATTTTTGAATTATAATTTCCAGAACTCGGCTGGACAAGGTGGTTGTATAGAGTGAGTTTCAAGCTCCCAAATATGAACCCCTTAATTACTTCATCTTGGGTACACTACAGGTGCAGTAAAAATCAGAGACCCAACTTTTCTGTGGTGCATGAGATAACATGGGTAGGGTCTTATGGAAATGCTGGGTCATTGCAGAACATTTACCACAATTTTGCATGATATATTGCATTATAATTGAGGGACAATACACTGAACATAACATGTTGTAATGCAATGTCAATAAACTTTAAAATTTTATAGTCACCCTATGACTTTACAAATGACCATCTCCAAGTAATATGCAAAAGAAAAAAAATACTTGATTAAATATTGCCATCTCTAAGTATTTTCAATTCTCTTTTAGTTATGGATTTAGAATAGTATATTATCAACTATAAAATGTAATGACTTGAAAATGTTCACAGAGTGTTTACAGTGCTAGAAATGAAAACCTTATAGAATTTAAAAGGGAAAGCTTGATGAATAAAATTTTAAAACATGTCCATCAACAGATGAGTGTATAGACAAAATATGCATATACATACAATGAAATATTACTCAGTCTCTTAAAAATGAAGGGAATTCTGATACATGCTACAGCATGAATGAAACTTGAAGACATTACACTAGGTGAAATAAGCCAGTAAGAAAGGACAAATATTGTATCATTCCACTTAAATGAGGTATATACAATAGTCAAATTTATAAAGATAGAAAATACAATGGTGGTTGCCAGGGGCTGGGGGAAGGAGGGAATTGGGAGTTACTTCTTGACATGTACAGAATTTCAGTTTGGGAAGATGAAAAAAGTTCTGGAGATGAATGATGATGATGATTGCACAATAATATGAATAAGTATGCTGAACTGTACACATAAAAATGGTTAAAATGGTAAATTTTATATTATGTATATTTACCACAATAAAATGTCATAAATAAATCTAAAAAGCACCTTTAAAATATTTTTACATTTATTAAAATGAAATAAACTCAGCATATTAAAGTAAATGTGATACCAATAAGTTTTATGCAACTTAAATTAGTAATAATGAATGTTCAACAGGTTTAAAATATTTAATGGCTTCTTTATGCACATCTTGAAGACCATATTTATCATCACAAGACTTTAGACCAAAGTATTTTGCCTATTTCTCCATTCAGTCTTTAGCTACTCACTACATAATTACTCACATTTTCTCACTCTTTTGCCCCACTTTACCAGTCTCAATCCCACTGACTTCTCCCCACCCCTATATCACTGTTGACTACTACTCTTTCCGTAGTTACTGTCTGTAATATTTACTTATCCATTCAATGTCATAGCACTTTGACAGTTCTTGAAAGAGTTTTTGCATTGTTATTTCACATTATATTTGTTTATATCTCCTATCCTCACCAGGATTATCTATAACTTTATTATATACATATATATATATATATATAATCTCTATACTCTCATAGCTCTTAGTACAGGACATTTTATTGCTCAATATTATTATTGATATGAATTGCCAATAGGGTGCCTATTTTTAAAGCCAATTGAAACTCAGGATTTGGGGAAATGGTACTGAAATTAACAGAGACTAAAAAGATTAAAAATGTAACTACAATCTAATACATAAAAAGAGGTAAAATAATTCTATTTTAGCTTGGATAAGTATCTCATAAATCAATAGGTGCTCTTCCTAGCTTCTGGTTTTACTTTCACTTAGAAGAACACATATAAAGTAACTTTTGGTATTTTTCTTCCACAAATATTTATAACCATGTTTTTCTTTTTCTCTCTCATTGTTTTATATTTGATATTTGAATGTGTTTGGGATTTGATTTTTTTAAGTTTTCCCAGGTTCCATGAAATTTAATGTCACCATATTTTCCTGTACCAGGAAAATAACTCTACTGTTCACTTTGCCAGTTGTGATTTTGCGATATTTTTAGCATCCAAAAGAGCCTATTTATGTCCCTTAATACACACACACACAAGCACACCACCCATGTACCTCCGCAACACATACACAGCTGCCAGAGTTTACAGTGTATGTGAAGAAGGTAACTGCAGGACAATGTGTTTTCACAGCAACATTAGAAAGACAAGAACGGTACAGGACACCATAAAAAAGAGAATGGTCCTTAGGTCCTTCCTTAGGTCATCAGAGAAGGTCCCTACAGAAGGTGTCACTGGACCCTTTAAAGATCAGAAAACTCTTCAGGTAGACACAGAGAGGGGCTGGAAATAAGAAAAATTTCAATCTGACTTTTCTTCTTTTTTACCTCTTACCTCTACTCCTGGAGGGTTTATTTTATCACCTATCATTTCCCTTCCCTCAACAGTAGCAGCAACATGGAATTTATTCAGTTCCATATTTTGTTTCTTATATTCCATTTCTAGGATTCCTTAAAACACTGTTGAAAAGAAGTATATGCAGAGGAGTGTTTGAGTGGGTACATAAGTACAGAATTATCACCAGATATTAGATCTTACCTGTGGCAAAGAGGTACCATTATATTATAGCTAGGCTAAGAAAGGAATCATCCTCTTGGCATTGGGGAAGAGAAGAAAACCTCTTTGGGATTTGTAATTATTACTATGGGTAAATGTTTAAATTAAGAAAGGAGATAATGTTGATAGCTAAAGGATCTTTAACCTTAAGTGTTTTTCTATAATTGTCAAGGTTGAATACATATTATATTCATATGTAATGTATATTCTCTTTGCTCCCAGAAAGTGATCTGACACAGCCCACAATAAAAGACCCATCAGTATTAAGTAGTAATAAATCACCCAAATTTATTTTTAGAGATGAATTAGTGAATTCAATTAGCTTCAGGTGACATCAGTACATAGGGCATATCACTCAGAGCATGAAAAACTCTCCTGAGTTTCAATGAGTTTCTGAATATTCTCCATAGTAAATATGATTACAACTGTATTTTAATCATATGCAATTTATTTAAAGTATGTCTTCTGATGATATCAGTTTTTTTAAAAGTCAGATAAAAGTGCATTCCTTTTGAAATTACAAAGTATATATTTAGTGGAGTGATTTGCAATGGCTTTTGACCATGGAAATATGATAGTACTTTAACCTTTTTATGAGCTACCTGTTTAAACTAGTAGTGAAAACAATGAGTGGTGTGAAAATGAATATGTTTTATAAATACATAAAACAAAGTTACTTTACAAAATAAAATATTAACAACTTTAATAATTTTTGTAGCACCCATTATCCAGATAATGATACAAAATGGAGTGCGAAAAAATAAGTCACTGGTTCGCTGCATAAAAAAATGCAATACCACGAATATTACAAGACAGACTTCAGTTATTATTTTGGAACGAAATAATGATTTAATCTTTATTTGGTCATGCATTCTTTTTTTCTGGTTTATGAATCTTTATGATGCGAACCATGACCTATTCCCCTTTGCATCGTAACATTGAAGCATGATGCACTGCACCTTGATCGCTGAGCAGAAAAAGTAACAAATCAATATCCATTACATCAAAGTGAAATATCTCAAATATGCAAAATATTTTCTAAGGTTGAGCTTTAAGTTATAACTAAACCATTCAATCCCTTTTTCCTTTCCCAACACCTTTATCTTTAGGACAAGTTCAACCCATATGCATATCTATGTTAGTATTAAAAAATTTGGTACCCAATACCTATTACAATATTTTTAATCTTAAATTTTTATAGCATAGGTTCTACTTCTAGTTGAAATAGCTGAAAGGAAATTAGCAATTATGGATGAAGTACTTTAAACTGATAAGTGAAAATAAACAAATAATTAGATCCCATGTATTTATGTGGATGTTTCTCACACATCTACTCTAGCTTGGTATCACGTGGTATCAATGATTCTTTCATTCAGTAAAACTCTAAAGTACATATTATGTCACACAAATAATTTAGGACTCTGGAGTGGGATGTGTTTACGCGCTTTTGTGAAACACTCTGTTTTGATTAACTCCTTTCATTGAATAGCAGAAAGCAGTCATCTTGATTACCTTCATAAAGAGTCAATTTTAAATATATTTTTAAAAATTAAAGTAATCAATTATTTTCTCTCATTTTTTGAGAAGGAAGTACTTTGGAACAAGCAGTCACAAACTCAAATTCTTACCTCCTGAGATTATTTTATCTTATAAATTCTAAACTTCTCCTTTCATGCCCTCTCTACCTACTTTTCTCAAAAACATTAAGGTTCTTGGTCCAAAGCAAGTCTGTGATGATTTATAATTGTTAGTGTTTTCTAATAAAAATATCCCTATAAATAAAAACATTAAATTTTCTAATATTCAGAACACACCATAAACATGATTTAACTAAAGGCCAAATAAAAAAAAATATATTTCTTGAAATATATCAACAAAATCTGTTATACATTATCTTCAGCATTACTTAAAGTGAATAACAATGTGACAAAGCGAATCAGTACTTATCTAAGTGTTTATATAGGTACCATTATAATTAATAGATATCTCTTTCTTCAATTACTAATCCATATTATGGAAAATAAAGTTAATTTTACCAACACAACAGTCCATGTTACTAAGATAGGTTGTAGAATTTACTCACACTGACCTTAAAATTCAGATAGTTGTTGACCTCTTAGGAAGGTAATTATAGATAAACTTATACTTGAACAAAGGGAAACAAAATAATGACTTTTGGGGAGGTCTTTACATACTGATACTATGTAAACTCCTGATGAGAAATGCTTACCCCATTTTAATCTTCTTGAAAGTCAAGCATAGTATGTGGATAATGGAAATACATATTTTCATCTTGCTATAATTTAATGAAGACACATATTGGGAATCTTTTTTTTTTTTAAACCAGGATGATGGGGGAGGTCTGAATATATGTAGACATATTATGTAGAAACTTATTGTATCCTGGAATGTTAAAGGAAGATGATATATATATGAAAACCAAGTTCTTCAGTTAGAAGATTTTTTTTTTTTTTGAGAAAGTGAGCTTTACAAATACAGCTAGACTTCGAAGACAAGAAATTAATTTGTCCCCTTACATATCCCTAACACAACTCCACAGCCTCTGCCCCAATATACATGATCCTAGCACCTTACTATAGCTAATATTAACAAGTTGATGTGCTACATAGTCCAAATTCCTATTATCATACAAACATAAACAAAACAAATACATATACTGATTGTGTTTATCAAAATAGAATTATTTTACATATATATTATTTCACTCAATTATGTCTCTTCTATATCATGATCATATTTTCAAATAATCTACAGAAGTCCATTTTTTCTTGTTTCCAAGTAATTTAAGATATTTTATATAATTAATGTAAATGGGAAAATTCTGTTAGATTTACACAAGGAAGGGTTTACCGGTGTTTGAAAAGTGGCCTGCAGAAAGGTATTATGATACAAAGGAGTATACAGAATGTTTTGGATTTTAATTTATGAGTAAGATCAGGGTTTGGGTCTTCCTAAAGTTTTTTGTACATACTGAGAAGAACTGAGTGAAATGTTATTGGAAAATGCTCATTCTTAAGATAATCCCCATCATTCCAAAGTCCATAGATGTCACAAACATAATGTAAAATTTATACTCATAATATTCATTTACTTAGTTCTCATATTTTATATGTAAATATGGTACACAGTTCCCTTTTGATATAAGTTTATAAACAGTTTATTTTTTTCTATAAGAAGAGCATGCTTCAGTAATGCATTTTTAATTGAAGTACTATTCTCCCTCCCATGCTAGCTTTAAAGATAATTACATCTGATAAAGTTTTACATTTATGCATATTGTCTAGTAAAATACATACTGCTTAGTAAGTTTTCATGTTTAAATAATTTTTGATTTAATAAATATAAAAATGTACTAATAACTTTTATATGCAGATAACTTGTTTCTTGATAATTTATATTCGAGATGTGTATAAACCTACTTAACTGGATGCACATATTTTTAAAGATTTCCAATAGCAAGGAAACATTTAGACAACATTAAAATAACAGCCTCAATAGACAAGGTATCTATAACATATGCTACACTTATGTTGTGTTTCTCTCAAAGTGCTAAGATCAAATAAGCACTTTCAATCAATAATGGAGTATGGAATTTCCATAGAAGCATTAAGAACACCCAAAAATGCTGTGAGTACATTAAACAGTTAGCATCAAATTTTAGTTTCCTTTTCATACATTTGTTATAGCTTTCAACTGAATATACATATAACATGTTTAAAATGTAACTGATTCTAAAATCATGCTAATTTCCTAAGTATTTTTAAGTAAAAGACTCAGAATAACAGGAAAGCCAACAACCTAAAATACACCATTAGAAAATTAATTTTACAATGTTACCTTATATCTATATTGAATTTTCCTGTACATAGAGGCACCATGAGTAGCATGACAAAAGGTCAAACAATGGCTTAGCAGTTATGTTATTTCTTAGCTGACAGAAAACTATACCACCAATAATGATAGCAGAAACAATAACAGTATCAAAAAACAAATAATTGTTTGACTGAGACACCTTAAAAACATATACATGTTATGGGAAAACAATGCATTCCAAGTCATGAGTACTACATATGGAATAATTCAAATCAGGAGTCATTTTAAAGTGTGCTAATATTTACAAACATGAACTTAAAAACTAACCCCACTGCCAACAAAGTATATCCTAATGAAAAAAATATACTCAGATTGAAATTTGATTATAAAATCAAACATTTATTGACTTATAAAGAAAATGATAAATTCATCAGCAAAAGATGAATCTTGTTTAACATTCTGAATTTTGTCAAACTGCACAGAAAACGTCTCATGAGGAAGTATAGTCCTTGTGTCTCTAATTTGAAATTCATCCACTCTTCATAGAGACACTAAAACAAGCACACTCCCTGGTCAGTAAATCTGGAGGCAGGTCATAGAGGCATCTGTTGTCCATATACCTATTTAATGAGGTCATTTGGTACACATGCCATGCATTGGGGAGCGCTTAATTTTTATTAGTAGGATTAATCTAGCTAAGAGTTACTGAATTAAAATTATCTTTGAAATGAAATAGAACACTCTTGTGTCTAATTTGCTCAAATTTACTGTCATATAACTCTTATCTATAAACCACTTTGGGAATGGCTAAGAATAAATATATTAGTCTTCATACACATTCCCATCAAAATAACCAAGCACTTTCGTGACTCTGAACAATAATTAGAACGCAACAGATTTTAAAGTATGAATATTGAATTGCCTAGTAATAGCCATCCTCGATGATTTGGGAATCTGGAAACTCTGCTGTATATTGAATAAGGAATAACCTTTCAAGCCATCATTTTTTTTTTTTTTTTGCGTTAGGCGGGCCTCTTACTGTTGTGGCCTCTCCCGTTGCGGAGCACAGGCTCCAGACGCGCAGGCTCAGCAGCCATGGCTCACGGGCCTAGCCCCTCGGCGGCATGTGGGATCTTCCCGGACCAGGGCACGAACCCGTGTCCCCTGCATCGACAGGCAGACTCTCAACCACTGCGCCACCAGGGAAGCCCCAAGCCATCATTTTTAATAACAAAGGGTATTTACATGAGTAGAAACACTGTAAAGCAGAGTCAACTATTCAAAAATGAAGAGAATTAAAAGTGTTCATGCAATGCCATCATGCTTATAATTTATGATGTTTTGACTTGTAGACGTTGTTTAAAGTATTTGTTGTTTTGGTGGTTGTTATTTTAGTGGGATTTTGTGATCCACAGATCAGATATAAATAGAAACAACAAAGCTTGAGTTCTTTAAGCCTGGGGTTCATTTAATTAAAATGAAAAAAACGAAGCCCATAGGACTTGGGGTTTTCAAGCTAATATTTCCACTAAACAGAACTCAAGGAACAGAAGTACTGTTGGGATATAATTTCTATAATTTTCTATTATTTGGAAGTGAGACTTGACCTTAGAAAAGACGTGACGGTAGAGTAATCAAGCATTCCACTGACCAAGTTCTTATCTGATATGATGTCTAGGTTAACATATGGGAAAATATAGTAAGAGTCCCACCACTATACAAAATTCCAATAAGTTAAAAACCATGTCTGGAGACCTGAGATTAATAATATTTCTCAGGAACATGATGCGTGATTTTTAGTACCAGAAACTGTTGGTATGAATTTCTAGTAAACAAGCAATCAAAGTGACAGAAAAACTACACATCTCAGAGGGTTCGGAACCTATAGTAATTCCTAGAATGACTAGCATGGCTGGTGACCACTTGTGCATAGGTGGCAGGGTACTTCAGTTGGAGAAAAAGGAAATAAATGACAAGAAACCATAACAGGGCAGGGGGCTCCATCAATATATCAATAGAAGGAAATAAGTGCACTTCTTAATGAGTGCTGTGATTGAGAAACTTTTGAGAAAAGATATCTAAGAAGCTTTCTGCATAGCACATTCCATAAAAGTCCTAGGCACATCTTCTCAGAATACCCAGCATAAAGATTAACATTGTTCTTCAAGACAGCTGGACTGGATCTCCTTTTATTACACTGATGCTTAGACTGAGAATTCAAGGCTGATTAAAGTTATGTACATGGATTAATGT
The DNA here is from genome assembly GCF_039906515.1 of Pseudorca crassidens. Classification (NCBI taxonomy): domain Eukaryota; kingdom Metazoa; phylum Chordata; class Mammalia; order Artiodactyla; family Delphinidae; genus Pseudorca; species Pseudorca crassidens. The sequence goes on along the minus strand of NC_090300.1, from coordinate 126,354,503 downwards.
CACAATTCTTAACATGTCCTTCAGGGGCTAGTACAGTCTTATCCCTGTCTGGATCTCCAGCCTCATAGTCTCCACGTTCACTACGCTGTAGCCCCACTGTCTTTATTTTATTTCTAGCAGGTACTGAAATTTCACAACTCAGGGCCTTCATCAGTACTATTCCTTCTACTGAGACTTTTGTCCCCCCAAATTCTTTGCCAGGAATCTCCTAGCATCCTTCAGGTCTCAGGTAACATATCACTTCCTGGAGGTCCACACCCTTGTTATTATCTTTCTATATGTCATTTAATTTTGCTTTATTCCTGGCTGATACAAAAACATAATTATTTGGGCAAATATCCCATACCTATATCCAAACCAAGGCACTCCTTGGCTTCCGCTACTTCCCCAGATCTAAGCCTTCATCTTCACATGGCTTTCTCCTTGTATGCTAGTCTGTCTCTAAATTTCCCCTTTTTATAGGGACACCATTCATATTGGATTGGGGCCCATCCTAATGACCTCATTTTAACCTGATCATCTCTGTAAACACCTTATCTCCACATCAGGTCACATCCTGAGGCACTGGTGGTTAGGACTTCAATATAAGAAATTTGCGGAGATACAAATCAATCTATAGTAGTGTTGGGATAGGCCATCAATTGGAATGTGCAGAACAAATAACCAAGAAAATGTTCCAAATAACTTAATTAACAACAAATGTTATAGATATTGCAAGTTAATATTACACAAAAGTTAAACAGATCATTGTCAAAGAACTTTGGAAGAAAAATTTTCTCAATTGGTAGACCTGTTTAATGCTCATAAAAATAAATGTCACTTTAGTGGGTAAAATATGTTGAAACATAAATATATTTAATTACTATGAAAGCTTTAAAACGGTACTGGCTATGGAACCAGAAAGGAAACAGTTTTGAATTCCAGCTCTACTTTTTACTAGCCTAACTACCTAGGTAGAGCTAACTTCTCCCTCTGAGTCTCAGTTTCCTCATAAAAAAAATAAGATAAATAAATATAAATAATAAATATATTTATATTTATTTATTTATTATATATTTATTTATATATAAATTTATATATTTTATAAATATCTATTATATATAAATATACTTATTAATTTAATATATATTAACATATGATTAAATATATAATAAATATATCTTTATTTAATATATATATTTATATATAAAATAAATTTATAAATTTAAATATAAAATAAAATAAATAAAAATAATAAAATTTCTGCTCCTACTCATCACAATGTTCTACTCATTTAGGTATTTATTCATCTCCCTTAGCTTCCTCTCTAGTTTTTGAATCCTGAAAGAACAAGCATGCTATTCCCAACTGCCTAAGACATGGTACTTAGTAGATGCTGACTCTTTGTTGGGTGTATACTGTAGTGGGATAATGAAAGTGTGTTTAAGTTGTGATTTACCATTCAAATGTTCTTTTTTCTGATTTCATTACTGTGGTTAAAATATATGTTTATGACAATGATGTTATGGATGGAGCTGACCATTTCTGTATATGTAGGAAAAAATAACAAAAAAATAAAATAAAATACTTTGAGATGCTGCCATTAGTCAGCTTTTTGCAGATGGAAGTAATTCTATGTCTCCCCAACCACTTTCCTTCATCTTTGCTGACACTTATCTGTACAGATAGCTAAAAAATAAAACAAAAACTCTCTCTCCTTCAAGACAGTTTCCTCACTTAAAACTCATCTTCTTCCAAATTAAATGCTGTAACTTTACATGTGCACTTCTGAGGCCCAAGTAATCATATGAGTGATACTTTATCATTTAAGTGAGGAGAGCTGGACTGTTATCTGGATTAAAGGTGCCTAGACAAGCTGTATTTTGTAAAGTTGGTTCCACCCTATCCTCTCTATTGTGCCTGCTCTCCAATATAGAATACAGAATGTATACCATCATCACACTAAATTACTAGTCATATTTCTGTGATATTATAGAAATATAACATCAGAACACTTTAAATAATGATTATTTTTTAAATTCCTCATGAATATTTAATAGATTAATTAATGTAATTCAATAATAGCAGTCCAGACCCTGTAAATAGGTGACCTTCAAGGGATAACCACATGTCCAACCAAATTTATATTTTAAACATCTAGTGAATCCCAATAACTATATAATTTATATTATTTTGCCCTAGTACATATTTCAAAATAAATAGGTTACAAAAAATAGATTTGTGATTCAAGGATAAGCAGTAACATCTGTCTAAACTCCAACTCATCACTGAATGAATTAATTAAATGTTTCCATTCAGATTATCTATTGAGAGTTTCATTTTTTAAATGTAGAAAGCTCTCTCTCCTTCAGTTCAGGTAGGAAAGGGATCATGAATGCTTATCCAGTTTAGTAGTATAAAATGCATCTAAATCTAAATGGTCTTGTTCTTTATCTTAAAAACAGGAAAAAATAAAACACACCTTACAATAGAAAAAATAATGTGTTCAGTATCTATAGCTGTGGTTGTTAAAATCAGCCAACTAATAATCAACTCAAGCCTCAGCAATAACTTGAAACGACATCTAGACTATACTTTTGAGAATACTTTGAAAGAGACTGTTTAATATTTAATATGGCCTTTAACTCTCTTTTAGAATAGAAATATCAAAGTGCCTGCAGATTATGTAGATTGGTACCATTCAGGTGAATTCTGCAGCCTTCTAGCTAATGTCTACAGCTGGCTTCTTTTCTCTGAATAGCTACTCTGAATCTTCACATCTTTTCAAACCTGATACTATTCTTACCCCCTTTCCATTCAGCATCTTTTTACCTTAGAGAGAAGAGAAAAATGTCAGCTGACAGGATCCCATACATACAAACTTAATTTAGGGCCCATCTTCACTTGGATTCTTACCTTTCCCCCAGCACTTCTAGTTGCATGTATATTGCACATATAAGAAAATCTCTTTATTAGGGCCCTGGATAACTTGGCTTCCAACCATGGGCATTCTCCTTCAGCTCCTATTCATTTTATAGCTCCCACTTCTTCCTCTCTACTTGCTCTAATGCTCCAGTTTGTCACATTAAAATATGCCAGAAAACAGGCAAAAAACCTTCTTACCCTTCCCAATAAGAATATATATCTGTGTGTATATATATATATATATATATACACTACTTTTCCCCCAATTAAGCTATGATTATTGAAAAAGAGACATATTTCAGTATCCCAATTTTATCATTTTCTACCATTGCTTAATATTGTGTGATAGATTTATACCTTGTCATGACAGACAATTTTAATTGGTATTTAATATTATTACTGCTCTTATATGCCTTAAAATTCTTGTTTTCTGATAATCTTTCGATGCCTAAAATTGTCTGCTTAAGAATATATTTAAAATATCTGTATAGAAAATTAAAAGGGACAAACAATACAACATATACGAACTGACATTTTTTCCTTCAAATAAAATAATTTTTTAAAGAAAATGTTCCAAAATCTAGAGGATTTAGACTAAGAAAATAGAGATATGCATACACAGATATGATTATGCATTTATAACATAATACATTTACATATCCTTGAATGCTAGAATGGATATTAAAATGGTTTGACTATTGGTGATTATTTTCACTGATGGTATGATCATTTTATTGCTTTTCAGTAATGTGGTAAGTTGAAATATATCAAAATATCACTATTTTAAGAAATTATATTAAATTTCATAGCAGTGGAATAAATATACTGCTATTAGCATATACACAATAGTCATTCATTTACAAATATATGTCAAGCATGTACAAACACAACCCTCACCCTATAATTGGATTAATTCAGACATGTGAATGGCATATTTCACATAATTAATTATAATTATGCAGAATCCATAAAGTTGGGCATTTTCATATCTGAACAAGCATATTGATAAAAATAATTGCTCAGACATTATGACCTTTTAACTTCCAGAGCAGAATCTCTCAACTTTGGCCCTATTAACAGTTTTTTTGTTTTTTATATTGGAGTATAGCTGATTAACAATGTTGTGTTAGTTTCAGGTGTACAGCCAGGTGTTTCAGTTATACATATACATGTATCTATTCTTTTTCAAATTATTTTCCCATTTAGGTTATAAAAGAATATTGAACAGAGTTCTCTGTGCTATACAGTATGTCCTTGTTGGTTATCTGTTTTAAATATAGCAGTGTGTATATGTCAATCCCAAACTCCTAATCTATCACTCCCCTCATCCTTCCTCCACTGCTAATCATAAATTTGTTCTCTGAGTCTGTGAATCTGTTGTCAGTTTGCACTGGATAAGTCTTTGTTGAGGGTGGTGGTGCTGTGCGGGTAGGAAGGTTAGTAGCATCCTTCGACTCTACCCACCAGATACTAGCAGCACCCCGACACTCATGCACAGTTGAAAACCAAAAATATTTCCAGACACTGCCAAACATCTTCTGGGGGAAAAACATCCCCATTGAGAACCACTATTTTACAGATTGAGAATGTGTATTAATGTAAAATCAAAGAAGATACTGTGCAAAAACATTTTTAACTTGTCAATAAAATGTGGCTTGTAAGAGAAATGCTATGTAAAAGATAAAGACTACATTAATACACACAACAGGCTTTTGTATTCTAAATATAAAAAGGGTCTTAGGTTAACATGGTCCCAAAATAGTGTGATCATTTAGACATTGTTCCTATTTATCAAACACTTGTCATATACAACTTAGACACAAAGTCTAAAATGAAATATTAATTTCATTGCAATAAGCTTTTTAAAATTTTCATTTTATCGATTTAAGAACATTTCACATGAGATCTACCCTCTTAACAAATGTTTAAGCCTGCAATACAGTATTGTTTACTATAGGTACAGTGTTGTATAGCAGATCTCTAGAACTTAACTCATCAGGGTGAACTAAAACCTTATGGTCCTTGATTAGTAACTCCCCATGTCCTTCCACCCCCATCCCAGCTTCTGGAACCACCATTCCTTTATTTTTGATTCTATGTATTTGGCTATTATAGACACCTCACATAAGTGGAGTCGCACGGTATTTGTCTTTGTGCGACTGGCTTATTTCATTTAGCATAAAGTCCTCAAAGTTAATCCGTGTTGTCACATACTGCTTCTTTTTTAATGGTGAATAATATTCCATTGTGACACAGTAGATGAAATAGCTAATGAAAACTAAAGTTCTTTTTTAATGGTGAATAATATTCCATTGTGACACAGTAGATGAAATAGCTAATGAAAACTAAAGTTGCTTTAAAAGGATTAATGTCCATGCCACAGGAAGAGACAGAGATACTCTCACCCACAAATATTAAACTCAGTTTTGAGTATCATATTTTAACAACTATTGGAAACTGATGACCATGGATGGTCTTTCAAACAGGGCACTAGAAAGTCTGAAAACAGTGCAATGCAAATGAATGTGGAGACAAGTGGTTGTCTGCGGTAAGAAAAAACTTATTTTTCCTTTGTCTAGACTCATGGAAAAACATGACCTAATGGGTCATTTTATGCGTGAAATGAAAAAAAATTCTGTGTGAATTTTAAACATAAGGCTATTTCCACAGATTCTGAATGTATAACTGACAGAACAAAAGTATTTCAAAATCCATGTAAATCTTATCCTTGACATAACAACTTCTGACTCTTCAGCAATTCACTGTATGTTCTTTTTATTTTGCTTTGAGTGTATCAGCAAATGTTTGGTGATGCCTTTAATATAAATTGAAGTTAAAACATTGGTCGATTTATTACAAAGTAGATGTGTATTTAAGGTGATCCCAACATAATAAATGTGAAAACTGCTCTTAGGTATCCATGAGTACAATGAAATAATATCACACAACACAACACACACACACACACCACACACACTCAGCAACTGGGTCCCAGTAATTTTGAAAAACTTCTCTAAGTGGAAAACCCCCTGCTATTTAGCCTTTGCTTTTTTTTTTTTTCTTTTTCTTTTTCCTTTTGTTCCTAGTCTAAAAGCTTTTTTTTTTTTTTTTTTTTTTTTTTTTTTTTTTTTTTTAGGAAGATATTTGGGAGCCACTTTTGTACAATCTTTTTGTTAAGCATATGTAATCAATCCACCAGAATTCCTGGTCATTACTGATCACTGGTACAGATGGTTTTTGATGAAGTATTAAGCAGTACGTCCAATTACATAGAAGTCGTTTTGATTATAGGAGCAGGGCATTTTTTTGCAGGAATATCATGTTCTTCTCTTCCCAGTGGCTGAAGTCTGAAGAAGAGAGGAGTTGGAATTTCTGATCATGGGTAGGTAAGGCTAACATCTAAGAGGTATCCAATAAAGAAGGTGAGGGTCTGAGGAAAGAAATGGCTGTTAAAGGACTCCCAGGGAAAGTGAGAGGCCTGAAGCCTCTAAGAGTAGAGGCGACCGATAGCCACTTTTAGCTAATCAATGTTGGCATTGCATTATTTTATCTGCAACCCTTAGAAAGAGTCTTTTTAAAATGACAATTTTAAAAATGCTTTGGTTAAATGTAAGAGTGTCAATTACATGGAGAAGTTCCCAGGAAGACCAGTTATGATTGGAGGAGAAATTATGAGAAAGACCAGGTGAGAGATGACAAGCCACAGTCAGGAACAGGATGGATTTGTAGAATGTGTAAGAAGTTTGACCTGATGGGGATCACTTATACTTGTAGAATGTAAGTCTTCAGACATTGGGCAATAAAAGTAGGGGTTACTCCTCTGAAGTCTGGAAACCTTGAGAATAATAGGGTTACATACATGATGTCTTAAAAAAGGAATTCCCTTATATGGTTAAATAATCTCAAGCCGTGAAAGCAGAATATATAGCTGGTTCACTCACTGACAAATAATTGCATCTCTTTATTACATCTCAATAGTTTCACTGTACTTGTTGCAATCACTCTCTCTCCTTCCCAGCAATCTTTCAAAATTCATAGTAACTGCTGCTGTGAATTCTTTATAATATTTTCATCAATATTTAAAAGGTGAAATATATAGTGGTTACAAAGAAAGCATTTTAACTCCTTCTAGAAGTGTGCTTTTAAACCTGGATTTAGACACTTGGATCTTTCTTTCAATATCATAAGTTTATTATAAGTTTAATATTATAAGTTTTGCTCTTTGAGGTTGTTTTCCTTAAAAGGGTATTTTACAAAGCAGTAGGATTATGTATAATAAAACAAAAATATTCATTCCAGTATGTTATTAAAGAGGTAATATAGTGCCCAAAAAGTAGATGGGGGAGAAAGAAGTACAAAGAGTCAAGAGTTTTATTTCTTTCCTATTACATGATTCCAGCTCTAGCTATTGAAGGGTATCCTTCCCAAATCTGCAGGTTCCCCTTGACCTTTTCATCATGATATCCTTATCTATCTCTGTTAATTCTCAATTTTAAAACATTTAAATCAAAACTACACTCCAACTTTCAGTAGCAGCAGCAATTCAGTGAGTTAAGTAACCTTGAACAGAACTGACCCTTCCTTGCGCTTTAGATAAGTTTTTTCTTTAGCAGAAGTAACAAAAGGTCTTTTGTGACTAAAACAACACATCTCTTTGTCACTTGGCCCTCCGCTGGCAATTATCCATTTATTTTAGAATGTCACTTGAGGAATTTTTCAACTTGATGAATGAGCTAGAAGAATGGGAAACATAATCCTAAATATATAAAATAAAATTATGCCATAGGAAAAAAAAAGTCAAATAAAATAGAATTCCTTATTAATTTCAATTGGAATTCCACAATGTTCTTACCACTTTTGCTCAAAATTAAATTCAACACAGGTTGTTAATCAAGGTGTATACTACTGGAAAGTTTCATGAATAAATATGACAATCTGACTCCACGTTTAGATCTTAAAATGAATCCTGTCAATACTCTGTATCACTTCCAATATATAAATACCCCCTGGCTTTTGTTCTCTAATTACTTTTTACTATGCGTATAGACAGTGGTTGATTCAGTGCAAATAAAAATGCTTAAGCCAGAATTTCTATCCCCAGAGAGAAAACAGTTTATTGGATATCAAGCTATTGCTAAAATGGGGTACTTTAAGAACAGGTGAACTATTTTATCTTTTATTCATTTGAATGGATTTCTATTCCCATAGAAATGTATACTATACATTTAGGGATGTGTAAGTGTAATAACACTGGTGATATGAGCTAATAATTACTGAGCCTGGGAGGTACCAGGCATTTTATTTTCATGGATTTTCTTTTTCAATTCTTACATCAAGTCTGTGAATTAGTCCCTATTATTGTTATGATTTTACACATGAAGAAATTAAAGCTGAGGAAGTGTAAATAACATCTACAGAGTGATGAGGTTATTAGTCTAATCCCACCTGTGGCGCTCCTGGGCCTTGTCCTAACCATTAACCTCTACCAGCACTTCCCCTAGTGCTTTCCATTTTGTTTTGAGATGCGACATGCTTTTGTACTTATAGATTACTAAGGAACTCTTCATGCTTCTGAGAGTTCATCACATCTCAAATTAATGAGCACAGACTAAGAAGACAGTGGTCAAATAGGACTGCTCTCAAAGTAATTCAGATTCCCCATGATTATCCTCTACCTAAAAATTATCTTATTAATACATTAAACCTATCATTATTTTTAGCAAAGGAAATCATCAATGTGGTTTCCTGTTTATGACTTACTGGATACTATCTTGCTGGATCAAGAGAGATGATAAAGTTATTATTATTTTTTTTTTTTTGCTGTACGCGGGCCTCTCACTGTTGTGGCCTCTCCCGTTGTGGAGCACAGGCTCCGGACGTGCAGGCTCAGCGGCCATGGCTCACGGGCCCAGCCGCTCCGCGGCACGTGGGATCTTCCCAGACCGGGGCACGAACCCGCGTACCCTGCATCGTCAGGCGGACTCTCAACCACTGCGCCACCAGGGAAGCCCGATAAAGTTATTTTTAAACTATCCTTCCAAGTAGTTCAGTGGGTATAATCTCTCTCTCTCTCTCTCTCTCTCTCTCTGTCACTCACACACACACACACACACACACACACACACACACACACACAAATCATCTGAAAGGTTTCACAGGATGATCACATCACCAATGTGTAAGTGTTTTGGAGATCATTTAACTGATATAGCAGCTTCTATGTTTTAATCTCCTTTCTCAGTTTATCCAGCAATATCAAGTATATACTAATACTTAACAGGTCTGGTTGTCCAAAAATTAAGAGAGGTCAGATAAAGAAATACCATACATGTATTTCATTCCAGTAGATAATAGCATTATGTTTCATTTTCTGTTAAGGTATTTGTGATACACATTTTTCCTGTCAATCTCAAAATAAAAGAAAATGGTCCCAACTTAGGAGCTTAAGCAATAACTTCTTCATTTCTGCATTTAAGAAATTTCATTCTAAGAAAGTGTTTAACTGAAAAGATTTATGAGGCAGAAACAATACCATGGATTATTTCCTCAGGGCTACCAGAGATGTACCTTAAAAAGTTAAAGTTAGTTTCAAGTAAGTAGTACACCTCTCAGGTTCTGTCATGCTTTTCTCACACTCACAGTTCTCTACAGGGCAAATGTTCAGAATCTAAACTTAACAGGCCGATTTGTATTAATTTTTACAAAAATATAGTAAGCCAAAATTTCAACTCATTTTCTCTCCTAACAATTTAGAGTGAGCTTAATGTGACTTCTTTTGGAACCAATTTATTTGCTTTTTAAATGACTACCATAGTGTCACTAGTTATAAACTAACCTCATATTTTGAAACTGAGCATTGGTATTTATTAGGTATTTATTTCTACTTATGCACATACTTGCAGGTAGAACTGCAACATATATTTTTTTCTATACGTATGTGTGTAATACTAATATTTAGGTGATTACTCTTTGGCAGTATGTCCTAATAGATTTGATTAAAAATCATGCCTCTAAATTTTTTTATAACCACCATGAGCTAGTATATGAGTAGTGTATCTTCATGTATTGAATCAAAGTTATAACCTTAACATTTTAATCTACAAAGTTAGACCAGAAGAATAAATTAGTAGTAAGATTTTCAAATTAAAATGAAAACGTTAAAGTACATTTTAAAAAGCAAATCATCTTGTACAGCATGGCAATGTTGACCAAAATATATTCAACAATGGATTTATATTTATGCCTAGACTCCTAATATGTAATATTATCAAAAATATTTGTAATTCGGATTATGCAATAGCACAAAATGATAAAAAATGTTCTGCAATGACATTTGTCCAGGTAGGAATAATCTGTGGTTTATAGTGCTTATTTTATCAAAATTAGAGTTTCTAATTCTTTAGTCAAACCACTTAAAATATCAAGTTTCATTCCAGATGTTGGGTTGGGCTGAGTAATTGGTGTTTCTAGGAATCATCGTTTAAACCTACATAGAAATAAAAACTAAGAATTCAAATTATACAATAATGCAGAGGTTAAAAAAAGGAGTAGTTCAGGGGTTCCCTGGTGACACAGTGGTTGAGAGTCCACCTGCCGATGCAGGGGACGCGGGTTCCTGCTCTGGTCCGGGAAGATCCCACATGCCAAGAAGCGGCTAGGCCTGTGAGCCATGGCCGCTGAGCCTGCGCGTCCGGAGCCTGTGCTCCGCAACGGGAGAGGCCACAACAGTGAGAGTCCCGCGTACCAAAAAAAAAAAACAAAAAAAAGGAATAGTTCAAACCCATGGGAATAGATACAGTTGTACTCAGAGGAATTTTCAAAATAGTAAACGTTTTATAATTAAAAAGGAATATATACATTATATATATACATACACACATACATGTGTAAATGTATAAGAAGAAGAAAGTGAGAAACAAAATAAATTTAGGAGAGCAATATGAAAAATATTAAGTTAATGAAACAGAAAACAAAAGCACAAAAAGATAGAAAGGGGATAAATATAGCCATTACTTTATAATACCTTTAAATGGTGTATAATCTATAAAAGTACTGAATCACTCTGTCGTATACCTGAAACTTGTATAATACTGTAAATCAACTATACTTCAATTAAAATTTTTAAATAATAAAAGCTAGATTTTTAAAAATAATATATTTGTGACAAAGAAAACAGAAAAATGTACAGCATAGGAATGATATAAGGGAACATAAATATGTATATGGAAATTAGCAATTCTTATAAACTAATTTAACATTCAAATAAATAGCAAAAAATTAAATTTAGAGAAAACAATAGATTTTTTAAAAATAAAATGTAGTCTACAGGGTTGACCTCCAGAATTCAGAAAACCTAGATAGGTAAAAATACATAAAAATAAATTAAAATTAATAAAAGTTAACTATTTAAAATGGCATCTGGTCCATATGCTTCACAGATGAATTTCATCAGAATTTATAATAAAAACAACTATTTTTAATATAAATAAGTACAAAACAACATACCATATTCATGTAAGAATGGATATGGAAATTTTCAAAATAATATATTATTGGAAATAAAGAAAATAAGAAAGTATGATTAAAAGTTATCAACCATACTCTGATGCCCACCTCCAACTTTTAAACTAAAAACTAATTTTCCCTTTCAACATTTAAATGTATAGCCATCATATAAGTACTCAGAAGCAATTTTTTAAACTAAATAGAGCCTATTAATACAATTTTGTTAATTCTATAGAATTAAAACAACTAGTTCTCAATGTCTTCACAACGGAACACACAAACAAGATAACATATTTTGCTCTTATTCACGAAACAGTAGTCTGCTCTTAGTAAAAGAAAGTATATACATAAATCCTTAAAGGATGAGAAATGGTAATGACAACAGTGAAGCATAGCAAAATACAAAAAAATACACACATACAAAACCTTAGAACTGACTATGTCCAGGTTTAATGAACTCTTTATTGTCTTTAAATTCCCTTAAAAGGCCAAGAGTTCTGTGCTAAATTGTCTAATATTATCTACTTTTATTTTCACTCTTGAGGAAAAGAGTAAGCAGGATACTACACAATCATTTACTTTTTAATCATAATGGAAACCCAGCCAGAGCCTAAATTGTGTTCATTATAAGGTTTCTAACCTGTCTGAACTTGTCTGGTCGGCAGGATTACAGTGTGGGCCACTGGAGATCTATTTGCCTAACAGACTGAAAGCCTTCTGGAGAAAGAATTCATTCTAAGGAAGAGGGAGTTTCAGGATTTAAGGGAAGGGATGATTTTCAGTGCTAATGTTTGGACCATGCCTTAGATTCTTGTCCATCATAGGCCCCATAGAATCTTTAATGTGCTAGAGAAAAACATGCTACAAACAAGTCACACCTAAAACAGAACTTGGAATAAAATCTTTGGAATGCACTGAAGAAAAAGGCATCATGCCTTTGAGTCCCCAGTTACAGAGTTTACTAAGATCATGGTTAAAAGAGTCTCTCCTTCAATTGGAGAATCTAGCTTGAAATCAACAATAACAGTGGTGGAGAAATCAACTACTTTGAAGCTGATTTGTTGAGCTGCTGTTTCTGTTACATCAGAGACCTTAGCCACGGAAAGCGGCAAAACAAGACTTTAGTTAGTAAGCATCTTCCAGTAACAGAGATAAGGACATTCTCACACTTTTGTGAGAATCCATAAAGTTGACTTGGAAGAAGAAAAGGGAGAAACAGAAGTTGTGAAATAGCAAATGTTACAAAATTACAGAAACATTCTGCCTGTTCTTTCACACAACAGTATTTGCCTCCATGCCAAAGATACAGTGTTGAGCCAAAACACCTATTATGACTAACTTTATCCCCAGCCTAACACAGACAGCCTAGGAAACCTGACTTGCAAATAATTTGGATTCTGAAATGGAGTTCTTCAGCTCAATTTGATATCTATTTATCAAACATCAACTATGTGAAAAGCTACAGTGCTATGTGAGTCTCTCAGGCTGGGTTTCCTAGAAACAGCCTCAGGTGGTTTAGCCTGTAGGATATTTATTAAGTAGTGCCCTTGGGATCCCACCACCTATGAAAGGGGAGAGATAGATGCAGGATTGGGAAGATAGAGAAGTCAAACTGCAAGAGATCCAGCGACAGCATCAGCCAATCCATGGGGAGCTCAAGAGTTGGAAGGCTGCTTTAGAATTTTTCTGAGATGTACACTGAGGGCCAGGCCTTGATAACCTACCTCTACTGGCCATTGGCTGTGCATAAACCCTGGGAAAAAGTGTGACCCTAGGCATGAGACCATCCAGAGCTGAAGCAATTCCTAAAGAGACTGAAATGTGCTATTGACAGCCCTCCCTGCAGCCTGGACAGACACATCTTTCATCAGAACCATACATCACAATGAACACCAAGTAACCCTGGACCCAGACTCCACGGTCTGAAGAGAAGCAAATTTAACTATCTTCCTGAAAAGAAATGAAGATTGTCAAACTGTTACCAAATAAATATTTAACAATTTCCATAATGAAGTTAATGTTTTATACTGCTATCAAGTTTCCTACAACCTCAAGAATGCTAATGTTAACTAACAATAGCTTACACTCTTAGTGCGTATGAGTGCCAAGCACCACAGGCATTAACTCATTTAACTCTAATAGTCACACAGGGATTTAGGCACTGAATTCATTTTCATTTCTCAGATCAAGAGAGTAAGTCACCAAGAAGGTAATACCCTCAATACAAAAACTTTAGGACCTTTGGTAGACTAGTGACAGGACCTGTGGGGAATCCAAAAATGAATAAGACACAGCCTCTGACTTTGATGGTTTTCATTCTAATAGGACAAACAAAAATGTTACATATCCAAAGTTGAGGAATAATACTAAGTGGAGTTGACATAACATAGAACTGGGAAAAAATAAGGAACCAAAAGGGGTCAATGTAGAAAACAGCAAGCAATATGAATCAGTGCATCTTTTTATTTTGGCCAAAATTGTGGTATTGAGACACTAGAGTTCTCTTAACACTCATAATGTCCCCACCCCCCAAGCAGAAAAACAATGTATGAGTGGCACATAATCTCAGACTTAACTCCACTTAAAAGCAGGTTTTGAAATAAAGTAACTGGATTCTAAAATGCTTATTTCTTCAGTGTATCCTTAAGGAAATTTATACCTTTCACTTTTTTTATCTCTGTTATAAATTGGGAGAGTTTGTGAAACACAAATTAAGGAGTAGATCATATTAAAATGGATTCATGAAGGATAAAAACATTTTTGCATATTACAGTACTTAATGTGAATCAGATAAACGTCCAAATTTTGCAAGTTCTAGTTAGTCAATGTGAGTAGTCATTAGATTGGTCACTTTATCTAAGACAGAGTGTAGGATTAGTGTGTATCTAATAATCTAGCGTAATGAATCAGGTTGTCTTCAAATGTTCCTACCCCAATGATACTATCTCTGCTTGCATACTACGTACATTTTCAAAAGCCCATGTATATGCTAACCTTATGTAATATTAACAATATTAAATGAAAACTTTAGCATATAACCTCCTTATGGTAATCTGCAGAGAAAGAACTGGCTATGACAGTCAGTGGCTGATTCCAGTTCTCATGCTCTTCTTTTATTTTGCGGTACGCGGGCCTCTCACTGTTGTGGCCTCTCCCGTTGCAGAGCACAGGCTCCGGACGCGCAGGCTCAGCGGCCATGGCTCACGGGCCCAGCCGCTCCACGGCATGTGGGATCTTCCCAGACCAGGGCGCGAACCCGTGTCTCCTGCACTGGCAAGCAGACTCCCAACCACTGCACCACCAGGGAAGCCCCTGATGCTCTTCTTATTAGGCAATTCAGAAGGGTTTTGCCATGAATTAGGAATCCATTAAAAAGAATCAAGCATGTAATTAGAAGCCTAATGTAGCAGTATTTTATGGACATGAAAAATTACATCCAATTTGATCACTATAGGGTATTTAATCTGTACAGTTTAGTTGCAATAGCATATAAATAAAAACTAAAGGAAACAAAATATAAACATAACACTGTACAATTTCCTCAATGACTATAAAGATAAATTAAGGAATAAATTATGATTAATTCAATTCCATTACTCCCAAAATGTGTTCCATATTTAGATGTGGTGGGGAGGGTTTAAAGTAAAAGAATTTGATTTCACAAGCAGACATGAGGTAAAATTCAAAGAAAAGCTGTGATTTTTACTTTGGTGAGAGTTGCAAAGAAATGAAGTAAAATTAAAACACATAATTTTTAAAATGTAATGCTTAAGGGCCCATACAAGGAAAATATTTGCACAAATGGAACAGTGAAGAATTTTATTAAGGTAGAGCCCAAACAACTTGCTTCTTTGAAAATTTTCACTTAGGAGATCAAAATTTAAGAAACCTGTATATGAAAATTATTTTTAAACAATAGGCCAAAAAGAAGAAAGTGAAGAAATAGTACTTTCAAATGGAAAAGGCATTTGAAAATTGCCATTCCCCCTCTTCATATAATACAAACTCATTCAAAATATTTTCCCAAATGTTTCACTATTAAAGATGTATATAAATTGTCTAACACTTTTTTAGTTCTATGTGATTATCTTATGAGAGATACATTGCATATAAGACTCATGTCAGTAAAACTGAACCCAAGATGGAAGAATCCATGAATATATAGAATTTGTAAACCAAAACAAACAAAAAGCCACAGAATTTCCTAACCCAGTAAATAAGCAGTAAAACAGCTATTAGCAAGGTAATGAGATACAAAAGAGGATTAAAAAAATTGCTTAACCTATTAAATATGAGTTGACACTTGTTTCAATAATTATTGCTGTTATCTGTGTATCACTGATTTTAAAATTTTATTAATATTTGTTTCTAAAATTTTAATGCAAGTTTCCTCACCATATCAATTCTATTATTATAACATATTTCCATTAAGTCCCATCAAATTAGATACTTTTTTTTTCATCAACCATATCTATACCTCAGTCAGTATGAAATAAACAAGCATAAAAACCTGTCTATTCATTTTCATTGCTCATTAAACATCTGCTCATTAGCCACCTCCTGGTTAATGAATACTTAGGATCAAATGGCAACCCATTAGCAAAACTAGTTCTGTTTTCAAGCATATTTTTCTATTTTTCAAACAGTTGTTACTTCAAAAAAATATGTATTTAACCAAAATTCACTTAATCCTATCAAAGAAATCACTGAAGAATTACAAGCATCGTCTTAAATACCCCAGCAAAAATTAGTGCATTTTTAACTATATAATCATTATCATTTAAAGCAAACCCAACTGAACTATTTAGTTATTAATGGCATAGGTTCTCTAACTTACACAAACCAAGTGATATCACAAATGGCATTTCTGAGAAAGGGTTCTGTTTCATAAAGCAGTTGTATAAACTTAGCCACATTCTCTTTCTTCAAATGGTATTTAGGCAGTTGTAATATGTGGTAGCAGCATATGCTAACTTTATTCTTTTAGAGAGTAGTTTAATAAAATAAAGCCGATTCATAAATTAGGAAGAAGAATACCATTAAATCATTAAATAAATACCATTTAAAGAAAAAGTTCTC
Organism: Pseudorca crassidens; assembly: GCF_039906515.1. Classification (NCBI taxonomy): domain Eukaryota; kingdom Metazoa; phylum Chordata; class Mammalia; order Artiodactyla; family Delphinidae; genus Pseudorca; species Pseudorca crassidens. The sequence goes on along the minus strand of NC_090300.1, from coordinate 126,338,015 downwards.
ATTCCGACAAAGTATTAATTTTTCTCAGATGTTATTATTGTTTGGTTTTTGCTTATAGTTTTCCCTCATATTTTTTCTTTGCAAAACAGCATAACTAGAGTTTAGTATCTTTGCTTATGCCCTCATAGACATTACCTCTAATCAAACTGAAAAATAAAAATCAATAAGAATAAAGTTTCCCTCAACTGCAGTGTCAATGCAGACACGCAACTGAGAAATGAGCTACAAGCACCTCTGAGTGCTGGAAAGAAAATCTAAACCAAGACATGAAGCAGAAATAGTTGCCAAGAAAAATCTATACAATATCAGATGGGTGTGTGCTAATAAGGTTTCAAGGGAAGAAGAAGTAAAGAAGTTATTTGAAAAGCTGTTTTAGGAGAAAAAAAATTTATATATATTCCCCACATAATCACCTATGTCTAATTAATATATATTATTATATGTACATATTTATATATGCAATCATATATATGATTTCTCACATATAATCAATGTGTATGTAATATAAAATTAGTTACATGTAATTCCCTTGAGAAATTTGAGATTTAGTGTTTGGATTTGTGAAAAGAGAATCCAATAGCATCTAACAGGGCATCTAAATTCAAGGGCTTGCTTTTAAAATTACGTATAACAACCACTGAAATATTAATCCTCTGCCATTTGCTTGACACTGGGATAGTGTTAGAATATAGAAAGATATGTAGCGTTTTCCTTACCATCGGGGAGCTCACAGTCTCCTACAGAAGACAGACACATTAAATAGAATGATGAGACCTTACTATATACTGTAGAAAACAAACGGTAACATCTACCAAGATCTGAGTTATTCTGAACCGTTTACATGTTACATTTAATCCTCATGCTCATCCTAGGAGTAAAGAACCATTAGAATTATCCTCCTTTTCTAGGCAAAGAACTGAGCCAAAGAGAGTTTAAATAACTTGCTCTAATTCAGACAACTAGTAAGTGATGCTACCACAATTTAAATCCCTACAGTGTGGATTCAGCAGGTTTAAAACCTATATATCTGATATAAATCTTCTATGCATCTTGTATACCAGATAGGTCAGAGAGAATGGTTGTGAAAAAAGGCAATGCTTCTGCAGGCAAATAAAAAAGAGGGGAACATGGCTGACATCATGTGATATATGTTACCATGTTAAACTGAAAGGAGTTGAGGGCTCCAATTATGATTTCCTTCACATAGGCCTACTTCAATTTTCAAAAACAAGTATATCTGATGACAAAAACACTGATTAATTCATTGCCAATAACATTTAGTTTTTACATACTATGAGGCAGGTCTTGCATACTGACTTTGATTTACATTAAATCAGTTAATATCCATAAGGCAAGTATCACTACATTCATTTTACAGAAAAGGGAACACTCATCTTAAGGTAGTTCTACTATTTCACCCTTGACTGTGTTTTAGAGGAATACAACTTTTAACAGGAGATTGAAGGGGCACCCACAGTGGAATGGAGTGGGCTTGCATTTCCTCATTATGATCATATGAAGTTTACATATACTAAATTTAATACTAAAATATCAATACGCCAGCAGAGTAATAGGGACCATCTGTTATAAATCCTGCTCTTTTGTTTCTATTCAGGATATCCACAACCTTGACAAGGAAGATCAACTCCTTCTAGCATAAATCTGCAAGAAGATTATATTTTTAAAGATTGTAGTAGCTATGAAATGTACCCTTAGGACATTGACTAAAATTCATATTTTTGGTAGGTAAAATGTACTGATAGGTTTTGTAGTAAGATATCGTATTAATAAGGATATTCTTTCTTTTTTTTTTCTTTCTCTATCTGCCCCTCTCACACACACATACACACATACACACATATACAGTCTTTAAATATTTGAAAAAGATACTCCTTCTATGGCTTAAAATAGTCAAAATATCAATTATCCAAAATACTTGATTAGTGTGTTCCAGCAAAGTCTGTTGTAAGTTCCGTAACCTTTATGTTTTGGATCGTTTTCATCTTCTCAAAGATTCATATATATTTTATCTTTTAAATTAAAACATAATTTGACTGCATCAACTAATAAAAAGTCGAATTACTAACATTGTATTTATACAATATTGTTTCTTCACAAATACTTTTTTCCTCTAAAACAAAAGCTACTTAGTAAGTGCCAGATATGGTACCATCCAATTTATCTATATTATCTTATTTAATTCTCAAAATAAACCCATGGGATAAATATTATCCAAGATGATTAAATTATTCATCCTACATTCTTCCTGATGTTACTAGAATTCTATATTAGCTATACTGTCCAGTGCCCTGGTTCTTAACCACTGAACTATAACCACTGAACTTATTTCCTATTAAGACCCAATTACAATTTGTGATATTGGCATGGACTTAAACATAGCCCTTTGCAGAGGGCATGGAACAGAGAAAGGAATAATTTAAGTTCCCTTACAGCCGACGGTGCCTTCGTATACAAATGTTTACATGGATATAATACACATTCGTAAATTACTTAAAATTTGACATGTTTTTAATTGTTAATGTAATTAAACAAGGAGACCAGTAGACTGAGGTAGCTCTAATGCCTTAGTAACGTGCTCAGCAAACCAAAACCAAAGCCAGAATCAAGGAATCCAAATCCCAGAAAATGAAATGTAACAAAAACCAATCACAGACAGCCAGTGAAGCTTTCCCAGAAGAAGGTAACTGCTTAAGCTGTGGCCCATCAAATAATTTCCTTGCTTTGCTTCTGCATCTTCTCTACAAAAACCCCTCCCCAAGCTCCTGTTAGTGGCATATTCTTAACCACTTTTGGTTTGGCCACTGTCCTATCTACATCAATGTATACTCAAACTTTTGCAAATTTTCATATGCCTCAACTTATCTTTTAAGAAAAAGAATGCTTCTCATTTCTTAGTCAAATGATTTAATAAGCATAAATGATGGGTAAATTATGTTGATGGTACATTACAATAAAATTCAATATGGATATTGATATTTGGATTTCAGGGATTGTATTTTGTTTCTCTGGGCTTCTTATAACACTTTCAAAGAGATAAAGTGTAATAATGTGTTCTTTAAGAAAAGTGTTTGTTGTTATCTAAACCTACTGATCAAGGAACAGCTCTTGCAGAAAATAAGATTTATATAAAGCTTGTATTTCATTTACCTAGTCAACTCTATTCTTCATTATTTTAGAACTGATAATCCATTTCAGGTGCCTAACATCAACCCTGTATAACAGTTGCTATGGGAAATGAAGGGCCTGAAAACAGTAATTCACACTTCATTTTTTAGTTGGCACATTCCTCATTTATAGATGGAAAATTCAAGCTCAAAGAATTTAAAATACATGAAAAGAAGAATCCCTGATATTTTTGCATATTAACACCAATTTCTAAATTTAGGAAGATGAATCTTACTTCCCTGTTAAATTCATTCCTAGAAATATAAAATACTTGCCCCAGAAAGCGAGGAGAAATGTTTGTCTATTAATCCCACACCACAGTCTATTTATGTAGTCAAGTTGAACAATCTCTAGACATCTTCCAAATTTTAGATTCTTAATTCTGTGTAAATAGCATAATCTTTGTCTTTGTGCATGTGCTATTATTTAAGGAAAATGTACAAATATGTTAAAAATTGTTCCACCGTGCTTAAAAGTAATGAAAGTTGACACACCCCTTAACCTGTTACAAATCAATAAAATGTCCTTACCTAGGTTCAGGTATCACTCTGTGATATAATCTACTGAGATAAGGAAGATGAAAATCACTTAGAAGAGGGAATTGTTTTCCTAAAGATTCCTCACCTAACTCTACCTTCAGTGTTCCTGAACTATCTCCTTTGAAATTTATTCTCAAAGAATTGAAAAAGAATTGTATATCCACCTTCTGACATCAGCTAACCATACAGTTGTTTTGTTTAAGTATTTTTATTTAAATATTCATTGGGTAAAGACTTACCCAATTATTGAGTAATAGCATCTTTTCACATCACATAAAGCCTTCCCCAAGTTATTTTTTATTGTTGTCAACATTTTCCAAAAGCCTCATCTTATTCTCGGCTGTAATAGTTTTACAATATTCTGATCGAAAAGAACGTTACTTTGTGGTCTTCATCGGTCCTGTGTTACTCTTATGGCCCTTTGTAAAGTAAGCCTATCAAAAAACCCTTTTCAATTGATACCTCTTTCTTAACTTTATGTTTTTTTTTTATCTGCAAAAAATACATTAATTTTGTGATATACTGACTATAGAATATTGCACTACTTCTACAGTAGATGTTTCCATTGGTTTGCAATGTATTGCAAAACAGTACATTGAGACTGAAAAAACAATTTTTTTCTGTAGGTAACAGTGCATCGAGATAGAGAGAGGCAGAGAAACAGGGAGAATGAAAGAACAGGATGCTAGAACAAGACAAACCGGTTTTATAATTCTAAATAAGCAAGTTAAACACCTTCTCTGGACCAAAGCATCGTCAATGCCCAATAATGAAAAGGCATCATTATCTTCAACAGGAAAATGAAGATTCAGATAAGATATCCTGTACAGCCCCCCCTTACCCTTTCTAAAATTGTATAACTCTATAAAAAGGCACTTGTCTGGCAGCTGTTAGCTTGGTAAAGGGAGTAAATAACTCTGGTTGTGACAAGAATTAGAATGGAGGACTGCAGAGAGAATTACGACGTGCTCACTAAGGTTGCCCTTAATGGCAATAACTGGCAATGCGTCGCCTACTCAGCGGTGTGAAGTCACAGCTACCCATCACAGAGCCCCCTCTCTGGGAAGCTGTCAGAATAAAAAAACACTCCTAACTGTTTTGAAATACAATAACTCTAGTTAATATGCTTCCCTGATCTGACAAGCACTGATTTATGATGTTAACTGAGGATTAGATATCAACAAGCAACCCTAACATTTAGTGCTGCACTAGAGAGAGAATCACATAAGTGACCCTCTGGCAACTTCAGTGATTTGCATATGCCCAAGGCAGCAGGTTATAGGATTGCTGAGAAAATGGTCTCATTTTAATTTTTAATGTTTTCACACATTGAGAATCAAAATAATTATTAAAATATTAATTTAAAATATGCATATATTTGAATATAACCCTGCTTTTTTTCCTGAAGTATCATGATTTTTTGAAAAGGTTTGCTGTTCCTTCTGAAAAAGATAGCCCTTATTAATCCACTATTGTCAAAGAACAAATTTATATTAATGCACCTGTTACATCTACTTTCTTAATTAACTGAAGAGTCAGAAACTCTAAAGGGTAAGTGAAGGAAGCATATTTGTCTATAGAGACAGTTAATGGAATAAACAAACTTCATAGTTATAGGTCTTAGTTTCCCTGACCATGAAATGCCTCCCTTGGTGGTCTGGTTCGAAAGGTGAATGGTCCCATTAATATTCCAAGATGATATATATTGAAAGAATGTTTTCTGGAAGAAGAAAGAGTTTCTGCCTTGTTAGAGTTTTCGCTATGCAGAGCCATCCTAATTGAAACCTGCAGAGCATGGAGACTGCCTGAGCATTCAGACTACAGACAAAATGGGATTAAGTAAATCAGTAAATTACAGGAGTGACAGCAGAAAATCAGAATTTGGGTTTTCTTAGCAAAGAGCAATTTATAGTTTTTATTTCTTTTGGAGAATAAAACCATTTAAAATATCTAATGAACCTATGGGTTTTCTTTTGTATACAAAATTTCAGCTAAAACAATATTTCTATAGATCTATTTATATTCTTTTTGGTGGCGGAAATGGTTAAACCATTCTTAGCAGGCCTATCAATCTGTTTCTTAATCTCTGTATTCTCAATAAAAATCAGTATTGTCTGCCATTAAAACATATTCAGATTTTGATCATGTTAATTGGTAATGTAAAAGTAGCAGCAAGAATTCTTAAGACAATTATAAACAGAAGCAACTCAAAGTAAACTATAAACAAAGGCTAGAAAAGAGAACATCTTTAATATATTTTTCTGCCATTTTTTATAATCTCATGAGCAGATTAAGCAGAAGAATTAATCTAATAAGTTATTCCAAAACAAATGATATTATTTGCATTAATATGTCATTAAAATGGGCATTCTGCCTGTGAAACAGAGAACTCTCTGGTATCACACTATCAAAATTATCAGAAAATTGAATCATTCTACTCTGTGGTTTCCAGTTTTAATACAGTAAGAATAAAATATCAACTTTAAATATATGGTCTATAAAGAAACTATGTGTCAAAATGAACCAGTCCATTCAAGCCAAAGTTATTATTCTCCACCCAACCCACTTTTAGGTTTGAATATTTAGTTGACAAAATCTGAATTTTGCTTTCATTTATGGTAAACACAGAACCTTAAACAATTAGTCTTAGGCTGGAAATTAGCAAATTAATGCTTATCTGTAATCTCTTATTGAACATGTTGTCTAAGATAGAACCTATAAATATGATAAATGCTTTACATTCCTAACTAAGAATTATATTGAACAGAAACAACTTTAAGTTAATAATCAATTATTAATCATTCAGTCTCTCTCATTTTGAAGAATTTAAATATCACCCATAAAATCATTTGTCTTCTTGGAAATCCTTAACTGGATTAGTAGCTTTTAGGAGAATAACAACCTAAAAATGATAGGAAAAAGTGGACCACCACTGAAAATTATGTTTTATAATCAATATCATTCCCTATCTAAGAAAGATACAAACATTTTTTCTGACACCATAATCTCAGTGACAGTCACTTAACACTTTATCACTCCACATACCTGAACACAATGTGGTAACATTATAAATTTTGTGTAAAAACAAGAAACCATGTGCCCTTAGGAATTAGAGTTAACTACCAGAAACAAAACCAAACAGCATTTTGCCAAGCTGTGTGCATAAATTTCTAAATACATTTTATGAAAAGAGATTCAGGTCACACAAAAGTACTGATGAGTTTGTTCCTAGTTACCGATAACCATTAATTTACCTTACGACAAAAGGTAGTAATTGTTTCTGACTAGTCTATTGTTTGAATAAATTTGTACTTGAACACTTCAGCGAAACGAATTTGTTATAGATTCATAATGCACTGTAATTATTTTCCTTTAAAAAAGCAGTAAGAGCTAATCCATATTTTAGAACTAAGGCAAAATGAAGAATGTAGTGGGAAACACAGAGGTTTATTTTGATTTGCTGTAGTCAACACATATTATTCTTTTCAAACTGAGCTAAAGTAGACATTAGAATGATTTGTTGATGGTGTTTCAAGAAATTACAATAACATTTTCTGGTGTTAATGTACAGCCACCCTGTAATTTATAGACTAATGTCAGTGTTTTTTTTGGAAAAAGGAATCATAAAGACTGATAAGTCCACATGACAAGGAAAATCTCATGGAAAACTTTAAAATTTTAAAATAGCTATATATTATGCTTAAGTAAACATAACTTGTGATTTAATTTCTTTACTAAGTAATAAATAAAAATATGTTAACTGTCATAGCTTTATTTCCTTTTCTATAATCACTGGCTATAGTGTGCCGCCACTATGTGGAAATCACTTCCTCAGGAAAATGATCTATGGAGTTATTCAGAACAGAACTGATTTTTTTTAAGAAATTAATTTAAAAGGGTCAAAGCAGATAGGTATTTTTTCTAACTTAGTATGTTCACTATCACATTGATATCACATCAAAGACAGTGAGAGACAATCTTTGCTAATTTTAGATATCTAATCAATATTTAAATCTATCAAACCACATTTGCATTGGTGTTCCTCTACTATAAAGCATCCTCTATGTTAATATCTCTGTAAAAATCTACCTGAACCATACAAAGAATATATGACCACATTCAACTTGTTCTTTTACAAATAAAGATAGTGAAATTGTGTGGGCATATGAGTGCTTGTGTAAGAGAAAGAGAGAGACGGAGGGAGGGAGACAGAATATTTACAAATGTTCATAAATATTAAGGTAAAAGTATTCATTTAACTTACCAAAGGCTTATTTCAGAACGTTAAATATGGCTCTAGTTTGCTTGCTAATTACAATGACCACCCCTGACTGCTTGCATATTGAAGACCTACTTTAATAAGCGTTTTATAGGATATATATTTCCTCAGCCAAAATCAAGATGATCGAGATCATCACCAATGTGATACCAATGTGTCACACCAATACATCACACCAATGTACTTACTGCCAATTACATATGACACAAATAAACCTGCAAGGTAGCAAAATCAAAAGGCCAAGGGCTCATTAATTTCTGTCTTAGATTTGGGAGGTAGTGACCCAGACGTAATCACTTTAGAGTGGGTGTCCAGTGAACAAGGAAGCAGGCCAGGCTCTGTTACCAATTAGTTGTGTGACTCTGGGGAATTTACTAAAACTTTCCACATCTCGTGGATGACATTCTGTTTATTAGGATTAATACACTTTCTAATCTCTAAATATTATTTCAGCAGGTTATAAAACAACTCAATATAAAATGGCAAATTCAAAATTAGAAGTGGCAGAAAAAATAAATAGTAAAACCAATGATACATGGTAGTTACCAGGCCTTAAAAGAGGTAACATATTTATAAAGCACTTTTGAAAACATCAGTTTTATTACCTCCAAGATTAACGGGGAATCAAACGGGAATAGAGATTGAAAAAAATTTTTACAAAGAATAAAGTGCTATGCAATTAAAATATTTCTTAATGTAGGTTTTTTCATTCCACAGAAAATGAAACATTGAAAATGAAAAAAACTTTCTGTATTTACCTTAATCCTTGTCACTATCTTTTTAGACTGTTAAATTCATAAATGTATTAACATCAATTAAAAATATTGTGATGAGTTCCTTGTCATACAATTTATACAACTTTCAAAGTCCACTACATCAATTTATTTCTGCATTATTTAACTTTTAAACCATGTTAGCTGCTGAACTTAAATGTGCTACCATTTGTCTGACTAATCAATTAATAATGAATCATCCCTTCTGAGCTCTTCACAGAGGAGAGTACTACATTCTCTAACTTATCTCCCTCAACACCACACATGCTAAAAGAAAACGCATTGCCAGCAGTCAGAGGTAGACTTGTGATAGAAAGAATGACCCCCTGTGAAAATGTCCACATCCTATTCCCAGAACCTTGGAATATTCCCTTACATGGCAAAAGAGACTTTGCAGAAATGATTAAAAACCTTGAGATAGGGAGAGTACTAAGTGGGTTCATTATAATGGCAAGGGCCCTTATAAAGGAAAAGCAAGGCAAGTGATTCAGAGGGAGATGTGATAGAAGAGACAGAGAGAGAGAGAGATTTAAAGATTCTACACTGCTGGCTTTGAGAATGGAGGAAGGGGTCATGAGACAAGGAATTACAGATGACCTTTAGGAGGGAGAAAAGGAAAGAGACAATGATTCTCAGTTACAGCCTCAAGAAAGAACACAGCACTGACGACATCCTGATTTTAGCCCAGTGAGACTCCTGACCTCTAGAACAGTGAGATAATAAATTTGTATTGTTTACGTTACTTATTTTGTGGTAATTTGTTACAGCAGCAATAGGATATTAACGTAGTAGTGGTCAAAGATATTCTCTTTGAAGTTAGGCCACCTTGTCTTGAAATTTAGAAAAGTCACACAAAGTTTCTGAGCATTGATTTCATCATCTGTAACATGGCTTAATAACAGTATTTACCTTATAAGGTTATGCTTAGGCTCAAGTGAGATAATATACTCTAATGCTTTTCACAGTGTCTGGGATAGTAAATGCACTTGATTATATTTTCATGGACTTTTCCCCATATATTCAAAATCACTCACTCCCCTCCCCTCCATCATCATGAGAGTGGTAGGAAATGGGAGTTTAAGTTGTAGCCATAGGTACACAGAGTCTGCAGTCATATGCATAAGAATTCTGAAAGTAGACAATCATGATTTCTGAATTCCAGGTTCTTCACTCATCAATTGGACAATCCTGGTCAAAGTGATTCATCTTCTCTGAGACTTAGTTTTTTAATCGGTGATTTATATAAACTGAACATCCCTCACAGATTTGCTACTAGATTCAAAGTGTCTAACGTAACTGGTGGTTGTAGGACAGAGTTGGTGGTACTCACTAAATGCAAATTTTCTTACTTTCAGTTCCTACTCAGCCTTATTCATATGAATACCCCGAAGCACATAACCAAGGTATAGTACATTTACATAGATGAAGATACGGAAGCCCAGAAAAATGAAGTCAATGCTTGATTTTAATTCTGTTTGCAAGCCGAGGGTTGTTTTTTCACTAAGTCACATTTGGCTAGAATAGTAACTAATCATCCAAAGAATTAAGGCAAATCAGTTAACAAGTGCTCTTGAATGTTGCTGATTTTTACCTCCTGCTAAAAACTGGGGAAATTTAGATATTGTAATGCCATGAATAATTATGTAACACAACTTCTAACAGATTTTTTTAAAATACCATCAGTTTTACATGAACTTTATTGAAGATTTCAATTAAAAACATAGGATAGTTTAAAATACCAACGTTTTAATCTAGGAAGATAATTATGTGTTTTCTAATTCTGAAAACTAGCACTATTGTTAAATATGCATAAAACACAAGTCCACTGTCCTAAGTTCTCCTGCCCCTACATTTGTTTTGGGCTGACAACTTCAAAAGTTAATCACAGACATAGATTTGGCAGGCATCCCAGCACAGAAAAAAGGATGTATGGATTAAAACTACTTTGCATGCTGGTCACAAACAGCACACTAGCAACATGACAACTAAGAATTTTACATCAGAAAGAATCTATTGTTCTCTGAATTGCATTAAATGCTTGTGATTAAGTCAAAGTACACCTTGATCACCGTCTCAATTTCATCTGAAAAATATAACCATTAAAGTTTGGGCAATGTAGGAAGTCAGACAGAATAAAAATGAAAACTGGAAATATTTCTGTAAAAGCACATCTTTGTTAATGAAAAATTATGTTTTTTAAAATCAAAGAGTATGGATTTGTATTTGTGGATTATGACATAACCTTTACACAGAAGCTACATTTTACTTATTTCACTGTAGTTCTAAATCCACACGTCAAGATAACCAAAAAACAACTATATTTTCATTCAAATGAATACACCCAGAAATTCATTTCATGCTTACTAAAACTAATTTTAAACTCTCATTTGTATGAAAAATATGGATTATATACCTCTGATGATAGACTACATAATTTAAAAAATTTTATTATAATATTAAACATCACACACACACACAAACACACACACACTCACTGTTTTGTTTCCCTAAACTCCAATAGAATATTAAGTACCATCAGGTAGACTTATACTAAAACACTGACATATATAACAGGATTACTATAGATATGTCATATATATGTTATGTGTTTGTATTGCAAAATATAGAACACTATTTGGGCATTTTGTGTAAAGCTGAGGATGCTCGTCTGGCATAGGTCTGCATATTGCATTGCACCGTCTCATTTTCATTCAGTTAAGGTAGTCTATGCTGCAGTTGTCTCCCCCTGATTACATGCAGGCTGCACACCAAAGTTTTCTGGCAATAACGATGAGATGCTGGGAAGATTAAGTACAATGGCAACAGCAAAGTGACCTCAAATATGACTCAAAATCATTTAGATTGAAGGCCTGTTTGGGAAATGTGAGTCACTGTGCTTGGTTTTCACTCAAAAGAGCTGGTCAGGCCTCATGAAAGAATCTGATAAGTAAATATGTTTCATACAACATAAATTTTTGAATTGAATTATTTTAACGTTATTTGTTCAATAACAAGATGACTGGAATTGGGAGACTTGCGTCATTTCTAATGAGATCCAGAACAACAAATTCAGCACATGTGAAAATGGCAAAATCGTAAAGCAATCAACAAGCCAATGAGCATAAGAAATATTTTAGCAAAGACCTGTTCATTCTAAAATCTTAAGAAATAAATACAATTAAGAGAAAAGGCCATCATAAGGAAATTACATATTACATATTTAGAACTCATTTTAATGTATTAAAAATTATTGAAATAACTAGAGAAGTAATGTATATAACACAAGATTTCTTCTCTGATTAATTAAAAGGAAGTGTAGAGGACTCAAACAATGTGTCCATTTGTAACGTGACACATTTGACACATCTGTAATGTGAACTCACTATATGTGTTAAACTGGAGAAAGTATTTTTATTCATAGTTCTTCCTTTGTGATAAAGCAAACTTGAGATAAATCTGTGTTCTCATTTCCACAACTGAAGAAATAATTTAAAAATTGACAGCAGGCTAAATCAAATACTATGATGAAATCATGTTTCAGTATTATTTCATGTTTACAAATTATTTCCATATATGACAGTTTAGCTACATAACTAGACATTTTATTGGAACAGTCTGCTTAAGTGTTTTCTCCAAAGAAGACTTAAAGTTCCTTGAGGGAAAAGACAAAGTTTTATTCACCTCTATGAGCCTGACTTATGCCATAGTGCTTATCAAAATAACTGGTAAACAGTTGATTCTCCAAAGATGTCTTAAAATAAGTAAATACATAATTGAACTCACCTTATCTAGCAATGGGAAATGTAAACTAATACTTGCCCCAGATTGCCTGTGGTCAATTAAAAATTAGAACTCATTAAGAAAATAAGAAAGTTGTCATGGTTAAACACTGCTATAGAATGAATGTTTGTGCCCCACCCCTTAAATTCATGTGTTGAAATCTAACCCCAAAATGTGATACTATTAGGAGGTGAGGCCTTTGGGGAGTGATTAGATCATGAGGATGGAGCCTTCATTAAGGGGATTAGTGCCCTTATAAAAGAGGATTCCGTGATCTTCCTAGCCCCTTCTAACAATGAGGACACAGCAAGAAGACACCTGTCTATGATCCAGGAAGCAAGCTCTCATCAGACACTAAATCTGATGGCACCTTGATCTTGGATTTCCTGAGATTTCAAGAGAATTTTCCATTCTGAGCATTTAATCTCAAATTTTAAAATGCTTTTACACCTTCTTCTCTCACCTCTTCCTTTTCTCAAACAAATCCTAGCTATGTTCAGATAACTATTCTTCCATTTGCCTTTAACACATTGTTAGAAAATAATCAATCTGAACCTTTCTTACTTCCAAGTATCATGTTAGTCCCTCTCTTCCCCACCCTCACCATGCTTCTGGGATAAGTCCAATGTTACACCAACACTTTCCAAGTTCTCAGTACTCTCATCAAACTGATTTCTGGGCTTTAACCTTTCTACCTATCTTCTGTTATCATCCACAAATTAATAAAAAATATTGACTGTCCTTGAACTTAAATTTATCTTCACATAATTTGCCATAAGGCATTATCAACTTGCTCAACACTCTTTGGCCAAGACTTTGCCTATACCTGTGGATATACTTTGCAACTCAGCTCCCCTGGACCCACTCTTCCACCCTGATTAACAACAGCTCATACCTCCAATATACCTAGTTCATTAGTTCCATCTTATCAACACTGCATCCTTTGCCCTGGAAGTGTTGTAGCGTTTCTGTTATTTCTGCTTTTAAAATGTCCCCACTATGTGGGAAAATAAACATTCACACTGTAGAACAAATTTCTGCAGAATAAAATATACTAGTTTGATTCGAAGTAAAATGCACACATTTACTTCAGATGCAGTGAAGACTCTCATCTTTAATAACAGTGATTTCAGTATTTAAAAAGATAGAAATTGAATTCCTTCAATTAATCATAAACTATTAAGGAAACAGTGGCACACTCAGTATCTTGGAAATGTACTTTCTGATATAAAGGTATTGTCACTCCTGGAGAGATAAATCATATTAATGCACTTCCACTTGTAAAATTTTAAATCCTTTCCCTGCGGAATAAAAGACTATAATGGATATTTGGATAAAATATTGGAAAGAATAATGTGGTGCATTTAAAATAATTTTTCAAAGCACATGTAATTCTGACCTAACACAAAACTTTCTTCCCCTAATATGAACTATTTCAGATTTTTCTAGTTAAGTCAAAATGTTGATTTAGATCAAGCCAAGCTACTTGCTAGCTGTGAAAAACTGACAAGTCACTTATCCCTTTAAGGGATTCTTTTCCTTTTCACTTGTAAAATCAGGATGTTGATTAAAAGAATTTGCAAGTCCTTCTCTTAAAAAGAAACATTTCAAGTTCCTCGGGGTTTTTTTACAGAAATTCTCTGGAAAACACAAAACCTAACCATCTTCTTTGCTCCAGGGGAGAAATGTATGAGGAAAAGCAAGGTGTCTGACCCCACCAGTCATGGTATCATAAAGGAACTAATATGTTGTAGTAGGTGGCAGAACAAAACTGGTTGATTTTCTAGCTCATCCTGAGTCAGAAACTCATTTTCACTGTGTTGTTTCAATCGAATTCTCAGCACTTCGTGCACACCCATATAATCAAATTGCATTCACAGGCTGATATCACATTTTGTCACTTATATGGAAATATCACATATTCTTTGTATTATCGCTTTGGGAATAAGCGTATTATTGCTGATGCTAGATGGTAAATCCCATGAGAAAAAGATCCCAGGCTTATATATCTTTCTATTACCCATAGAGTTCAATGGTTGCACAAAGCAAGGATTTGACAAATAGGAATGGGAATGAGTGAATGAAACAGAAGTCCAAATTGTCAAGGATACATTTGTGAATTTTTATTTTTCATTCATCACTTAGAATTATGTTTTAACACCTTGTTTTAATGTAAAATATTTAACTATGTAAAAGACATAAACTAAATCATAAACACTAAACAAAACTTATCTCTTTGATGTATATTTATATATGTATATATGTAAATGATATTACAGAGTAATAACAATATGCTATGCACTAGGCTCTTTCCAAGGATGGCTATAAGAAATGGCACTATTAAAGGTTTCTGGATCTTTTCTAAAACTAGTAAGAAAGCCATCATCTATTAAGCTGTTTAAAATTATCTGACTTGAAAAGCCACATAATAAATTAATTTTAATCTTTTTGATTAATAGTATTGTTTCCACATTTGATAATAAAAATTATATATCCCATCTTCCATTTTTTCCCCTTACCCAGTAAACTCTGAATTAAATGTAACTTCAAAGGGAGCAATATTGCTAGTTTAGATTTTTATGTCATTATCTTTCCTGTCTTCCATACACTTATTTAGATTTTTTTTTTTTTTTTTTTTTTTTTTTTTTTGCGGTACGCGGGCCTCTCACTGTGTGGCCTCTCCCGTTGCAGAGCACAGGCTCCGGACGTGCAGGCTCAGCGGCCATGGCTCACGGGCCCAGACGCTCCGTGGCATGTGGGATCCTCCCAGACTGGGGCACGAACCCGTGTCCCCTGCATCGGCAGGCGGACTCTCAACCACCGTGTCACCAGGGAAGCCCCACTTATTTAGATTTTTAAGAGTACTATTGAACATGCATATCTTTCACAGCATGACCACAAATAAATTTTCACATTTGCAGACAAAAATCTTAATCCATTCTAAAGCAAATTAAATATTTAGGAATATTTTATTTTAAATTATAAATATTTTTATGATGGTTGACTTCTATTTTAACTCATATGCTTCTGTTATTCCTATTTTTGTTATTTAATTTTTGTAAGGCATATATTCATGTACAAATCACTTCTGACTTTCTGACCTTTTCTCTGTTAAAATTAAACCGACAAATGATGAGTTGTAACACTTGTTTCATCAGGTGAAACATTAAAATTAATCAACAATAGATTACTCAGAAAATATTAATACTTTATAATATTACATGAACATACATGAGCTATTTAAAAGAAATGATGCTGAATTTTGCGATTATATCAAAATATACATATTATAGACTGTTCTCTAGACACAAAATTTTCAGAATAAATTAACTGGGGATAAATATTAACTAATATAATAGTTTGGTAACAAAATAATTCAAATAACATTTTTCTGGATAGTGCTATTTGAAAAGTCATTCCATATTTTTTATAACTGAAATTGATTTTACTACAGAGCATTCAGAGCCAGGAAAAAAACTGAACTTATTTAGGTAGGCTGGACATGCATGTAACTAACTAAACTGTATATGCAAAGATCAGCCTCTGGGTTTTTGACTATTATATTTACTTGCTATCTTCTCTGAAAATTTATAAGAAAGATTACTAACAAGGTGAAATGTAAATATCTGTTATTAAGTTGCGAATGAACTACTGAGTTAATGTAAATAAAGAAGGAAAAGCACACAATATTAACTAATTTTTAAGTATATATTGTCAAAGAACTTAGAGGCAAATTTGATTATTTAATTTATATTTCCACCAAAACTGTTGTAATCACATAAAAGTGTATGTTCATCTTTAAGGATTTTAAAAGAGTAAATATTCTATAACTTTTATAATTATAATTTGCTTATTTATAATAGCTCCCTCAGTCAGATATTTATCTATTTTTTTAACTCAAATTTTTTGTTAGTTTTGAATTCTGATTCTACTCTAAATATAAATAGCAACATGAGAGCATCATTTTTTTTTCAATAATTATTTCTGAGCATCCACTATGAGCACCACATAACATAAAACTTTTGTCTCTAAACTAGAATCTCATTTAAAAGACAAGATTAATGAAATTAAAACACTTAAAATAACCCAGGACTGTATGAGATTACATGTCGAAATGGGCAGTACTAATCCAAATTCTAGTGGTTTATAACAGACAAAGAAAGGTGGTTTGGGGCAATTAAGAAAGGTTTCAAATAATAGTATATGGCAAAATATCTCAGTAAAGCTGGGGAAAAAAAGAGAAAGGTTTCAAAAATGAAGCAGGGTTTGAGCTTCATTTTATATGATAAACTGAGGTAAGAGGAGAGAATTTAGAAATGCCAGCTTGCGAAGGATCTAAAAAGCTACCTCTAAGAATTATTCTGGAATTTCAAGTGGGGGATCAAATCAATCCTTCTACTTTTTGTAAACAGAGTAATCACTATTTACTCAGTTTTCTCTCCTCGTATGCATTTCCATTATTTCTTTCTTACATGTCTACATATTTAGTCTTTATCACCTTTCTGATCTCTAAACCCTGCTTGCTGCCTGTCACCTTCCACCCAGTGAGTTGAGCGAGTTATCCAACACTTGCCTGGAGGGCAAGAGTTGAGAATCAAAAAGTCATTATCAGCTTTGATTTTCAAATACTACTTTTAACTAGACCATGGCAAAATGGATTGCCTTGAATGCAAAAATTTTAGAGTCAAAATTCAGTCTCCTTGAAAAAAAGGAGAGTTTTCATAAAAGTATCCCTTTAAATATCAATAACTAATGACTCAGAACAAAGACTTTATAAGAAATGATTCCTGGGGGAAGAAAAAGAATGAATCTGTTTTAAGAATAGTTTCTCATTCCCTAAAAAGGCAAGAAGCAACCAGTTGTTGGAAAGGATAAAAACCGGAGAGTCTCAAGAATCTCTTAGAGGATTCCCTTTTCCTTCCTTATGATGTAATTCTTGGCAGGACCCAGAAGGCAATTGGGCAGCTCACCCTATCATCCTTATCATCCCTACAATCATAATCTCTACTCCCACCATCACTGACAGATTTGAGAGCATATTGGTAAGCCTGGAAGGAGCACCAGAATGACTGACTCTAGCAGGGAACACAGACAGAGAAGTCTAGTTGACCACAGAGGGCCCAAGTTGTACCCCTCCCCCAAGTCTTCACTGACTACTGCAATATGCAAATGCTTTAACATGTGTTTCTACAATTCCTTAATCATGATGCAGATATTAGAGGAGAATAAACTGTCACTGAACCACCTCGGTTGAGGGAAGATCCCTAAAGCTTAAACCAGGAAACCGAGTAGCATAAGTTATAGGTCAGGAACATAACTAGCCAACTCATGAGAAAGGAACTGCTAATCCTCTGAGCTTAACCAGAGCCAGTGGGAGAGAAGGCGAAGGCTTATTCAGTAGTGTGGGAACCACAGTGCATCAAACATACAGACCATGTGGAATGCCAATAGTACAGACACTGCTCAAAGTCCAGGTGGAAACAGGAGCTTCACTTGAGTTAAGAATGGAGATGAGTAGGGGCCTCCCTGGTGGCGCAGTGGTTGAAAGTCCACCTGCCGATGCAGGGGACACGGGTTCATGCCCCGATCCGGTAAGATCCCACATGCCGTGGAGCAGCTGGGCCCGTGAGCCATGGCCGCTGAGCCTGTGCGTCCAGAGCCTGTGCTCTGCAACGGAAGAGGCCACAGCAGTGAGAGGCCCGAGTATCGCAAAAAAAAAAATTAAAAAAAAAAAAAAAATAGAATGGAGATGAGTAGAGAAAAAAACCAGGACATAAGCTTACACCTAAACCTAGACAGGAATCTGAGTGGAGCTGGGGGATGAAGGGGGAAGTCCTTGAGAGTGGAGGACAGCCCTGAGAGGGAGACCCAACTTTGCACTGGATTCAGGATTTAGACAGTTCTGTGTTGGTCAAGTAATAAACTCTTAATTATTCAATCTGCCTCAGCTGTGAAGCCTGCACCATGATGGTAACCAGCTAACAAAGAAGAACACAAATCCTAGATACCATTAAAACCCCAAATGCCAAACTTACCAACTGCCATTTGCTCTTAGCAAACTGTGGGAAAACTAAACAGAATGCAATCAATGGCAAGGTGATAATGTAGCTTTCCAAAAGTAATACCTGCCTCAAAAATGAACACTCTGACATCTTACCAGAGCATTGTTTTTCATAGAGCTAATATTCCTTTTGGAAACCTTTTAGAGAAGCTTGGTTAATAAAAACAAAACATATCAAATAAAATCAATTACATATCAAAAATATGTAATTAAACTTGGCTCTGTAGCAATATTAATGATGATAGCTAATAATAATGGAACAGTTACTATATGAGCAGCACTATTATTCCCATTTTACAGATGAGAATATTAAAGAATAGAGAAGTGAATCCCTTGTTGAAGATCTAGATGAGCATTGGCTCAACAAACAAGTGGGTGAGCAGGACTTGAATTCAAATCTGCCAGGTTTCAGACTCTGTGCTCTTAACCATTACACAGCCTCTGGTATGGAAGCCTATCTTAAAGGCTCAAAGTGTTTGCATGCCCACAAGCCAAAATAGCAATTTGTGAAAATAAAATTATCAAAGATTTTGCTTTGAAGGTAAAGGGGATGTAAAGATATTTAGACATTAATTATAAGTAGAGATCTGGGCTTCACTGAGTGTGGAACAGAGATGGAAATAAAACGCAGATGTTGAGTTATTCCTTGAAAACACCATTTGGGTCACAGGATCCAAATTTATTCACAGGAAACCACTACTAAATTTTGCAGGGGAAAGAGTTTCCCCCCAGCACTAAGCAGCCACTGGCCTCAGTGCCTGGAACTGCCATGTGCTGGCATGAATCCATTTAGTACCCAACCATTCGGCCAGAATGCTTCAACAACCAGCCACGTGATGTGAATTCTGAACACTCTAGAAACAATTTTGACTGGTGTCAAACCGAACCATAAGGAGTAAAAGAATATCAGAGAGATCTTTAAAAATGAGACCATTCAGTGTCATTTATAGAAAAAGGAAAGCTCCTCTCAAAATACTTCTTATTTCCATAAAACTGCAAACCAGTCAATGATAAAGATAAGAGAAACTATCTAATTTGAACACTATGATTTTACTGCAAATAAGGGAGCTCAGTTGTCTTGAATACCTGCAAATATGGATATGCTTTATATGAAAAACATTATCAACATATCTCACAAAAGCTTTTTACACAAATGAATTTGTTCTCTGTCATCAGAAATAGAAGCAGATTATCTACTTAGTAATCCTCAAAAGGGACATGGCAATCAACTGCTGAGAAACAAGAGAATCTATATCTACAACTTCATGATCCAGTCCTTACTGTGATATTACAAGTAGGTTAGGCAATTTTTTCAGCAGCTGTGGAACATGAAATGTTTTAACTCAGTTGTGCAATGCTATGTAAAGGAGGGTATAACACTGTTAGAAACTTGGCAGCCTTCCTCTCCTCAATTACAAATTGGGGAAAATGGAAATGAAGGATTCAAGCCTGTGCATGCATTTCAATTACAGTCCCTAAGCTGGAACCACAGCTCCAAATGCCGATTTTATCTATATTCAGGGAATATGTTTTGATGAAAAACATCATAAACTATGAATACTTGTATGCTGGGAGTTTGTTTTAAAAAACTAAGGTGAGGGAGCTCTTTAGCTGTTCATTTTGTGAAACAGAAAGACAACAGATATTGTTTTGTAGTCTTGAGAAATTAAACACTGGCTAATTAGTCTTCAGTTACACAAAGTGTGAATAATAACTCCAATGTTTTATCATAGAGTACATTTTCTTCTTTGAGGAAATGCAAATCTAAACTACAATGAGATACCATCTCACACTGGTCAGAATGGCCATCATCAAAATATCTACAAACAATAAATGCTGGAGAGGATGTGGAGAAAAGAGAACCCTCTTGCACTCTTGGTGGGAATGTAAATTGATACAGCCACTATGGAGAAGAGTATGGAGGTTCCTTAAAAATTAAAAATAGAACTAACATAGGACCCAGCAATCCCACTACTGGGCATATACCCTGAGAAAACCATAATTCAAAAAGAGTCATGTACCACAATGTTCATTGCAGCTCTGTTTACAATAGCCAGGACATGGAAGCAACCTAAGTGTCCATCAACAGATGAATGGATAAAGAAGATGTGGCACATACATACAATGGAATATTACTCAGCCATAAAAAGAAACGAAATTGAGTTATTTGTAGTGAGGTGGATGGACCTAGAGTCTATCATACAGAGCGAAGTAAGTCAGAAAGAGAAAAACAAATACTGTATGCTAACACATATATCTGGAATCTAAAAAACAAACAAACAAAAATGGTCATGAAGAACCTAAGGGCAAGATGGGAATAAAGATACAGACCTACTAGAGAATGGACTTGAGGATACAGGGAGGGGGAAGGGTAAGCTGGGACAAAGTGAGAGAGTGGCATGGACATATATACACTACCAAATGTAAAATAGACAGCTAGTGAGAAGCAGATGCGTAGCCCAGGGAGATCAGCTCAGTGCTTTGTGACCACCTAGAGGGGTGGGATAGGGAGGGTGGGAGGGAAGGAGATGCAAGAGGGAAGAGATATGGGGATATATGTATATGTATAAGTGATTCACTTTGTTATAAAGCAGAAACTAACACACCATTGTAAAGCAATTATACTCCAATAAAGATGTTAAAAAAAAATAAGTGAAGAAAAAATCATTTAAGATATTTGTGAATTTCAGCAATAATGAAAGTAATGAAAGAAATATAGCAACCATTTTAAAGTAGCATGGAATAATGAGATGGTTTCCCAAAATTTTTATATTCATATGTATATGTGTGTGTGTACACACACACACACAAACACACACACTCTTACACACATAAATATATATAACTTTACATATTTGACCATTCAGAACAAACGCAGTGTTGGTGAGACTACCTGGTATGGGAAAAAAATGGCTAAGAAACAGTAATTATAGAGCAGGCACACAGTTTTATACCCTAAGCACCTCAATCTCTATTCCGCAGTTTAATTCACTGTGTAGCACCTCAATCTCTATCCTGCCTTTTAATTCACTGTGTAGTCTCAGGAAGAAACCATCTAGAGGTCAGGAACTGATGTAGTTCACATCTTACTCTAGGTATGTACTAGATTAGTACCCTGATTAGTGAGTCTACATAATGACACACATTTCAATATTTAACCTGTCTCAGTAGTCAGTTTCAAATCAATATTCCTCTTTCACAGTTTTAACTTCTCCCTATAAAGAGAGGGAGAAATGGTCCCCATTTCTATTTTTCATCTAACTCTTCCAGAAATCAAATGAATATCTTTCCTTGGCCTCCTTAAACTTAAGAATGCCCTTCTCCTGTCTAGTTTGGAAAAACATAAGAGAATTAAATATATATTCCTTTAAAAAAAAGTTTATTTTATACTATAAATTTCTGAAGGGCTAGCCAGGTTTATGCAACTTGTTTTATTCCAAATGTATTACCCTACCCCTCCCATAATACAAGTATAAACCTTAACCATTGTATAGTGGCAGGCGCTCAGGCCTTCAAATTCAAAGTAAGCCTTCCTTCAAATACCCCTCTGGCCCCTTCACAGCCATGTGACTGCAGGTAAATTGCTTTATCACTCTATCTCTTAATTACCTTACTTGCAAAATTTTAAAATGACAGTAAAAGATGTGTAAATACAGATATTAAATAAGAGCGAGTATAATAGTTTTCTTAGCAGATTAACCTAGCCTGTTCACAAAGGAAGTCAGTAGTATCCTTACCCACCATTCTTAAACTTAACAATAGTAAAATGACGAACAATATTAACACTTTCACGGTGACCTGATACGGAAAGATGACTCTGTTGCCAGCCAGACTGGGTTCCAACCCCAGGTTTGCCACTGAGCAGCTTTGTGGGTTTGACAAGTCATTTAAACTCTTCAAAATCTATGCACATCCCCTTCTATAAAAAATTAACCTCATAGGGAAGTTTGACGAATTAAATTAGATCACACATACAAAGCACAGAAAAATGGTACACTGTAAGTGCTTAGTAAATATTGATTCTTTGTCAGAAAGGACCCTTTCAACATCCTGGTGGCAGACACATTTGACTACATACAACACTCTATGCCCCCCCATTCTTTATTTTCTATTTTATTTATTTTTATTTTTTTAAATTTTTTAACATCTTTATTGGAATATAATTGCTTTACAATGGTGTGTTAGTTTCTGCTGTATAACAAAGTGAATCACCTAGACATATACATATATCCCGATATCTCCTCCCTCTTGCGTCTCCCTCCCACCCTCCATACCCCACCCTTCTAGGTGGTCGGAAAGCACCAAGCTGATCTCCCTATGCTATGCTGCTGCTGCCCACTAGCTATCTATTTTACATTTGGTAGTATATATAAGTCCATGCCACTCTCTCACTTCGTCCCAGCTTACCCTTCCCCCTCCCTGTGTCCTCAAGTCCATTCTCTAGGTCTGCGTCTTTATTCCTGTCCTGTCCGTAGGTTCTTTGGAAACTTTTTTTTTTTTTTTTGATTCCAATATATGTGCTAGCATATGGTATTTATTTTTCTCTTTCTGACTTACTTGACTCTGTATGACAGTCTCTAGGTCCATCCACCTCGCTACAGATAACTCAATTTCATTTCTTTTTGTGGCTGAGTAATCTTCCATTGTATATATGTGCCACATCTTCTTTACCATTCATCTGTCGATGGACACTTAGGTGGCTTTCATGTCCTGGCTATTGTAAATAGAGCTGCAATGAACATTGTGGTACATGACTCTTTTTGAATTATGGTTTTCTCAGGGTATATACCCAGTAGTGGGATTGCTGGGTAGTATGGTAATTCTATTTATAGTTTTTTTAGGAACCTCCATTCTGTGCTCCATAGTGGCTGTACCAGTTTACATTCCTACCAAGAGTGCAAGAGGGTTCCCTTTTCTCCACATCCTCTCCAGCATTTATTGTTTGTAGATTTTTTGATGATGGCAATTCTGACTGGTGTGAGGTGATACCTCATTGTAGTTTTGATTTGCATTTCTCTAATGATTAGTGATGTTGAGCATGCTTTCATGTGTTTGTTGGCAATCTGCTTATCTTCTTTGGAGAAAAGCCTTTTAGCTCTTCTGCCCATTTTTGGATTGGGTTGTTTTTTTTTTTTTGATATTGAAATGCATGAGCTGCTTGTAAATTTTGGAGATTAATCCCTTGTCAGTTACTTCATTTGCAAATATTTTCTGCCATTCTGAGGGTTGTCTTTTCGTCTTTCCTTTGCTGGTTTCCTTTGCTGTGCAAAAGCTTTTGTTTCATTAGGTCACATTTGTTTATTTTTGTTTGTATTTCCATTTCTCTAGGAGGTGGGTGAAAAAGGATCTTGCTTTGGTTTATGTCATAGAGTGTTCTACCTATGTTTTCCTCTAAGAGTTTGATAGTGTCTGGCCTTACATTTAGGTCTTTAATCCATTTTGAGTTTATTTTTGTGTAAGGCGTTAGGGAGTATTCTAATTTCATTTTTTACATGTAGCTGTCCAGTTTTCCCAGCACCACTTATGGACGAGGCTGTCTTTTCTCCATTGTATATGCTTTCCTCCTTTATCAAAAATAAGGTGACAATATGTGCATGGGTTTATCTCTGGGCTTTCTATCCTGTTCCAATGATCTATATTTCTGTGTTTGTGCCAATACCATACTTTCTTGATTACTGTAGCTTTGTAGTATAGTCTGAAGTCCAGGAGCCTGATTCCTCCAGCTCCATTTTTCTTTCTCAAGATTGCTTTGGCTATTAGGGGTCTTTTGTGTTTCCATACAAATTGTGAATCTTTTTGTTCCAGTTCTGTGAAAAATGCCATTCATAGTTTGATAGGGATTGCATTGAATCTGTAGATTGCTTTGAGTAGTATAGTCATTTTCACATGCTGACTCTTCCAATCCAAGAACATAGTATATCTCCTGATCTGTTTGTATTATCTTTAATTTCTTTCATCAGTGTCTTATAGTTTTCTGTATACAGGTCTTTTGGCTCCTTAGGTAGGTTTATTTCTAGGTATTTTATTCTTTTTGTTGCAATAGTAAATGGGAGTATTTCCTGAATTTCTCTTTCAGATTTTTCATCATTAGTGTGTAGGAATGCAAGAGATTTCTGTGCATAATTTGTATCCTGCTAGTTTACCAAATTCATTGATTAGCTGTAGTAGTTTTCTGGTAGCATCTTTAGGCTTCGCTATGGGTAGTATCATGTCATCTGCAAACAGTGACAATTTACTTTTTCTTTTATGATTTGGATTCCTTTTATTTCTTTTTCTTCTCTTATTTCTGTGGCTAAAAATTCCAAAACTATGTTGAATAATAGTGGTGAGAGTGGACACCCTTGTCTTATTCCTGATCTTAGAGGAAATGGTTTCAGTTTTTCACCATTGAGAATGAAGTTGGCTGTGGGTTTGTCATATATGGTCTTTATTATGTTGAGGTAAGTTCCCTCTATGCCTACTTTCTGGAGGGTTTTTATCATAAATGGGTGTTGAATTTTGTCAAAAGCTTGTTCTGCATCTGTTGAGATGATCATATGGTTTTTCTTCTTCAACTTGTTAATATGGTGTATCACATTGATTGATTTCATATATTAAAGAGTCCTTGCATTCCTGGGATAAACCCCACTTGATCATGGTGTATGATCCTTTTAATGTGCTGTTGAATTCTGTTTGATAATATTTTGCTGGGGATTTTTGCATCTATGTTCAACAGTGATATTGGCTTGTAATTTTCTTTCTTTGTGACATCTTTGTCTGGTTTTGGTTTCAGGGTGATGGTGGCCTCACAGAATGAGTTTGGGAGTGTTCCTCCCTCTGCTATATTTTGGAAGAGTTTGAGAAGGATAGGTGTTAGCTCTTCTCTAAATGTTTGATAGAATTCTCCTGTGAAGCCATCTGGTCCTGGGTTTTTGTTTGCTGGAAGATTTTTAATAACAGTCTCAATTTTGGTGCTTGATTTGTCTGTTTATAGTTTCTATTTCTTCCTGGTTCAGTCTGGGAAGGTTCTGCTTTCCTAAGAATTTGTCTATTTCTTCCAGGTTGTCCATTTTATTGGCATAGAGTTGCTTGTAGCAATCTCTCATGATCCTTTGTATTTCTTCAGTGTCAGTTGTTACTTCTCCTTTTTCATTTCTAATTCTATTGATTTAAGTCTTCTCCCTTTTCTTCTTGATGAGTCTGGCTAATGGTTTATCAATTTCTTCTCAAAGAACCAGCTTTTAGTTTTATAGATCTTTGTTATCGTTTCCTTCATTCCTTTTTCATTTATTTCTGATCTGATGATTTCTTTCCTTCTGCTGACTTGGGGATTTTTTTGTCCTTTCTCTAATTGCTTTAGGTGTAAGGTTAGGTTGTTTATTTGAGATGTTTCTTGTTTCTTGAGGTATGGTTGTGTTGCTATAAACTTCCCTCTTAGAACTGCTTTTGCTGCATCCCATAGGTTTTGCGCCATCCTGTTTTCATTGTCATTTGTTTCTAGATATTTTTTTTGATTTCCTCTTTGATTTCTTCAGTGATGACTTCGTTATTAAGTAGTGTATTGTTTAGTCTCCATGTGTATGTATTTCTTACGAATTTTTTCTTGTAAATGATATCTAGTCTCATTACATTGTGGTCTGAAAAGGTACTTGATACAATTTTAATTTTCTTAAATTTACTGAGGCTTGATTTGTGACCCAAAATATGATCTATCCTAGAGAATGTTCCATGAGCACTTGAGAAGAAAGTGTATTCTGTTGTTTTTGGATGGAATATCGTATAAATATCAATTAAGTCCATCTTGTTTAATGTATCATTTAAAACTTGTGTTTCCTTATTTATTTTCATTTTGGATGATCTGTCCATTGGTGAATGTGGGGTGTTAAAGTCCCCTACCATGATTGTATTACTGTCGATAACCCCTTTTACGGTTGTTAGCATTTGCCTTATGTACAGAGGTGCTCCTGTGTTGGGTGCATAAATATTTCCAATTGTTATATCTTCTTCTTGGATTGATCCCTTGATCATTACGTAGTATCCTTCTTTGTCTCTTGTAATAGTCTTTAAGTCTATTTTGTCTGATATGAAAATTGCTACTCCAGCTTTCTTTTGATTTCTATTTGCAAAGAATATATTTTTCCAACCCCTCACTTTCAGTCTGTATATGTCACTAGGTCTGAAGTGGTCTCTTGTAGACAGCATATAAGGGTCTTGTTTTTGAATCCATTCAGCCCATCTATGTCTTTTTGTGGGAGCATTTAGTCCATTTACATTTAAGGTAATTATCGATATGTATATTCCTATTACCATTTTCTTTGTTGCTTTGGGTTTGTTCTGTAGGTCTTTTCCTTCTCTTGTGTTTTCTGCCTAGGAAAGTTCCTTTAGCATTTGTTGTAAAGCTGGTTTGGTGGTGCTGAATTCTCTTAGTATTTGTTTGTCTGTAAAGGTTTTATTTTCTCTGCCGAATCTGAATGAGATCCTTGCTGGGTAATCTTTGTTGTATGTTTTTCCTTTTCATCACTTTAAATATATCCTGCCCTCCCTTCTGGCTTACAGAGTTTCTGCTGAAAGATCACCTGTTAACCTTATGGGGATTCCTTTGTATGTGATTTGTTGTTTTTCCCTTGCTGCTTTTAGTATTTTTTCTTTGTATTTAATTTTTGATAGTTTGATTAATATATATCTTGGCATGTTTCTACTTGGATTTATCCTGTATGGTACTCTCTGTTCTTCCTGGACTTGATTGACTATTTCCTTTCTCATATTAGGGAAGTTTTCAACTATAATCTCTTAAGATATTTTCTCAGTCCCTTTCTTTTTCTCTTCTTCTTCTGGGACCCCTATAATTCGAATATTGGTGCATTTAATGTTGTCCCAGAGGTCTCTAAGACTGTCCTCAATTCTTTTTTTCTTTATTCTTTTTTTTTCTTTATTCTGCTCTACAGTAGTTACTTTTTTCTTTATTCTGCTCTACAGTAGTTACTTTCACTATTTTATCTTCCAGGCCACTTATCCATTCTTCTGCCTCAGTTATTCTGCTATTGATTCCTTCTAGAGAATTTTTAATTTCATTTATTGTGTTGTTCATCATTGTTTGTCAGCTCTTTAGTTCTTCTAGTTCATTTTTAAACATTTCTTGTATTTTCTCCATTCTATTTCCAAGATTTTGGATCATTTTTACTATTATTACTCTGAATTCTTTTTCAGGTAGACTGCCTATTTCCTCTTCATTTGTTTGGTCTGGTGGGTTTTTACCTTGCTCCTTCATCTGCTGTGTGTTTCTCTGTCTTATCATTTTGCTTAACTCACTGTGTTTGGGGTCTCCTTTTCATAGGCTGCAGGTTCGTAGTTCCCGTTGTTTTTGGTGTTTGCCCCCAGTGGCTAAGGTTGGTTCAGCGGGTTGTGTAGGCTTCCTGGTGGAGAGAACTAGTTCCTGTGTTCTGGTGGATGAGGCTGGATCTTGTCTTTCTGGTGGGCAGGACCACATCAGGTGGTATGTTTTGGGGTGTTTGTGACCTTATTATGATTTTAGGCAGCCACTCTGTTTTGGGGTGGGTTTGTGTTCCTATCTTGCTAGTTGTTTTGCATAGGGTGTCCAGCACTGTAGCTTGCTGGTCATTGAGTGGAGCGGGGGGTCTTACCGTTGAGAGGGAGATCTCTGGGAGAGGTTTCACTGTTTGATATTACATGGAGCCGGAAGGTCTCTGGTGGATCAATGTCCTGAACTTGGCTCTCCCACTTCAGAGACACAGGCCTGACACCCAGCCAGACCACCAAGACCCTGTTAGCCACACAGCTCAGACGAAAAGGGAGAAAAAAGAAAGAAAGAACAAAATAAAATAAAATAAAATAAGTTATTAAAATAAAACAAAATTAAATTATTAAAAATAAAAAATTAAAAAGTTATTTAAAAAAAGTAAAAAAAAGAAGAGAGCAACCAGACCAAAAAACAAATCCACCAATGAAAACAAATGCTAAAAACTATACTAAAAAAAAAAAAAAAAAGAGACAGAACCCTAGGACAAATGGTAAAAGCAAACCTACACAACAGACAAAATCACACAAAGAAGCATACACATATAAACTCACAAAAAGAGAAAAATGAAAAAATATATATATCTATATACTTAAAAAAAAAGGAAGAGAGCAACCAAATCAATAAACAAATCTACCAATGATCATAAACTCTAAATACTAAACTAAGATAAACATAAAACCAGTCACCAGTCAGTTGCATACAGCAAACCCCAAGTCTACAGTTGCTCCCAAAGTCTGCTGCCTCAATTTTGGGTTGATTTCTTGTCTATTCAGGTATTCCACAGATGCAGGGTACATCAAATTAATTGTGGAGGTTTAATCCACTGTTCCTGAGGCTGCTGGGAGAAATTTCCCTTTCTCTACTTTGTTCACACAGCTCGCAGGGTTCAGCTTTGGATTTGGACCCGCCTCTGTGTGCAGGTCGCCTGAGGGCATCTGTTCTTCTTTCAGACAGGACGGGGTTAAAGGAGCAGCTGATTCGGGGGCTCTGGCTCACTCAGGCCGGGGGAAGGGAGGGGTTCGAATGCGGGGCAAGCCTGCGGCGGCAGAGGCCAGCGTGATGTTGCACCAGCCTGAGGCGCGCCGTGCGTTCTCCCGGGGAAGTTGTCCCTGGATCACGGGACCCTGGCAGTGGCGGGCTGCACAGGCTCCCAGGAGGGGAGGTATGGAGAGTGACCTGTGCTTGCACACAGGCTTTCTGGTGGCGGCAGCAGCAGCCTTAGCATCTCATGCCCGTCTCTGGGGTCCGCGCTGATAGCCGCGACTAGCACCCGTGTCTGGAGGTCACTTAAGTGGTGCTCTGAATCCCCTCTCCTCAGGCATCCTGAGACAACCCGCTCCGGTGGGTGAGCAGACAAGCCTCTCGGGTTGGTGAGTGCTAGTCAGCACGGATCCTCTGTGCGGGAATCTCTCTGCTTTGCCCTCTGCACCCCTGTTGCTGCACTCTCCTCTGTGGCTCTAAAGCTTCCCGTCCCCCATCTACTTTCCCCGCCAGTGAAGGGGCTTCTTAGTGTGTGGAAACTTTTCCTCCTATACAGTTCCCTCCCAGAGGTGCAGGTCCCATCCCTATTCTTTTGTTTCTCTTTTTTCTTTTGCCCTACCCAGGTATGTGGGGGAATTTCTTGCCTTTTGGGAGGTCTGAGGTCTTCAGCCAGCGTTCAGTAGGTGTTCTGTAGGAGTTGTTCCACATGTAGATGTATTCCTGATGTATTTGTGGGGAGGAAGTTGATCTCCATGTCTTACTCCTCCGCCATCTTGAAGGTCTCCCTGCCCCCTCCCTCATTCTTCAGATCTCCCCTTCAGCAACAGAAAGGAGATGATTAGTCAAGGGAAACTATGGTTATGTCATTCTCCTTCCTACTGATTGGTTTAGGGGAGTTCATTTAAAACAATTCTAGCCAATGAGAATTGAGGGAAGTCTGCTGAATGACACATGGGGGTTTTTCCTTTACTAGTAAAATGAGGCTACTCAAATAAGCATTTATTTTTCTTTCCTAGTTTCAGAGTTCACTGGCTAAGAATGTGACATATAAAACTGGTGCAGCCATGTTTCTTCTAGGAAGTCAGGGAAAAACAGCCAAAACTGAGGAGAAACATGAAATCTAAACCTACCTCCAAATAGCTCCTGACATGCTTTAATAGATGTTTATTTTTAAGATACTTTGAATGTGTTCTTCTCTTCTTTGCCTCTAAAAGCATCCTAAACTCATGTATTTTCATTATGAAAGTATTCAATAAGTCAACCACAAATTGATGACTTACTCAATTATTAATAATTATAGGGTTTCACAATAAGAGAAGCCTTTTAAAAATATAGCTGATATTTAAATATTAATGTCATATAGCCCTTAATGAATTATACTAACTAGAACTGCCCCACCTTGCAACCACCCAGACCCCAATATCTCTAAATCCTGTTGGTTCTCCACGCTCATTAATCTTTTAGGTCAGTAAAAGATTTACTTGTTTACTAATTGGTCGTTCCTCACCTAGAGTTTAGCCATTCAAAAGAAATGGCCGGAAAGAATGGTAAAAACCTGAAACTAGAGCTACTCCTAGTGCTTTCTTTCTCCCTTTAGCAATTCCTTGCTGCTTCAAAAAAACCATGTTTCAGTCAGTAGAATGAGTAAAGTTTTAGAATCAAATATTAACTGAATTTGAATTTGAATCCTGTACTTATTAGATGCTACTTTGCTTTTATGAAATTCAATTCCCTCTTTCAGAACTCCTAGATATGTTTTGAATATAAAAATGTGGTCACTCATATGAAAGTACCCTGCAGGGTGACTAACAGACCTTCTTCTGAGATTCTCTCCTTGACCAAACTCTAGCCAGGCTCCACTAAGACCTCTGCTCAATTAGGCTTCACCTTGGCCTATAAAGACTGTAACAAAAGGCTAACACAATTTTGAACAACTCAAGGCCACATCCCAAGGATGTCTCTCATCGCCCTTAAAGTGCCCACCTTAGCAAACTCAAGCCTACCAAAAGAATTTACTGTTTGTCCCAGCCATCACCTGAAGACAGGACTCCTGTCTCTTAACCTCTGTAGGAAGGTGGGAGCCTAAATTTGATAAGAACCAGTTAACAAATAGGGACCACCCTCCCTCTTTCTGGGTGTTTGCAATTTTTCACTTCCCTGCCTCTATGGAGCCCCCCCCACTCACTCCCCTCCCTACTCTTTCTCTTATTCCTCATTCTCCCTTTAAAACTCCCAGTTACCACTATACAAATCAAAGTTGAGTTTAGTTCACACTGGGCTCTTTATCCTTTTGAGTATAGTAATACACTCTTCCCAATATAGTATATTACTGATTAAAATCTGTCCTTACCACATTAACTAGAGTCTGGATTTGGTTATCTTTGACACTTCCTTCATCCAATTAATTCATCAAATACTTACAAATAGACACTGTTGAGGAAATAAGCTGGCCTGTAATCCTTTTGTTGGGTATCTCCTTCTCCCATTGTATGCATATAACTATGTCAGACTTTATCCCAGCTCTTCAAATTCTCACCTCACCACCCACTTCTCCATTCCCTTTTAGCTGATGAATTATCCTCCTTGAAACAAAACAGTGACTGATCTGTACTATTAGTATTTACTTCCCTTCTTAGTCAAAGCTCCCTGCATTAATTTTTGCTCAGTGGTTAGAATATATTCTGGAACCACAATCAGTAAAAGGCACTTCTTAGGACAACTTCACTTATCCCATCACACATCCACATTCATGTAAATAACCTAAGATACTGAGACTTTTAAGTGAGGTATGGGAGTGAGAGGCAGCCAAACAGGAAGAGACAAGTGAAAGTTAACTGCTAGATAATTCCTCTTCTCCACCGCAGCCTGTAAGTTTAACCTTTTGATTTTCCTAGCAAGAAGGAAATACATTCTGCTTAAAGAAGTCACCATTCATCAAACAAACTGTGTGTTAATGCCAGTGGAGGAAGGAGGGTATTTTTAACAAACTGTTTCATTACAATAGAAATAGACCAAGGACTTGAAAGAGAAAATACATTAGCAAATTAGGGTATTTCATAATTGTTCAGAATTCTGTACTAAGAAGCATTATGTTAATATCATGAGACTACTAAAGTTGAATATTTCATATCCATTTTGGATGTGGCTAAGCACGTTTTCACAAAAGCATTGAGGAGGGCATAATATCATTTAATAACAAATGTTGAGTTTTCTTTCTAAATTGCAGACCACATGCAATCTCCACAAAGGTAAAATGCAACAGCATGGGGCTTACGGGGGGGCTTTGAAATAAAATGACTCATGGAGTTAACCGATTAAAGTGATTATAAATCATGTGAAATTTGAGGGAGAAAGAAAAGTAAAAATAAGTGAATTATAAGCAATAGTAATATCTTTAACTGCAAACTGTTTCAAGTTAGAGGCATACACAATAATGGTAACATTAGTGGGTAAATGGTAGGCAGACAAATAAGTAGGTGATAAAGATATTCTGGAGTATTTGAAAATGTATTCTGTCCCATCAATTTAAATGTTTTTATTTATCACTGAGGTCAGACCTAGAGAACATCATAAAATCATTACAAAACATGGCTACGAGACAAGAGAAAACTGTTTGAGGTTAAACTGGAGTTCATTTAAAAAAGATAAAAAAAATCCAAGTGCTTATGAAACAATAAGGTAAAAATAACTTTTCTCTTACTTGTCTTCCTACACATACAGTTTAGAATCGGCTTCCAATAATCATTGATTGAATAATCAACTTTTAATGAACCCCAGGGGATTATCTTGATTTTTCAGGACTTTAAATACTTGCTCTACTGACATATCAGACATTTACTATTGACAATATCTATTCTGTTTAATTATATCATTATCAACATATTGTATCTCCCTCATTTATTTCTATATACTGAAGACTTTAAAACTCCAACTAGATAACCATGTCCTATCCCTCAGATGAGGCTTCAGAAGAACAAATCTTATAGCAAGATTTAAAAGTCTGCTTTATTATTTATGGAGATAAGATCAGGGATAGGGCAGCTCATCTTTGCCATTCCTCCTGAATTAAATAATCACTATGACCTGATTATTGATATTCATGTATTTACTGAAAGCCTATCAAGTGCATGGCAGTGATATAAACAAATGTTTGAAGTAAATACTGGAACAACATTAATACTTCCCAACAAACCAAACCATTATCCAAAGTCAAGGGTAAATCTATCTTTCTATCTAACTATATATATATAGATATAGATAATATATATGTATTTTTTAAGTCAGCCATTTTAGTTTAATTCTGCTGGGTAACACTTAAATATTAATTCAGCACATATTTGCTAAGCATCTACTATGTTCCAGGAATACACATGAATTTACAGTAAACTCTCTAATCCAGTACATTGCGTTTAATGGGAGGCCAACATGGAAAGGCATTCTTGCTCTTATGAAGTTCACATGCAAGGTCACAGTAGAGTTCAGCGAAGTTTGGCATGCAGAAATCAGATATATCACCACCTTCTTTGGATCTAGAGTGCCTTGCATATTGACTAGTATGTAGTAGGCAATTAATGTATATTTGCTGAAAGAAAGATGTCTTCAGTGATGAGATGCTTGAGCTGAGTCAATGGTAATCATCCACACAAAGACAGATAGGAAATGTGTAAAACACATGGGCTGAGTACACACAGGGACCAAATTGGGAGTTCCAGGAATGGTGTAAGAGCAGTGTGCACAGTAACAAGCAATGAGGCTGAAAGGACAGGACTGTGCAAATGAATAAAAGGCAAAAGTCTTAACACTTCTAAGTCAGGAACTCCCAAATAATTCAACTGAAAGGTAGACCTCTAACTAAAATTAACAGCATGTGTCCCATAAACACAGCCCCAAAGTAACTTTAAAGAGCATAGTGTCATAAAATATGTACTGCACTAAAATTATTTTGGGGAATTGCTTCATAGATATCAGTAAAACATACTCAGACAAAAACAGAATTTATAACAGAAAAATGTGTTGTATCTAGAGTAAAATATTTATATCAAGTCCTGGTCTTACCATGTTTTAAGTCTTTCCTCCTGGGCAAGTGATTTTACCTCTTTGAGGTTCATTCACCTCTTTTCTAAATCAGGAATAGTATCTACATTTCAGCATAATTGTGGGACTTCAAATAGGTAAGTTAAAGTTGACTACAAAAGATTTTGTCAACTGCTGTTTCTCAGTGTATCCTAATATACAGTTTCAAATGTTAAATTTTATAATGTAACTCTCTTTGATAATTAAAAAGTTTAATCTGGTATGAAGCATTATTATACAATCTGTAGAATAGGTAGGGTGAAGCCAGTTATTCTACGATAAAGATTATGATAAAGAAGTGAACAAGATTTAAAATGTGTTTAGCTTCAGTTGGTTTTAGAAAGCTGTAAGTGGTTTATCTGGGACTTCCCTGGTGGTCCAGTGGTTAAGATTCCGTGCTTCCCCTGCAGGGGGCGCGGGTTGGATCCCTGGTCAGCGAACTAAGATTCCACATGCAGTGTGGCGTGGTCAAAAATAGAAAAAGGTGTAAGTGGTTTACCTAAGTAAATAAAGTTAAAAAAACCAGAAACATGTAAATATCATAGATCAGTACTTTGATAAAGTGTGTGGCACATACCTTATGTTATATATTTTAACCTTTCCATAATCTGTGTATAGCTTTTCTCTCATGAGTGACCAAAGTTATTGCTATAATATAAAAGTGCAACTTCTCTGTTCAGGCAATATTGAACATTTGTGATTGGTAGAAAATAATAATCAGAGAGAAATTAACTTGGACAATAAATATAATAAATATAAATATATATAAATTTAAATATAATCAGAAAGCCTCATATTATAAACCAGAAAACTGGTTAGGAATGGACAAGTTACAATAATAGAAAACCTGTCCAGAAGCCCCCTCATTAGTAATTAGAACAAAGTACAATGTGCTTATTTTCTTAAATTGGGACATATTCTATTCTACTGTAATATAGGTCTTAGCCATATTACATTGATTTCTTTTACAAGCAGTGACATCCGTTTCTGCTGTAACACCATATTTGCATCCTTGAAAAATGCTGGTGTCTGCAAAATTGTGCAGTAAAAAATATCAGGGCTTATAGAAAAAGACAGGATCGGAGGTCAGAACATTTGAAACCTACAGAAATTTAAAACCAAGTGCTAACAACCACCATAACAATCTTTATTAAAATACCAGCACAGTTAAATCTCTACTAGTATTTGCACCTAGCTTTTGGATCTTCTTTCAAGTAGCAAGCCAGAAGTGCATTCACTTTAAAATGAAAACTATGATCCAGGGTATAGCCTTTTAAAAATAAGACAACAAACAAGTAAACAAACACATCATTTTAACACAGGGGGAAATGATTTCCTATTTTCTCCAAATGCACTCTCAATGTTGCCAGTTATATAATGTAGTAGAAATCAAGATGGTTCTTAAAGTCACTAAACAGACTAATACTTGCACTACAGAAAGGCACTTGAGTTGATTTTTCACATTTTTCTTAACATCATCAGAGATTGCTAAGGTTTTTCTCTTCAAATGTGAGAAAGTGTGCTCTTGGTCACTTAAAAATTAATGACTTGAAGAAATAATATATGGATCAACACAATCCGTACATTATCCTCCTATTTATCAATTGTGTATAAGTTAACATGCATCAAAGAAACACACACTGAAGCAGAAAAGACTACCTTTTACCTTAAATGCATTTGATGCTCTTGGCTATAAATTTGGGCATCAGCAGACAGAACATACATAGTAGCGCTAGGCAAATCAGACACTTTCAATCTCAAAACATCATCTATCAAATGTGGTTTTATCAGGATTAAATGGGATAATGAGTGAAAATGACCAGCACAGCTCCCTGGCATAGAGTAGACATTCTATTTGTTCCCTTGGGTACTAGTAGAAAAATATTCAACTCTATATATTCAATACCAAATTTCTCTTTTGTTTTTTGTTTTAGTTTAGTTCTTTGACTTGCTTTTTTGTTTTTTTTTCTTATTTTATCATGTTTTATTTTGTGTTGTTTCTCCAGAATAATAATAATAAAAACTATGGATAAAGCAGAGAAAATAAAGAATACATAAGAAAGACAAATTTGACCCACATGCTTCTGAGATTTTATCCAAAATTCCAGACATGCTAAATAAGGCTAGAGTATAAACAGTGATGGAAGAGATAAAGACAGAAGTTAAATGAAAAGGGAGAAAAATTCTAAAGAGATGATAATAAAAATTATCTTTATCAGCAGTTTATATTTCCCAATTTAATACTGCCATTTCTATCTAGATATTCCATGGATTCCTCAACTTAACATATAATTTTTTAAAATTACAAAGAAGCAAAACAAATCTCTTGCCTAATATCAGCAGTTTTCTTTACTTACTTTCCTATTTTTGTTAAGATATAACCATTCTTTCTGGCAAATAGGCTTAAAACTTCAGGTGCCACCTTCCTCCCAATTTTCCAAATCTAATGTGTTACTAAGATCCATTCATTCATCCACAGAAACATGTGTCTTGTCCATTCATTCCTTTTTCATTTTCCTCTGGTCCATCCCACACATGGCCAGTAGACTTAAAGACAAAATAAAACTTTACTCCTGTTATCTTCCTGCCCAAACAATTGGTCCCAAATATCCACAGGGAAGAGTCAACCTCAGTTTGGCCTCAAGGCCTGACTGCCTCCTGGTTCCATCAACATTCCCATACTGAGGCCAACAACTCACCCTTCCAAACCCTTAATTTAATTAAACTGGATTATTTCTGTCCTCTGAACATTTGCCTCTTTCCCTAAAATTTA
This sequence comes from Pseudorca crassidens, assembly GCF_039906515.1. NCBI lineage: Eukaryota > Metazoa > Chordata > Mammalia > Artiodactyla > Delphinidae > Pseudorca > Pseudorca crassidens. The sequence goes on along the minus strand of NC_090300.1, from coordinate 126,301,053 downwards.
TTGTCCCACATTTTTTTCTCCTTGTATTATTTTCTCCAAGTACTCTCACCATGTTGATGCCTCCTCTGCTTCAGTGAGTGACAAGGTGATGTCCTGGTAAAGAGGCAAATCTTTGCACATGTCCTGAGTTCAAATCTTTGTGTCCTAGCCGTGCAATCTTAGTTCCTTAAACTTCTACGCCTCACAGCCCTCAAGCATAAAAGGGGAATATAATATGGTAATAATTAAGGATTGTTGTATATATGAAGCTAGTTAGTACATATGAAGTGCATGAAATTGAGCCCGGCAGTTAATAAACACTGGACAAGTTTTAGCTCTTTCTAGGTGCTGAATTCCTAAGGACTCATTTAGATCATTTAATTTTTACTTAATTATATACTTGGTCATTTCACAACATTTAGTTGAACAGTTTATTCATCTCTCATATGCTGATTTGGCTTTTTAAATTCATATTTTTGTCTTCTCATCTATAAACCTTGAATCCTATGCACCACCACTCCTCCACACAAACACAAATTTTCAAACAAATGCATTCAATACATTAAAAAATAGGCATTGAACTAGAAGTGAGAAAATCTAATCCTAATTTCAAGTAACTACTAATGATAATTGATATAGGAAAATAAGATAATTCCTCTCAATTTTTTCATCCATAAAATATAATACTTTCTTGGATTCTTGATGATCTTTAGTTACAAGGTAGTTGAAAGCACTTTGAACAAGTGTTCTTTTACTGCCATAAGATGCTGAGGTTATACTCATTGTATAGCCTCAACAAGTATTTGATATTTGAATAACTGACAAAATGGCACAGAATTTAATTATCATCATTACTCTGAGCTGAAGAAACATTAGATTAATTTTTTTAATCTATGCAAGTTTGGTGTTCAGAGAACTGAATTGAGAATTTAGATACCAGAACTCCAGTTATTAACCCTTTTACTTTTCTATTTGACCTTCAGTAAGTCACTTATCCTAACTGTGTGCCATTCTAAGACTCTGTGACTAATTCCAGCCTAGTGTTGGCCCATAGAATGGATTCATGATACAAAAAAGAAACTCATTCCTCAAGACAATTTACTGCCCTCTGCTGGAAAACTGTGAAAATAAATATGTATTCTAACACTATGACTACGAGTAGCACCCCCTAGAGGTGTTCATCACATAACCTATATAATCATTCCTAGGAATGCTGCCTAATAAGATGTCTGAGACACCACAGGCATGTAATGAATAGTTTGATGAATAAGCCACTCTCATCAATGAATTAGATTATCTCAGCCCCTTCAATATTTTTCTCTAATCACAGAGCAGCTTATGATAACTTTTTAAATTAATAAATGAGATGTTTTTAAGCCATAGGCAGATTTATATGTATGCATATTATACCAAAAATATAAATAAAGTCTGGTATAGTAGGATTGACATTTTACAAGATGCCTACACATATGTGTTATCACAACTGCTCCACATTACAGTACAGCAAGGTCAACCAGCCAGATATTTTTATATCAGATTTTCAAGTAAACAAATAATGGCTCTGAGAGACTAAGTTGCTTCTTCAAAAAATCAAGAGGCCCTTAGTGTTCTAGGTCTTCTGATTCCAAATCCAGTGTTTTTCTCCTTCTCTGCTTGTTTTAAAAAGCAAATTGCAGCCAAGACAATTTTCATTAATTGACCTGAAATTCTTCGAAGACTCATCTGTTGATTGTTATGCTTATAAATACTCTCAAAATTCCCCATCTGCCTCTTAACTATTTAAATTCAGGCAAGTTTTTTTCATTACATCTTTCTAAAATATCTTGTAATGTTTGATGAACTGTTAGTGGCACAAGTGAAATTAGGAAGTGTGTTGATAGCTATTTGAGATGAGCACTATTATTATAATTGTAAACAGTTAAAAGTTATTAAAATATTCAAAAGAGTGCCATACAGAAGCACTTTTACTTGCTGAACAATTAAAGATAGCTTGGCTCTATGAAGCTCAGGAATATTACATTTAATGAAAGCATAAAAGCACTGCTTGCATCTTAAAGTGTTCTCATATCATATAATTTGGAAAATTAAAACTAATTTATAATCTGTTAAATAGGCCTATCTTCAGTATAACTGGGATAGAATAAAGGGCACAAGGAATTTAGAATCTAGGTCAATAAAACTTGAAAAACAATGCTGTTCACTTTATAAGAATATACAATTATTAAATTAATTTTGCATACACCAGCTCCTAGAGGATTATCTTTATTTTGGACCAAAAAAGCAAAAGCAATTCAGACTAGCTCTACCACTTATGAAGTACTTTCTTCATGCTCTCAAAAATTCACTGCTGTGAGACATGACCTCAAAAACAGAAGAATTAAAATCATTTCACAAATGTCAAAAGCCAGAGGAAGCAGCAGGAATAGTTCCAGGGTCTTCAGATTGACAACCCTGTTTCCATTCTCACTGCTCCTTCCCAAGGAAACAAGCAAAAACAAATTATACTGTTCAGCTTGGTTACTAGCCTCAATCTCTGTAGCTCATTTCTCAGTCTCATTACAAACTAGTCCTATGTTTGAAAACAAGCAATTTTATTTACTAGATTATATGAAGTGTGACTTTCTTTTGGACTGTATGAGGTTCTTTTGTTCCATTAATTGCTTCTCTAAGAAGGCATTACCTCTGGGGGACCATTAGCCCCCTGTGTCACTGAAAAGACTCCATGAACACTCAGGACCCACCAACCTCTCTTCTTGTTCTATGAGCTCCAATTCAACATTAGACACTAAAGTGGACACCAAAGTTTGGACACTAAAGTGACAAAACACTCCGCTTAACTCCTTTGACATAAAGCAGGGAAGGAAATCCTCTGGGTTATTTATTGATCACACGATATTAATTGACATAGCCTATGTTCTCTAAGTGCAGATGAATATGGAGTTGATTCAATAGAAACCTTACAAAGAGAGGCTGACATTGAAGGATTAGATCAGGGTAGATAAAAGAGGTTGTGTGTGTTTAACAGCCCAAACAAAAGATAGGTTTGTGGAGACCTTCCTCAAGACCTGAAACTGGTAGACACACATATACCTGTGCTTTATTTTTAGAAGGGACACTTTTCTAACAAACAATGACTTACTAGCACTTCACCAGAAAGAGTAATTTTAAGCAGATGCCTGTAAGCTTAAGTAACTGGGTAATTCACCCCCTTCTCCCCATGATTTTGACTTAGGTGAGTATTCTATGTATGTAACTTGTACTGGATTGAAAGAGAGATGAATAGCTCTGTTCTTGCTTTATAATTTCATACAACAATGCTTCTAATTTATGTATGTGAACATTCAGTAATAGATGTGTATTAATCACATTTGGGTAATTTTTAAAAGAAGAAGAAAATTATTTTAAAAATTAAAAAAGGTTTAGGAAAGCAATCCATACATACTACAGTTTGGTAATCTGAATTTACATAGATCCAAACAGCACATGCCCTGTGAATCACAGACTTAAGTTATCACTTGAGATGTATGATGACCGAAGCTGTGACCAAGTTTTAAATACAAAAGAAAAATAATCGCAAAAGTTATAGAGTTATGGAATCTCCATTCCATTGACAATGCAATGCAGACTTGACAATTAAATCCCAACCTCACTTCATTAGATATGAATCTTGCAGTGAGAATGAGAGGCTTTTAAAGGAGCATTTCTGCTACAATAAAAAAAAGCCTCTCACTGCAGTAGAACAATAACGTTGTGTTGAAATTTAGAACTGTTAGGCCTTGTTAGCTAATTATGGTATTGGCATCCACTTAAGTTAGTCAGTTTTTCACTTCTGTCATTTTCTTCTATTCGACTGCTGCAGTTCAAAACGTTTTGACTACTTAAAAGGGAATACATCATCGTTGCCTTGCCCCAGTCTAACTGCACACCACTTTCCAAAGCAATAGCTTCAATCATGCTTCATAAAATCCCCTGCAAGGATATTGTTGGAAACATAAATCAGCAAGCTGGGATTTTAGTATTTCTAAGGCAAGCTCAGGGATCACTGACTGGCGGCTTTTCCATGGCCCCATTTATAAAAGAATAAACAAAATTATGAGTTACACTAGATGCATTTTTTCAAACTGCTCCCAGTGGTATTTCTGATACTTGCTGTTGCATCCTTAATTGGAGAACAAAACACTAGCATAGAGGGATTGGACTCCAGGATCAGGATTGCTGTTTCCAAGCATCTCTGACTTCATTGGGACACACGGCACAGAAGTACCACATGTTCTGTTTCACAAAAGCTAGGGCTCTCTGCTATGCATGCATCTATGCCTCTGTGAGTGCCATGCATTTTTAAATTGTGCTAGATAGATCTTCAGAACGATGCTCCCCTCCTTCCCTGTTTCATTAAAGTGAATATGGGCTCCCCTTCAGGCATGCTTCGGTCTTAGAGCCTCGCTTTATAATCACCCTGCGTTCTGAATTATAAATTAGGTGAATTGCAATTTCAGATGTGTTACATATAAAGACCCAAATTATATGTGTCTGTGTGTACTATTTAAACGTTCCTGGATTTCTTTTTTATCCCCCAAATTCCAACACACTTAATGTCTACGATGGCAAATTCACAGACTCCACAACTGAGACATTTTTCTTCTCCAAACCAGTCACAGTGTAATCCTGGCTGCATAAACTTGCTTCCTATTATGCCCCATCTTGCTCCACACTATCTACTCTTGGTTAACTGAAGTGGGATTTCAACTGCAATTTTCAGAGACTGCTTCTCAGTATTCAGAAATACCTGTCTATATTATAAATGAACAGTTAAACCAACAGCAGCTGTCCAAAAATTAAAGCAGTATATCTGTAGGACATAAAAGTGTATGTTGATCTTTGTGGTAATAATGATTCACCTAACTGATTGGGCTAATATTAGCTTCAGATAGACATATCTGCAATTTTGCTATGACTGAAATTTTGCATACTCTATTTTATTAAGAGAAAAGGAGGAGCATCTTAGCAAGACACTTTGCAAACTACAGCCACGTACAGTTTGCTTTCTGATTTCTGAACATAAAATCTGCATCCAATCGTGTTTCATCAGCCACTAACACTACAGCTTTAGGGAGGAGAAGGGCAGAGAAAGGAAGCCTTCATATCCAAAATGTCAAGCCCTGCTGAAGAATGATAGAAGGACCTAGTGAGTGTGGAAGGACCGAACCACCATTTCTGGGCTTACAATGGAGTTCTACCACCCCCTGCTGGACTAAATGAGAAACACAGAAGAGGCTAAAAGGCTGAGAATTGAATACAATGGAGATATTTTAACTTGTGCTGTAATTTATTTTTTCTCAAAAAAACAATTTCATGCTACACTAATAATATAACATTCTCTGCGATTATTACACATCACGAAATTACTTCTATATTCTTTTACGTTGAAGACTTCCACCAATGTATGTTTTAGCATTTTGTGTCTCCAATTAAATGTCCAAACTTGTCTGGACAGTTGTAAATGTCTCCATTTATTATAAATATATTTTATGTGAATGTAAATTAAACAAAGCAAGATAAATTTACATCTATCTCTATAAACATAAACAGAGGTAGCTTCCCCAAATTCTCTCTCAGGTTATTCTAGTAAGCTATTCTTTTTTTTTTTTTTTTTCTTAATAGATAAAAACCCCACCAGTTCCCCACAAACTAAAACATCCCTTACAGGTGTAATTACAACCTGATGGTACAAAAATTTTCAACCTTCCTGTATTAACGAAGGGGTGGGGGAGACGCTGAAAATGAATGACTGCAACACATCCCTAGTTTTACCCATTTGCTTTCTTACACACAATATCCATGGCCCCTCTCTTAGTTCTCAACAGAAATAAACCAACATCGTTCACTTCCGTCAGGAACTGGGGTCTTGGGAAAGAGAAGAAAAAAAAAAGTCTCTAAGAATTGAATTTCCTGCACACAACAGAGGTATTCCACAACGAGTTTAATGCTGATAGTTTTTGCTGCTTCTTAAAAACATCATCGCTCCCTTTCTTTTCGCAACCTCAGATATTTAACTGTGAACACACACCAACACACCCATCCAATTTTTGATAATGACGATCGGAGAAAGCCAAGATCCCAGAAAAAGATGCAGTTTGCCTCAATCTCCTGCTCACTAATGCCTATCTCCCATTCTGTATTTTCTCTTATTTAAGGGTCTCCACAGAACAGATACAATTTTTAGCCGCTGCTAAAAAAAGAGGGAAAATAACAACAACTATAACTTTAGTTCCGTCATTTAATTCTTCTTGTGCCTCCTTCTGCCTCTCTTGGTTGGGTAGAAGGGGGAGGGAAAGTAAATGCAATAAAGCACCACACTCCTACCTTGCCCGCTACTGACAAGCAACCCGAGCAGGTAGAAGGAGAGGAGGAGGCTCATGTTCAGGACGTGACACTGGTGGACAGTTCCAAAGTTATTCAGTCCAGTCCCGGAGAGAGAACCTTCTGCTGTCACGGCCGCCTCTGCTAGAGCCGTCGCCGCTCCCGGGGCGCCCCAGCCGTCCGCAGCCCGCGCGCTCCTCCTTGCAAAGTGATTGCGAGCTCCGCTCCTTGCCGCACTATATCCAGGCAGCAGCGGCGGCGGCGGCGGCGGCGGCGGCGGCGGCAGCAGCAGCACCAGCAGCGGCCGCCGCGGCGGCAGCAGAGCCGGGCTGGGAGGGAGGCGGGGGCGGGGGCGCGGGGAGAGGAGGGGAGGGGAGGGGAAGCGCTGCCGAGGCGTATCCCTCCGCGCCTCACGGCGACCGCTTGCCGGGAGACGCGCCGCTCCAGGGTTCGTCCGCAGTCGAGCTCGGAGGCGCGAGTTCGGTTTTCTGTGCCTCTAGCTACAGAGGTCGCCGCGATCCAACTGGCACGAGCACGTCCACGAGTGGCGGCCGCACGCTCAGCCTGACGGCGATCCGCACGTTGACGGACGGCCCTGGGCCGAGGAGGGCGGGCGGCCTGGAGCTCCTGCACAGCTGAGGGCCAGTTCGCGAAAGCGGACTGCTGGAATTGGTGTTGATGGTGCAGGCGGTCGCCCGGCCCCGCGCTCCAAGCGCGCCCGGGCTTAGCTGGAGCGGGCCATCTGGGGGCAGACGGTCTATTCCGCAGCTCTCATTCCTCCAAGGGCGTGGGGCGGGGGGTTCTCCCTCTTCCAGGCCCTCCCTCTCGCTCAAACCTTCAGCAAGCGGCCCGCTTCTCACGCTTTCCACTCTGCCCTGGCAGAGGGAAAGCAGACGCCCTCTGGTGTCTACACCGCCTGCCTCCTCGTGCTCTAGAGAGTAGGCGGAAAGATGTGCACGGTGTTTCTTATCCACGTCGACCCACTGCTGCTGACAGCAGATACCTTAAGGGAGAGAGATTGGGGAGGGGATGAGATATTAGGGGGACTGCGTTCAACTCGGCTGTCAGCGTTTACTGCGTCCTAGCAGACGTCCAATGTCTCTCCCAGACACACTCGGCGGGCTCTGCCCTGGGCGCCCAGCTCACAGCGCTGGCATTGTCCCCGCGAGGGTTGAGTGGCGGGAGGTTTTGGAAACATACAAAGATGAGTTGAGCGGGAGTCCTGCTCACCTCCTACCCATACGCACACCTGCGTGTGCCCGCCTGTAAATTGAAGGGATGGAGCCGTGGCAAGCGTCCACAGCTAACTCTCCTCTTCTGAACTTTGGGATATATCCGGTTTTCCCCTGGAAAGGTAGGAAAAGGTGTGTCAGTTTGATGTCAGACCTGGGGCGAGAGTGTGCGAGAGGCAGAATACTTGGCCCCAGGGCCCTTGTCGGTCGGCCTGGGCCAGAGCAACCGGCTGGAATGGATCCTTTCGTCTGTACATTACGTTGCTCAGTTGCCTCGCCCCTGACCCAGCGAGGCCCTTGGCTGTTTCTTTATCAGCGAGGACACAGAAGTAGAAGGGGTTAGGAATATTGTAGAGCTCAGAATCCAGACCCCAACCTCTACCCTCACGATGCTGAAATGGAGGTGACATTGCTTCCGGAAAGGCAAGGGGTAAGAGTGGAAACAAGCTAACATAGATAGGAGAGATCTTGTTTGCCATCGGTTTTCCCCAGGCAGAACACTATAACACCATCTTCACACGGAAGATTCACTTACTTGGCATCCTAGGATTGGGGTTACTGCGAAGGGTGGAGGAGGGTCAAAGACTCCTCTCCACAACAGACCGAGGCTGACTCTAACCCATGGCCCTCTCAACATCTCACAGCTTGAGAACCTCTTCTTTGTTAGTGGTATATTTAGGACAATATATTTAGGAAGTTATTTTGCCCAGGCTCCCTCCTCAGACTTTTTCCTCATTCTGGGAAGCGCCAACTGTACTTGAGGAAGCTCACAGTCAATTCTTTGCAGAAAAGGGCGGAAACAGCACATTTATAGGTGTGAAAGACAGATGACTCCTTTATTTCACCAGTTCTTGATTTCCCTAGGGAATGAAAAAAGTGCTACACACACAAACACACACACACACACACACACAGAGTCTGGTACTCTTTGCAATTGGATTTTCCTCTTTGTCAAATTATTTTTATCTCAGGCAATGGGTTGAACTATGCCAGAGGAGAATTTGACTGGTACCCTCTAAGGTAATTTTGACATTAAGTCCTCTTAGGGTGGAATGGAGGGAGGAATAAGGGTAGCAATAGCATAAGACTGTGTACAAACTCTGTGTGTGTGTGTGTGTGTGTGTGTGCAACAAAGAAAGAGAGAGAGAAATATCTTTCGTGTATGGAAACAATGAAGGAACACAGCATTGGCACTCAGGAGGATACAAAGGTAATAGAGCTACAGATGCTGCCCTCAAATTGCTAATAGTATTATTGAAGAGATCAGGCATAGAGCTTCCCCTGGTGGCGCAGTGGTTGAGAGTCCCCCTGCCGATGCAAGGGACGCAGGTTCGTGCCCCGGTCCGGGAGGATCCCACATGCTGCGGAGCGGCTGGGACCGTGCTCCATGGCCGCTGAGCCTGCGCGTCCGGAGCCTGTGCTCCGCAGCGGGAGAGGCCACAACAGTGAGAGGCCCGTGTACCGCACAAAAAAAAAAAAAAAAAAAAAAAAAAAAAGATCAGGCATAAACACATTTGATGATATAAATCAGGCTGTAAAAATGTCAGAAGAAAAGTGAAAACCAACAGCTACTGTGCCACAAAAAGAAGGGATCATTTCTGAATAGGGGATTAAGAACGGCTTCAGGAAGCTTTAAAGAAAGTGGAGAAATTAGATAGGTAGAGACATGGGCAAAACAGAGAGGAACTTAAGCAAAGCCTGGGGGCGTGAAAGCACACAGCTTGTGTGGAGAATAGAGAGAATTCTAATTTGAAAAAAGTACAGAGTGTAAAATACAGAGGTTGGATGGAGTTGGAAAAGGTGTCTAGGACCATATTTTGGCAAAAACCCCCCCACAAAACTATTATTTACCACCTCTCACAACATAACTCCATGTGTACATGATCAAGAAGAGCCAGAATGGCTGTCCGCATCCCCCAGGGTTAGGGACTGATTGTGGATTGTAACCCACAGGAAGTTTATCAACAGAGGCTCTCCAGGGGTTACTCCATAGTTAGCCTGAGTTTATGTTGCTGTGAGGTTTCAATAGCAGGGTGACACATATTCAGAGAAAGCCTTCCCCAACTTGCCTAAACTCCTTCTTAGCAGGGAGACGTGCCTCTTCAGGGCTCCAAAAGAAGCCCATTCATTTCACAGTGCAATGATGAAGTGATCTCCGCCTGACATTTGCCTTGGTCAATTCCACTTCATAGCAGATTGATGATTTGAGGATAACACGTAGACAAATCGCCTTTGCCCATGGTTCCCCTCCGCACTCCAAAGTCATGCTTCCCTCCCATTGTGCAGATGTTGAGTACTATCAACAAAGGTGCCAAATCTCTGAACATAACTAAGCTATGTGCACTGGGTAGGATGTAAAAGGTATAGAAATACATCCTCCCTCATGTCTGTGATTCATAATTTACATTTAAGACAAATTATCATAGTTTCCATCTACCTGGGGAAGTGTTTCAAGAGGCCTAGTTGGAGCTTTAGTTTTTTTTCATTTATAAAAATAAGAGAAAGTTGAATAGAACTCAGGAATCTACAAAAAGCTGAGTAGTAGGAAATACCAACAGGACTGGATGCATGATTAAATGAAAGCAGATAAATTTGTTTGAAAAGAATAAAATGAACACAAAGGAGTAGCAGAGAGAGAGAAAATGATAAGGAGCATTATGTGTGGAAATTATCTTCTCAGAGAGGTTTTGCCTCCTTCATCTGCAATTAGCTCTTGTAAAAAGCATGCAGGTATACAATCCACACATAGATCCTAAGGATCAATGGTGTGTTGTGGACAGGATTTAATCATTATTTTTATTTTTTGTGTTTCTGATGTTATTTGTTTTCAGTCTCTCTGTTGACAGAATTCATGTGTGTTAAGATCATACTATTAGGAAATGGGACAGTCTGTGTGTTCATTTATATTTTTAAAATGTCACAAATCATTATACCTATTCATTTACTTGTCTAGAAAATTGCCTGTTTTGACTTTTTTATCACCACAAAGGAAGAAAAATATCCACTGTATATATAGGCAGAGAGCCTGAAACCTCTATAAATAGGTGATCCTGCTACTGCCTTCCCTTATCCATTAATGCCATTTGTTCTAATGATCATGTCTTTGAAAATAATTTCAACTTTCTTGGTACAACACTTTAGATGTTTTACCAGGCTGTTTGTGAGCATCTGACAGTAGCTGCTTTAGTGGCGGAATTTAGATTTTAAAACCTTCCTTCGTAAATGCTTTACTTGCTTAGCCATTTTCTTTGAAATTAAGAAACAGAACAGAGAGATTTATGGTGCTGAGGCAACCTAATTGTCACAGATTCTTACTTTTTAATTTCTTTCAAGATACATGGGGTCATTTTCCTTCATGGCTACTTCATGTTCCCTCTGGGCAAATAACTGCTCACTTCTCTCTGAAATTATGCAATAACTGCCTATAATTTGCCACTTGCCTGAATAATATTTTCTTAACTGTAAGGGATATTATATTTTTCTTCACCGAGACATCTCTGGCAAATATCATGATGGCCAGAGCAGACAATGTAATGAACATGTAACACATTGACTAAACAGTGATTAACACAACTTCAAGAATATATTCTGGACAGTATGAGATCAGAAAAAGGAGTTAAACAGTGGCTAGCAATGAACTTATTTGATATGACAAGGATTGTGATGTGAAGTGCAGGTTGCCCAAATATTGATCACATCACTCAGAAATCATATTTCTGTCCATGGATAGTATTGACCAAGGTGATGTCCAGCACAAATCCTATCATACGGAGGGCAGTTATTACATACTAGATAACAAATCCTTCATATCTAGCAAGTGATCCCATACAAGTATAGGTTTGGGAGAAAACGTTAGCGGAATACATTTTTGCAGGGCAATACAATAGGTAATTAAATTTGAAAATCTCTTATTGCATAGGATCAATTTGTTCTTTTCTCTATGGAGTTATGTTACTATTAATTTTCAAATTAGATAAGCAATTCTATTAGTAATAGGCAAGCTGTTGGTAGCAATGGGCTTCCCTCATATATCCACAAACCATTAATATTTGCCTAATAATCAACCACTGCACATTATTTGAATACACACATTTATTTACTGTAATGTACATTACTTAGGCTAAAAAAAACTTACGTTTTAAAATTACATGAGATGATCCTCACTCACTTAAAGGTAAATAACACATTTTCCCTGCCACCTTTTAAAATCATTAGTCCTCATATTTAAATAAATATGTATTTAAGAACTGTTACTGGATTTGATGACCTTCCTAAAACCAAGGAACTTAACATCTATGGAAAACATTGACCTAAAAATAAATAAATAGCTGGGATATGTCAAAAGTATCAGAACAGAGAAATGAAACTAAATATCTGTACATATTTTATGATAAATTAATATATACAATTCTCAAATTCCTACAGTCTAGTAATAAAATAATTTAGAAATGTCTATCAACCAGACAGAGACTATCCCTTGAACATTTTGGCATTATTTTCCCCAGTATTTCACATATAATTTTTTCTTAGTGTGACTTGAGATAGTGCTACTTAGTATATTTTACCTTGTCTTATTTAGGAAATTAATATTTTACATCATCATTAAGTTTTGCAAATATAAAGTTAATAACTTTATTTGACTACATGGATTGCACCTTAATACACTTAACAATTTTCCTACACTAAGACATTAAGTGTTTCTCTGTGATTTATTTATTTATTTATTTTTTCGGTATGCGGGCCTCTCACTGTTGTGGCCTCTCCCGTTGCGGAGCACAGGCTCCGGACGCGCAGGCTCAGCGGCCATGGCTCACGGGCCCAGCCGCTCCGCGGCATGTGGGATCTTCCCGGACCGGGGCACGAGCCCGTTTCCCCTGCATCGGCAGGCGGACTCTCAACCACTGCGCCACCTGGGAAGCCCTGTGATTTTTATTATTGTGAATAACACTGCAATGTAAAGGTCTTTGTCTATAGAGCTTTGTGCACTCTTAGGCTACTAGAAGTTAAATACCTGGTTTAAAAATACAACCATGTGTAGGTACTGAATTCATAAATTGTTCATAAATCGTTTTCCAAAGTGTATAATTTATCCTCTAATCAGGAAGACATAAAAACACTTCACTCACATTAGCATTGACTGTTTATTTTATTTTTATTTTATATTTCGTGTGTTAATTTCCTGAAAGTTTCTGTTCTGTGATTTCTTCCTTTAATTCATCTTCAATTGAAGTATCAGACTCTAGAAAATGTGTGCATTCATATTTGTGAAATTTAAGGTGTACTGAAAGATGTCTGCTTCTTAGTATCTTATGTCCTTTTAACCCTATTCTTCTGCTCTGGGATCCAGAAATTGTCATTATACTTATTAAGAAGTTGAAAAATTATAGTTGTAAGTGACCAAATGTTCTCAATTTCTCTGGTTTACTAGCATCAAACTTTTCTTTTTATTTCCACACAATATCCACACAAGTCAACAGTAGTCTAAGTATCCCAGTGCATTTGCTACTAGGGATATCTGAGGATGCCTGAGGAATCCTGGCATGTTTCACACCACATCATAAGAACTAGTATGTGTTTGTCATTCCAACCTCATCTCTGCTCTACTCCTTGGAGGTTAACTTTTGCCATCTTATAAATGGCTACCCAAGGGTATACCTTGTTGTTGTATCATTTCACTTGAAGCTTAAATCAAAGCCACCTATCTTAATCTCTCAGTGCTTAAGCGCAGATGTTTAATGAAGCATATTGAAAGCTTGAGAGTAACAGAGACACACAAAACACAAAAGAGAAATCCAACCTTGAATAATAGATAATAGATATAGCCACTGTAGAAGACAGTTGGGTGGTTTCTCACAAAACTAAATATACTCTTACTATACTTTACAGTATAAGAGCTTACAGCATAAGCTCTTTGATGTTTATCCAAAGGAGTTGAAATTTTATGTCCACACAAAAATCCACAAACATATGTTTATAGAAGCTTTATAATTGCCAAAGCTGGAAGGAAACAAGATGTTCTTCAGTAGGTGAATGGATAAACTGTGGTGCATTCACACAATGGAATTTTATTCAGCGCTAAAAGAAAATGAGCTATAAAACCATGAAAAGACATGGGGGAACTTTGTGTGCAACTAAGTGAAAAAAAAAAAAGCCAATTCGATTAGGCTATATACTGTTTGATTACAATGATATGACATTCTGGAAAAAAGTAAAACTACTGAGATGATAAAAAGATCAGTAGTTGCCAGGGGGAGTTGGGGAGAGATGAATAGGTGAAGTACAGAGAAGTTTTAGGGCAGTGAAAAGTGTTATATTATATTATAATGATGGAGATATGTCGGTATATATTTGTCCAAACCTATTGAATATACAATATCAGGAGTGAATACTCAGGACTTTGGGTGATTATAATGTGTCAGTGCAGGATCACCCTTCCTAAAACATGTACCATTCTGGTGAGTAATATTTATAATGGGCCAGGCTCTGCATGTTTGGGGACAGGGGTGTATAGCAAATCTCTTTACCTTCCTTTCAATTTTGTTGTCAGTCTAAAACTGTTCTAAAAAGATTAAGTCTCTAAAAAAATGTGTACCAGTTCTCTTGTAGACTGTTGGCCACTTCTCCCTCTCCCCAACGTAGAGGCCTCTTAATGGATTCTCTTTCTTAGTGCCATGAATTTCTTAGGTATCAAATACCTTCCCAAGAAGAATTTCTCTAACGCAGTCCTTCACTACTGAGAACTAATTTGTCCCCCCCAGGAAACATTTGACCCTGTCTGGAAACACTTTTTGGTTGTCATGACAGGGAGGATGGTGCTACTGGCATCCAGTGGGGAGAGGCCAGGGATGCTACTAAGCTTCCTACTTTGCATAGCCTGCTCTCCACAATAAATAATTATTCAGAATGTCAGGTCGAGGAATTCTGCTCTAAATTATTTTTCTCCATCTGACTCTGGGAACAACTCCCTGCGTCCCTAGAAAAGGAGCAGTTTGTTTGCTTCTCAAAACCAAAGCCTGCCCCATTTTTCTCAGAAGTATTTTTAATTGTACTCATATTCCAGAACAAAATTTGACACTACAAAGTGTATAGTGTGATCTCTTGTAGTCCTGAAAAGGGAATAATTATAATGGAAAAGTAATTTTCCGGTTTTTTTTTTTCTCAATTTAAATGATAACATGTGAAATGAAAAATGCAAGCTCAATGGGGCTCCATATCCTTTTCGTAATATATATTTATTTAAGTATAAGCCTATAGGGCTTCCCTGGTGGCGCAGTGGTTGAGAGTCCGCCTGCCGATGCAGGGAACACGAGTTCATGCCCCGGTCCGGGAAGATCCCACATGCCGCGGAGCGGCTGGGCCTGTGAGCCATGGCCGCTGAGCCTGCGCGTCCGGAACCTGTGCTCTGCCGCAACGGGAGAGGCCACAACAGTGAGAGGCCCACGTACCGCAAAAAAAAAAAAAAAAAAATAAGTATAAGCCTATAAGTAGGCCCAAAGTAGACCCACCTACGAGAAGACCAGGCTCCCCAGTCCTATTGACCTGACAAACTATCACTTATCTCCTTGTAAATAAATGTTTGGGAATGGCATGTTTTGGGGGCAGAGATAGGGAAGCCAAGAACCAGCTGTTGTTTTAAAGCCAGTACAGTCTATCTTCATTAAAATAAAAAAAAAGATAAATATTATCTTTCTAGAAAGGCCTAGTCTTGCTAATCATACACTCAATTATGCTTCGAATTGGTGTCTTTAGCATTTAATGTGGAAACAGCCACGCATAGATGACTTCATTAGGTCAGAGATAACTTAGAAAAGTGGGTGAATACATGCTTTATAGCTCCATATTGAAATGGACTTCAGTGGAATCCCTCCAAGAAAAAAAACATGTCTGACTCAAGCTCAAAAATGCAAAAGTTGCTAACAGTCTCCTGAAATGGCTGCTTATAAAACATTAAGACCCATTCAGCAAACTGCTACGTGTCTAGAGTGCTAAATTAATTCCATCAGTGGATTTTACCGCAACCAGTAAATTGTTGAGCAAAAAGTTCATAGATAAAAAAAAGAATCAAGGAAGCATTAAAACCTGGGTTGGTTTCCAGAAGGACTAATAAGAGACGTATCTGTGGATAAAAAGCATGAAGAAATAGTTTATTTTCTTCACTGATATATGTCCAGTGCCTACAACAGCTCCTGGAGGATGATAAGGATTCAATAAATATCTGTTGAATGAATGTGTAAAAGTAAAAACAATGGAGCAGGGCTGATTACTTAAGGGAAGGAGAATGAGGATAAGCATTGCTTATATTATTTATTGCCTTTTTATTGAAATCCACATCCAAGATCAAGCCAGAATTAAATGTTCATTTAAATCATCTTTTGGAGAAATTTTACAAGAATTGCTACTTAAATAGTATTTTACAGTTAAGTGATATGAGCCTTGTTTCAATGTACTTAATACTCTGCTGCATATTAAATAAAACAAAAGATAATGTCACTTAAACTGACTTACAGTCAGTCATCTAGGCATCTTGTCCTTGTTAAAAATGTACCCAGGTAAGCCAGGATGAGGGCATGTATGGGGCCCTCTGATCCATCTATGGAATTTCTCCAGACTCATCTAAAACCTCAGTGCCTTACTTGTTATTGCTGTCTTCCTTGGTTTCTCTGCTCCATTTTTGGCTTTATATCCTGCTTACCCATCTCCTTTCAGCATGTTGGATTTGCAGTCCAGTTTTGTACTGTCTTTACCAGCTTTGATATTGACCCCATCCCTTTCTTACTACTTCAGAGCATGTCTTCTGATATTTCGCAATGACCTCATGCCTACTACCGTAACTGCCCCCTGCCTGGATCCTGTACCGGTTTTCTCTTCCTTGTTCTCATAACTGTTTCCACAATAACACTAATAAAAGACTATTGAGACCAGACCCAGAATTGTGAACCTAGTAATGCTCCTAAATGTATCACTTATACTGAAGGGCTGAGGTAATTCTAAAATGAATTGTAGTGCTATTTAATTCATCAGAGCTCAAACAGCATTGTCTTAAAACCCTTGAGGATTTTTTTAAATTGAAGTATAATTGGTTTACAATGTTGTGTTAGTTTCAGGTATACAGCAAAGTGATTAATTTATATATATATATTATTTTTCAGGTTCTTTTCCCCTATAGGCTATTATGAAATATTGAAGAGTTCCCTGTGCTATACAGTAGGTCCTTGTTGCTTATCTATTTTATATATAGTAGTGTATGTATGTTAATCCAAATTATGAGGATCTGTTTTTACCTTATCCCTGAAATAGATCATCCATATTTAAGAATCTAGTGGTATTGAGAAACCAGTACTAATACAGGTTGCAGAGGGAGGAGGGGAAATGCTGTAAGGAGGAACCAGGACTATGGCAACTTCCATGAAGACTGCTACTTGAATACACTCTTTACTGCTGCCGTTATTAAAAGAATAATTATACCCAATGCATCTTGAAAGTAGCAGATGGAAATATTAAGGACTGGGTATAAAACATAACCTCAAAATTCATTGTTCATACAAGAAATAAAATCAATCTTCAGAAAATTTAACCTTTAAGTATATCATCTTCAAATTACAGGTGGTGTCTCAAGAAAGTATCACAGTAACCCTTAAGTATAGTAAATTAGGTTCACTTAATATTAGAAAGACCAAAGTGTTGTCTAATTCACTGTTTCTCTCTTAACTCTGTTTATTTGAATACATTATTTGGTAGATTTGCAGGAAGACGTTTTTCTTCTTTGAAATCAAAAGTCCTAATAATCATAATTATTTATAAGGCTTTTATTCATGGGTCTCCTTTTACTTACAAACAAATATACAGTAGTAAACTAAACATTTTGTTCTCCATACAATCATCATGTATATTCCATAGTCACTAATCAAAGGGATGAGAGATTTTAGACATAACATATGAGTCTGACTCTCTAAAATTACAAATGAAAAAAAAAATTGATGCTGAGAAAGATTAAATGACCTGCCCAAATTCACTGAGCTTAAAGAGCAAAATTATCACTTGAATCCAGAGTAATAATTTTTGTGCTATAGAAAGCTTAAAAATGGAAAACTGCAAGATCCATTTCCTAATCATTACATAATATAATTCTGTAATTTATTTTCTAAATGAAGTGTGAGAGTATTGCCTGTTAAGATATTCTTTAAAAGTTAAATTCTAGTCTAGTGATTTCAGAGGAGCAGTTTTATTTATTGGTGACTCTAATGCCATTATTATATATGAATAGATTCCTATCTTCTTAATTCAGCTTTCATCTCTAATTACCAAAATAACTATAGCTACCAATGCCAAAAACTGAATTAAAAGTGCAAAACCGAGGCAAATCATCACGGGCTGAAAATTTATTGGCTAAAATTCAAAAACAAAAGAGGTTTTATACATTTTTCTAAATGTGTCTGATCAACAAAATACTCAATAAATAAAAAGAAATTGGCTCTAATCAACTCTTTATTTCTTTTGTTTGCTTTTTTTTTTTTTTTTTTTTTTTTTTTGCGGTACGTGTGTGCCTCTCACTGTTGTGGCCTCTCCCGTTGCAGAGCATAGGCTCAGGACGCGCAGGCTCAGTGACCATGGCTCACGGGCCCAGCTGCTCCATGGCATGTGGGATCTTCCCGGACCGGGGCACGAACCCGTGTCCCGTGCATTGGCAGGCGGACTCTCAACCACAGCACCACCAGGGAAGCCCTAACTCTATTTCTTTTTATACATCTTTATTGGAGTATAGTTGCTTTACAAAGGTGTATTAGTTTCTACTGTATAGAAAAGTGAATCAACTATAGGTATACATATATCCCCATATCCCCTCTGTCTTGCATCTCCCTCCCACACTCCCTATCCCATACCTCTAGGTGGTCACAAAGGACCGAATTGACCTCCCTGTGCTATGCAACTGCTTCTAACTAGCTATCTATTTTACATTTAGTAGTGTATATATGTACATGCCACTCTCTAACTTCGTCCCAGCTTACCCTTCCCCCTCCCTGTGTCCTCAAGTCCATTCTGTATGTCTGTGTCTTTATTCCTGTCCTGCCCCTAAGTTCTTCAGAACCTTTTTTTTTTTGGATTCCATATATATGTGTTAGCATATGGTGTTTGTTTTTCTCTTTTGGACTTACTTCACTGTATGAAAGACTCTAGGTCAATCCACCTCACTACAAATAGCACAATTTTATTTCTTTTTATGGTTGAGTAATATTTCATTGTATATATGGGCCACATCTTCTTTATCCATTCATCTGTCGATGGACACTTAGGTTGATTCCATGTCATGGCTATTATAAATAGTGCTGCAATGAACATTGTGGTATATGACTCTTTTTGAATTATGGTTTTCTCAGGGTATATGCCCAGTAGTGGTCCCAGTAGTGGGACCCAGTAGTGGGTCATATGGTAGTTCTATTTTTAGTTTTTTAATGAACCTCCATACTATTCTCCATAGTGGCTGTATCAATTTACATTCCCACCAACAGTGCAAGAGGGTTTCCTCTTGCTTTGATGATGACCGTTCTGACCGGTGTGAGGTGATACCTCACTGTGGTTTTGATTTGCATTTCTCTAATGGTTAGTGATGTTGAGCATCCTTTCATGTGTTTGTTAGCAATCTGTATATCTTCTTTGGAGAAATGTCTATTTAGGTCTTCTGCCCATTTTTGGATTGGGTGTTTTTTGTTTATATATATATATAGAGAGAGAGAGAGAGCTGCATGAGGTGCTTGTGTATTTTGGAGATAAATCGTTTGAAGATAAATCGATTTTTAATCATTGTTTCAATTTCAGTGCTTCTGATTGATCTGTTTATATTCTTTATTTCTTCCTGGTTCAGTCTCAGATGGTTGTACCTTACTAAGAATTTGTCCATTTCTTCCAGGTTGTCCATTTTATTGACATATAGTTGCTTGTAGTAATCGCTCATGATCCTTTGTATTTTTGCAGTGTCAGTTGTTACTTTTTTTCATTTCTAATTCTGTTAATTTGAGTCTTCACCCTTTTTTTCTTGATGAATCTGGCTAATGGTTTATCAATTTTGTTTGTCTTCTCAAAGAACCAGCTTTTAGTTTTATGGATCTTTGCTACTGTTTCCTTGATTTTTTTTCATTTATTTCTGATCTGATCTTTAGATTTCTTTCCTTCTGGTAACTCTGGGGTATTTTTTGTCTTCTTTGTCTAATTGCTTTAGGTGTAAACTTAGGTTGTTTTTCTGAGATTTTTTCTTGTTTCTTGAGGTAGGATTGTATTGCTATTAATTTCCCTCTTAGAACTGTTTTTGCTGCATCCCATAGGTTTTGGGTCGTCGTGTTTTCATTGTCACTTGTTTCTAGGTATTTTTTGATTTCCTCTTTGATTTATTCAGTGACCTCTTGGTTATTAAGTAGTGTATTATTTAGCCTCCATGTGTTTGCATTTTTTACAGTTTTTTTTTTTTTTTTTCCTGTAGTTGATATCTATTCTTATAGTGTTGTGGTCGGAAATGATACTTGATACAATTTCAATTTTCTTAAATTTACCAAGACTTGATTTGTGACCCAAGATATGATTTATCCTGGAGAATGTTCTCTGAGCACTTGAGAAGACAGTGTATTCTGTTGTTTTTAGATGGAATGTCGTATAAATATCAATTAAGTCCAACTTGTTTAATGTATCATTTAAAGCTTGTGTTTCCTTATTTATTTTCATTTTGGATGATATGTCCATTGGTGAAAGTGGGGTGTTAAAGTCCCCTACTATGATTGTGTTACTGTCAATTTCCCCTTTTATGGCTGTTAGCATTTGCCATATGTATGAGGTGCTCCTATATTGGGTGCATAAATATTTACAATTGTTATATCTTCTCCTTGGATTGATCACTTGATCATTATGTAGTGTCCTTCTTTGTCTCTTGTAATAGTCTTTATTTTACAGTCTATTTTGTCTGATATGAGAATTGCTTATCCAGCTTTCTTTTGGTTTCCAATTGCATGGAATATATTTTTCTATCCCCTCACTTTCAGTCTGTATGTGTCCCTAGTTCTGAAGTCATTCTCTTGTAGACAGCATGTATGTGGGTGTTGTTTTTGTATCCATTCAGCCAGTCTATGTCTTTTGGTTGGAGTATTAATCTATTTACATTTAAGGTAATTATTGATATGTATGCTCCTATTCCCATTTTCTTAATTGTTTTAAGTTTGTTATTGTAGGTCTTTTCCTTCTCTTGTGTTTCCTGCCTAGAGGAGTTCCTTTACAATTTGTTTTAAACCTTGTTTGGTGGTGTTGAATTCTCTCAGCTTCTGCTTGTCTGTAAAGGTTTTAATTTCTCCATCAAATCTGAATGAGATCCTTGCTGGGTAGAGTAATCTTGGTTGTAGGTTTTTCCCTTTTATCACTTTTAATGTCCTGCCACTCCCTTCTGGCTTGCAGAGTTTCTGCGGAAAGTTCAGTTGTTAATCTTATGGGGATTCCCTTGTATGTTATTTTTCCCTTGCTGCTTGTAATATTTTTTCTTTGTATATAATTTTTGATAATTTGATTAATATGCGTCTTGTCGTGTTTCTCCTTGGATTTATCCTGTATGGGATTCTCTGTGCTTCCTGGACTTGATTGACTATTTCCTTTCCCACATTAGGAAAGTTTTCAACTATAATCCCTTCAAATATTTTCTCAGTCTCTTTTTCTCTTCTTCTTCTAGGACCCCTATAATTCAAATGTTGCATTTAATGTTGTCCGAGAAGTCTCCGAGACTGTCCTCAATTCTTTTCATTCTTTTTTCTTTATTCTGCTCTGCAGTAGCTACTTTCACTATTTTATCTTCCAGTTCACTTATCCGTTCTGCCTCAGTTATTCTTCTATTGATTCCTTCTAGAGAATTTTTAATTTCATTTATTTTGTTGTTCATCATTGTTTGTTTGCTCTTTAGTTCTTCTAGGTCCTTGTTAAATGTTTCCTATATTTTCTCCATTCTATTTCCAAGATTTTGCATCATCTTTACTGTCATTACTCTGAATTCTTTTTCAGGTAGACTGCCGATTTCCTCTTCATTTGTTTGGTCTGGTGGGTTTTTACCTTGCTCCTCCATCTGCTGCATATTTCTCTCTTCTCATTTTGCTTAACTTACTGTGTTTGGGATGTCCTTTTCACAGGTTGCAAGTTCGTAGTTCCCATTGTTTTTGGTGTCTTCCCCCAGTCAGTAAGTTCGGATCAGTGGGTTTTATAGGCTTCCTGGTGGAGGGGACTGGTGCCTGTGTTCCGACGGATGAGGCTGGATCTTGTCTTTTTGGTGGTGAGGACCGTGTCCAGTGGTGTGTTAGGGGGCATCTAGGAACTTATTATGAATTTAGGCAGCCTCTCTGCTAAGGGGTGTGGTTGTGTTCCTGTCTTGCTAGTTGTTCGGCATGGGGTGTCCAGCACTGGAACTTGCTGGTCGTTGAGTGGAGCTGGGTCTTAGCGTTGAGATGGAGATCTCTTGGAGAGCTCTTGCCAATTGCTATCACGAGGGGCCAGGAGGTCTCTGATGGACCGATGTCCTGAACTCGGATCTCCCACCTCAGAGGCTCAGGCCTGACACCCGGCCAGTGCACCAAGACCCTGTCAGCCACACAGCTCAGAAGAAAAGGGAGAAAAGAAAAAAAAGGAAAATAAATAAATAAAGAAAAATAAGTTAAATAAAGTTATTAAAATAAAAATATTATTAAAATAAAAATATAGAAAAGTAATTAAAAAAAAAGAAGAGGGCAACCAAACCAATAAACCAATCCACCAATGATAACAATCACTAAAAACTATACTAAAAAAAATGGACAGACTGAACCCTAGGACAAATGGGAAAAGCTAAGCTGTACAGACAAAATCACACAGACACATATACATACATACTCACAAAAAGAGAAAAAGGAAAAAAATATATATATATTTAAAAAAAGGAAGAGAGCAACCAAATCAATAAACAAATCTACCAATGATAAGAAGCTCTAAATACTAAACTAAGATAAACTTAAAACTAGAAAAAAATTAGATGCAGAAAGCAAACCCCAAGTCTACCTTTGCTCCCAAAGTCCACTGCCTCAGTTTTGGGATGATTCATTGTCTATTCAGGTATTCCACAGGTTGATTGTGGAGATTTAATCCACTGCTCCTGAGGCTGCTGGGAGAGATTTCCCTTTCTCTTCTTTGTTCTCTCAGCTCCTGGGGTTCAGCTTTGGATTTGGCCCCGCCTCTGCGTGTATGTTACCCTCTGGCATATGTTCTTCACCCAGACAGGAGGGGGTTAAAGGAGCGGCTGATTCAGGGCCTCTGGCTCACTCAGGCTGGGGGAGAGAGGGGTACGGTAGTTATAACTGCAATGTGGGACAAGGCTGCTGCGGCAGAGGCCAGCGTGACGTTGCAACAGCTTGAGACATGTCGTGTGTTCTTCCGGGGAAGTTGTCCCTGGATCACGGGACCCTGGCAATGGCACGCTGCACAGGCTCCCGGGAGGGGAGGTGTTGATAGTGACCTGTGCTTGCACACAGGCTTCTTGGTGGCTGCAGGAGCAGCCTTAGCTTTCATGCCAGGCTCTGGTGTCTGTACTGATAGCCACGTCTGAAGCTAGTTTAGGCAGTTCTCTGAATCCCCTCTCCTCACGCACCTCAAAGCAATAGTCTCTTGCCTCTTAGGAAGGTCCAGACTTTTTCTTGGACTCCCTCCTGGCGAGCTGTGGTGCAGGCTGTGTTCACGCAGCCAGCCCCATTCCTCTCCCTGGAATCTGACCTCCGAAGCCCGAGTCTCAGCTCCCAGCCCCCGCCCAGTCCGGCAGGTGAGCAGACAAGCCTCTAGGGCTGGTGAGTGCTGGTTGGCACCGATCCTTTGTGCAGGAATCTCTCTGCTTTGCCCTCTGCACCCCTGTTGCTGCGCTCTCTTCCATGGCTCCAAAGCTTCCCCACCCCCCGCCCAGCCCCCATCTCCGCCAGTGAAGGGGCTTCCTAGTGTGTGGGAACTTTTCCTCCTTCACAGTTCCCTCCCAGAGGTGCAGGTCCCGTCGCTATTCTTTGTCTCGGTGTATTCTTTTTTCTTTTGCCCTACCCAGGTACGTGGGGAGTTTCTTGCCTTTTGGGAGGTCTGAGGTCTTCTGCCAGCGTTCAGTAGGTGTTCTGTAGGAGTTGTTCCACGTGTAGATGTATTTCTGATGTATCTTTGGGGAGGAAGTTGATCTCCACGTCTTACTCCTCCGCCATCTTGAAGGCCCTCCTCTCCAATTCTTTAAGCATAAGGCAAAGAGAGAAAATAGGAGTTAGATTCAGATTTAATACAGTTAGGTAGTTCAGAAAGCATTATATTAACAGTGCTTTATAATAGACTTGTTTTTGGTAACATATAGAATTACTTGCTTTATTATAGGTGCTAACTAGATTTCGATTATAAAGGAAAATTAAATTTGGATAGTCTATAATTAAAATGACTATGCTCTTACCACGATGGCTATAATATAATGAATAAAAACAGCATGGGGTAAAAAATAATTATAGTATAATATAGAGTATGTGCCATATCTAAAGCTAGAGAACATACTCATATTCACTTTTGTTGGTTTGAAAAGTTGGGAGCTTCCTGGGTGAAAGGAGAGAAAGTAGTCTGAAGAAAGTGGCAGACCACTCCAGATTGGTAAATGTCAGGTTTAATAAGCAAGGAAACTTACATATAAGGCTTGTCTTGGGTGACCTGCAAGATGAGTAGATCTTTGCACCAGCTCGCCAGAATATTAAAAGTTTATATAGAGGCCATATCTGAGTTCAGTCATGTATACAGTACAGATGGTCTCAACAATACCTTGTTATCTCAAGGCTGCATCCTTGAAAATGGCTCCCCTGTGTGAAAGGTGGACGAATGTACATTCCAAGGACTGGGAGAGGTGAGCGCCTTCTGATTGCCTGAGTTCAGCTCCAGGGTCAGCCCAGCGGTATTGTCTTCTTGATAACCTCCTCCAACAACGTTCATTAACAACTTGGTAAATATCCTACAGTTAACACACGCTGAGTTGAGTCCTTTATACACATCATCCAATTTATTTCTCAAGGAAATTTTATGAGACCTGTTTTTATTCCCATGTCATAGATGAGAAACCTGAGGACAAAGAGCTCTAGCAGCTGGACAAGATCACAGAGTCATGAGCTGCGGTTTGGACCCAGACATCCTTGACCACAAAAAGCGGTATGTCAGTCAGTTTACATCTCCTTGACATATAATGCACTCACAAGCCACTTACTAAAGGCTCTTAAGAAAACAAAGAAGTTTTAAAAAGGAAAACGGAGAAAATTTTGAGGAACGTCCCCACAGATTACAGTTTTGATATACTTAGTTGACCTAAATGAGAAAACCATAAATTAAATTAACAAAAATTCTAGATAGATAACTTAATATTAAAAAGGTTCACAATGTTAGTCTGTTGATCTCTGATAGTTATCAAGTTTTGAAACATTAATTATGACACAGACAATATATATCTTTATATAAAATTTATAATTTTAGAAAGTATTATTTTACTGGTTGGCCACAATTCGAAATAATGTACAAATAAATAATAATACCCGATGTGCTGTTAAATAAATATTAATGATGGTATATCTTTATATATAGAGAGATGACATTTAATACTTTTATTTTGTGCATGCTGGATTTATTTATTACTTATAAGTATCTTAGCATGTATTTAATTGCCCCAATTCATGATGTTTAAAATTTTTTTAGTGTATGGCATAATAAATTGTAGTACACATAATAAAAGGAAAATAACTGGCTCCCTTGTTACCAAAAAAAAAGGCTTTCTTATGAACAACTTAAAAGCACAAAAATGCTTGGAAGAGTTTCTTAAAATATTCTGGTGGAAGGAGGATGAAAGAAGCACTTATTTATACTCTGTGGGTCTGAGTGTTTGTAGGAAATTCTCTTCTTGCAACATTTTGAGTAATTTTCTGAAGTGTTCGTGAGCCAAATTACTGATCTTCATGAAGATGAGTAATTATCCAAACAGAATGCTTCCTTGTGAATACCGCAAACACAATTAAAGAGGCACTAACATAAATTATGCTCCAGTATACCACCATGTTCCTTTTCTTTTCAGTTGGTAAAGAAATTTTGAACACGGTCACAGAATGTATTACTGGTACTATTTTAGTTCTAACATCTTTAAAAAGCAGTTGCATTCAAGATAAATTTGGTCTGATAATAAAGTAGCAGAAGCCATGTTGCTACATAGTATCACCTTAAGGCTTCAATCACGCTGAGATGACCACTGCATTTGGGAAAGCTGTCAGGGTTTGTGTTGGTTTGATTTACCTGTCTAATGTAGATCGCAATTATGCCCACGGGGTGGGAAATGTGACGAACTTTGTGTTCTGACAGCACCTGGTGTACTGTTGGATTTTCACTAAGTGTTGAATAGTAATCTACAGAAATCAATTTAATAATAGCAAAATAGGCCTTTATGCAGTGAAATTATTATTATTTTTTTATCTCTAGGAAGTACTGGAAAAAATTCTAGCTTAGCAAATAATGGGTTATACTTAGCATGATTCTGTCCTACAGGAGAATGCCACGTGTCTCCAGAGTTCATTTTCTGCCTGTAATAGATAAGAACAAAGCAGTGAACTCTGAAATGAATTAAGTGCAAATAGAAGAGGGAAAAAGCATGGTCCACATGCCATTCTGTTTTGGTATGTTCTCTGAAAAGGCTGGCATGGATGTTCAGGAAGCAGATGCAGCCCTTTAGGCAATCTGTGTGCCATGAGCTGGCCTCTTATAGCTTGTAGCCAATGAGAGTATGTAAAGAGCCTGCCCCAGGATCATAAGACTCTATAGCTCCAGGGCCTTTCAGCAGAACTGATCCAAGCCCTTAAGCTTAAAACTGCGGTGATATTAAGGGGCATGCTCAGAGTCATGCATATGTTAAGTTGGGCCTTTTTCACTATGCTACCCTCTCCCAACCTAACGAACAAACATATATTTCTGTCACCAGCATAAAAAGAAAGCTCTGTGCTTAAAATGATACTTTACACACCACTCTTTTATCTCTGTCTGTATTTATATTTAGTTAGATAGATGATAGGTCAAACACATACTGTTACACCACTGTTAAGTGTGGAAATTAATGTAATGGTATTATTGGTCACTAGATCCCATTCCATTATTTGTTAGAAAATCTGGTATTTTGCTGTGACTTCCATGCACTTGTTTGTTTCCCCTTTGCTATTTTGAACACTTGTTTGAAGCAGTTTCTATCCTGCCTTCTTCCCAGTGAAGTTTTGATTGTTCATCCAAGGCTCAGAATTGATTTGGTTCTCCAGACCCATTACTCTGATATATGAAATATCAGAACGATAGTAGCATTGGATGCATTAACAATTGCATTTCAACACATCTATCTTTGGGTAATGGATTCAGAGCAAAGTACTTTGATCTATACTATAATAATATGATGACCAATGGGTCTTTTTTTTTTTTCAAGAAAACCATGATGTAAATGAAATAATATAATTTTAAAACCTTGATGGTCATACACATTGAAAGCCTTTCCTTGTGTGTTATTTGCTATGTATGAAAAAGTCCTCTACAACTTGTGCTGATTGGTAGATTATAGGTAACACTTTAGAACAATCAATTGAGCATGGTGTTATAGTTTGGGATCACATACAAGTATGACATTTAGGATTGCATGGAGAAGAGGGTTTATCTACTTGGAAATAAAAATGCATTGTGGTTTACCACTCATTTGCCTTATACAACTTGCTGGACCTTTTCTTATGCCATCTTGAAATAAACATAATCAGAATAATTAGTGTTGCATATATTATTGCCTCTATACTGTATCCATGTGGAGTTATGCATATGCCATCACTTTATTAATACCTGCAGGTTTATTAAACTTAAAAAAATTATTTTACCTTTATTTTGAACTTTTTTCTTGAACTTAGAGAAAATGCATTGACAGAGTTTATATAAATATTCTTACTTCTACCTTGAAATGTGTTTAAGTCTGATGAAAAGCAGTTAGTTTTTGGCTAAATAGAATTACAAAATACAAAAAATTAAACTAGAAATACAAGGCAATATTATAATGACAGGCCAAATTACTAAATATAATACAACTAAACATAGTGCATTTTAAATTTATAATTTGTTTTTTTCAGAAAAGCAAAAAATAAGTGCCACATTTATGTCAACATCTAGGTGGACTAGAGCATGATAAGGACCTTTGCTTTCTGCCCAAATGGTGGTTTCTTGCTGATAGCCAGGGAAACCTATTTCTGTATTCCTGTTCCTGTCTCTCATACCTGGACATGGAAGAAGTATTGTTAAGTTGATATCTTTTACTCTTGTCTCTCCTTTGGTGATTCAGCATGGCAACCTAGAAGAAAAGTAGAAATTATTTGTGGTCCATGAAAGATGAATAAACTACTTTTCCTTCCCTGAGAACCCAATGCCCTATATAACTTCTCTAGTCTAAAAACATGCAAAAATTGAGTCCAGGTACATAATGTTGTTTACTGCAGTGTCAGACTTCAAATGAAGAAAAGAACATGTGGGAATTAGAAATTTAAGTTTGCAGCTCTAACAAGAAGTTTCTTTTACCATAACGTGGTAAAGCTTTTAGAGCTGGGCTTTTAAAAAGATTGCTTCACCAACTAGGCTTTCCAAAGTTCTCTTTTCAAATCTCTCAGTATAATCTCCCTGTCAACTAGAGTACCTCAGACTTCCTCCAGATGCTAAAAAGAGCTCCTCTTTGTTCAATATGTGCTGCTATTCCTAGAGAGAGATGGTGGCTGAAGTCTTAGGAAGAGGAAGCACCAAAGTAGACATTCAACTCAAGTTTATTCTTCCCACTAGGATATCTGGAGATGATTTTCTCTCTGGCTGACCTAAGAAGCAAACTTTTTATTGAGAAAACTTGTATTTTTTCATAGCTAATTACATATTCTTGAAGGAAGAAAAAACATATGTCTTGTTTTTGTTTGTTTGTTTTATTTTGTTTTGTTTTGTTTAAGCAGGGTGTCTTAAAGGCAACAAAGAACTACAGTAATGGCATTATTTTACTAAGGAACTTCAGATTTCTGTCTTGGCCAGGGATATTTTACAGGAGTTGACAAAAATTCATATTCTAATATTTTTTTGAATTTTTTAAAAATTTTAAATTTCACCTAACCTTGATTAGAAGACTTGTGAATTATTTTTATTATATGAAATAGTTTTTGCATATTTTTAACCCTTTTAATATGGCAGTCAAGGAAGTTATCCAGCATCATGTGATATAATTACAAAATATTAGCGGAAGATATGTGCTTATCTATGGAGCACATGTCTTTATTAAGGTCCATGTGGCGAGTGCTTTGGGCTTCCCAGGCTAAGATGGATTGGTCAATTCAAACCAAACTGAATTTGGATCAGTTTGGATCCAAATTTTGTTGGACCATAACTGATCCAACAACATTAATATAACAAAGTCCAATAGATTTAAAAGTACTTGTTCACAACACAAAGTTTAATGAAATAATCAAGGTAAAATATCAGGACATAGAGTGAGTGTCTTCCATCTAATTATAAGCTGTCACCTCTTCTCTTTGTTACCTTCCTTAAATCACATAACAGCCTTTTACAAAGTTTATAAAACTTGTAAAACTAATAAAACTTTTTAGTTTCCTGAAATTTTCTTAATACTTAAATGAAGGATTTTTTGGGGGGGGAGGCACAAATATGGTTAAACATAATGTGGGTTTTTTGTACAAATAGTTTTGACTTAATATATTTGATACTGATACTAATAAGCTCACCTATTAAATGCAAATTTTAGCGCTGACTCTTTTAATGATAAACAACCAGTTTTTACAGAGCTTAGGGATCTGAATGGCAAAATTTCTAAGGACCATTCCAAAATTACATTTGCCTTATGATCTCATTTCCAGCAAACAACAGTCTCTGGATATTAAATGTCTATCATAAGAATGCTCATTTCTTTGTTTCAAATTAATTTAAAAGTCGTGCTCACTTCTTATGGAAGGCTATATAAAAATACAAGTTATTCTTGCTATTTTATGATAGTTTTTATTATAGAAGTTGATATTTTAAAACAGATTTTTTTTTTTCCTGTCCCTTTTAGCTACTGCAAAAGGGACTTAGGCAGACACCAGAGGGAGCCCAAGTTACCTAACCCTTTTCTCAGGAGCTAAAGTACATCATTTGTTATCCTATTTAGCAGCAGCAGATTTAATATTCAGAGTCAACTCAACACAGCTAAGAGTAAAAGAAAACACAAATAGCTTAACTTATTGAGGTTTATATATAAAAAATAAACTGCAACAAAGCTATTCACCATTTAACACTAATAGTTTTTTTTTTTATTACTTTGTTTCTAGAATGCAAAAAAGCATGAGCAATTTTTAAACAACTTGGAATCTAGAGCAAGAGAATGAAACGTGAGGTCAGGGATAATGTAGAATCCCTTAGGATTTGAAGTTCACTGTGGTTGAGATGCCTGGTCTGTCTCTCAGTCCAGTTGTAAGACCATTCAAGTATGTAGTATATACAGTGTAGCATTTTGCTTTATTATTTTGTAGGTGATGAAACTGCTCTCTAAGCTTCTTTTCCACTTCTGCCTCCTCACTCTTCAGACTTTATTTTTTCCCTAAAAAGAGTGCATGTAAAAAAAACAATACCTAGCACTAAGGCAATTCACTTTTTATTGAGGCCTTCAGCGATAACAAAATAGAGATTGCAACATTTCACCATACTCATAATTTAGTGGTACAGAGGCTCTTTGAAACAAGCACACCAGGCAAAAGACAGGGAGAGCGTGTGTTTGGGTTGATGTTTGCCGGCTACAGTTCAGATATCTGGAGCTTCAGCCTCTGAACAACAAAAAGTACTTCTAAATTCCCTCTTATAGCTTCCCAAAACTGGTTATTGAATTCATGTGTTTAAAATAATTCTAATGCCACATCATATGAAAATAATATTCTATTTGTCATGAATGTTTAATCCTCTCTGTTTTTGTTTTTTATCTTTTTTGCTTTGCTTTTTTGGTATATTCTGTCAGAACAAATGGACAGTGTGTTTCATAGTGATGGAGAAAAAAGAAAAGAAAAAAATTCCCTCTGGCTTATTTACAATTAATCCAGATATGAGAGTCTCAGAATCTTTTTTGGAAAACATTATTCTAAATTCCTAAGTTTTAATTACTATTGTTAAATCCTCATTTAAAAATTATTTTGCAAGTGATTTCTAAACTTAATAAATTATTTGAATAGACCTTTCAAAATCAATATTATAATACTTATAATTCATATATCTGATTCTTTTCATTAATCCATTTTCCATTCTGGCCTTTCTATCCCTGATAAAATTTATCTTAATTACTGAAAGCCTCCTTTTACTGCCACTATTTTCCCCTTGTAATGTGGTGAGTTTCTTTCTAACTTTTCGTCCTTAGCATCACTAGTCTTCCCTTCTTTCTCCTAAAATAACCTCTGTAAGAAGAGGAATATATATCAGTTATTGCACTAAATAGCACATTAAATCCGTGTGTTTACAATCTAGGGCATATTTTCATTTCTCTAATGGCCACATTTTAAAACTGATTAAGGCATTATCAAATAGGAAGAGGAGATTTTTATAGGTGAAGATGTTACTTCTTGACTGTACATAACATTTTATTGTGGGCAAATATTTGTCCATCTGGAAGGAGCAATACTTTATTAACAAAATTTGTACATTCACTGTCAATATGACTAGTATATAAAAATAATCTGTATGCTCCTCTCAGAATTAGTCATTCGGGAAATATTTACATGGGTATTTTCAAAAAATATCAGCCTAGCCCTTCCTTTTTTTTTTTGCTAACAAAATATGACAATATACAAATATTTTGAAGTTTTATTAGGCTCGTGACAAGTGGAATGGCATTTGTAAAAAAAATAGAGATCATCATATATCCGGGCACCTCTCACTCTTAACCATGTGATCTCGATCCCATTTCTTAGATCCTCTTATTCTCAGTTTCCTTGTTTGTAAAGTTCTAAAAATGTTATCTATCTCATTAAAATACTGTGAGAATGTAATCCATGTGAAATACCTAGTATACTATATTTATTAGTAGCCCCTGAATAATTATGAGGTACCTTTAAACTTTTTTCCAAATTAATACTGTAATTATATTGGAAGTAAGTTTTCACCTTTATAAGTTTTTCCTTTAGCATATGGTATTGAACTTTTACCAAGATAGATGATAGATAGATAGATAATAGATTGATAGATAGTTACCAGGTAGATAGATAGAAGTATTGTATTGAAATCAGCAATATACAAAAGAAGATATTACAATCAGTCAGAAACGTGTTTTACATGCCTCTTCCCCCCCAAAAGATCTCTTGCATATTTTTGTTTTTCCTTGGTAGTCAGGGAATAGGGAACAGATGTCTTTGTAGGTTAGTAGAGATGTTAAATCCATTTATACTCAGCGACGTACATTTAGTGCTAACTTAAGTCCTGTGTTTCTATTTAGTGTCTGTAACTACAGTCCACTTATCCTATCCCACCCTGCCCCATCTTCGCTCCTCACGTGGCTCTGTCTTACATACAACAGTCTTCCCTGCATTCTGGAGTTTCTTTCTGTGCTATACTGAAGCCTTTTTTTAAAAGCAAAAACAAAAACCAGAAGTGCCTCAAAAGTGCTTCGCTCTGTACTCCACTCCCTTTGAGTAGGAAAGAAAAGCCCTCACATGGGACTTCAGACCCAGAAGCCACAGAGAAGTACTTGCTCCTAGCCTTACTTTGAGCTTACACAGGTACCACATGGCCAGTTTGGCATCTGAGCGTTCCTTCTCAGCTCAGAGCACTTTTCCCTGGAATATCCAGTCTAAATTCATAAGCATTTCTCTGATAACTTGTTTGGGATTTAAAACTGCATCCATAAAAATATTCAGCAGAATGCTCAAAAACTTATGTCACAGAACTGATAAAGAGGATTACTCATTTCTGTTGGCAGCATACATCTTAGTTTAATTTAAATACATGATGAATAAATATGTCTCTTGAGTATCCAGAGTGTTGAATATATAACCTAAATGAGAAACATGGTCATCTTTTTAAATATTAGCTGGAAGAAAATCCTAGGCACATAGTGGGTAGGCAATAAATACAGAAAAATCACTGATATTAGTTGAAATACGTTGAAAAATCATACTTATTCACCATAACTTAGATACAAGAAAGTGGGAACAAAAAGTATATCTTTAATTTAAAAAATCTTTTTAGCTTCCTCTTGCATTAACCATGTACATACTTAGGAAAAGTTTCAATGATTCTGAGTTGCTTACATCAAGCTAGCAGTTAGTGTCTCCATAATTTGAACATGATTTTTATAATACTCTATTTTTAAAATCCTGTGGAAAAATTATTTGTACATTCCAACCGTTTTTCAGAAAGTATGGCAAACTCCTAGCGAAGAGGCATTTCTCTGTCTTTGTAACATTCAGATGGTGCATTTGCTACATACTGATTTAGAGACAGGGCATTCAATTACAGTGAAGGGAGCTGTATATCCAATTCCCTCTGCATGGGTTGTGCTTGGGAGTTTCCTCTGCTCCTGTTCTCTGGATCATTCAGACAGAACAGGTGGTTTCCATGGGCAGCAAAACATTAGGGGCAGCAAGATCGTTCAGTGACTGCTGATTGTATGAGCCATAGCAGTCCTTGAGGACCTGAGTTTCTGTGTTTCTTCAGAATGAAAATTCTAGAACTATTTATACCTGAACTGGACAAGGCCTGCTTTCCAAAAGATTCTTTTTTAAAATTTATTTTTCCACCTTGGAAAAGTTTAGCCAGCTTCTTCTGTGTCAGTGAAAAAAAACAACTCGTTTGGAAACTTGTCATTAACACTGAATTAACTGATACATTAACACTGTGAAGTCATGATATAGAAACTAAATGGAGTTTTTCTTTCTCTTTAAGTTCTTCTGTGGGTTTTACTATGTTTTCCAATATACCTACATGGAATCGTTTGTCAAAAAATAGCTAATTTATTTCTCCATGTAAAAGTTTACATTTCTTTTCAATTATTTTGACTGATGAACACTCCAAAAGTCAGTATTCAGTAAAATCTTGTTTATCCGAAGGAATGGAGCGCAGCCAGAACATAGATAATCCAAAGTGATGAATAATATAAAAATCTTTATTTCCAATTAAATTTAGCTTTGCATTTACAATTTGAAGAAATAACCTAACATAATTTAACTTTATTTATACATTATACAGTGAAGCAATTTTTAATAACTGTTTTAAATTTTCTAAACATTATGAAATTTTATACCACATTTAATATTTTAGACACATATGAATACACATACACACAGTTACTTGCATCTTCCTGAAACATTTTCTAACAACATGACAGTCTTCTTCAATCACTTTTTGTCTCTCCTACCCCAGTAATAAAGCCTCACACAATAATATTTTTAAAATACTCTCTATGCCTCACTATGCAGCAACTCTAGTAGAAAAAAAATACATACATATAGAAACAAAACTAAAAGAGGATGATGAAGGTATAGCAAATACAGCCTGGAGCAATGATTAGTATTTGGTTTATATATTACATATATATTATTACTATATATTATATAATGTATTATATATTATATATGTTATATAATATTCTATATAGGATATGTATTAGTAGTACATTGATTATTTAGTTGTTTAGTGGCTTTGATGGAAATTTGAAACCATATCAAATATTCACCTCCTGGT
This sequence comes from Pseudorca crassidens, assembly GCF_039906515.1. NCBI lineage: Eukaryota > Metazoa > Chordata > Mammalia > Artiodactyla > Delphinidae > Pseudorca > Pseudorca crassidens. The sequence goes on along the minus strand of NC_090300.1, from coordinate 126,266,704 downwards.
ACTCTCAGCCATAGACATATTTATAATTATTAGCTAATATTAAAGTCTCAAATCTTCCAATGCTAGTGATTGAATCTAATATGTTTCCTATTGAAGTGATTCTCACTTTGAAATGATGGGCCCGAACATAAATATGTGACATCTCTGGGGTTTCTTTTGAGGCTTTTCATCCTACAACCCAGTGATTGAAGCTGATGATGAGTGAGCATTTGACATATCTGAAAAAATGCATATCTGAAAAAAATACATATGTCACCAGAACATCAAAAAGCATGATAAAATACATAAAGAATTAAAGAGTTTAATTAACAAAATTTGAGTTTACCTCATTATCTTTATAAATTAAATTCTGTACCAACGGAGCAATCTAAGCTTTAAATCTAAAACGGAGTTTATATATTTCTTGATATAATTTCTCTATCTTTTCATGATTATAGCCTGCATACTGAGAGCTTTAACTTCCTTGGTTTACAAACAAACATGGAGATAATTATACATGTTTCTTAAATGTCTCCTTCTCATGGAAATAAGAAAAATTTAGTTTATTTTTAAGCTGCACAGATTTTAGAAGGAAAAAATTGTGGAGCAGATTTAAGTGTATGAGGTCATAATCCTTTATGATATGTTTGGATTAAGGGATAAATTAATAGCAAAACTAAGAATATAAAAATTAAACTTTATCAAAAACACATGGCGAATCCTAGGACAAAAATGAAGAGAATTTGCTGAAAAGAGAAAAGAGCATGTGGATTGTAAAAACAATGTAAAAATGAAAACATTTTATTAAGAACTAAGTATGTGGTATGAGTTATGACTGCCATAAGAAACAGACTATATTTGAAAAGCAGCAGCATATAAGTAAACACAGGGCAAAAATTTTAAATGACTCAGACTATTATAAGAACAGTTGAGATTCATTAAAATATAAAAATTGAAAACGCAAAAGAAAATGCATAGAATAATGAAAATTTTAATGGCAGAAATGAAAACATTTGCAATAAAAGTCAACCAAGATGAAGGATTATGCAAAAGTATATTTCTCCCCTGTGTGAGAGTTTCTGTGTGAGGTTCAGATGAAAAACAGGATTACAAATTTAAAGACTGTTAGGTTTTGTGATGTTAAAGTCTACTTTCTAAAAATGTGCACCCAGATCTTATGGGAAACGTGACATATACTGAATTATATTTGTCAAGGATGCAGTATTACACTGGATATCAAATCTTATTTACTGTGACGGGTGTCTCTGTAGACCCTGGAGTTGTCCTCTGGTCATTAACTTTGTGTAGATCTCAGAGGTCCCATGCCTGTGGGATCTCTAGGACATATTACACTTTCATTCAGGTCATCACAGAGCTCAGAAATGCCATTAAAAGTTAATCAGTGGTGAAACCAAGCACTTAATCATTTATTTGGAAAATGATTTCACACTGGGTAACACGGTGTAACCTGCTTCTCTATTCTAGCCTTTGGCCAAGAGCTTGGGGATCCTTCAATGCATCAAAGGGAGATGCTAAGGCAGGTGCCCTTCTGAAAATGTTCTCTGTGTGACACTCAAGCAGGTCCTTATTCACCTTGTAAAAGAATGGAGGATGAGAATCGGCCTGGGTGATTTAGAGGGTTCACCTTTCCGTCATTGTTTTGGCATGAAGAATTTATGCGTTAAGACCTCATTTTGAAAAGACTAGAAGTGAAGGGACTTCAGAAATTTGTCAATTCCCTGTTCATAAAGGCTTAGTAGCAATAGGAATTGATTACTCCCTCAGTCATTTGCTTTTTATTTATAAGCAACATTTTGGCACTTTATTCCAGAATGTCTTTTATAACCATAGTGAGAGCACTGCATATCTATGATTGTCAAATAAGTGGCCAAAGATTTTTGAATCTTAATTTTGTCAGAATGAACATCGACTATTCATATATGTAAAACATGGTGCTATCAAGAGAGAGATTAAGCACAGTGCCCTTTTATAAGAGTGTTTAAAATGCCAGCTTCTCCTTAAAATGCCTGAAGCTGGCTAGATTTAGGAAATAAAGAATTGAAATGATACTAATTTATACAGAAAAAGGTTTTTTTAAACTTAATTTTATGGCAGTTTTGTGCTTTGTGTGGATTACTCACTCAATTGTCATAACAAATCTTTAAAGCAAGTACTGTTTTAATTCCCATTTTACATATGAGGAATCTAAGTCTTACAAATATTAAATGTTTTGCTTGGAGTCACACAGACATTAAATTGTGGAAGCAAGATTCTATGGACGATATTCTTCACTACAATTCCATAGTGTATAATAGTAAAATTAATAGATGATTTTCATGACAGGTGAATGTCCATATTGTACCCTCAGGCCAAGAATAAGATCCAATAGCTTCATGTTAAATGAACATCAATTAGTGAACTGACTTAATCCCTATTGATAAGAAACTTTATTCGAACAATCTAAAAAAGTTGAAGTTACACTTACACAATCTATAGCTTTTCCTTTTCTCTTATATACCAAGGACCTTAAACTTTTTTTTTTTAATATCTTTATTGGAGTATAATTTCTTTACAATGGTGTGTTAGTTTCTGCTTTATAGCAAAGTGAATCAGCTATACATATACATATGTTCCCATACCTCTTCCCTCTTGCGTCTCCCTCCCTCCCACCCTCCCTATCCCACCCCTCTAAGTGGCCACAAAGCACCAAGCTGATCTCCCTGCTGCTTCCAACTAGCTGCTTCCAACTAGCTATCTATTTTACGTTTGGTAGTGTATATATGTCCATGCCACTCTCTTGCTTTGTCACAGCTTACCCTTCCCCCTCCTCATATCCTCAAGTCCATTCTCTAGTAGGTCTGTGTCTTTATTCCTGTCTTACCATGAGGTTCTTCATGACATTTTTTTTTCTTAAATTCCATATATATGTGTTAGCATACGGTATTTGTCTTTCTCTTTCTGACTTACTTCACTCTGTATGACACACTCTAGGTCCATCCACCTCATTATAAATGGCTCAATTTCGTTTCTTTTTATGGCTGGGTAATATTCCATTGTATATATGTGCCACATCTTCTTTATCCATTCATCTGATGATGGACACTTAGGTTGTTTCCATCTCCGGGCTATTGTAAATAGAGCTGCAATGAACATTTTGGTGCATGACTCTTTTTGAATTATGGTTTTCTCAGGGTATATGCCCAGTAGTGGGATTGCTGGGTCATATGGTAGTTCTATTTGTAGTTTTTTACTACAAAGCTACAGTAATCAAGACAGTATGGTACTGGCACAGAAACAGAAATATAGATCAATGGAACAGGATAGAAAGCCCAGAGACAAACCCACACACATATGGTCACCTTATCTTTGATAAAGGAGACAGGAATGTACAGTGGAGAAAGGACAGCCTCTTCAATAAGTGGTGCTGGGAAAACTGGACAGGTACATGTAAAAGTAGGAGATTAGATCACTCCCTAACACCATACACAAAAATAAGCTCAAAATGGATTAAAGACCTAAATGTAAGGCCAGAAACTATCAAACTCTTAGAGGAAAACATAGACAGAACACTCTATGACATAAATCACAGCAAGATCCTTTTTGACCCACCTCCTAGAGAAATGGAAATAAAAACAAAAATAAACAAATAGGACCTAATGAAACTTCAAAGCTTTTGCACAGCAAAGGAAACCATAAACAAGACCAAAAGACAACCCTCAGAATGGGAGAAAATATTTGCAAATGAAGCAACTGACAAAGGATTAATCTCCAAAATTTACAAGCAGCTCATGCAGCTCAATAACAAAAATAAACAACCCAATCCAAAAATGGGCAGAAGACCTAAACAGACATTTCTCCAAAGAAGATATACAGATTGCCAACAAACACATGAAAGAATGCTCAACATCATTAATCATTAGAGAAATGCAAATCAAAACTACAATGAGATATCATCTCACACCAGTCAGAATGGCCATCATCAAAAAATCTAGAAACAATAAATGCTGGAGAGGGTGTGGAGAAAAGTGAACACTCTTACACTGCTAGTGGGAATGTGAATTGGTACTGCCACTATGGAGAACAGTATGGAGGTTCCTTAAAAGGACGTTAAACTTTTTATGATAATGTGAATTGTTTTCAAGTCAAATCAAACTTTTACAAGTCAAGAATTTAAAATTCACAAAGAACAATATGCACATTGTATTAAAGAAATTATCATGAGGTTGAATTGTATACCACCTAAAAAATGTAATAGTTGCAGATAAAGTATTATAAACGTGAAGGCACAGATTTGAGGTCACCATTGGCTTTATCCCTACTGTCTTCCCACCTCATCTTCAACTCTTAACTCTCTGCACCTTCAGTTGCAGGCTGTGAACTTGGGTACCTGAACCCTAAAATGTCCCCAAAACTCCAAAAACCTCTTGTTTGTAAAGGATAAAGTCAAGTGTTGCAACTGTCTGCCTAAAGAGATGCCAGGGTTATAAATTGGGAGATTGGGATTGACTTATACACCCTACTATGTATAAAATAGATAACTAATAAGAACTTACTGTATAGCACAGGAGATTCTACTCAATACTCTATAATGGCCTATATGGAAAAGAATCTAAAGAAAAAGAGTGGATATATGTATGTATACAGTAAGTACCCTACATAGGAGCCTTCAAGTTGCGAACATTCAAAGATGAGAACATGAACTGGCATGTCCAATCACATAAGTTAGTTTTCATGTCTGGCATACATTGTCATGTGCGTGCATCCTCTACAAGTGGTTGTGCTTTTGTGCACTTTACTGTACAGTACTGTATAGAGTACAGTAGTATAGTATCTTTATTTCAAGCCCAGTATGTCTGGAAGCAAGCATAAAAGTGGCAGTGTGGAGCTGGTACTACTGTAGTTTACAAGGTACTGTACTGTAAGATTAAAAATGTTTTCTTTATTTTTTGTGTTTGTTTTTTATGTATTATTTGTGTGAAAACTATTATCAACCTATTATAGTATCATACTATACCGCCGATTGTGTTAGTTGGATACCTAGCCTAACTTTGTTGGACTTACAGACAAATTGTACTTACTCTTGGAATGGAACTCGTTCGTATGTAGGGGACTTACTGTACAACTGATTCACTTTGCTGTACACCTGAAACTAACACAACTGTGTAAATCAACTATACTCCAATAAAAATTTTAAAAAAAGAGATGCCGGGATTGAACGTGCTCTTAGCCACAGCTACACATAACATCAAGCTTTGGATTTTCCTACAGTTCATATTGTCTTCAGGGACTGGTGGAGTGTGACCTCAGATCTTGCTCTTTCGGGACCATATTTTAAGACTCAAATGAGACTGCTTGTGACTAGCATGGATGAGCCCATTATCCCTGGCTGCACCAGGCTCCACCAGGATGCCCTGTAAGGTAAGAGAATAAATTCCTCATGGCTCACCTCTTACTCAGTTGGGTCACATCAGGATGCCATAGCGTATCATTTAGAAAGCTCTTCCCTTGAGCATTTTCTGGAGTCCCATTGTTAATCTGACTTTTCTTAATGAAAAAATGAAATACAATAAAAATACTGGCTAATTAAGATCTGACTTGGACATAAAACAGGATAAAATTTAGTTTATTTAATATATTAGCAGTTGTTTTGACTAACACATATGTGTGCTCAGTTGGGACTTACTACTATTATCAAGTATCACTATTTAATTTATGAAAACTATAGAAGAAATTTTTGTACTACAGTTGAAAATTATGTACTGGCTACACTTCTGAGTTACTTGATTCTAGTCTTTTACTATCTTTGAGCTATTTTAATAACTGTAATTTGTAGGTCACTGATTAACATGCAAATTCCAGCCTACGTAGTAAAAGTTCAATTGACTTTTCTCTCCCACCCTGTGGAAAAACCCAACTTTGCCTCCCTGTACATATTTATTTGAATATTCCTGATCTATAAATGTGTCTAATTTTGTATTCTCTTTTGAACCAAACATAACAGTTGCCTGGCCCTTCATTAAATAAAATTCTTAACAATTGTTCATTTTTCCATATTTTTTCCTGAAATTATTCTTCCTTTTTCTGAAATATCTTTTAACAAAACTGACTGAAGCCCTCCTTTACTACTATCTTGTAACCCATATAAAACGTGTAAATTTAGGGCTTCCCTGGTGGCACAGCGGTTGAGAGTCCGCCTGCCGATGCAGGGGACACGGGTTCATGCCCCAGTCCGGGAAGATTCCACATGAGGTGGAGCGGCTGGGCCCAGGAGCCATGGCTGCTGAGCCTGTGCATCCGGAGCCTGTGCTCCGCAACGGGAGAGGCCACAACAGTGAGAGGCCTGCGTACCGCAAAAAAAAAAAAAAAAAAAGTGTAAATTTAAATGAGATAATGTGTGTGAAAATACTTTGCCAGTGCTGAAACCCTTTAAAAACATAACATAGAGTTATTACAATAGCAAATTAAAGAGATATAAGAAATATATTATTGGAGAAAAATCTAGTATTTTCACTAGAAAGGAAATGAAAGGTTTTTTTTTGTTTTTTGTTTTTTTTCTGTCAGAATAAATTCAGATACACTGAAAAAAAATAGGAAATACTTATCAGAGCTGAGAAAACAGGGCATTCAGAGAGTGATGAATTGTTTAAAGAAAATCAGCCTGGATCACAGTAAGACAACCACAACTAACAAACCTGACAGTATTTGGCTTGATAAAATAATACAGTTGTCAGAGAAGATTAGGGACATGATTTTCCTACAGTACAAATCGTTCCCTAAATGACCAGATAGAAAACTAAATCTACAAGGTCAACTGTTATGGAGAGACATGGAAGACAGCTACTTGGATAAAGAACTGTCTTGAAGAATGAAGACAAATGATAACAAGAGAAGAAAAACCTCAGAATGGATAGAAGTGACAACTGTGATGTATCAAAGACCCACATTAGTTCCAAGTGTAGAAAGTTGGACACCAGTGATGTGAAAGGCAGAATACTCAGCAAGGTAAACAGTGTTCATTTGGAAAAATCTCTGAGTCTAAAGTCAGGAATTTATTCCAGGATTAAGTTCACCAACCTTTAAAGTTTTGGCAAGACTATGTCGGACAACATCAATGTAGTGACTTAAATGTTATTCATTGTAATAAGACTAGGACAACTGAGCCACTGACAAGGAAGGGAAAGATAATTTCAAATTCTTCAAGGTTATAACATATTAAAAATAAAAGGAAAAATCGCTTGTGTGTGTAGTGTGTGTGTGTGTATGTGTGTGTGTTGAGTGCTTCTTTGATCACACATACTCACGAACACATGCAAGGAAATAATCTTTATTCCTTTTCTAGTGTCCTTTACCTTTTCACCTAAACCAGAAAAGCTGAAAGGTGTTATCTCAAATCTCAAGAAAAAGTTGCCTATTCATTTTAGCATATCAAACATATGAATAAAAAATAGTGCTGAAACCTTCATGAATGAGGCAATGAACAGCCAAACTGAAATTGCTGTGCAAGCTCAGTGTCTGGGGCTTTGAACAGAGAATTTCTGAGTATGAAAATGGCTTTAGTTAGCTGATTATCATGCTACTTCAACCAGTTCGATAATTCAACAGTTGTAGAGATATGCTAAAATGAATAAAGAAAAATCCCTATTCTTCTATTCCATAAGGAGGAGGAGGTCGTGAGGGAAAAATATGTAGGGAGGATATTACACAATCCTTTCAAATTAACTTACATTATTTTGCTTTTCCAAGTCTAAGTTTAATATATGAATATTATGAAAATATAGTGGCACATAGATGAAAAGACTTTTAAAGAATGGATATTTGATATTTAACTAGCCATATATGTAATGTCAGTTTCATGAGTTTTTGTTGTTGTTGTTTGTTTTCTTTAAAATTAAAGAAAAGAAAATATTTATTGAGTGACAGCATTGTATTAATCACTTCTCTAGGCATTTATTTTTTACATAAACGATCTCAGTTTTTAGAAGATGCTATTGGTGACCCAGATGTAAAATATATACTTTATTTCATGCACATAGAGAAGAATGGAACCTATGATTTTTATATGTAATAATATAAATATGTCCCACTTTTAACATTTTTTTTCTAGCACAAAGCACAATGTGTAGTATCAATAAATGAGTAGAAATTTAAATGATTAAGTTTTTAAAACTAAGACTGTATGACAATATTACAGTTTTATCACCTGATAACTGGATGGAAATGATGTATATTGTGTGTTCATTTACCTCTTTTTTTCTAACCAGACCAGCACTTCCTATGAGAACTCCCTGCAGTGATAGAAATGTTCTGTAATTGGTGCTATCCAACACCGTAGCCACTAGCCACATGTAGTTATTAAGTACTTGAAACATAGCCAGTGCAGCTGAGGAACTGACTTTTCCATTTCATTTACTTTTGAAATTTTTAAATTTAAATAACCACATGTAACTAGTGGCTACTACATTGGACAATGCATATCTAGACAATTGTATTTTTCCCCAAGTTAAGGATATATATTATTTGTGTTTTGATAAAGCTATACACGTGGAGATGAGATAAGCACCCATGGATACTTTTATGACACCCAGGAAGTGGTCAGATCCTTAATATCTGGGTTCTGAAAAACAATTCCACTCCCTATATACAAATTGTCACACTTGTCCTCATGTTAATTTCTTTAAAATGACAAAGCATTTATAACTATTTATTAGTTTCTTTGATGAGATCTGTACAAATGGAAACAAAAATAGCTGACTTGAGCTTAAGTGAATGTAGAAAATATCAGAAAGGAAAGATCAAGTCACTAAAATTGCTAATATCACACTGTTTGCAAAGCTTGTTGTATGTTTTCCTACCACAGCTTAGTCCAACTTAAATTCATTGAGTATATTCTAATGGATATAATCGTGCTTGGTTCTAGGTAGAGATGCAATATTAATAGGAGATACTTCCTTTCTAGTGTGTGTGTCCTGTGAAATGTACTTTAACCTTTCTTCTTGTTTTACTTCTAACTCATTTTTGTTGGTATTTTCAATAACCCTTCAGATTCTGGTGATGAAATATGGAATATGTGTTACTCTACTTTTTAATTTTTTTTTTTTTTTTTGCGGTACGCGGGCCTCTCACTGTTGTGGCCTCTCGCGTAGCGGAGCACAGGCTCCAGACGCGCAGGCTCAGCGGCCATGGCTCCCGGGCCCAGCCGCTCCGCGGCATGTGGGATCTTCCCGGACCGGGGCACGAACCCGTGTCCCTTGCATCGGCAGGCGGACTCTCAACCACTGCGCCACCAGGGAAGCCCTAGAGTAATATTTTTTGACTCTAAGAAAAAACTTAGAACTTCACTCAAGATATTTACAAGGCGCAGATGGGTCACGTAAATACATAACAATAACTTAAGTTTGTAGAATATTTTTGGATTTAGAAGAAACGTTTACATATTTGGCCTGTTTTGAAAATCATAACTTAGTGAGTCAGGTAAAGCCCTCACCAGTGAGAAAACTGGGACTCCAAGTAATTAACTGATGATTGACTAAGCAAGGACTTGAACTCCCTTGTCAAAATACCATAACACCAAAAATACAGTTAATCCAGAAGTGATAGCATTGTCTCTACACTAGAGGGCCTAAATATGAATGATGTTGAATTATTACACAGTGATCTCAGAGACACTTGAAAATATTGAGATAAACCGTGCCACATGAAAATAAACTCTAAATATTAATAGTTCAGATGGAAAATACATTTTACCGCGGGCCTCTCACTGCCGTGGCCTCTCCCGTTACGGGGCACAGGCTCCAGATGCGCAGGCTCAGCAACCATGGCTCACAGGCCCAGCCGCTCCGCGGCATGTGGGATCTTCCTGGACCAGGGCACGAACCCGTGTTCCCTGCATCGGCAGGCGGACTCTCAACCACTGTGCCACCAGGGAAGCCCGGAAAATACATTTTTAAAGTTAATGAAGATTAGCTTTATGGGCTGACCTTGGAGGTTCTACACATTTGCAAGTCCCCATGGACTTGCTTTAAAATGTTGTCTCTAAATACAACATATAAATCACCATACATGTGCTTTCAGGTTGACTTGTTAAATGATTTCAAGATGGTGTATCTTGTTCATAATAAATCACATGAATATATGCAATAAAAGTATTTGAGTAAATAAAATTAAAAGTCTAGGGGCCCTAAGTCTCCTATTTATGGGTTCAAGGAAAACTCCAGATGTGTTAAGGAAATCATTACCAGGATCAGAAGTCAGAGAGTTGGTAACTTTCTCTGAATCTGAGCTCTTGTTTCACTAGCAAAAATCATAAGGAATTTGCATAGAGAAGCACTTCTCAAAGTATATTTTATAATACAATAATGCCTAGGCTATTAATTATTTTTTACATTAAAACAAAAAAATAAGTTCATTATAATAACCAAGGGGTTGTACCAATTTGCATGGTATTATTTACTTCAGGATATCTCTGATCCCTTAAAATACTAATTCAATCAATGGAGAGGAATTTCAAAGAAAACCACAGGATATGTGTTAATGACGAAAAAGCAGATATTACTCCGAAAAACTACTGCAATAGGGGAAAAGAGACCTCAGCATTGAAATGGGATCCAGTACCAATACAGCATGGTCAAGTGGGAATTTATAGTCAAGAATCAGGGTATGGGCCAGTGGATGGAAAACTTACTAAGAGGAAACTTCAAGGGTAAGGAGTCATTCTGGCTGTATTGACTTAATAGAAATCTTGCTGAAGACAGGCCAGATTAATCAGATATCAAGGGTGAAGTGTGAGAAATCTGATCAGATATTGAGATTCTTGTTAAATTGATTTAGCAGGATTCTTGCTAGAACTGGAATCTCTAAGGAAGGACATTGAAGCCCAAGGTGGAGTGTAGTCTAAAAAAGATCTCTGAAGAGCCTGACCAAAATTTAGCCAAGGAGACAATCTTGTCAAGGATAACTTCCGTTTTCTGAACCTTTTAGATGCCAGAGATGTTGTCATTGTTGTTTTCTATTAAACCTCTCGTAGAATCTGCTGTCACTTGGAACATACTTTGAGAAATGATTGATGTAGCATCATTTTGGTCTATATTTCTTAGACTTGGGTTCTCTAGTTTTACCACAAGGGCAATAATTGGATGGCTTAGTGGCTTTTACTGTTAGTGTCATGATGCAGTAGGAAAGAAAAAGGACAACAATTAAGAGAATTGAGTTATAGATCTAACAATGATACTATCTACTATCATTACCCTGTGCAAACAATTTAAACACCTTAATCATCAGTATATTCATCTGTAAAATTCAGGACGGAAGTTGCTAATAGCAAATTTATTTCCACCAGGGCCTCATATTTGACTTTCTTTGCTCACTTTTAAAATTTTTATTTGACTCAGGCATTTCCCTGATGTGATTTTGAAAGCTATTTCTATTAACTTTCCTTACTTCTTATTCTTTATCTGTCTAGTCTTTCATTCAATGGTCTACACCCTACCAGGATAGAATAAAAGTAACTGAATCCTTTGAATTCTTCTTATATCACTGTTTCCATCTTTTTCAAAGTCATATTCTAGCAACAATCTGATCTTTAATTTCCAAGTGCTGTTCTAAAGGGTTAAAGAATATCTCACAGCTAAGAGGCTTAAATTGCTTCTCATGAAATTAACTGAAAACTCAGTCAGTCATTCCAGAACAATCCTAGGAGCTAAGTCTCTGAGTGTAAAAACTTTACCACAGAACAAGTGTCCAAAATTTAAAAAAATATCTGTCATTAACATATTTTGTATTTCCTTACAGTTTTCACACCATGTAACGTATGAAGGAGATATAACTATATTTACATAGTTGAAATATAAAACAGGGAGGTAAAGGATGAATATACCATTTGTTAAGAATTGCTCATTTTTAGGCAACATGCTAGTGACGGTGTACTGAAGAGTCTTGACATCTCGCCCTCAAAACAATCTTACAGGTCATATCTGTATCTTATGTTTACTGATGAAAAAACAAAGGTTCAGATCTTATTCAAGAACACTTATCTAGTAACTTGGAGAAACAGGATTCAAACAAGTCTTCCCAGTGTCCACACACTTTAAATGCAGAATTGAAAAATAAGAACAAGCAGAGATAAATTTAAAAACAAGAGTGGTGGCGGGGGGGAATGAGAGAGAGAGAGAGAAGATTTTAATGAATTTTACTAATCAGAAAAATAAATTCAGGTCTGTAACTGACTAACACACATATGTGGGTGGGTCCCTCCAGGAATGAAATCAGAAATACATTTCTATTCCAGCGATTTCTTTGTGGAATAAGCCATCTCAGAAGGGAGGTAAATGACAACCCTAGGTTGGAGAATCTGAGGCCCAGTCCCCAGATTAAATCCTGACCTTCTATCACTTCAAAATAAAAGCAGGAGCTTAATGTGTGTTCTCATGTCATGGTTATACAAATTATATTTCTCTAAGTCAAGATAATAAAAAGCCCTGAATTATAAAATATACAGGACGATACCCATCCTTCCTTGATTATTCCCTTGCAAAACAAACAAACGAAAAAAAGGATGGTAATATGATTAGGAAAATGCTACAATTCTAGACTCGTAAAGATCTTTACAAAATAACAAGTGTGGGATTCCCTGGTGGCGCAGTGGTTGGTAGTTCACGTGCCGATGCAGGGGACACGGGTTCGTGCCCCGGTCCGGGAGGATTCCACATGCCGCGGAGCGGCTGGGCCCGTGAGCCATGGCCGCTGGGCCTGCGCATCCAGAGGCTGTGCTCCACAATGGGAGAGGCCAGAGCAGTGAGAGGCCCGCGTACCGCAAAAAAAAAAAAAAAGAAAAGAAAAAAAGAAAAGTGTAATACCCTCTATAATTATATTCTATTCCTTTCTTCTTATCTCTATCGTATTAAGATAAAGATAGGAAGATAGAAAATGCATATGTTTTCTTGGAAGGCTTTTCATTCTAGAACATAAGTGAAACCTAACTTTGTTGTAAACTGCAAATTTATAGGGGAAACATCCTAAGTCTTCATTTATTATTAAACACATAGTGTCCTTGTGATAAATTTAAATGTCTCTAAAGGCTTCAGTAAAGGAAAATCCTTTGTGCCAAAAGATGCTAACTCACATATTTTGTTGTTTGTAAAAGTTTAAGCAATTGGGTTTTTTGTTTGCTTCTTCAAAATAATAAAACATAAGTAATCTTATAGATTATGAAAAAGGCAAACTTCTAGAAATGGATGCAAATCCTACTTTGAAATTCCAATCAGAGATTCCTTGAAACTGAGAAAATAAGACCTATACTGTGAGAGACAATTCTGTTATTTTTCAACATTTCATTTTTCTAGAGAGGATAAACATTTCCTGTCCCAAGCTGATTGAAATTTAGAACAAATTAGGAGAATTGATCTAGGTAAAAAAATTAAGACAATTAGTGAAATGGGGCCTGGAGGTGCAAGTTAGTATAAAGCTACAGAATTTTCTAACATTTATTAGCAGTGTTTATGTCATTGATTCATGTGATGGGAATAATATCTCTTGCTAATATACGAGCTGACCAAATGTCTTTTCCATGGAATAAATAACAAAAAAATCTATCTGGGTGGTTTTACCTAAAGCATTAAAACAGAAACTTTTTCTTGTCTTTTATGACATCTGTTAACTTTCACTTGCCATTCATTATATTGTGCACATACAGAAGAATAGTGTAGTAGGAAAAAATGAAAAAAAGGAGTGGTGTGTAAAAATAAATCTTTGCGAGGATGTTATCCTAGTTATTTTATTTTTTAAAAAAAATCAGTGTAAGTTTTTGGTCACACAAAATCAATTCTGTCACATCAGTGATATGCTATGAATCGTAATTGCCATTTTGACTAATAATTAATGCTTTTGTCTTGGAGGAGTTATAAAAAAAACTTGAGGCAATTCCTGCAGAGAGGAAATAAATTGAATTTTTGAAGCGTTATAATGTTTTAAAGTTGAGAGAAACTGAGGCTTTACATGTAAATGTGTAGGGAAAATTTTCATCATCTTTATAGTCTTTGTGGCCTTTTCGAATTTAACATAATAAGTGAATAAATGTCACTTGAAAGCAAATTGGATTCTCTTTCACGGTCAGTGTAACCTTCAATTCTTTCGTTATAAGATATTGTTTATCACTTTGTCATGGGAAGCCATTTATAATTTGTAAAGGAATGAGGAAATGACTTTAACTAACCTGCTTGTAATTCCAATAACATATACATGATCATACTTTCACCTTAACTTACTAAAGATTCAAAGTGCAAACTTATTTTTTAAAGAAAAGTTTTAAGGAGTATTATATTATCTGAATATTTTAGGCAATTTTTTGATATATTCATAATAAGAACAAGAGAGATAATTGTCACAGTCAAGGACCAGAATGAGAGATAAAATTAGAACCTGACACAAATCCAAATATACTCAAGTGTTAAGGTAAAAAAGAATTTAGAATATTGAATCATTTTTATCTCAACTTGTTGGAAAAGTCAGCTTGAAACCTTACTGTAGCTGATATTGTGAGATCCTAAAATTATTAGTAATGAGTGTGTGGTCTCTAGCTACATTTTTATTTTTAAAAAAGCCCTTTAGATTTTTAAAAATACAAGATAGATAGAACTTCAAAATACAAGTAGTCAGTTTTTCAATATTAAATTATGGAAAACAAACATCTACCTTCACCACAACTATTAGAGAGAGTACCTTCTTTGCTACTCTTGTATTGCACAATTTTGGAATGTACATCACAGATAAGTTGAGGCTGATAACTCAAGTAATTTAAGCACAATAAGCTATACTGCTGATCAATAAGATATGCACTTAAAAATTTACAATATTTGGTTGAAGTACATACTGTATATGAATTAATTATTTTAAAGGAATAGGGACATGGTTACTATTGAAAACACTATTGGCTAAATCAGTGGAAATGGCAAAGACTTTATTAAACAAGTAGTATTCAATCCTTGATGGATGTTAAGAAAGATAACTTGAATGAAGAAAAGTAAGAACCTGTTTTGGGGAGCTCAGAATTTATAAGAATACAAATAATGGACATAGAATTTTAAAATATTTCTTATTTATCTGTCTAGATCTTCTTTGCTTAGCTGATCTTAAACTTGAGAATCTAATTAGCATTACTATATTTGGGTTTCAAAATAAATGCATTTCTTCGGCCTTATTTTTTGTCCCTCTTTGCTTCTTTCCCTGCCTTTTGTCAACTACCATTTTCTAGCAAAATAGTTATTTCTCTTCCAAGCTTCTGGAAGAGGGAAATTTGATCTGTGGTCCTGGGTGATCATTGATTTTGGACAGTAGTCATTAAATCTTAAAGCACTTGTGAAGTGAAAAAAATGTTCTGGAAAACAAAATTGTATTAAAAGCAGAAATGATGAATTAACGTAATAAGGTGATTGGTTAATTTTCAGAAGAAAATTACTTGTAGAAATAATAATAAATCAAAAATGCATGTTGTAATCATTAGCTTCACCATTAAAATTTTAACTATCTCTATAACTAGCTAGTTTGTAAAAAAAATGAAAAAAATACTTTATTAGTGCAAAAGAATGAAGAATAATAAGAAAAATACAACAGAGATGAGTTCAAAAAATAGAAAAGAAGACATAAATGTCAAATAGGTAATTAATTAATTATCTACATTTGAAATGCTCAGAATAAAGGTCCAAAATGATCAGACTTGATTAAAAATAAATATACCTATATGCTTACAAGAGCTGCATATCAAGTGAAGGACATAGAAAGATTTAAATAAAAGGGTGGAAAAGATATATTATACTCTAATCCAAAAAAATGTATCTGGGGCTTCCCTGGTGGCGCAGTGGTTGAGAGTCCGCCTGCCGATGCAGGGGACACGGTTCGTGCCCCGGTCCGGGAAGATCCCGCATGCTGAGGAGCGGCTGGGCCCGTGAGCCATGGCCGCTGAGCCTGCGCGTCCGGAGGCTGTGTTCCACAACGGGAGAGGCCACAGCAGTGAGAGGCCCGTGTACCGCAAAAAAACAAAAAAAAACCCCAAAACGTATCTCTATGTCAACAGGATACTATAAAGACCAAATGGGGCTTATTTCAGTTACAAACAACAACAACATAAAAACAGTTTAACATCTAAAGATCAACCCTCTCTCATTAGCACAATGGTAGAAAAAATTATAACATCTCAATAGTTACAGAAAATCTATGACAAAGTTCAACACACATTTATGATACAAATTCCCAGTAAACTGGGGATAGAAGGAACCTCCCTTAATTTGTTAAGGAGTACACTCACACACACACACACACACACACACACACACTCACACACACAATTAGAAAAAATAATATATAATTAATGAAAGGTTATGGCAAGTATTCCTTGAAAATTAGGAATATGACAAAAAGTACCCGCTATCAATGCTTCTTTTCAAGATTTTGCTAGTATTCACCCTATAAAACATTAACAATAAATAAAAAGCAAATAATTAGAAAGAATAAATTAGCATAGCAATTATTGCATATCAAACAATTTTGTTCATAGAAAATTCAGATTTTACAAACAAAAATTTAGAATTAATAAGAGTTTACAAAGATCAATAGGTACCAGGAAATTTACACAAATTAAATGAATTAATTGTATTTCCATCTGCTGGCAGCAAAAACACTATATAATTTTAAAACGTGATTTTCACTTACTGTGTCATCAAAAAACATCAGATGTCAAGAGGTGGCCAAAATGACCGGGTAAGAAGACCCTGAATTCACCTCCTCCCAGGGACACACCAAAATTACAACTCCTTACAGAGAAGCTATCCATGAGAAGGACCTGAAAACTAGCAGAAAAGATTTTCCACAACTAAAGACATATGAAGAAACCACAATGAGATGGGTAAGAGGGGCAATAATGTGGTATAGTCAGGACCTCCATCCCCAACATGTTTATTAGCAACCCATAAACAGAAGGAGTATCACAATTGTAGAGGTCCTCCCTAAGGAGTGAGGGGTCCAAGTCTCACATTGCTCTCCCCAGCCCAGGTCCTGCACTAGGCAGATGAGCCCCCAGAATGTCTATCTTTGAAAACCAGTATGGCTTACATTCAGGAGACCTGGAGGGCTACAGCCAACAGAAAATCCACTGTTAAAGGGCGTACACAAAACCTCACATATTCCAAGTCCCAGCACAGAGGCAGTAGTTTGAGAGGAACCTGGGTCAGACCCACTTGCTGATCTTGGAGAGAATCCTGGAGAGGCAGGAGGTAACTAAGGATATTCCTGGAGACAGAGACACTGGTGGCAGCCATTTGGGGGAGCTAATTTTTCCACTATAATACTGGTACTGATGTGAAGTTTTTGAATCCTCCTTCTAGCCTGTTAGCACTGGGAGCCTGGCCCCATCAACCAGCAAGTTGGCAACATCATCAAAAAGACAAGAGATAACAAATAGGACATGGATGTGGAGAAAAGGGAAACCTTGTGCACTGTTGGTGGGAATGTAAATTGGTACAACCACTATGGAAAAAAGTATGGAGGTTCTCAAAAATTTTTAAATTGAACTGTCACATGATCCAGTAATTTTACTTCTCGCTATTTACCCTAAGAAAACACAAACACTAATTTGGAAAGATATATGAATACTAATGTTCATTGGAACATTATTTCCAATAGCCAAGATATGGAATCAAACTAAGTGTCCATTGATAGATGAATGGATAAAGGTGTGATATATATACATGATGGAATATTACTCAGCTTTAAAAAAAGAGAAATCTATCCATTTGTAACACCATGGATGGATCTAGAGGGTATTATGCTAAGTGAAATGAGACAGAAAAAAACAAATATATGAGCTCACTAATGCGTGGAATCTAAAAAACAAAGCAAACAAACGAAACCAAAGGAAAATAGATGAGAAGACACAAAGAACAAATGGGTGGTTGCCAAATGGGGTTGGGAATGTTTGGGTAAAATAGGTGAAAGGTATTAAGAGGTACAAAGCTCCAGTTATAACAAAAATAAGCCATGATGATATATTATATCTCATAAAGAATATGATCAATAATATTGTGGTAACTTTTAATGGGGACAGATGGTTATTAGACTTACCGTGGTCATCATTTCACAATGTATGCAAATGCCAAATCACTATGTAGTGTACTTGTAACTAACATAATATTGTACATCAACTCTATTTCTATAAAGAAGCAAAAGAAAAACAAAAAACTGCAAATGTCCAGGAATAATGAAAGATGTGTAGGACATATACAATAAAAACAACCAAATACCATTTGAGTAAAATCAAAATAATAAAATGGAGGCAGAGAGAGAGATGAATAGAGGAAGCACAGAGGATTTTTACCACAGTGAAACTACTCTGTGTGATACTATAATGATGGATATAGATCACATTTGCCCATATCCATAGAATATACAACATCATGAGTGAACCATAAGATAAAGGATGAACTTTGTGATTATGATGTGTCAATGCAGGTTCATCAGTTTTAACAAATGGACCATCTGATGGGGATATTGATGATGGGGGAGACTATGCATGTGTGGGAGCAAGGGGAATATGAAAAATCTCAGTACCCTTTGTCTCAATTTTACTGTGAATCTAAAAGTGTTCTAAAAATATCTCTAAATTTAAAAAAAATAATAAATAAATAATAAAAGAGGGATCAGAAAGCTCAATAATGTAAACATGTTCTTTTTTCATACGTTGATAGATTCAATGATAGCTCGATTAATTTCCAGACAGTTTTGTATTGTCTGTTTGTATGTGTGTATCCATAAGCAAGTTGGATCTAAATGTACATGGGTCTGTTAGGGCCAAGGAAAGACAAGACAATCTTGAAGAAGAAATAAACAGAGAAATTACTTATTATAAAATTCTAGTTATTGAAACAGCATGGTAGATGCGATGGTAGAATGGACTAAGTGAACGAGAGTACAACACAGGAGCAGAGCCCTAAGCAGCCATCTGACACTGACAGTGGTGACACTGTCGTGTAGTAGGTCAGGTGTGCCGTCTCAGTAATGATGGGAATGATATCTTGGATGGGAAAATGATATCTTGGATATCTTGGATATTTGATATCTTGGATATCAAGATATCCAAAATGATATCTTGGATATTTACACAGAAAATAATTTTTTTTTCTGAGCTCTACTTCCCACTATACTATTTCCTTTTTCCTAAAAATACTTGGTGGATTTTAGATCCAAACGTAAACAAAATTTTTAAGAATGTAGAAAAATCTTGTATGAGAATATTTTTTCTGACATTCAATAGGCAGAGGACATTTAAATAAGACACAAAAAGTGCTAAATTTGAAAGAAACAGGGAAAGTGCTTGCATTAAAATTAAGAATTTTTATTTCTCAAAAGTCAACTTTAAAAGAGTGAAAATGAAAGCCACTTTGTGAGAGAAAGTATTTACAGTAAACATATACAATAAAGGGTGCATATCCAAAATGTATAAAATTTTGGACAATTCAATGAGATAAATTCAATGAGATAAAATTCAATGAGATAATTCAATAAGATAAAATTCAATGAGATAAAAATGCTTTAAGAATATAAATTGGTATTCCCTTTCAGAAAATTGTTTGCCATCACCTACTAAAGCTACATAAAAATGTGTAAATTTTCTGATCCAGCAGTTTCACTCCTAGATATACACCAGAAATGCACACATGTTCACAAAAAAGACATGCAAAATAATGTTATTGCCTAACAACCCTATATTGGAGAGAACCAGAAATTCTCCTCAATTGTCAAATGGATAAACTGTGGTGTAGTCATAAAATGAAATACCATAAAGCAGTGAGAATGCATGAACTTTTGCCACGTGGAAATGAATGAGTTTCCTCAACATAACGTTGAGTGAAAGAAGCTTAACATAAAAAGTATACAGTGAATGACTGTGATCGTATAAAGTTTGCAAATATGCAAAATTCCTGTCTAGTATTAGTCAGGATAATTATCGTGCTGTGTCAGGGTGTAGTGGCTGGATGGGGACATGGAGGGGGTTATTGTAATGCTGGAACGGTTGAGTTGTTTGATGTGACAGATTGTTACACGGGTGTTGGATTAGTCTTCTCTTTCTGTGTAATCAGTTCCCACAAACTTACTGGTTTAGAACAAGATAGATTTGTTAACACAGTATCTGTGGGTCAGGAGTCCAGGCATGGCTTAGCACGGTGAACAGTCAAGGTCTCACAAGGCTACAGACTAAGTGCTGGAGAGGATGTGCTCCTTTCTGGAGCTCGGGGTCCCCTTCACAGGTAAGGTAGATGTTGGTGAGAAATGTAA
Source organism: Pseudorca crassidens (assembly GCF_039906515.1). Classification (NCBI taxonomy): domain Eukaryota; kingdom Metazoa; phylum Chordata; class Mammalia; order Artiodactyla; family Delphinidae; genus Pseudorca; species Pseudorca crassidens. The sequence goes on along the minus strand of NC_090300.1, from coordinate 126,246,409 downwards.
CCTAAAAAGAGTTCATTCAGTTCCTTGGAGGAAGAACACTGAGTCTGTCTTCTTGTTGGCTGTTAGCTGGGGGTTCCTCTTAGCTCCTAGAGGCTGCCCACAGATCCCCCATAGGCCCTGTCACAAGGGGATTATTTGACTTTTAAAGCAGTAGGAAAATCTCTCTGACTTCAAGTCTCTCCCTTCAGGGAAGGTCTGGACCCTCTTTAAAGGGTCACTTGTTTAGGTAATCCTACCCAGATAATCTTTTGGATGAACTCAAAGTCAACTTACTTTGGTTTTAGTAATGTCAGCTCTGCCACATTATGGTGACTTAATCAAAGGAGTGGATCCCATCAAATTCACAAGTCTTGTTCACACTCATACAAGACCTGTTCACTAGAGGGGGGGGATCTTGGGAGCCAACTTACATTCTGTCTGCCATGGGTTTGTTCACTGAAAATTCATTAAGCTGTATGTTTATGATATATGCATGATATATGCACATTTCTTTCTAAATGTTTTACCTTAAGAAGGCAAAAATAAGATAAAATGGGAAATAAGCTAGTCCAGCAAGGCAGAAGATGAAGATAAAGAATATAGCAGATGCCATAAGATAACTGTGATTATATATTCATAAGAGATACTACATAGTAGAGATACTAGAATGTAGGGAATATGGGGAAAGGGATAATTAGGAAAGAAGTAGTTCTAAGGTGACAAAATTTTGAGGCAATATTTTATTACAGTCAGAATTATATTGTTTGCTTCCTTTTATAATAGAGAAGGAGCCTCAGAGTTTAAGAGGTAAAAAAAGGTACATGATTGCATATACATATACTTAAATGAGCTATGCATACTTAGATCAAATATTAACCACTGACTATTCTCAAAGAAACCAAAAGGGTAGGAAGATTCAAAAAGGAGAATTGGACTTCTCTGGTGGCCCAGTGGTTGAGAGTCCGCCTGCCGATGCAGGGGACACAGGTTCGTGCCCCGGTCCGGGAGGATCCCACATGCCGCGGAGCGGCTGGGCCCGTGAGCCATGGCCACTGGGCCTGCGCGTCCAGAGCCTGTACTCCGCAGTGGGGGAGGCCACAGCAGTGAGAGGTCCACGTACAGCAAAAAGAAAAGGAGAAAAAAAAAAAGGAGAATTGAGTGGAAACACTTCTACAGAGAAGCCAGTTAAATTGGGGTTTCAAAAAAAGACATTTAATTTGTCTGAAATAATTCATTGGTAATCTTTGCAATGACAGATTAAATGAAATGTTGAAAAAAAAATAAACTGATTTAAAAGAACTTTTATAGATAATGTTTGGAAAGGCAAATGAAGGTTCAGACAGTAGTTCATAATTCTACTATTTTAAAATGCGAAAGTTAAAAAAAAAAAGGAAAAAACCTCCAACAACTGAAAAGTGATAGCTTAAACTATGGTACACCTGTAGAATGAAATATTATATAGTAAATTTTAGAAATATTATTTTTGCAGTCATATATTATCATTGAAACAGAGATAGTGGATATCCAAAGATTTAAGAATTTTAATCATGAAGAAATTGCATAAAACATAAGGGAAATATTTTTATTTTGTATTTTTGTTATTTTAAAAATGTTTTAAAATCATCAGTGAGTGTCATTTAAGGGAGAAGTAAATAACTGTATAAAACATAAAGCTTCAGGCATCAGAGGATAAATTATACAATCCTTAGAAATTGAGAGAAGATTCACAACAAAAAGCAAATCAGAGAACAGGCTGAACACAAATTGTCAATACCCAACAAGGGCATTTCTCAGGTCTTCAGAAAAGAAAAGGGGAAGAATAGGTCTCCAACTCCATCATTTAGTTATTGAGAATATGTCTGTTAACATTTGGAAATAGTTAGATGTCGAGTAAGAAAATTTCCTTCAATTTCTATCTATTTTTGAATTTGAAAGTGCTTCCTTCACAAACATCTGAACTCTGTCCCTCAATAGCACTAAAAATGCGAAAAGTGAAGCAGCCTTTTGAGCACCTCACGTTTTTAGATGACATTTTCCAAATTACATAAATTAAGAAAAACATAAAAAACTTCAACGTGGCTTTAAGCCATTTTATACTGCACATGTTTCCTGCCTTGTAACAATTTAGACCATATTTCTATTTCTTTTTTTTTCTTTTCCTTTTTTTTTTTTTTTTTTTTTTTGCGGTACACGGGCCTCTCACTGTTGTGGCCTCTCCCGTTGCGGAGCACAGGCTCCGGACTCGCAGGCTCAGCGACCATGGCTCACGGGCCCAGCCGCTCTGCGGCATGTGGGATCCTCCCGGCCCGGGGCACGAACCTGTGTCCCCTAACATCGGCAGGCGGACTCTCAACCACTGAGCCACCAGGGAAGCCCCATATCTCTATTTCTTGAAAGTGATCTTGTCTTTAATATTTTTAATAGAAGAATGGACAATTGTTGCCCTAATTTTCAACTTTGATCTTTCTTGCTAATATTAGGGTCACATTCCACACATTCTGTTATCTCAGTAACCTGCACATATGATGAATCCACTGTTCACAAAGGGATTTCTCACAATGTGTAAAGGATGGCTTAACAATTCCTTTGAAGAATAATGCAGTCATGGATTATTTTTCACTCTTACTGAGCTTTATTTTATTCTCCTTCCTCTTGCTATGAAGTATTGAGGATGAACTGAATCTGCATATGAAAAATATGTCAGATTCAGAATTTTGTTTAAATTAGTAGTGATATCTTGGACTGAGGGAGAAGTGTGGTACTCAGTATATGGATAAAAGTGATTAATTAGCTAATCAAGGAATATATTAAAGACTGCATGGGCTTAAATCTGCCTAAGGAATTGCTGTAGCTTTGGATGCTTTTGCACACATAAGTATTAAAAATAAGGAACTTTCATCAAATGCCTATCATTTAATAGGCATCAGGAAATAGAAATCTGAATAAAGACCCATCAGGAAATAGAATTCAAACTCAAAGTAAAACAGCTTAAGTCAGCATAATCATCAATATTTTCTTAATTTGCTAAAAATAATAATGATTTTAATTGAGCCAATTATTTATGCAGGAAGAAACAGTTCAAAGAGAAAACTAGGTTTTCTTTATTTTGTAGCTCAGATCAACTCAGGAATTAAGTAGGGATTGACAAAAAACCAAAAGCATGCTTCTTTTCTCAAACCAGAATCACTTGATTGATTAAGGACATGCAATGTGTTATAAAATCTTTCATCTCTATGTCACTATTCCAAGCACCATCAAGACTAGTCATGACTAAAAGTTGTTATAATGTGATGGATATTAAGTGACTCATGAGAACTTGCTGGTGGTCTGATTTCAAGTCTTGGAAGGCAGACTGCCATATCTCAAACTCGTGCACAGGACAGTTATTAATTTAATGCATCAGACTTTACTAAATAGTTCTTTGGAGTGAACTGTCTGCCCTCAATAAGGTAAATCCTACAAAAATTATATTAAGAATTTATGCCCCTACACATCTTCTTGCATGAATAAACACATTATGATTTGCCTTCATTTGAATAGTATATTTAAAAAGTTTTTTTTGTTTAAAAAACCAATCAAATAAAATGGAGTCGATGCATTATTAAAAGCAATAGATGAATGTTTCCATTAACTTTTTTTTCCATGCTAGGGTTATAAAATAGCCTAGTGGGAAGTTTGCCACCATTATTCTTCAGCTAAAAGTATCAGGGCAGGCTAAGCATCCTGACATATCCATTTAACCCCTGCTTTGTAACTAAAAGCTGAACATTTATCAACCTCCACATCCTTGGCTCTTTGAATTGCTTAGAATGAGCATCTGTATTCAAACATATGCTGTGGGTAACTACCAAGATATTTTAGTCAGTTTCGCTTAGTAGCTGTTCTGTAAAAGTGAGATGAGTAATTTAATAAGCAGCTTTCCTTGACTCTAATACTCTTCCCTCAGTGTATGTCAACCTCAGCCAGAAATGCAACCTAAAAAGCATTCACTGCTTGTGAGACATGAAAACGGAATCATGATTTATGCAGAGGACCATCTTCCAGGCGCTGACAAGTGCCCACTGTCCCACACAAGTCATCACTGCCACTCTAAAGAGAACAGATGGCTTTGCACAAACCACTAACAAAGAAGGAATTCTGCACAGATAGCATGAAACTTTGCCACTTTTATGAACACATCTTGTTATAACAAAGTAATAAAAAGAACTTGCCAAAATGCAACAAATATGAACTTTGGTCTCGCTCCTTAGAAAACGAAACTGAGGTTAAAAAATCTTTTAAGAAATGGGTGAGGGTAAACTACATCGTTTGTTATTTCCTGTATTAAAACAAATAGATATTCTCACAATATGAAACCAAAGCAAATGCCTTGATGTATTTGAAAATTCAGACTGTGAAGCTATCAATACAAGAAAAAATTCTGGGTTAAATAATACTATGCCCAATATTTGTTCATAGAACTATTTCAAACGCTTCAGAATTTTAAATTCAGTTAAAAATGAATGCTAGTTATGTATTTTAGAAAATATTTTTTTAAGGAGAGCACAATAGACAACATCCTGGTTAGTAGTATCTTTTTGATGTTTCATGTAAAGATTCCATGTAATGATTATTCAAGGCACGTATTCCCTAACAGTCCCCCAACAGATGGTACTTTTGTTATGATGTATCAATCAATTTCCTTTATATTATTACCATACAGCATATTCAGTATTTTGGATTTATAACACATTCCAAAATTTATAGGTGGACATTTTTATTCCAAAAGCATATTCATTCACCATTGAATCCTAGAAAAATGAGTGCAGATAACATAATCGTGGACCTATCTGGTAAAGCATCTTAAACCTCCTTTGGAAAAACAGCAACAAAAAATTTGCAAAAAAAAAATAGAAAATTTTCTATTGCAATGTTTCTTTTTTACATGGTTCAAAAGAAGATTGGACATTATAGTCATGGTTAAAACTGTGACATTTTGCTGAGTTTGCGGTCTTGGCTGCCGTATCTTCTGGACCATCTACACAGCATGCAGTACATGCAACATCAGCATCGGCATCCTCTAGGAATTTTGTAGAAATACATACTTTCAGGGTCAACCTGTACCTACAAAATCAGAATCTGCATTTTAGCAAGCTATCCAGGTGATTTACATGTGCATTATACTTTTGGAGGCACTGCTCTAGCCTTATGGTTCTCAAACTTAACTCCACACTAGAAAAATCTGAGGAGCTTTGAAAAATTAGCCATAACTGGGAAGCATGCCCAGATCAATTACATCAATCTGTGAAATAAGTGTGAACAATACAGTTCAGGGCCCTGATCTTTTTGAGAATACGTTCTAGTATTTTTCCCTCTAGGTGCACATAAGTCCATATGCAGAGCATAGCCAAAAAAATATAATCATTGAACAATACCAATAAATGTAGTTAATGCTAACGTTTCAAAAGCCAAACGGCTTTGTTGAAAATATGAGGCATTGTTTGATTTGGGTCATGATCTCTTTTTATTGAACAAAGCACTCTCAAAATCTCTCTATTCTCTAAGTTCATAACAATAAAAAGAAACCCAATTTCAGATTTCTGAGGCACAAATTGATCTGCATGGCATTGTTTCTCCAGTCTGTATCTTTATCAATATATGAAAACATGCTTTTTCTTCTCTTTTTGCCATTGCTCAGCTGTAGGTCACTATAGAGTAAACACAGAGGAGGCTTCATGAAACTAGATAAGAAAGCCAACCAGAAACTTAGAACAAAACAAAGACAAAACCTAATAAACAGCAAGGGAACTGAAGAGGAGTCCTGAAATGGATTTGACAAAATCTGAAATAACTTGATTTTTAACTCGAGATACATTGTACAGATTCATGGCAGTATGAACTGGGGTGCTTAATAAAATGAAAATGCCATCTGCTATGAAAACATGTCTTCTATTTGAAATCCAACAACAATTGTTCATGTAGAATTAGGTAAATTATAGATCAATTTTGTGGTATTCTGGGATGTTGGTGCAGGTAACATTTAAAATATGGGAGTAGCTGCATATGAATCCATATATATGTGTAAATATATATATGCACATATATGTGTGTGTGTGTGTGTATATATATATATATATATGTATATGAATATATACAACAACAAAGCAGGAGCAACATTTTACCTGTAACCTGAAACAGAAATTATGTAATGGAAGCAATTGTCTATACATTAGCCCTTAATCTTTTCTCACTTCAATCACTGGCATTTATAACCTAAAAGCCATTTTAGACAGCTGTTTATGCTAGTTGGAACTCTTTCTATGAAAAAAAACAAACTGATCGTAAGCATCTCCTGTGCTGCTGGAATCTTCCAGAGCACGGCTTATTTTCAATCCTGACAACTTAAAGAGTCCTGACATCACCTCTTCAAGGTAGTAATAGAGCGCCTCGTCACCTGGAGCCTTCACTGACCTGCTTTTCATTTTAGACCACACCACTAGTCCACGAATGCCATTTCTCCTTTCCTGGGTCCTAGGCAATATGTGGTGATTTAATTTCTGGTTGTAAATATAACCCTACCTGGTATGAATGTTCCCTTCTTGTAGATAAACTGAGGAAGTATAGTCACATTGGAGTGGGCTAGGTCAGACAAATTGCTGACAAGACTCTCCTAGACCCTGCTACAGCACAAGTTGGGTAGGAGCTGACAAAGCTTTCCAACCCCAGAATTTACTTATTCCCTTGTCAGGAAATGTTGATTTAACACAGGGCCAGACTTTCTCATGTATCGTTAAATAGGTTTGAGTCACAAGATGGAACGATGATGGACACTGAACTCTCAGCACCAGGTTTGGATGATGTATTTGTGACAGAAAAGGCCCTTGGTGTTTAGCATCAAGTAACTTTTAAGTGGTTAGACAAAAATATAGTGATCAAGTTCAAAGGCCTAGAAAGGACATGTGATTTACTGTCTCTCCCACATTAAAAAGAGAAGACTAGTTGACTTTGGATTATTTTAAAATCTGATATTGTGAATGATAGTACTTGTCAAAATAATGAATGTCTGTGTGACTAATGCTGAATTGCCAACTCAACGGACATACGATGATGGTTGTGGTCTTTGACTATACAGTTAAATTTATTACGTTAGAGAAAATTTGTGGCAAGATGCCAAACTCCTCAAAGCCATCTCTTTCTAGGTCACCCTACATCTAGATCCTAGCATTGTTTCTGGAGCAAAATGGGCACTCACTGAATATTTATTGAATAATCTTTTCCCAGGTGTTACTATTATGGATTCTATATCAGCTTCGGACAGGCCCTTCGAATAAAATTATAATGTTTATTATCTCCCAGACTTTAAGAGAACAGAGGGAATGAAAATCTTTGGACTTCTGTAACAGCTGCAGAGTTCAGCTGTGCAGACTTTGTCAATATCATACTTGGTTTCATAAACAATGCTAGTTCTCAGTTTACCCACCAAAAGGAGAACAAGGTGCCTGAGTTCACAAACAACATTTAATCTACTGCCAGCCTGGCAGGCTGTCCTTGGCAACTTGGATTTTAATATTCAATGTTCTTTCAGACAAATGCAAGCCTTTTATATGGGTAACCATAGATAAATCCCAACACTTTCACAAAGGACTGGCCCACAAAGAAAAGAAAGGACAAACTGGTGGTAAATTATGGAAGCTAAAACCACACAGAAGAAATTAGTAAAATGAGAAGACAAAACAAGAGAGCATACAGTATTTAGAAACATTTTTTGGTTGTTTACTCTACTGTTAAAAGTATAGCTGCAAAGAATACATATTATTTTAACTCATAATATTTGTTATTCTGCATACACATTGTTACAAAATATAGCTCTTGGCAAAAACGTTTAAGATCTGTTAGAATCAATTTTTTTCAATCCCAGTTATGTCTGTGGTGAATAAAATAGGGTAACAGTAGCCCAAGAAAAAATCATATTTTTCCTTGAAAGTTCATTGCACATTCTTTGAAGAAGTGGTACTATTAGAATCTTGGGTGAAATCTAAGTCCTTATACCAATCTGAAAAGAGCAATAAATAATATGTTACACTTGGCTTCATACTTGCAAATTCAAGTTTCTTGGTTTAATATTGTGATTAACAGAATACAAATGTTCTAGCTTTCAGGGCAATCACTTTGAAAAATCTGGATGCCTCAATTCCTAAAGGCCACGTGGGTTGTGTGTGTGTGCATGTGTGTGTGTGTGTGTGTGTAAAACAAACACTTTGTAATTGCACTCTGATGTGTGTGAGTGGTTACTTAGCATACCCCTAGCGATCCAGTTAATGAAGTGTGCACTGTACTAAATTGTAAGATGTCCCTTTGTTATGTTGATTGTTACTTCAGTGCTCCATGAAGAAAACTGCTATGTGCTGTTAGTCTAGAGAGAGTCACCCTGTCACACACACTGTGGAATGAAGGGGCAAGCTTTCATGTCACTTTCTGCTAAAGGTTTTATTGCCTCTTACTTGAGATCCTTTCTGAGGAATTTGATGAGTAGAAGAAATGTCAGAAGAAGATGAGTTAAGGTCTGCTACAATGCCCCCTTCAATATCATATCTCAGATGTGAAAGCCATCAGTGTGATAATGTATTTTCTCTAAAGGTCACTTTTACTAGAAAATAAATAAGGGTTTTGATGATAGGTTAATCAGTGTACATGTTTTTGGAAAACAATTACTTAACATCATCATCAGTTATGCTTCTGAACACCATACTTTCACAGTTTCCTTGAACTCAATTCTATATTCTTTCATATCACAACATGATATTATTTTTACAGGTGTTTTTTGCTTGTTCATATATTTTTTTGAGATTTCATATATTTCTGAGATGATTTATAAATTTTTCATCACTACTACCACTTCTAAGAATATTTTCTACTTTATCTTTGGTAAGTTCTAGCAATGGAAATAATTTGACATCTCTGTGTAGGAATGTCTGTTGTTAAGTAAGCACCTTTCCCATCCTCTTCTACACTTTTCCCTGGGGACCCAGGGTAATCCCTTTAGGAAGATTCTAGGTTAGATTTTACAGATGAAAAGCATTGAAAATCCATTGTTCTTCGGTGGGTTCTGCAAACTGGCACATGGAAATGTGCACACTTTAGATGTGAGGTTTTGCTATCTGTCTTCAGATGAGCAGATTATTCATTTTAGTTCTACATAAAGTTGAGATAATAAGTAAGAGTGCTTTTTCAGATCTTGGGATCCCCAGCTTTTCTAAAATGTTATGTAGATTAAACATTTCCTGCATTATATTTCCTCCTGTTAAATATAGCCAAAGTATGCCTTCTTCACTGACCTACACGGTTTTAATATTACATATGATATTGAGATCTATTATCTAATAATCCTTAACATTAATATGAATATGTTTGCCACCTGCTTTTCTGATTTAGCACCCAAGTTTCTAAGGCTGGCTGTGGTATTTTTACAAATGGGAAAATTATCACATGCTGGTAATACAGTGCTTAAATTCAATCCTTCCAGCCTGAGTTTTAACTGAGGAGCCAGTATCTGTTATGAGACTACAAAAATGAGTAAATCAACATGCACAGTTTTAAAGAAAATGTCTAAAAACTTATTTCATGACTCTTGGACACCCCTTTCTCATTCAAGTAATATTTTAAAAATCAGGGGGTTAAGTGTTTTGAGGAGAATTTTTGCAGTTAGTTTGCTGTTAGTTAGTTGGCTGTTAGTTTATTTGCCATTAGTACTGTTCCGTCTTTCCTCAAAGAGAAGTGAATCTACTCCTTTTTTCAGCTCAAGTTTAAAGGGCAGAGGGCTTTTCCCAGGACTCTAGCTGTTCTACCTGTATGGGGGTCACTCTGGCCCATGGGCTTCTGCAGGGCAGAACCAAGAGAGTACTAAAACCCTAGGACTGACCTGATAGTCCAGAGTATTGGAGCAAAGGATATGTGTTTCCCATGATTCAGATATGTGCCATGTTGGAAAGAACATTCTGGTGAGCAACTTCTTTGTGTCATGTCCAAGAATGCTGTCCAGATGGGTGGGGAAATCTCAGCTAAAGGAAGCTGCAGTTAACTACCAGATGCCTAGAGAGAAAGAACTGTTGCAAGCAAGCAACCACCTTTATTAAAGATGTGGAAATGTCTCCATCCAAAATGAGATACCTATATAAAAATCTGGCATGAGATAGTTTATTTCTGTTAAACAAAGTTTGTTTGTTGTTGTAGTTTATTTCTGTTAAAGTTTCTTTGTTGTTTTTGTTTTAATTAGGGAGTTGTGTCATATTAGTATTTCTAAACAATAGGTGCACATTAGAATCACTGGCAAAGCTTAAAACAAAACAAAACACGACAAAACAAACACCAAAACAACAAAACACTGAAGTCAAGGCCCCAGCTCCATGAAAACGAACAAACAAAAAAGACAACAACAAACAATAAGAAACCTGCAAAACAGAGGGTCCAAAGGAGGAAACTTTTAAAAAACTTTTGCCAGATCCAGAGAAAGTGAACTCAATGACAGGTGAACTAGCCAGTTCGTTTCTGTGAAGGAGGAAGCAGAGAGGAAGATCAATGCAAAGAAGCTGAATGTAAAATGGTGTCAAATCTGCCGACGTCACTCAGCAGTCTCCCTCCATCAATCGAGTTCTAGTCTCAAAGCGAGAAAGATTTTATACTAAATCAAGTTCATAGTATTGATTATTATCTTGCAGTGAACATTCCATTTCCTGAACTAAGATGTGCTAAGGCAATGAGAAGCCACATGTTTATCTATTATGAAAGAACAGAAAAGCCATGGAATCTATAGGAATTTCCATGCAGGAGCGAGTCAGATTATACCCATTGAATACTGCTGAAAGAAATGATGGGAGACAAGGTTGAGTTAGTCACTATGCATGTCTCATGGAGGTACAACTTTGTTACATATTGTATATCCATGATGACAAAGAGCAGCATATTGACAAAAGATTGGATAAGTAAGAAAAAAAAATCCAGACAATTATCATAATTCTCTGTTGCATCTTAATTTAATCCATTTGATTTTTTTTCATAAGATGAGAATTTAACCAGTTATATTTAAGGGGAGCCACTTCCTCAAAGCATATTGGACAATTTCTCTCAATGTCATCCTGTAAGGAACAGCTCCCTGGACAGCGGTCTTATAAAATGAAATCTTTTTTTTTTTGTGGTACTCGGGCCTCTCACAGTTGTGGCCTCTCCCGTTGTGGAGCACAGGCTCCGGACGCGCAGGCTCAGCGGCCATGGCTCACGGGCCCAGCCGCTCCGCGGCATGTGGGATCCTCCCGGACCAGGGCACGAACCCATGTCCCCTGCATCGGCAGGCGGACTCTCAACCGCTGTGCCACCAGGGAAGCCCGAAACCTCAGTTTTTAAATAGAGAAAAATAAACTGGTAGCTTTGGAATCAGCCAGACAGCTCTGAGTAATGACTGATTCAATAATTAACGTCTTAGAGTTTCACTTTCCTGAACTTAAACTAATACGGGGAGGGGAGAGAGACAGAGAGAGAGAGAGACAGAGAGAGAATACCAATATCTATCTCGTAGGGCATTATTAGTGTTAAATTAGATAACATCTGTAAAATTCTTAAAATCAAGATAAATTTTAAGTTCTGTCTTTATCCTACCTTCACATAGAAGACGACTGACAATGAAGTTTTGTCCTATTTGAATTGAACAGTTCACCTTCTGGTGCAAATTAACATTTAGATAGGAATAGACCCCCATCCACTCCTAATGCAAGGAAAATATGACACTTTAAATAACTGGATGGTGAATTCACCGGATGAGAACTGAGCTACAGATCATTTCATATTTTGTAAAAAGAATGGCAATATTAAAAATGAAGTTATCCTCAAAACTAAATTGAACATAAATTAATAATTTTAAAGTGTCAAAAAATTTAATTCCTGATCTTAAAGTCATAATTCCCCATATCCAGGTCATATTGATATACCTACTAGGTTTAATAAAAATAGCAATTCTTTCCACTGTCCCCTAATTACTGAGGATGCATCCCTCTTCTTTTTCCCTAAACAAATAGAGCTGGAAATTATTTTTTATTAAGTAATAATTAATATACAGTATCATGTTAGCTTCAGATACACAGCATAGCAATTTGATAGCTTCTTACATTATGAAATGATCACTGCAATAAGACCCATTGTCACCCATCACCATACAGGTTTGTTGAAATATTATTGACTATATTCGCTATGTGTACGTTATATCCCCACGACTTATTTATTTTATACCTGGAAGGATGAAATAGGTGAAGGAGATTAAGAAGTATAAACATCTTACTTTTCCCCCGCCAATTATCAGCAAAAGAAGCCCGTAGATGCCAAAAGCCTTAAAAGGCTGCATTTAAAATATAATGTATACTTACAAACCCCAATCACCTTTCTTGAAACTTTGATGGGGAAAAAAATCCTTCTTAGAGCTCAGCTGAATGACTTACACCTCCTTAGAAAGCTATTGATTAACTCACACAATACAGTATTCTTTTAATCTTGAAGGTTCCACTGAGATCACCGTTTCTCTTTGTCTGGCTGAGCAGAATTTTGAGAGTGGGTGGGTGTGAACATTGAATTTTGAAACTGGCAGCTGAGGTCAGCTTTTAATTGTTCTTGCTTTGATCTTTTACTATTAGAATATAATCCATAGCCTCAAGGGGTTGGGTTTGATTAAGGGGGTTTGCAGAGACAAGATACATCTTCTAAAGTACATAGCACTGGCTTATTTTATCAGTGAGTTGGGGGTTCCTCCAGTATGAATGTACAACAGGTTCATAAGAGTGCATTTGGTTTTCAGTTTCCTCAATTTAGTAGAAATAGGTTATTCATTTAGTCATTATAGGGTATATATTTGGCTATTATTTATTGGAGGTGCAAACATAAAGCAAAGTGAGAGCCCCAGGAGAGATATACAACTAAAATACCATGGAAGTTCCCCAGCTGGAGATCTCAGTGCTAGTGGCACACAGGATGAGTTTAGAATCAGAAAATATGGAAGAAATTCTTGCTTATTTAGCTCTTCATTTATTTAGCCCTTCAAAGAATACCTTCTAGGTATTTACTGTTTAACAGAAACAGAGGAAAGACTTGAGGCCACCTTGAGGAATAAAGGAAAGCTCCTTCCATGATGGGCTCAGAATAGTGGCCTCTTGGTTCTGTTTCCTAATCTGTAAACTGGGGGTAATCATCAGAGTTCTCATTTCTTAGGTTCATTGAGAGGATTCAATCAGATTATTCCTATTGTTAGAGAAATGCAAATCAAAACTACAATGAGGCACCATCTCGCACTGCTTAGAATGGGCATCATCAGAAAATCTACAAACAACAAGTGCTGGAGCGGGTGTGGAGAAAAGGGAACCCTCTTGCATTGTTGGTGGGAATGTAAATTGATACAGCCAGTATGGAGAACAGTATGTAGGTTCCTTAAAAAACTAAAAATATAATTACCATATGACCCAGCAATCCCACTACTGGGCACATACCCAGAGAAAACCATAATTCAAAAAGACACATGCACCCCAATATTCATTGCAACACTATTTACAATAGCCAGGTCATGGAAGCAACCTAAATGCCCATCGACAGACAAATGGATAAAGAAGATGTGGTACGTATATACAATGGAATATTACTCAGCCATAAAAAGGAACAAAATCAGGTCATTTGTAGATATGTGGATGGACCTAGAGACTGTCATACAGAGTGAAGTAAGTCAGAAAGAGAAAAACAAATATCGTATATTAACACATATATGTGGAATCTAGAAAAATGGTATGGATGAACCATTTTGCAGTTGCAGAAATAGAGACACAGATATAGAGAACAAACGTATGGACACCAAAGGAGGAAAGTGGGGGTGGGGAGGTGGTGGGTTGAATTGAGAGATTGGGATCGACATATATACACTAATATGTATAAAATAGATAACTAATAAAAAAATCAGATGATTCCTGTAAAATGCTCTATGTACTGGCAAGCATTCTAAATATTAGGTGTCTATTCTGCTAATGTTGCAGGAGACCTGAAACTGTTCTCCGAATGATCAGTGTGTGAGAGGCTTGCCAAGTCTCACCCTCCACATATCAAGCTCTATATACTTTATGTGGGCATTAATATCTGAAAATAATATCTGGTCCATTAGACTTAACATTTTCATAATTTGGCACTAAGATAAAATCTTGACGAAAGGGTGAAGCAGCTTGTATCCAATCAGAGTCATCATTATGAACATCAGTGAGCATTGATTACATGGGGCTATGGATATAGACAGTGAGAAAGCGGAGCCAAATCTGTGTTGAATTCAACTTCCTTTTAAAAATAAATCACAGTTGGGATTTGTTGCTTGTAATGCATGTCTTTCTTATAAAATGAACTGCAAAATGGGAGGGAAAATCCATTTATTCAGTGTTTCACCATCAATGGGAAATGTATATAACTTGACTCACTTTTACACACACACACACACACACACACACACCCTCGTACTCTCATACCACTTGTTTCCAGATTACATAGAGTTTCAAACAGAAAACTCTATTTGTCAGATGGATGAGCTGATATAACAAACAGTCCCAAATGTCAATGCATTAACATAATTTAGGTTTATTTTTCAGTCCAGTATGGATGTTTTTGGTCACACAACTCTCTTGGGCCACTCTCCTCCAAGGGGTAAATTAGGGAAGAAAATTCCTTTCATTTTCTTGGTTTTATGGCCACTAAGGCACTTGCCATCCTGCCATTGAAAATAAAGGGATAAATTGGAAGCATATGTTTTAGGGCCAGGTGTGAAAGTGTACTACAGCACTTCTGCCCATATTCCACTGTCTGTAACTTGCCACTTTGTCCCACCTAGTTGATAGAGGACTGGTGAAATGGAGTCCTTCCATGTACTCAGGAGAAAATTAAAATGGTCCAATCAAGTTATAGCATTGTCTTTATCATGGAAGCCCACTACAGTGACTATATAGGGAATTTTAGAAAAGTACACCCTCTTTATCATTATAAAGAACTGAGATGTTCTCTAAATGAACAACTCACATTTGCTTACTATGCACTTATAAAAGTAAGGGAAGGGATAACTAGAATTTGTGATTATGAGATTCCTTTGCCAGATGTTAATCTTAGACTTTAACAAGAAGTGGGCAGTTTGGATTACTAAAGATAAATTGTTACATTTCCTTTTATTCACTATTTTTGGTAGAGTCCACAAGGTAATGATATCCTCTAAATAACTTTCCACCTACACTTAATCTTAAAAACAAGACTTGTATACCAGAACTCAGGTGTTTTCACATAACTAATATAATCTCATTTGTTTTTACTGAAATTGAAAAAATACAACTGCATAGAAAACCTCTTTCCTTTCCTTTTCAGTCATAACAAATTTGAATGAACATAACATTCAAACTGTTCAGTGTTGATTCTTCTCCTGATGTGGTGAATAAAATACGTTTTATTGTGATCTGAATAAAATTTCATGGGGTGAAGCTTATTATACAATAAAACACACACACTTAAATTTTGTTGAGTCTTTTTAAAGTTGTTATAGATTCCTATACCTGAGACAGTCCATAAAACGGCAGTATGACAAATCACTTATAATTTCACATTTATCTTAAAGTTGATTACTGATGAACTGCTGGACATGTGAGGAAGGGTTATATATATTTACCATAAAAGATGATTTTAAGTTTGTGTTAGATAATCTCTCTCATCTCAACATCAAAATTAAAACAAGACACTATGTAGCATCAGGTTATCTGTCTCAGACTCTACTTCACATGTAATATAGTAATATCTATACTTTTGAAAAGACTGTTTCCATGATAGATAATTATTTGGCTGATGATGTTTGAATATTTAATCAAGTATGTGTCATGTGTAATAGACATACATCTGAAAGCATCGTGATAGCAATGTGATGGCAAATTCATTTCTGCCAAGGACTGTTTAATGAAATACTCTTTCCTTTGGATTGTCGGCTTTGTGCTAATCACAGAAAAATTCTCCTTTTCCCCAGCTAGTATGTCTGTTAATCTAGTCAAGAAATTAGAAACTTACTTTATGTTAGAACTGAAGTATGCATAATAAAGGATTGACGTATAAATAACAGTCAGTCCCTAATCATTACCATAAATTTATTTTAATAATATATCCTCCAAGAAGCTAGGAGTCATTTTATATATTGGTAGCTGTATCAGTGCAATATTTTTCTCTTTGTTTTTATGTAATTTCGTACTTAATAAAACACTGCAGGGACAGTGCAAAGCTTTAGTCCCCGAAATCCTTTACTGAGATAGAAGTTCACCAACTGTCCCAATAATCTAATCTTCAATCATTCCTTTCATTGATCACCATGTTTCTTTAGTCTTCTTCCTTCTGAAATAATTCCTTAGGCTTATTTGATCTTCCTGGTCTTAAATTTTTGATGACTAGAGGCCAGTCTTTTTGAAAAATATTCCTCAATTTGAGTTTGTCTGATGTTTCCTCATGATCAGATTACGGTATGTATTTTTGGCAAGAATATCACAGAAGGGATGCTGTGTCCTCATTGCATGTCAATCTATAACTTTCCTGGGGATACTGACTTTGATCACTTAGTTAAGGGTGTGTGCTAGCTTTATCTAGTGTAACATTTCCCCCTCTATAATTAATACAAATTCTGCTGGGAAGTACTTTGAGGCTATGCAAATATTACATCACTCATCTAACTTTTACATACTAGTTTTAGTGTTCACTTATGTTTAAAAAATGGAGATTTACTATTTCAATCACTTCTCTACACTTATTAGTTACCATTCGATTTTGAGGAAGAACTTTCCTCTCTCTCCATTTATAATTAACTTGTCTATTTACTTTGGTGTAGACTCATGGATTCCTATTTTATTCAAAAAGATGTAATTTATTGCTATCAATTTGTTTATTACTATGAATATGTGGATACATAACCTCTGAGGGTGAGTAGGATGGGGAATTGCTCACAAATGGTGAATTCAGGGGTAGTTCAATACAGATTATACCGAATTTTAGGAAGACAATATCTCCCTGAATGAATAACACCTGAAAAATAATTTTGAAAAGTCTTTTAACAGTATCGTACTTCCTATTTTACACTACTAAATAATTTATTTTGATAATCCCAGGGTTATCTTATTCTAACCTTTCAAAAATACTCAAGAATGAGATCCCAAAGATCAAAATTTCTGAAGTTCTTAAGGCAAAACTGCCATATACTTCTACTGTGTGGAATACGTCAGTAAAATGTGTTAAAATACACCTGATAATCTGTGGAGGTTCATTAAAAGCGTAATATTCATAAACCTGTCCCCATGACCAGATAATAAGTCCCCCTATACTCTGCTCATACCACTGCATATTGCATAGAATTTCACATGTAAGTTTTTACTCATTTGTTTTTACTGAAATTTAATCATTTACAAAACTTTAGCCAGTTTATAAAACTTGAAACAGTTTTCCATAAACATATGACACAAATGGCTTACAATCACCATACTGCAAGAATGCTACTTTTTGACTTAGTCAAATTCTCCATAAATGAAGCACTCTGTAGAACCAATCTGAATTTCCACTTTAATGAATTGAGATAATTACCAATAAATGACTACACCACAATGAATTGCTGAGGATCCACAAAATGATGTATAAAATGTAGCTATGCAGAAGTAACTAAAATTAATCATTAGATGTGCATTTAAGCTCTTTATTTTGCAGTCTTATTCATTTTGGCCATTGAATTTACTAAATCTCTTTAAAGAGATTTTCATACATACTCTTAAATACTTTCAAACTAAAATTTAATACTTGGCATCTTTGAATCGCAGAGATCTCAGAGGATATTTTAGGTAAAAAATGAACTGTCTATTAAGAGAACTGGAAAACTAAAGTTTATTTCTAAATCATATAGCATTGTACTTCAAAGTGGACGCCAAGTTGTTATATTGTTAATATATTTTATAATCAAAACTAGGGTTGAGTTAGAAATGTTTATTTCACTATGGTTCACTTTATTATAATAATTAAACAGATTAGAAATATTTGTTTTAAAGAAATTTTCTTTTTGGATAGATTCTTTAGAAGAGAAAGGAAAATTTATGTTGCAAATGTGGCCATGGACATTCCATCAGTTGCTTACCATAAAGAACATCTCACAATAAAAGCAACTAGCATCTTAGGAGAAGTAAAGACAATTTTGAAAAGGTTGTAGAATTTGAGAGTGAAAATAGCATGCAGTGATAACCCTGACCTTGTACCAGAAGAAGGTTAGTATCAGAACAATTTCATTTTTAATCTCTATCCTCAAAATTAGTTTTGAAAATAACTCAGTGGTTATTAAAGTGTGAATTTAATGTGGTGACTTATATAAAGATTCAGAAATGTAAATTGGGTTGTTTTTAATTCCACATGTGGAGATATCAGTTATACACTCTTTGATTGGAGAATATTCTTCATTGATTATAATCACAGAAGGAAACCTTCCAAGAGCTTAATCTGAAGGAATATCTTCTACTCAAATTTATATCAAGATAATTTCTATCTGTATTTTAGGAAATGGAATCTTTATAAACTTACTGTGTTATATTATTGTGTTATGATATGTGAATTAGACAAAATATTTGTTAATATTAATTGTTGATGGATACAGAGGAAAGTTTATTACACACACACAATGCACATATACACAGTATACAAGTGTTTTAATTTTCTATATATTTTCATTATATAAAATGTTTTGTAAATATTCAACATGTACATTTTTATTATTTTTATGTATTATTCCTTTTTTGTTTTCTGATACTAAGATTAATTTACTTAAAATGTGTTCTATTATTAAGTTTAACTTATATTGTGCTGAAGCAATTGGTTGATATTTTACATCATAATCTTCTTTTAGGCATACTTGGTTCAGTCTGTGGGGAACCCCGTCCTTCCATGCTAAAAATCTGTGTATGTCGTTAATAGCTTACTAAACATTTTACTGTTAAATCTGCACATATATTAAAACTGCCATTGTATGGAACCCCTTCAGGAATACTGAAATTTACCCAGTGCTCCTCTCTAGTCTGAGCTATTCTTTTTTTTTTTTTTTTCTTTCTTTTGCGGTACGCAGGCCTCTCACTGTTGTGGCCTCTCCCGCTGCGGAGCACAGGCTCCGGACGCGCAGGCCCAGCGGCCATGGCTCACGGGCCCAGCCGTTCTGCGGCATGTGAGATCTTCCCGCACCGGGGCACGAACCCGTGTCCCCTGCATCGGCAGGCGGACTCTCAACCACTGTGCCACCACGGAAGCCCTAATCTGAGCTATTTTTAAATTATATCTAAAAGAAATGCATTACCTCCTACAATGTTTCCCATAATCAGTGCTTAATATTTCAGTCCAACCTGCTTTTGCTGCCTATGTTTTCAACAATTACCACACTTACTACTTCCAATTTGCCCTTTCTTTCCAATATATCTTTTCTGGAGTGATTGTAATTCAACTAATCCTCAAACCTCTCCAATACTTTACCTTGAATTTTAATTGCTTAAATGTTTAATTGCTTAAACATCTCTTGGATGTTTAATGCTACAGAAGTGTACTCATGAATATAAGGCCCTGAGAAAGAACTTTATACATTCAAGCTTAAATACAAAAGAAGTCCATATGTTAAAAACAAGTCCCTGTTTTCTGAGAAAAGGATGCATTATATATGCTAAGAAGCTTAGAACTCAATTTATAAAATGAATCAGAGAAGTAAATCTTAGGGAAGTTACCTCTGTTATTTTCAAGCATGCCCTTGAAACAATGTATTTATGAAGTATGTTTTGTTTTTAGCTTTAATCACATCCAGTTGATTCCCATCTGATACGGATTTTGAGTTCCTTTTTACCTTTACTCTACAAATAAATCAGTCATGTGAGGAGAACTTGATCATAGGAGGAAAATATTTTCACAGCTGCCTGCCTTTCAGTAATTAATGTTTGCTTCTCAGGATACAAAATACTGGGCTTACACATGCGCATGTTTATAAAATATTTCTTAGGTGAATAATAAATATAATTTTCCTAACACATAACATCCCAGATTAGTATACTTCATATTAATTCACATGTTGTGGAAAGCAAAGAATGCATCTCCCAAAACAACTACAGATCTTCCCTGACTTACAATGAGGTTATGTCCCAATAAAAACCATTATAAGTTGAAAAGATCCTAAGTCGAAAATGCATTTAATACACCTAATCTACCAAACATCCAACCTTAGCCTAGCCTGCCTTAAATGTGCTCAGAACACGTACATTAGCCTACAGGTAGGCTAAATCATCTAATCCTCTAACACAAAGCCTATTTTATAATAAAGTGTTGAATATCTCAGGTAATTTATTGAATACTGTACTGAAGGTAAAAAAAAATAGAATAGTTATATGTGTACAAGATGGTTGTACGCGTATATATAGGTTGTTTACCCTTGAGATCCTGTGACTGACTGGGAGCTATGGCTCCCTGACCCCACCCAGCATCAAGAGAGTATCTTACTACAGATTGCTAGCCTGGGAAAAGATCAAAATTCAAAATATAGTTTCTACTGAATGTGTATAGCTTTCACATATGGCAAAGTTGAAAAATCAGTAAGTCCAACTATCTTAAGTTGGCAACCTATTGCTTACTGTAAAATAATATATTTACATCAAGAATGAAAAATAAATGGTAAAAAATAATACATACATTGAGAGGAAAGTCATTTGATGTAAGGAAGATTTAGTGATTTTTCTTTCATTTGAGTGTTAAAGAATAATATCAATTTATGGAAATAATTGCTAAACTCTTTATATCATATTTTACCTTGAAATAGCAAGATGTAAAGTCTTTGGCACTCAAGTGTTTGCTCAAAGGATGAATGAATGGTCACTCACTACAAAAAATATTCTAAGAATATAGCTTCTACACCTGATTATTACTGTCTGTCAGTTGCTGGAGAATTTCAGATTTTTTTTTTCCAACTCTAGCTCTAATTTCTTATGCTTAAACTTCCACTGCCTAAAGAATTCCTGAGCTTTCAGGTTCAGCTCTTCTCTACCTCTTGTCTCAGGGTCTCTGACTATGAAACTCACTGGGTTACAGGTCAGCAGGCTTGGTTGCACACTCAGTGTAGTGAATCAGCTCTGACATCTGGAGGTCAGCATGCTTACCCTCCATCTCCCATGTCCCAAAGAGATTCTGGATCTCCTTAAGTCAATCCAACATCTGCAGTTGCTCTTTTTTCCTGTGTTCCAATTGCATATTAATTTCTAGGGATAGAGCAAGTGAAATGGTAGGAACATAGTTTTTGCTAAAATTAAATACATAACATATCATTAAATGATAATCTTTAATGGAGGTCATCTGTATTACATTTAATGAGCAATCGATTTAGAAAAAAAGGAAATGGTCGATAAAATCTTTTGACAACTTTTCTTAGTCCCTTTTCCTCATGTTAATGAGGAAACACGGTAAAATTCAAAAGTTCAAAAAAGATATATTATGACAACACTTCCTCCCACCTCAATGACCAGTGATTTGAAGTTCCCACCTCAGACCCTAACCACTCAGTTTTTCCACACTACCAAACTAAATCCTATCATCCTTGCGTGTTTTTTTTTTTTTTAGAAATATTTTATGTGCATGCAAGGGAGCTAACTAGCTAGCTAGATATTTATATTTTTGTATAAAATGATTACTATACAGAATAGTCTTCATTTTAACATTTTCCTCTAGCAATATTTTTGGAGACAATTTCTTCCAATTTTCTCTTCATTTCCCTCTGTCTTTTCTGGGGCTGTATGCATTCTATGTGTAAATCCATTCTATATAATTTGTCTTGACTTTTCTTGAGGTGTTCACGTGTCACTTCAAAATTTGTGCATGTACTTGAACTAAACACACCACAATGGGGTTTTACTGATTTAAAAGATAATTGTTATTCTAAGAGATACACTATTTGAGAAGATAAAATATCTGCCCACCATGCATTTTGCCCACAGTGCACTTTGCAATCCCACCAGCAGTAAATGGCAGCTACTCTTATTCCCCATCTTGCTGACATAATGTCATCCGACACTGGCATCTTTGCCCATCTGATAGGGGGAAAATCATACCTCAGTGATTTTTTTTTTCATTTATTTATTTGTTATCAGAAGGCCTAACGTCTTTTCTTATGTTTAAAAGCTACTTGTATCTGCTTTTCCATGAACTCTTTATTTACCCTTTTGCTTATTTTTTTCTATCGTGCCGTTTATTTTCTTTGAAATAGCTTTTTATAATTATATAGTTGTCTCAGTTAAGTGCTGCAAATATTTTCCCTTGTTTAATAAAATGTCTTTCTAATGGTGGTTTGTTTTCTTATCTAGAGGATTTTTTTAAAATTTTGTGGGGTCAAAAATTTGCATGTAAGCAAATATGTCTTTTTCAGTTTCATATAATTTGGTCATAGTTAGGAAGGTCTCACCCACTAAATGTTGGTAAAGCAATCTTCACATTGTTTCTTCTGTCACTTTCATGAATCTAGTTTCTATCTTTAAAGTTGTTTTCCATTTGGAGTGAATACGTATTCAAGTTTATTTTTTTCATCAGATAACTGTCATTGATTTATCGAATCTACTTCCTGACTTCTACAGTATACTAAAATTTTATAACATTTAGGTGCATTTCTGGACATTCCATTTGTTTTACATTTACCTGTCTGCCTTCTCACTATCATATTTTTTCTAATAATTTTTATTATGGAAATATTTATCTATTCATATTTTATTAATGATTTGATGTCATTATAAATGGATGTTATCTATTTAATATCTATAATTATATTATGGTATATATTATATATAAGTGGTATATATTACTCTATATAATATATATTCTTCACAAAATATCAAAAGATTTTGCATTCCTGAGGATGGAAAAATTATTCCTTGCCATTTTTTATTATTATTTTAATATGTTTCTAGTTTATGTTAGCTAATAGTTGATATTTTTGCTTGTACATTAATCAGTTAGATGAGTTTATTGTATTTCTTTTTTTGCATCATCTTTGAAGAATTAGAGCATTATGATATGTAAACTTTTAAAAAAATCTTTCTTTTTATTTTCTGTAACAATTTTAATATGTGTAGAAACTTCTGTTCCTTAAAATTTAAATTCCCCATTATACTATCTGGACTTTGGAGTTTTTGGACAAATTTCTCTCTTTTTTTCAATGAGCTGTTTGCTCATTTAGTGCTTTTATATGCACTATGAGTATTTACTGTATGTATGTTCATACTAAATTGTCTACTTCATTCAGGACCTCAAATTTTTTTTTTTTTTTTTCCAGTACGCGGACCTCTTACTGTTGTGGCCTCTCTCGCTGCGGAGCACAGGCTCCGGATGCGCAGGCCCAGCGGCCATGGCTCACGGGCCCAGATGCTCTGCAGCACGTGAGATCTTCCCGGATCGGGACACGAACCCGTGTCCTCTGCATCGGCAGGCAGACTCTCAACCACTGCGCCACCAGGGAAGCCCCAGGACCTCAAATTTATCTTTGTAGTTTTGAGCAAAGTTGACCTCAAATTCATTTTTATAGTTTTGAGCAAAGTTATTCCTAAGTTTCTTTAAACACCCAATATGCCAATGGTTATTTTCCCATTATAATTGTGTATGTATGTTGTATATTCTTCCTTATTTCTGATTACTACAGCTGCTTTTTTTATTTTATTTTTTCCCCATTTTACTGAGGCATAGTTGACATACAGCACTGTATACGTTTTATTTTTTTCTTCTCATTTTATTGAGCTATAGTTGACATACAGCACTGTATTGAGGTATAGTTGACATACAGCATAACGTGCATCATGAAATGATTACCACAGTAATTTTAGTGAATATACATCATCTCATATAGATACAAAAAAAGCAGAAAATATATTTTCTTGTCCTTATAATAAGAACTTGTGATTTATTTTAATATTTTATTCAGAGAATTGGCTTTAGGATTCAATAACCAAGTGTTATACTATTTTACTGCTAATCGATTAATTTTTGTTAATTTTTATTCCATCTTCTTTCCTTATTGTGTGCTCTTTCCCTAACTTTTTGAGTCATATGTTGAAAATGTTAATTTTTATTTTTAATTTAATATGAAAATTTAGAATTATAAGTTAGGCTTATGATAATTACTCTAGTTGTATCCCAGGTGAAAATGCAGTTTGAATTCCTTTTGACCCAAGAGTTGTTTGAAGAAGAGTTTTATTGATGTTGTCTTGTTTTTTCATTTTCATCTGCAGTGTTTTTTTTTTTTTATTTCTGATTTATTGTCTATCTCTAGTTTTATTCCATTGAGATTATAGAATATTTTTTGTACTATTTCTTCTTTTTGGAATTTATTGAAGCCTTTTTTGTGGGGAAGTAGATAATCATTGTTCGAATGTTCCATGTGCAAGATAATCATTATTTAAATGCTCCATGTACAAAAGAATGTCAAATCCCTGCTTTCAAAAAATATTGTACAACACATTGGAATTAGATTTATGTGGTGTTAAGTGTCTGTATATTCTCCCCTATCTCACTTGGTTTGACTTAAAATGATAGGAGTATATTAAAGTGTTTCTTCTTATGCTCTATCTCCAACTACTTTTCTTTGTTGTCCCTTGTGGTGGATGTTATGGATGCAGATGCTATGATATTTTGATGCTTAACTTAGGCATTTGTATGATACCTTGATATAAATTTTAAGTGTTTGAGTAAAACTTTATTTTTAAAAACTGTGTTGATTTTCAGTCATTCGGAAGAGTTCCCAGAACCACCCCCATCATCTCCACCAAATGTAGAAGGTATTGTTCTTTTCATTTTTTGGTACTAAGCTGGATGCATCGTGATATATCATTGTGAATTCAGTTTTCATTTCCTTGACCAGTAAGATTAACACACCATTTGACATTATAAGTTGAGTGGTCATTTGGTTTTCCTATTTGTGATTATTTTTCATACATTATTTTTCTGTTTATATGCTGGCTTGGGTTTAATTTTGTAATCAAGTTGCACTTTTTTTTTTCATAGTAGAAATAGTAATCTTTTATTTGATATCCAAGTTTCAAACATTCTTTCTATTTATTTTTGTATCCTAACTTTTATCCAAACCTTTTTCTTTTGTCTTACAAAAGTTTTAAATTTTATATAGCCAAATATGATTTCTTTTTCTTTTATAGCTTCTAGGTTTCCTGTGTTGATTGGAAGAGTGAAACCCTACATGACATGTAGGATTTCCTAATTTGTCTAAGAAATTGGATCTCTATTTCCATGATAAACCAAAAAATTTAACACTAAACTAACCATTTTATGTTTGCTCCTTTAAGATTACTTGGTCTATTTATGGACTTTTGTCATTGTTGTTGTTGTTGTTCCATATAAATTTTAAAATTATCAAGTACTATGGTGAACCATGTGTGACCTCTATTAAATTTGATTTTTATAATTCTTAAGAATGTGCTATATTTTGTTATTGACTTAGGTTCCCTTTTTAATTTTTTTTTAATTGGAGTAAAATTGCTTTACAATTTTGTGTTAGTTTCTGCTGTACAATGAAATAAATCAGCTATATGTATACCTATATCCCCTCCTTCTTGGGCCTCCCTCCTATCCCTCCCCACCCCAACCATCTAGGTCATCACAGGGCACCGAGCTGAGCTCCCTGTGCTATGCAGCAGGTTCCCACTAGCTATCTATTTTACACATGGCAGTGTATTTATGGCAAACCTAATCTCCTAATTTGTTCCACCCTCCCCTTCCACCCCTGTGTCCACATGTCAGTTCTCTATGTCAATGCCTCTATTCCTGCCCTACAAATAATATGTATGTACTTCGTATGTTTTGTTTCTATTCTAAATTGTCTCTTAAAACTGTTAAAGTATAACCTTGAACATGGCCTCTTAAAAAAATAAGTTTCTAACGTTGTTTGAGAAGAATATGAACACAAATTGTTGGGTATAATATTCTACATATATTCATGAGAGAATTTCTAATTGTTTTCTAATTGTGTTGGTCTTATTACACAAACCTTTATTAGTTCATTTTTTGATCTGTTTAATCAGAAAAAAACTGTTAAATTTTTTTCCATTTTCAAATTTATGTCAAATTTTCATTTTTGTATTTTGGAGTTATGTGATCATTTGCATTAGAAATTTTGTATTCATTAATCACCATTAATTGAATATACTCATTATTTTTTATACTACTCTACACTTACAATATCTTTTCCCAGCAAAGTTAATTGTTTTGTGATATTAATTAAGTCAAAGTATATTTCCTTTTTATTATTTTTCTGGCATGCATTTTCTATCCTTTGTGTTTCAATATTTACTTCCTAATAATGTAGGGACTTCTTTATACATAGCATATAGCTGGATTTTGTATCTTTATGCAGCCTCATTATATTAATCTTTTAGTTACATATTAATCTATGTAATATATTGTGAATTCTGACCTATATTGATTACTTCTAACATCTAATTAGATGTTTTCTCTTTGTCCGACTCTTTCAGTCTCATTTTTGCTCACTTTCTCTTTTCATGATTTCTTTTGCATTGACTGAGTTTTATTGTCTCCAACATTTCCTTCCCCCTTTGCTTTTCTGCTGGATTGCTGGTTCCCTGCTTACTTTATAAGATATTATTAACAGTTATAAAATTACTTTACATAATTACATCTCAAGCAATACAAGGACCTTGTCGCTCTCTTCCAATGTAGATACTTAATTTTGCCAGGATTCTTATTGGGTATGTTGTTTCTTTTGCCTTCACGGTAAGGCTTAGAACAAGCTGGTGGGGAGATCACAGTTTGTTGGGAGGCACAGCAATTTGTTATAATTGGTTTAGCAGGCAGCTGCATTTTCAGGATCTCTTCCCCAACCTATTTGCACAACTGCAAGTGTTGGCAAAAGCTCCAGTTCTCCAGCAGGTGAGGCAGCGAGGAATCAACTATCCCTAATTCCCTCATTCCTCTAAGATACATACACTTATGCCTATGCTACAGATCTTTGCAGGTCATGACCTCTCTATAATCTACTGCTTTAAATTCACCCTCCTTTAGATTTCTTCCCTAATTCTCTCCCCCTGCTTTTTCAGAAATACCTAAATATTTCTTTAATTCTAATGGTAAAAGAAGAGATAAAGCATATATAAGGGGGTTGGGGATGACTGCAAGATTTTAGATCAAAATCTCTCCAGAAACTTTTCTATTTTCATGGATATCTTTAAATAATTTACATTAGATTTGTATGTTATAGACATTATAATTTATTTATTAAGAGCATTGCTCAAGTAGAGCTAGCTTAAATGCTACCTCCACTATTTACTTTCTGTTTGACCTTGGCATTTCCTTCCTATCTCTAAGTCTTAGTTCCTTCTGTAAAATGGAGCTAAGTGTCAGCCTTATAGGACTGTTATGCAGTAAGATATTCAGAACACTGAGCAGGAAGTGTGACACCAAGGAGAGTTCAAGAACTTAAAGATACTATCATTCTTCAGTTTTTCTGGTTGCAACTTAATTAATTTATGCATTTTAAAAATTACATCCTGACAATTGCTCCTCTACTAATGAATTTATTATTTGTTTTACTTTCTTGAAATAAGTGCCTACATTATATCTTTTTAAATTATTTTTAATGATGAAATACTTTAAGGATAAGAGTTTTCCTTTTGACACAGATTCGGTTACACCTCTAATTTTTGATTGGTAATATTTTCACTTTTGCTAATTTTTTAAAATAGATCTTTAGAGCACTTTTAGATTCATAGCAAAATTGAGCAGAAGGTACAGATTTTCCATATAACCCCTGCCTCTACATATGCATAGTCTCTCAGTATCATCTCGCATCAGGACACATCATTACTACCCACAGTCCATAGTTTACATTACAGTTCACTCTTTGTGCTGTACATTCTATTCTTTTCAGTTATCTTTAATTGTGATTTTTGCACCATGTTACAGGAAGATTAGTTAGCATTATATATATATGTAAAAAATATTCATGTTTACCAATTCCACTTTAAAGTTGTAATCACAAATGTAGTTAAGAATTTAGGTCTCAGATTCATAGTAGCTTTATTTATTGTGATATAAGCTGGAACACCAACTAAATCTCCAGTCTTTCTGGATTGGTTTGAAAAAGATCACTTAAAATATCAATTAAAATAGTAGTGACATGTTATTCATTAATTTGAAATTACATTGTAATATATTCAAACCTTTATTAGTGTTGTAATATTTTTCATATTAATTTTTATGCAAAACAAAATATTTGTATATTTGAGTACATATATGCACGTGTGTGTGGGCTTATAATATTGAAATGGAGCCAACTGAAAGCTGGGAATGGAGAATGCAGAGCTAAACATTTCATTTTCCACAAGCATTCTAAATTTGCCCTCCGGCACCTCTGAAAGATTATTGAAGTATGTGGAAGTGGAAAATCACTATTTTACTAAGTATTTGAAAAAAAAATGATACATATTCATGATATATTGTCCCAATTTAAAACAGTAGGTAGAAATAAGAAAAAAAACTGTATTTAAAAGATACAGCAATAATTGTTTTTAAGGGATTATACATTACTATATTCACAGTTTTTAGAAATTTTTGTAAGTGAATATGCCCAACTGATAGAGTCCTCTCTTCAACCCAAACTGTGGAGGAATATTGATTTGAACTCTGAGTTCTGTGTACCTTTTGTGAAAGACCATAGGCTGTAATAAAGCCCTGACAATGCTCCTCCATATACATGTTTACATATGTTGTTAATATTTGGCTCAAGATGCAGAAAATCCTAGAATATAATATATACCTATTTGAAGCAAAAATTGTGTGGGAAGTATTTCTACGTTAAGAAGAGCATTTTTAGCTAAACTTATTCTTTAAGTCATAATGTACATAATAACACACATACAATATAAGCACAGTGTATAGCACATCATAATGGAAATATTGTATAAGAGTAAAATTTACATGGGTGTCTGCAACTAATGGAAATTTATCTATAGCTTTCTTTTGAAAAAATAAACTGTTGCTGTTTTTTTCAAAGTAAACATCTAACTTGCTAACTGTCAAATGGAGTCCATAAGAAAATCTTTGTTCTTTTTCTGGCAAAAAGAATAGATTATTAGGAATTACAATATTAATGGACATAGACTTCTTGAAGTTATGTCTTATGAGAAAATTGGAAAGCATAAAAAATGACAAATAACTATCTTGTATTGAATATTCCTTCTGCCATAAATTGAACTTAATTTGACTCTTTCTGGTATACTAATCAAATGCTATTTGTTGCTACATGGCAGTTTAATATAAAACGCATGTGAGACATTACAAAAAGTTTCAGTTCATTTTTCCTATTATTTATTGTGTGCTTAGCACCATATCTGACACACAATTAAGCAACTAAATAAGTGAATAAATGTGCTAATGAATGAATGAATGAACAAAAGAAAAATATTTAATATGTCCATAATATATACTACAATCATTTGCTACAGCATTATTTCTCAAATTCCATGGAAGGTATACAAAGGCTTATTAATTTATCTTCTCTCTCTCTCTTTCTTTCTCTCATATACACGTGCGTGCAAACCCACTCACCTCCATACACAATCTTATACAATCCTCAATAAACCAAATATTGCTTTGATTGCAGAACTTCAAGAACAATTGTCACATCCAAATGCCTCCCTCCCTCAGACTGAAGCATTTCTTGGAGACCCTGGGGGAGCTAACTGGGAGGACTGGAAGAACTAGTGTTATTTTAATTTCCAAATATCTAAAATCTCCTAGAGTTCATTGCTCATATCACTCATTTGACTCTTCAAATATATACAGCTTCATGCTGGTATGAATTGTTTTATTTCTATGAGCCGTATATCCTTCCCTAAAAGGGAAAATTAACCTAATTGCAAGGGATGTACCACCATCTTTCACTCGGTACATAATTTGATTGTTCAGAAATCTTGCAAATGAAACAAAAGCTATTATACTTCCTAAATCAAAGGCAGGACCAAGTCAGCCCAAATTTCATATATAGAATTCTGTAATTCTCATCATATCTCCCATATCTATGTACCTGTTCCTGACATGTGTGTGGCGCTCAAAGATCTTCAAGAGCTCTCTAGTCTGTGTGAAAAGGTGTCTTGAGCTATTTAGTGCAGTGCAGAGATGTCTCCAGATCAGGTCTAAACTTTTATCTTCTGCTCTGAAATCCAAAAACATTGCAATTGGAATTTTTTAAAATAACTCCTTTGAATGACAAAATATGGTTGCAACGATCATGATACTATTTAGGTTTCACTGTTGTGGCCTCTCCCGCTGCGGAGAACAGGCTCCGGACGCGCAGGCCCAGCGGCCATGGCTCACGGGCCCAGCCGCTCCGCGGCATGTGGGATCCTCCCGGACCGGGGCACGAACCCGGGTCCACCGCATCGGCAGGCGGGCTCTCAACCACTGTGCCACCAGGGAAGCCCTGTTGTTACTTTTTTCAGTTGTAATTAATGTGTGTGTGTTTCATCCATTTTATTTCAACAATATTACTGTGTACTGCCAAGACCATACTGAAGTGTTAAGTGATACACCATACATGTGCCAATCTATCTTTCTAAAATATGAATTCTGAAACACATCTGGCCCCAAAGATTTCAAGTAAGGGACTGAAAATGTGTAATATTTATTGAGTGCATACCCTGTGCCATGCTTTCTCAAAACAGTACATATGCAAGCAATTGATAAAAAAATAAAGCAAATAAAAATCTGCAATAAATTGAACTGAAATAATTCCTGCATGGCAGCTTTGAACTTCTTCTATAGAAACTAGAAAAGAATTTTTCAGATTCAATAGTTTAATAAGAATTCTAACAATAAAAGCATTCTTCTAAATAATTCAGATTATCTAAAGTATGTTTCTGTAGAGCAGAGAAAATATACAGGGAGAAAAATAATCCATATAGTATCTTCTACATCTTGTATGTGTTCTCATATCGGTAATTCATTTTGAGGATTGGCACAGTGTGTTAATATTTAGTGTACCTATCTCAGTGCTTTGCACATTGACTTGAAAGTACATGTTTGAGAAGTGAATTTAAACGACAGTTTAAATTAAAACCAAATTAGAAAACATTTTAAAAGTTACACACAATAAAAATAATTTTATAAAGCCTATTAAATAGAGAATATTTAAAAGATTCTTTTTTCCATAGCTAAAATATAAATGTTTAGATTCATATGGCTCAATCCAATGACGTTTAAATCCACTGCATTTTTAGTTTACCGGGATTTTTGTCAGTATATCCAAACCTTCAATATTTATTGTCTCAGTATTTCTACCCTTTTCATTCTTTGCAATGCACATGCCATCCTTGAGAAAGGGGGCCAAGGTGGAGAGAGATAACTATCACTCTCTTAATGAACTATCATGCTCTTTACATTTGATATAAAATTGAATTATATGATTGACTTCACAAAGTCAATGAAAAGACTTTGGTGTGAATACAGAGGCAATTTGTATCTGATTCTTCCTGTTTCTCCTCCTTTAAACCATACAGAATAATTTGAAGAAACAGAAAACCAAAGCCTTATAAACTGAGCTGCATTTTCAGCAAAACTAGAAAACAGAGATTATCCTCATAATAAACATTACGTGTAAGTCATGACACAGCAGCTCAGAGTAGCAGAGCCCTGTTAAAAGACAGAAGTAGTGACCAAAGCAGAAAGGAAGAAGAAGAGGTTCAGGAACCTTCACAGTGGCATATTTCAGAAAGAGCCAGCAAAAACATATTCCCAGAAGGAAAGTGCCTCACCCAAAGGGGGAACTGCTGTGAATAGGGCCAAGATCAACCAGAGTAAGAATATTGGTAAAGGTAGAGAGAAAAGGCTCATAAAGTACTCAGGTGCCCTGAAGGAGGAAAATCCCAGAATATACTAGCTAATCTATCCATCCTTAAAGATAGGCATGGTCCATGCTTTGGAGTCAGTACCCAGTGAGGTCATGGGTAACTCAGGGCTAGACTTAGAAGCCATCCTTAACCAAATGAGGTGTGGAGAGAGAGAGGAAGTGGGACTACACAGAGTTATCTTAATTTATTGAAACTGTAGAACAGAGTAGCAACAGAGAGGGAAGCATTAATTTGCAAATCTTGAAGTCTACCTAGTCCCTTCTAACTCCATTTTTCCAAACATCCTACAAATAAGAGGACAAGTAAAATCCAACCAATTGAAACATGAATGTTTGAAAAGGAATTGTCACATCATCCATATAAAGGTACTACAAGAAGTTTGAGGGTGTAGAACAGCCAAATATTCCCACAAGTGAAACAACAATAACAGCAAAATCAAAAACAGGAGGGAAGGTAGAGGATTTGGCCTTAGGTAGAGGTGAATTTGAAAATACTGAAGTAGAACTTGGTAGAGATATGGAACTTTCACTTGAAGAGTAGGCATTTGAATGAACAAGAGCAAATAAAATGGGATTGCTGGGTGATAGGAAAGGCCCACTTAAGTTTTATGACTATTAACTGGAAATGAGATCAGTAAGCCTGGCTTGTGCTAAAGTACATTTTTCTCAAGTCCAGTGATTGAGTCAAACAATTGCATAATATTTCCTGTAAAAGAAATCATGTTTTAACTATAAAATGAAACAAAGCCTAAATTTTTAGACCATTTGATAATTATCATTTATAGTTAGATAAAGAACAGAAAAATAAAAACTATTACTTTCGAGACAATTTTATTATTAAGCCTTCAAAACTTAAAGACACCTTCATCCTGAAAAATAAATAGTAATTAGGACAAATTATATTTTTAGTATAAACCGTAGCATGAGACAACATAAAACAGAACAAAAATAAGTTAAAATTATAGTAGACTAAAAGAAAATTTACTACTGTGATAAAAATACAAAGAAAATTCTCTTTGTAATAAAATAGTAACAATCCTTTAAGAAATGTTTCATTGCTATAAATATAAAATATTAAGATAATATTACCAAAAAGAAAAATGTCTCACTGTTTCTTCTAACTAGTGAAAAATCTGAAGTTGTTCTTTACTGATCAGCATAAAGAATTGCTTGAATGGAAATTATTTTATGCTTTAAATTGTTGAGGAAAAGAAGATATGTAATAAATGTAAACTCACGTCTAGTATCATACTTTTGATAACATGTTCACTGCCTTATAATTGCTCTCTGTCTATGAAGATTTCTTCTTTGTCAAATACTAAATACATTTTTTGTACATTGGCTATTTTGGAAATCAATAACACTTCCTTGCAAAATATATCTCACATCCTACTGGCAGGGTATCTAGCCCTTGAAGATACGGGAGGTGGGAAAAGTAATGATTAAGCCCTAGAAATTAGGGCTTTCGGGAAAAAGCAACAACAAATACATTTGCCAATAGGTAGGGTAAAGAGACTTACAAGAAAACACTATGTCCAGAGTTGAGACTAGTTTTCCAGATGATCTAAGATAATTCAAGGTAGATGTATTGGCGGGACAACATGTTGCCCGTGGGTGTGAACCCAGGAATTGAGTGCCTTCTGGTTATGTCTTGTGAGAACCTCAGACTCACTGTAGAAGAATAACTTCTACAAGCTAATGCCAATAATTTGAAGATTACTTCCTGTCCTTCTCTAACTCTCCAAGGCATTACAATAAAGTAAGCCTTCTAACGCTTTGAAAGTGAAACTAAACCCATTTACCGAATGTATAGGCATAAAGAACATGTCGTAAATTGCTCCTTCTCTCAGGCTGCACTTTGGCACTCTGTCCCAGGGTAAGAGGCTCTCTCCTAGTTGTATGAGGCTTACAGGTAATGTGACCAATTTTCCCTTTTTGTCAGTACAGTATTGTTTAAATCTGTTTTCCCAGCATAATTATTAATAGCATCCATTTAAACTCCAAGAGTGGTTTGTTTTGGATAATAAATTGTGGTGAAACTGACCTCCATGCAGAGGCTGTTAGGGGCCTGCTGTGTACCTTGGCTTTTTTCCTGCCTGGGAATGGGAAGAGGAACAGAGGGTCTCATTGTATCATTCTAAGACAATACTTCACGACTGACAGCAAATTTGCTTCTCAAAGGACATTTGGCAATTTCTGGAGATTTTTTTCTTTAATTGTCAAAAATTGGGAATGAGGAGGAAGATGCTGTTACTTGCACCAAGTGGGAAAAGACAAGGAATGTATCTAAAAATCCTACAGTGCTCAGAAGAGCCCCATCAGCAAGGAATTATATGACCTAAATTGTCAATCGTGCTGACGTCAAGAAAGCTGTTTTAATGGAACGGATGTTACACTAACTACGGCAACCCCTCTCTGCCACAAGGGCTCAGACATCTCCTTAAGGAGGCTTCTCTGTTGATGTCGGTCCCTTAGAGCAAAGCCAGATTTCACTGGTTCTTTTCTCCCAAACATGCCCTCCAGGACTGGATACATAAATTGGCAAGGCCGATGGAAAGTGAAAATGCAGGGCCCATTGTTCAAAAATCAGTACGAATTTCAAGATAGCAATAGCAGAGTATAAACCAAGCTCAGAATCCCATCTGACTGCCTCAGTTGCACACCCATAAATTGGGCCCTGATGCCCCATCAGCAGTAGAAGGTTAAATTGTAATGAGTTAATTTTATGAAGACCCAATCAGATGGTTGAATACCTAATTTTCTTTGATTCATGGTAGTGTTTTTTAGAGAGACAACTTTGTAAATTTAAAGCATTCTGCTCATTGGGTCAACTTGACCAGTTATATACTCTTTTTTGATTTAAAAAAGGGCTGAAACATTTTGAAAACTAAAAGCATTACTGTGAGCTTTCCTTCTACTTTTGAGGAGAGGAAAACTCATAAAAAATATTTAGCCTAAAAAATACCTAATAAACAAACAGATGCTTGTTTCACTCTTTTATCTGGTCCATCAAGGTTAGAGCATCTCCAACAGATCATTAAGGACATCCTTTGGTATCATTTACAATAGTGCTCTGCTGAGGTGTTTTTAGAATACTGAGAGTTAGAAATAACTGATGTATTCATTCTCCCTCACATCCCAAAACATATTTATATTAGCTAGTCACTTCAACCCTTTTTACTGTCTATAACATTAAGGCTTAAGATGTTGGATTATGGCACCATCAGCTTTTTTTTTTTTTTTTAATCTTCACAGTATTTCCAACCAGAGCATGCTTGCCATCACTATCATCTATTTCAAAATTTTAAGGATGTATCTCTCAAATGTATTGTTTTATCTACTTTTGTTCCTTCTCCCACTTACCCAAGCCAACCTTATCTAATCATAAACAGTGGCCTCTTTAAAATTACTTTATGTTTGGCTTACAGCAATATTTCAGAATTTTTCAACCTTACCACTAAATCATAATTTGGTCACAGAGTCATATAATCATTTGTTTTCTCAGCACAGATCCATAGAGATTTGAGATAGAGATACAGTTTTGATTTAAAAATTATTTAGATATCTGATCCCAGTGAAAACAAGGTTTTTGAGAGGAGACAAGTTTTCATATTCTATTCAGCAACTTTTCTTTCTGAAAAGGTAGGAAGCATCTTCATTTTTCATTCCTTTAAACAGGGTTTCTCAACCTCTCAGGTTGAGTAATTATGGGAAGACTGTTCTGTGCACTGAAGGATGTTGATCAGCATCCCTGGCTGCTATTCATTAAATGACAGTAACACTTTTCCAGTTGTGAAAACTGAAAAAAATTTCCAGACAGGGAAAAATGTCCCCTGGAGGAAAAAAATCAGCCCTGGTGGAAAACTACTGCTTTAAAACAAATATAACATATTTTCACATTGAATTTCCCTTTATATTTCCCAAAGGAATTCTGTGAGTTTTCATGCAATGATCTAGAAAGCTACCCAAAGCAAGGTAGAAAAAACAAATAGAGATTCTTTTTTATTGATATAATAACAAACCTCCCTGATACAATCAATGTGTTGATTTTTTATGTTAAATTTAAAAATAAAATGATGTGACCTTGAGTTGTGCCTTGGCATATTAAACTCGAATATTACTTCCATTGTCATTGTACTAATATCACGAATTGTACTGAGGTCAAAATGTGCTCTTCTTATTCACCAAAACAGGGGAACAAAGGCAGCATTGTCTTTGGAGTCGAATATTTGTTCACTTCTCAAACATATTAAAATCATCATGTTGGGCTTCCCTGGTGGTGCAGTGGTTGAGAGTCCGCCTGCCGATGCAGGGGACATGGGTTCGTGCCCCAGTCCGGGAAGATCCCACATGCCAAGGAGCGGCTGGGCCCGTGAGCCATGGCCACTGGGCCTGCGCGTCCAGAGCCTGTGCTCCGCAACGGGAGAGGCCACAACACTGAGAGGCCCGCGCACCGCAAAAAAAAAAAAAAAAAAAAAAAAACATCATGTCATTTTAGGCTGTCTCTACTTAACAATACAACCATCTGAACCAAGAAAAAAATCAAAGAGCTGCATAAAAGGTGAACCATAACTATTTTCACTGATTGTTTTTTACTCTCTACTTGTACAGATCCCCTGGTTCTTTTATAGTTATGATTGTCCTTACCTTCAAAGGGTGAAGCAATTACACTGGTGTACTTAAGTTGTAAATAAAGGATGAATTAACTGCTCATTTGGATGGATTCCATTCAATTGTTAAACTTAGAAAATGTGGTTAGACATATTTCAGTGATGGTTGAATTACATACATCTACAAAGAGAGTTATGTTTTTATTTTCTTAAAAAAAATCTTTATTATTAGACTTTATTTAAAATCTCCCTATTTTCTGTCATTCCAGATAAATTCATCTAAAAACTGAATTCCAAAATACTCAAAAACACATATATCCACACTGGAAAATGTGGACTAGAGCAGGACAGATGATTATGGATTTAACAATATTTCTATACATTGCCCATTAATGGAAACTGAGAAAATGATTAAGAAAGAATAGTTGCTTCAACAGGAGACTAGTAAGCTTAACTTACTGAACTAGTAAAATTAGATTATAGAAGACTTAAGGTTAGGCTTTTTATTTGAGACTTTTCTTGTTTCTTGAGGTAGGATTGTATTCCTATAAAAATTCCTTCTTAGAACTGCTTTGGCTGCATCCCATAGGTTTTGGGTTGTTGTGTTTTCATTGTCATTTGTTTCTAGGTATGTTTTGGTTTCCTCTTTGGTTTATTCAGTGATCTCTTGGTTATTTAGTACCATATTGTTTAGCTTCCATGTGCTTCAGACTATACTACAAAGCTACAGTAATGAGGACAGTATGGTACTGGCATAAAAACGGAAATATAGATCAATGAACCAAAATAGAAAGCTCAGAGTTAAATCCACGCACATATGGTCACCTTATTTTTGACAAAGGAGGCAAGAGTATACAATGGAGAAAAGACAGCCTCTTCAATAAGTGATGCTGGGAAAACTGAACAGCTACATGGAAAAGAATGAAATTAGAACACTTCCTAACAGCATACACAAAAATAAACTCAAAATGGATTAAAGACCTAAAGGTAAGGCCAGACACTATAAAACTCTTAGAGGAAAACATAGGCAGAACACTCTATGACATAAATCACAGCAACATCCTTTTTGACCCACCTCCTAGAGAAATGGAAATAAAAACAAAAATAAACAAATGGGACCTAATGAAACTTAAAAGCTTTTGCACAGCAAAGGAAACCATAAACAAGACGAAAAGACAACTCCCAGAATGGGAGAAAATATTTGCAAACAAAGCAACTGACAAAGGGTTAATCTCCAAAATATACA
This sequence comes from Pseudorca crassidens, assembly GCF_039906515.1. Taxonomy (NCBI): domain Eukaryota; kingdom Metazoa; phylum Chordata; class Mammalia; order Artiodactyla; family Delphinidae; genus Pseudorca; species Pseudorca crassidens. The sequence goes on along the minus strand of NC_090300.1, from coordinate 126,208,620 downwards.
AGCAGCTCATGCAACTCAATATCAAAAAACAAACAACCCAATCCAAAAATGGGCACAAGACCTAAATAGACATTTCTTCAAAGAAGATATACAGATTGCCAACAAACACATGAAAGGATGCTCAACATCACTAATCATTAGAGAAATGCAAATCAAAACTATAATGAGGTATCACCTCCCACCAGTCAGAATGGCCATCATCAAAAAGTCTACAAACAATAAATGCTGGAGAGGGTGTGGAGAAAAGGGAACCCTCTTGCACTGTTGGTGGGAATGTAAATTGATACAGCCACTATGGAGAACAGTATGGAAGTTCCTTAAAAAACTAAAAATAGAACTACCATATGACACAGCAATCCCATTACTGGACATATACCATGAGAAAACCATAATTCAAAAAGAATCATGTACCACAGTGTTCATTGCAGCACTGTTTACAATAACCAGGGCATGGAAGCAACCTAAATGTCCATCGACATATGAATGGATAAAGATGATGTGGCACATATATACAATGGAATATTACTCAACCATAAAAAGGAATGAAACTGAGTTCTTTGTAATGAGGTGGATGGTCCTAGAGTCTGTCATACAGAGTGAAGTAAGTCAGAAAGAGAAAAACATGCCCTATGCTAACGCATATATATGGAATCTGAAAAAAAATAAATGGCTCTGAAGAACCTAGGGGCAGGACAGGAATAAAGATGTAGGTGTAGAGAATGGCCTTGAGGGCACAGGGGCTTGGGGAGAGGGGAAGCCCAGACGAGTGAGAGAGTAGCTTTGACATATATACACTACCAAATGTAAAATAGATAGCTAGTGGGAAGCAGTCACATAGCACAGGAAGATCAGCTCGGTGCTTTGTGACCACCTAGAGGGGTGGGATAGGGAGGGTGGGAGGGAGGCTCAAGAGGAAGGGAGTATGGGGATATATGGATACATATAACTGATTCACTTCGTTATACAGCAGAAACTAACACAACAATGTAAAGCAATTATACTCCAATAAAGATGTTAAAAAAATTATTGAAGATTTAAAGTTTATTTTTAAAGAATCAATTACTTTAAAAATTATTGTACTTATATTCTTAGGTTGATTGCTTTATTGGTTTTCCCCATAAATTAAAAATAAGTGAGACATGTTTAAACTATCAATGAAAATATTGTTGCTCTATCTTGACTTTAATTGCATGATTATTTATTTGCATCAGACAGTAATTAAAATTTGAGGGGAGGTAGCAATAATTTACTAAGCATGATTCATAGTTTACTAAGCACGACCTTTGCTTTTAAATGATGTTTATATTTCAGGGAATGTCTGGAGTAAGATTTAGTAAAAGGGTTGGTTTTCTGGTATTACTGAAAGAAGATCATGAATTTCTTTTGAAAAACAGACTTGCTTAAAGTCTTATAATCATATAGCAACTAGAAATGCCTTCCCTTTGCAATCTGAAATGAAAAAGGATTAGAGTATGCAAATATGAAAAACCTCGAGCATGTAGATTTCTGAGTCACTCTTGGTATTATTGTTTTACCACTTAAAAGTGAATTATTTCAGAAAAATATCGCAATCAAGATATAATATATAATAAATATGCAGAATGCCAGCAAAACATCATATAAACTGCATTTTTCCTTGTTAAACTCTTCTGTGAGCCATGAATTATGCAAAACAACCGAGAGATCCTATTAAAAAGGTGATATATCTTCAGCATCCTAAGACATGAAAGACCATTTGAGCTTTGCTCTCAAGGTTATTACAGAGTTATCAGAAATCCTCTGAGTTTGAAAGTTTTAAATAGTAGCAGGATAGTGAGGATATATTGCAAATTATATGCTAGTAGTAGAAAAATGCTACGGAAAATAGCAATTTTTGATGAAGTAATCAAAATCATTTACTTAGTAGGTCACTTATTTGTTCAAAACCACAATTTACAAAGTAATAAACTGACTACAGCAGTGATGTCACTGGTTCGAGCATGTACTTTGAAGACATTTTCATTAATACGTAAAACATATCACCCATAAGAGTTTATATTTACTTGTTTGACAGAATTCATTGTATTTCCTAGATGTCTCACTTAATGCTTTAAAATCAAATTATTGGATTTATTAGTAATATACCTACCACTCAAGCATGAATAGAAGAATCTGATTAATTGTGAGAAATCACAGAAGAGTAGGTTCAGATGGTCTGTTATGGGCAAGATTGTGGATTTAACACTTAAAACTGGTGCCCTGTTGGCATGTGACCCAAACTCTTGGAGCAGATGTGGAAAAGCTGGGTATCAGCTAGTTGCTTTCTTCACATAACCTTCACCAATTTATTAGTTTTTTCCTTAATAGCCAATTATTCTGGCAAAACTAAGGCTGATGAATTTCAGTCAGATATGTCTACAGAATCAAGAGAGTTGATAATCTGGTTAGCTAATGAAAGGAACGACAAAACATTTTTTGGCACATTTAAAGAAGATAACTTTTACCCCACAGGATGTCTAATTTCAATAATCTATTATGTGCTGCTGTTAAACACGCAAATACAAAGCAGTTTCAATTTGTATAAATGCATAGTAGTAACCATAGCACTTACAAAATGTAGGATTAGAAAGAAACAAAGCACAATGTTACATGTGATCATGCTGTTGGAAACACTTGGAAACACTTGACTTAATTGAATCAGTTTGGAACTATAGTCCGTTGGTATCTGCAAGGTATTGCTTCCAGGACCCCAGAGGGTACCAAAACTGATGCTCAAGTGTCTTAAATAAAATGGTGTAGTATTTGCATATAACCTATGATTCTCCCACATACTTTAAATCATCTCTGGATTACTTATAATACATAACATGATGTAAAAGCTATGTTATAAATAATTGCAGGTGTGCAGCAAATTCAAGTTTTGTTTTTTGGAACTTTCTGGAATTTCTTTTCTGGGATATTTTAGATCTGAGGTTGGTTGAATCTATGAATATGGAACCCACGGGTACAGAGGACCAACTGCACATACATTCTGGAGGGTTCACGTCACCCCCCAACAGTCCCCCGAAACCACGATGCTCTATGTTAACATTATTGTCCTGCGATTACCATATTCCTTGTCATAGCCCAAGTTTTCACTGAAAATAGTTAAAGGGGTAGCAAAGGAAGGTTGTTACTCCACCAACTTTCAGAAATCCTAGCGCTTTGAAACCAAGAGTCTGCATAGTTGTTGTTTAAGGCAGGGACTTTGGAGCCATAACTAGCTGTGACCTCACATGAGCAGCTCAGCTTATCTGAGCCTCCTAGTTGTCTTCTCTTTACAATAGGGATAAGAAGATAGCATGGCAGGTAGGGTTGTCATGACACCTGCTGCTCCTGTGCTTTCAGTTGTTCTGTTTTTTTTTTTTTTTTTTCCGGTACGCGGGCCTCTCACTGCTGCGGCCTCTCCCGTTGCGGAGCACAGGCTCCGGACACGCAGGCTCAGTGGCCATGGCTCACGGGCCCAGCCACTCCGCGGCATGTGGGATCCTCCCGGACCGGGGCACAAACCCGCGTCCCCTGCACCGGCAGGCGGACTCCCAACCACTGCGCCACCAGGGAAGCCCAGTTGTTCTGTTTTATATCACATGGGCTGTACTCCTGCAGGCTACACTCAACAGTCTCCAAGTCAATGACAGTATTCGTCAGTGGGGGGCGAAGATGGGGGCTTTTGGGGCTGGAGGAAAGGAGAAGCCAGAGTATATCCCTAGCCTCTCTGTAGTAGTTTGCTCAAGCTGCCATAACAAAATACCACAAGAGTGTCTGGCTTAAACAACAGAATTTTGTTTTCTCACGGTTCTGCATGTTAGAAGTCCAAGATCTAGGTGTCAACAGGTTAATTTTCTCTGAGGTCTTTCTCCCCAGCTTGCACTTGACTGCCTTCCTACTGTTTTCTCAAAAGACCTTTCCTCTGTGTGCATGCATCTTTGGTGTTTATTTTGTGTGTCCAAATTTCCTCTTCTTATAAGGACACCAGTCAAATTGGATTAGGGCCCACGCATATAACCTCATAATCACCCTTTTCAAGGCCCTGTCTCCAAATGCAGTCACATTGGGGTATACTGGGGAACAGGGCTCTGACATATGAATTTTGGTGGGGGACACAGTTCAGCCTGTAACGCTCTCTCTCTGATGAGATGATGGCTTCATCTTCCCCTGGAATGTGTCTGCAGTTCCCCAGGGACAGGATCTCTAGCTACTACTGGATAGATCCTTTGTTGCTCCAGCTTTTGCTGTGGGTCACTTGGGCAAGCCCTGTTCCTCTCTTTTTTGTCTCCATTGGGAAATGGGAACAGGTTTCTTTTATTGCTAACTGGGATGCAGTTAGCATCCCCCCCTTTTTTTTTTGGTGGGGGGGAAATGTTTTATTTATTTTTTATTATTTTTATTTTATTTTTTTAACATCTTTATTGGAGTATAATTGCTTGACAACGGTGTGTTAGTTTCTGCTTTATAAGAAAGTGAATCAGCTCTACATATACATTATCCCCCACAACTCCTCCCTCTTGCCTCTCCCTCCCACCCTCCCTATCCCACCCCTCTAGGTGGTCACAAAGCTCTGAGCTGATCTCCCTGTGCTATGGGGCTGCTTCCCACTAGCTATCTACCTTCTTTTGTTTAGTTGCTGAGCTCTTCATCTGTAACCAGTTCCCTGGATTAAATTATCTTTGTTTTAAGTACAAGGTTTAATCTCTTCCCTTGTAAAAGGAAGAATAAATACAGAATAGAAAGAGTAAATGAATCAATGCTTGAAAAGTCAGGAGAACAGAGATCATTGTGTAGTAAGCACCCTACATGGGTTTAAATAAGTGAACAATATTTCTTTATTCTGTGAATGTTCTCTGAACAACTTCTTTGCCTCACAGGAAATTACTTTATAAACAGCTTCAAAGATGCTCTACTCAAACTCTTTGCTCTTACTCTTTCAATAAATTGTTGTTCCTGAAAAGGGAAGGTTTGGAGTAGAACTTAGGAGTTTTGATAAATATGTAAAATTTTATTTTATTTCTCAAAGTGCAAAGAAAGAATGAACAGAACAGGTTTTTCTGGACTAAGTTATAGTCTTAGTTCTCAACCCATGATCCCAAACATGAATTCAGAAGCAAAGCAGCATCAAACCAGCAAAACATACTATGGCAAATATACCTTAATATTTTTGTCCCTATTGAGTAAGTATACTCATTCTCTCCCAGCATAACAAACAAATCAACAAACAAGCAATCAAAGAACATGCACACACACACACACACACACACACACACACACACACACACAAAATCAGCCCTTATATTTTTGCTTCTATGATTCTGGATTTTAACCGGCTGTCACCAAAAGTATCTTTTGCTTAATTATCAAGCTTTTTGGGGAAGTGGTCTATTTTCATTCTTCCTTTTCTCTTATCAATTAGACCAATGCCATGAATTCAGGTTTCTTCCCTTGATATTTTATTCTAACTATGCTTGCCAAAGTTTCCAATGAGTTAAGGATTATCCCCACGAATATTTTGTCAATATTGCCTGCTTTGACCTCTCTATATAACCTTTATTTAGGGTTCTCAGCCACTTAACTAGTGCTTTTTCTTATATTTTTGTCCCCACATATTTGGTCTCATCTTCTCAGTTTTTTTGGAGGCTTCTTTTTACTAGATTGAAAAGCTGCTTTTCTAGAAAATCTTATCTCCTGGTTTGCTCATTACAGCTTGATATGTAAGACCTTACCTACAGCCATGGCATTATTTACCTCTTCTACTTAAAGACTCATAAATACCTGTGTCTGAAGCTGATCTTTCCCTGAGGCACCACTTGTTGTCCATATAATTAACGGTATGTGAAATATTTCCCAATGAAAGACCTTCAGGCAGGTCATATAATTAAAGATGTGGAGGTGAACCCATCACATTCTTGCCAAACCTGTCCCCATAGCTATGAATAGTTCCACAATCCAAAAAAAAAATTTCTGAACCTAAAATCATCAATACTGTCTCCATCTAACTATAGTTACATAATTATAGCCCTTAAATACATAAACTCTCTTCTCTCCATTAACACTGCTATAAACTTTCCTCCTATTCTCATTACTTTTTATTTAGTGATTTGCAAACTCCCCTCTCATCTCCCTGCCCCTTGAATTGCCCACCTTCTGCCTGGAGCAGCTACTCCAACCCCAAACCATATTTCATGCAGTGGCAGAGTCTTCCACAAATGCAAATATTGTTAGTTTTTCCTCTGCTTAAAATAATCCCCATAGCTCTCTAATGACTACAGGATGAAATGCATAATGCTCATTATGAGTTGGTTTCTTCTCAGAATTCCAAGCTTATTTCATCATTTCATGTTTCATATTTTGCTCTCTAGACATACAAACAGAGCTAGCTTGGAAATAAATAAGTATAACCATAAGCTTTCCATTCAGTGACTTAACTCCTGCTTTTCTCTCTGTCTGGTGTCCCCTGTGGCTTTTTCTTTGCCCTGTTAACTCCAGTCAGGGTTTTTGTTTGTTTGTTCATGTGTTTTTAAAAATTAAGTTTGTATGCATCCACCGTTAGGAGGCCTCTTTTGATTATCCAATCAGTATAAATTTTAAAGATGAAAAGAAAATAGAAGGGCATCATCTACTACAGTTGGTTGCTGTACTCAATCCTTATAGCTAGCTATGTCTTGCCTCCTGTGTTACAGAGTCTGGGAAGCTAAATCTCCTTTCCCAGCCTCCTTTGTGACTGAGGTTATGGACATTTTGAGATTCTGTCAATCAGACACAATCTCAAAAAAATCTGAATTTGAAGCCCGTTTATGATAATAGAGAATATTACCACTTCGTACTACATGAGCCATCTATTTGCAATGAATGATCCAGCAGAAAGGGTGTGTTTCTAGAATGAGATATGGAAGCAGTGGGTTCCTGATCCATGGGCAGAAGAGGTAATGGTGTATTTATGGAAAAACAGCTGCAGCAATGGCTAATTGATTCCCCAACTTCCTGACTGTGGTACAGAGAAGCAGGTTTCTGGAAGTCTTAACTGGATCTTAGAACATGCTGCTCTGGGGTTACCAGTGACTATGCAAGCACCATTCTGTATCTTAAACCCCATTCTGCTTAAAATAGCTGAACATCTTCACAACAGTTCTATCAGGTAAATAACAATTGTTTCCATTATGTAGATGAAGAAACTGAGGTACAGAAAGTAAATTTTCTAAGGTTACACAGAGATTAAGCAGTTAATCCAAGAAATGAAGGCAGGCATTCCCTCCCAAATTTTGCCTGAATCTCTACCATTAAGAATCTCTCCTATGTTGTCAAATTTGTCATAGTCGTCAGTCTGACCAGCACTGGGACTTGATTTCTTTAGAACATTTTGGACCCATTCATTTATATTAAATGAGTTCACCTTAGAAAGTTCATTTCTTAACAAAAAAGAGGTGTAATTTCCACAGAGATGGAAATGTTTATCTAGGTCTAACTAGCACCACTTTTTTACCCTGTAGGAGACCTATTAGGGAAACCACATAATAATTAAAATGTATTTGGTCAGCCTGAAATAGTAATGAAAAAAATTAAAGGAATAAAATGTTTAATGGCTTCCATATCCCTAAAGGGTGTGGTCTTGAATACCAGAGTGGATTCTTGGCAGTTATTTGCCTTTAACTCCTTGCATAACTCTTAATGATATAATTAAATTTAGTAGCAGAACTAGAATAATCAAAACAATTTGGCTAAGATCCCCACTCTCACGGATTGCTTTTTGATTAAAACTGTGTACATTTGATCCTATGATTCCCTTGTATCTTACTTTTTTCCATTGGCTGACCTCTCTTCCAAGTAGCCCCTTTCTTCCTTAGATCTGATGCTTAAATTCAGTAAATTGTCACTTATATCTTCAGGCTCTGGGACCATTGTTTCTTTGTGAATTCATTTATCACTCAAAAGGTAATGTTGTTTACCTTACCTTAAATTTTTTTAAGGAAACCTCAGTGTTAACTCTCTTAGCCCAATACAAGCAGTGTACTGCCCTTAATTCTAATCATCCCTTACACATCCTTCCAGTTAGAGTGAAAGCCCCAGGGAAGTAGAGACTGTGCCACATTCAGCTTTGTAACCTTAGTTTGTAGCACAGCACGGGGCAAGATTGAAAAATACCCAACATATTATTCTGAATGAAATAATAATATGTTTGAAGGGAATTTGCCAATTGTAAAATGCATACTGACTTAAGATATTAATATTATGAAGTTTGCTGGTCAAAATATACTTTCAGAATTTAAAGATAATTTAAACTTTGTTTGCCAAAGAGCAAATCATTAGAAAAACTTTTATGTTCTTTATTTTGTATGCATTTCCATAGCACTAGCTCCCAAGAACTCAATATGGTGAATTATCATTTTGAGCTCTGAGATAAGAGGAAAAAGATAAATGCATATTATTTCAGCACTTCACACTTCAAAATTGCTCCTAAAATGCATTCTGTAAAACGTGAATACTCAATTGCCTTATTTGGCCTAACTAAGGATGAACAAACTAAAGAAAATATAAGATTGATTTGAAATATCTCTACTGGGGTAATAACTTATTTCCACTATTATATCATAAATATGCCATGGCAATCTTATTAACTGATTCAACCTAATTAGTGTCAAAGGCAAGGTGCTTGTCCTGAATGAAAGATTGCTTTCAACAGCTATTAGAGCCAGGATATACGTAATGAGATACATTTTTCAAAATACATTTTTCCAAGGAATGCTTTCATTGTGAGAACTTCTGAAAACAATTTATGGGTCTCCTGCTCAGTTTAATCCAACCGATATTTCCCGAGAATCTATCATGTACACAATGCACTAAGTTCTAGTCAAGCACAAGTGAATTAAAAACAAGCTCATCAAAAGTCTACAGTAGGAAAATTAGATTTTCAAAAAGTAAATTCTAATTACATGTGATAAGTGCAATGATAAAATTTTCAAAGCCTTTATGGAAGAAAAGAGCAGGATAGTTAACCCTGCTTTGAGGACTGGAGTTGGGATAATGACAAGAAATATGGAGGCTCCCTAGTTATGGTGATATCTGAGCTAAATGCTAAAGAATGACTCCAAGAGAATGAGAAGGGAAACATCTTTTTTTCAGACCAAGAGACTGGCGAAGCTACAGAGACGTGAAATAAATTTGTGGATCTGGGAATCAAAAGTAGAACATCAGAACTGGAGAATAAACTGTGATATAGGGACTAGTGGAAGATTACAGCCTTTTTCAGTGATAGAAAGCATCCATGTCATGGAATCTGTTGTCTGCAAGGATTAAGAGTAGCTGGTGGAAGCTGTCCAAAGTATCACAACGGATACAGTGTTTTGTACAAAGGAGATGTTCTATGCATGCTGTTGCCTTACTGTAAGTCATGAAAGCATTTAGTAATAGAGACATAAAGATACAGTTAGAACGCATTTAACTTGCTTTTAATTAGTTATCTAATGTGAACTCACTTTAATTTTTAAATTATATTGAATTTAGTAAAGTATGGTAGACAATAATTGAACCTGAACACTATAGATAGAATCAGCGGAACTTTCTGCATCTGTCATTAGGCAGGCTTTCACTGGTGGGCTACATTTGCATCCTATTATTTTATAAAATGTGCCCTTCTGAACCTGATCAAAACTGTAACTGGTCTAGCATCCAGCCTATCAGGCAGCCTGAAGACTAAAGCTAGAAAAGTAAGGTTACAAGCTAATATGGTAAAGTTGAAAGATCTTTCTCACACACCTAGTTGAAATAAATCTCACACAAAATATTGCAATTGCCTCCTTAATTTGCTTTCTACTTTTGTACACTTTTCCACAGAAGATTTTTTTTCCAAACTGCAGCCAAAGTATTCTCTTTAAAATATTAGTTTTATATTCTACTGTACCTCATTTTAGAACCCTTTAATAGATTTAAGACTGCATTTAAGATTAAAAATTAACTCTTAAACATGGCCTATCAGGTCCTGCATGTTCTGTTTCCTTTAAGAATCTGTAGCCTTACATTTTGCTCCCAAGAACCCCTTGCTCCCTAAAAATCAGTTCCATTGTCCTGTTTTCGTTTGTTGCATCACTAACCCATTGTATGAGAAGTTCTCTCCTCCAAGTTGTTTTTTCTAACTCTCCCCGAATTCCATCCTTCTTTCATGAAGTTCATTTGTAATCAACTTTCAGATCTCAACTAAATGGTCACTTACCCAGAGAAACCTCCACCAACCTCTTTACTGGTCCAACCATATTTAAAATATGCCTCAAAGCAACATTTAACTCCCCTTACAAGCACTTACCATGGTTGTATTTTCACACTTTATTATTATTATTGTTACCATTTGAAAAATGTGTAACTATCTTTCCAGATATTATGCTCCATGAGGACAGGAGCCATAGCTCTTTTTGTTCACTATTGCATCTCCATGGCAATGCCTAATATATAACAGCTATAATCAAAAGTTAAACTCAGACTTTCAGCTAAGTGTTGAAAGTACAAAATTTGTTGTATCTCAAAAGATTTGCTGGTCCATATGGAGTTTTAAAACCGATGACTGGTAAGTGGTTCTCTTACTCATGTCTGTGATGTAAAATGTTTGAGGGGGGTGGATACTGAAGGAATAAATTTGAGCCATATTTTTAGGAAGTATTTTGAGTCTTAACCCATTCACCACCAAAAGAAGTAGTGACATGAAGATGGGGTTCTTCCTCTAACCTCATGTTTAGTTAGCTTTCTAGGTCATTCCTAGAGCTTATTGTTTATTTTATGTAGTTGGAAGGACAGAGAAAATGAGATTCTGACTCATATTTAAGAAAAGTAGTGATGATTGGCAACAGGAAGGAGGGCTAAAACTTGGAAGTAACTACCAACTAACAGAGGGCCAGAGATGCATGCTTCCTGGAACCAGATGAGGTAACCTTCACAAGGAAGCTAGCTCAAGAGACAATCTGCCAGTGTCACAGGACCCAATAGTTGGAGGCTGTGGTCTGTTCCACAGGGAGGATATGCTGCAAATCTAGAATGGCTGATCAAAAGAAAATCCAAGTCCATATCAGGACAATAGAGGGACCCAGCAGAGGACTCGCAAAACTATCCGTGAAAGAATGAGCTTTAAACATATACTTCTCAAGAGCATGAAAAGCCATAGTACCAGTCAGTTAACTCTTTCTAGTTTCCTCGCCTCTTATCTCTCTAACCTCTTTGTTCGGAAAAGATGTAAAATAGCAGAAAAATAAAGGGAATTGGTGAGTGACAACTAGAAGTCGAAGGGCCATAACTCTACCTCAAGGCAGCTTACAAGCCATTACAGCTGGCTGTAGCTGGGAAAAAAGTCATCTTATAACTGAATGATCATTGCTGTGTTAGTTAGCATACAGGATGTTCTTAATCACTGAATTGACGCTGTATTTTCGTTATAAAGTGAATGTTGAATTTTCTACTATTTAATAGTGATAAAATGTCATGGAGTCACTGCAACTTTTCAAGCAGGATTAAGTGGAGGACTATCCTCTGTTTTTAAAAATAGAGGAAAATATACAGTTAATTTTATGATTACACCTGGTGAGTACTACCAATTTAATATACCTGTTGCATAGTACTTATGGCACATTCGCTGAATGAATGAGCTGCATTTTCATCTTACCTTTTACTAATAAGCTGTATGACCTCAGGAAATGTTTGATAAAATTGGCCTCAAGTGTAAAAGTAAAAAATTCTGCTGGAGCTCATACTCCATTTCCAGTCCTGAGTAACTACTATCCTTCTGTGACCATAATTGCCTGGAAATCACTTTCTAGAAAGTTTAGAATACTTAAATGCTCCCAAATAGTAACTATTTTGCATTTTTAATATAGAGATACTAAATGAATAGATAGATACCTCACAATCGCGGAGCTGAACATTTAGCTGAATAGACAAAAAAAGAGACAAATGCAATATATTTTATAAATGTAATGATAGAGCATGGAATCTAAGGATATCATATGAGACATATTTAGCCTCATTAAAAGATAGATGAAGGCTCTTTGTATGCATAAGCTTAAAACCAGAATTATACTCAGGATATCAAAAACTTCAGTCAGCCTAAATTTGAAAACAAATAAATATCTTAGTCTATTTAAAACTAAGAAGGTCCTGATTTAGCAACGAGTTTTATAAAGTAGATTTGTTTGTTAGGTTTCATGAATTGCTTTGTTTGTGTGGACAATTGTAGCTTAATAACATGTTTTTCCTAACGTCTTTGAATGCTTGACCAATTTAATCTTCAAGAATATGGATTCAATGCACAAAGGAAGAGCATGGTGTGAAATGCATAATTAGTTGTACATGGTAGTGTTTTATGAGTACATAGGGAATGATATAAATTTCTTATCTTGCATTTGCTTCTGAGAAAATACAAACATTTTGTATCTTTCTTGTTGCTTCCAGTCACATAATTTGAATAGGTTTATTTTAGGGTCATTCTTATCACATTTTAATTAATCTTATAGGTGTATAAGATTGACATTATAAAATGTTAACTATGAGAATAGAGGTAAAGTGTTAAGCAGTTTTATATCGGTAAATTTTATTAAAAAATATTTGTGACAAAAAACTCCAACAGGATTAAACTTTGAAAAATGCAATATAGTCGCTATCTTGGGAAAATAATATGAGAACAGATTTTCAGTGGGAGGGAACAACCTGGAATATTATAGTGCCAGAAGATACCTAATAGTCACAGATAGTGAATTAGACTTTAGGCATAATGTGAAAGTTAAAAAAAAATAAAGTCTTAAACACTCATGTTTTGAATTTTCTATTCACATTTATTTTGAAGCATGTAAAATTTGAAGTTCAACTCCATGAATTTGTTTAGAGCTAAGAAAGGTAAGTCACAAATATCTTATTTTAAAAACTAGTCATTCATATAGGCCTTTGACTCAAATGAAGATACCCCTTCAAATTGAGAAAAAAAGGACACACAAAGTTCAAATTAACTGTTTTATTTTAACATGGCTTGAAATATTTTTTATTTGAAACAGAACTGTATTTTTAACAGTAGTAAAATTAAGGACATTCAATTAGCATCAAAAATGTTTAGAAGATTTCAGAACATTTACTCTCAAGCACTTTAGACATAAGAGTAGCTTTGTGAATAATATGTACCATATTTGACATACTTTCGGGTACAAATTTAAAGTTTGATTAACTATGTAGAGCACTATTCTTATTAAAATTTCAGAATGACAGTAACAAATCAAAATTTTAAGAAGTTTGGCAACTGAGAATCAAAACGAAATACCTAAGAGTTTTTTGTAACAGACTCAGTTGGTACTGGGTAGAGTAGGAAAAATTAAGCCTAAGTATTTAAAACAGTATGTAAAAGAGATCAAAATGGCAGATAATATCGGTAAGATAAAGGGTTGGCCAAAACGAATGCTTCTCTACCCAACATATTCTTTCTTCAGAGAGTCCCTCTATATATTGAGAAAAAAAAATATTTCTATAATATACCATACATTACACAGTGCACTTTAAGGTCTCTCTTCAACATGTTTTATAAGAGTCTATGTAATTCTTTGGACATTGATCAAAGTGTAAATACAAGATGGATGCCAGCTAATAAACGGGCATATATTTAGGCTCCACTAGAGCTTACAATTCCTTTAATGAAAACGTCTGGTAGGTTTAAAATTAGTAAATAATAACACGAGCGCTCATTGTGGGTGAGAAAGTCTTGGGTTTCTGTCAGTTTGCTATATAACCTGCCAGCATCCAAAAAGTGCAGCAGGAATATATCACCAATTCCATTTCTATATGGGTTAAACTAACTCCATTGGACATTCTTTGGATGAGAAGAGATGTTCCTGATGAGGAAAATAATTAATACTATAATTAATACATACTACTACTATGCTTGAATTGTCAAATCTTTCAAAATATGTCTAATTTGACTACCACAACTGGGTCTCAGATAATATCACAAAACTATACACTTTCTTTTATTTATTATTTGGCCTGCCCAGTCATTTCCTTTGTCAATTAATAAAAATGCTTTACAGGTATTAAAAAGGCCTTAAAGAGCTACACTTTCCTTACAAGAAGATAAGATTCATGAGACTTTATTACTGCTGTGGTAACCCACCTTCACGAATGCCCCCCAGGATTCTCACCTTATGGTGTCCAAACCCTGATAAGGTCCTTTCCAAAACGGCATCAAGCTGACTCGCATAACCAATAGGATACTGGCTGAAATTACAGAATGTGGCTTTAAGGCTAGATCATAAAATACATGTGACATCTATTGGATGACTCTCTTTGAAAGAATCCAGCTGCTATGCTATAAATCGTCTCCAACACCCCTAAGGATAGGTCCACGTAGTGAAAATCTGAGGACTCCTGCCGACAGCCAGATCAGTTTGCCAGTTTTGGGAGTAAGCTCAGTGTGAAAACAGTTTCTCCAGCCATTGCCAAGCCTTCAGATGACTGCAGGCGCAGCTGTAATCTAAACAGCAACTGCGTGAAAAACTCAGATAGAGAACCATTCAGCTAAGCTTCTCCATGATTCCTCAACCACAGAAACTAAGTGAGTTAATGTTTATTATTTTATACTGTTAAGTTTTTGGATAACTTATTGTACAGCTAGATAACTAATACAACGGCTAATCATATTGGCAATTGAGTACTAAAAATTTTTCCAAACTGTATATATCTGTATATTCTATTCTCCATGGCCGCATTTCCACTGTTCTCCAGATACTTAAGAAAAAAAAATGTTTAATTCACAGATGTTTAAATAAAAAAAAAAAAACACTACTCACTCCACACAATGGATAATTTCCTCAAGAGAAAAAATAGTGAAAGTCAGTAATGTTTTTTCCAAATCCCTGATATTCATTCCCTCAGAAATATTTTTGAGAGTTTATCATGTGCAGACAGAGGAAATAACATATGCAATCCCTTCCCTCGTGTAGATTACATTCCAGAGTGGAGAAATAGAAAATAAACAATGAAGTAAGTCAGACTATGGTAAGTGTTATGGAGAATAATACATCTTCTGGCAGGAGGAGAAAGCTTGGGAGAGACACGACTGATTTGTTTTAGTAAAATCCCAAGGCTGACAACAGCAATAGGTACAGTTCAGGCAGCTTGCACTGCTGACTCAACTACAATGGATGATGCAAGATACAACCATGGTGTCTAGAAATTCAGCATGGTACCAGATTTTTTCATATCGACATTTTCAGTTGAAAACGTCGGCAAGTGTAACCAACTGTTGGATTCAGTCATGTGACTATCTTCTAGCTAATAAGATGTTAAGTCTAAAATTGTGAAGATTCCTTACTTTTACTCTACTTGCAAACAAACAAGTTAGTCTGCCATAGAAAGTCAAGACCAAGCTGCCATGATGAGTCCATTCTGTTGAGTGTTGAGACAGTAGCTCCTATGTTGAACGCATACCTTCCAAGGCTAGTAAAAGACATATGCCTCCTTGGTCATAGATGAAGACTTTTATCACTCTTGTATTGGTTTCCTATACATCAATTCTCACAAGGCAACACAGTGGGAACTAGAAGTTATCTGCGCATGCAGTGGGGTACATTACAGGAGAGAAAGCTCAAAATTAAGAACCTCTGATCTTATGTAGTGTTGCTCATAACCTGTCTATCCTTTCCTCCAGACAGCAAGAATGTTATCTTTACTCTGAAATGTAAGCAAATAGCTCTGTGGGTGAAAGGGAAGCCATCTCTATGTTTATTACACTTGGATATAAACAGATCCCCTCCAAGAAAGGATTAAAAAAAAAAAACAAAACACTTAAATATCCTGAAATGTCTCCATACACAAAAACTGGCTGCAAATGCTTTTGCTCAAGGATTCCAGCTGTGCAGGAATGCAAAAAATCCATAGAAAAATGTCTCTCACCACAAGGAAGGCTAGAAAAGAGAATATGAGGCTTTTCAGATTTGGTAGTGAGTTTCAGTCTCTTCTTCAAAATGTAGAAGATTCTGCAAACATATAAGATGGGCAAGAGAAATGCTAAATGACTGCTAACATCGCCCTCAACGGTGGCAAATTCATTGGCCGAACAATGTGGACAGATACTTGATTTCTTCTCAGGTCTTCATTCTTCCATCTTTGGTTGATTTCAACTTTCAGCTGTTAAAAATATAGCAAGAATAGTCCCAGGAATCATATAAAAAATTAACATCAACAAAGACCACAACAGCAACCACAATAATAAATATTTGTTTTGAAACAGAAGAGCCACTATGTTTTCCTGTGTCTCTATTTTGTGAATGAGGAACCCTGTATTAGAAGCCTTTCATCAGAATTTGCTTTTGGCTCTACTGTCTAGAATTGGATCACATGCCTTTTTCTGAAACTGTCACTAGTGTAAAGAGTATGAATTGACCAGAATTGGCTTAGTCAACTTAGGTGGATATGGAAATGACCACCAGAGGGTGCAGCGGGAATGGGAACTGACCTGGATTGGAAGATGAGACACTGATCCAGAAATAACCAGGTTAAGTAGGAACTAAATAGTTGGTGGGAATGAAAGAAAGTTTTCTGGGTAGAAAACATAGCATAGGCAAAAGGTGGGGCAGGTAGAGAGTTTTTCCAAGAACATAAGGGAGTTCAATTTAAATGGAATTTTGATTTCAAGAATATAGTTACAAGTAATAAGACCAAAGAGGGAAATAAGGTTTAATCATGAAGAGTCAAGTATTAAGAATGTTTACATTTTCCTTAAGGCTATGTTTGTATAAATTTTACGCAACAATTCCAGTACAATTGATACCATAATTCCATGCAACACATATCCTGCACTAACATTAATTTGAAGATTTGGAACTACTTTCATAAAATTGATTCATACTTATTTTTTGAAGTCAGTCTTCTGTCGCCTTAACTGAGAATAAGTTGTTATTTTTACATACTATCTTACAAGAGACTAAAATTCAAGATGAGACTGATGTTTGCAGGTAATGAGGGAATGGTATATATTAATCACAATAAAGCAGAAATGTTGGAAGTGATAATAACTTAGTAGTTCTTCAATAAATTTGTAGCCTGATGGTTTTATCACCTCTATAGAATATTGCATATTTCTTCCTCTTTCAAATACTTCTAAGACTCTTAACGAGAAATTTTGTTTTTTATTTACCAAGCAATTATTTTGAGTTTCTGATCTTTTTTTAACCCCATTTTTAGTCCCATTGCATGGATACAACAGGCAGGACAGCCCAGAAGGATTTTAAGAATAAAAAGTTGTGACCCTGATTATATTTTCAAGATGGTTTTAGTAGACAACTCAAAAATTGAGGTTTTGATATATATTCTCGTAAGTAATAAACATATGAAATATTTGGTCCAGATTATAAGACATTTTGTTCTTCCTTCATTTTTATCCCATTACAATGCAGTAAGACATTATGTTCCGTGAGAGAATGGATCTCAATGATAATATCAAAGTGGGAAACATTTTTCAGAAGAAATCTCCTGAATCAAAATAAGTGAATAATACCTTAAAATACATACAGCTAAATTAAAAGTTACTTTTATTATAATCTGATACACAATAGGAAGTGGAAAAATTATTTTACAATACCACACATACACAGGCATTCTTTACATTCTAAAGTAAGACACACTTGTAATTGAACACACTAGACAATGAGAATGTTTTATGATATGGAGCTTCTTGAAAGGAGTTGTTACCTTATCTGATTATAAGAGATTTTGGCTGTTTCATGTTTCCCCTTTACTGGGGGTCATAAGGGCATAAATATCATATTAAGCAGGAATAAATGGAGAAACGTAAGAAACTTTCACAGGATAGTCAAAAAGCCTAAACTATGACATGATAGGCATATATCTTAGAAACAGGCAGTTACTGTTGGGAACCAAAACACCTTACTGTGGTTAGAAGGAAAAGCAGATTTCCTTTTGCAAGTTGTTTGCCCTTCTGCGTTTGGGGGGAATGTCACAAAACTGCAGATAGTGGACTTTGAGAGAGAAAAACATTTTTTTTTTTTTCCAAAAGAAAGTCAGTCCTATGGATTTTGGAGAATTTTTTATCTTGAAAAAGTCTGCTTAGTGGGCACTTTAGTATTAGGTGATTTGATTAGCTCCCGAGGAGGAGAAAGATCATTTTAATTTCTTAGGCTTAAGGAAGTAACATTAATGTGCCATCCTGATTTTTTACCCTCAGTTGGCCTGTCCTGCTCACCTTTTAGGGTTATGGAAGTTAAGTATTCATAACAGAAGCTCCAAGTAAGAATAAAAATTATGGTTTTGAATTAGATCATTCAGAACCCAAGTGTAGGAAAATTAGAAAGTACAGTGTATAGGAGACACAGGAACTGAAAATATGCTGCTATCACAGTGTCATCGCCTCTTCCTGTTTCATTTGGCATCAGTAATGAGTGTTGGGGACTACTGAAGAGAGAGAGAGCAGAGACAGAGCCCAGGAAATTGTTCTAAGGCATTAAAATGAAACGAAGTTAAACCAGAAAGTAACGAGAACATTTTACTAACATAATTCACCAAAATTGAAGGGGCTTTTTTTCCCATTCAAAATGAGCATCAGACATGAAAAATGATAACTAGATTATTATGTGTATTTTTGGAAGTAAAAATAAGCAGTTCTGTTATTTTATTTTATGGCTTTTATTCCTTTGATGACTTCATTATATTACTATCACCACTTCCACAATTTTTTCTCCTATAGTACATTTACCTCTGAAACTGAACTTTTGAAGTGGAGAGTGGCACATGGATGGGAAGGCAAAACTAGATAAGGAGGTAGGGAGCGTATTCATGGCTGGTAAGGGAAATAATTCATTTTTCTTTCCTGTCCATATCCAACTCTTACTCTCAATTTCTCATAGAAAGATGCTGAAAATAGCATCTATACTTAAGTGTTTATAGCATATCAACTTCTCGTGTCCCAGAAGAAAGTATATAAAGTTTGTTTAGCAATGTCCAGCTTGTTCCAATATATGCAAAATGGAATAATTCATAGATGCATAGAACCACTGAGAAAAAGTGTCATGAGAAGTTTGAATGCCTTGTGTATTTTCTTATCTCTAATTTCCCTCACTTGAAAAGTTCCTTTCAATTACCCATTCCTTTATTCTTAGCACATATGTTCTCAATTTGCACTGTATCGGTTTGCATTTATTTGTAGATTGCTGTTGGTCAGACATTTCTTAATGTTGTGTGAATGTACATTTATTTTTCTGTCTCCACAACTGGATTGAAATTTCATGCAGGACAAGCACTTAATTGACTCTCTCTGCCCCTAAGTAAGGACAAGTGCTCAATAAAAAATTATTGAAAAACAAAACTCTTGCTTCAAAACAACTCTTTGCCACCAAATACAGAAACCATAAAAGAAAAGATTGACTGATTGGACCTTATAAACATTTTAATTTCTGGGCATTAAATACTGATGAATAGGCAGAATTGAAAAGTAAGTAAAAATTGGGGAAACATAGGCAACATTTATGACATACAAAGCTTTAATCTTTAATAAATAGTTAATTAAATCAATAGCAAAAAGTGATTACTCAGATATATAAATGGAAAAGGGTTGTGATCATGCAATTGGCAATGGAATTGATAGATTGATGGATAGATATGTACATACATACATATGTACATGGATAGATGCATAGAATACGATAAATACATTGACACCATTACTAGTCTCAGAAAATATGATTTAAACTAATGTAAAACATGTGTTTACTTCTTAAATTGGCATAGAATCTAGGGATAATAATGCCGAATATCAGTATGTTTATGGAGGAACCAGGAACTCTTTCAGACCTGTAGAAGGGGTGCTATATGCTATATACTTTCTGGAGGGGGTTTTCACCATCTGAATCATATATTTAAATATACATTCAAATGTTGGCCCATAATTCCACATAATTCTACATAAATTCTATGAAGAATTTATCATAAGAAAACAGAGTGTATTTAATAATATTAAGTTGGAAATAATTACATTTATTATCTTAAAATGGTAGAGTTTTCAGAAAATTAGTGATAAGCCTAAAAAGACAGTATTTATCAGCAGATTGCTGGCTGGCACATTGTGTAAGCATTGCATATGATAGTCTTGGATTTCATTTAAAAAGTGAAATATATATTCTACCAAAATGACTAATTTTCATACTTTAAATATTGATTCAAATAATTACTTCACAATATATTTTACCAGTAACTTAGACCTTGCTAACTTTACACCTTAGACCTGGTATGCTAACAAACAATTATTATCCAAAGGCAATCTAAATGAGATAGTCAATAATTAATCCTCTAATAAAATTAGAGTGTATAAAATTGTTCATATTTGTGGCTATTTCTACCTTTTTTTCCCAGAAATCTATGTTCAGAATTATTTTAGTCTCAACTAATTTCAGAAATTAGGTGATATCAAATGCAATATACATATTTTTTTCTTGAGAGAATAAGTGATAATAATGTTTAGAGTAACTGAATTCCAAATTACACATTATTCCATATTAGCTGGGAGTAGCACAGAAAGTCGGTCTTTGATATAAAACTGGTGCTTTATGGGTCTTCAGCACAACAGAGAGAAGCAGTTTTTCTAGGTGGTAAGTAATCAGTCAGCAACTGCCCTAGGAATATAGGAGTAGAATAAACAGGTCCCTTTTGGAATAATCGCCCTTAGTGGATTAGAGAAAATGGTGCTAACTGTATGTTGTGTTTTAAGAAAAATATTATGGCTGATCGTAATACTTAACTTACATATTTAGGAAAAGGATGAATGTGAAAGCAAATCTAAAGCCTGATTTGTTTACATGCAGTGGCTCTTATCCCTAACCCTAACGCTGGCTCTTGGTTATGATTTTTCCATCTATAATTTTGAGTAGTTTTATGGCTATATAGTTTTTTGTTTTTTTCAATTTTTGTTCTCCTTGGGGCAAGCTGCTCATGTTTTCAACTGCAGTTGAAGTATTTCTTTTTTTAAAATTTTAATTTAATTAAATAATTTTTTATACAGCAGGTTCTTATTAGTTATCTATTTTATACATATTAATATATATATGTCAATCCCAATCTTAATTGAAGTATCTCTTGAAGGTAAGTATGAACAATTGAATAGTTGTGAATTTACTGGAGGTAAAAGAAAGGTTCTCCGACCAGTTGTAGTTGTCTACAATGGTTCATACCAAGACTCCAAAGGCTAAGCCTGAGGGGCTAACTTTACAGCCCATGATAAATTGCAGCACTCCTGAAATCTCTGAGCTTCTGTGATAGGATTCACAGAAGTTAAAAAAGGGGGGATAGGCTTTAGCTACACAACATTCTGGAAAAAGCAAAACTATAGAGGCAGTACAAAGATTAGATGTGGACAAGTGTTCTGGGGATGGGGTAGGAGAGAGAAGGAAGGGATGAATAGATAGAGCAGAGAGGATTTTTAGGGCACTGAAACTTTGGTATGATACTGTAATGGTGGATACATGTCATTATACATTTGTCAAAACCCATAAAATGTACAACATAAAGAATATACATTTGTCAAAACTCATTGAATATACACTACAACATATAATGTGAACTATGGGCTTTATTTAACAGTGTGTCAATATTGCTTCTCCCATTGTAATAAATGTACCACACTAATGGAAGGGTGTTGACAGCGTCTGTACAAGTTCATCCCTTGTACTTTTCACATCCACTTGTGTCTCGCAATAAATTTTCTCTGTGCTGACAATGCTTCTTCATGATGGTGGCAAGGAATAATTTCTGAAGAAAAAAAAAAAGGAACTGTAGTGGAATAATCTATATTAGCCACTGCTGCAATTCATACTGAGACTACAAATTATAATCATATTCCTCCTCTACCATTTGGTCAGGTCTAGGTCGCTCCCCCTTACGGGCTAACCTAGACCTTCATCATAAGAGACTGGGACTCTTGTTACCATGCTCTTTTCAAACTATGGTTACTTATGATTATTACCCAACATACATGTGCCAAGAAGTGACCCAAACTATCAACTCGGGTCCAGTCATTCTCTTTCCTGTTCCTATTGTGTAGCAATTACCCACACTTTCCTGTTCCTATTGTGTAGCAATTACCCACATGAAAATCAGAGTCAATTAGCCCTGTAAGGATGATGCTTGCTAGTTTACTGTCAGGTGGAGGCCAAAAGTCCAAACAGCAACATTAGAGTTAGTGAAACCCTAAAAACGTTTCAGTTAACCTAAGATCAGCTTGTTCAGGAGATTCTGCTTCGTCAGTCTCTGAAGTTGGAAGTTAGGTTCAGGTGTTCTTTTAATACGTTCATGCTGGAATCCAACCTAAAGAGACAATGCCTAATATACTATAAGGGCAAAGGAAGTGAGCCAAAACATGCAAGCACATTAAAGATCTCCACTCCCATCAAGTATTCTTATATTTTGTAAGCAAATAGGCCAAAGTAAGTAAGTCTCAAGTCCCAACCCAGCCTCAACTGGGCAGAGTAATAAACTCACCCACAATGGGTGTAGGAGGAAATGCATATTTGCTGGGCAAAATCAATCCAAATTATCTCAGAGCCTTTAGGGTTATTAGATGATTAAATTAATTAATGTTTTAATCACTTAGGGCAGCTCCTGGCCCCAAACATATACCATGTAAAAAATTGCTAAATAAAAATACAGAAATAATCAAGCAAGTAATCACTTGAGAAATCAAATAATTTATCCAGTAATATATATTCCTAGTATTAAAATAGAGTGAATCTACTGCTGTAACTCTTTCTTCAAACCATCAGAAATAACTAACCAGAAGATAACTTGATAGAACTAGAAAAGAGAAAACGTATCTGCATGTGAAATGAATATTACACCCTGGTAGGAAGGAACTCTTTCAAGAGCATTGAATGTTTAAATTTATTTTTCTTAAATAAAAATTCTTAAGGCTACAAGAGTCTTCAAGTTCAGTTCAGCTTCCCTAACAGAAATAAGTTCATTATAGAAAAATATTATTGAGCCCAAAGGTTCTAATGCAGCAAGGTGAATATCCCAATTAAAATAGCAATTGTTTATTTGAGAGAGAGAGTTCACAAAGAATCCAGGTTAGAGGTCTGTACCACTATTACTAACACTGAGAGATACTATATCAAAAGCATCATTTATGTTTTAAGATAATATTTAGAGTTTATCTTTGGAATTCAAAGTTAGTATGTGAAACAATAAGAAATAGAAGTAAGGTAATTCTCCAAATCTTGTACTCTTCCTGAGATGACAACCTTTAATTATAAAGTGTATTCTTTAAATACTAATGTATATGATAGAATGTTTTTTCTTTTTAATCATTTCTATAGAACCCGTTACTCCATCCATGTACAGCTATGTTTCATATTTATAAACAAAACAGCTATCTCACTGAGACAAGGGTCATAGTAATTTTCTAATGTGCAATCACCCACAGGCTGGTTGCTACATGTGACAAAAGCAATGAGACTAACAGAAACCCAGAATGGAAGGATCTCATTTTTATCTAGGTTTGAAATTAAACTAGAACTATTAAAGCAATCTGCATCTAAGCCCTTTTGACTGTCTACTGTTTCTCCCCACATTATCCAACCCTCTCACTAAAAGCCACACACTGGAATGGCATTTAGAACATACAAAACAGCAGAAATACAACCAACAGAAAGTTAGTGGTGGGCTTTGTACCCAGTAGGTGCTGCCCTTGAACAATGTGAATAAGAAACATCTTCCAAAAGCAAAGTAACAGATTGGCACTTTGATTTTTATGGATCATGAGGTCAGAAAATAGGTCTAGAATTTAGCCTAAGATTTTAGTAACTGAGATTTCCATGATATATTAGTACATTTTATCCTATTGCAACAAATCTCATGGCAACACACATGTTATTTACAATACTTTCCACAGGGGCTTCCCTGGTGGCGCAGTGGTTGAGAGTCCGCCTGCCGATGCAAGGGACACGGGTTGTTCGTGCCCCGGTCCGGGAAGATCCCACATGCCGTGGAGCAGCTGGGCCCGTGAGCCATGGCCACTGAGCCTGCGCGGCCGGAGCTTGTGCTCCGCAATGGGGGAAGCCACAACAGTGAGAGGCCCGCGTACAGCAAAAAAAAAAAAAACAAAAAACAAAAACACAAACACTTTACACAGATTTATTAGACAAATGTATTATTCTTCTTTAAAAAAGAAGACACAGGTATAGAGAACAAACTAGTGGTTACCGGTGGGGAGAGGGGGAGGGGCAATATAGGGTTAGGGGAGTAAGAGGTACAAACTATCAGACATAAAATAAGCTACAAGGATATATTGTATAACACTGGGAAATAGCCAATATTTTATAATAACTATGAAAAGAGTATAACCTTTAAATATTTTGAATCACTATATAGTAAATCTGTAACTTATATAATATCATACAGCAACTATACTGCAATAAAAAAAAATAGGTTTTGATGCTCCATTTTGCTCTGTTTTCTCATGTGCACCAAGGTAAAAAAGAAAGGTCTTAACTGAATACCTAATTCTTCTATAATGTTAACTGAGAAAAATATGCAAGGTGATGACCTCTTTTCTAATATTACTTTCTAAATAAGGAAAACAAGAAAATCACTTTAACTGGAAAATATATGGATTCAGTCACATTCATGTATGACTATTTTCTCTCAACCTCAGAGTCATTGAAAGGATATTTGTGTTTCTCTTGGACATTATTATATCTATAAATATATTCCTAGACATTATGTCATTTCAGTACTCCAGCATTGTTATGATACTGGGTTTCTCTTTTTGCTCCATTTTAAAATCTGCTACAAGATTGAAAGAGGCATGAGGTCTTGTGATATCATTGTGCATGAAATTAAGTCATGTAAACCAATTTTAAAAAATAAGTTGATCAGGTAAAATACTATCTGCTGAATAGCTGCTTTAAATTAGTAACCAATGGCTTTTGGCAAAGCAGAAGAAAAATTTATGGAGACTAGAAATTTTACTATCATGCCCACACATAAACATGTTCATATGTAAAACACGTGTCATGTGTTTTATATATATATATATATGTACATATATTTGGATATATATGCATTTAAGATTGATATATATGTATTAAATGTATGACACATTCTGTATAATATTATGAATGGCATAGTATGTATCTATAACCATGAGTAGAGAACACAAAACTTTCTATTATGGGCTGAATTGTGTCCCACTTTCAAAAACATGTTAAAGTCCGTACCCCTAGTACCTCAAAATGTGACCTTATTTGAAAATAGGGTCTTTACGGAGGTAATTAAGTTAAAATGATGTCTTTTGTGTGCGTCCCAGTCCAGTATGTCTAGTACCCTTATAAAAAAGAGTAATTTGGACATGGAGATAGACACATGCAAATGGAAGACAAAATGAAGCAATGCAGGGAGAAGATGACCATGTGACTAGAGTGATGTATCTATGAGACAAAAAAGAGCAAGAATTGCCTCTAGAACTATAAGACAATGTCTGTTGTTTTAAGCTATTCCGTTTTTGGTGTTTTGGTAAGGCAGTCCTGGAAAACTAATATACCTTTCTGGGCATTATAAAAAACAAAACAAAACAAAACAAACAACTCTACTAATGAAAATGCTTATATGGATCAAATTTAGCCCTTGTGACTTTGTTTTGCATCCTTAAGCAAGATGCATTTTTATGGTACACACAAATGAAATTGCTACTTAACATCACAGATGCCATCTTTAAGATTTAGAATTACCTCAATACCCTGGAAACATGGGTTGAAACCAAGAGCTATCATCTTAATGGGGATACATGAAGTGTGAAAATGCACAAACTCCAATTGATGTCAAAAAATTGTGGAGTGTTTGCTAGTCACAAGTATGAGGCAACAAGGACATACATTGCTAAAAAAAAAAAATGACTCAATTTTAGAAGACTACATTAAAAATATTTCAATAACAAGAACTATTATTATACCAGGCTGCATGGAAATCACATCTAATTAGAAACGTCACAATTTAACAGGGATTATGCAGACTCCAGTTATCAGGCTGTGTGGTGTAATAGCAACAAGCCCTGACTTAACTGACCTACATTTTAACATAAACCTGGCTACAAACTATATATAATTTAAAACAATTCACACATCCTCTTGAGCTCAGTATCATATATCAAATAAGGAGTTTATGTGATGTGCTTGTTCCCTAGGATCATTTGGAGCTATAGGATGCATCTATTTATTCATTCATATAACAGGTGTTTATTGAATAACTACTATGTGCCAAAATCTTTCTGAAAATGAAAAATAAAAATGTAATGTCATGAGTTCCCTGATGGTAATTTGACAAGATATTATATCAAAATTCCAGCACTGAGAATGGTACCTTCCATTTCTAACATTTAGTATGATTTCCAATACTATATTAATAAATAATATTGGTCCATAAATTTGAATGATACACTAATCACTCTGAAAAAACTGTGAGAAAGGATACCAAACCAATAGAGGTTTTCATTTCACTTTTACAGTCTAATAGAGTAGCATAATTACTCTACCTAAAGGTGTTGGGGGTGTGTGTGTGGTATGCTTCCCTTAAGGCTATATTTAGTTGTTCAGTCAAATTTTTGTGCATAGATAATTAAGAAATGAGTGGGAAGTGAATTGGAGAACTAATGTATCAACTATTTTAGAATGAAGGTGTTATGAACAGAGGATTTGGGAATGGAGTGTACCAGAAAGATAGGCAAGAAGAGTGCCCAGTCTATTAGTTTTATGCTGAAAGTAGGCTCTCTTTCTTCTGTCTCCTTGCTGCTCTGGGACTGTAATGCATTCTCCCTCCAGAAATGTCAGGTTCAGAAGTTTAAGGATTTGATGAGAGACTGTGGAGAAGAAAATCCAGGTAATAACATATCTGCTACATCCTAATTTTAGGCTTACCTGAAATATGGGTTCAACATAACTCCAAAGACTAACTCGAAATATGTGATTCAAAATCTTCAAAACATTTGTTTCTCACACTAAATTTTGAAATTACTTGATGTCACCATGTCGTATTTTTAACCAATATTGCTGAGTTTTATTGTTGATTCTATGCCTGCATGCCTGGGAGACCATTTCTTATAGTCTCATCAGCTCAGTAATCCATTTACAAATGGATGCAATATTCAAAATAGACTCAAAGGGCCATGTTAAACTTAATACATTTTTGCATGATACACTAAAATTTTTGCTTACTGCCTCATTTAAGAAAAAAATAATCTCAGCCCAGGATTATCTTAATGATATAATGGAATTATTCAAGAAAATTTAAGTGCCAGCTCTGTCTCAGTAAGTTTTCAGAACTAAATAGATATCTGCATTTGGGCCGGACATTTTAATCCAAGAATGTCCAGTATTCTTTGATGAGTTATAATTCAAAGAGACAAGCAGTTGTTTACAAACAGTGTGGTGTAGCTGATCTGAGCTGCAGTATGTTCTTGGTTTCTTGAGAAAAGCCAGAATATACACAACATTTTAAAAAAGAGTTTACTACACTTTATAGTTTGGTGGGAAAGCAGTGAAATACATAGGATAGCGGCTGACCCATGGCCATAGCAAACGAGGTGGATCTGTAAGTGAAATGAACCTATCACAGTGATGCAGCGGAGAGTTATGGAGACAATAATTATATTACAGACTGAAAGACTGCAATTATGGGAATTCATAATAGTATTGGGCTTCATAGTAGGATTAGAATTTTCTTTCCCTTTTTGCGTATTTCCCTGGAAAATCTGTTTAAATAAAGGAGGGATATTCCACATTTTTCCAATTTCATTTAAACAAAGGGAAAAGAAGAGTGATTATCCCCAAGATAGTGACATAGGAGTCTCCTGAATTTCCCTCCTCCAGTGAAGGCACAAAATATAGAGCTATATGTGGAGCAATTCCCTCTGAGAAAAATCCAGAAACTGTATTTGATTGACTCCTCCACATTGAACAACTGAGAAAATACTCACATGGAAACAAGTAGGAAAGGCGGAGACACGCTCTCCCTATGACGCCCACCCCAGGCACAGTGTCTCATGATGAGAAGGGAAACCCCAACACCCAGCTCCTCCCTGAGAAGCAAGGATTTGGACCACACATATAGCACCCCAATTTCAAAGGCTGCCACCCAGATGGGTCCGCACATCACCTAGCTCTGATAGCCAATGGGTCTTGCATTCATGTGTCCCACAGGACCATAGAAAACAAAGCAGCAGTTGTTGAGCACATCAACACTCCCTACGTTATTCCCCCCAGGCTCAGTGCAGAGGGAGCAGACAAAAACTACCCATCTCCCAGTTTTTCCCTGGAAGGGTTAACTATGTACTTACCAGCTAATGCTGAGAATCCAGCTTCTAATTAGCCTGTGTCTAGGTGCTTATTGGGATCCTCCCTGGAGCCCAAAAGAGCCAAAAGGTACTACCCCACATCCTCCCTCTATCTTGCTCCAACAGTAAAACCAAATGTCCAGCTTCACCCTAGAAGGAACTTGTCCATACCTCTAACGCCTCAACATTTACAGCTGTCACCTGCAGGATGGTCACCCAAACTACCCATCTCTGACAGGCAATGGGGCTTGCATTCACAAGTCACACAGAATAATAGCAAACAAAGAAGTAGTTTTTAAATAAGTGCAGGAACAATCCCTGCAGCTACACACCTGAGCTCAGTATAGAGGGCACAGGCAAAACTGCCCACTGCCCAGTTTCTCTCTGGAAAGAAGTTGACTGCATACTTTCCCAGCTGCTGCTAGAAGTTCCAGTTTCTAATCAGCCTGAATGGGAAACTTAAATGGGACCTTTCAGGGAACTGGAAGAAGCTGATGGGCCTGTTCTTTGCTGTCTCCCCCCTGATTTTCCTGACAGTAAAACCAAGTCTCCAGCTTCTTTCCGGAAGGAGCTTGTCCACATATGTAGTATCCCTACTTTTGTGGCTGCCACCAGAGGCACTAGCTCTCTAATCACCTAGCCCTTGGTACTGATGGGCTTGGTAATCACTAGTCCCCAAGTATCACACAAAATAAAGAGCTGATTATATTAGGTCCCACACACATTTCCAGCAACAATTCCCCCTGGCTCAGCACAGACTGAGTAAGCAAACACCCAGTTCCATTTTCTCCCTGATGGGGCCTAAACTGGATATCTAATGTCCTGACTTTCCCAGCTGCTGCCTAAGGTTGGACTTCCAGTTGACCTGCATTTGGAAGCTGAAGGAGCAGGCATTTAGTAGTCCGTGCTTTCGGGACACTAATGTGTCTTGGCACACCCTGAACTAAAAACAAAGATGGTGGCTTGGACAACTACAGAGGTTTGAGTGGCAACCAGGCCAACTGATTAATAAGATCTGTCTCCTGCACAAGGCCAACTGATTAATAAGATCTGTCTCCTGCACAAGGCCAACTGATTAATAAGATCTGTCTCCTGCACAAGGCCACTCTGTCAGTACTACAAGAGGTGGCTCTTTTTGTTATTTATTATTATTATTATTTTTGCGGTACGCAGGCCTCTCACTGTTGTGGCCTCTCCCGTTGAGGAGCACAGGCTCCGGACACACAGGCTCAGCGGCCATGGCTCACGGGCCCAGCCGCTCCACGGCACGTGGGCCGGGCCGGTTGGGGGCACGAACCCATGTCCCCTGCATCAGCAGGCAGACTCTCAACCACTGCGCCACCAGGGAAGCCCCTCTTTTTTTTTTTTTTTAAATGGCCACACCGTATGACATATGTGGGATCTTATTTCCCCTACCAGGGATCGAACCCATACCCCCTGCATTGGAAGCGCAGAGTCCTAACTGCTGGACTGCCAGGGAAGTCCAAGAGGTGACTGTTTCATCTAATGCACAGAAACCAACACAAAGAGTCAAGGAGAATAAACAAGGGGATATGTTCCAAACAAAAGAACAAGGTAACTATCTAGAAACCTACCCTAATGAAATGGAGATAAGTGATTTACTCAATAAAGAGTTCAAAATAAAAGTCATAAAGATGCCCACTGAGGCCAGGAGAGCAATGTGTGAACAACTGAGGATTTCAACAAAGAGACAGAAAATACAAAAAGGCATCAGACAAAAAATCATAGAGCTGAAGAATACAAGAACTGAACTGAAGAAGTCAATGAGGAGTTCAACAGCAGACTAGAGTAAGCAGAAGAAAGGATCAGTTAATTCAAATACAAGGCAGTGGAAACCATGTTATCCTATTGTTAATATGACGGAAGAGTAGGAGTTCCGTTTTTTTTTTTTTCTTTTTTTCTTCTATCGGCAACCAAAATATGTTGATCAAATAAAACAAATCAATTTTAAACAGCTCTAATAACTGTTATCTATATCTTGCTCCTTTATCATCTTCCCATTAGCACACTTAGACTTCTATATCATTTTAAAGGAATATGCAAAACTTCTTCAAGCAATAGCATGTGTACCCAAGCAATTCCCTCTGATTGGAATATCCTTTTCTCAATGTGTTTCTAATGGTCTTCATGAACAAGTACAAATTCTTTTTAATGGGCCATAGAAGACTATTTATTTTCTTGCTTCCAACATCCACCAGAGTATGTTCTCTTACTCCTCTCCATGTATGTTGCATCCTCTAGTCATTCCTGTACATTATTAGGTGTTTCTAGAATTCTCTTTACTTCCCACCTCCATGCTTTCATATATGATGTTCCAGCTGCCTGGAATGCCCTACATGCCACCTCCCACCCTGCCCCCAACACTTTAACATTGGCACATGTGTATGTGTGTGCCTGTGTGTGCCTGTGCGTGCACACACAGGCGCACACACACACACACACACACACACACACACACTAATTTAAGCTAGATTTTCCCAAAGGCAAACCCTGAGAAAAAGATTTGAGTATGAGTAGTTTACATGTGTTCCCAACAGGTAACACAATGCCTGTGATATAGTAGATGCTGTATCCCATGCATTTATGAACTGAAGAATGATAGCCTATGATAAAAAATAATAAATTATTAATGTTTGCTTAGTCTGCTTACATTACTAACGTGTTTTCATATTTACCAGCTGGACTCAATTTTCACCTTTTTACTAAAAAATATAAACGACAAGCAAAATAGTAGAGTTAACATTTTGCAAATTTCTAGCTCTGCTGTTCTTTTTTTTTTTGCGGTACGCGGGCCTCTCACTGTTGCGGCCTCTCCGGTTGCGGAGCACAAGCTCCGGACGCGCAGGCTCAGCGGCCATGGCTCACGGGCCCAGCTGCTCCACGGTATGTGGGATCTTTCCAGACTAGGGCACGAACCTGTGTCCCCTGCATCGGCAAGCAGACTCAACCACTGCGCCACCAAGGAAGCCCTCTGCAGTTCTTTTCAAGAAACCTGGAGTTGCTTGGCAAGCTTGTAAAAGAAGAACCTATTTAACATTAGTCTTTGTACTCTACAAGATTGATGTTACAAAACCAGCTGGCTCCCATCTCTACATAGTCCCCAGTCATCTAATAGAGGAAATTAACTCCGTAAAATTCTGCAGTGTCTGTTCTCAAATTCCATTTAAACCATTGATACTGTATCTTCTAAGCAGTAGTTGAGTTGTGATTTTCTCAAAAATTCACTCTCTGGCATTCTCACTCTCCATCTTGACTCCTACTCATTATGTGTATAGCTAAACCCCAAGTGATAGAATGTAATGGCTGAAAGGGACTTGGGAGACTATACAGTTCAAATGTCTTGTTTCACTACTGAAACTGAGAGAGGATTAGTTTGCTCAAAGTCACTCAGCAGAGGAGGGGTGATATTAAAAATATTTAACAACTTGTACAGCTGGGTATCAACCAATCAAAGTAAGACATGAATCAATCAGAATAGGCACTGGTCACTGAGCACAGCCAAGCTAGTGCATGGAGAATAAATACGGATCCTTCCGCAGAAACCGTACCACATCTCAGTAGCTCACGATGCTGTAGATTATGCACCAGCAAAGCTAGTCCTCTTACTACCCCTCTTGTAGATACTTGTATAATAAACTAAAACTGGTGTCTTTAACATGGGGCATTCCCTATTTTATGCTTTTCTTCTTTTTTAAAAAATTATTTTAATGAAGTATAGTTGATTTACAGTGTTCTGTTAATTTCTGCTGTACAGCAAAGTGATTCAGTTATACATATGTATAAATTCAGTTATATATATGTGTAAATATATATATATATATGTATATATAAACACACACATTCTTTTCTATATTTACACATTCTTTTCTGTATTCTTTTTCATTATGTTTTATCACAGGATATTGAATAGAGTTACCTCTGCTATACATTAGGGCCTTGTTGTTTATCCATTCTATATGTAGTAGTTTGCATCTGCTAGTCCCAAACTCCCAATTCATCCTTCCCCCACCCCTCTTCTCCCTTGACAACCAGAAATCTGTTCTCTATGTCTATGAGTCTATTTCTTTTTCATAGATAAGTTCATTTGTGTCATACTTTAGATTCCACATATAAGTGATATCATATGGTATTTGTCTTTCTCTTTCTGACTTCCTTCACTTAGTATGATAATCTCTAGGTCCATCAATGTTGCTGCAAATGACATTATTTCATTCTTTTTTTATGGCTGAGTAGTATCCCATTGTATATATGTACCACATCTTCTTTATCCATTCATCTGTTGATGAATATTTAGCTTGTTTCCATGTCTTGGCTATTATGAATAGTGCTTCTATGAACGTAGGGGTGCATTTTACTTTTCTTCTTAGTGAGAGAATAATCTAATGGTAAGAACCACCTGAACAGAAGTTTGTGTATACAAGTTGAAAGTGATGTAGTGAGGAGTGTGGAAAGATACCTCTTCTTCAGTGCTTGTATCTTTCTGGGCTCATTTCTAAACTGCAAAGAACATTCCTAACAGAATCTAATAAGTCTTTAAAGTAGAAATAAAAGAAAAAGAAGAAAAGAATGAAACAATGGTGTCTAAGTCAAAGAAAAGTAAGTTACTAACATTTTGTGCTCTTAACCAAATAAAGCAACCAACGGCATTTTTGGTTTTATCTTGTCTGTTTTCCACTTGTATATTCTTGTTGATTTGTTGTGCCCATTGATAGAGACTGCCATTTTCTAAATGTTTTTTTCAATAAAAGGAAAGAAGACGTAAAAAAAAAAAAAAGGTATAATCAAACAGTACATAACGACATGGAAGTGCAAATCAAATAAGATGTATAAAATAATGAATAGCAGTGAAAATGGTTACCTTCTATCAATAATGGGAATTAAATACTATTTCTGAAATTCTTTGAAATAATAACAAAATAAAAAAATAAAACTTTGTTTTATTTGTTTGAAATACCTCTGAAAATTTCTGAGAAATGAGCCTCACTGTGATCTTAATCTTGGTATAGATTAATTTCTCTAAACATCTTCCAACAGTTTAAAAAGTGTTTTAAAAAATAAAGTAGATACATCACAGCCTATTTTTGCATTAATGCTATAGAGTTTTAACTTGAAACTTAATGTGTAATTCTTTATTTTAATGCACCAATATTATCTTTAGAGGAGATCATTTTTGGAGCTCTCAGTGGAACATTAATTTTCATAGAGTTCTATATTATCATTTGTTAGCAGGAAATTCAGCCCAATGCAGCTTAGAAATAGTGATTACTTTCTGACTGGAAATAAGGTTTGTTGTATTTAGAAATGATTCTTTCCCAATAGCGATTCTTTATCTTAGCAACGCTAATTTCAGACTCTAAATGCTGGTGCCTTGTTTTCTCTAAGAAAGTTATACAGAAATTTTAAACTTTGATATTGAGTTTGATTGAGTTCTCATTTTTCACTTTGGCTAATATAGCTCCATGTATTGATTCTATTAAAATTAATAAAAGTAATTATTTTTAAGTTTGTATAAAATTTTCTACACATACACACACATATCATGTATATGCATTTTTTGGCATATAAAAGTGAAATGATTAGCTAGGAGGCCAGTAAAATATTTAAGACATCATAATGAGAGAAGCCTTGAATTGGGAGACACCCTTTTTGTTTGTAATCAATATCTCTAGTTAGATAATAGGCTTTTTGAGGTTAGAGAGCTCTGAAATGGTTTTCTATCACTTGGTTTCTCCTGCACCTGGCACAGTGGCTTGAATATTGACAGATTTTCAACAATAGTAGCATGATTGAAATTACTGAGGTTGTTTAGCAAACAGGACTCTTCTGTGAAAATTAGAGATGGCACGTGCTAAATGTTCACACAGTGATGGGATTTATAGTAGTCTATTATTATTAATAATAATGTGATGCATTCTGTATTACAGAAATCTTGTTACTATTCAAACATATGTAAAAAGCCTGAGACTACTCCACAGAGAAATTCTAAATACATTGTGTGATAGAGAATTATATTTGAAATAGATCAATTTTTTTCATGGAATAGTGGATATAGTGTATGAATTTTGTGCAAAATGTATCTTAGCATTTTCAGAAGAATGGTGTGTATCATTGAAAGATTCTTAGCATATTTATTTTGCATTGCTATGCATATTAAAGTGTAACTATGTAGAAAAATAATCAATAGTATGGTGGCATCCATATTTTTAATTCATGCCAGGATGCCTGGAAATGTTTTTTATTTAATATTGTACAGAAGTTAATAATGTATTATATGCATAAGTATGCTCATCTGGAAATTATATTTAGCTTGAATTTCAACATAATCAAGAAGTTTAGCTTTGCAAAACACATGACTTCTCTAAAAATGTTGCATAGAAAAATGTCTCACTCTTCTCAGACACCATCTTGTAGGGGCTGGAACATAAGACAAACATGAAAGTATCCAGGAAAAACTGCTTAGCATGGTGATCTTCCTTTTTCTTATTTGCCCATATCAATTTTTTATCACAAAGGTTACATTTTTTATGTCCCAGTCATTTCTTGTGTTTTTAATCAGCAAAATAAAGAACAATAATTAAAAGTAGAGACATGAAAATGAATTTGGGATTAAGAAAAAGTCCTTTAATGAATTACACATAAGCATGGCTGCTGGAATGGGTCCATCTGGGATCTCTTAAAGGTCTATCAGCTTTTGGGGATGATTAGCACGTTGTCTGCACCTTTGAAATATTGAACAGCACTGACAATTTAATGTTTAAACTCAAAAACATCCTCCAGAGTTAGTGCAAAAGTGCGAGAAAAGTAAGATAAATGGAAAACTTGATAAAGCATGACTATAAACTATGTAAGATGAATTTATGTAAATGAGCTTAATTTTTAAGAGAAATGATGTCACACACACACACACACACACATACACACACACACACACAAGGCTCTGGTAAAAAACAAAAAACTGGAATCGGTAGCTCATAGACAAATGGATGACTACTGATTAATTGAGTAAACTCCCTGAAGTTTTCACTTTTGAAATGTAACTTTTGAAAACTATATGTTAAAGCTAATCCTTTTTCTTCATTTTTTAGAATATGTATATACACATACACACACAGAGAAATACATATATATATAGGTAGATACACACAGGTATATACACAGAGAGTGTGTACATTTTTATCCAAGATATCCCACTTAGATACTAAGATATCTTAGCCTTCAGCTGTGCCCTAAATTTCATCCTTGAGCCAATGGCTGAGCATGAAAGACTGGCCTTTATAATAGGGAACCTGACAGAACTTTAATTACCTTGGTGTTATTTGAGTGCTACTATAGTTAATTTTCTCATATAACGATAAAAGCCATGACGACATGCAACCTGCAGCTAACACGTTTTTATTAACTCCTTCTACAATTTTGATATTTCATTACAGATTTTGACACCTTATTTTGCCTGACCCTCTCTCTGTAATCAATCTTGATTTATTTCCATACACTGAGAAGAAATATATTCTATTTAATTTATATATTCCCTCTTCCCGTCTTTCCCCATAGAAACATTGCATTTTTAGTTGACTCAGTGCATTCTGTTTTTACTTGGTGAGTGAGGTCTTCAGATAGGATCCTCAAATCAATCCAGTCGGTTGTGTTTATGACATTTTCCAACTTGGAAGCTTGTGAGATAACCAGCTATCTCTGACATTTCCCCATAATAGTATCATTTCTAACATTTTTAATAGTGAATCCTTAAACTAATCAAAGTACTAACTAAATACCAAAAGTTGACTAGAATTCTATTAAAAATCTCTTTCAAAGTAGTTTTAAACTTATAAATTTCAAGTACATGCTATGTTTGTACCACAATTTGAATCATAGATTGTACCCTAATTGATAAGGACAGAGTTATGTCATATTTTAGTAATCATGGACCTAGTACAAATTCGATTTGTTAAAAGTAGTAGCGAGAGTCTATGTGAATTTACACAAAGATTTAGAAAGCGGGGTTTGATGGGGACCACAAGTAATTATTTTTGTTTAGCTATAGAAGTTACACATATAAAAATGTTCACATATATGCATATCTAAAGGTCCCTACCTTGCTCGCTATTCATATATTGTTAACTCATTATCCCCCTGCAACTCTAACCTACGATTTTATCATTTAACCTTTTTTCCTTTTACTTTCCGGTTAGTGTCTGCATTTCCAAGCCTTAATAAAATGTTTAGAGTCTACGATCTGGCCCTTCCTCCCTTTCTGGTTCATTTCCAAATGTCTGTCCCAGCCAAACTCATCCAAAAGTCATGTTTGAATCTCTTTCCTTAGCTAACTGGGTTTAATGTACTTGGTGAGGAAAAGCATAAAGTAACACATTTATAAAAATCCAACAGTGCAAAACTCAAAGGCCACCTATTCCAAGACACCTTCCTTACCTCATTAAAGAAAGTGGACTTTTCCTGCTCTGTTGTTCATTTCACTGGGATGACCTAGTAAATCTGTACTGCAGGAATTTGAATCATGCCTTCATCAGGTAGCAGCTGTGGAAACCTGAACAGGTTTCTTTACTCACTTTGTCTCAACTTCTTCCTCATAAATTCGGACTGTGACCATATTGCAGGTTTATAACCCCTTACCCAATTCTGAAATCCAAAACTCTTTAAAAAAATAAGAGTTTAAAGGAAAAAAAAAACAAGTTAAAAAAAGGATAACTCAGATGGGTGCAAATTCAAGGTGATCTAAGCTCTTTCAGAAGCAAAAGCTGACCTGAAATGACCTTATAATCTTTATCATACTTAGTGAGAATATGCATGTTTTACTGCAGAAGTCCTAGTGTATTTTATTGCAGGTTGCTTTTCCAGGTCCTCCTGGACATGTTAAAACATCCTTTTTTGTATCCTCAATAGTGACATGTAAATAAAATCTTTAGAAACCAGTGAACTGCAGCCCTTAACAATTAGGCAGTGACAGTCCCAGCCCAGCCTAATTGTGTATATCCAGCATAGGCCTTCCGCCCACTCCTGACCTGAATTTTGCAGAACTTGTATACTAAATTTAAAATGAATGCCTCTATTAGGTAGTTACTATCTTGGTAAATGTGCCTTAATAACAATCTTGAGGAAAAGCAAGTCTAATAGAGCCGTAAGAGAATTTAACCTGAGGTTCTCTATTTAAGGATAAATACAGCATATGGGAAGTGATGTTCTCCATCAAAAAAGCTTTTCAAGTTAGGAGAAAAAAGTGAGTAGGAATAAGAACATTAGAACAAATATTAAGAAGTTCCAAGCTGAGGTTAATTTTGAAAATCATCCTTTTCTCAAATTTAGAGCATGAATTTCACTACAATTCTGACTAAACACTTCTCTTTTAAGCTCTCCTTCAATATTCTTTCATCTCATATTAAAAGCTTCTCTGTTTTTTCTTGTACAAGCTGGATGGCATTTATATTGAGCCCATCCAAGTTACCACACATCAGTCAACACATAAGTGGGGTGTAGGGGAACTCTACTAAAATGGGTCACAATTATCCAAGGATATACACATAGCATATGGCATTTTAAAAGCTTGGGGACTGTGGGGGTAGTTGTACATTAAGACTCTTCATCCAAAGAGTTGAGGGCTTAGTTCCATAATTAGGGAAGTCCTAAATGCAGAGGTAGATGGAGTGGAAAAAAATAGAAAATCAGAGCCCATGTTCCCCTTAAGCACCCACAATTGAAAGCACCCAGCATCAGAGGTAAGCTCCCATATCCTTACAAAAGAAAAATATATATAACAGGTATATTCATCTGCTCAGGCTGCCATAAGAAAATGCTACATACTGGGTGGCCTAAACAACACAAAGTTACTTTCTTATGGTTCTGGAGGGTGGAAGTTTAAGATCAAGATGGCTTCAGGGTTAGTTTCTGGTGGGAGTTCTTCGCCTGGTTTGTAGACAGCCACCTTCTCATTGCATCCTCACATAGCTTATTCTCTGTGTGCACAGAAAGAGAGGGATTTCTGTTGTCTCTTCCTTTTCTTATTACACCAGTCTTATTGCATTAAGGTCCCTTCCTCATGACCTCACTTAACTACCATTACCTCCAAGTCACATTGAGGGTTAGAGCGCCCACATATCAATTTAGAGGGGAAACAATTCAGCCCACCACATCAGGAAAAGATCCCTTGAAGGACATTGGTGATTTCTTACAGATATCCATTTTCTTTACCTTTCATAAAGAACCTTATTTCATTCAGAAATTCCCCCATTGTTCATCATGCACATATGCTCCAACAAAAGCTGATCCCATTCTAAATTTCAAGATTTGACCAGATTGACTTTGGATAGAATAGAAATACAATTTATTATTCCAACTGTGACAATTTTAAGATTGAAAGGGGGCACTATCTAATTGTGACAGAATAACAGCTAACAACACTTTGGGGAAAACTGAGATGTAAGGTCACCGTTTGTCATGCTTGGTTCAGGAACTGACCTATGGTCCAATTTGTGATGGGGTGTTTGTAAAGGTATTTGCTGGGTGTTTTAGGAAGATCCTTCCTCATTATCCACCTTTGCACAGTCTTCTGTCATGTAAAACTTTTAGCAGGTGCTATTATTTTGTTATCAAGGAAAGGGATGTCCTTAGGGTACTCACCAAAAAAACAGGAGGACCGATATCAACCCATAGGGTGTTATAGCCAGCAACTGGATACTGTGGCACAGGGATACCCCCCTTGACTTAGAGCCATTGCAGCCACTGCCCTTTTAATCAAGACCACTGAGAAAACCATTATGGGATCCCCTTTAACCATTTTTATACCTCATGCAATAGAAGTTCTCCTGAATTTTCATCACACTCAACATTTCTCAGCCAGTAGCCTCACCTCATACAAATTTCTTTTGTTAACTTCTCCTCCTATAACTCTTTTTTTTAAATTTTTTTAAAATTTATTTTTTCATTTATTTTTATTTTTGGCTGCATTGGGTCTTCGTTGGTGCGTGCGGGCTTTTCTTTAGTTGTGGCGAGTGGGGGTCACTTCTCATTGTAGTGTGTGGGTTTCTCATTGCTGTGGCTTCTCCCATTGCAGAGCATGGGCTCCAGGTGCACGGGCCTCAGCAGTTGTGGCACACAGGCTCAGTAGTTGTGGCCTGTGGGCTCTAGAGCACAGGCTCAGTAGTTGTGGCGCACGGGCTTAGTTGCTCCACGGCATGTGGGATCTTCCTGGACCAGGGCTCAAACATGTGTCCCCTGCACTGGCAGGCAGATTCTTAACCACTGTGCCACCAGGGAAGCCCTCCCATAACTCTTTTACATTCTACTTTTCTCCCCTACTTTCTCCCCTCCATCACCCACAAAGTCCCTTGTGACTGCTTAATATCTGACTCCTTGTGATGATCTACAGAAAATTCCATTCGGTAAGGTGATCTCTCAAGGTTCACTGATGGTTCATATTTAAAAGGTGATGGTGGTAAATATGGTGCAGGGTTTGCTATTATGACTCCCTTTTGATGTTGTCGAGGTCATACCATCACCTATGGTGACTTCAGCCCAAGAGCTGAATTATACAATTTTACAGGGGTTTGTACTTTAGCCAAGTACTGCCAATTTGATACTGATAGTAGATATGCTTTCAGAGCAGCTCATGATTTTGGAATGTTAGGGAAACAATGTGGCTTCCTTACTTCTGGCTGAAATAAAATTTAAAATGGCCCCTCTATTCAGGAATTATTGGAGGCAGCCTGTTGCTTTAGCTACATTAAGACTCTGAGGTATTCTGAACTTGACTCTGGATGCTAAGGGAAATCGTCTTGATGATATTTTTGCAAGGAATACTGCCCTTAGAGGAACCAACAGCAGTCAAACCTTTGTCATAGTCAAAAGGGACATTTCTCCAAACAATAACTTAGGAAATTTGGCTAAAGAACTCCAACAATTGGCCTCAGAAAAGGAAAATTGAGATTGGAAATTCATCAGTTATTGGTTTGATGAAAAAAAATGAGCTCTGGTTTGAACAAAATAGCATTTAGTGTCCTACTGGAGACTCTAAAATTCCGACTCCTTACCACTGTACGTGCATTAAACCATTGGTCTACTGACAAAATGATTGCCTTCATTAATCAATATTGGTGGGGAAACATTAACAGGGCCACAAAAAAGTGCCTACCTCACTTGTCCCACTTGTCCAAATACAACCCAGGAAGTCTGTTTGTAATGCTCCTGGACATTTTAAACTGCTTAATGGACCTTTCAAGTTCAGGCAATTGGATTTCACATAATTTCTTCTGTCTAATGGATATAAATATATTTTAGTTATGGTCTGTATGCTTTCACACTGGACAAAAGCCTTTCCTGGAAGACAAGCTATTGCCTCTTCTGTGACAAAAGTCCTTTAGGAAAAGATTATCCCTACCTGGGGAAGCCCTCGTGAACATCACAGTGATTGAGGAACCCATTTTAACGGCCAGGTGCTTTAAGTTTGTGCCATTTGGCTGGTTTTATAACACTTTCACTGTACTTACCACCCTCAATTCTCTGGTTTAGTCAAACGCACTAAGGACATTTTTAAGACTCAATTGGCAAAATTTGTAGAAGCCTTCCAAATACCTAGGCCAAAAGCAGTGTCACTGATCCTTCTAAATCTCAGAACCATCCCTTTCGGAACTCATAAACTCACTCTTCAAGATAGTTGCTGGATGCCCAGTGCACTTGGCTCCTGCGTTTTTTGATCCACAGCTAATAAAGGGAGAAGTGTTCCAATATTGCAAAGGCCTAATTGCTTCTATTAAAAATAACTGCTTTGGTAGAGCAATCTTTTCACCATGAGCTCTCGGGAGACAATGATCTTAAGCATCACACCTTGTAATCTGGATATTTCGTCTACTGGAAAAAACAGAAAGACTCCAGAAAGACTCCAGAAAGACTCTCTTAAACTTCACGGAAAAGGCCCCATTCAAGTACTGCTTGAATTCAAATACTGCTAACCAACCCTTGCTCTGCCAAGTTCCAAGAAATAAACTCTTGGGTTCATGCAACACACCTAAGGAAAGTGTGGAACCCTGACTGGACCTACGTAACATCCGGTGACCTGAAAATAAAGATTTTCTGGAATTAAGGCAGATGACATCTGATGAGACAGCTTTCTTAAGATATCCAGACCAGGCCTGTTGGAATTTTGTCATTAAACCTTTGATGATGACATAATGCTTCAGATGATCTCCAGTGTCTATGATCTTGATAACATATGGACTTCAGACAAAACGTGCCTGAGAGCTCTTCTTCCTACCCCTCCTTGTTTTCTGGAATGTGACCTTAACAAGTTTCCAATTTGTGCGTTTTCCCTCCAACATGGGACATTACACCCAACAAAGTTCCTTCCTGGAATTGAGGGATAAAAAGCCACTGAAACTAGAAAACCTGACTCTTGATCAGAGATGCTTTCAGAGAAAGATCTTGATCAAAAGAAGGAAATATAAAATTAATAAACAGAAATCTCAATTAAATAGATTTCGAAGACCAGAAGGGGGACCTCCTATGCCCTGTCACAAC
Source organism: Pseudorca crassidens (assembly GCF_039906515.1). Lineage (NCBI taxonomy): Eukaryota > Metazoa > Chordata > Mammalia > Artiodactyla > Delphinidae > Pseudorca > Pseudorca crassidens. The sequence goes on along the minus strand of NC_090300.1, from coordinate 126,166,730 downwards.
AGCAGAAACCAGCAGGAAGAAGAAAGACTCCTCTTATTTCCTGTCAAATACTCAGCCAATGAAAAGCCTTGGACTCTTTGTTTACTGTAGCCTTTCCATGTTTTTTTGTTTGTTTGTTTGTTTGTTTGTTTTGCCATTCTGTAAAAATGTTTTCCTTCCTTTGCTGTGTGGGAACTTGCCCATGGCTCACCATCGTTGTTGACTCTGAACTGCAGTTCTCAACTGATCCTGAATAAACCCATCTTTCCTGAAGAAATATCTGGCAACCCATTTATTTCAGGTCAACAATAGGAAGTACAAGATCATTTTAGAAAATATGCCTAACATTGTAATTGGTAACTCTTACAAAGACAATTAACTGTGGCTGCTCTCTAAGATTTAATTCACAAAAGACAACATAAGCATAGTTGGAAGCATAGTGTTTTAGACTACTGACTATAGCACAAGCAAATGATAAGACTTTGAATTCAACTTATAGTAATATTCTTTACTCTCTTCTAAGTAATTCTGAGTGGGAACAGACTAAAAATTAAAAAAAAAAATTCGGAGAATTTTAAAGCTTTTGCCAGACATCAGAGAGACAGATACACCTACCTATCTCTCGGCATCCATTCTCTATTTCTTCCTTTTAATTGATGAGTCTCCCACCAGTTTAAACTCAGCACATAGCCAGAGCCTGCATTTCACAATTTTCCTTGCAGTTATGAGCAGTCACATAAATGAATTCAGGCCAACTGGGAGTGGACAGAAATGACATGTTCACTTCCAGGTCTTGGCATTAAAATATCATGTATGAGTATGATACTGTGATTTATAATAAGAAATATGTATTTGGTCTCCGTCCCCTTTCCTGGCACAGAGCTCCTAAAGCCCTTAGAATTTCCTAAGTGATGAGAGCAATAAAAGTGTCTCTTGTTATGTTAATGAGATGACTTTTGAGCCCACCCAGGGATGGGGGCTGGTTGCCAGGAGAACAAACCAAGGGCTCAGAGAGTTGGAACTTTTAGCCCCATCCTCCTGAACCTCTAGCTAAAAGAGAGAGGCTGGAGGTTGGATCAATGACCAGTGGCCAATGATTTAATCAGTCGTGCCTATGCAATGAAGTCTCCATAAAACCCCAAAAGAATGAGGTTTGGAGAGGTATTGGGTTGATGAACAGGTGGAGGTGCTGGGAGAGTGGCCTACTTGGAGACACCATGGAAGCTCATCCTTTCTTTTGCCCTATACATCTCTTCCATGTGGCTGTTCTGAGTTATATCCTTTTATAATAAACCAATAATGTAGTAAGTGAAAAGTTTCTCTGAGTTCTGTGAGCGCTCTAGCAAATTAATCAAACCCATGGAGGGGCTTGTAGAAATCGGCAGTCTATAGCCAACTGGTCAGAAGCACAAGTGACATCCTGGATTTGTGATTGTTTCTGAGGGGGTGGGGACAGTCCTGTGGGATCTGATGCTATGGCCAGGTAGACAGTAGGAGGAGGATTGAGTTGAATTGTGAGACACTCAGCTGGTGTCTGAGAATTGCTTGATTATGTAGGGGAAACAAACCCTCACATTGAAAATGGGCACAGAATATTAATTAGGTAGCCCATTCTCTCTTTTTCCTTGCTGTTGGCTGGCATGAGAACATGACCGGATTCATTCTCAGTGATGCAGAAGGGGATAATGACCTATGTGATGAAGAAACAACAAGCCGAACCCTTGATTGAATTTGTGGAGCGATGCTGAAATACCAACCCATTTTTATCAGCAACCAGATTTTTTTTTTTTTTGACACCAGGTTAGCCTTCAGTCTACCTTATATACTCAGTAATATTCATTGCCATTTTAGTGCAAATATCCAAATGTTTACATATAGTAAACTAATCATGCCTTTACCCTTATGCTTTAATTTTGTGTCCAACAGTCTTTAGAAAGACTGAAATGCAGTCTTTTCTAAAATATTAATCCCAAAAATGAGGCCCAAGGAGACACACATATACACACACATAAACACGCGCACACACACACACACACACACACACACACGAAAAGAATACAACAAATAAACCTTAACTATTTTCTTTCGCATAGGAAAATCTTCACTAAATATATCTAATAATAATTTTCTCCTCTGAGTCTACCTGTGAGACAACTTTAATTTCCACAACCATGAGGCACAGGGCTTTAACAGAGATCTCCTTTACCATGGGGTTTATGAAGATCTGATTTACACATTTATTTCCAGAATAGGCTTTCTGTAATCCAAATTGTAATGAAGTTTTGGAAAACATTTAACCTTCATGAGGCATCTGAAAATAATTGCTCGTGAGAATGATAAGCTTGGACCCTCCGGAGGTACTGTATCAACGCTCATATTCATTCTTTCCATTTTCATGTTCACATGAAATTTGTAGGGAACAAAATTTTCAATTTCTGGTAGGCAACAGTGATGTAAGCACGCTGAAACTTGACTGGGCGAACTGTACTTGAAAACTTGAATCTCAATATCTACATTGAGTTAAAAAAATCTTCAGATTGCAAAGGGAAATTTTTTCTGTTTCATTAATTTTATAGTGAATGGTAATTTCTCACATATTTCACCCTCCTGAATATATCTGTTCATTAGCACAAAAATGATAATTCATATAATGCTCATCTAGGTGAGTACTCAATTTTTATGTGCAGTCATGGTGCATTTAAAAATTTTATTTAACACTTTAAAAATGAGTTTCAACCATATCATTGATTTCTTCTGTCACCTGGAAGCCATACAAAGACCAAGGATACGCTAGGTAACCTGATTTAACAAGAACAAGTAAATATTCAAGTTGGAAGAAATATATTCACATATGATTTTATACACAACCACATATGCATGCATATACATGTATGTGAATGCAACTATATATGGATATGTGTTTATATATATTACCTATGCAATTGATAATATACAACAAGTTTCTATCTATACACATACCTATTTGTATATTATCAAATGCATGGGACATGTAACAACATTCATGGCAGAAAAAAAATGTTATTATTAATCCTAAACTTCTAATCTTCTTCAAAATGTCAACTATTGTGACAGGCTAATAGTGTTTCTGATATAAAATAAATAATCTTCAACTTCAAAGAGTTTTTTTTTAATTTTAGAAGGCATTTAATTTTAATTCAGAACATTAAAAATGTTTATAACTCAGTGTAATAACAGCTATCATACTGGCCATTACAAAATTTCCAGTAAGAGGCACTTAACCAGGTCTCATGTGGGAGAAAGTGGAAGGGGTAAGATTTTTAAAGTGGATAATTTTGAGATTGTCTTGAATTGCAAAGAGGAGATAGAGAAATACACACCTCAGCTGTTTCAACATATTAAAGGAATGTCTGTGCAGAAGACAGAGCAAAGAGTGGGTTGCATGTAGATTGACACATGTGGAGAATACTGTGTAAATGAGGTCATGGCCATTTTGAGGACCAGGTGTTCCTATTCGACCCCCAGGATCTCTCAGTTTCCATCCTCACAACATGTTTTGATCATACAAATAGCCATCATAATTAAGAGGATTATTTTGTATTTTTTTAAAAAGTGAACCAAAAACTACTTTGATGGGGGACAGGGGTGGGCAGAATGGGATAAAGTTTTTAACAGGAAGTATTATTCTCCTTAAAAATATTTTACTTGTTCAATGTATCATAATTATGATAGTGCCAGTATAAAGAGATAAATACGTCTTTTACTTTGAAGAGGATATGCCAGACTCAAAGAACGTTTGTTAGTAAAATTATGCATTTAAAAATTTCCTGTGATTTTTAGTTTATTTGCTTCTTCACATCCTAGTGTGTAAAACATAGCGACATGACTCCTAAATGTTTACGTAAATTTTTATATAAATGCAAAAGTTTATGCTGGGAGTATTTGAAATTCACTGAAGTCCACTGCAAATTATAAATACAATTTCCATTTTAAATTACAAAGTATTTTTCTTAAGTAATGATTTTCCACAAGTCTGTTTTCCCATTCATAGATTTTGCTTTTAATTGCATTCCAGGGAATTGCCCCTTTACCCTAAAAATTTGTTTTATATTTATAGATTGAATGTCATATGGCAGAGCAATATAACAAAAATAAGCAGTTTTCAATTTAATTGCTCATATTTGTAAATATTTGTCGTGCAATTCAACCCTCATATAGCAAATTGCCTTTTAATGGTCTACCTTATAAACAGGTGAAGTGTGCAGAGTTACAGGGATTTTTTTTTTTTTTTTTTTTGGCGGTGCGTGGGCCTCTCACTGGTGTGGCCTCTCCTATTGCGGAGCAGAGGCTCCGGACGCGCAGGCTCAGCGGCCATGGCTCACGGGCCCAGCAGCTCCGCGGCACGTGGGATCTTCCCAGACCAGGGCACGAACCCGTGTCCCCTGCATCGGCAGGCGGACTCTCAACCACTGCGCCACCAGGGAAGCCCCGACAGGGATTTTTAATAGCTTTGCCTGTGGCATCTTTTTGCAAAGAATGAATTGTGCAGCTGCCTATTTTTTTTTTTTAAAGTTAGATATTGCAGGTACCTAGATTTTCTATACGACTAAAGTAATTAAAAATAAGAGTCATAACAGTAACTTATTATTACCTCCATTAAAGCAAAAACAACCAATGCTATGCCTAAAAATAAAATGATTTTGAGCCGAATATCAAAATAAGGTCACATGCAGGGCGTAATCTTTGGGTAAGTTAAGTGCCCAGGTTGTTTGGCTACACCTAGGCACATTCTACCACTTTTCTCTTACCCTTTTTGAATTTTACTTCTGTCATGAGCAATGCTTGAACATCAGTTGATTACTTTGGATTATAAGGAGAGGCAGTAACATAGTTGTCCCAAAAGTCTCAGTGCAGGTTTAAGCTTTAATAACTTTAGAAGTATAAACACTATAACCTGAAAAAAAGAAAAGTTGATATTTAAGTTTCTTGAATACTCATTTTCTTTAGTAAATTTTAATAATAAAATTCTATTTGTATTATCATTATTTGTTTGTGGGTCTAAGATTTGAAGATAGTGACACTGACTAAAATATACAAAATATTATAAAACACTTCTATTTCAAAATCTAAAACTTTCTGTTCTTATCTTTCACAACCTATAGACCTAGATTTGGATCTTAATTCTGCTACTATCTGTAGAAATTTGGAGAAAATACCATTTTCTCAGAAGAAAAAAATAAACTAGTAATACTGCCTTGCAGGGTTCCTGTGAAAATTCATAAAAATATATATGCAGTTTCTACAATAGGACCTGCAACTTGGTCAATGCTACTTAACTCTGGGTATTATAATTACTTTTGCAAATTATTCATTTGGTTTTCTTTTATTTAAAACACGATACATGAATAAGACCAACTAAGAAGATAGTAACATGTAAGTGGAGCCCACAATGAAAGATATTATTCAATTAATATGACATTTCTAATTATCGACCACACTACGTTTTTTTAAGCACAGCCCACCTTTTGATAAGCAAAATACTACTAAGGCAATCAATTTAACTTCCACTCTACTCCCTATCACAACTGAATATGGTACAGAAAGGTGATTAGAATTCCTGTTTGAGGATTAGACAAAATTAAATTGCATTCTTTGATCTAACAATAACTGTGTGTCTATGGGCAAATTTCTTAATCCACAATCACCAAATCTCAATTTCTTCATCTGTAGTATCTGGGCAGTTCAAAGCTAACCCAAAGCATTTATGCAATCTAGACCTTTGTAATATGGAAGAAATTGTCTCAATCAGCCTAATCCATATTCAGTGTGAAGTCCAAGGCCCTTCCCAGGGTTTTCACATATTCCCAGACTCTGAAGTGACTCCTATCTTCTGTTCCAAAAAAATCTGTCTTTTGCCACAAGAACATTAACACTCAAAAAGCATGGGCTTTTTCTGTTCTGTTGGCTGTTATTATTTCCAGTGTCCCAAACTCTGTAAATCGATAATACAATTTTTGTTGCATGATGTAATTAACACATGTACTCTTCTTATTTAAACTATCTGCTGTTCAAAATAAAAATAATCATTACGGAGTTTCTCAACTTTTAACAGTATAGCTGGCAAAGGACGTCTTCTCCTGTCCTTCTATCACCAGAAAGTCAGCAGCTCAGAGATTTATTTTCTCACGGTTATGGTTTGTCCTCCCACCTCTTAGAAGGCAAGAGAATGTGTAGTCCTTTTTAGAATAAAAAAAACACTTTGTCTTCCTTTAGATTTGTTGTTTAAAAAAAGTGTGTGAGTTGGGGGGAGACTATATAAAATGTTAAACACATTGCTTGGGTGCATAGTAAGTTCTCAATAAAAATAGTTTCCCCATGAAATGGAGTTCCATACACACATCAGTCTCTTTTGTCATGTAGAGATAGAAGAATCTGTGTGATACTAGAGTTCATGAAATTGGCACTCATTTTATAGATGAGGGAACTGAGGATTGGGGAGATTAATTAATTTGCCCATGGACACACAGCTTGTAAGGTATAGATAGAACCAAGACTGAAAATCAAGATGAACTATTCTGTCAATGACCAATGGCTATAAAAGTTGGTAAATGCTCACTCAATCTGATGCTAATCATAACAGAGACCAGAAACCATTTACTCAATGCCAGTGAACCACGATTTGAGAAGCATGGATTGTTCAAGAATTTCTTAGAGTTCTTTTTGCTTTTGGGGGGGACCATGAATATTGGATTACTCTTTACAAAATGTGTTGAAAATACTGATGTAGAAGTTTTACTATCTCCCAGCCTTAAACATGTAGAAACTTTCTCAACCTTTATTTTCCCTGTTTTGTTCCTTTAAAGTCAAAGCCAACTGCAGTTATTGATGTGAAGAAACATAATTGAACAGAGGAAGACTGGATTTAGCTTAAAAGAAAGTGAGATACCATCTCCTCACATCCTTTTGGAACAGGTTTCTTTTGGGTTGGGTAATTATTTGTTGTCAGGGTGCTGTTCGACACATTGTAGGATGTTTAGTGATACCCCTGGCCTCCACCCACTGGATGTCGGTAGCACCTCCTCATTTGTTACAACAGAAAATGTCTCCAAAAATGTTGGCAAATGTCTTTGGGGAAAGAAAATGGTGAACTAATGCTTTTAGATTATGAATCAAGACATAATCTTAAACTGATGTTCATAATTAGGTGTGTATCAGAATAATCAGAAAAAACTTGTTCAAACATCCCTAGCTGGGCTCCACATTGGGAGATTCTGATCGCACAGGTCTGCTGTGGGTCAGGCAGTCACTTTTATACTAAATCCCCAGGTGATTTGAGCACACATGAAAGATCTAGAAACACTACCATGGAGAACAGGGAACATGCAGCTCTGCTATTACAGGGACAGAAAAATAGACTCTCTGTAGTAAAAACATCACAAGAAGTCTGGCTTGGTTACTCCATATTATCAAGGACACCTGAGTTTGGGAGATATTTGAGTCACCAAAGGAGTCTGGGGACTATTGATGTACACATTAATGAGGATGGAGAGAAAATTTAAGCTAACTTATCTATTCTCAGAGAGTCCATTTCAAGTTGGACCTAGTATTGTGACATAGAATCCCTGTCTAGGAATGAGGTTACAATGAATCAGCCTAGGATTTACATTCAGGGCTTTATTCCCCTTCAGTTAGCTTACAGGCAGAATGGCAAAGTGGCCAAGAGTTTGAGACTTAACTATATTTGATTTCAGGCTGTACCATTTCCCTAGCTGAATAAACTTACATAAGTTGCTTGATCTCTTTCTAAACCTGTTTTCTCATTTATTTATAAAATGAGGAGAATTATACTTCTCTGTGGTTGACAGAATAATGTTCCACCAAATATGTTGACGTCTTAATTCCCAGAGCCTCTGAATATGTTACTTAAATAGTAAAAGAGACTTTGTAGATGTGATTAAGAACCCTGAAATGGGAGATTGTACTGGATTATTTGAGTAGGTCCAATGCAATCGTAAGCACTCTTATAAGAGGGAAATATGACTACAGAAGAGGAAAAGGTGATGTGACAATGGAGTCAGATATTAGGGTGATGTGGGTAGAAGCCAAGGAATGCCAGTGCCCTCTAGAAGTTGGGAGACACAAGGAAGCGATTCTCTCCTGGAGCCTCCAGAAGGAGCTGGCCTTGCTAAAATCTTGATTTTAACCTCATATGACTCACTTAAAGTTTCTCACCTCTAGTACTACAAGAGAATAAATTTATGTGGTTTTTAGGCCATTAAGGTCATGGTAATTTGTTAGAGCAGCAACAGGAAACTAATACATTATCTCTCAGGGTTTCTATGAAGATTGAGTTAATACGTGTAAAGCATTTAGAAGATTCTGTCACACAAAGAGTCAATGTGTTCACTCTTATTATCTATTATATACTGTATGTCTCTAAATCACAACTTTGTTTTAAATAAGCTCTTATTATTAATATATTCCATAACGGTTTCTCAATAAACATGTCAATGATTTCATGGAGGAACAGATACTGTTCTACAAGTTCCAGTACCCCTAGAGCTTCTAAGATTGGAAAAACTTTGATCCAAATTGTATTATGCCCACATTTCATCTGAATGGAGATAGTTTCACTCTGAGATAGTAGGATGCCATTATTAAGAGTTGTAGGGCCACACATGACCAAAAGTCTAAATTTATTGATGAAACCCATAACTTATATTCTTGGGTTCCTAATTCCAAACTATAAGAATAAGTTCTATGTGTAGATTCTTATTATTTTGCTTAAAAATATAGCTGGTTAGAAATTATATTGAAAACTTTTTTCTTTCTTAAAATTTATACCATGTTTTGGCTTTCAAAAGCAAAGATAGCCATGTAAACAAATCACACACATATAAGTAGAAGACAAGATAGCTACCTACCCTCCTGTCTATACAATGAAGACCACTTGATTTGTGATCTTTGAAATTCTAGACCTTTCTAGGTTCATAAAATAGTTCCACTAACACCTTTATAATATGCTCAATTAAAAAAAAACTTTTGCCTATAGCATTTTATTTGCATCGTTATCTATGAGTTAGGTAAGGAATGTACTTACTATTGTCCCATTTTATACATAAAAACATTGAGGCAAAGGGGATTTACTGATATGCCTCATGCTACCTCCTTATGCAATAGTAGAAGAAAAGGCTATACATTCAATCTTCAGACTGCTAATTTAGCATTTTAAACATTTTTGGTATAATTGGTTAGATTTTTCAGGGTCAAGAGGACTAGGCACATTAGTATAACTTCTATGGATTTAGTGCAAGGAAACAGAGATGGAATGTAGAAGATGCATGGCTCTACTGGTACCATCAACACAGTTCCCAGTCTCAAAGTACAGAACGAGAAGAGACTTCACAAAGCTCCAGGGAATCTCTTTAGCACTGTGTTCACTGAGAGACCACACCATCTCGCCTTACCTATGTTCTTCACACAAAGAATTTCCAATGATCGTTTTCTGGTGCTCTTTATTATGAGCTCCATATTCTCCCAGCAACAACCTGAGAGAACACTGATATGATGGTGCTTAGGCCATAGCTTATCACCTCTGGCTTGTGCCTGTCCTCAGGACAATCAACTGTGGCTTTGGCAGTCGAGAGCCTTATTTTCAAGATTCTAGTTCTATTAGACCTCTAATGAAGGCCACTATCCAAGGGTGACATCATATGTGTCTATTGTGCCCATTACATAGCAGGCACCAAGGATGAAAGCATACTTATTTCACTCTGCTCAGATCTTTACTGCTTTACACTGTGCCATTGATTTACGGTATGTAAATATTCTCATACTTAGATCAACGGAAAATGAGAAAGATTCTATTCTGTTGTAGAACATGCATTATTGTCATTTAAAATATGATTAAGCAGTGTATTTTTAAAACTTTTTATACAAGATAAAATGAACTTTAAAAATAAGGTGAAAATACTCTTAGTATTCCATAAGGATGTCAGATTCAATGCATAACCTTTCTGACTTTTTAATAACTGTGTCATGTCTACTGCTGGTAATTATCAAATAAAGTGAAGAACTTAACCTTCTTAGTATAATTATGGAAACAAAGTGACACCTATGTCAGCAGATCTATTATTTGATAGCTCACACCCTCAAATTCTTTAAAGCAACCATAAAAGGGAAATTTGATATTTCTTTTTTTGTTGGTTCTTACTTTTTGGTTTAATCATAACAATGTACATCAGAAGGAATTTGCATTTTTTAAGAGAAATACTAAATATTCATTGAGAGGATTTTCTTCATTTATAAAGGATTACTCAATACACTGTCATGACAATTTCACAGAATGAAAGACATCGCTTTAACTAATCAAACATAGTCACCCACATCAAATGCCCACAGTTCAGAATCGCCCCCTTTAACTCACCATTTCTCACTTTCTTCTCTCCTTCCCTGGTGTCAGTCCTTTAAAAACATAATCCAGAAGCCTGCGTTCTGGATGTTAATGCGTGCTCTGGGAAATTCTGCCACCAATTATTCTTTTCATCTCTTATATTTTGAATCCCTCATTCCACTGCCTTCCTACTCTAAACTGAAGAACAAAATTACTCTTTGGATCTCTGTTTCTCAAGGGACACAACGACAGCACCATTTGTAGGAGTCAGAGTTAAGTCTTCAGCCATGGGGTAAACACTGGACCATTATGAATATCACTTATCCGGACTCATTCTTACATTTAATTTAAAATTTGGTTCATTTTAAACTTTACCTGAAAAAAGAAAAGAGAACATATACTTGATTATTTTTTCTGGTTTAGATGATCCTTAGCATGCCTGCCATATTTTCTGAGCTTTTGAGTTTTCTATCATAAAATGAATTATCTTTCACCTAATACATATTTAGTTTTTATAAAATCAGCCATGATCAAACGAAACTTTGCTATTGAGTTATACATGCAGAAAATTTTGAAGCTTCATTTCTTCCGTGGATGCATCAGAGGCAGTGCCTCACAGTGGTTAGCTAAGAGCTTGGATTCTGGGGAAAGATGGCTGTGTTTATATTCTTCCTTAGATGCTGTACTAGCTGCATGACCTCAAGCAAGTTGCTTAAGATTTCAGAGGTCACATTTGTATCTCAGAGATAATGTCTACAGTTTAATTCAGCAAATATTACACTTTAAAACAGAAGCACAATATAATACTAATGGAGTATCAGTTTAAGTAAGGTTGGCTTAAGGATTGTTGCTTAAGTGAGAGCTGTAGGTCTATGAAGTTTGGGTATAAAACAACAAGTTTGCATTTCCTGTGAGACTTTTCAATGTTTTAAGAGTCCAAATTAACATGAAATATTTTGAATTATAAATGTCGTAAATTATATACAGAAATCAGCATTTGTTCTTCATTTCCATACCAGTCTATACAATTAACATTTAGCATCTGTTTCATATTAGATACATCTTTACATTCAGGCATTTTTCAAGGAACTAGAAGTACTTACCTGCTTAAATTATCCCACTATCATTTTTTCAGCTAAAAGTGGTTTCCAAACATTTAATGAGTTTTTTGACAATAAGCACCTGAAACATAAATCAAACAAATATTATTTAGACTTTATGGTATTCACTATTGTTGCAAAAGATATTAGTACCTTGAGGTGTATTCTGTCTTTTCTTTTTACTAATGAATTCTTGGGGGGCTCCCATGTTTGCCTGAATGTGCGTGTAAGTTAACCGAGAACCTGCAGTATTAAAGATAAATTTAAATGTTTTTTTGGTTTTATTTTATTTTTAACACTAACATGCATTTCTGTAAGAAAAGAGAGTTAACAGTTTTCTTCACTCCAAGTAATGAGTCAATATCTACACAAGTTTTGCTACAAGTAGTTCTTGAAATTATAGATTTCTTGAATTGGAGGAAATTTTGCTAATTAACTCTTACTCCTTAGTTCTATAGATTGAAATATTAAAGCTTAAAGAATTAGACAGGGGCTTCCCTGGTGGTGCAGTGGTTGAAAGTCCGCCTGCCGATGCAGGGGACACGGGTTCGTGCCTCGGTCCGGGAAGATCCCACATGCCGCGGAGCGGCTGGGCCCGTGAGCCATGGCCGCTGAGCCTGCGCGTCCAGAGGCTGTGCTCCGCAACGAGAAAGGCCACAACAATGAGAAGCCCACGTACCGCAAAAAAAAAAAAAAAAAAAAAATTAGAATTTCCGAGAATCAAAATCTATCCTAGACTCAGTCTGTGATCTGAATGTATCATCATTTTCTGTCTGTCTCTCTCTCTCTCCCCACCCCTCCTCTTTTTTTTAAACTAATTTTGCTCCAATATTTTTACATGTTCTTCTAACCTAAATAATTTATTTCCTCTAGAGAATAATATTTACTTTCTGCTGTTTGAGTACATTTCAAGTTATCCATTGTGTAAATGGATTTAAGAAAACTCCATTTTCATCAAAAGTTACTTAATGAATGCAGTCTTCCGGTCCCTTTAATGCTAGCAGTCTAAAACTGACATCAACCAGATTTACTGTTACTCAGAAAGAAAGCATGGAAAGACTTCTAAAATTTAAAGTACTGCTCTTGTAGATTTTAAAAATACTGTCTCTGCTGCCAAGAAGTTTTATATTTCAGATGATTTACCTTTGAGAATGTCTGAGGATCAATAAGAGGGTTGAAGGAGAAGAAAATTAGTAAAATAGGAAAGAAAAAAAAAACCTGAATGAAACATTATAGAAAAACAGAAAGATGTGTGGTATGAGAAGAAAATAAACCATGGACTGATAAAAGAGAGAGCCTTTAAATACCAAAGGTGAGAGACCTGTTCTTTTGAATTAAAAAAATTAGACAAACATGACTTGAGGGAACAACTCACCTATTTTCTTCATCATAAAAAAAAAGCAAGTCATGACATTTTCAGTCAGGTTATGAAGTGAACACATCTCCCAAATGATAACATAAGCATATTTGCAGTCCTGATAGCGGAACCAGTAAAGAAATAAACCGTTGTTTCCAGGGAATGGTAGGCTGTTCCCTACACTCCAGCATTGCATCTTTTCTAGCCACATTCCTAACAACTTTCTCAGAAGAACCATTTCAAAAGTAGCTATTTTTTAAAAAAATAAAGTCCCAAAGGTGGGCATATCTTCATCTTTCATAATGTGTACATTCTAATATCTTCTTCAGAAACCTTTCCAGACCAGTAGTACTTGATGTTCTGCTTCTAGGATTTAGTTTCCCTACCCTTACTTTATATTATATTAGCCTCTATTGAATCAAAGCTAATAATATAATGGTTCAATGTGTAATTTTACAAGTTGGAGCAATGTTGAGGTTCAGTTGTCTGCTCAGTCATGTTGGAAATATTTTAAAATATAACTGTCAGTGTCTCGTGAGTGTAGAGAATGAGCACTCATAAACTGCTGGCGGATAAATCAGTACGCTTTTCTGAAGGACATTTTTTATTTATTATATGTTAATTTCATTAAAATACATCAAATTTGTGTGTAGACAGCAAAGTAAGCTCATGCTTTGGACCTATATAATGGTGCTATAAATGGACAGATTGACAGAAAACATTAAAATGAGAATATAAAAGACATCCTTATTGGACTTCAAAACAATAGATATGTCCAGAGTTTAGGGACAGGACCAAAATGTAGAACTATGAGTGGAGCTAGAACTGCACACCTGCTCGAGTTTGAATTTGAAAGTAGGCACTGGCAGTCAGGAATGGGATGTAAAAGAGATTGCCATGGGAGTAGACAAAAAGAAGTTTAGGTTCAGGAAATGCTATGAAGAGAACAACTTGCAACAACTGCCTCTCTTTTTTCCTGTTTTCCTACAGGCATCTTTAACTAGGTTCATTTCACAGATTAAGTGTAACACATGTTAAAGTGAAAGCAGTAAAACTGCCTCTCTTTTTTCTTTTTCTGGGAAATGAGGGTGGGGACACTATTTACATTAGCTAAAAACTGCCTAACTTTTATTTTAGTCGACAATCAAATTTAAATTTGGAGTGACATGTTGAGAGAGCTTTTGCTGTTATTTTTTTATTTTTATTTATTTTATTTATTTATTTTTGCGATACGCAGGCCTCTCCCTCTCCCTGTTGTGGCCTCTCCCGTTGCGGAACACAGGCTCCAGACGCGCAGGCTCAGCGGCCATGGCTCACGGGCCCAGCCGCTCCACGGCATGTGAGATCTTCCCGGACCGGGACACAAACCCGCGTCCCCTACATCGGCAGGCGGACTCTCCATCACTGCGCCACCAGGGAAGCCCTGTTGTTATTTTGTAAAGGAAAGTAAAATAGATGAAATACAGCATCAGATATTATCTTACCAAGTTCAGCACTTATGTCCCTAATGTTTATATTATCACCTCTGGTAATTGTCTCCCCCCAAAAAATAAAAAATTAAAATACATATTTTAAACTAGATTCTACTAATTTGTAACAGACAACATAAAAACTATAAGACATGAATAGCAATAGGTTAGAGACAATGTCTAAGTAGAACACTAGATCAGTGATTTCAGAGATTCACTAAATGGTGTGCCGGTGTATCTACCATGCCCATTAATCTGCCACAGAATTATTCTTTACTAACTTGTATAATGGGGATGAAAACACATTAAATTTAACTCTTAAGGAATCTTTATGGTTCCAGTTTATGAAATACCATCCACATTTGATTCAAACTAAAGCACTTAAGAAATGCAATCCTTATTGAAAAGAATACCCCTTGAAGACAGCATGTTTTTTATCGAGAAGTTAGAGTTCACTAATAATAAAATGAAGGACATGTTTGTTACAAAAAGTAAAACTCTTTTAAAGGTGAATACGTTATAGGGAGGAATAGGTAAAGAGGTATTTTCCTATCATTACAGGTAACATTTTAAGGAACCTAATGTTCTGGCTGAATGATGGCCAAGCTGTATTTGAATTGCAAAGATGTGTTTAGACTATATCGCAAAAGTGTTCCTATACCACACATTGTATTTTTCTCTTATGATTTTATATGCTCTTTCAAGTTAGTTCATCAGCATAATCACTTTCAGTTCTCCAACTGCTGCTATATAATTTATGAAAAATGTGAAACAAACTAAAAGGTGGTTTGGATAATGTATTTCAAATTTAACCCACTGAAATAGTGACATTAATATTTTTAAACTGTCTTTAACTGCAGTTATGTATGCATACAATTTAAAGAGAAAAATAATTCCATGAGATTTCTTATGAAAAAGAGCGGTTTCTACCACCCACTCCCTATTTTTCTCTCTTCTAAAGTTTTCTTTCAGTTAGCTCACTATTTTTTAATTTACCTCTTTAAGGCTAAATTATGTGATTATATTTTGACTTTTTAGGGTTAAACATTACTGATTTCCAAACATAGAAGATGAAGAATTAACTGTCTTTGTTTCCCTTCTCATCACCTACTTAAATGCTCTCATCATCCCAATTCAGTTACATGGTAATTTTGGTTAGATCTATGAAAATAATGCAAAAGTGATGCATACCTAACTATGAGGTAAACTGTTAAATTACTTTTAATTAAATTACTTTTAATTTTTACTAATTTTTTTCTTCTTAGTCCTGTAATTCCTAGTTGCTTTTTTTTATTGCTGGTGTTGGTTTATTTGCTGAGTTTTCAATGTACACTTTCTATTATACTCATTCATGTCTAAATCTCCTCTAAAACATGGAGGTCCATCAGGTATTGCATCAGTTTCATCTTTCCAAAGATGTCTCCTAGAATTGGGGTCACCTGGTCTGGACTGGTTGCCCTCTTTGTTAGTTGCAGTTGTCATCTTGAGATTTCTATCAACAATTTCCTGGGGATTCCCACCAGATCTCTAGTTTATGTATCCTAAGGTATGTATCCTTCCCTCTTTAGCTCCTTTGTTTTAGTAAAGAACATTTGCCAGAACCATCTACAAAATGGCAAATGAAGAAAAATGTCTCAGAATATTAAATAAAAATTATTTATTGTTTCCTGACTCTTGACTGAGTGTTTAGTTTTGAATAATATTCAAGGTTGAAAATAATTTTGATTAACATTTTGAAGGTATTGCCCCATTGCTTTTGGCTTCCAATGTTAACATTGTGAAATCTGAAGTCACTGTGTTTCCTTATTTTTATATGACTAATATTTTTTCCCTCAAATTTTATTGAATGTTTTCTTTGTCCACAATGCTCTGGAATTTCATGTGACTTGATGTGGTCCTACTTCTAAACATTGTGCTAGGCAGGTCAAATTATGTTCTTGTATAATATTGGGGGACATTTTGTTTTATTTTGTGTATCATATTACACTGTTTTCTCTATTCTCTTTTTCAGATGTTAGGTTTCCTGAAACAGACCTCTGATTATCATATCATCTCTTTATTTTTCTTATTTTTGTCATTTTGCTCTCTTTCAAGGAGATTTCTACAATTTTATATTCCAATATACCTATTGCATTTTTAATTTTGCCATCCTTGCCTTAATTTCCTATAGGGCAATTACCAGAGTGTCTTTTTATCTTTTATATAACTTTTGTTTCATGGTTGCAATATAATATCTTTTAACTCCCTCATATTATTAGTGCTAGTTTTTTTAAGCTTTTCTACTCTTTACATAATTTTTACTTCATTCAAATTGGGTTTTCCTTGATTTATTCTCTTCCTATTAGAGGTTTCCCTCAGATGTCTGGTAATCCTTTATTGTCTGCTTGTATTTAAAGTGGAGACTGAAAAGCTAACTTTAAACTTTGGGGTCTTGGCTGTAACTTGTCTCCTGCAATGTGGTTGGCCTATTTATTTGGGGAAACTTAGCTATTAAGATTTTTGTGCCTTTTGAGCTCATTAGATATCCCCATGGAGAATCTGGCAATTTCCTATCTGTAGAGAAAAGATATGTTTCCTAGCAATTGCAGAATCGTGTAGAACTCTGGATAGCTCAGAAAATAAAATACTTAATTAGATACTTCATCCTGCTGTGTCAATAAGAGTCTAATTAATTAGGAGACAGAAATCACATAGTAATTTGAACAGAGAATGTGATATACAAAGAATTATTAACTGTAAAGGGTAAAGAAAATTCTAAAGAATATCCTCTGGCAGAGAGAGAATCCCAAAGAAAGGAACATCCATGGAAGGGAGGCCCCATTGTCAAGACTGAAGTTCAGATCTCATTGGAGAAGATGTGCTTGCAACCCTACAGGATAATGGTGTATTTGGTTTGGTCTAGGCCAAAGCTAGTTCACAGTTGCTGGGCAAACAGAAAACACACCTCTTGGATGTAGGTGCTGAGGCTGGTGGGCAAGGGAACCACAGTCAGGACTGGTATGTTAGTTTACATCTCTTCTGGGTACAGATGAGCAAGAAACTGAGGCCTGGGGAGTCAAAGAGGAAACACCCCTTTAAGGTACAGAAGGGTGAAGTAGTGAAAATGACCTCTGGGCACCACTACAATGAACTCAGTTGGAATCCACCTGAGGAGACACTGCTGAAACTTACTGGAAAGCTATTCACAGTGGTGCTGCTGAAACTTGATTAGCTATGAGCATCACTCGGTGTCTGCCTGATGAGAGCCGCTGACAATTGTAAGAGAAAAAATGAAGCAAATGGAAGCATATCAGGACCAAAAAATAAGTCCTATCTCCTCCAGTGTCCCTGCAATGCCCTCCTACTGATAAGTCTAAAATTGTGCCTGCGGCAAAGGGTAAATATTAATAGAGTTCAGCTCCATTATCACAGATCATGAGGTGTGGATTCAGCACTGAAGACAATGAATTATAAAGTGGCACAAACTTTCATTTTTGATACTTTTAACTTCTATCTACCATCTTGCTAATTTTCTTAGTCCAGAGACCTTCTGTTTCCTTACTCTCCAGAAAATAAAACTACAGTCATTTGCTAGGTTAGGAAGGAGTATCTACTGGAATGGCTGTCTGCATTGAGCACGAGATAGGTCTGGCTGCTTCTTTAACAGATTTCCTACATATTTCATTATTTTAGAACTCCCCAAACCACCAACCTTTTAGCTCTGTTGATCCTAATACCTCAGCCACTTGAGGGTTTGCTACATAACTTTATTTGGTTCATGTTTTCCCATACTTTTGGCTTACAATTCAATTATCTTAGATTTGCCAAATCATGTGCTCAAGTCCAGTTTCACAGTTTTCAGGTCACAATACAAAATGAAGTGGGAATCCTTGTTTGAAAATCATTAAAAATGTCAAGATAGTGACAGCAGCCCATTAAACTGACTGCAGGACATATCTATGTGTGGGGACTTTTGTGACTGCACTGGTTGTCCACTCACAAAGCCGGCCCTGCATTTACTAACCTTCCCTCTGTTTTCTAAGTTCAAATCCTCTTGGGTTTTATTTTTTTTTCTCTTTCAAATGTTTCATGTCCTTGTAATGTTATGCCTTAAAAAATGTAGATCCCTATATACTCTTTTTTCTTGGCATCCCAAAGAATTTGAGAACAGATATATTTGTCTACTCTGCCATCTTTTCCTGAAACTTTGTTGTTTACATGTCTAATGTAATGAAGGGTTTGCTGCTTCTCACTTCAACTGAAACTCTCAAGTTCTGATATCATAAATAGAGCATGAAAATATAAATTTTGTATTAAAAATGTATTTAATAAATTAAGGGATAAATCCCTTAATTAATTATCTTCCTATATAGGTGTCTGATAAATCACAATAAAAAGAATGGAAGAGAAATATGAAGCCCTATTTTTCCTCAATTTCACCATAATTTTTCTTCCTTCTTCCCCTTTCTTCCTTCCTACTTTCTCTCCTTCCTTCCTACATTCTTTTCTCTTTCTTTCCTTTCTTTGCTTCATTCTTAGATATTGACCACAGAGGAAAACTCTCAATAGTAAGGTAGTACATGCTCTAGAAAATGGAATTCAATAAATTTGTATACTTAAACTCCTATGTGCAATAAATAACACTTTATTTTATTTCTAAAACTCAACTTCCATTTTGAGAGTCACCTATTTTCCAGGCTGATGGAAAATGTAATCTTAGTAATAACTGAAGTTTTTCTCCTTTCTTAGGTGTTTTCCAAGTCCTCTTCCTAAGTATTTTAATTTAGATTAAACTCACTGTCTTAATGTATAAATTGCAAAACTGCAGTGGTTCAATGTAAACTTTTGCTTATGGAAAGTTCAAAATGAATGCTCTTCATTAGTAGGCAGGTCGACTCTAAGTGGTGATTAAAGACTTGAGTTCCTTCTGTGTTTTTGGATCCACCATCTTTAAACCCTGGCTCCCAAGGTCATGATGGAAGGGGTGGGGGACATGGATGGGAGTCTGTGGGAAGTTTATTGCTGTGCATCACTTCCCATCTCATTGGCCAGAACTTAACCATATTATTCCTGCTAACTGCAAGAGAATGAAGAGAAAATGTGTTTTATGGTTAGCAAGCAATCTACCATACCAGGATTTTATAAAAGTTCTTTGATCTTATTTGATATCAAACTTATTGCCTACAACTGCTCAATTTTAAATAATATATGATGAATCTGTAGTATTTCTTGATTCAAGTTTATGAAGTGTTATCTAGAAATAAGGAAATCTTATTATTTTTCTTCTCAAATATACAGTTCACATCAAAAAGAATTATTACATTATCAATAGAACTTTGACTCTGAATACACATACAGTGTTATGATAAACTCAATTTTATATTAAACACTATCTCTCAATACTGTGACACATACTTTAAGGGAAATCACTGGGTTGAATGAGAAAAATAAACTGCAAATCTTGTTCCATTGCTTCTCAGCCACTTCGTTACCAACCCCATTAGTTTTCCCACAAAGAGAAAATTGATGTTGAGTATCCAGTTGCTACAGGTCTGATGAATTGATTTATTTCCATGAGCATTCATCAATGCTCATGTGGCATAAAGCTTTGAATGGCTAATATTACTGGCAAACCAAAGAGAGAGGAGTGTTGTTGAAAGGAGCAGAGGCACTAGTGCCTAGGAACCCATCAAATAAAAATGAGAATTAATGAGACTGCAAATTGAGAATCCCTGGAAATCACAGCTCCATGATTTTGTATTAAGGCAAGAGGAGTTAGTGTCAGTCACAGCTTCCTTAGTAAAGAAAAGGGAACCTGTTCATTTAGCTATTTCTAACCAATGTGGTTGAGTTTCTGCTTCTCATTAGAGAGAGAGAGCACTGTGGTTTCCCTTAATGTTCTAGGTGACTGAATATTTCATCTTTTAAAGAAAAAGAGGTTACTAAAATTGTCCTAAAATCTCACTGCAGATCGGATGTTGTAGAGACAAAATTAGATTGGAAAATCATACTTCTCAAAATTTGCATTGTAAAGTTTTGTAAAAAAATTCTTCATCCGTAAAAACAAACCAGCATAAAGGTACGAAATCTAAGTTTGGGTATTAAATTTTAACAAGTTTCTTTCACTTAAAATTAAATATGGAATAATCAGAGGCTGAAATATATATTTAGTACTTTCTCTTCTATAAGTATACCATTAGAGTAACCCTTGCTTTTTATTGGAAAATATAATTATACAGTGATAATCTAAAGATGTGATCTTTTTTGATGGCTCTAAGACTTGGTCTCAATAGGAATCCATCTTATTGTTTTGTATGTTTATTTTGACGCCACTTGAACCTTAATGGTGCCTTCAAGCAGAAAGAATCATTACATTGTCACACTTTATTGATATTGTCTGGGGTCTCTGTTTCTTTTTCACTCTCTTTCAATGCAAATTACATACATAATTTTGGAAATATCTCTTTAATCACCTTTCTCATTGCTGATCCAAGAATCCCCAATGACCTCCTCTTGCTTAAAACATTAATATATTCAATGTCATCAGAATTCAATGTTATTCATCAATATATTTAACAGATGTCAGACTTGTCTCCTCATTGATCCACAATCTCAACATATTTATCCCTACAGTCATGGTTTTGTTTATCCATTTCTAGAACCAGAAATTCCCTAATTACTTTTACCTGACAATTTAAGTGTATTCCTCCCAAGTTAAGGTTACATTTTTACAGGTTTCACAGGGACTTCTAAGGTTTCTGCAGGTCACAACCCTCTATTCATCCTATTTGCTTCTGTTGCATTGAATTGTTCTCCAATGATCTTTATGCTTTATTCCTACTCTTAGGTACTTTATTATAATAGTACACTGTTAAATTGCCAAATATTTTTTTAAAGGAATTCCTTTATTTTTATTATTTATTTATTTATTTTTGGCTGTGTTGGGTCTTCGTTTCTGTGCAAGGGCTTTCTCTAGTTGCAGCAAGTGGGGGCCACTCTACATCGCGGTGCGCGGGCCTCTCACTATCGCGGCCTCTCTTGTTGCGGAGCACAGGCTCCAGACGCGCAGGCTCAGTAATTGTGGCTCACGGGCCCAGGTGCTCCGCGGCATGTGGGATCTTCCCAGACCAGGGCTCGAACCCGTGTCCCCTGCATTGGCAGGCAGATTCTCAACCACTGCGCCACCAGGGAAGCCCGCCAAATATTTTTAATAATAAAAGTTAGGGCATGGAAAATATTGTGGTATATTAAAAAATGCATGCAAGTTTTTGGAGATAATTTAAATTGATAAGACTTTCTACAGTGCAAATTTTGACAGCTTCTATCCTGAGCTTAATAATATCCATGAACCAATCATCCTGAAAACCCATCCAACTTTTCTGCATATGATAAAATATATGAAAGTCAAAATACTTAAATGAATCTCATTAAGTATAATTCCTCTTATATAGCAAATACTTTATTTCTTCAATATGTGATGAGATTGTAAAAATTAATAAAGAACAGACCAACAATGTGATTTTTACAATTGGCAAGTATGTGAACAGATAGTTCATAGAAAAGCAAGTAAAATGACTCAGACTCAGACTTCTTTTAAAAAAATAGCTTAACCTCAATCTTAATGGAATTATTAAAAAACAAAACTGAAGTAAAACAACATTTTTTTCAGTTATTAGATTAGCAAATATCATGGCTTTTACTAAAATCCCATAGGTGGGAAAACGTGTGTGAAAGAAGCACACAATGCCGGTGTCATTTGCAAAATGAAAAATTATACAAGACGGCAACAACTGAAACTAAAACAGGAACTATGTTGGATCAAGTTAAAAACTTTTCCATTGAAGAAGTTAATATAGCATATGCTATCTGTATATTTTAAGAGTCAATCCAAAATATTAAGAGGAAACAGTATGTGATGAGTGCCACAAATGCACAATCCATAGGGTCACTGAAGATATTCTAGTCTAACTGAATTATGCTTGCTCTTTAGATGCAATTTTCAATCTAGAATATTTATTGAGTGCCACTTTGTTAGGTGCCACAAATTAAAAGCCATTAAAAACTATTATTAAAATAAAAAGAATAGATCATTCATTAAGTGTGAAAACATAAGAATCCTAAATATGTGTATGTGTGAGTTGTTGTGATGTGTCTGTGTGTGCGAGTGAATGTATTAATCAGGATCCTCCAGATAGGATAGGATATTTTCTATTTATGTATTTATTTATATTGAGTATAGTTGATATACAATGTTTCAGGTGTACAGCAAGGTGACTTGATATATATATTCTTTTTCAGATTCTTTTCCAATATATGTTATTAGAAGATATTGAATATAGTTCCCTGTGCTATACAGTAGGTCCTTGTTGTTTAAAGCTATTTTATGTATAGTAGTGCGTATCTAGGACAGGATATTTTCTGTGTATAAAAAGTCAGTGATAGGGGCTTCCCTGGTGGCGCAGTGGTTGGGAGACTGTCTGCCAATGCAGGGGACGCGGGTTCTTGCCCTGTCCGGGATGATCCCACATGCCGCAGAGCGGCTGGGCATCTGAGCCAGGGCCGCTGAGCCTGCGCGTCCAGAGGCTGTGCTCCGCAACGGGAGAGTCCACAACAGTGAGAGGCCCGCGTACTGCAAAAAAAATAAAAAATAACAAAATAACAAACAACAAAATCTACTAAATGCCTTTGTCATGATGTTACAACTGTGACTTTGGGCAAATTACATATCTTTTCTCCATTTTATCATATGTATACTTCATAAAGTTTTACTAAGGATTAAACAAAAATTAAGTTAAAGGTTTTAGGTAAAGTGTTTAGAAAAAGGCCCAATAGACAGTAAGCTTTCAACAAACATTAGCTATTACTATTTCCACAATTATTAGTCTTGATGTTACTATTGTTGTTATCACTAAAATGTAAATAGACCTCAACAAAATAGTTAAGAGTCAGTCCAGTTTTATATTTTCATTATAGTATTTATTTATTGAAATTTTAAAAACATTTTTTATATTTTTAACATCTTTATTGGAGTATAATTGTTTTACAATGGTGTGTTAGTTTCTGCTTTATAACAAAGTGTATCAGCTATACATATATATATATGTTCCCATATCTCTTTCCTCTTGCATCTCCCTCCCTCCCACCCTCCTTATTACACCCCTCTAGGTGGTCACAAAGCCCCAAGGTGATCTCCCTGTGCTATGTGGCTGCTTCCTACTAGCTATCAGTTTTACATTTGGTAGTGTATACATGTCCATGCTACTCTCTCACTTTGTCCCAGCTTACCCTTCCCCCTCCCCGTGTCCTCAAGTCCATTCTGCACTAGGTCTGTGTCTTTATTCCCATCCTGCCCCTAGTTTCTTCATGATCTTTGTTTTTTTTTTAGATTCCATTTATATGTGTTAGCATACAGTATTTGTTTTTCTCTTTCTGAATTACTTCACTATGTATGATAGCCTCTAGGTCCATCCACCTTACTACAAATAACTCAATTTCAATTCTTTATATGGCTGAGTAATATTCCAATGTATATATGTACCACATCTTCTTTATCCATTCATCTGTCGATGGACACTTAGGTTGCTTCCACGTCCTGGCTATTGTAAATAGAGCTGCAATGAACACTGTGGTACATGACTCTTTCTGAATTATGTTATTTTCAGGGTATATGCCCAGTAGTGGGATTGCTGGGTCATATCGTAGTGCTATAGTTAGTTTTTTTAGGAACCTCCATACTGTTCTCCATAGTGGCTCTATCAGTTTACATTCCTGCCCACAGTGCAAGAGGGTTCCCTTTCTCCACACCCTCTCCAGCATTTATTGTTTCTAGATTTTTGGATGATGGCCATTCTGACTGGTGTGAGGTGATACCTCATTACAGTTTTGATTTGCATTTCTCTAATGATTAATGATGTTGAGCATTCTTTCATGTGTTTGCTGGCAATCTGTATATCTTCTTTGGAGAAAGGTCTATTTAGTTCTTGTGCCCATTTTTGGATTGGGTTGTTTGTTTTTATGATATTGAACTACATGAGCTGCTTGTAAATTTTGAAGATTAATCCTTTGTCAGTTGCTTCATTTGCAAATATTTTCTCTCATTCTGGGAGTTGTCTTTTTGTCTTGTTTAGAGTTTCCTTTGCTGTGCAAAAGCTTTTAAGCTTCATTAGGTCCCACTTGTTTATTTTTGTTTTTATTTCCCTTTCTCTAGGAGGTAGGTCAAAAAGGATCTTGCTGTGATTTATGTCATAGAGTGGTCTGCCTATGTTTTCCTCTAAGAGTTTTATAGTGTCTGGCCTTACATTTAGGTCTTTAATTCATTTTGAGTTTATTTTTGTGTATGGTGTTAGGGAGTGTTCTAATTTCATTCTTTTGCAAGTAGCTGTCCAATTTTCCCAGCACCACATATTGAAGAGCCTATCTTTTCTCCATTGTATATTCTTGCCTCCTTTAACAAAATTAAGGTGACCAGGCTTCCCTCGTGGCCCAGTGGTTAAAAGTCCACCTGCTGATGGAGGGGACACGGGTTCTAGCCCCGGTCCGGGAAGATCCCACATGCCACAGAGCGGCTGGACCCGTGAGCCATGGCTGCTGAGCCTGTGTGTCCAAAGCCTGTGTTCTGCAACAGGAGAGGCCACAACAGTGAGAGGCCCGCATACAGCAAAGAAAATAAAATAATAAAAAAAATAAGGTGACCATATGTCTGTGGGTTTATGTCTGAGCTTTCTTTCCTGTTCCACTGAGCTATATTTCTGTTTTTGTGCCAGTATCATACTGACTTGATTACTGTAGCTTTGTAGTATAGTCTGAAGTCAGGGAGCCTGATTACTCCAGCTCCATTTTTTTTCTCAAGATTGTTTTGGCTCTTCGGGGTCTTTTGTGTTTCCATACAAATTGTGAAATTTTTTGTTGTAGTTCTGTTAAAATGCCAGTGGTAGTTTGACAGGGATTGCATTGAATCTGTAGATTGCTTTGGGTAGTATAGTCATTTTCACAATGTTGATTCTTCCAATCCAAGAACATGGTATATCTCTACATCTGTTTGTATCATCTTTAACTTCTTTCATCAGTGTCTTATCATTTTCTGCATACAAGTCTTTTGTATCCATAGGTAGTTTTATTCCTACGTATTTTATTCTTTTTGTTGCAATGGTAAGTGCGAGTGTTTCCTTAATTTCTCTTTCAGATTTTTCATCATTAGTGTGTAGGAATGCAAGAGATTTCTGTGCATTAATTAGTAGTATCCTGCTACTTTACCAGATTCATTGATTAGCTCTAGTAGTTTTCTGGTAGCATCTTTAGGATTCTCTAGGTATAGTATCATGTCATCTGCAAACAGTGACAGCTTTACTTCTGTTCCAATTTGGATTCCTTTTATTTCTTTTTCTTCTCTGGTTGCTGTGGCTAAAAGTTCCAAAACTATGTGGAGAGAGTGGGCAACCTTGTCTTGTTCCTGATCTTAGTGAAAATGGTTTCAATTTTTCACCATTGAGAATGATGTTGGCTGTAGTTTTGTCATAAATGGCCTTAATTATGCTGAGGTAAGTTCCCTCTATGCCTACTTTCTGGAGGGTTTTTAACATAAATAGGTGTTGAATTTTGTCAAAAGCTTTTTCTGCATCTATTGAGATGATCTTATGGTTTTTGTTCTTCAATTTGTTATTATGGTGTATCACATTGATTGATTTGCATATATTGAAGAATCCTTGCCTTCCTTAGATAAACCCCACTTGATCATGGTGTATGATCCTTTTAATGTCCTGTTGTATTCTGTTTACTAGTATTTTGTTGAGGATTTTTGCATCTATGTTCATCAGTGATATTGGCCTGTAGGTTTCTTTCTTTGTGACATCTTTGTATGGTTTTGGTATCAGGGTGATGGTGGCCTTGTAGAATGAGTTTGGGAGTGTTCCTCCCTCTGCTATATTTTGGAAGAGTTTGAGAAGGATGGGTTTTAACTCTTCTCTAAATGTTTGAAAGAATTCACCTGTGAAGCCATCTGGCCTTGGAATTTTGTTTGTTGGAAGATTTTTAATCACAGTTTCAATTTCAGTGCTTGTGATTGGGAATCACAGCCAATGTTTGGGTGGGGGCTTTGGAGCTGTGATGTTTAAGGTGTAGATATACCCATCTGCCTTCCTTGAATCAGGGAGGAAAATAAGAAGGGGAATGATGGTACCAACTGTCCATGGGATATTTATTGGGTTAAAACTTCCTTCCCTAAGCTACTGATCCAATAAAAAAGAAAGGTAACAAACTACAAAATAGGGCAAAAAGCATTAGAAAGTATCTATACTATTTGAGAAGCTGGAGCATTTCATTCTTTGAAAGGTGATACCAGCTGGCATCAGTTATGGATAAAATAGTTGCCTTAAAAATTTACAATGAAGCTTTAAGAAATCACCAGGATTACGACATTGAATTCAAATGGATTCAGTTTTCGGACAACAGTCTGAACTGTAAGACACTATTATTCTTAGACTAATTTCATCACTAAGAACACAAACAGGCAGTAGATAATGCAGCTTTTGTTATAATTTAAGAGTCAGGTAGATGATGAAGAAGGGCACTGGCACCTTTCAAATACACTAGCAGACCTCTTTTAGTTTCACAAGTTCTAGAAAACATTTACTTACATTTGATAGCAGTAAAACTACCAACAGTAAAATCAGGAGGGGTTATGAGCACTGAAGTTGTTTTGTTTTGTTTTGTTTTGCTTTTGGTTTTCTGCCAGTCTTGCAAGGTTTCACAGCTGGGGTTACCCTGCATTAATCAACCGCAAAGAAAGCTGAAAATATGAATATTGACAGAAGTGTCCTTTAACACAAAGTTTTCATTTTACAAATGTACTCTACTTGCCAGTGTGATTGTGAAAAAAGATATTAAGATATTAATTTTGTGTATGTAAGTCATTAACATGTGTTTCTAAATTAAAGTAATGTTTTGAAGTTGGAAACAATTTGGGTTCGCTTGTATTTCTGATCCAGGTTTCAATCTGATGAGTTCTGAATTTAAGTTTGAACATTTCTTTAAATACACAATTTAATTGATTCAAAGATTACTCTTCTAGAGCTTACAATACAAAAAGGCATTAGAAAATGATCACCTTGCTGATGCACAGCAGGGGACTTAAAGCTTGGAGAGAAGCAGATTGATTGTAACAGTGTTGTACACAATACCAATAGAAAATCAGTGGTGGTCTTTGCTGTTGTGTTTATACATTTTAGATACATTTATATTTACGGAATGTAAGAAAGTTTTGCTTAGAAATTCTTGAAAGATCATGGCTTCTACATTTCAATGTGCTTTTTAACTTTTTTTAATTAACAGCTAAAATAAAAATATATGCTTTAACAGTCCTCTCTCATTATGGCATCTAGTAAGTAAGCATGTGTTAATTTGTGTAACCTATTATCCTTAGCATCTTTTGTTTTTGGTTCCCACTTTCAGAAGAATTGGCATTAATTATAACAGTAGAAGGAATTTTAAAATGTCAGTTCAAAATTTTACAGCTTGAAACAGCTCATCCTTCAATAACTAAGTCAATAAAACTAACAATTTAATTTAAACAACAATGCTGTTTTTTAGGCCTTGTGGAGTCATCACAATTAGTAAATCATAATTAGTATTTTATTGATATCCATGCACCAGGTTGCTGAGCATCATCAGGAAACTATGATGACTGGTGGTAATTTGATAAACATTCAGAACCATGGCATTAATTATATGCCTTCTAATTACATCTGAAGTTAATGAATATATGTGAATATTGTGGAGATGAATTTCAAGGACAGCTCATTCTTAATTATAAGACAGTTTTTTTCCCTAATATTCTAATTATAACTTTCCTAGTTACCAGCTTTTAGATGAAACTAGGCCTATCTAAAATATTAAATTTGAATACTGTTCACACATAACAATCTGTTTTCTAAAATGGTAGCGATTGATTCAAAAGAGCAGTCAATGTAATTTCTGCACAATATGATGAAGAAAAAAGCTATAAAGTATCTTTTAGATGGAGATAAGAAGAGAAAAATATCCATAAATATGATGACTAGAAAAACCTTAAATTTAAATGATTTCACTAATTTTGCCTCTATGTTTGATATAGAACCTTTATAGAAGTTATGCCAAATGTAGCTTTATATATTTATTTAACATATAAATTAAAAGAATTACAATAGGAAAAATATATATTTTCATAGGTTTAAAAATTCCTTATCAGTCCAGTTTGTAAATATCTTTTTCTTTATTGATGGGGCTGGAGAAGGAGGAAAGGGTCATCCTTAGTCGGCGCCATTTAAACTTAATTAGCAGAGTGTATATTTGAATAGCCATTTTAATAACATATTAGCTAGAAAGTAAATATATACGTATTTTCAATTTGAATGACAATAGAAATCTGTGGTAATGTCTACAGAATTCAGATGTTGTATCTCTTCAGAGTACTATCTATAGGGCTCCAAAATCATGAAGGTTAGTTAAGGCTTTCAGCTCACTGGTCACCATCCAATCGGCAGCTGATACCCTTGCCTTTGAAGGCTTCCTGCTGTTTCCTTCTTCTGCCCAGATCCCTGAGATTGAAGGGCTACTGATCAGGCAAATTAATATCATAGTCTTAATAGTCTTGATAATATGGGAAATACTGTGCCCACAATGTAGGGAGAAAAAGCTAAAATGAGAAAGAGAAAGAGGGCAAGAGAGAGAAAGAAGGAAAAACAACATAACACTAAAAACAAAACTCCCAGGGAACTTATTTTTCCAGAAGTAGGAAAAAAAATGTTTTTTCTAGTGTACAAATAGAACCAGAGTCTTCAGTGACTAACTAAACTTTATTAATTCTCCAAGTTTATTTTAATTGATGGTGAGATTATGGACCTGGAGATTGGGGGAAATGATTCTTAACCAGATACTACAAACACCTACTATAAACAGGCCATTGAATTTCTCCAAAATTAGGGGTCTGGTGTAGAGAAGCTATGAAGTTCCTTACTAACTACAAAATTCAATGCCTATGAAAATGTAACTAGCACCAAATACTGTGATTTATGTTTAGAATAACCTGTTATTCTTGCACTTATGAATCTTAATTAAGGAATATACTCCAAATGGTCAGTGTTAAAAAAGAAAACAAACAAAAAAGGAAACTTTACTAATTATTGAGTCATGGATTTCGTTGAGCACTCTGAGCAGTTGTATTTTTAAAATTAATAAATTAATTAACTATTTTTAATATTTAAATTTGTTTATATTTAAATAAGTTCTTAGATTTTTTTTTTTTTTTTTTACCAGTACGCGGGCCCCTCACTGTTGTGGCCTCTCCCGTTGTGGAGCACAGGCTCCGGACGCACAGGCTCAGCGGTCATGGCTCACTGGCCCTCCGCTCTGTGGCATGTGGGATCTTCCCGGACCGGGGCACGAACCCATGTTCCCTGCATCAGCAGGCAGATTCTCAACCACTGCGCCATCAGGGAAGCCCAGATTTGTTATTTTTAAAGTAAACCTTGCTTACATACTGTATTACTGTCCTAGGGCTGCCCATAACAAACTACCACAAACGGGGTGACCTAAAACAAAAGGAATTCATTCATTCTCTCACAATTCATGAGACCAGAGATCTGAAAGCAAGGTATTGGCAAGGTTGGTTCATATCAGCATTTACTCCACAAGGTTGTTATAAGAATCAAATAGAAATATAGTAATAAAGTGTTTAGAACTATGCCCAGAAATACTACACAAGTGTTTGTTAAAATAAAAAGAAAATGAATGAATTTGTTATTCATTAAACAGCTATACACTAAGAGCCTAGTACACGTCAGGTGGTGTTCTAGTGTGCTGGGCATACAGCAGTTGATAAAAGACTATAGACTGTAAAACCACCTTCATATTTGTTGATAATATGGACAATATAACTAGATGTACCATGAAGAAATTATCTCAACAGACCTTTAATTGCATCACATTTGGCAATTTGTATCTTCATACAGTTTGATTTCAAACAGATTTATATAAATGGAAAAGAACCTTTTTTAAAGGTTGTTTAAATACTTTAAGATTACTATTTAGTTTCTTTAAATACTTTTTAAAATAAAAAGTATTTTTATTTCAGTATTTCTACCATTTTGTGATTAATGTGTACAGTATATGCATATACTTATGTGTATATGTATAAAACCTTTAATTACAACAGTCGCACAAAAGTTTGCCTAATCTAAAAGCATTCAGATCAGGTGCATTGGAAGCCTGCAAGGTAAGACAAGGTAATCACAAAGGAGAAGACCCAGATATCAGATCTAAATTTTAAGCTAAAATTCCAGGCAAAGTTTTAGTCTTCATGGTTCCTCCCTTTATTGTCATATCATGCTCTTAGCTAGCTCACTCCAATCACTACCAGCCACTGAGTACTTAACAATTTAGAGTCTGATGTTCACTCTGAGTGAACTTACTATGAGACATTAAGAATATTAGAATATTAAGATTTTCTTATATTTATTGAATAAATGGCTTCATCTTCTTGTGGAAAACTTCTTCAGTTTGGTTGTGGTGATGATAATGATGATTTTGGTAATGGTAATACAGATGGAAAAGGGAATTTTTAAATTGTTATTTTTATTATTGCTATGATAGTATTATTGTTATTATTATTATTATTACCACAGCACATGGCAGCCACAAATTCTATCTAAGCATCAACTAAACCCCAATTATGTCACATTTAAGTCAGCTTCAATACCCCAAAATATGTAAATTATTATTATTTTAACCTTTTTATATTTTGTATTATCATCAAAAATACCCATCCATTCATCCTAGAGCATAAGTGGTTTCTTCATTTCCACATATAATTTTACTATAATTACTGTTTCTTTAAGGTTCTCTGTTTTAACAGGGTTTTGAAATGGCGCTCTGGTTTTTCAAATGGAAATTCCTTAATATAGCAAATGTTTCTATGTCATGTGAATAATAGGCAGTCCACTCATCCCTTCATAAAGAATTCTTGCATTTGTTGCAGAGAAGCCCCAGTACCTTCCATAGCCACTGGGGACTTTCTATCACGCTGGAAAATCCAACCAATGAATCCATAAGAAGGAGCTTTGAAAAGACTTGTGTAAAGAGGACTGTGCCTCTATCATGCCATCATGAGGAGACTGACTGTATGCTGTAATTCTAGGTTATATATTCAATCCTGTATCAAAGATATAATGAGTTTGTAGGCAGCAGGTTCATGTGACAACAAAGTCACAGAAACCATTCTGTTAGTGATTTAGGCTTGTGCAAAAGATTTTAATGCTACAGACAGACTGAAAAAGGTTTAAATGAAAACATTTACCATAACATCCATAAAAGGTTACATTATTGAGATGTTTTGCTAATAACGTATTTGGAAGTAGCTGTTTAAAAGCAATACCTATATTTGTGTAATCCAAAATTATGAATACAATGCAACATCTAGAAAATCCTATTACCCTAATTGTTATTTGTGAGGTACATTAAGTGTTTAAGAGCAGTATTCTATTATGTTTTTTCTATTTTATTAAACTAAAAACAAAATTTTAAGCTTTTCTTTCAATTTTAAATTCTTGGGATACAGATTTGTTTCTTCTATGGCTGTTATATTCTCTGTAGGAAAACCTATAATAAAAGTAATAATTTAGCACTAAAACAATTATATCATTTTGTAGGACTCAGAGTGTTTGTAAAGTATCCAGAACAGAAATTTAAATGACATTTAAAGAAATACCTCAAAATATACCCTAAGATTATAAGTTGGACAAAAGCCTGAGAAAAATATGAATGCCTTATGTGCAAGTGGGCCACAATCTCTCAAGTTGCTAAATTGCAGTCTGACATAATGGGTGCAGGGAGTTTCCTCCCATGAGTTGGCCCCTGGAAGAAGGCTGATTATTCAACCCAATGATGAAAGTGATTGTGTCATCCCTGATACCAGGGAAAGAGGCTTCCCACACAGAGTGGGAGCTTTAAAGTCTTAGTATTTCAGTCCTCAAGTTTCCATGTGTCAGTTCCGAACACAAAATGTAGAAAAAAGACAGCTGCACGAGAATCTCCAGGAATAGCCTGAGTCAGTAGCAATGAACAGGCATTCTGTTGGACATATTGATTCAGTTTGTAATTTTCCTGTTGCTTGTTAAAAAAAAAAACAGAATGTACTCAGATCCTTCGTCTCTGTACAGCATAATATGCCATTGATCTTTTCATGAAAAAGTGTTTGTTCAGAATATCTGTCCACTCGAGCTTTTGAATGGAACATTGTTGGTTCCAAAAGCAAAGCTTAATTGAGATTTAGGCATTTTATTGAATGGACCCATAAATGAAGGGAAGGCAATGAATAGGAACTTATTCCTACCAGATTTCCAGGGTTATGGAATGCAAATGTGAATCTGACCAAGGTGAGTTGGGAATTGCTACTTGTAAATCCAGCCCTGTTCCATGAGGGTAATGTACTCCTTTCATTCCACTGCTTCTGAAACTTTCACGTTAATGGTTAGTACTCTTGCTATAAAGATCCCTACTTCCTTTGTGTTGCTTAAATATGGCCTTTATCAGAAAGAAAAGTAAATATAGTAAAGTAATAAGAGGAAGTAAAAGAAAAATTCAGAAAATAAATAATATATAGGAACTGTCATTTTAATTCATAAATGAGAAAAAAAACAATTATTTACTGAGTGACTACTATGTGCACTATATGTTTGGGTTTGGTGGGAATGAGGATGGGGAGTACAAAGATGGGGAAAGTATTTCCAGTGTTGCAAAAATTTAAACAACACATTTAAGCAAATATTAAAAATTCAAACTGGAGATTTAAATTGGAAAATAGTATAAGGAATGCAACAAGGATGTGTGAGGTTACAATTATAATCATAGTTAAGAGAATTGTTAGGCCATATAAGCATAAAAGTATTCAGAAAAGGCCTGTGAGGGCTTCCCTGGTGGTGCAGTGGTTGAGAGTCCCCTGCCGATGCAGGGGACACGGGTTCGTGCCCTGGTCCGGGAAGATCCCACATGCCGCGGAGCAGCTGGGCCCGTGAGCCATGGCCGCTGAGCGTGCGCGTGCTCCGCAACGGGAGAGGCCACGACAGTGAGAGGCCCGCGTACCGCAAAAAAAAAAAAAAAAAAAAAAAAGCCTGTGAGGGAGGACACAGACACTAAATAGAAAATGAAGGGATGGAAGGAAGGCAGGGGTTTTGAGAGAGATAGTATTTCAGGCAGAGGAAATATTGTAAACAAGAATATGGAAGAATAAAATGAATAGAAATGTTTGGGAAGCCTTTGATATACTACCTTGACTAGAAAGAAGCATTTAAGAAGTATTTGGGAAAATCAGTAGTTGCACAGTAATATAACTGTGATATGTGAGATCTCTGTGATTGAGAGAGAGGATAAAATTTCAAGGCAATACTCTTTGCAGATATGCTGGGCCTTTGCCCAAAATAATGTCCTGTGATTACCTGAACTATCTCTCTCTCTTTTTTTTTTTAATAAGAAAAAATTTCATGAGTCTTCCTTATTTTGGCAAAAAACTCATTGTAGAGTTTAGTAAAAATTATTATTTCTGATGAACTGAAAACTGTACCTTTATTTGTGCTTCTTCAGTTCTTAATTTTGAACCTCAGAAAAAAAAAAAAGAAAAAGGATATTTTTGCCAGGATCAGTGTGTTCAAACACGCTGAACATTATCCAATCAAAGCCTCTTGGATTTCTACCACCCAGGGAGAGATACAGGAGAGAGAACATGGTTGCTGTCTTTTTCTGTAAATTTTCAAAAATTAGTTCTCAAGTAAGGCATAATTTTAGCATTTTAACATTAAATTAACTGCTGTTCTTACATTTGATGTTAATTTTCAATAAATTTATATATTTAAGTAGTTAGATTTAGAATTCTTATTAAAGGAAAGGCCTAGAAATGGTGTAAGTTTGAACTGAAGTATTATAAATTTCTCATAGCTGTCCAGGGAGTATTTTTTTAAAGATTAGGCAAATCCATGCAATTTCAGTTTTTGCTATAATTCATGTTAGCTATTAGCTGTACATCCAGTGTCTAAAATATCTAGACATTTTAAGAAATGATCTTATTGTTAAAGGAATATGAATTGTTAAAGCTGTATTTAACTGAAATAAAATATTTTTCTATGTTCAATGTGTCATTTAAAAATCTGAAAAGTATGAGACTGTGAGTTTTCACTGAACTAACATTCGTGCAGTATGGTGTTTAAAGCTATTTCTGATGGGGTACATTGACTACACATCTCAGTCGCCAAAATTTCTAACTCTCTGGATTGGAAGGAAAAATATAACCAAAAAAACCTTAAATATCCTTATAAAAGGATAAGGTATATATTAAGAGATATTAAATACAAAATTAAGTGAAAAAAATCCAAGTGAGATATCGTAGGTTTTGGTGGGTTTTGTCTTTTTTTTTTTTTGGCGGTACGCGGGCCTCTTACTGCTGTGGCCCTTCCCGTTGCGGAGCACAGGCTCCGGACGCGCAGGCTCAGTGGCCACGGCTCACAGGCCCAGCCGCTCCGTGGCATGTGGGATCTTCCCAGACCGGGCCACGAACCCGTGTCCCCTGCATTGGCAGGCAGACTCTCAACCACTGCGCCATCAGGGAAGCCCTGTTTTGGGTTTTTTTTTGGTGTGTAAACTGAATCCACATAAAATGTGCAGATATGTGCTACAGATTTGGTCAGTCTAATTTTTAATAGCCAGTCTCCATGGCTCTTTAGGCAGCAAGAAATGTAAATAATCGAAAACTGCTGCTGCTGAAGCAGTGTTAGACATTGTAAATGGACCAAACTTTAGATGTAATTCATCTCATAATTAGGACAGTAACTAATTCAACATTTGTAAGTTCCCCACATGATATTTCCTCCATCTACCCCACCATGTAGACTGCTGAGATTGAGGAAGAACTCAATGTGGCGGAGATGTTGGTACATCTGGGATGGTGTTATGTATGAAGTTGTCCTTGTGTATGTAAGAGAATCAGGACATTCAGAGTACCAGGAAACAGCCAGGCTTCAGGAGAGACCCTTCCTCCTGGAACCTGTCTGTCTTTCCCAGGTGGTCGAACTATGTTGTAAGCATATCTGGGTGATCATTATGTCCAGCATGGATAGTATCTCTGAGCTGTGAGTCTCTCCAGAAAGGTCCTTCTACCCAGACTTTGAGTGAGAATAGAGTACTCAAAAAATAGATGTTGTTCAGAGGGTGAAGAAATCTTTATATTTTCCCTGCACTTTCTACTAGGACTGGAAACAAGCTCCTTGTTTTGCCTTGAATTTGACCATGAGTTGAAAGTGTAAAAAGAGTAACTGATAGGAAATTTAAGAGAGCCTCTCAAGTCCCATAGAGGGGGAATCTGCTCTTATCCCAGAACTGCCAAAGACAAATATCTACCTTCTCCTCAGTAAGGATGCTCCACAGTCAGGGAGTGGGGATGGTGGTGAGAAACAGCCTTCATGGATGAAGACAAGGTTCAGCTTAGGCTCTAGATGGCATGGGTTCTATCTCTCTAAACCCTTCTCCCAGCCTTTCACTCACAATCCCTCTTTATGTCTTATTGTCTCCAAAGTCCCTGTCTTCTCTCCCAGGACCTTTGCATAGTAAGGGCTGATGTGATGAAAATAGCTAATTGATTTAGCTAATTGATTGTATGGCTTGAGTTTCCTGTCATACCTTAGTGTCTATGTGAATTGGGGTAATTTAATTACCCAAACTAGCTGTATTTCCTCATGAGTAAAAAAGAGTTAATAAGCGAATGAGTCTATATCATAGTTTCTATAAAAAATTAAATAAGACAAATCTATGTAACAAAGTGCCTGTCACACCATTAGAGCTATCGATAAAATTAGCTCTTGTGTTCTTAACCAAAATATGCTTAGGCGTGTTTCCCAAACTTTAACAGACGTGGCTTTCAAGTGATCCTTGGATGTTTGGCTGTTGATTTAATGGTGTTATGTGAACGTCCCCTCTGGACTTTGGGAATCAGTGAAACCAAAGCCATACAGAACCTGGGGAAACGGAGCTACAGTTTTCTCAGGGAGATTTATTGAGCAGTGTCAACCACTGGTCTAGGGTGTCAGGAAAATATCAGTGTGCCAAAGTGTTAATGGTTTAGCTTTCATGGAGATTACTATCCAGGAGGAGAGACAGACAATGGACAAATAGGCAAACACATAAATGTAAAATTTTGACTTGCCCTAGTGCAATAGATGAAAAGTCCATAGCACCATGAGGGCATGTAACCTGGGAATCTGACCAGGACTAGGGCATCAAGAGACTTCCATGAGGAAATGTCCTTTGGACAGTATAGCATAACCACTGCAATTGTGGAATCAGGGGCCAGGCTGCCTGGGTGCAAATCATGACTTTGCTACATATGGGCAAAGTGACCTGGGTAGTTGCTTAATCTCATTGATCCTCAGGTCTCTCATTCATCAATGCAGAGAATGATAGTGTTGGCCAATGTGTTATAGTAAGAATCAAAGGAGTCAGTATTTGTAAATTGCTTAGGATTGGCATGCAGTAGACACTATAAGCACTACTATTACTAATAATCTCAGTGCTATAATTATTAGTTGTTGTGATTTGTAGATTATTATGGGTTAAGTAATAAAAAGAAGGACTTGGGTAGGAGAGAGCATAGGAGAGAGGAGACAGTATCCTAGGGAATGGACAGCAGGGGAAGTGTTATAAAAGGAGAGATGAAAAGGGAGAGAACATAGAGGGCATCCCAGGCCAGCATTAAGGATTCTTAACATGATTACTCTGCAGAGAAGCTATTGCAGAGGGCAAGAGTTGAGGTCTGACTCTGAAAACAGGGGTTGAAACAGGTGCGGAACTAATTTTCTTGTGTTGGCCTCACATGAAATAGGAGTGGAGAATGGAATATGAAGTGTGATGCTTTCAGTCTAGATCACAAAACCTCTCTCACCCAATCCTTAGTCTCACTACAAATTAAACAGCTTAGATGGAAAGAAATTCAAGGACTCTAAGAAGAGGGAAAAAACACACAAGATGGAAGAATCCTGAGTTCCTCAATTACTACATGGAACAGAGTTGTTCCATCACCCTGTTGATGTGAAATGGTATCTGAGGTCAAAAAAGAGTGAGAGAGGGTGGCATCCTCACCTACCCTGAGTCTCCAAGCAGTTGGATCCCACTCTCCTTGTCCCACTTGCCCCACCCCCATAACACAAGTCTACCTGTTAGAGTGTCTTTGCTTTGGAAACAATTAATGTAATTGAGTTCCCAATTGCTCTTAGAACACCAGACTCTCTACCTTATAAATAAATTATATTTATTTATTTTTAGCTGTTGCCTGTGGCTTAGCAGTAAGATCAAACTTAAATCAAATACTTTTTTGAAAATTAAGTATGCATTAATGTTAATACAGCAGGTTGAAAATTACCTGTTTACCCCTCACCTTGACTCAACTATTAACATTTTATTATTCTCTCTCCTTGATAAAGAGAGAGGAATATAGATACAGATTTATATATGTAATATATGGGATGTAGTCATCACTATACTTCCTCCCTAAATACTTCAGTATAATTTTCCCAAGTACCAGGATAGTTTCTTTTTAGAACAGAATAGTAGTATCACACTTAAAAAGTAGAATCACACAGAGTCCATGTCTAATTTCCCTCAATTTTCTTCGAAATATTTTTCCTACCCTTTCTGTTTTTCCTACCCTGTCCTTCTAAGAATCCAATCCAGGTTCATGCACTAGATGTGTCTGTTGTCTATTTCATGTCTCCCAGTCCAGAGCAGTTTTCCCACCTGCCTCTATTCTCTGTGACATGGAATTCGTAAATAAGTTTCAGCTGACTCCCTTGATCGAGTCAGGTTATAGGACAGTGTTGACTAGAGCTTCAGGGATAATAGAGACCTGGATTCTGAACTATACCAGTTCTTGGCTGTATGGCATTTGTCCATTCGTTTAATCTCTCTAAGTCACTACTGTCTTCCCTGTTAAATGAGAATAATAGTAATAGTAATAATAATAATGTCTAATTCATAGGGTAGTAATAAAGATTAAACTGCATAACAAATGAAACAAATTACTCTATCACTGAATTAAAGAAACTCAAGATATGATAATAACGATGAAGATGAAGATGTAATGATGATACTATGGCTAGTGTAACTGTTATTTTTAGCATGACTGCTGAGGCCCTGATGTTTTGCTCATCGGATAGGGTGCCAGTTTGCACAGACAGTTGTTTTATTCTTCTTATCTCAGCATATAGCACAGCTTTACTCTCAAAAGTGTCCTAGCTGGAATGATGAATTGTATGATCATGCTCTCTATGGGGCAAAAGTTCCCTCAATAATTGGCTAACTATCTCTCTCTGCTAAAAAGGAACTCCTGCTTGATTTGCACATGCCTTGCTCTCTTGCTCAAGATACTGACAGGTCACATCACCCATATAGCTGACTTGACAATGTCCCTGCACTTCCCCACCCACACATTTTTTTTTTCTTTCTCCCCAGTAAGACAATTCTCTGGAGGGAGAGTCCATCTTCTTTTTTTAATGTTTATTGCTTTATTTATTCATTTTATTATTATTTGCCATTGTTGTAGTTGTTGCATCACAGGTCACTTCATATAATAACTTCAAACACTTTTATTTGTATTATCAGATCCTTATAAATTCTTGTAGACATGTTTCTAACCACCTCTCCAGCTAACTCTATTCCCACTCCTCTGTAAACACTCTACTTTCTACTTACATTCTCCTTCTGCTTTCTTGTTCTCCAGACCTTCACAGTCAAGAGAGGAGAACATTATGTAGACCAAAAAAAAAAAACAAACAAACAAACAAACAAAAGCTTAACAGTAGGAACAATAAAAGGCCGTTCACCACCACAGTGACTAAGGAAGCACACTGAACTTGGTCCAACTCAGGCTTAACTAGACCCCATCTCCGTGAGACTACGCAGGGCCTCTGGCAGCTTGATTCAGAGCTCCCAGTCAAATCTTGTTTTAAACTACGTATCTTTCCTCTCAGAGCTAACCCTCAAGTGCTTTCTAGAGCAAAATTGGCAATTCCTGTTTGTTTAATTACCTTGTTCCAGGAAATTGAGAGCACCCATATGATGCTCTAGTTTCCCATAAGCTTTAAGGATTTGTTTTGTTTTCACTTCTCTGTCTTCTCCTTACGTGCATAGATGGTGGTGCTAAAATTAGGAGTAGGGACCAGGGCCAAATGAGAAGTAACAATAGTAACATAAAATGCTTATTCTTAGCTCCCAGTTGTTATAAGGAAAGACCTTCTTTTCTTCGTGTCAGGAAAAGCCATAATCAATTTGTGGCATTCTTAATAATTATTCTTAGTGATTTGATAACCTACACATCCAAGTTTAGAAGCTGCATTTATTTCCACTCTTCCTCAGGGTACATTGAAGTCAGCGGGCTGGGTAATGCTGTGGGGGGTAGATGTGGCTGGAATGCAGCCATGGTTCCCACAGTCATGGTTCCTTTCCTCACTCATAAACCTCCCTGTGTTCTATCCCTAGAGACAAAAATTTCCTATCCCTAATCCAAATATACCTACCTAGTACCTATTATTTTAGGAATGAGACAAGAATGACATGGTCATTATAGTTAGGTAAATAATCTTGGGGAACTGGGAATGTCATTCTTTTTCCATTAATACCAAGAATGTTCATTTTTATCAGAAAATGATAAATTAATCCATATTTTAATCAACATATATCTTTATGCACCATCTATGAACATATTCAGTAAAATAATTGGATTTATTGTGTCAGCACAGAAGTATTGAACATTTAGTTTATTGCCTTATTTGAATTGCACCTAAATTTAAGTGGGTAAATCACATATCAGGATTTTAATTTGTTTTTTCCGGAAACTGAGACTCTTGGACTTAGAAACTTCCTTCTGACTTAGCTTTACTAGGAGGTAAACCTAAGCAGCCACATACATTAACTTAATCTTTTTATTTATTTGCAACAGATTGTGTCGATTTTAATCAAGAAAAAATTAGAAAATCTTATTATTTTAGAACATCAACATAAAGTTGGAGACAAAGTTTTTGCCTGCATAGTAAGTTAATTACACATTTAAACTTACCTTAAATATACACAGTCTTATATTTGTTATTGCCTAATAATTATCTGATATAAAAGTGTGATGCAACGTTAATATAAAATTATTGCAGCTATTTAATTTGATATTAGTTTTCAACAGGAAGGATAATTAACGAAGGGCAGAAACTCTCCTAATATCTTATCATATGTTCTGAACTTATCTGTTCATTTTCATTCAAGGTAATATCATTAAATCAAATCTCAAGGAGCTTAACATTGATATTTTCTTCTATTCAACTATGTTCAATATATGTGTAGTTCAACTAAAGGGTTAAAAATAAGGCTAAGGCAAAAGTTAATAGTGATTTTTTAAAGAGCAAATAACAGGTTTGACAAAGTGAAAGATAGAAAAAGGAATCTCTTTACAGGAGAGGTTGTTAAATATCTGAACAAGTTACTAAAGGACTTTATAGAACTGGAGAACTTTAGAAATAGGAAATACATTCCTATCTATAATACAGGTGACAGTTTGGGTGAGATTATGACTAAAGAAAAAAATAATAGACCTGATGAATGCAAATGGAATTTGTTAGCCCTGTAGGTTTGAGATTTATTTTGGAGGCTATGATAAAATCAGATTTAAAAGTCACACCTCATTATAAAATCCACCTAGAGAAAAAATTTGATTTTGAGATATGTTTGAACAAGGAAAATGAAAGGAAATTATTGTCTACTCCACGTTAATACAGTCTCTACCATACACAGAACAACAGTTCTATGTTCTTATAATACTTATGAAATATTGTGAGGAAAGTTCAACTTTATGTAGCTGGGAGATATAAATAGGAACTGATGAGAGATTCCTCTTATGGATAAAGACAGTCTTTGTTAAGTAAAATATCTTGTTGGTCCACTTTAATTGTTGAAAGTTAACACACAGAATGTTCCCTGATGGGCCAGGGACCAGGAAAGTATACAGATTGCCAGAAAGAAATTTGTGGAGTAGACTGAAAATGAGCAAAAATAAGGGAGGGGTGGAGGAGAAAAGTACGATTTACAGACCCAGGACCAGGACACATGGGTGCTCTGCCCCAGCCCTGTCCTCAGCCTTGCCCCTTCCTTGAAATGGTGTAACCTCTCCCCAACCTCCCGCCAGTGCTCAAGACCTGCCAGGGTGTGCAGTTGTCTCCACACAGCATCATGAGCCCTGAGAGGTCTCTCTATAGGTATAGAGTCCTTTTCTTCCCTTAATAGCCTTTCTGACACTTTCCCAACTTCCTCAGTGGGGTCAACCAGATGCCCAGAGGAGCTCCAGGGCTGAGCTCTATGAGATCACGTGGAGTCTTGTGCATGGCTAGGTTCCAGGAGGGTGGCACAGTTTGTCAATCACTCACTAATCAGAACTGTATTTTTCCACAGGATCACTAGAGATTAGGTTACCCAGAATGGGTGACTCTAACCGTGTAGGTGACTCTCAGAATGCAGGGTTCTGGACCACTGACTTTCAACTCCTGATTTGGCTTGAGCTGAGAGTGAGGGAGTGTGGGCCCATGTTCACCTCAACACTGTCCCTGGTCTACAGCACTGGAGAGTTGCAGGGATAGTAGCAGGCATACCTTGCCCTGTGTGCCACCCTCCACGGGCACCTAGGCAGTCACCCGCTATAGCTGCAAGCTCTGGGCCACATATCCACAAGTCTTCCAGGGGTGGCTGCATCTATGTCCTCTAAGTTTTTGAGACCATTGCTCCAATGCAAAGGGGATCTATAATGTGATAGATGTGGATAAGGGTCAGACAACCTTTCCTGTCCTGTCCTCCCCACTGGTGGTAGCAGGTAGAAGACAGATATGTGGTGAATATTGAGAGATCAAATTCAAGAAATACATTGATTACAGCCTAAAGGGTTCAAGAGGAGATACAGATGAAAAATGTGCTGTTTAGCTTCACTGCTATAAAATCCAGAATGGAATATGTAACATGACCCTGAAATAAACTATCATTTGCATTTTCCTATGCAATATCAGTAAGACTTCTCTTTGTGGTCATCCTCAAAGCCTGTAACAACTTTTGAAGGAGTCACTCGGAGCCAGTGTGCATGCATGGCACAACAGGTGATGCAGTGTCATGTGTAATGATGAAGCCAACATTAAGTCAATGGTTTTAGGGAACCGCAGGTATAAGAAGATCTCTATTGCTTCAATACAAATCCCTCTAAAGAGTCACAGGAATGTGGGTAGTAGTAGTGCTGTCACATTTTCTCACTACCTTTTTCTAGTTGTGGTGGATATTAAGTTAGGCAGTGTGGTAGGTAGGATTCACTTGCCCTTGTATCATCCCTTTCCTTTTGAGTGTGGTTTGAACCTTGGAAAATAAGGAGATATCAATTCTGTGATGATGTTACATTATACAGAAAAAGGTAATTGTCCTGGGAAGGCTTGATACAACAGGTGAGACCTTTAAAAGCTGCATGTTTTATCTGGCTGGTTGAAGAAGAGAACGTCAGAAAGCAATGCTTTGGCTGCCCAGGAAGAAAGCAAACATCTATTTTGTAAGTTGTATATGGAAGCCATATGGCAATGAACTCCATCCAGGTGGTCTCCAAGGGCTAAGAGCAGTTTGTAGCCAAAAGTTGGCAGGAAAGCAGGGATCTCAGTCGTACAACCACAAAGAAATGATTCTGCCATCATCATCCAGTGAGCTTGGAAGAGGACCTGGGTCCAGATGAGAGCCACAGTTCCTGCCCACACCTTTATTTCAGCCCATCCAGACCTTCAGCAGAGAATCCAGTCATACTGTGTCTTGATCTCTGACCTTTGGAGACTGAGAATAAATTTGAGTGGCTTCAAGTTGCTAAGTTTGTGGCAATTTTGCAGCAATAGAAAACTAACACATTCAGGAACAGCACAAATGACAATAAAGTCCATGAAGGAATGGTCCCTGGCCTTGCACAGGAAGAGATAGTGCCTGGTTACTAAAACAAATCTTCAAGTGCTCTCTTTAGACAATGAACAAATATCTATGTCCCTCATCTCTACTCTTAGTATAAACAGTCATCAATAAATCACTATACATCACCTTGGCCATGATATTTTAACATATTTTAAAAAAATCAAATTGTTCATATTGACAGGGTCCCTGCCAAAAGTATTTGCCCATGACCACGCATACCCTATGGGTTTCACTGCACCATGAACATGTGTTTCTTGTTCTGATGATACACCTTTTCATTAAGACACAATTTAAGTTGAGTTTTATGTTACTTGCAGTTGAAAGTATATTAAATGATAAACCAATATTATTTAAATTAAGGTATCATAGATGATTTAAGATAAACCAATATTATTTAAATTAAGGTATCATGAATGATTTAACTCTCAGTTTTGCTGACATGAATATTCAATCAGTGATCAACTATATTTTTGTTTTGATTTCTTTTTTCTCTATAGCTGAGGATATAATGATTTTACCATGGTGACTGAATTATTTGTGATGCCAACTAGGCACTTGCAGGGATTGTGGGTCTATTTATATATCATCTGAGACATTTGAAAAAAAATCCTCTTATTTTGCCAAGGCATTACATCTTTATTTCTTAAAATCACCTCCTAGTATCTTGGAATCAATACCATATAATTCAGATAGTATACTTCTGTTAACTCCTAAGGACAATGGGACCCAACAGAGTTAGGTCATCATTGTCAAAGACAAGTGAGTGAAAGAAAAGGTCAAATTATTAAAAATTCTTCCCATTCAATTGTATCTCTAAATGTTAGATTTTTCCTTAAGATATATAGGTTAGAAATAATGAAACTGCTTCTTTCAAGATCTCACTTATCATGGTTTAGCTCCTTGTATTGTTGCCATTTTAAAAAATGCAATTGGAAAAAATGTGTTAATGGGGTCCCTGAACTTTCTGTGGAAATCCTCAAGATTCTGGGGTAAGCAAGCACGTCAGACTGAGTCAAAATTGGAGTAAAATGACATGCAAGGAGTTGTTTTCTTCAGATTTGTTTATCTAGTTATATAAAAAAGTATACTGTAGAT
Source organism: Pseudorca crassidens (assembly GCF_039906515.1). NCBI lineage: Eukaryota > Metazoa > Chordata > Mammalia > Artiodactyla > Delphinidae > Pseudorca > Pseudorca crassidens. The sequence goes on along the minus strand of NC_090300.1, from coordinate 126,122,354 downwards.
ATTAAATTATCTTATAGACTAAGATAAAATACGTTAAACATATTTTCAGAATATGGATGATTAATAAAAAATTTTGTAGTTCACTGTGTGTTTATACATGTATGTATATACTATTATATACTCATGTACATATAAAAGAGAACAAAATAAAAAGTAAAAGGACCAGTTCCCGATGACTGTACTTGCTTCAAAATATTTGACTTTATTAATGTGATAAAATCAGCTTGTTATTCTAAATATGTTACTAACTTATTAATTAATTTGACAATTAATGAATGGATGATAATCTGTTTTTCTGAGAACAATATATTTAAGTATGCTTTATAACCAGTAGTTTTTAGAAAGCTGGTTTAAGAAATTGGAATGCAGAGAGTAAAAAAACATGTTATTTGGGTACTTTGTCTGAAGGGCTGTAATAGTTTAAACTGCTGGCTGCCCATGGTAAAGCAAGACATTTATTTTTTAACCATGAAAAGTTGAATAAAGGTTTTAGTTGTAATTTAACTATGAAATTTTCATCTTTCTTAATGTCCAGCTATTCTTAATAGCTAATAGTATCAATTATTTTACTATTTCATATTCATATTTCACATCTGTAGTTTTGTATATTTTATAAGTACATGCAAAACACATTGGAACTCTTAAGACACTAGAATTTTCAGCAGACTATAAAATATGATTTTCAAATGTTTACATAAAAGAGAAATTTAATAAGTGATACATTACCACACACATCATTTTCAATAATGAAATACATATAATGAAAAAATTTCAAATTCTACTTTCAAAATAACCTCTCTATAGCATAAAGCTCTGAGATATTCTTCACTTATGTTTAAAGCATTATTTATATATTGAAGAAAACATTTTAAAATAAAATTGCTGCTTATACTTGTGAGAGCCCTTTGTCATCATAGTAAGAGTCAGCATATATGAAAAAAAAATTACTTTTTCCAAAAAAAAGTGTTACTCATACTTACATCTGACACATCTCATAAATGCTTCCTCATCAACAGCCCCAGATTCCAGGCTCAAAACTGCATTCTTTCAGTCAAGTGACTACCAGTATTTTTTCCAACCTTTATTCTATTGATTGATACTTGTTTATCAGCATTTTATTAGCTTGTTTATTTATAAATTGACTTGGCCAGGCATTTACCATCTCACCTGTGAGATATCTGGAGAATTTTTATATAGTTTTTAATTATTAAGGAACTTACAGTTAATCTAAAATATACTTTGTGTTGTGTCACCTCTTCTAATTTATATTTCTTTTCTGAAAATTAGATCTAAATTATATATCACTAAAATGTCTTCAGTGACCCAACTAGAGCTTATTTCGATCATAAATATGCATGATATGATTAATTTATTTGGAAAACTTCAAATTGGTCCTCCATTATTGCTATTATATGCTGAGTACCATGCTATGCGAAGGATTTTATAACACAAGGACCTAATCCTTCTCTGAGGTCAGAATCTAGGAAGGAGCACAATAGATTTAGGTACAGAAAAAAAGAACAGTGATGCAAGTCAGCAGTATAGGATCTCCTTAGGAAATATCTGATTATGAGTTCCAGTCACATTTTAGAAAATAAGTGCTGTGAGTTTATAATGAATGAGCACACAGAAATCATCAGAAATGTTCTCTGACAATGACTGGAAGTGGTCTTTAAACATGGAAGGAGTATGGGGAAGTGCAGAGGAGGAGAGGAGACATTCCAAGTGAACAGACTGTCATGGTGAGGGACCAGGCATGGAAATGCAGATGGGAGATTGTGAGACAGTCAATAGACCACTGAAAAGTGTGACAATGCTGGTGTCAGAGGTTGAAGCTGGGCCCAAAGTTTTGACTTGTAGGATCTATAATGAGGGTCTTCTTTAGAGAGGAATTCTTTCAAAACCTTGAAATGCTGAAGATTTCCTGCCACAGAGGTGCCTTATGGGATATGGCAGCAACAAAATAATGTCCAGGGAGATTTTACTGTAGAACCAAATTAACACTAATGAAACAAAGATGTGGTCAATATCAGATTTAATTATTTCAAAATTTAACTGAACTCATGACTCAGCTTTCAACATTATCAAAATGTCTTCCCATTGAGTATTACATATGTGCTTTGTTTGTTTTCAAAGCGGAGACTTGGGTTAAGCAGACTTGTTTACTCTTACAATACCTGGAATAACTCGATGTGTAACCAACATGCTAACTTGCTGTATGTTCCCAAGTTCAAATTGCTTGTGTCACCTTTTCCTTTATTATTTAGGTAAAATTGGCTTAAATCAACTAGCTATGTATGGTGGGGGTGGGGGAAAATACTTCATTTCCAATGTCCCTAGAGATTCCTGAGGATTTGAAGGAAGGGTTGCCTACACTTTTCTCCTAAGGATCTCAAGCTCTAAATTCCTACTTCTGCTTTTCTCTCTCTCTTCTGGATTTTTTCCTCCTGTACCTACAGTCTGTTTTCTACATGATGTCACTCTGCAGAAGTCACTTCTCTCCATATTATATCATTTTCCAGAAGTCATCTCCTTCCAGGGACCATGGACTCAAGGTTGTGTATATGCCAGACTTTACTGTATATGCAGAGCAGTTGAAGAATTTCACAAGAGTTTAGCAAAGCAACAATCTAATGTTAAATATTTAAGAATGTGTTCTTAAATTCCCTCAAACATTTCTGCCTCCAAGAAATTTTCCCTCATCATCTTTTTAATTCAAGCCACAACCTCTCATGAGTACTACTATTACAACTACTACTACTAGTAGTCAATATTTATGGAGCACTAGACTAGTAGTAATAATAATAAAAAAAATTACTAGGCATTCTATATGGGTAATTAGCATTCACACCATACTAGTGATGTAATTACTCTTATATCTCCATTTGGAAGAGAGGAAAAAGAAGTAAAAAGACATTACTCTTTTTCAAAATCTTATAGCAATGGACCATGGAGTAGAAATTAGAAAGCAGATTTCAGATTATTTAATTGTATTGACCACACTTCACAGTTAGCATATTTCTGGGCAGGGCTTACCCAAGAGTATGTGGAGCTGTAAGCAAATATCTTTGGTGGGGACCCTATGTACATACAAGGAATTGGATTTTTAAAAAAATATGTTAAAAGTGCATGGACCCATGTGGGGTAGAGTGATTTATTAATGTAAATTTAAAATAATGGGTAGGAAGAGTCTTTGTAGTGTACTAAACTATCTTTTCTTATTCAGGCCCAGGGACCCTCTATTCTTTTTCTTAATCATCAAATGTGCCATTTCTTGCTAATTTTATTATTCCCATCATGAGAAAAAAAGGTAGCTATATTGCTTTTGCACATAGTGACATGGCTTTCCTCAGCCTGTCTGAATTGAAACAATGTGGGCCTTTTTGGCTTTATGGTTCCTTAATACCATTTATTTAATGCTGCATCACCCATTGTGCCATAATGGATACTGACTTCAAATTACTCTCTCAAAAGTTGTGATGCAATTTTATTCAGAGTATGTAGGAAAATTTGAATGATAAATAGTTTTCTGGTCATGTTATATTTACCATTGAGAGTACATAGTGTAAATGTATTAACTATTCTTTTGGACACTTTAGGCAAAAGCCACATTTGTAAACTATAACCTCTTTCAATGTTGACATTGCACAACACTTGTCTGCAAATCATGGAGGAGGGGATGAAGACCAGAAGAGGGGCCTAGATGACTAGAAAAATGGTCCCGTTCATCCAAGTAATGTCCATCCCTTCTCTGGCTCAGCTTGTGACTTACCTGGGAAAGCATGACATCATATTGATCAGAGGCAAGATAGATGACATTGTTTGGAAGAGCCCATTGTTGTTGCAGAGTGACAAGGACTGCTTGACAGGGGTCAGAGAGCCTGTGGTGGGAATGGCTGAACTGTCCTCAGCGACAGTGTTGGGAATGCACAGGGTAAAGGCTGTCTGCTGCCTCCTTAGCCACCCTTGGGTGCTCTAGTCATAGGCAGCATTTTAGTTGGAACATGAATGAGCAAAAATGTCACCTAAACTTACACATGCAACTCAAGCCGCAGGGTCAGTGGTGGATAATCAGTAACCCAGAGCCCTGCATTCTTTCTGTGAGTGACAGTCACTCAAAATCAGCAACATCCTCCATTCAAGAAAGAGGCATTGTGTTAGGAAATGCAGCTCCCAACAACGTTCCCAAAGGAGACTTAAAGATTATTCTTTTGTACCCTCAGAGTTTTGCTATCATCTGAATATATTATTGTTAAAGATAAATAAATAATAAAAAGAAAAATCTGAGCTGCAAAAAAATAATACCTCAGAATTAGATTAAACATATTCCATCATAAAAATGTATTAAAATAATTGCCTAATTACAATTAATAAATAAATTGATAAAAGATGAGTAGGAAATAAATGAATGAATATAGGCACCAGGATTCAAAACAGTTTTCTAATTTCTACTCCAAGTCTCTTTGAAGTAATCTGCATTGCACACATCTATGATTCCTCTAATGCTCACTGACAAAAGGCAGTATGTAATTCAGTCTTTCTCCTAATTCTAATGGAAACCCATTTAGCCTCAACTGTCTACCACATTCCCTAATTTCAGTCACGCTGTAAGCGATTATTCTATGCCATGTCAGTATCCTTGTTATTTTTATTTACCAAAATAAAATGTCACTTCTTCATATAAATTGAGGTTTGCATTAATGAATGCTCTTGCCCTTATACCTATCATCATTATATTCCATTGTGGGTGGAGTAAATGGGGGAGGAAACTAACTAGGATCCCTGAGGGTGTTTTTGTTGTTAACAAAGATAAACACTTGGGTAGTATCAGGGTTTTTATTTGTAACTGTTCCACTTACAAGTTACTTCTGCTGGCAAGGAGACAATATCCTTGAATTCTACTTAAACAGAACATAGGTATTCTAAATTCATATCTCATTTCTTTTTTAGGTAATGCATAGCTTGTGGATTCTGCTCAAAACAATTTGCGTGTTCTCTTTATCAATCATTTTTTCCCTAGGTATTGAGAGCAATAGCCAAAAAATGCTTCAAGAAGACCCCTCTCATTAATAAATAATAATCATCTTCATTAAATAAATATATATCTTCTACTGAAATAAATATTAAAATGGCTAAGGAATTTGGGAAGGAAGTATATCTTAGTCATCTTCTAGCTAATATATTAGCTTGGCACATGGTAAGCACATGGCACTGGGTCATGGGTGCTGAATGACTAGGTAAATAAAATGTTCACATGGTTTCTGTAATACTTTGAACTTTTTGTTTTAAATATCATTTTTCTTAGCAAAAATTAAAATTCCCGCAGTTATATATTTTTTCTTTTCTTCCTTTTTCTCTCTCTTCCTCTCTTTTTTCCCTTCCTTCCTTCCTTCCTGCCTGCCTGCCTTCTGTTGCAGGAAAAAATGGGGCACCAGAGTAGAGTCATGTCCGAGGTCTCAGGTGAGTCCCTGGGATGGGCCGCCAAGTGAGCGTCCTTGGCTTCGTGCAGGAAAGAATTCAAGAGCGAGCCATAGTAAGGATAAAACAGGTTAACTGAGAGAGATACACACTCCGTAGGCACATTATGGGTCATCTCAGAGGGGGAGAGAGGCCACAGGGCATGGGTTCCTCCAGGAAAATGAGAGCAACCCTGGGAGATACACATTCCATACACAGAATGCAGACAGTCTCAAAAGGCAGGACTAGGACCGGAGGTGTGGGGATGGTTAGTTTTTATGGGCTGGCTAATTTCATAGGCTAACAAGGGGGAGGAATATTCTGTCTTGGAGAAGGGGTGGGAATTTCTAGGAGTTGGGGCACCATCTACGCTTTGGCCTTTTATGGATGGCCTCTGAACTTCCATGGCACTTGTGGGTGTGTCATTTAGCATGCTAATATATTACAATGAGCATATAATGAGGCTTAAGTTCTCCTGGAAGTCAAATCTTCTGCCATCTTGGGCCTAGTAGGTTCTAACCAGTTTTTGTGGTATCCTGTTTTTCTTAATGGGTGTGCTATTCTTTTAATGGTTGTGCCCTGCCCCCTTCCTTTCTGACTCACTTCCTCCCTCCCTCTGTCTTTGTTTCTTTCTCCCTTTCTCCCCTCCTTCTTTTCTTTCTTTCTTTCTTTCTTTCTTTCTTTCTTTCTTTCTTTCTTTCTTTCTTTCTTTCTTTCTTTCTTTCTTTCTTTCTTTTTCTTTCTTTCTTTCTTTTTCTTTCTTTCTTTCTTTCTTTCTTTCTTTCTTTCTTTCTTTCTTTCTTTCTTTCTTTCTTTCTTTCTTTCTCTTTCTCTCTTTCTTTCTCATTTATTAAAGTTTTTCCTTTAAGACCATACATTATTGTGAAAAGTTGATAGGAAAATAACATTAATGTGCTTAATTAAGGAAAGCTAGAAATTGGTCTCCATAACCTATAAACCTGCAACTCAGTAAAAAATTGAGCATTTTTTTCTAATTTTTTTGGAAACACTCAAATATAAATTTTAGGCAATTCCAAACCAAGTGCTTATAGAAAATTAGCATTAGAACCATGGATTCATTTCAAAAGGCATGTTGTTCTGTTACAATAAACATAATCAATTGTTCTCATGCTTATCATTCTATGAAAATTAAAATAACTTCCTAACTCAATACAATGTAAGTATGCAACCAACTCTTTTAATAATTTTCCCAGCAAAAAGGTTGTCATCTTACTATTCTTTGATTCAGCCAGTATTGTACATGCCATGGTATTCTAAGTATTAGAATGCACTGCCTGCAGGTGTGCAGCCCTCTTGTATCCATGAGGTATTCCAGAAATACACAAAGAATAACAGAGCAGAAAGAGGAAATGGACTCAGGTCTTTTTTGTTTGTTTGTTTGTTTTTTTGCTTTTTTGTTTTTTTTGCGATACGCGGGCCTCTCACTGTTGTGGCCTCTCCCGCTGCGGAGCACAGGCTCCGGACGCGCAGGCTCAGCGGCCATGGCTCACAGGCCTAGCCACTCCGTGACATGTGGGATCTTCCCGGACCGGGGCACGAACCCGTGTCCCCTGCATCGGCAGACGGACTCTCAACCACTGCGCCACCAGGGAAGCCCTCAGGTCTTTAATGATATCATTGATCCAGTAAATTAACCAATAGAAAAGCCGCCCTTTCCTGGACTATTCTAGCTACTTGAAATAATAAATATTTTTACTTTTTTATCCAATTTTTTGTTGTTGTTCTTCTTCTTTTTTGGTAACTTATACCTGAAATCATCTTCACCGATAAAAACATACCTATTGAGAAAACTTATTATTCTCATTGCTGAAATCTTATATGAATGGCTTATTAATAATTAACTAATTGATGAATCAAATTATAGACAGGGTAAAACAGAGCAATTAAGACTGATTTATCCCTTATATGTTCATATAAAATCCATTAACTGGACTTCCCTCATGGTCCAGTTGTTAAGACTCCATGCTCCCAAAGTAGGGGGCATGGGTTCAATCCCTGGTCAGGGAAGTTCCACATTCCATGGGGCACAGCCAAAAAAAAAAAAAATTTAAAAATCCATTAAATGTGTATTATGTGTTACACATTATTTGAAATACTGTAAATCACAAAAGGTTACAAAAGAAATAATCTCTACCCAAAAGCATGATTAAGTGAGGTTGTAAAATTACAACCAAGGTGTGTTTGAGCCATGTGTGAACTTGCAAAGAACTTGTACACTTATTTTCTGCAAATGGATTCTTTTCAAGCTTTGTCTATATTCAGTTATTTGACGGAATTGAATAGTCAGTCAAATTATTTTTCAGATAGCATCTTATTTCCTCACTTGTAGTTTGGGAAATCTATAAGCAGTTTTTGGAGAATAACAAACAATAAACATTTGAAAGTGAAAAATCTATCAAAGACTATGTTGAAAAATAAATGTATAAAGAAAAATGAGAGAGAAACCAGATTGAATACACTCAGTTGTCCAGGAGATTACCAATTATATATAAAATTTAATATTGGAGATATTATTACTTATAACTCCAGGGATCTGGGTTAGTCCTGAAATAGCTGTGTGGTTTTTATCAAATAACCACTTCTCCAGGTAGTCTTAATTTTACTCAAATCAAATCAGACAATTAGAGTGCTGATAAGTGATTTGGTCCCTTGGAAATCTGTCTTTCATTGAGGAAAGTAATAAAAAGAGGTAATTAGATGTCACTAGGGTATTTTGAGGACCTACGTCTCTACATCATAAGAAACTCCTTAGAGGCATTACATTCAGATATTAGTATCAAAAAAACAAACAAGCATGCAAATAAATGAATTTTACTCCCCCTATACAAGTGGTTTCTTTTTAGCTTAAACAATTAAGAATCTCAATATAAAACATATTTTCTCTTTTGATTTTGCCACCAAGAACTTACTGAGATAAACTTGAAACCTCTATCCCGTTAGCTTGCTCTCACCACCCTGTCAGCTTTATTAAGATATAATTGACATATAACATTGTATAAGTAAGGCATACAAGGTGACGATTTGATACACTTATATATTGCAAAATGTTTACTACAATGAGGTTAATTAACAGGTTCTTCACCACACATAATTACCATTTTGTTGTTGTTGTTGTTACAATGGAACATTAAAGGTCTACTGTCACAGCAACTTTTGAGCATAGAATACAGTATTATTAACTATAGTCACCATGCTATATCTTATTCACCTCATAACTGAAAGTTTGTATTCTTTAACCATCATCCCCCTGTTTCTACCGCCCCTCAGCCCTGGCAACCACCATTCTAACTTCTGTTTGACTAAAGTGAGTTGATAAGTATTCCCGGCTTTATATTACCCCTGACATTCAACGTTTTCTTTCTTCTACGCCTCAGCTCCCTCATCTGTGTATTCTAAACTCATGAACTGTATCTATTTTTGTTAGTTTTTGTCAGTTGAGAGCAGATAAATGTCTGAGTTTTCTTAACTATAAGTCGAGAAAATGCGCATAGATGAGCTGTGTGACATCTTTGAATTTTTAATGTTGCATTTATCTATTTCTTCTTTCATTTAATTTGTTGTTAATAAGTGGTGACATTATTTATTGACTTTGATATTTCAAAGGAAGCCACTTCAGTCTTAAAAAAAACATGAATCAAAAAAAATCATTTGAAGTAAAAAGATTAGTTGTACTAATCCAAACTTGTCATTAATAAAGGTAATTAAGAAAATAGTTAAAAAAATTGTAAGCATATATTTTATTAGCATTAGCTTTACTTTCTTGTCTGTGAAACTAATGGCTATTGCACCACAGTATATTTATTTTTCTAAATATAGTGATATTTTATAAAAGTTAATAATTACAACTTGTCATGCTCTGATTTTTCTAACGGCACACTTTTAAAGAATTATTTAGGCATGGGCAATTTCATTTCCTTAATCACGTTCATATATCAATGAGGCATGCAATACTATGTATCTCTTACAGTATTAAAGAAGAATATTGTTTTAAAATGTGTTCCACACGGACAAAATATAATGTCACTTTGCAACTAAAACACAGACAAAACTAGATTCTGGAAGTCCTTCAATATAAAATTAAGCTGCAGAAGTCTATTTGGGAGATTTTCTTTTCTTTTTTTTTTTTGGTACGCGGGCCTCTCACTGTTGTGGTGCAGAGCACAGGCTCTGGACACACAGGCTCAGCGGCCATGGCTCACGGGCCCAGCCGCTCTGCGGCACGTGGGATCTTCCCGGACGTGGGCATAAACCCGTGTCCCCTGCATTGGCAGGCGGACTCTCAACCACTGCGCCACCAGGGAAGCCCTGGGAGATTTTCTTCCACATCTTTATCCTCTTCAATACCCCTTGGAGTCCATTTCAAATGAGGATATCAAGTCCCATAAAATGGAGAAATGCATTGGTCTAATTGTATAAAATAAAATTTAACTGTAAAAATTCAAATGGCATATTTCTAATCTCTTCTGACTTTTGGTGATAGGACTAAGAATAAGAATTAGAAAGAACTGGTATTTTATGTAACACAAATCCTAATGCTTTCAAATGAAAATTTTTTTTTTTTTTTCTCATAGACCAAAGCAACAGCAGTGATTAGTTTAGGTTCAGGGAAATTGGAACATCTGGCATGACATTCCTATTACACAGCTATTCCCCGTTGTCTGCAGCTGAAACGCTTAGGCAAACTTTGGCATGGGAGTCTATTACATTTGCTGTACCAGACTGTTCCCTTCCTCATTTACCAAATAGTCTATTGTCTAAATTTCCACTTAATCCTTATGAAAATAATATTTTGCAACTTGTAGAATATTTCTATAAGCTCTCCACAGTGTCCTCATTTTGAAATATTTTAAGATTTTTATTATTCTGATTTAAAATAATTTTGTGTAATTTTAAAAAGTTACTTAATACTCACAAATTATCGTTGTTATCTTGATTTTTGTCCACTATTAATACATCCATATAATAGAAATGATTGAAATGCACCTTAATTTCCCTTTTACATCATATTCTGAATCACGAGGATATTATCCAGAACATGTAGGGTAGTTGACTGCTTTAGCAAGGCAGTAGGTTTGAAATCCAGGTTTAGATGAAAAAAGAGATATTTCACATTCCTAAGGAGCCAGTCTGAAGGATTCAGAGCAGAGAATTCCAACGTGGAGTGAAGCCTACACCAGCCCATTTGGCTAAGTGATGTTTGTTCTTCAGTAACGGAGTACGCGACATGGCAAAAACAATGCCTTTCCCTTTTAGTGTGAATTAAGAGAAGAAAAAATTGAAGAAAATAGAAGGAAAGTAAGTGACCAAAATTGTTATTTCTGTCCTTCCATCTCTTGGTTTGGTGTTAGTAAGTTGAGCTGGGGATGAAAGCACAGGGACTGTGGCTATACGGTACAACTGTGTACATGGATGTGATACTATTCACAGCAGTCCTGCAGGGAGGCTCAGTATCATAGCCTGAGGCGCAGAGCTGGATGCAGCGTGCAGCAGAGAGTCAGGAGTTCATGGGCAGGAACAGCAAAGTAAGGTCTAGAGCCCTGCTGCTTGTTTTTATAAGAGAAAGGTTTATTGCAACACAGACATGTCCGTCATTTTATATATTGTCTAAGGCTGTTTTTGAGCTTCAATAGATGAGTTGAGTTTGTTGCAATAGAGACCAAATGCCCACAAGTCTAAAAATATTTATAGTCTGTCCCTTTAAGAAAAAGTTTGCCAACCCCTGTTCTAGAGCTTCAAACAGACACAGGTGAGACCTAATATATGGGTCCTGAGCAAGCATAGAGAGAACAGAACTTGTTACACCAGCATGCAAAGAATAGACGCTCTAGGAACCATGTCCACAGAACCATGCCTCAGAAAAAATGGAGTATGAAACAGGCTCCTACCACTTCCTAGGACCAATTATTCACAGCTCTTTCTGATACATTGGTAGTTTGAAAAGCGGTCATTGGAGTATTTATACCATGGAAATTGACAAGTGCTACAAATCAGTGCAGGCATGCATTCATTCATTCATTTATTTTTCACGGAGTTTATTTTTAAACATTTACCAGCATACTACTGCTTAGAAAATGAAGAGTCAGAATTCACTGCCAGTATTTAAGGTGATACAGGCTCTCCCACATACCCCAAAACCCATCACATAGATGTGCTGAAAAGAATGACAGAAATCCAAGTGGCTAATTGTTTTTACTTGAAAATAATAAGAATTACCTATGCTTTTAATTATTACCCTAGCCTAGTTTTAAAACAGGTATGCTTAAAATCTCTTGATTTATTTAATTATTCATTCTCTTATTTATTTTTTGTTTATTTATTCATTCATTCATTCATTTATTCATTCCTGTATTTCTGTGTTTCCGTTACCTGGCAGGTCAGCTCCTTAACAAAACCAAATGAGTTAACAAATTTGTTTCTACAAATTAGATTTTAGTGTAAGAAAATTTCCAAATACACAATGTTTATATATGCATATATACATTAAATTGTATTAAATGGGAAACATTAAATACACAGGTTTTACATTGTTTTTAAAGCTTAAATACCACGAACATTTCTCATAGCATTAAATACTCTTAAAAACATCATTTTAAAAAACAAGCCCATAAATTTTCTTTTACTTTCTCTTTTTATATGATTAAATATGATTTTTATTTTTTATTTAAAATACTCATGAGGAAGAAATTAGGGGTCTTCATCACCACCTAGAAACTGAGAGGCTGTCTCCTGGGCTCAGTAAGTTACCTGAATAAAACATAACTTGCAACTTTTAGGTTGTTTGCACATAAAACATCAATTGATAAGTTTCTTTCGTCTTTGATTCCATATTGCTGGAGAAAGTTTGACCAAGTTTCATGCTAATTTATCCTTAGCTGCAAGTATTACAGACAACTTCATACTTTGCCTAATGAAAGGATAACTCTTTTTCAATACAATCAGAACTCAACAGTGATTCAGAAGCAATACCTTACCCTTAATACCATCAGCTTCAAGCCATCAACATGAAAATCCTTGATAAGTTTGAGAAGATGTCGCTAGGAGTCAATTAATTGATGTGCCTAGTGCCTAAGAGTTTCAAAATTCGACTTCACTTTAGTTCCTTGCACCACTGATTGATTTTTGAAAATCCATGTTTATTTTTCCTCTGTCCAAAGTGTTTTATGGAATGACACTGACTATTCAAGACTGTTATGTAGAGTCTTCTTTTTTCACCTTGAAGGATACTCACCCATTCCCTCCCCACCTTTCTGCCTTAAATTCTTAAAAAGCATTGCTTTGTCACAGATTCATACGCAGGTGCTCTTGTTGTTTGGAGATCATGGGAAGAGCTTGATTTTGTATGGCCAGGAGTGTGGAGCTCAGAATGGAAATGGCGCTGAAGTTTCCCCAGTCATGGTCACATCCACCTGGTCTATTCCTGACACTTGTTTCCACCATATATGGCACAGGTGTCTGAAGATTTGCCATGCTGGCTGAAGCAACTCTTCCCTGGAAATGTCCAGGAGAAAATTTGACCTGGCTGACAGGTGTTCATGGGCTGCCAATACATCTTCAAGTTGCCCAGAGTTTTGGTTCAAAGGAAAATTTTCTTTCACGTTTTCAAGTACAGATGGAGTCACATATGCAGAACCCAAAAAGACCTGGTTGGCAATTTTGCTGAGAGCTGAGTCATCTGAGCTGTCAACAGGTAGATAGATGTTTGATGTGTAAACTTCAAATCAAACAGACTCACATCCTCTTTAGGTTGCAAAAGAGGTTTAAAGAGGGGGCTCTCCCTTCCCAGTTAGCAGTTCTTCCAAGTTAATATATCTGAAGAATGGATGAGCTGGAACTTCTCCAATGTCCCCAGGACCAGCTCCAAGATGAGAAGCAGCATTTCTTTTCAGCAGCTTTTTAAGCAGATCGCTGGCTTCTTCTGTGAGGTAGGGAGGCAAATTGAGTTTACACTTGAGGATTTCATCAATTGTTTTCTTTCTCTTCTCCCCAATGAAGAGGGTACTCCAGTCAACATGTCCTGTATCAAAGCTCCCCAGCTACACTAATCCCCAGCACTACTGTGGCCACTTTTCATCAAGATTTCAGGGTCCATGTATTCTATTGTTTCACAAAATATGTGTGTGACTGTTGCATCATGAATAGATTCTTTGAATAGTCCAAAATCTGTTAGTTTCCATGAACTTGGTGATTAAGCATGACTTTCTGCGACATCAGGTATATGTAGATAATCCCCCTTTGATGTAAATGTCCCAAAGCCATGGAGATTTCTGCCAGTAAAAGCAGGTTGTGTCTTCCATAAATATTTCCTCTCTTTCTAACTGCATAAGTAATTCTCCTCTGCTGAGATACTCAAGGATGAAGTAGAATTTTCCATCGGTCTGAAAAGCATAAATTAAATCCACAAGGAAAGATACTTTACTTTCTCCAGAATATTCCATCCTACTTTTTATATGAGTTGTGTCTTTAGCACTTTTTACTATCATTGTCTTTTTAAGCACCTTCATGGCAAATATTTTCTGAGTTTTTGCTCCTGTTACTTTTCTTACTTGTAAAATCTCTCCACAGACCCCTTTACCAAGTACCCAAAGTAGCTTGAAACATTCTAGCCTGACTTTTTCTGGCCCTCTGTTCACAGTAGTTTCTGAGATTTCAAGTTTCTCACAATGCTCCATGCCAAGGGCATAAGGTCCAACTCCCCCTGGGTCCATGCTTTCATTTAACCGACTGCTCTCCTCCAGCTCATCCTCAGAGCCTGTATCCTCTGGCTGGTCCAGACTATTTCAAACACTCCTGCTATGTCCTCAGCTTCCCTGTCTCAGAAATCTGGTGCTGGATAAAAGCCATCTTGCCTCCTCTATCGCCTCAAGGGCCTGGACCCTCCATTGCTACAGCCATCTCCAGCTGCTTGGGCTATCTATCTATCTATCATCTATCTATCTATCTATCTATCTATCTATCTATCTATCTATCTATCTATCTATCATCTATCTGTTGTCTAAGAGGAGGTTAAGTTAATGCAGAGACTAGGCAGCAAAACAGGCTCAGTCCATGATCCCTATCTGAAATGACTAAATGGCAACATACTTTCTGAATAGAAAACAACACAGAAATAGAAGTTTGCAGTTGAATATTTTGTCTCTCTAGGGGAGATAGGAGGAAGGTGAAAAGTAAGACATTCAGCAAGCAATCCTACAATTTGAACACTCAATGCTACCTGAAGCTTACTTCCTCTGCCCCAGAAATCCATGCTTCTCTAGATTCTCTAGATAGATGTCAAGAATTTGTCAAACTGTTGTTCAAATTAAAAACAAACAAAAAATGACTACAGATCAGACATTTTCAGAGCACGCATTTTGTCATTTACCTAAAATCTCTAAAGTAAAGAATATGAGTGTGTTTAATCGCAAAAAATAAGCAGAAGCAAAAAATAATCACTGCCAATTTTAAGAAATGTAAACTTTTTAAGCAAAATTCTCCTGTTTGGATACTTACTTCATATGAAAGTTTTAACTACTTTAAAAATTCTTTATGCAAATATCTTTAACATACATCTTTATAATTCCTCTATTTCTTTAAGTAAGATTATTTAAAGTAGAGAAGCAAGGTAACATGATATTTATGTGTGTGACCTGTTGAGACAGACACCATAGTTTTGAAATCTGGTCCCAAGACTTATCAGCTGTGTCCCTGAGTTTATCTCACCCCACAGTGCTGCAGTTTTCTTATCTGTAAAAGAGATTAAAAATGATTCGTACTCCATAGGCGTGACGCAGGTTACTATATATAAAATATATGTAGTACTTTCACCATAGTATTACTCAATATCTATGGACTATAATACTAAGTAAAAAACACATTTTAATATTTTGATATATATTACCAAATCATCTTCTAGAAGTGAGGCATGTTATCATTCTTGGCTTCATCGACTGAGATGTGAAAGACCAATTTTCCAACATTCTTAACATCTCTTATATACTAATTTTTATTCTTCTTTGACTTATGGTATGAAATGTTATTGTGCTCAAATATGCAATTCTTGATTCGTAGTAAGTTTCTTTTCATAATATTTTCTTTATATTTTTTCTTTTTCTGCTTTTTATCCATTTAGGGGTCATTTATACGTGTTTTAAGAATCATTCTGCAAAAGCTTTTTAAATTAGTAGTCATATATAAGCATTCATAAAGTAAATGACAAATATTTTAAAAGCATTTTCTTCTACAATTTTTTTTCTGATGCTTTATTTTGGTCGTGTAGCTTATACTATATATTTTTTTCTTTGTGATCTCTCTTTTCCTCTGTGATATCACTTTTATGCTTTGATATAATCTGATCTCAAAATCAAAAATATATACTCATGTCTAGTTTATAGCTTCATTTTTTGCAATTAATTACTTTAATCTTCTGGTATTTACGCTATAATATAACGTGAGACTCGAGTATACTTTGATTGTTTTCTAAGTTGTTAACCTATTATCACAAGCCCTCTGACATTTTATGTAATCATTATCATTTGTTTCTATCTTATCTTGACTGTACCATTAAGTTGTCTATCAATTCAATCTGTCAGTTGTCGAGGCAAAATAGATTTTTTTTTTCATTTTTGAAGCTTTATATAATATAAATTGATAACTATAGGGGAATAATTTTTCCTTTCCACTTACTTTCGTATTCCCTCCCTTGCAACAAGAGTGTGAGGTTGTGTCCTAATCTTGTCCACTCTCTGATCTAAAGTAAAGTCTTCTGGAGGATTTCTGGAAAGGTATGCCTTCCTTATTAAAAAGAAAGAAAAAAAGTGATGAGCAGACAGAAAGCCACCTTTTTATATCCCGGATTGGACCTGGTCACATAAGTATGTGATGCTGGATCTATAGGACCACCTTCTTGTGAATAAGAGAACAGTATGAAGATGACCTAGAATCCAGGCATGGTTGAAAAGCTGAGTTATATAACTCTTGAACCACTTGCTCCAGACATCTTTTAATACTGAATAATTAAAATCAATAATAATATATCCTGCTTCTAAAACATTCTAGCTGATATATTTTCTCTAGCCCTATCACTGAATCAACATGTCTTTATTAAATCAGTTGTCGATTTGATTTTCTTTCCCCAGTTCCTATCAAGTAAAAACCAAAGTCCTAAGGGTCAACACTCAAAATTCCTTAGAATCTCTCCTCTATTTTTCTTTCGGCCTCATCTCTGGCTATTTATCTGTGGAGCTACATATTCAGATTCCCTTCCTTTCCTCAAGATTACAGCCTCATATGCTGTTGAATCAATCCTAGCTAGAACATCTTTCCTACTCATGCCTTTTTACTGAAATTCTTTCTTGTCTTCAAAGACAGTCATGAATTCCAATGGAGTTATGAACATGCTTTCTCTTATCACAACTGAAATATGAAGCCTCTTTACCCTGAACACCAAAAACTGTTGGCTTATATCATTTGAAAATTGGCAATTTTCCACATGAGAATTGAAACCACTTACAGACCCACAGCTTGTTGTGTACACTAACACAAATTTAATATTCTATAGCCTGCAATTAACATGAATTTAATACTCCAGAAAATTTTTACCCAGGGAGATGAAGTTATAATAACTTCATTCATTGTTTTAGGAACTTACCGAATACCTGGTTATCTGAACAATAGAGTAGTCTACTTACTCATAGCTCCTTCTCAGAATAATAAAGCTCGATTTAGCTGAACAAACAAATCTTTACTCTTCAAGACTCACTTCAAACCCTTCTCTCACTGTGCCCACCAGTCCTAAACTATTACAGCACAAACTTTGTCCAGTCCCAAACAGGTCCCCTGTGATGGAAATTTGGGGAAATAGAATCAAAAACAAAGTCTCCCAACCGAGAAATTCTTTCCACAAAGGTAGTAGAGAAAGAGAACACTTTCATTATTGAATAAACATTAATTAAACCAGAGTGTGACGTGCATTACAAGCAATCTGCTAAGATATTTCAAAAACAAAAATAAATCTCACTCTTTTACACAGTCATGCAGATACGACCCGTTACATGTTTTCGAGGTAAGTGATAACTAGTCGTCAAGTCAGAGGACTTAACAGCACCATTTATCACACATAGTTCATCTTAACTTTACCTTATTATGGGGCTGTCGGTCTGTGTGAGTTAATTGGCATTATCCAGAGGAAAAACAAACTTCACGTATCTTTATGATAATAGGAAGTAGTTTTGCACCTTGGAGCAAAGTGCCCACAGAAATAGGCTCCTACCCTCCCACAGAGACTGGGAGTAAGGGGTGCTATCTCTCTTGATGATTACATTTCAAAGAAATAGTCTCTAAGTCCTTGAGAAAGACATTCCTAGGTCATAAACTAATAAAATACCAATCTAGCTTTCAAAGGATTTATATACATTTCAAAGAGAGGAGAAAGTACTTAAAATTGCAAATTTTCTAAAGTAAATGCTCAAAGAAAAAGGAGAAAACTGATATCTCCAAATCTTTCTGAATATATTGCCATTGATGTCTCCCTTCTGAGACCCTACTAAGACTCAACACAGGGGCTCCCCCTACTGAAGTAATAAACTTGGCTTTACTTTATCCACAAGTTAGCATGGTGATGGCATTTTCGGGGACCTGGCAAGTGACACCCACTATCTTATACTAATTTTTTTTTTTTTTTTTTTTTTTGCGGTACGCGGACCTCTCACTGTCGTGGTCTCTCCCGTTGCGGAGCCTGTGCTCCGGACGCGCAGGCTCAGTGGCCATGGCTCTCGGGCCCAGCCACTCCGCGGCATGTGGGATCTTCCCGGACCGGGGCACGAACCCGTGTCCCCTGCATCAGCAGGCAGACTCTCAACCACTGCTCCACCAGGGAAGCCCTTATACTAATATTTGAATCTTCTGCATATCTTCTACTAGACTGTAAGCTACCAGAAAGTAAAAAATATTTCCTATGTAAGTTAATATTTTCTTTTTCTTTTCTCTGTGGCTAGTATAAGGCCCTATAGTCATTTGAATATTCAATGAAAGAGCAGATTTTCTTTCATGGTCTCTACAATATCTTGTCCATGTTTTGTGATGTAAGTAGGACAAAATTAACTGGTTCTTCCCTGCAGACAATTTATATAATTCCCTCTTACTCTGAACACAATTTTATCACAAATACAAATGTAAGAATAACATCTGTCCTCTAACGTAAACAGAAAAATGACTGAAACAATCAATTACAAAATGCCTGCTATAAAAAATTAGCATTATTTTATCATATCAATGGTAAAATATATGCAAATAGCACTATTTAACCAGACAGAAATTACTAGGTTTCCTAATGGATTTTTACAATTACTTCTTATTCATTGACGTATCCCTTCTAGTTCTGATCCTCATGATTTTTCTCTGGTTATCCATTTTTTTTTAAAAGAATATGCTTTTTAAAAAGCACTTCAGAGATGCATAAATGAGATGCTTTCTGAAAATGACCTCCCCAAAGAGATCTGCTTTGAGAGAAATTTTAAGCCCTTTCATTTCTAATTAACCCCCTACCCAGGGATTGTACAGTTTCTCAATCATCATAAAAGCCACAGATTTATTTCCTTTAAACATTCTATAGAGCAATGGCTCCTGCTGTGACTAGACAAAGGCAAAATGCCAATACAATGTTAGCTATGACCTTTTTTTCTCTACCAGAGTCATTAGGCAGTAGCTACTTCAGGATCACAGATGAAACAGCAACACTCAAAATGGTAATAAAAAAGTTCTGTTCTAATTAGGGAGAAAAAAACTGATACTGCAGTTTCTTACTTGATACTTTCATTTAACTTACAGGAAGCCTGCTGAAAATGCTGAAAAACATACTGAGGATTTTATTTGACCTATACATTGCAATTACCAAATATCTGCCTAGATAGGCAAATAAAGTGAGCTAATAAAGAGCTTGCATTCAATGAAAATACCATCCTCAAGTGGAGTAAGACATTTACATAATTCTAAAACACTTGGGAGAGTTAATCACATTTCTTTTCTACACGTTTCTTTTCTTTTCTGAGTCATGTCAGTTTTTGTAATTCTAGAATTTAGCTTTCTTTTCCTTTCAACCATAGACACCTTTTCTCCAACTTAGATAACTACTCTCAGAGGAATTAATTATGGATGCTATTCTTCCCAGATTTAAATAAATAAGAAGGAATTGGTAAACATAATATGCTATCCCATATTATAGTCTGAAAGATAAATGCATAAATTAAGATTCAAATATAAATATTTGAAAGGAACATACACTCTTTTTGAGCTAGTATGTAACAGGGGCATCTAAGCTCGTCTGAAACTTCAGAGAAGGTCTCATAGAAAAAATGATTTAAGTCTTGAGAAATTACATAGAAAAAATGATTTAAGTCTTGAGAAATTAAGATTCAGGTGACATTTCTGGGCAAAGAGGGGTGGAGGAATAGTGTTCCAGCACTTGGGAGCTCTGTGATGTGTAAAAAGTTCAAGGAACCAAAATAAGATCAGAGGGAATGGATGTAGATTTGTGGTGTGGATTTCATCTGGAGAGTGATCCAAGAAAACATTTAAAAGAACTTTGAGGTTATATGGAGCCTATAATATATCCTACAACCAAGGATAAACTTTAAAGGGTCTAAAAATAGCACTTGAAAAGTATGGAAGTATCTGACATATGTTTTAATGAGGTTATAACTTAAAAATTTACAAGTATCCAGACACTAAATAGAAATAATAATACTTGGAGTTCCATATACTTCCTTCCAGGCCAAAGGGAAGAGGAGCAAACAGGTGTTAGGGAGATGCAGAGAGGAATTCTCTTAGTCACATGGCTAATTTTCCAGAAACATATCTGTTTTGAGCCAGGGGCAGGCATCTGTAGGAGGTCTTCTGAAAACTTTAATGTCATTTTGTCTGTTGGGCTATTATGGAATGCAAATCTTAAATTATAGTACTAAGTCAATTAACCAATTAGGTTATATTTTCAACTTTCAATGTCTAGATAAACATTCTAAAAATTACTTGTAATGAATAATTATGTAAATATGATATTTAATGTTCAAGTAGTAAGATTGGTTTTCAAATGTGGCTTGTTAATAAGCTGATCTCATTTACAGTGTACAGAGAAATAAAATATGAATGGCTTATTTTTTTGTAAAGTAACATCTTAAAGGAACTGATGCCACTCGGGACTAAAATATAAAATAACTAAATCGAATCAATAAGTCACTGGATTACTGGATTGAACCACATTGTCAAATCCTTTAGTATCTGCTAATGTTAAAACTCTTCTTTATGACGATAAATAAAATTCCACTTTTTTGGAAGATGAGTTCAATCACCTAGTAACACAGGGAGTTCATAGGTTAAATAAAAACAGACATATATTTCACTATTGCAGACCACCTACCATCCATCAAAGATTTTTAAAAAATGAATTAAACTGAAAATCATCATTTTTCAGAAAGGGAACAAGAAAAATTGCTACAAGACTCACCTGTCATTTTGAAATAAACTCATGTCTCCTAAACGTTGCCTCTGATGACATTAAGATTGAAAGAAATGTTGCTGAAAGCTCTCCCCTCTGAACCACAGGGCATTAGATCACATAGTTCAGATAACCTTTCTCAGTAACTGACAGTGTTATTCTCTTACTGAGTAAGATACTATTACTACTATTGTTATACATAAATTACATGTGTTTGGCAGTAAAAATCCAGTTAAACAATAGAGATAACTGACATGATGCATTGTGCCATTTTATTACTTTTTTCTACATTCAGATTAATATTGTGATCAGTTCCTAAGGATTTGAAATCAGAGTCAATGAAAGCTTAAAAGATTTTACGTTAACAAATTAAGATTTAAATATCTTCCAACAAATCATAATATGAAATTGAGAACCTGGAAAATATACTTGCTTTTCTAGATCCTATCTTGTGCAATTAGGAGCACTCTGAGAGGAAAACATTCTAAACATATACACAAGCCATAAGACAACAGAAGCTAGAAACATGTGACCATAACATAGGCTGTCTGTGTTAATTCACTGTGCCATTCATAAAGCCCCAGAGATAGTGAATCTTAACAATTTGCTCAGAGTTTTAGTCCATTTCTTACTATTCCTCATCATGCAGTTTTTATGTAATCAGAATTACCTCTTTATTCTTTCTCAAACAAGCCAACTTTATTCTTGTTTCCCCACCTTTGCAATTGCACTTACCTTTACTTCAAAAATATTTTGCTTCATCCTTTCGTTATCCAGATGCCAAATCTCCACAATATGGCAAAATCCCACCTGTAAATATAAAGATTTTCCTGATTACTTTTCTTTATTGCAATAGGAAACATTCATTTTTACTACAGAAAAATTAACTCTATGGGTTGGCAGAATGTAGGTTATAGGTCAGTTTTGGGTTAATTGAGCTCTGCTGAGTTTGGCTGGACTTGACTGGACTCAGATTAGCTCCATGCATCATCTAGTTCCAGAACACACTGTGAAGGATTAACCAACATCTGGGATATGTTGTTCTTAAGGAAGAGTTTGAAATAAATTACATAGATGTACCTAAAGATTCGGTGTGAACTGTTGTCTTGTGTAATGTCTACTCTCATTTCGTTGTCTAAAACAAATCACTTACACATGCCTTACATTGGAGGAGGAAATTATACTCCACTTTCTGGGAGATAGGACTATGTAATACCCTTAGAAGGGAGAGAGCAGATATTCAAACAATAACATCAATTATTCCAGTCTGCACTCTTGATGGCATATAACTGGCTTTCCTCCTGCGTGAAAAAATGCACTCAACACTTCCCTTAGGAATAAAGCAAATGCATTTAATTAAGGCATAAAATGCAAAGTCCTACATCCCATGATCTCAATCAAGTCCAAATGCAGTTCCTTTTGATCTGGAAACAAATGAACAAATAATACAAGCATATTCTTCATCCACACCCAATATTTTATGGTGAAACAGGGATACTCTAACCAAATAAACATACTCATTCAGATAGAGAAAAAGAAGAGACCCTCAGAGTCACTGCTGCATGGCAATTAATCCCTGTGTCACAGTAGTAAAGGTCTGCCATCACAGAATTTAGGGAATATTCCCTGATTAATCCCCAATTTAACCCACTCCTGTGTTGGTTACTGATCACCAATCCTTGTTTCTTGTAACTTAGACTTTGCTCTCCTAGAGGCTCTTCTTTCTTCGTCACTCTCCTCAGTCACATCGAAAAGGCACATGGGAGAATCTGAGCACCGCAGAAGCTGAGTAACTTCCTGTTTCTGCCATTAGAAAATTGAGAGCCTAAGGCTTGTTTTGTATTTTAGTCTCAAACCAAGCTGGTGGCACTTTTGGAGGTACAACTTTCAAAAACTTGTTGGCATTTAGCTCTTTGACTTCAGTCAGCCCCTTGTGCCAGCAGTCACACCCACAATTCTTTTTGAGATGTATCTCTTGTGTAGATGTCTTGATAGCTATTTTGATCTTACCAGGCTTTTTGGGGACCACACATTTGGTCTCTTTTCTCTGCTCATAAGTCAGTGAGAGGTCTTAACAAAGAGTTTGATGATCACCTCTCCCTCTGTGTCTTGATTTGGTGTTTTCCTTAAGACTTTGTCTTCATTGGCTTTTGTGGCTCAGGCCTTTTCTAAAGTTTATATTTGACTACTGTAGTTGAGTGCATCTTTCAAACCTGCAAGT
This sequence comes from Pseudorca crassidens, assembly GCF_039906515.1. Lineage (NCBI taxonomy): Eukaryota > Metazoa > Chordata > Mammalia > Artiodactyla > Delphinidae > Pseudorca > Pseudorca crassidens. The sequence goes on along the minus strand of NC_090300.1, from coordinate 126,099,189 downwards.
CCTGAATCTTGGGAATTCTTTGTTTCATCTCTGATTGCCAACAGCCTAATTTTTTCTTAAACTCATCTCTTTTCTGTGGTATCATGCAAAACACAGCTAATAGCCAGTGTAGTGGGCACAAATTCATTAAGTATACTACCTAATTTTAAAATAGGCAATAGTTTTACCAAACAATCTGACAGAAATAACATTGGATTGTCATTTATCTAAACTTTATTAATGATGTCCACACTGCCTGACACTTGGCTCAAAGTCCGTAGCACCCTATTTTAGTTTTATAAATACTACAGCAGCACTCTGACTCTAGTATTAATTTCTTTATAAGTCCTGGAATAACAACAGTGTCAAAATATCAGTTCTTTACAACATTTATGTTTTGCTCATGTTACAATAAGGACAAGTTGGCAGTTGCCCTGCTCTGCTCTCCTCCACATGTTTTCTCAGTCTGGGACTGAATAAAGCAACCTCTGTCTGGGGCATGGTATTCTTTCCTGGAACAAATAGCACCGAAATAAAAGAGAGACTGAGTCAGACCATGCAATCATATTAAAGTTTTGGTTTTGACATAATAAATATCACATTTACTCACATTCCATTGGTCAAAGCGTACTTCATGGTCAAGTTCAAAATGAAGTAAGGACATAATTTCTATCAACGGAGCTCCTGAGTAACTCCTGATAATGAATGGGGATCTATAAAGCGGTTATGAGGGAGAATAAATAGTTGGACAACAATCTATTCTGTTACTGATCCCTTTAATTTTATTTCTTTATACCCTGAAATTTTATATTCTTTTTTAATATAAACTTTTGTTTCAGGTTAGTAAATACTGACTTTCCAAATAGATTATAACCAATTTGATGCTATTTTTTTATCTTCCACAACTTTTAGTATATTTCTGAGGATATGATATTGATTGATTGATTATGAGGCCATATCAGCCCATCCATGTTTATGGATGAGTTTAATCCCCCTGCAGGATTTCTACTTATATGTGGGGCAGACAACTCTTTCTCAAATGTTTTGATTCTTACTGTACTACAATCACTTGTATACTTATCAGTTCCATAGGGATAGAGGTTAAATAAAAGCTAATTCATCCTTTTCATAAGCCCTATATGTATATTTTAAAAAGAAAAATTACAACTAAAAGTAGTCTATTTTTGTTTTAAGGAATGTAAACTATATTCAGTAAATTGCTTGAAAGATGTAAATAGCAAGGAAAATATCTGTGACAATTCAGGTAAAGAAAACATAAAATATTTCCTGTATCCCCCTGAAAATTTTACCCTTGATGTCAACTGTATGCATTTCTATTACAAGAGAACATTAGTTAGGAATTACAGAAAAGCCTTGAGCTGGGGAAAAGTCTATTAGAGAGATTATGAGTCCTAGAAGATTCTCTGAGCACTTCTACTGCTCTTGGGAATCTTCTAGGGCTCCTGAAGTTTCAGAGTTTGGGGAGTTTTGCAGATTTTTTCAATGACATATCATATTCCAACTCCTATGTATGTGAATTTGTCACACATGATTTGTTATTATTAGTAAACATTTCCTTATTTATTCAATAAATTATTATTTACATAATTTATGCAGGAAATATTTTGATCATATATGGATAAAAGGAATACTTACCTTTCATGGTCTAATTATCTAGAAAAGGAGCTTTATAACACAAAATATAAATGTTAAGATAGTTTGTTAAATGTGGAACTGAAGTATTACAAATAATATGTAGGACCCAGGAGATCTATCCTAAAGTTACCTGCCTGAGGCAACAAGAGAAAATTTACTTGAGGAATTTATTTTTAAGGTGTATTTTGAAAGATGAGTAAAAGTTCTGTAGCAGAAACAGAATAGGTATTCCAAGGAAGAGGAAATTTTATAACATAAAGGAAAAGGAGTGTAAAATATCATAATAGACTCTGGGAACTATAAGCAATTTTAATTACTAGAAAATAAAGAATAAAGTGTCATATAAAATAAGTAAGTTTGGAAAACAAGGAAAGAGGTAGACTGTGATGGGCTTGGAATGCCGTGTTTTGGAACTAAAAATCAACCACGTGGGAAGCAGTGTTAAATACATATAGTCTTTATTCTTCAAAATGCAGATCCTTTTAGCGATGATATGTGATGATATAGTTTTAGGCCTGATCCTAATTATTGTTAGAATTTTTTGTTGTTGTTAAGCCAATGAGAATAAAGATATTTGTGTAATCTTTATTCAAGAATCTGAGTATGTAAAAATTTGAGGAATTTTAAGTCAGTAAAGTATGTCTGACATATTTATATGATGAATGGTCAATCAGAGCCAAAGGACCCAAAATTTGACTACAGTTGTTTACGAAATTTTCCAGATAAATTCTTGAATTCATAAACTTGCCCCCCAAACCTTAAGGATACACCATCAGTTATGAGGCAAAATTTTAACCAGCTGAACTTGAATCTGATGCACACTTATAAGAGAGAAACTTCATAATTCACACATATCCCAAGGAGCTTTTCTCATCTAAATCAGCCACTCACTTTGAAATTGTGACATTATTATCAACAAATTGCTCAGCAATGCTTGAAACCATGATTTTACTGAGTTGAAGGCATTTTAGCCGTGGAGAATTAGTACAGTCTGAACCTATCTACAGCATAATCAAGTCTAGGGTTAAAGACAGCTAATCTCTTAAACAAGCTCAGCAAAGGAGTTTTTCCTCTGCAGTTACAAGTTCATTGAGTTCATAGCTCTTGTCCCAGAAGAAAGAAATTGCAACCATGTCAACCACAGCTGAAGAGTGTAATTTATTAACTAACAAATTCATCTGAAATACCACCTCAGTTATATTTTCCACACCTATATTAAAATAAATAAAATTTCCATAATCATCTTTAAATTTTCCCTAAAATGATTTTTAAGAGCATGGATGTCAAAATATCTCTCACTTTTAAAATTCCTTCCACATGTCTAGTAGTGAATCTGATTTACAAACACAGAACACAGACTTCCATAATATAGCATATAGTGGAAGCTGGTACACAGACCCTTTTGACTATATGAGTTGTTTATGAATGGAGGCCCCAAATTGTATATTATTTACTTGAAGGTGGTTAAGACCTACCTTACAAGAAAAACTAGTTCATCAGGCAAAACACACCTCTTAAAAACAGGAAACAAGTAGAACATAGGGATAACACAGATTAGATTTCTTTAAGGAATGTCTGTTAAATAACCTCATCTTGGCCTTGGAAGTACAAAAGAGGTTGCCCAGTGATCCCTTATTGCCAAGTGAAACCTCACTGTGATTTTTAGAGGTAAATAGAAAGTAACTTGAAAGTAAGTTATCTATAAAGCCAGGATGATTGTTATTCAGTGTTTCGTTCTTTTACTATTAGTTTTAGAAATACTTCCTTGAGGTTTACTTCTGCATATTAATAAAATATATCCCTTTTATATTATTTATAGAGGAAGTTTTAAACTTTAATTTTAAGATAATGCACTATTTCTTTTACAAGGCTACCACAAAATGTTGAGTTTTTTTTTTTTTAATAAGTTGCTTAATTCAAAACCTTTTATTTCTAAATTAGACATTTTTTAGTGGTCATATGAAATGTACAATAGATATGTTTATTGTATAAACCTCTTCTAATTCAAATTTAGAGAAAGCATTCAGGTCATCTAATCGGTAGGGAGTTCATGACAAGTAAAGATGGGGTCAATGATGCTTTTAAATTACAGGAAACTAAAAAACACATGTGCTAAATTAAGTGATATAAAAATTTTATTTCCTCAAGTTACCATTTACTGGGTCAGAAACCAATTGTATCACTATCTTCTTTAATAGCTTTTCATCCTAATACCTTAGTTGAATAGATCTATATTTTATTTATTTTTTATTTTAATTTTTTAGATCTATTTTTTAAAGTAATTACCTACTCAACAATTCAGCTAGATAAAACACAAAGGCAAAAACCTCATCACTATAACAAATCTTTAGCAATGGAATCATATGCAAAATTCCAGCAATGTCTGTAGTCCAACATCTAATCATGTACATAACCATTACTTATTTCCCAGAAGTGAGTGTCAAGTTAATTAGGACTTTTATTAAGTTCTTCATCCATACAGCAAATGAACTCTGGTCAGATTTTGGAGTAAACTGAAAGACTACTCTACATGGGACACTAAATGCATTCCAAGATTTTATTATTTGAATGTGTTGCTACTGTAGTGCAAATCTTTTAAACAATTATCAATACTATCCTACAACTCCATGTACTCTTTTTACTTAAACACTCACAATGGTAAAAAATGGTACAGATTAGATGGAGCCAATGAGTTCTCTGTGCTCTGGGCAAGTCTCTTTCTTCTCTCTCTCCACAATGTCACCACTGCAATAAGCCTTGGAGAGCATGGACACAAATTTCATTTTGCCCTTTGTCTTTGTGCATCATTAATCATAAGATACCCAGAAAGCCTAAGTCATGCATCATTCCTTGAAAATACATCTTTATATGGACCTGTATATTGTTTAATCTGACCCCATCTGCCATTGTCCCCAACTTCTGAAATCCTTCCATTGTGTCCTCTAAAATCACGATTCATTCTAAGTAAAAAAGGAAAAAAAAATAACCCCAAACTCACCTCTCATCATTTATTTTTATTTTATTTTTTTCTACCTTTTTGCTTCAAATGATACTTGGCTTTCACCTGAAATCGCTGTTTTACGTGCAGCTCTCATAAAACCAAACCTGACGGAGGACGATTACCTGTCTTGCTCCTCATTTCCTCAGGCTAAACCCACCCCCTCATTTCTGCTTTGAAACACTTCTTATCTGATTTTACTACCTGTTCTTCATTTTTTTTTTCACTTATTTAAAGAGTTCGTGATCATCCACCCTTCATTTCTTTAAGATTTTACCTCTTCACTCATTGAATCTCACTCCTACATTGACCCTATCACGTTTTCTTGATATCAGTGTATATATAGATGATTCTTTCACTTGTGTGTGGCATCAGTGCTGTTACCAAATACTCTGGTTGTCTTCTGTTCAGGTAGGACTGCACTTTCTAGTCCCCTTGTTGTTAGGTGTGGCCATTTGCCCAGCTCAATGAGTTCTGAGAAGTGATTTAATTGGCCCTTGAAGCTGAAGCATTTAGTCAAATGGAGATTCTCCAGAGCCTGATACAACCAACAACCTTCCACTGCTGCTGATGTGATGGAGCTGTAACATGAGCAAGACATAAACTTGGATTGTTTTAAGCTGCTGAGTATTATTTATCTTATTTTCTGCAACAAAACCTAGGTTATTTTAACTGATACACCTGGTCTCTCCATTCTTTGCACTCTTATAGCAAAAGGCCTATCTTGGTTAAATTTTATTATCTATTATAACTAAAATCATGAAGCTGAATATGGCTGAAAAAGAATAATCTGTTTTGCTAACTGGCCTGACTTTAAACTCATGCCTGCTAACCACATGTGACCCCTTAATGCTACCCTGCAATCCTGCCACATTTTCTTAGTCCATTTAACTTCCTACTCGAAAGCAACTATTATATACCTTTTCCTCTGTCCTCAAACATCTACTATAGTTTATAAATTATCACAGTACTAGAAAATATAGTGTTAGTGCCTTGAAAGTAGATATTAACCATAGTCCACAATCACTGTTTCCACAATGACTTAATAAATATGTTTGGGATACCTAAATGTGAAAGTTAAAACACATACTCCTCAGTTTCTTCCTTTATTTTCTGATTTGATTTATGCATTGTATTTTTTTCAAATTTAAAATAACTATTATTCGTTAAGTGTCTGCTGAGGGCTAAGCAATGCATTACATTCTTTACAAGTGATATCTCATTTAACTTTCAAAATAATGCTATAATGTACTACAATTATTCCCTTTTTCAGATAAGAAAATGAAAGCAAAGATATTAAATACTTTATCTCAAATTACAAGTCAGTCAGTATTAGATGTGGGATTTGTAGAGGGGTTGATAGTGGATTCCAGAGAACATGAGTCTAACCACTACATAGCTTGCCCCCCACAACATATTGGAGAGAGTCTGAACAGTTTGGCAAAGAAGCAGGAGGAATAAGGAAGGTTATATTGTTCCCTGAGATTCCAAAATTAAGAGCTCTTATGTTGACTTTCATCTAGGAAAGAACACTCTCAGACTTGAGTTCATTTGATAGTGTTTGTTCAGATACTGGGGCTACAAAGGAAAAAGGATTGTTGCACTGGATTATTCCTAGTAGTTAATCAATGGTTATGATAACTCTAATGACATTTTGAATAATGATATACCCATTTGGGGGTTTAGATACACTTCGTTTTTCTCCAGCTTTGTCACTTCTTATTTGACTTCAATTTATCCTGATTTCTATTATTACAGTTTATAAAATAGTAATTCTAAACAACATCACTGAGTTATAGTGAGAATTGGGTAGATGATACATGTGTGAGGGGTTGTGTCATATGTTGCCCTTTCTGAGCCTTAGTTGAGTTTGGGACATGCTGGCTAGGCTGGCCTCTGTGATTAGACTGCCTCCTGAAGATTACCAAATGGATTTCTGGGCAAACATAACTCTGATAATATTAATCATTATCAAATGCTTACTATTTTTCTAAGCTTGTATCTAACTATTTCCCCAGATTTACAGTCACAGATCCCCATGGGATATAGAAGAGAGAGACTCAAACCCATCTGACAGAATGATGGTGGGAATAGAATGCCATAAAACATAGATTACAGAAAAAGATAATAAGATACTTTAGAGAAAAATATGTGTATTAATGAGAAAAGACACTGGTCTGGGGGCTCAGACTGAGCAGGACCTACATGGTACAGTGGACCAGCCATTTTGTATGGCTCTTAATTAACCTCTCAGCATTCTCATCTTGGGGATATTGGAAAGGAGAAGACTACAATAGCAGGACTGAATCACTGGGGGCTCAAACAATTCTGCTTTGTAATTTTTTTTACAAGAGTCGGGCATGCAAAAGGGAATATATTTTCCTATCTTCCTAAGAGAGAAGTAAAAACTACAGAAGCAGTCGGAGATGATGATGAACTCAGAGTAGTGACTACAAAGGGAATAATTTCCCCAAGGTTGTCAGAGGTCAAATAACACTGCTCAAGGAAAGCACTGTTCACATAGCAGACCATGGCAGGTGGATTGATGCAGAATACAAGGGATGCAGACAAAAGGCAAAGACATGGTAAGGGAAAACTAGGTCAGAGACCTATAGGCCACCAGGCAGTAATTTAGATTTTTGTGAGACACTTCTACTTTGGGGATTCCTAGAGTCACAAGCAGAATAAGAGCTTAAGGCTTTTATTTTTGGTGGGTGATGTCTTGTGATCCAAAAAATTGGAGACAAACTGCTAAAATTCCTTTCCTATGATCCTTCAGCTAATACATTTTAGGTCACATTTGTTTACATCAAGTAAAATCTCTGGTAAATATCATTATCATCAAGTATTGGTCTCTTCCCTGACAATTCTATAACTCATTCAGGAAAAGTAGGAAAATGGTTTTAGAGTATCAATTTTTATTAAAACAGGAGTTTTTACATTTTAGAGAGCCATATTTTTGGGTGAGAAGCAGAAATGAATTTTGGCTGCTTAATGTAACCTCTATTTTGTCTTCCACTAAAAGCCAGAGTTGCATTCAACTAACCAAACTAAGTTTCCACAGTGTTTTGGTAAAGCCCTGTTTGCTTATGTTTAGTCCAAATGTGCTAAAAATTGCCAGTCTTCTACCTTCTTTTGTTGCAAGTAAGCTTGCCCTAGCAAGTGAATTTAGGGATTATTATACTTTTTCCAATACAAACTGTTTGTGTAAACCTTTCTACATTGTCAAAATAAAGACTTTGTTGAAGGAAAGTGAAATAGAATAGGACTAAAATAATAAAGTTGATGGATTACCTCAGTATTTCCCAGAAGAAATTTTTATTCTCTTATGTTTGGTAGTTTCTTATCTCAGTGGACTATACCTCTACTTTTTATCAATTACCTGAGGGGCACTTCTGTGCAAATACTTTCAATTCTATAGAGTCTTCTAGCAGACCTCCCTGTTACCTTTTGCTCTTTATCTCTGGATTCTATCAGATGCTTTCAAGAGAACTATTCTGCAGCCGACTCTCCAAACCTGAACACTAGATTGTTTCAGATCTTTTCTTCTGTGAAATAGCTAAGGATCCCAAGATACCTATTTGAAAAGCAAGCGCCATTTTGTAAAGGCAGGAAACTCTCTTTGATTCACTCACAATAAGAAATCTTTCTATAACGTTTTATTTTTATTAATTTGTATTCTTTTGCAAAATTTCTATGGGGTGAGATATACGTGTGTGTGTATATATATATAGAGAGAGAGAGAGAGAAAGAGACAGAGACAGAGACAGAGAGTCAGAGACAGAGACATAGAGTCAGGTTATCTATTCATTGTTGATGACTAAACTTTTAAATACAACATTCTCTACTGTTAAAAATGAGTAGCATTTAAAATATATATATTTCTGTGAAGCAGAGGTTTTTAAATTGGTGTCTTCAGTCATTCCAGAGCTTCATGGGCATAAGAAATCCATGAACTGAGATAGAAAAAAACAGTACATATTTGTCCCCTACTGATATTTAGGCTTTATTTATTTATTTATTTTTCAATTAGAAATGTGGATAATAAATCACTGCAGTATTTGCGGTACTTTGTTACCCATAGAAACAGTACATGTTTTCCTTTTCCTATCCCATTAGAGATACTGTACTGTATATAGATTTTACATTCATCACCACTTTGTAATCATAATTATTATATTCTTTCCTGCTAAAACCTACTAATGTATTTAATAATGATGCACTCATATTACTATACCATACAATTTTTTAAATTATTTTATAACTTTATTTCAACATATTTGTGTTTCTTTTTTTCTAATATTTTACTTTAAGGATTTTAAAAGGCCCTATGAAAGAAGCTAAAGGTGTCATACAACCGCCAGAAGAGTCCACAAATAAATAAATAATAAATAAATAAATGTAAACATCCAGTGCAAAATTTCAGAAGTCTAAGAAATCTTACATTATTGATATTCTTAAGAAAAGTAAAATGATAATAAAAATTCTTCATATGGTGATTCCAGTTAGTAAAGACTTTTCATTTCTCTGCTATTTGACTGTTATTGTTCCAGTGGCTAGAAAAAAATATGGTGAAGAAAATAGGCACAGATAGACTACATTTAACTTTGCAATCATGAATTTTATATTTTAGTATGAGACAAAAATAGGTAAAGTTTTAAATTACTATAATAAAATGTGTTAGACTGTGTATTCTTGTCCCTCAGTGCTATCTTCAGTAGTGTTGTTGTGTTTCTTCCTGCTCCCCCGCCCCCCAGCCCCAGCAGCATTTCCATTTCACCTTTTCTGCCTCTGTTGAAATTCCCCATCTATTTTTCACACTCCACTAGGCAGTTTACCATATTAATTACTGTTGTTACAAGTTAGCTCTTTGTGCATTCCTACATAGGGGTCATCTCTGAGTACAGTCCTGTTGATTGCTTTGTCTTTTGGTAATACAATTTTTCCCCTTATTTCTTTCAAGAGTTTTATATTTTGTGATTGAATCTTTGAACTTTGAATGTTGAACAGTCAAGCTGAGTGTCAGGTTCAAGGACAGCTTTAATTTTGTAGTTTATCTGGATTTTTTTTTTAACATCTTAAATGGAGTATAATTGCTTTACATTGTTGTGTTAGTTTCTGCTGTATAACAAAGTGAATCAGCTATACGTATACTTATATCCCCATATCCCATCCCTCTTAAATCTCCCTCCATCCCTCCCTATCCCACCCCTCTAGGTGGTCACAAAGCACCAAGCTGACCTCCCTGTGCTATGTGGCTGCTTCACACTAGCTATCTATTTTACATTTGGTAGTGTATATATGTCAATGCCACTCTCTCACTTCATCTCAGCTTCCCCTTCCCCTTCCCCATGTCCTCAAGTCCATTCTCTACATCTGTGTCTTTATTCCTGTCCTGATCCTAGGTTCTCCAAAACCATTATTATTTTTTTTTACATTTCATATATATGTGTTAGCATACAGTATTTGTTTTTCTCTTTCTGACTTACTTCACTCTGTATGACAGACTCTAAGTCCATCCACTTCACTACAAATAACTCAATTTCTTTTCTTTTTATGGCTAAGTAATATTCCATTGTATATATGTGCCACATCTTCTTTATCCATTCATCTGTCAGTGGACACTTAGGTTGCTTCCATGTCCTGGCTATTGTAAATAGTGCTGCAATGAATATTGTGGTACATGACTCTTTTTGAGTTATGGTTTTCTCAGGGTGTATGTCCAGTAGTGGGATTGCTGGGTCATATGGTAGTTCTATTTTTAGTTTTTTAAGGAACCTCCATACTGTTCTCCATAGTGGCTGTATCAATTTACATTCCCACCAACAGTGCAAGAGAGTTACCTTTTCTCCACACCATCTCCAGCATTTACTGTTTGTAGATTTTTTGATGATGGCCATTCTGACCAGTGTGAAGTGTTACCTCATCGTAGTTTTGATTTGCATTTCTCTAATGATTAGTGATGCTGAGCATCCTTTCATGTGTTTGTTGGCCATCTGTATGTCTTCTTTGGAGAAATGTCTATTTAGGTCTTCTGCCCATTTTTGGATTGGGTTGTTTGTTTTTTAATATTGAGCTGCCTGAGCTGCTTATATATTTTGGAGATTAATCCTTTGTCAGTTGCTTCATTTGCAAATATTTTCTCCCATTCTGAGGGTTGTGTTTTTGTCTTGTTTATGGTTTCTTTTGCTGTTCAAAAGCTTTTAAGTTTCATTAGGTCCCACTTGTTTATTTTTCTTTTTATTTCCATTTCTCTAGGAGGTCAGTGAAAAAGGATCTTGCTGTGATTTATGTCATAGAGTGTTCTGTCTATGTTTTCCTCTAAGAGTTTTATAGTGTCTGGCTTTATATTTAGGTCTTTAATCCACATGCAAATCAATCAACATGATACACCATATTAACAAATTGTAGGATAAAAACCATATGATATCAATAGATGAAGGAAAAGCTTTCGATAAAATTCAACACCCATTTATGTTAAAAACTCTCCAGAAAGTAGGCATAGAGGGAACTTACCTCAACATGATAAAGGCCATATATGACAAACACACAGCCAACAATGTTCTCAATGGTGAAAAACTGAAACCATTTCCACTAAGATCAGGAACAAGAGAAGGTGCCCACTTTCACCACTATTATTCAACATAGTTTTGGAAGTTTTAGCCACAGCAATCAGAGAAGAAAGAGAAATAAAAGGAATTCCAATCTGAAAAGAAGTAAAGTTGTCACTGAAGTGAGAGAGTGGCATTGACATATATACACTACCAAATGTAAAATAGATAGCTAGTGTGAAGCAGCCGCATGGCACAGGGAGGTCAGCTTGGTGCTTTGTGACAACATAGAGGGGTGGGATAGGGAGGGATGGAGGGAGATATGATACTATACATAGAGAATTCTAAAGATGCTACCAGAAAACTACTAGAGCTAATCAACGAAATTGGTAAAGTAGCAGGATGCAAAATTAATGCATAGAAATCTCTTACATTCCTATACACTAATGACGAAAAGTCTGAAAGAGTAATTAAGGAAACAATCCCATTTACCATTGCAACAAAAAGAATAAAATACCTAGGAATAAACCTACCCAAGGAGACAAAAGACCTGTATGCAGGAAACTATAAGACAATGATGAAAGAAATTAATGATGATACAAACAGATGTAGAGGTATACCATGTTCTTGGATTGGAAGAATCAACATTGTGAAAATGACTCTACTACCCAAAGCAATCTACAGATCCAATGCAATCCCTATCAAACTATCAATGGCATTTTTCACAGAACTAGAACAAAAAGTTGCACAATTTGTATGGAAACACAAAAGACCCTTAATACCCAAAGCAATCTGGAGAAAGAAAAATGGAGCTGGAGGAATCAGGCTCCCTGACCTCGGACGCTACTACAAAGCTACAGTAATCAAGACAGTATGGTATAAGGTGCAAAAACAGAAATATAGATCAATGGAACAGGATAGAAAGCCCAGAGATAAACCGACGCACATATGGTCACCTTATCTTTCATAAAGGAGGCAAGAATATACAATGGAGAAAAGACAGCCACTTCAATAAGCGGTGCTGAGGAAACTGGACAACTACATGTAAAATAAAGAAATTAGAACACTCCTTAACACCGTATCTAGATTTTATTGTTGTGTGAGTGGGGGTGGTGCTCTTTCCAAAAGTCCATATGTTGAACCAGAAATTTTTTTGAACATAGTAGTGACAGGTTTTGATTTATCTTTGTTAAAAGATAACTCTTGTTTCTTTATGGAGACTGTCAAGCAGAAACTGAAGAAATAAGTCAGCAGGATACTGCAATAGTTCAAAGAATGGTTAAGTATGTGAAAAGTTGTCAAATTCATGTTATAATTTAAAGAACTAAGAGGATTTTCTCATGGATTAATGTTGGTTGTATGAGAGTGGAGTAAAGAAAATTTCCAGGCAAATGTCCTGACTAATTAGATGGACTGTGGTGACATTTACTGAGATAGAACATAATGGGTAAGGAGCAAATATTTCCCAGGAGCAGGGATAGAGGAAGAGTGAATCATCCATTCACTTATTCACTGAATAAGTGTTACAATTTTATTTTATTTGACGTGTTAAATAGGGGCCACCTAGGTGAATCAGAAATATGGTCTTTATCCTCAAAGCATGAATGTTATAGGATTATAAGCATTAAACCACAATTAAGTGTGAAAAATTATAAGGCAGATCTAAATCAGTATATTATGCAGACACACAGTAGGAACACTGATCTTGTTAGAGTCTAAATGTTGTTCCTCAAGGTATAAGGAATGAAACTACAGACACGAAATTAAAAATGTTCATTCAAGTACTTAAAATTTAAAATATGAAATTAAAATTAAGGATGACAATTCTCTACTTCAGTTTTTCAGTACTTCCTGATTATCAAAGATTTAAATATCTTACTGTTAACACACATCTTTTCCTTACCTGACCTCATTTTACATTTATACTTCAAAACTGCAAAACTTTACTCCTCTCTCTCTTCTGCACTTTGTCATATGATATATTCTGTAGCAGAAGTGGCTCCTCCTCTTCCATCCCCAATTCCAGGTACCATCTGGTAAAATAAGCCTTAACCTAAAATAATCAACTCAAATTTTGACCTCATAGAAGCTTTCTTGAAACACTACAGAAAGGATTAGCGTACCCTCCTCTCTGTCTTTTAATTTCTTATACTGATTTTCTAACTCTTTTTCATTGTATGTTATCACTTCCTCATTCTTATAAATGAATTACCTAGATAACTTAGAATTTAAAGGAAGTATTGACTTTGACATGCTTGGTACAATCAACATTGCTCTAGAGGCAACCTACAATGTCACTTGGATGAGTGTGCACACATTACCAGGAAAGGGAGTAAAAGTGTTGGCAAGTAGGGGAAATATGTTTGTAATGGAATGACAGGAAAACAGGGAACATGAAAATAAGATGGAATTTCTTGAGGTAAAAAATAAATGTGTTGATGATTTTTCTATTCCCAGAATCTGACACAGGAAATGATTCTCTCAGAAGGTTACAGTTGACTTTCACGTCTCTTAGTACTGTTAAGCCAAAATATTATCTCTCCACCACCTATCAACTTATAATTTTAAGTTTTTATTTTATATTATTTATACATCACTAGAATTAGAAGTTATGTAGAGAACTACAAGACACTTTTATAGCAATAATTCACTTAACTATTTGCATGTCACAGATGGCATGACTTTATTAGTTGGTTGAATGTGGGAAATGTGTTGCCATCTTCTCTTACTATCGAGACCACAGTATTCAAGTAGAATTTTTTAAAAGAAAATCTAACACCATTTTATTATCTGAAAATTATGACACAAATTCCTTAAGCGAGATTCCACAGGAAACTTATAAACATATATACATATGTGTATATATATATATATATATATATATATAAAATCAAGGATAAATATTTGAACAGTGAAGAGATTTGAAGGTCAACTATAATTTCCTAAAATATTTCCAAAGGTACTTCTGGAGATTCAAATAATTATCTAATCGAATTAAGTCTAAGAGAGGCAGAAAGCCTGCCCGGACTTTTCTTTAGTCATCTTTCTGGTAGTTCTGGAGCTGAAGAGAGAGATGTTACCATCAATTACTGGGAAACTGTAGTGTTATATCCTCCTAAAGCATATTGACTTTTCTTTTGAAAACTGACGCTTTGAGCTGATCTTTTAATCCGTGTCTTGAAAACTAATTATACACTACCAAATGTAAAATAGCTAGTGGGAAGCAGCAGCATAGCACAGGGAGATTAGCTGGGTGCTTTACAATGACCTAGAGATGTGGGATAAGGAGGGTGGGAGGGAGGCTCAAGAGGGAGGAGATATGGGGATATATGTATGCGTATGGATGATTTCACTTTGTTGTACAACAGAAACTAACACAGTATTGTGAAGCAATTATATTCGAATAAAGATCTATTAAAAAATAAGAATTGAAGAATATCACATTAATTACTTTTTAGATTGTAATTTTGTATATATGTGAATTTAAACTTGCGGGTTAGCTATACCACATGAACACCTTCATGAAACAAACAAAAATAGAAACTTTACAGATCTTTATTGAATAAGTTATTCTGTTGTCCTAGGGTTTCTCTATAAGATTTTCTGTCAATATTTGTTACTTTCTGTGCTACAAAACAATGAGGTCTTGGAAATTTCAGTAATTAGCTTTGATTACTTGTGGAAAAAAATTCTGTGTGTGTGTGTGTGTGTGTGTGTGTATTTGTGTGTGTGTGTGAGAGAGAGAGAGAGAGACAAGAGACAGAGACAGAGACTGAGAGAATGAGTGTGATACCCTGGGCTCGGTTCAAGGATTCATTTATAGTGGACATACTTTTTTTATTTATTACACATTTTCAGTTCAATTAGGCTTCCACATTTCAGAAACTTCTGACTATATCAAATTCTTCATAATCATAACAACTCATAACTTGATAGCAGGGGACAGATTTTTGTATTCTCTCTCACTTTCTGTGTGTGTTGGCTAAAATGA
This sequence comes from Pseudorca crassidens, assembly GCF_039906515.1. NCBI lineage: Eukaryota > Metazoa > Chordata > Mammalia > Artiodactyla > Delphinidae > Pseudorca > Pseudorca crassidens. The sequence goes on along the minus strand of NC_090300.1, from coordinate 126,084,014 downwards.
GACCGTTTTCCTTGGTTACAATGAAAGAAAAAAAATGATAATTTGCTGTGTAATTCAGGTAAGTATATTACAATTTTCTGTTTTTTCAGAATTGTCATTACCTTTGAATTTAGGAATGGATAAGGGAAATTTAAAAATTAACAAGCATTTATTCCTTCAATACAATAAAATTAAATCAGATGCACATTATTTAAAAGGAGTTGCTGATCCACTCCCACTCAGCTGTGTTTGTGTGTTTTTGTTTGTTTGTTTATGGGTGTCTTGTGCATTATTTTTGCTGTAGCTAAAGGCTTTTCTTCACATGATATAGACAAATCTTAACAGTATTTTGATACCCATCTGACAGAAAAGTATGTGTAATAGGAGGATTATGTATGCATTATTTTTTTTAAATCATCATCAACAACAACAAATCTTCAGGGAAATGTAGTTTCCACAGGGCATTAACCTTGCTCACAGTGTCATATTGCATGGTAAATTTTTTCCCTTTGCTGAACTGAATTGCTATTGAGATACCATTTTCATGATTCTCAGTTTTTCAAATTTATGCAGGTGTTGTACTGCATGAGAAAACCTGAATTTAGTATGTGAACTGGAATTGCCAAAGGAGGATTGCTGCTCTCCTGCTAACTTTAAATAAGTCATGTCACAAATCGCATGTAAGCCTTGTAAAATACTAACACCGGGAGACATTGAAAAAAATCAGGATTACTGTGAACCTGGGAAAAGATCTTCCAAATATATATGCAAACTAAATAAAACAAAAACTGAAAAAAGTTTTAGTTTTAAAACCAGATTTATGAAATATTTTCCTGAAGTTTGTATGATAATTAGGAAGGTGACTCAAACAGTAGAGAAAAGCAGGAAGCTTGTGTGTTTTCCAGGAACTTCTCCTATACTTTACTTCCCTCTAACAAGAGACTGACAAATGTTGACATGAAAGTGCTCCTAAATTAAAAAATGGAATGGTGTAGATAACACATAAACTTTTATTTCAGGCTTCCTTCTTCCTTTCTCTTTTTTTGAGTATTAAAGCTTATTTTCAAACATATTAATTAATGGGACCTACACAAAAACTCTTGTATTTATGATAGTGTAGCTGTGTTTTTGAAGAAGGTGCTAGCTATAGTTTAAGAAATATTAGTTTAGGGAAGAAAACATACAGTGGAAATTAGTTGTTTTTATTTTTGTTTGTTTATTTTCTATAATAAAAAAGATAAATTGTCAAGAAAATATGGATAAAACTGTAACTCAGTATTTAGACCTCATCTTTTCCCTTTGTTAATTAGTAGAAAAAGGGGGAAAAGAGTGAAGATATAGGAAATTCTGTTCTATTGACTAAACCTGATATGCAGGAGAGAGAGAGAAAGAGAGACTGTAAGTGTCAGCCTTATAATTTAAACTATATTTAAGCTAGCTTATTAACAGTCTAGGTTTTGTAAAAATAGGTACATAGATGATAGATAAGTAGATACATACACAGATAAACAGGTGTAGATAGATAGAATGAGTGAGCAATAAAAACCCCTGTTATCTAAAATAGATTTATTGATAACCTACTATATTATTATATATTATATATTACTATATATTACTATAATATATACTAGATAATATAATATAAAAGTAACATATAGTCTCTGCCTTCAAGGAAAATATAGTCCTGTTGGGGACATAAGCCATATCTATAAGTAGTAAATTGGGTAGACAGACTATGCGAGAATGTCAAAAGTTAGGCCTAGAATTTTGAACTTGATTCTTAGTGCAAAGGAGAGCCACCAACTCTTATGAACAGGATTTGGCTACTGAAATGATGTGTTTTCAAAAAAAGGAATCTATAAACATTGATTTCCAAATGTGAGGACAATTTTGCCTTCATATTTTACTGAAATATTATAATACAATTGATATTATCAGTCATTTTCTCTTTGAAATGCTCTTATCTCTTAATTTTGGTACCCAGGGTTCTACTTTCTCCTCAAATTTTTTCACCAATTTTTTTTTTTTTTTTTTTTCCTGTGGTACGCGGGCCTCTCACTGTTGTGGCTTCTCCCGTTGCGGAGCACAGGCTCTGGACGCGCAGGCTTAGTAGCCATGACTCACGGGCCCAGCCGCTCCGCGGCATGTGGAATCTTCCCGGACCAGGGCACGAACCCGTGTCCCCTGCATCGGAAGGTGGACTCTCAACCACTGCGCCACCAGGGAAGCCCTCACCAATATTTCTTATTCACCTTTATGGGCTCTTCTTTTTCTTTGAAATGTTGATATTTTGTTGCAATATTTCTTTCCCATGTTAGTATTTCATAGCATTCTTCCCTCAGTTAAAGGTTCCTGTTCATTCTGTTCTCCATGGGTGACCAAATAAAATTACCTGAACTCAAATACTAAGTTTTGATGCCTCTCAACTAAGTCTCTGACTTCTCTCATTTAAGCTTCAGATTCACTTATTAAACTGCATGTACATCTTCACTTGGATATCATAAAAATTTTACTATGCTCAGTACTGAACTTATCTTTTCTCAGACGGTGGACATTCATTGTATCTTGACTACCCAACATCAATTTTCCCTTCTTGACAGCATAACAGTTTTATTTTGGAGAAATACCTCATTCTCATTTGAGTGAGTTCTTGTCAGTCCAGGGATTCTGATCTCTCACTACAGAAGTCAAAGGAATTTTTGGAGAATATAAAAGGCTCTCTGTTAGATCCTTTCTTTTACTATCCTGTGTGGTCTAAGTGTGAGCACATGGCCAAAATAATAGACAACTGGATTCTCTCTCTTTGATTTTGAAAGTTGTGATACTGGGACTGAAAACCCAGGGTCTGTTTATGTAAATGGTGTCATCTTTCTGCATGATTGAGTAGTTCTTTTAGCCCCAGTTCTTTCCCCGGTTTCTATCCAATTTGCACGTCTTCTATTCCAAATAATACTCTTGGGGATTGGGCGGTCATAGTCATCATCAGGCTCAACTAGGACAGGTAAATCCAGATCATGTATGTGGCGGTTGATAGACCTCAGAATATCTGTTTCCAAGCTTGCTCCATAGGAGTCTCCACAGGGTTTTCTCATAACATGGCAATTAGTTTTCACCCGGGAGAAACTGATCATCATCCAAGAGGGAGCAAGATAGAGTATCTAGGGTGGAAGCCACAGTCTTTACAGTCTAATTGCTGAGATGACCTTTCACCATTTCTGCCTTATTCTATTTATTACAAGTGAATCAACAAATCCAGCCCACACTCAAGGGGAGGAGATTATGTAAAGGTGTTAACCACAGGGGAAAGAGATCATCTCATGGGGGCATCTTAGACACTATCTACCACACCTTTCAATACATTTCCTTCTGCATAAGATAACCAGGATTGCCTCCTGTTGCTTATAGCGCTGTGTCTCTCACTGGAAAACTACATCAGTATTACCCTTCTCTTGTATTTCTATACCCTCTGGTACTTCTATGAGCCACCAAGGGATCCAATGGGCAAATCTTGTGTTAATGTTTGCCACTTCACTCTCCCATATTCCTATATTCCTAGATCCCATTTCATGCCCTTCCTTCAGTTTCCCAAACAACTTTAGTTGAGAGGAATCTCCATGACCTGGACTTTTTCTCTTTTATTATCTTAATCTTCTGCCTCTAGAATTTATTCTTCTACTTCTACTTTTGATTCATTGAACACCCTACACTGTGCTAGCTTTCCTTTTTGTTCATGTGGCTTTCCCCATTTTCCCAGCTCAACACTAGATTATCCTCCCTGTTTCTGCATTTAGACCCTTGCTTGTTGGGCACCTTACCTAGAAAACCACTTCTTATTTCCCAAGTCTGAGTAAAGTATTTTCACTGTGAACCCACAATGATATGTGAATATCTCTATTATTGTACTTTTCACATGTTATTCAAAGGATCTGACAAGTGTTTGTCTTCCCCAGAAGACTGTGAATAGTAACTCTAGTTTTATGTTAATTTTGGAATCTTCATGTCTTGCACATGTCTCTCTTACATGAGTCTCAAAAGATGATAAATTATATAAACAAATTCTACATCAACCTTCTAGATGATTCAGTAAAGATAGTTACATTGAACCATAACTAAAATTAAGTAAAGTGAGTATCCGTGGAGAATAAATCATTGAAAATGTCACCACTCTATGTTAGGTTTAGAGCACACATTGAACTGACAATTTATGAATTCAGAAGTCCACCAGGAAATAAAAATGGAGAATTAGAGCAATTACGGATATTTTTGCCATATTTGGAAACTTTTCCCATTATTACCTATGCAACTTATTAATGAAGTAGTTTTATATGACTTACCATAAGTGTTTAGGGCTAATGAAGATATAAATATTAGCAGAGGCTCACAAGTAGTTGCGAGTTTTGATGATTAGAGATTGTTGACATTTGATGTGTAAAACCCAATAGGAATGTTTTATATTGACACAACACAGACACAAAGCAGAGACATATAAGTTTGTGACATAAAAAGTGATATGTGATTATACTCCAATAAAAAAGTTTAAAAAAACTTTTGAAAAAGTGATATGTGTCATGACTAGGGATTATGTGATACGTAGAGTATGATTTCTGAATGACGCAGTGGCCATGAGACTTGACTTTGCCTTTTCTTTTTCACTTAAAATACTGACCTTTCTCTATCCACTTTTGTTGATTTCTACCAAGAAACGATGTTAATCTCAACTGAAGTATAAGACACTGGGATATCATACTTCAGTGGTAACGCTTCTGTAAGGGCTAGCTTTCTGTCAACTTTTTGAGAATTGATTTTTATGTTTTGTAGTCCTTGCCTCAACATGTCTTCCTCCTAAGTAAAAAAGTTTTTTATATTAAAATCTGAAACTCAAATGTATTTAATCATAGTAGGAGATTTTATCAATATACATATTTAGATTAATTCACCTTTCTTGAAATACTTATCTGCAAATTAAAATTTCTTATCTTTTACCTAATCCTTAATGAGCCCTGATCATTTTCCTGCCAATAGACTGTTTTTAGCATCCTTTCTGGAAGTAACATTGAAGCCCGCAAGATATTTTTTAGCTTAATATTTTAAATAGTTATACAATGTTTATTTAATTAGGAATGAAAGCAGCTTTCTAAAAAGTCCACAAATGGCAATAGACTTTTCTCATCTGAGAACATGTATTATTAAAATGAATCACATTTATGCTTAGTCTATTCAGATTTCAAAATTTGAGTCATTAAGGAGATTCCATTTCATGTTTATACATATTTCTCCATTTTCTTTGAATATGTATTCTTGGTTTTGAAAATGTAATATAGTTTATTTACGGAATAAAGTTGGACTTCCCAGCCTCTACTTATTGTCATTACTTGAAACACTGGCTATTTTTACTGGAGTTTGCAGCATAAAAATGTACAACACTTTTATTCTTAGAATTTCCTATTTTACCTTTGAAACTGATAATTTTATTCAACCATACATCCAGATTTTTATACTATTTGGCATATTCTTTCAAGAGCTATAAAAATCTGCTTTTTACATAATGAGACTTCCTTTAATATCCATTTAAAAACCCATGTAGATCATATTCTTTTGATAGGTGAGTAACTCAGGGTAGTTTACAGCTTCAGGAACACCCAGTACACTTACATATGTGTGTGTGTGTGTGTGTGTGTGTGTGTGTGTGTGTAACTGATTTCCAGCAGTGTAACATCAGCTGCTGTTGTTAAGCCATTGTTAATATATTCCTGAATAGGTATTTGTTTCACTGGTCTAGTTTTCAAGAGTTTCCCACAGAGCTGTAAAATAAACTGCACTCAACACCTTTATTCAGATTCTGGTGCTAACATTTAAATATATATATATATATATATATATATATATATATATATATATATATATATCATATTAAGAATGTTTTCTGTGTAAAGTAACATTTTCTAAAAAATAAGAAAAAAATATTTTTACATATTTTATACCCTTTATGCATATGAAGCTCATTGGATTCTCTGGATAAAGACAAAGAACTTGATTTTGGTAGAATTTGTTTAAATAAAAATATTTTAAGATATTTATTGTGAAAATTTCTATATGTCATCTGTGTATGTTTTAATCAAGCAAATTTAAAACATAGATATTCTTTAAAATTTTTAATATTCATGTAAGACACTTCCTTATCTGTTTCCCAGTCTCCTTTCTCTCTTCACCTTCTTCCGTCTTTCTTTATTCCTTACATTCCAAAATTCTGAGCATTTAGTGTTGTTCAACATGCAATGTCCATTAATGTCTCTGCATATTTTACTATACTGATTCCTGTGACTCGAATGCTCTATTTCCAGTTGGCCTCTCCTCTCTGATAATTCAACTTTTAATAATTATGAAATGTAATCTTGAAGGTACCTTTTACAGTTGCCTTAGATTTGGCAACTAGAATTCAATGATAGAAAAAGAGACATTAAATACTCCATCTTCCAAGGAAAGGGCCATGAAATCATTATAACAATTAGTCATAAATATTTCTAAGAAGATATTGAAAGATGATCATACTAGGTCTGTTACTCCAAAAATCATCCCAGCTTCCCACTCATCTTTCTTTGTCTACATAGACTGCAGGAAAGAAGAAATGGAGAATCATGCTATGTAAGGATTTCTGAGATAGTTCCTTTCCCACATCCCATCCAAATCTTGAGATAATCATCCCTTCATACTGAGGTGTCTACAAACAGGCAAGTAAAACCTTGATCCCTGACAAGAAGTTTGATAAACTGGGGAGTAAGCAGTTTAACCAAGCTGGAGAGAGTATGGAGAGAGTGTCCATAGGAGAGCTTGATATGTATCACCTGTTTTGGACATGACTATGACCACAGAGCCTGGTGCCTGCATTTTGCTGGAGACATTCGTGCATGAAATGTTGGTTTAAGCAACCCAAACCATCAGTATGAGAAGGGATCATCATCAAACTTTGAGTTGTTAACAGTCTATAAGAGGAAGGAGTAGAGGATCTTGGGAAGTCTCTGTGAATTTTCTTATTTAAGAAAATACTCAGGAATATTTTCCTTGTGGATGTATTGTTATTCATAAACATTTTCTTATAGAAAATATGCAAGTATATTTCAAAGTATTTTTGTGAATGTATTCTTCACATACATCTTTTCGTGACCTTATTAAAAATTATTTGGTTAATATATTCTAAGTATATTGTCAACAAATACAGTCAAAATATATTCCTATATTCCAATAATGCATTTATTAAATATACTTGTTGAATTTTTATTGAATAATATATTTTTTGAGTTTTATACCTATGATGGATATATTATCTGTATATATTCTTTTTCTCTGGATGAAGAAGCAGATATCTAGGATAGAGACTAATTAACAATACTTAAAATGCTATTATTAAAAAAGAGAGAAAACTGGATATTAGAAATTAAGAGAGGAGAGGTTTTCCTAGAATCAAATCCTGCCCCTATCTCCCATTCAAAGAATTTGGAGTTACACGCCTGGTAAAAATCTGACTACATTTTCTTATCCACTCCACACTCCAAGTACAAGCATGCATAGCCCTGTGGGGAGGGCAGGAGATGGAATATGAGTCAAGGTTGAGATTGGTATTTTCATCCAGGCTTTAATCACCACCTTGGGAAGAGGGACAAGGGGGAAACTTGGTCTCATCTAGTGAAGGGCCTGAGCTTCAGAAAGTGAAAAAACTCAATACTTATCTTTTCCCTAATTCTGTGACTTAGTCATATTATTTTCTTTCTTAGAGTTTTAGTTATGTAAGAAAATTGTATCATTAATTCTATACTAGCTAGACACATTTGACACATGGTTGGTGCTCAAATTCTTTTTTTTTTTTTTTTTTTTTGGCGGTACGCGGGCCTCTCACTACTGTGGCCTCTCCCGTTGCGGAGCACAGGCTCCGGACGCACAGGCTCAGTGGCCATGGCTCACGGGCCCAGCCGCTCCGCAGCATGTGGGATCCTCCCAGACCAGGGCACGAACCCGTGTCCCCTGCATCGGCAGGTGGACTCTCAACCACTGTGCCACCAGGGAAGCCCCAAATTCTTTTTTTTTAATCTCTTTTTTGGTACAGATTTTCTTGACATACTTCCTTTCTGTCAATTAATTTTTTGTCTTTATGAACCTCCATTTCTCTTTGCTTATTATCACAACTTGCATCATTATCGTATTGTAGTCTAATAATTACTAATTACAAAATTTTTGCTCTCACAATGTTATCTATTTGACTGAAGTTACAGCACCTTTGTTATCTTGGTCTCCCCACCTCCCAGCACAGTTGCCGGCATATATTAATTCAATTCAAATCCCCAAATAATATTGTCTGCTTACTGTGTTCTAGGCTCTTGGTGATACAGAAGTCAAAAGGGAAAGTGTCTCTTACAAAGCAGAGTGAAGAAGACAAGCAAATGTATAGAAAACTTTCATAGATAGACATGTGCTTAAGGAATATGGTTGTTCAGAAGAAAGCTTTGCTCAGACTAGTGGCAATAACCCAATTTCAACACAAAACATGCACATTTCTCATATTTCTTATAAAACTAATACACATCTGAATCTTGAATATAAGTAGGGATTATACAGTTGAAAAAGTAAAAGGATATTTTAGGTCAAGGATTGGTCAAAATTTTCTATAAAGGAAGGGACGGATAGTAAATATCTTAGAATCTGAAGGTCACACAGCCTCTATTGCAGCCACTCAACTCTGCCATAGTAGTGCAAAAGCAGACATAGATGATACATAGGGAATGTGTTTGTCTATGTTCCAATAAAACTGTAAAAACGGATAAAACTCTGAGTCCTGTTTTAGGCAAAGATACTACTATATATGAATAGATAAATATGGTTTGCAGAGGGATCTAAAAATAGTTGGCTATTAATGGTAATTATTGTGGAAGTTTAAGAAGTAATGAGACTTGAGTTTTACAGAGAAGGAAGAACAGGATAAGTTTTAATTGTTGTGTTACTTCAAGCAGTTTGGACTTTTGCCAATCAATCAGAGTGAGGAAGGATAGGTACAAAGTAAGTGATGATGTTTGAAGCAGAATCACGTAGGAGAATTTTGAAATAAATAATTTTTAATACTATTCCATATAATAATGGGAAAAGTAATGGGGTAGACTGAGAGGACAATTGCTAAGATTTTTCTCTTGCTAAGCTTTTCCATTTGAGAACCACCACAATGTGTGCCAGGCACATTGAGAGTGAAGAGTTTAATTCAGGGTTATTATGGCATAGCCACACTTTCTTTTAGGTGTATCATTCTTGAGATCTTATGGAAATTTATTTAAGGGGGTCACATGGAGAAAGAAAAATTATGAGATGGTCCAAGAGAAGGATGATGAGAAATTTTATAGGATACTGATGGTGATGAAGGTGAGGACAAGCAAAAATTAATGTTTTGGAGACAAATTTTGCTGAATGGGTAATTCATAATCAGCAGGGAAGATTGAAACAACACTGCAAGGTCTCTGTATTTTAACTGGACCTAATTATTAGATATTCAAGAGGTAAAAAAATCAGGAATAAAGAAATTGGGTATATAGGTGTGCAGGAAACTCACTTCACTGTTGAAAACGTTGATTATTTTCATATCATTGTTGAAAATGTTGATTTTTTCATTTTTAGACAAGTTAAAAATAAATATATAACCATAAAATTAATGCCCCTCAATAGGAAAAATGTGGGGGTTTTTTCACCATTTTCTGGAGGAATTTCATGCTTGATTTTTCTGTGAACTCTTGATCTTTGAAGTAAGAATTAAGGCTGGTGATATACTGTGCTTACATGAAATTTGTATTTTTTTGAAGAAATTATAGACTTCACTTGGGGCAATGTCAGTGTTGAATTATAAGTTGCTTCCCATGCAAAGACAAATGTTGCATCGCGTCTAAATTCTGACATGTTTTTTCCTGCAGGAGAGAGAGTGAGGGAGAGAGAGAGGGGAGAGAGAGAGAGAGAAGAGAGAAGAGAGAGCACTATGGGGTAATGAGTCAAAGGGGTTTGAAGAATGACTTTAGCTATATTTGCATGTGGCTAATAGTATGTTTTCAGGGGCAGAAACTTGACGATAACTTAAATAAATCTTGTGATTTTGTACATAACTATTTTGACATATGCCTCTAGGTCGATGCCACTAAAACATTTGGTTTCTTCCCTCCTTGGCAGCACACAGCTCTTCAGTGCTAAGTATGAAAAGAGTGATTGGTAGGGGGTCTTTCAAAGGATTTAGAGCCATTATTGAGGGAAGAGAAGGACATGCCATTTATGAGATCCAAAGAACAAAATCCCCATTAGGAATTGAGAATTGAACATCATTTTATCAGTATCTCCCCTCTAGTCTCGTATATCACTTGAAATTTATTGAGACTTCAAGCACAAAGTGGGATAGGGTGAGATTAAGGGTCTAACAACCTTATGTATCCTTTCTAGGAAGTTTCCAGGGAGGATAACTAAGATCCCGATTCATCTTGATTTTTCTCTGTAGTTATTATTCTGGGAGCATGCAAATCATACAAGTATTTACATTGTACTTATTATTTACATTATAAATGTAAATTATATTTACATTTTACAAAGTTGCTTAAAAGCATGATCTATACTGGGAATGTCTCAAAAGTCACAGGATAGTGTCAGAGACCAGTATGTGTAAACTTTTCTATCTCAGTCTATACATCACCAGTCATTGAAAGCAGAAGAAAAGTTGGGTACTCTCTGCACACTGTATTATCATTGTTTTTGCATTTTTCACTTCCTTTTTTTCCTTTAATGTGTTTATCTTGAAGATTTAAAACAGTTTTATCCATATCTACAGTAGTGAGGTCACTTGAATTATAAGTCTGTTTCTATTCATTTTACATATTTATTAACACTCTAATTTAGAAGTAACATAAAATTACACACCATTTTAAAAACTTCTCTTTTTGTAATTTAATATCATAGTAACTGAAAATTCAGTGAATTAGTTTAATATAGATTTAAATCTATAAATCTAGGGATACATGATCAGTTATAAGAAAAGTAAAGTATATAAAGGTAAAGCATATGATTAATTTACCTGGGATGTCAGGGTTCAAATACCTGGTATTCCAAGCACAGACCCTGAGTAAGCTATAAACTCAAGTAAGTTATTTTACCTCTCTCTGCCCTGGGTTACTCATTTATATAATTAGCTACTTCTCATTAATGTAATGTAGATTTAATGAGTTATTAAATATAAATCACTTAGAAAACTATACAGTACATATTAAGTAATGAATAAATGTTAAGTATTTTCAACTATTACCTATTAATATCTTTTTCTCATAAAAAGTAATTTTGAGACAAACCCATTTTTTATATTTCTTCTATCATTTTCCATGGCATATAAATGTAATAGAGCTTATAAAAGTGACTAGGGTATGCACAGGTATTAATGCTCTAATATAGAAAACATTCTGTTTCAGAAAGAAATTAATCTACACTGTTTTCATGCAAACTTTCATACAATGATTAATGTTGCTATTCAAAATGAAGAGTTGACATATTTTCTTGGCTTACAGAGCCTCAAGTCTACACTGGATGTGAGATCTTTATATTGCCTCTAGTTTTCGTTCTTGCTAGAGGTTATCTAGATTTATAGTAATAATTATGTTTTAAAAAATAGAAATATCTATTAAATATCCAGCCAGATAAGTATTTAGGCACATAGATATCTGTACTCATGTACATGCACATTCCCTCTGTCTCTCTCTCTCTATATATACATATATATGTATATATACACACATATACATATAAAACTATATATATAAAGCTAAGTACATATATTTGTAAACCTAAGTGTATGTATCTCTATATACTTTATATATGTATATATACTCTATATGTATTCAATAGATCGCTATCCTAACTATGCCTCAGTATTCAGGGATAATACAACAGAAAATTGCTGAAAATATCTTTTATTTTTAAGACCAAGAAATAATCTATAAGTTCCGAAATTGAAATGAGAGTATCTGTTTGTTTATTTGTTGTTTTGTTTTAACAATGAAGTAACAATGGCTTTGGTGTTATTCTTGTTACATTCTAAATTTTATAGATAAGTTGACATCAATGTAGTTTATTGCATTCTTTTCTATGTTGACTTTATTTCTTTGATTCTTTGCAGTGTGGCTGGACATATCTCCTAGAATATAAACAGCCTAAACAGAACTCTCAACAGGTAAGGCTTAATAATGATAAGAGTTGGAGCCATAATTCTGTACAGATTGGGGAATCAGCTCTACCTGTGGATGCGAATGAAGGGCATTACTTTGATATTAAATTATTTTTAAATTTCTCTCAGACTTACCAACCTCCCCAGAAGAAGCTCTCATCTTTCTCGCTCAACCAGAAGATTGACATATAACTCTTCTCTCAATGACTTTGCATTGCCATCACTACCCAGGTAATATGAGTGGTAGGGACACAGATATTGAAATGTACAGTGTGACCCTTCCTGTAGTTCATTTAAATAGGCCCCTCTCTGAAATATTTCCCATCTTATTAGATATACTCAGAGAGAAAGTTTTCCATGGCTTTTTTAATCTTTTTTTTTTTAGGGATGAAAAGAACCTGGTCCAACAAGGACCTACACCAGGTGAAGTCTTCTGTACCAGTGTACAATTTAGGAAAGTTCCTGAGAAAGGGATTAGACTAGACATCTAGAAAGTTAGGATGACAGATTTATAATAGAATAACAGGCAATATTTTTGGTTTCTCTTCAGTAAAGATCACAAAAAATATTGTTAAATCATTAAAACACCTTTGCAATAACTTAAGTGCTTATAGCTTTATACCAGTGTAACTCAGTTACTACTCTGGTGGAAAAGCATTTCTCTCATGTAGAAAATTGGATTACTGTGGTGTTATAGGAGATTTGAAATTATTAATATTTATGCCATAATAGTTTGATAGTGAATCTATTAATATACATATGGAAAGAAAATGCATACAGACAGATGTGTAAAATTGGAAAATAAACATATAACAAAAGATACATATATTGAACAGACAGTACATACATGCACGTCAAACAAGCAACAGTTTTAGTGACCGTAATATTTATTTCTCATCTTAAACTTGGCAACATTAGTGACAACTGAAAATGGCAATGAACAATGTAGCTAATAGGCAAACAGTTTCAATAAAAGTCTAAAAATAAAGACTATGTACAAAGTGTGTTTCTTTCTGCTTTTAATCTTAAATGGCAGAAATTAACACACTTAAGTAACCATCTGTTTTCTTCAAGTAGAAATCATTCTAATTTCTCACTTTTCTTATTCTGCGAACAGCTGTCAGCCAGGAGGGCAGAGCTGAAATTTATTGCTCACATCACATGACGCATGAAACAAACTCCACTACTCCATAAGACTCAAAACTTTGCCTCTTACAAAGTGGCCTTTGTTTCATCTGGTTCATCATCACCCCTTTCCTTTCCTCTCTGCTGTGCTTTTTCTTTTTTCATTTATTTTGTTTCTTTGCTGATAATCATCAAATCTGTGAATGACTATGTTCTGTCTTAGTTATGATAATTCTCTCAAGAAATATTTCAATGTTAAGTCATTGACTTTTAAAAAAATTCTTGCAGGTCATTTTTAATATTTTATTGATATATTTACACATAGATATGTTATACATATAATATGCACAGCTCAATTAACTTTCATAAATTGAACATACCTACAGAACCAGAATCCATATCAAGACTACAAATATTCCCAGCATTCCAGAAGTTTCTATCATGTTCCATTTAGGTCACCATCTGCCTGTTTGAAATGTAACCATTATTTTGAACTTTAAAAGCATAGGTTTCATTTTCATGCTAGTGTTTTGCGGCATTTTTGGTTTTGCTGATTTTGGTTTTGGGGTTTCTTTGTTATCCGTGATTTAGTTTTTTTCTTAGCCCTGGATAATATATTTTTTAAATTGAGTTAAAACCTACACACAGTTGAATGTACAGATGTGCATATATTTAGTGTACAATTTGATAAGTTTTAACAAGTGTAATAAATAGAGATAGAATCATCTAAGGAAATTTTTTGTGCCCTCTTCCAGTCCACACACACCACAAACAAAAGCTGCTCTGGTTTCTGTCACTTTAAATTTATTTTGCCTGGCATTAGCATTTCCTATAAATGGGATGATACAGTATACATGTAGTTCTTTTTTGTCTGGCTTCTTTCTCAATCAACATATCATAATTAAAATTCATCCACGTGGCTTCATAAGTCATAGGTGCCAGCCAGTTAGCTGATTGAGTAAGATGGTTTGTAGAGCACCAGCCTTAGCAAAATAAGCCTGAATATAGAAAGCAAAGTGTGAAGCAGAGACACAGTAGCTTAATTAATAGCACAAGAAAAGAGGTGACTATGAAGGCTGCTGTATTAATTGATAGTGCATGATCAAGAATGGAGAGAATGGAAGAGAAAATCAAGTATGGATTAAACTATACAGAGTAATTTATGATTTCAAAATAGTTAGACTCAGACCAGAAGCTAGCTGAAAATAAATAAGTAAACAAGTGAATGAATGAATGAAATGAGATAAAACAAAATACAAAATCAGCAGAGTGAAACCCTGAGATAATTGGTACTAAGGTTTGGAAGTATTTCCACTAACTACAGGGATAATTGAACCTGATTGAGAAAGGTGATTATGGACTGACTTACACTTTACTCAAGAAATTGAGCTTACTCATGAATAGAAACAGACACTTCATTTATTTCTAACTTTAAAATATGACCCAGAGACCCATGTCTCTACTAACTGGAAAACTGGATAGTTACCATTATGTTTGACAGTTGATACATTCTGAAGTGGTTTTTGTACTCTTACCCACAGTTTTATAGTCATTTGGGAATTGCAATTCTAGGAAATCAATGCAGCAGGGAGTCAGAAATACGGAAAGGGGTATAGAAGCACACAGCATTGCAACCTAGAAGCATTTTCATCCTAAATAAAGCACTTTCAGCAGGGTGAATATGAGAATATTCTTGGAAATAATGCATTCTCAGCATTCTGTTGTCCTTTATTTTAGATTATCAGAAAACCAAGCAATGGTCTTATTTGGAGCTCAGTATAGGAAACCTGTGTTCTATGAATGTAGTTGGCTTATAGGAATAGGACAGAACACTGCATTCTATAAACCAACTTTCAAGTCTAGATATGAAGAGGAGATATAGCCAATGCTTATGCAAAATGTGTGCCCAGGTAAGGGACATTCCCACACTTTGATTAATGAAAAATAATGAGTCTGAATAAATTTTTCTTGCTTAATCTGTAATAAAAAAATTGAAGAAAAAAGCAAAACTTCTTATGAAATTTTATAGAAAGTGAAGTAAAGGCAGTATTACCACAAAAATGCAAGAGGAAAGCAAATGTCTGAAAATTATCGACTGCAGAAACCCAAAGAAAATTATGAATATCTTTTTCATAGACAAAAGTAGCCTTTATGAAAAAAGAACATAACTGAGTAAGCAGATAGAGCTTACTGTACGATGGAGCCATGTATTCTTTATATTGGGACATGAAGCCATGTAAAGGTCTTTGATTCCATATGTATACTGCCTCCTGGGGGATGACATTCCACTTTCAAGGAATGTTACATCCAGACTGATGACTCAGGTATGCATTAGCCATTGCTTCAATGGTACATCAGGTCATCAGATCCTGAGTGACATACTGTGTGATCTGACCAGTGGATCCCATGGTCATGGGCCTACTTATATGCTGGAAATTGGATCCCTTGGTCCCAGGTGACATTCAGTGGGATTCAGGCCATTGGAATAAACAATCTTCAAACATTCAAATAGTGGTGCTTGTTGAGGGTCTGAGGTCAAGAAAGACAAACTCATATCCAGAATATGCACCTGTTTTTGTGAGATCAAACTGCTGACCATTCCAATATGGAAAGAGATTAATGCAGAAATTTTGCCAGTGAGTGGCTGGATTGTCTCCTAGAGGAATAGTGCCATACTGGGACCTCAGCATTATTCTTTATTTCTAGGAGGCTGGACATTTCACAATAACAGTAGCTGTGAAGGTCCATTCTCTTGGGTCCATGCATAGTCTCTACCATTTCCATAGTGAACAGTACTTTTCTGTGCCTATTGTACTGGTGCTGGGGTGGTCAATGGCAGAGGCTGGTAGATGTCATCCTACCCAGTAATTTTGTTCTCTTGGTTGTGTAATTCAGCATCTGTGATGGAATGTCCTTTGGTGGTTGCTAACATGTGATAGAAAGATCCTCCCTTTGTGCCACTCCAGTATGTCCATCCTCCTGCCTCTCCCTCTGAATTCCTTGATTCTTCCACTAATTTTCTTTCTAGGCCAGGACCAACTGGCCAGGCCATTTGCAACTGCCTATAAGACCATATATTTGATATCGCTGGGCTCCGTTTTTTCCACATAAGGTAGATAATTTTCCTGAAACTCTGACCATTGAGAGCATTTTTACTAAGCTCTATCTTTCAAGATCACCCCTGAAAGAAGCATAATGCAGCCACTATCCATTTTTCACCTAGCAAGCCAGGCCATCTATAAACCAAATGGGCATTGTTTTTCTTTTCTTAAAGTGGTTCAATGAGAATGACCTATTTCTGGGCAGAAGTTGAAGAAAGAACACTAGTGCAACAACTTTGGAAACCATGGAATTGTGGTCTACCTGCTTGTATATCTTGCTTCTGCTAAATTCCAAATGTACTATTTCCTTGTTTAAAAATGGATGGAGGGGGGGCTTACCTGGTGGCGCAGTGGTTGAGAGTCTGCCTGTCGATGCAGGGGACACGGGTTCGTGCCCCGGTCCAGGAAGATCCCACATGCCGCGGAGCAGCTGGGCCCGAGAGCCCTGGCTGCTGAGCCTGCGCGTCCGGAGCCTGTGCTCCGCAACAGGAGAGGCCGCGACAGTGAGAGGCCCGCGTACCAGAAAAAAAAAAATAATAATAAAGGATGGGTATGTATCCACCTGGCTTTATGACTTGGTGAATCTTATAGGACCTGTTTAATAATGGGCTGCTCTGGTCTCATGGTAACATGGTATTCCATGGTATTCTTTCTTTACCTGAGTCTAGTACAAGACTAGGATTTGTTTTTCACAAGATTTATAATGTCTGCTTCTGATAACATTATTTTTCTTCCAGAATTCTTCGAACCTGCATTATGATTTCCTCACTGAATCTTAACACAAACTCCACATTTCCATGGATATCCCCTAAATTATAGGATTTGTTGGATCATATGGGCCACATGGCAGTGCTGCTTCCTCTGAAGCTAGATAAGCTGCAGACCCTTTTCCCTCTCTGAACCCCACTTAAAGTTGGCAACCTTTCACATCAAAAGTATATGAACCATAAAAATATTCACAGGTGTGGAATGTGTTGCCTTTAGTACCCAAAAGGACTAACAGACATTATACTTCCTTCTTGATGGTACGAATTACAAGATGTAATTATTTATCTTTTACACTAGAGGGGATGCCCTTGACCACTATACTTTTAAAAGTTTTACTGACATGGTAGGTCGCTGAATATTCACATATGTCCTACCAAGCCCACCAGTGTATTAGCTCACTCAGCCCAATAAGCATGATCTTATCAATATAATGGATCAATGTGATATTCTGCAAGACTTTCAAACGGTCTAGGTTTCCTCAGACAATATTATGACAGAGGTGACAGGGGTGTGAAAGTTAATATAACCCTGGAGCCAAACTCTAAATGTATATTGTTTGTGTGGCAGGATGATTCTTCTGGATTACACACACTGATATACAATTTAGAGTGCAAGATATTCATTAGGGATCAGTATTTTTGAAAGGAAAGGAGATGAAGCAGAATTGTGAAAAGGGATAAATTGAACAGAAATGCAGGTTCACCAAAGCTTTGGCAAATTTTGGAGCAAGTATTGTTCATGAAATTTGCCTGTCTTTGGGCTGATCTGGGCAGGCATTTACACTCCAGCTACACTCTGTCACCAGAGGTGGCTTGTCCCAGAAAAATCATGACCTGAAACAAGACAGTTGAGGTTGACCCTGGTGTTGACAGCTGGATGCTGAATGATAACTCTCTTCCCTGAAGGTGAACAGTATGTCTTTCTTGCAGTATGATCTAATCGGTGTCTACCACAGAGGCCTATCATTTTAGGAAAGAAGGTATTTGAAAATTGGGCAGGTACCTAAAAATGTATTTGAAACAGGAGTAAAGCAAAATTCAGACAAGATAAAAAGGAAGATGGGTAAAATAAGATAGGATGGCAAAAACTTTCTAAGTAAATCCATTTAAAAAGAGAAGTGGGGGGCTTCCCTGGTGGTGCAGTGGTTGAGAGTCAGCCTGCCGATGCAGGGGATGCAGGTTCGTGCCCCGGTCCGGGAGGATCCCA
This sequence comes from Pseudorca crassidens, assembly GCF_039906515.1. Classification (NCBI taxonomy): domain Eukaryota; kingdom Metazoa; phylum Chordata; class Mammalia; order Artiodactyla; family Delphinidae; genus Pseudorca; species Pseudorca crassidens. Next base: position 126,065,615 of record NC_090300.1, on the reverse strand, counting down.
CATGCTGCGGAGTGACTGGGCCCGTGGGCTGTGGCTGCTGAGCCTGCACGTCCGGAGCCTGTGCTCCACAACGGGAGAGGCCACAGCAGTGAGAGGCTTGCGTACCGCTAAAAAAAAAAAAGAAGAAGAAGAATTGGCCAAGAACATTAAATTATAGGACACACTGATACACTCTGACCAAACTTAAGGGAAGTCAAAGACATGAAGGAAAGATAGACATTCATAAATATTAAGTCAAAGAAAAGCCCAGAGAGCCAAAGTAAGAATTATAGCTATTTTAGTTAGAAAAAAGAAAAATTAGAACAAAGTAATAATTCAAGAAATACTGTACTTAAAATATCCTATATTTCTACATGTTAATGTTTTTAAAATAAGGAAGAGGCTTACAGCAAATCTCACAGCTTAATTGACAGGACTTTTACTTTCATAGTAAAATATAAAATAATGGTATGTTGCACCCCTGAAGGGGATATCGAATTGATAAAACTGGTTAAGTGAAGAAAAAAGTATATAAAAAAAGGAAAGAAGTAAAATCAAAAAGACTCTATTTTTAATCTGGAGACAGAGTGAAAGGAATCTTCACAGTGAGAAAAGACCAGGGCCTAGAATTTAAGCTCCATGAAGCCAGTGACTTTGTTTACTGCAGTATTCACAGCTCCAAGAACATTGCCAGGCACTTAGTAGATACAAATTAAAATTTTCAATTAATTGAATAAATCCTGATACAGGTTAAATTATAAAAATAAAGAAAAATTACATATGCTGCCAAGCAGTTTAACTTATCGGTTGAAAGTACTCTGGAGCTAGACTGTCTGGGCTTGAAATGCTGTTCTGCCATTGTGGAAGACACTTGTGAAGACAACTTACAACTAATGATAATTAATTATCATCCCCTCCAGATCACGTGACAGGATTATCTCCTATCACCATATTTGCAGTTAGACAGGGCCTTGTGACTGGTTCTGACATATAAGTCTGGCCAGTGTATGTCACTTTGAGTCATTTAATTGCCAGTGAAGACTGTTCTGTGCTTTCTTCCTCAACAGTTTTGGGTATAGAATCACAAGTTGGGCCATCAGATCAAGCAGCTGAATTCTGAGCCAACGCAAGGAGCACAGCTGCCTTGAAAAGTTGCCTGATTCTGCACCAGACTTCTATTAAAAAATAGCCTTTTGTGGATTCCTGGAGTTGTTAACTGCAACATAATGTAGCCATCTTGAATAATAAGGCACTTAAATGCTGAGTGACATTATGTAAGAAAGTTATTCTGCTATGACGTAGATTTTTTTAATCTTAAAAATGGCTAATGATTTCACACACTTCTGGATTTTTGCAAGGATTAAATATGCTCATGTAAAGTAGCTCTGAAAGAGTTTAAGATAAAAGAAAATTAAAAAGTAAAGGAAAGCTTACACATGGGAGAAAAATTATATTGACCATATAATTTTTCAGAATATGATGAAGTAATGTATTCAGAATTAAGAAGGAAATGATCTGCTCCCTTGATAATTTTATAACTAGTGAAATTGTCTTTCATATGTGAAGGATACAAAATCATTCTCATATATAAGAATACAGAAATTACAGACACTTTGAAAAATTACTTGAAGATATATCTTAGACGAAAGCAAAGAGATAATCAACATTAGTAATTCAAGATTGAGAGAATTATGATAAAAAAAAGTCTTATCTAGACTTCTCTTACCTGATTTGAATCCCAGTCTAGTAAACCTGGTTAGATGGAATCTTGTAAGTATGGTAGCTGGACTCCACATCTGGGGTAAACCTAGGCCCTACCTGACTTTGCATACAATTTCTTGTTCTTCTTCTCTTCCTGTTTCTCCTCCTCCTTCTTCAAGAAATTAATAGTATGAAGAGAGTAAAGAAATATTTTTGAGTGGGTATCAGTACTAAGTGAAACTTTTTTTGACTAGAAAGAGCTTAGGAAGCTAAAAATGTTTTCTATGTGTGGTAAGTTGAATAATGGCTTCCTGAGATGTCCAGGTCCTAACCCCCAGAATCTGTCACCGTTACCTTAAGTAGGAAAAGAGACTTTTCAGATGTGATCAGGTTGAAGATTCTGAGATGGGAAAATTATCCTGGATTATATAAGTGGTCCCACTGTAATCACAATGGTCCATATAGAAGGGACATGGAAGGAGTTCGAGTCTGATAGAAGGCAATACAACTACTGAAGCAGAGGGGCAGAAAATGAGATTTGCAGATGCTACAATTCCAGCTTTGAAATAGGGGGAAGAGGGCCATGAACCAAAGACTGTAGGTGGCCTCTGGAAGCTGGAAAGGGCAAGGAAATGGAATCTCCCCTAGAACTTCAGAGAACACAATCCTGCTGACCCTTTTTAGACTTGTAACTTCCAGAATGAATATGTGTTGTTTAAAGCACTAAATTTATGGTAATTTGTTACAGTGGAAATAAGATACAAACACATATTATTCTGAAATATGATTTTTGCAGAATCATTGAGTTTGTTTTAAACAATTGTTTTTTGAGCTTGTTATCAATGTCTTGTGTCATTGAAATATTTTTGAATATTCAATTGTCAGTAATATAAGTCGTGTGATATTTTTTGCCTTTTTTACTCTAAGCATAAAATGTAGAATAACCTAATGATTTGCGTAAAAGAGGAATATATTATCCCTTTTGTTCTTAAGTTTATTTGTTTTCTCATCTGCATGAGCAAAAATAATTACACACAGTTAACATATTTATATTTCTTTAAATTATATATGCATGTGTGACTATATAACTTATATTCATGTAGTGCTAATAAACAAACATAATTAAAAGATCCAAAATGAAAATAAGGTGAAAGAGATAGAATAAGTGTGAATGGAATGTCAAACACCTTCCTTGAGCACCTCATTGGACCAAATTGTAGACCCCCTCCTATCTTGCTCCCCACATTAGAAACTGCTGTATTAGACAAACAAGACAGATCACCTCCCACTGTTAAATGATTCTCTTCTTTTTCTACTGTGGGCTGTTAATGCCAAATATAGTACAGATTTAGTTAGATGCTATGGAGTATGATACTGAATAAGCAATGTGACTAATCTTCATTGTGTATTCCCAAGCTGACTCTTAGTACTCTATTTTCACGTCTCTTGAGCACCATTGCTTATTAAAACTGTCTATTTTTGCAATGTTTCAGCAAAAGGTATTATGATGCAATGTATCTTCTTTCTCAGCTTGCAAAGGTGATGAACTAAAATTATATGATCATTTGGCTAATGACATTCATTTATCTGTGTGAATATATATATTTTAAAAAAATCACATGCTGTTATGGCAGGAAATAAGATTATGCTTCTCACATTTTGAAAAATCAGATAATATACATGTCACAACTAAAAAAGACATTTTGTTGAATGAGTCTATTTTAATCTCAGTATGATGGTGCCAATCTCATATTTTTTTTCATATTAGAGTGAAATGGAGAAGAGAGCTTTCCATTTTTAAAATATCCTGGGTTTCTTTCAAAGTTTCTGGCCTCCAGACATCTAAAGTGACCTAAACCATCATTACAATGGCCATAATTTACATGAAAGAGGGAAAACAACTCATAGATACGCCATTAGTGAGATGGCTCCAACTATCTGCCCACATTGAATAATTTAAGTGCAAAATGACTTAAAAAGCACTGTGGTGTTTTGAAATTTAAAACATCTGCTAGAACTTGTTTTTCACAAAGGACCCGGGTAACCTCTCACAGAATGACCAAATTCCTTTCAGGAACGTTTAAGGTCAGTAAGATCAAAGACAGAAATAACAGACCATCCCCATTAATGCATCTCTGTCTTCAACCTTAAACTTAATTGTTTTTTTTTCCTTAAAATCAGTTATTTTACTACTCTGGGATCAAATTATGTCTACAGAATATACAAGTTCCATCCTGCAATCAAACTGTTACCCAGAAATCATTCCTCTTGCATAAGAATCAGACGGATGTTGATTATCCCAAAGTACTATATCTGTTAGAAAAAGTAGGATTTTCTGAAAATGACCCTGAATCTTTACCATGGGCCACATAGACAATGATCCAAGGGCATCTGGAGGAGAACGGTGCTACCACGGTGCCCTGACAACGTTATATGTATCCCATAGGCCATGGGGGCAAAGATTGAAACACTGTTGTTTGACTCTTAGAAGATAGTTTCGTGATCCCCTCTGAACAAGAGATGACGTGAGTCTTATGAGACACTACCTCAGGGGCATCGCTCACTCTCCTGTGGAACTGAGAGAGATTCAATGTCAAAGATATCTCTATTTTAAGAAAACTCTTGAAAGCAGCCAGAAGCCAATCCAAGCAGCCTGGCACACAAATCTGTAACTTGTGTGTGTTTCCCCATGGATCAGATTGCTTACTCTAAGAAGGTCCCTTTACTGGATGACAAACCCATCTTGTGTGCCCAAAACTCTCCCTCACATGTCTTCTGAGGGATGATAAGTTGAGCGAAGCATACCTTTTCTTCCTTTGCTGAATCTTGGCTTCTAAAATTCTCCTTTTTCTGAGTCCATTCCATCGAAGTTAGGGAAACTTTGCTGACAACTAACACATGAGAGGTAGCAACCCTGATGAGATGGACATTTTAGAACACTAATATTTAAGGAAACATGCTGTTATGGGCTGAATCACATCCTTCGGAAAGTCAAAAGCCCTATCCTTAAGTACCTCAGGATATGACGGTATTTGGAGATAAGGGCTTCAAAGAGGTAATTAAGGTGAAATGAAGTCATGTAGGTGGGCCCTAATCCAATCTGACTAGGGTTCATCTAAGAAGAGGAAATTTGGGCACAGAAGGACATGCCAAAGGGGCGTGTGAACAGAGGACTAATATTTGAAGAGACAGCAAGAGGGAAGCCATCTGCAAACCAAAGAGAGAGGGCTCAGAAGAAATTAAACCTGGAGGCACCTTGATCTTGAATTTCTAGCCTTTAGAACTGTGGGAAAGTAAATTTCTGTTGTTTAAGCCATCCAGTCTGTGGTATTGTGTTACAGGGCCCTAGCAAATTAATATGCATGCTAAATAGGAAAGAATATGATGGAGGCTGAAATTATGAATGTACTAGAATGAGAGAAGTCAAGTTCATAGGAGTTCTTTATGTAATAGCTGCCAGCCTCCATTTGCCTTTATACTTAGAATACCCAACTCACATAGTGTAGGAGACCCCAGGAGCTAGAAATGTCATGCATTACTGCTGTTGACACTTTTTTAGGTTAGAGGGCTGCAGCTCTAGTCCAATCTGCTGACTCTGCCATACCAACTCAGCCCTTGAAAATAATATGTGTCATGTTTTCAGTCTCTGGACCATTTGAAATCTGATAATGGTAAGCTTTTGTCACAAAAACCACTTAACAATAAATGATTTTCAAGATATTCAATAGATCTTCCATACTCTTTACCATTTACAGACAACTGGTATGCTTGCATATTAGAAACGTCTCTTCCAAAATTGATGTAAAATGTTTTCTGACTACCACCTTAGCTCCTTTTGTTCACATGTCTTAGTAAGGAAGTTTTGTCACTGAATGAGACTGTAACCAGAATGGGATAATCTACTCTCAATTGCTTCCTGGGTAATGATCAGGGTGAACAAGTTGGGGATATATGCACCCGTTTTCAGTTTCCTGTCCTTACCATTCTTGTGTATGATGCTTCATTCTTTCCTCTAAAGGCAACCTCAGGTCAGCCTCTGGTATATACTCTGAGGGACAGCCTGGACAAAAGGGAGCGTAGGGAATTCACACTTATTTCCAGGTAAATTACTTGGATTTTCACGTTAAATCAGCATAATCCTAGATCATAAAAGATAATGACCACTTGGTTGAATATACTACCATGGACCACTCAGGCCAGAGTGGGGAACACTGTAGATTTTTGCAAGTTCAATAAAAATGACCTTGTCTTTCATGTACTAACCCAATTATTCAGACTCAACTAGGGACTTCTGACTATAGTTCTTGAGTGGAAACCAGGTATTAACCTGCCTCCTTTTCAAAAACATTGTGATGTGCTCATTAGATATGGTTATAAGTGACCTTCAAGTGTTTAAGAAAATACTCCTCTGGCCCTGGAAGACTTTCAGGTCATCCTCAACTCACTGGTCTGTTTTGAATTTAGATATGCCCTAGAATTCTTTTTTGCATGGAGTCTGTAATAGGTAATAAATCCTGGGGTACTGGATCCATGTCTCAGGACACGTGGAATGGCAAACTTAGAAACCTAAGAATAGCACATGGCTTTCTAACGTAGACACTGATGGTTTATAGGATTTGTTCAGCCAGTTGAGACCAGGACGACAGGGCATCTTTGAAATCCACAGGCAGGCCTCGTCCTGCTGCTTGGAGTCATGTTGATAACAGCTTAAGTTAAATGGAGAAGGAGAAAAATGGAACAGATTTTGTCCCAGCCACTGATTGTCAAGTTAGCCATTTAGTCAATGGAGAGGTATTCTTATGAGAAAATTTCTCAGAAGTCAAGATTGTAAAAAATGAAGGGCAGGTATTTTTGGGAGACAATCCTCTATGGATCTCTTATTTTCCTGTATATCTTGGATATGATTACTTTCAATGATGTTCACACAGCAAAGAGCCTTGAAAGATAGAAATAATATCTCCCTTCAACACAAACAGCAGATTTGTTAATTGTCCAATGCAGTAAAATAGTGTCTATGTCTAGAACAAAGAGAAATCATGCTTAATATCTATGATAAAAGATTAGGTTTCCTAAGCTCAGAGTTTCTCTCCTATTAAAAAAATTCACTCATGTGCAGGCTTCACCTGGCCATCTTTGCCATGCCCTGTGGGAACTGCAGCTTGAGGAACTTGCTCAAGAAAAATGCTGATGGGCTTCCCTGGTTGCGCAGCGGTTGAGAGTCCGCCTCCTGATGCAGGGGACACGGGTTCATGCCCCGGTCAGGGAAGATCCCACATGCCGCGGAGCGGCTGGGCCCGTGAGCCATGGCCGCTGAGCCTGCGCGTCCGGAGCCTGTGCTCCGCAACGGGAGAGGCCACAACAGTGAGAGGCCCGCGTACCACAAAAAAAAAAAAAAAAAAGAAAAAGAAAAAAAAAGAAAAGAAAAAAAAAATGCTGATATTCTGGCCACTGGAATTGTTGTGATTAATAAAATTATTTGACCCAGGATTGTCATGCCTTCTGCTAGCATCCATAAAACAGCGGCAGGCTCACATGTTCGCTTGCAAGGAGGATAAAATCTAAGACTCCTCACTGTACTTGACACTCTGAGACATGCTGTGAGTACAGATATTCCAGCTCTTATTCTTAAAAATGGAAGAAAAAAAAAAGAAATTATTAAGCCAAAATAGATGATATCTAGTCTAATGATTAACCCAAGTAGAAAATTAAAAGAAACTTGCTTAAAGCTCCCTATGAATAAGTCTGTCTTTGGGGGGTTTTTGTTAGTAATCTTTCTTTGACACTTTTATATAAAAGAACCATTTAATTAATTTAGTGCAAGGCATGGAGAAAGGAATATCCCCTGTTCTTTGGGAAATAAGCCTGTGAGAAACTGAGTAAAAGCATTATTGAATAATACAATAGAAAGAGTAGAAATTCTATTCATATAAAGGACTTTGGTCACTAGTGCAAAGGGAAAAGGCTCCCGAACATCTGCCTCTAATACAGATTGTTCTCCTAATCTGCAAGTCCCCATATCCAGGATTGATATTCATCCTGGTTCACTGCAGACATGTGAAATACACTATATGAGCTAGTTAAAGCCACTGTCCCATACCCTTAATTATCATTTGTTTGGACTGGGGATCCTTGCTCCAACCTTGGTATAATAGATCTTACCATCCACAGTTAAGCCCCTTTTTCCTTCCTCAGTGTCCAGCATGTCAGGGAGCCTCTAGGACCCTACTCCAGGGAATTCGCCAACATCTACCCTGATTAACCATAGCCTTTGCTGTATTGGTTATTAAATATTTTGAATATTACAACTGATTAATTATCAATTTAGGGAATCATACTGAGATCTAAATTAATTTATCTAAAACCAGTATCCTTATCTTCCATCCAAAATGTAGTTCTCCTTTGTATTCTGTTTCAGAGAGATTCAGCTTAAACCCAATGAGCTTATCTGCACAAGAAATCTTTTATATTTCTCTTTCTTCTCCACATCCAAATCCTTTCTATTCTACTTGTTATCCCTATAATATACTTCTTACTTCCTCCTGATCCCCTTTAGCACTGCCTCATTTCTCTCTACCTGTTGTATCTCCCTCCTCAATTCATCCATGCTTATGACAGCTGCTGGAATAATTTTTCTAAAATACAATCTTGGGAATTCCTTGGCGGCCCAGTGGTTATGGCTCTGCGCTTGCACTGATGGGGGGCAATGGGTTCGATCCCTGGTCAGGGACTAAGATCCTGCATGCCACGTGTTGCAGCCAAAAAACAAACAAAAAACCAAAACACTCTTATTTGGTTACTCTCATTTAAATTATTCAATAGCTTCTGTATACAGTTTTCACCTGGTGTTTCGAGATCTGGTCTCAGATGACCTGGTTAACCCATATCTCAGCAATCCACCACCCACACCCTTGCTCCAGCCATAGCAGTTGATTTGGTATTATCTAAGGTTGCTCCATCCTCCTACTGCCTCTGTATCTTTATCTCCAGGAACAGTCCCTCCACCTCTTTCCTATGTTAATTTCTGCTCAACTGTAAAAAATGAGGTGAATGAATACTACTTCTTACCTGTATCATACCAACTGTATATTTAATTTTTGTATTTGTTGTTTCATTACTTTTCTAGCTCTTCCAGTTCTTTTTACCATTGTTCATGACACATTATAAGATCTCAGTAAATGTTGGTTGAATGAATACATTTATTCCTACTAAAATGTCTTAAAAGTCAACTGTGAGCATATGTAGATTTTCAAAGCTATACATGATAAAGCATTAAGTACCAAAAAATCTTGAAATGTTGATTAAAAGAGCAACCATCAAATTTCATCATGCCAAGGGACAATAATGTGAATATGATACAAATAGAATGTTGATTAAAGACTAGAAGGGAAGACGCTATGGGAAACTCCAGAAAAATATTAAAATAAGGCACCCTTGCACTATTGTAGACATATTCCCCCAGGCTCCACATCCTTTTCCCAAAATGTTCATATGTCAAAGGCCCATAAAAATTAATGAAAACTTCTCATATAAAAGTGAAGCTGTATGCCAATAAATTATTTTCCTTAGAGTTAGGTTAGAGGAATACTTACTCATTTTGCAATTGCCTTTAGTATTTGTATTCCTTCAGTATTTGTCTTCCTGTTTTTAGTTTTGTTTAACAATAACAAAACTAAAAACAGGAAGACCTAAAGAATAATTGTCCTAGAATGAGAATGTGCTTGAGTATGACAGTAGAAACTGTTTGATGAGTTCTCTTAAATGCTTAAAATTATGTCATTTGCCTTTATTTGGTATTAGTTTTAAAATTCTGTCTATATTGAATTTAATGGGCTCTAAATAAAGCTATAAAGTAGACCTTGGATAACTAGCCATCCTAGGCTTCAACCAGAACTATTTCTTTTTCTAGATGGGGGGGATTCCAATTATATATTTAAGTTTCCAGGCCATCTGTGTATGTTTTCATAGTATTTCTTCACAGGGAATAATTTGGAAGTTCAAGGTAGGTAAAGAATAAGATGCAGTCATCTGTGGAAACCTTCAATAGTTTACCCAGAGAATCTTTGGGTGAGCAAATACAGTCCTGGTAAATCATAAAAACTTTTCCTATGTATATATATATTGGTGAATTATATGAAATCAAGATGGAAGAAACTATGTATTCCAGTGAATTTTTAAGCTACATCAGTACTGTTATCCAAAGATCACTATAGTGTTGTTCAAAAGTTGTGGTACTAGGCAATTTTTATTCTTTTCTTTCCTGGCAGATAAATTTAATCACATTGGTTTAGGAAAGATATTTACCCATAAGGTCCAAAAAAAGAAACCCTCTTCTGTGTTTCAGCTTTCTGTTTAGTTATCTAAACTTTACACTCTTTTCAATTGTTTCTTTCCATCTTATATTTAAACCATGACTTGGTCTCTTAGTGGAAGAGAGAGCTGCTGGTATTTAAAATATTGCTACTCGATTTTGTTCAGTCAAAGCATATCCCAGAATGTACATGGATTTAGAGAAATCAGGCAACTAATTTTCTTTCAGTTTTAGTATACATTCAAATTCAATTGTCCTGGATGTGTCTCTGTACCTAAAGAAGCAAATAGCTTCCACAGTGAATTATTTCTCACCTTAAAAATGGATGTCAATAGCTATTTAATCTGCCACAGCTGCTGGGAAGCTTAACCCCTTCCTCTCTGAAAATACATCCCTATCTTAAACAGTTGGATTAACAATATTTCCAGGCAGAGTGATGTCATAACCTCTGATTTCACATGGTTTAGAAACTTATGGTCGAGTCAGTTTTCCTTCAGGTTCCCTCTAAACTAATATTCTGATTCCAGAAAATGGCACTTAATTTTATGATTGTCATTATTCCAAAAACTACCATTAAGTTCTGTTAACATTAAATGGTGTAATGTGGCATAGACACATACAAATTTTGAGCACTGAACTTCCTGGTCACTGCAGGTAACTCACGTAACATGTACATATATTGCTCATTGTGGGGAATTCTCTCTTGTTCCTCTGCTTCAAAGATCTGGAGATTGGCGACAAGAGGAAAACTCCTTAAAGGCAATAATTAGATCCCAGTCTCTCTGTCTAGGTTTGTTGTCCATTGCTACTACTATTTCTGATGCCATGTCACCACTACTAGGTGTGTGTTATTCATCTGTATTTAATATTTTTTTAATTAAAAACTCTCAGATACAATTTTAGCCTAATTAAAATTTCAGTAAACAACTTTGTTAGAATAATCTCCAAGCATATGATTTTACACATTTGATGCATATTCCTTTGCATATTATTTGCCAGTTGCTCCCCACAACTTCTATTATATTGGATTGGCCAAAATGTTCATTCGGGTTTCCCCATAAGATGTTATGAAAACCTGAACGAACTTTTTGGCCAACCCCATAAATTGACCTACAATATTCTCCACCCGGTCAGCACCCCAAACACACTCCAGTTGACAAGATATGGACTGAATGATGATTATTAGGATGCTTAAGATCACAGAACTTTATTTATGGCAGGACTAACAAATATCTCTCTACATTTTCCAGGAAGGAAACTTAAGTGGGTGAGGCTACTAGGATAAAGATGCTTGTTCCAAAACTGGAGGCTGTAGGGTGCTGAGAAAATTATGGCATTGATTTAGTCAAATTTCTAAAATTTCAAAAGAATTAACATTACCATTTTTATATAACATCTCTCAATTTAAAAATATTGACTTTTTAAAAAATTCCATGGATCAAACAAAAAATGTCTAAGGGCTAAATTTTGCCCTTAGGCTACCAGATTCCCCTGTCTAATTTAAGGATTACATTTTTTTAAAAAAATTTGTTCTCTCTTTTTTTGACGAGTTGCTAACCCCAAATATAATCTAAAAATATTTGGTTAGGAAAATAACTAAAAATAAGAAAATCATCCTGTGATTCATAGGATAACTAGCAAGAAAGAATATTTAAAGAGTTTTTTCAAAATATTGAAATATAAAGATAGATCTTATCAAAATATCATACTCCCTTACCACTTAAGCATATACAGCTACAAAATGCTATAGTGTTAGATTAAAAAATAATATTTATCTATGAAAGAAACGTGTTTTCACTTGATTGCATTTATTGGAAACATTTTATTATTAAAAAAAAAAAGAGTTAATGGAATATTCTGGAAAGCTGCCCAATATGTGTGTTTAGTATAAACTTATGCTATAAATGGATTACTGTCATCCATTCAAGGATTACTTCAATGACCAAAACATAGATCACTCAACTGAATCTTCCCAAAGATGGATACAATTTAGAATAATGTGAAACAACATTAAAAATTAATTTAAATGAAATCCATCTGGAAAATTTTGGCTTCCATTATCTAGAGTATCTTTTCACAATTGATAGAAAATCATTCAAAAATAAAGAAAGACAAAAAAGTTTCTGAACATCACAATTAACACATGAACTAACTGACATATGTAGAACCCTCACCCAACAACAATAGAATTTATTTTCTTCTCAAGTGCATACGTAAGGTTCATCAAAATCAACCACATGGTGAACTATAACAAAGCTTCAAAAAAATTCAAAATACTGAAATATGTTGAAATTTTTAAATATTTGAAATAATTCAAAGTATGTTCCCTAATTATGGGATTAAGATGGAAATCAGCAATAAAACTATACTAGAAAAAGGTGTACTACTTGAAAATTAAATAATACATTCCTAAACAACTCATGGATCAAGGAATGAATCAGCATAGAAATCAGAAAATTATTGAATTGAATTAAAATAAAATGTAACAGATCAAAACTTGTGAGACATAAAATAATATTTAAAGAAAAACTTATAGCCTAACATGCATATATGAGAAAGAAAAATGGGTGAAAATCAACAATTTAACTTTGTATCTCCAGAAGGAGGAGCATGGAGAAAAGAAAGGAATAATAAAAATGAAAACAGAAATGAAGGAAATTTGAAAAATACTGTAGAATAGAAAAAATAAAGTGAAAAGTTAGAACTTTGAAAAGATTGAACATATTAATCAATTTGTTAATCCTTAACAAGATTGATCAAGGCAAAAAAGAGAAAAATAAACCAGAATAACAAAAATAAAGATGGAAAAGATGGCATAAATATAGATCTATAGTATAAATAACAAAAGAACACTATAAACAACTTCTAGCAAAAGAATTTAGTTAAAATGAATAAATGCCTCCACAAATTACAATTTACTGAAGTTAAGAGGTGAAATATAAAATCTTAGTAGTGAAGCACCTGTTAAAGAAATTAAATTTGTTATTTTAAAAAGTTCCCACAGGAAACTCTAGAACCAGATGGCTTTAATAGTAAAATTTTCCAAATATTTAAAAAATAAATAACCCTAATCTTGCACAAAATCTCTGAAAAACAGAAAAAAATTGAAGGTGACCTTTCTTATCTACTTTTCTGAGACTGACCAAACCATGAATTCTATATCCTGTCAAGAACAGTCGAGAAAGAAAAAAAAAAAAAAATATATATATATATATATATCAACAGAAGTCAAAAAGAAGCATTTGACTAAAATTCAACACTCTTTCATGAAAAATCTTTTCGTAAACTAGGACAAAAAGTGAAATTTTTTAAATGACAAGAAATATCTACAGAAAACATAGAGGGTATATATATTCAGTGATCTCTTTTAAAAAGTTGAAAACTTGTAGAGGGGGAAGAGGAAAAGAACACTCACTATTTCTACTTTTATATTTTAATAGAGAGTCTGAACATAAGCAAGGAAAAAAGAGAGAGGCATACGATGATAAAATTGAAAGTATAAAGTATAGCAGAGGGAGATCAGCTCAGTGCTTTGTGATCGCCTGGAGGGGTGGGATAGGGACGGTGGGAGGGAGGGAGATGAAAGAGGGAAGAGATATGGGAACATATGTATATGTATAACTGATTCACTTTGTTATAAAGCAGAAACTAACACACTATTGTAAAGCAATTATACTCCAATAAAGATGTAAAAAAACAAACAAAAAAAAAAACTGAAAGTAAAGAAATAAAACTTTTTTCTTGACGATAACATGACAACTAAAAACTCTAAAATATTCTATGAATTGTTTCACTAAATTAATGAATGTGCTATTGTATCCAAGATCAATATAAAAAAATCATATTTCTACAGAAAAAGAACAACACAATTGGAAATTTAAGAAGTGATATCACTTACAAGGCAACAAAAAAATCACAAATCTAAGAATAAATCAAACAAAAGTTTGTAAGGACTTCATACTAAAATATTTTAAAAATTACTGATGCCTAAAATAAACATGTTTGTTTATGAAGACTCAATATTGTAAATATGTCAAATTTATTTATATATTGGCAATACCAATCAAAATATTCATAGGGTTTTTCTCAGAAGTTAGTAAACAGATTATAAATTCATATGGATATGTAAAGTGCCAAAAAAGGCAAAGTAATCTTCTAGTAGAAGAAAAAACCTAGGGATATTATAGTAGCAAATGTAATTCTACAATAAGCTATAAAGCTATACTTAACACATTGTGTTCAGATGAAAGAATAAAAGAAAAACCAATATGGATAGGATATAGGTTCTGGGAGTACAACAAAACATATGATGTCTCCTAATTTATAACAGTGGTGATACTTCAGTGAAGTGTGAAAATGACTGTGATCTCAATACATGTCGACAACTTTTTGATCTTGGAGCAGACAATAATTTTTTAAAAAGGATGTAAAACTTGCAGAAAAGACAAATCAAGCTACTTTAAAATGAAGAACTCTGGTGTATCAAAAGGCACCAATAAGAGTGAAAATTAAACTAAAATGTAGAAAATGATATTCATAGAGCTAGTAAAGATCTCATTGCCAAAATAAATAAATAATTTCTGCAAATCACAGAAGACTACATAACCAAATTATTTTAATGGGCAAAAGACTTAAACCCTTTACAAAAGAGAAGATTCAAAAGGCCAATGAACATTAGAAATATGGTTCAAACTTATTAGTCATCAGGGAAGTATACATTTAAGTCACAAGTTGATACTACTATTCAACTAAATGGCTAAATTGAAAAATATAGATAGTATCAAGTATCAGTGAGGATGTGAAGTAACAAGAGCTCAAATACAATACTAATAGGGAGTATATTTTAGATAACTTTATGGCAACATGATTATCATCTGTATCTATCTATTCATCTATATATCTATCTATCATCTATCTAACATATATGTTTTACATGTTCCACATAGTTATGATATATGTATGGAGCCCAGATCCCACAGGCTAAGGGCTCAGTCCTAAAAGACTGCCCCCACTTCAGCCACCAGGTGTAAATGGGTGTCCCAGGAGACTCATACTACTATCTGACCAACTATAGATTTGAGGTTTTCCATGACCTATTCCTCAGGTTTGACAATTCTCTAAAACAATTTACAGAACTCAGGAAGGTGCTCTATTTACAATTATTGGTTTAATATAAAGGATACAACTCGGGAACAGCCAAATGGAAGAGTTCCATAGGACAAAGTATGGAGTATGGGGGGGTGCAGAGCTTTCACCTAGTAATAGACCTTCCCAGCACATTGATGTGTTCACCAACTCAGAATCTCTCCAAATCTCATTGGTCAAAAGTTTTTATAATGCAGTATCTAGTCCCCCTATACTTTCCAGAGGTCAGAGGGTGGGGCTGCAAGTTTCAATCCTCCAATCATGTGATCAGACTTCCTGGTGACCAGCCCAATTCCTGGAGTTATCTAGGGGTCCCACCGTGAGTTAATCCATACGGCATAAACTCAGGTGTTGTAAAGGTCTCTTTATCAGTAACATTAGATGCTCCTATCACTCAGGGAATTCCGAGGGTTTTTGGAGCTCTGTATCAGGAACCAAGGAGAAAGACCAAGTACGTAGGTTTTTATACCATGGTGCCCTAGAAGGAACATTCTCTAGGTATGAAAGGCTGCAAAACTCTCCTGAGATTTGCATTTTTTAAAATGTCCTCTGCAGCTTATGTGTTCCCTAAATCAGATTTCAGTATTAATCCTTTGTTTGGAATGCATTAGAATAGAGAATCCAATACTAGAACACATCTTTTTTCTCCACTGTCCACAGTCTTCATTCACAGCCTTCATCATGAAATATCCCTGAGACTAGAGTTCCCTGCCTTAGGGCATTGTACTAATTTAATGAATCTGTTAATTCATGAAAATTATGCCATTCCAAGACCAGGGTGATCAGAATATAAAAGTTTATAAGGAATGGAATTTTTCTTGCCTGTCTTTTTTATGTTGCAACTTTCAACCTCCTCACTGAGTTCTGGGCCAATATTCCACATGCATCTGTGATGATTGTAGAAGGTGAAGTTAGCAGTGTTCCAATTTCTACTTGCTTTAATGTGGCCACCAACATAACAATCTGCTTTGCTCTGTGGCTGTCTGTTTTACCCAGTTTAATGTGACACCACCCTAAACTCATGCTACAAACAGGTGTGTGTGTGTGTGTGTGTGTGTGTGTGTGTAGGTAGGTAGGTAGGGTAGGTGTTTGTGTGTTAAGACTTTCTCCTTTTCCACCTGAATTATTCTAGCAATGATGGAGAATCTTGGTTGGAGGGAAGCTGTCAGGCTCCTTGAAAGCCCTGGGTTGAGGCTAAAATAACCCAGATTTATTCACCAAGTAAGGTGAGTCCCAACTACATGTCCTTGTTTATTGCCTGGCTTTCTGAGTCTCCTTCCCTCTGCACTGACTTTTGAAAATAATATTTTCATATTATTACAAAACTAAAATTCTTTTCAACTTCTTATGCCAGATGGTCTCACACTCCACATATGTCTCATTGGCAATTTCTCTCCTGTCAAACTCTTCATCGAATGCCAGTTACCAGTCAAGTTCTAGTAATGTTTCAGTCTTGGCTTTCACCCCAGGCATCTTCTCAAGGGTAGCCCCCAAAAGCCTACATTAACTGTCAGTGTTTCTCAAGCTCTCAGAAATTTGATGCTGCAATGTTTCTTTCTTATATTCAGTGCCCCATTCAAAGCTTCATCTTTCAAAATTTACTTTTCTTCCTCTGTAGAATTCCTTAGTTTTCTCTACCTGGTGCAACCCAGATTGGGCTACATGCAGAAAAGAGTTAACATAGCAGGCCTGCGACTGCTATACTTCAAAATGCCCATTTGCTAGATCAGCCCTTGGCTGGCATCTGAGTTTTAGGGTGGGTTCCTACCATTCTCAAAACTAAATAGAATGGCTTAGTATGACTAGACTATTCGTACAGACAATATGGTTTATACTGAACACCTGCTTTTCTTCTGGGAATCTGGAATTTTGGAAAATGCAAGGCAGAGGGTGCCTACAGGACCAGCTTCCGTAAAATCCTGGATACTGAGACCCTAATGAGTTTCTCTAGTAGGCAGCATTTTACACATGTTGTCACAGCTCATTGCTGGAGGAAATAAGCACATACTATGTGACTCAATTGGAAGAGGACTCTTTGAAGCTTGTACCTAGTTTCCTCTGAAAAGGCATTTCATTGGTTAGCTTGTGCTGCCATGACAAAGTACCATAGACAGCGTAGCTTAAACAACAGAAAATTACTACAGTTCTGGAGGTTGGAAGTCTCAGGGATGGGTGCCAGCATCGTTGGGTTCTGGTGAGAACTCTCTTCCTGACTTGTAGTTGGCCACCTTCTCATTATACCCTCACATGGGGGAGAGATATATAAATATAGAGAGAGATAGAGATGGAGAGAGATATATAGATATATAGATATAGATAGATATAGATACAGATAGATATAGACATAGAGAGCTGTCTGGTATTTCTTCTTGTAAGGGCACGAATTCCATCAGACCAGGATTCTACTCTCATGACCTCATCTAATCTTAATCATCTCCCAAAACCCCTAATTCCAGACACCATCACATTGAGAGTTAGGGCATCAACATATGAATTTGGGAAGAATACAAATATTCAGTTTATAGCACGTCCCATACACTTTTCCTTTGCTAATTTTGCTTTATCCTTTCACTATAATAAATTATAGCCTTGAGTATGACTATATGCTGAGTCTTTCTAGTAAATAACAACCAAACCTGGGGTGTTTATATATATATATAAACACTATTCATGACTGATACCAAAACATTATATGTATATTCGACCCTTGAACAACCTGGGTTTGAACTGCACAGGTCCACTTGTACATTTTTTTTTCAATACATACACAGTTGGCCTTCCATATCAATGAGTTCCACATCCACAAATTCAACCAACTGTGGATCATGTACTATTTTTAGGATCTGTGGTTGGTTAAATCTGTGGATGCAGAGTCTGTACATATGAAAGGCCAACTATGGGACTTGAGCATCTGTTGATTTTGGTATTGGTCCTGGAAAACCAATCCTTCCCACACACAGATGGACTGATGACTCTCTCTCTCTCTCTCTCTCTCTCTCTCTCTTCTCTCTCTCTCTCTCTCTCTCTCTCTCTCTCTCTCTCTCTATATATATATATATATATACCTAACAGGTATATTATAGGTATATTTATAATATAAAACATCCCATATGTATGAACGATATGAGGTAAATGAGTCTTATCTGTAGACTCTGTACTCACTTCAGTCATAATCCTTACTTTAGGGGTTCACTAAGAATTTTATACAAAAATCAATGAAAAGATTGGTTTGTTTCCTTCGACTTATGGTGCCTGCTTTCCTCTGCTAGTTTTAATTTATAATGTCTTTGATGGAAAAGATTGTACCTAACCTCTCTGTTTTTCCTGAATTGTGAGGTATAAATCTTTCTGGATAGGTTCATTTGCAAATCTCCTAATATGTTTTCTAAAACTAATTCCTTTTTAAAGAGTTTTAGTTCTTCTCTAAAGCAAAACAAAATGCCAAACTTTTAATAACAGTGCAAAATATTGGCTGAAGCCCCAAAGTAAGGGAGTGTCCGTGACATTCTAAAGGGAGATTCTAAAAGCATATTAGCAGTACTCGCTCAGCAATGATCAACAACGGGTTCTCTGATTCTTATCCAGCAACCACATTTAGCCAATATATGCGAGCAGAAAAGAGATTTGTGAGAGGGGGACTATTTCTTTAAAGATAGTACTAGCCATTGCTGTGCATTTATCCTTTCTGTAACTTCAAGCCACAAGTGTATAGTGGGACTGAATTATGAGACTTGTGAAGTATTAGTGTATCTCAGGGAAAAGGATGCCGGATATTCATTGACAAGTGTAGGTCTAGTGTTTCTATGGAACAAGAGGAGACCATAATAAGAATTTGGCGAGTGGACAACTTGAACACTTGGAACGGAGCCTGACTCCTGGATAAATCTAAAGATGAGAGGCAGCTTGAAGCTGTATGTGATGATAGTAAAATCTCTTTTCTAGGCTGCAGTGAGAACCACCCTTCTTTCCAAAGTTTGATTCAGCCAAAATGAGCACTTTTCTGAGTGAAGTGGCCATGGTAGAACTAATCTAGACATATTCTGACCTTTTCCAAGTAGACTAGTCGTCAAAGTGAGGGGACCTCAACAGAAAAAAAAAAAAATGCTTGTATATAGTTAACTTTTGTTATGGGAAATCTCAAGATAGTCTGGTGTGTGTATTACACTGAAGTCTATGATGATCCTTTGGGCAGGAGGGAGAGGCATGAGAAGAACACACGAGAGACAGAGATTTCTGACTCAGAGGGACACCAATGGTGTTATCAGTGGTTTCAGTGAAGCAAGATCTTTTGTTCAATACCAGTACCTTTCCCCATCCAAATTTGTCTAGTATATTTAAAATTACTAGATGTTAAGTGCACTGAAATTTAGTCTAATCCCTTTTGCTTTTCCCATGGAATCTAACATGGTCAACGTGGGTACTTTTTTCCTTATACTCACGAATATTTTTGTTCCAGATAATATATTCTATCCTGATTCTAGACAAACCCATTACCACAGTAAATATGAATAAATTCTGTTCTATGAAAATAATTAGTTGTGAGAAAAGTTTTATTTGTTCAAACAATGTTTAACTCTCATTTTACTGATTTGGCTGTTTGTATTACTTCTACAATGCCTTAAATGAAAAAAAAATTACTTTAAATATAAAAAAAGGAATAAACAAGAGCTATTAAAATCCCTTAGAATTAATTAATGTCATTGAATTCTTAGTCCAATGTGATTCTATTATGTATGACACGTGAGGATAAAAAGGTAGCAATGTTTAGAATATCTTCTTTGGAGGTAAAATTCTTGGACTGAAACACAGTAGTTCAGGAAAGAGTAAGAGTAGTATTAAGCTGCTGTATATGCTTTTCTCCCCCTGTTTCATCTTGTGTAATTGCCTGAAATGATTGTTTGTTTGTTTGTTTTTTCTGTAAAAATAAGCACAAGGCAGTTAGTGTTTTTAACTGAGGCTTTATTTGAAAGCAAATGATGCCATTTATTTTTCTTTTCCTCCCTCATTTTCACCACCACCGTATCTCTTGGTGTTGTCTGAAGGAGCAACTAGACTCTCATTTAGGCCAATAGGAGAATAACCTGAGGAGATTAAACAAGGGCAGCTTCTCTCCAGAACAAGAGAGGTCACTCAGCTGTTACAGGAGTGTTGAGAAATCTCAGTTTATCAAACAGAAAGCAAATTTCCCTTGGGTCAGGATGTACAGCCCCACCATCATAGTGAATTACCAGTGATGATTTGCAGTCAGGGAAGTTAGCCTCTCACATAACAAAGTCAGCAAAGGTGAGGCAACCTTAATATCCATCAGTGGCTGGCAAAATATGAATGCTAGAACTTTCATTGATTGTGGCTCTTCTCAAATAAAATTGTATAAAAATGAATCCACAGACAAGTCAACTTTCTCATTTTTATGTTATTTTTCTGACTTAGAAATTCTGAGTAATGACAGTGCAATCTTACATTAGTAGCTTCCTCTCTCATACCAGCGATAAAGCAGCTGTCTGTTCATTTATGAATTCTCAGAGGGAGGACATAGTGTGATCACTTGTAGACTTAGCTGTATGCTCCAAGGCCAAACCATTCACCACATTTGGCTGTCGGGAAATGGGAGGCAGCCTGGTATATAAAGAAGGAATTGACAGCAGCTCTACAGCCAGAGCAGAGACCTGTGGTGTACGATGGAATGTAAGTGCCTTTCCTTTCGACTACCAAGGTGCTCCCTGGACCTGGGCAAGGCAGTGACCCTGGAGAAAGAATGGGATCTAAATTTTGATTCTGTTGTTTACTTGTAGGTAACCCTGGGAATTCTTGCAATGACACCTGTCTTAATTTGTTTTACCTTAAAACTAGGCTAATTAAATTTAACTTTTGTTGTACTTCTGACCAATAGAAATACTGTTCCCAGAACATAGAAAACATAGTCGTAGTCATACATATGATAGTTTACAAAGGCCTAATTATCATGATGGGTATTAAAAAGGTAATCTTACCAAGTGAAAAGGCCAAGGTAATAGTAGAATTATGATATTAAAAAGTGATAAAGTTACTGAATGTACTTGGTGAGTACCTAAATGTGGAAATTGAGACCCTGGAGGATGACTGATTCCTCTCCATTAAGATTTTTTAAAAAGTATAAGCAATCTGGTATGTCTTTCTTCTTTTTTTTTTTTTTTTTGCGGTATGCGGGCCTCTCACTGTTGTGGCCTCTCCCGTTGCGGAGCACAGGCTCCGGACGCGCAGGCTCAACGGCCATGGCTCACGGGCCCAGCCGCTCCGCGGCACGTGGGATTTTCCCGGACCGGGGCACGAACCCGTGTTCCCTGCATTGGCAGGCGGACTCTCAACCACTGTGCCACCAGGGAAGCAGCCCTGTCTTTCTTCTTAAACATTCTACATACTTCTCCCAGAGACTCTGAGTTGGACAATATTTTTCCTATAAATAGTTAATAGTACCTAGTGAAAAAGCCTTTTCAAAACTATTCAGATGCCACCTTTGAATTTCTAAGACATTTTTAATGTTCTTAAATAATATATAGTTATATAATATATAAAATAGTTATATATATAGTTATAGTTATATAATAGTTATATAGTTATATATATAACTATATATATAACTATATAACTATAGTTATAACTATAGTTATATAATATATAATATCTAATATAATATATAGTTATCTAAAATAATTAGAAACTGTAGACCATCGATAAAATTGAAAGTCACCTGTAATCCCTCTACTCATAGATAACCAGTTATATTTTCCTTTTTTTTGTAATTAGACAATACAAAATGCTTACAAAGATCAATTACATATTAAAATTAAAATAACAATGAAAACTTTATGGTGAACTTAAGAATATAAAAATATGGTATCATTAATATATTTATATATATTTATATAAAGATAAAGTTTTATCTTTATATTCAGTTATAGTTCTCTGTTCTTTCTACTTTGGGTAATATTCTTCGTTTCAGAAATTAGGATATAATATAGAAAACATGATGTCTATAACAGAAAACAGCAAGGCAGTAAAATGTATACATTTACATAATCAAGTTATTATTATAGTAATGGTAATAATGATACAACTTTGAATTTATATTTTTAAATAAAGGAAGCATCTTTTTGGGTGGAAATGGTGGCATACATTTTTATAAACAGAATTAGTAAAATATATTTATCAATGAGTCCTTAAATAACCCAATGAAAAATAAGAGAACGCTCTGAGATTTGAAGTAGAAATTTTTCAAAAACAGCTGGAAGTTCTGCTTAAGTTAAAATAATTATTTCAGGTTAATTAAGCCTGTGTTATAGAGGATCTAGGGAAACAAAAGAAATTGGTAGCTTAAAGAGAAATGAGGAGTTATGCTAGTGTTTATAATACTGGTTAGAAGGTGAGAGACATAATGCTTAGTGCAAATTGCATCTGAGTCACTCACTCTGTGCCTGGATGTTTATCTGATTATTTAGTTAGGGCTCAGAAGAGTTTGCAAAGTATTGTGCTGTGCAAAGTAGGTTTCTTCTGGGTCTCTAACCTTTCCTCTATGGAGATTCTGCA
Source organism: Pseudorca crassidens (assembly GCF_039906515.1). Classification (NCBI taxonomy): domain Eukaryota; kingdom Metazoa; phylum Chordata; class Mammalia; order Artiodactyla; family Delphinidae; genus Pseudorca; species Pseudorca crassidens. The sequence continues at coordinate 126,042,919 of NC_090300.1, read as the reverse complement.
GAATTCAACAAAGTCCTATTTGCAAGGACAGGTCAGCAAGCGAAGAGAAAGCTGAGGTTCCTCCGCAGAGAGAATTTTATCAGGGCCTGGGTGCTTGGGCATACAGGGTGTTTATGTTCTAGTGCAGGGACACTGACTTCCCTTATTCTTCATTATTTGGAGCAAGCGTGAGAAAATAGCTTGTGAACTGGGAGAACAAAGGGAGCTTGGTCTCATGCAGTCTGGAATTTTGATGCCAGCTACTGACAGAAGTGGTCTGGGAATACCAGCTGCTCAGCACCTGGAGAGCTTGGTGCCCATGGGATGTTACATCCTCTCTTGTGAAGGAATAGCAACAACTTGTGCCATCGGGAGCTGAAATTGGGCATAACCCCATCTGGCAAGAGAAGGTGGGGCTGGGATGGTGGAACTCCCAACTATCTCAACTGGTTCATTGACCAGGAAATTCAGAGTGAACGTCCATGGATATTTTTGGACAATTCTATTCATATCACCACAAAATGACTGGAAGGAGGCATTTAAACAAAGCCAAAGTTTTCAGTGAAAAAATTCACAATAGGATAGCCTCCTTCCTTGGAAGTTTATTCAGAACAACTAGAGTAAGCTGGTCCTTTAAAGACATGACTCTTTCCTTGGGAAGTTATGGACCGAGATGAAATTTTAAGCTCTTATGTTGCTTCTATGGTTTGAAAACTCAGAGGCAATGGATATCCAATAAACAAACAGAAGGATTAGGGCGAATATTTTGAATATTCAAAATATTTGAATTGAAGCAAATGTGAAACAATGTCAGAGATAAATAGTCAAAAGGCTGTTAAAAGTAGACAAAAATAGCAAGGGCTTAGTTCTGACCAAGTCTGGCAAGCCATGGCTGCACACTGCAGATTACTTCAAATGGACCACAATGAGAGAGGGAACATATAATGCAGTTTATTTACCTCTGGGTGAGTGAAATGTGTGAAACAGCTTTGGCCATCTTTGGTTTGAGGAATCAGATTAATAGGGATACATGTAGCCTTCTTACACCACAGCTGGCTACCAGAAGTAAGTAAATGACCTCACTTATGACTTGCTCTTCTTAAAGGTAATGATGGAAATGATGTAAAGGAAGACCATAAAGTTGAATTCTTGAACTTGTCAGTTATGGTTTAACTTGAGTCCTGGTTTCTTATTTGTAATACCATTATAACTTTCGTCCTAACTTAAAGAATCAAGTGAAAATCCATGGTGGGATAACATATGTTAATGTACACTGAAAAGCATACATTTCTCTTGTTTTAATTATTGTTAGACAGAATTTTTATCTGTTGTCAGACCTTGAAAAAAATAATTGTACAGTCTTACAATACCTCTAGAAAAACTTTTGTGTTATTTTTTTTTTTGGTAAAACTTTTAGAAGTGTTAATTGATTTGGGTAAGACCAATATATTGGGAATCACCATTTTTCTGTAGTTCATCTACATGATCTGTTATATGCTCTACAATATCCTTGAATGACATACTCTTTTATGTCTTTAGAAATCTTTTTTTGCTCTCATTTCTATTAGGTAGTCATTCACACTTCACCATCATTTTCATCCTCACCAATCTACTAAAACTGAGATAGCCCTTTCTGTCCTATGAGAAAATATTCTTTAGTAAAAATAAAAGTGACAATTGATTTCCAATTTTACTCTGGTTTAACTGGATCAGCAGGAATTATTCATTGAAAAGCATACGTTTTCAATGTGCTTTCAGTATGACTTCTCAGGAGGGGTTGTTCCGTCTAGAATAAATATTTCATATTTTATTCAAGATAAGTGAACATAAAATCCAATCACTTATTCATGCATTCCATAAGTATTGTGCACCTACAATGTATAATTCTTTTTTTCTGGCTTATAGGATGAAATAATCTTGGAAACCATGGCTTGAAGATTTCTTCCATCAACTTGTGACCCCTGAAGACTTACCTAAACTCTCAACCAAAATTGGTATATACAACTCTTTTTGAAACAATTTTATTTTGGGGGCTTATTTGTTACAGTAGCAAACAATACCCTAACTAATACATTTGTGCACAAAGAAAGAATTTGTGGACTGAAGAATAGATGAGTAATTTGACACAGCTGGAATAGTTAGGCACTGTATAGCTAAAGGTAATAGGATAGCAGTTTTAGAGAAGTACATCAGAAATTAATCTGGGAAATTAAGTAGATTACAGCAATTTTATTTGAAATTTCCATTTTCCATCCACAATATTTAATATGCAAATGCATATGTGAAATAGGTCTAATTAAAAGTCTTTAACAGTGTGGGTTCTTGTGTTTAAAGGCCTTTATTTGAATCCTGGCTTGACCATTTACTAGCTGTGTAGCTTTGGGCATGATATGCGTTTGCAGTGAGTTTAACATCTTTGCTATCACTATGCATCTTATAATTGACATTGTCTTAAAATTGATGATAGCTGGAGAATAGTCATGGTATAATTGTCACTGCCTGTAAAAAATATCCAACTTGAAAATTTGTAGAATGGATGGCAGCGGCATGGATGATAATCTGAATGACACCCTTGGGACGTTCTTTATATCCCCAGGATTGACTTAGTCTGGGGCAGGGAGTTGGTGAATCAAACATGTAGAGCAATAATCTCAGGGTGGTGTTTTTATAAAGTTAGCTTAACAGCACACTGACAGTGGCTTCTGGATAGTATATAAATTTTTCAAAGAAATGTTGCAAATTCTTACTGACACAAAGGATAATATTATCAATGATAAATCTGGGTGAAAAAGTGATTAATAATTGGATTCTCAATATTAATTCATCTTAGGAATACCTGAACTAATTAATTTAACTTATATTTTTACGTACATATGTGCAGTGGTAATGGATGATTAATAAGATCCGTGTCTAATTTGTCTAAACAGCTCTAAGTGATAAGAAGGAATTGTGTCAGATGAATCAGCATTTTCTCTTTTTTTCTTAGTATCTTATTTTTTCATGAAAAATAGTAATAATACATACCCAAGAAAGAGTAAATTAATTAATCCATGAAAAATGGTCTAACAGAGTTTCCTGAAGTATGTTGTTATTTAGTGTCAATAGAAAACTATGGACATAGACCATACATAATATTCTGATGCTATACATTATTCTAAAGTATTCCTTGTTTTATCCAGTGCTTAGGCTTAAAGAAAGTTTAGGATTTCTTGCTGTGTCACGCAGCATTTGGGATCATAGGTCCCTGACCAGGGATCGAACCCATGCCCTCTACCATGGAAGCACACAGTCTTAACCACTGAACCGCCAGGGAAGTCCCAACTTTAGGGTTTTTAAAAAAACTGTCAATGACCCAAATTGCAAGTGCTCTACTCTGAGGGAGCACTTGGAAAAATTAAAGGTATGACTAAAGCAATGTGAAGGAAGAAAATGATGCAGTCTTGATTATCTGAAGGAAAAGAAAGATCAACATGGTCTAGAGTAAGTTTATTTATTCTACCTGCTGAAAAAGTTTTGATTTTTTTTTAACATATCTCCTGGACTAGTCATGAGTGGTAATAACCTCCAGCTGCAACGTTCTTCCCCTGAGATCCTATTAGTTCTTTTGTGCTTGACCTTCCCTGATCTTTCAGTTTTATTGCCCAGTTCTTCTGGGAAACTTGGTGTATTTTTGAAGCAGAAGGTATCTTCAAGTCCCACAACTATTTTGTTCAAAGACAGTGCTTTGAAGCCACAGTACTACCCATTAGCCATTATCCATCATGGGTTTGTGAGAACAAGTCATACGCAGCTCCAGTTCAATTTATAAGTGCAGGCTGATCTCTATAGAAATGAGATGAGGAAGGAGAGGCAGGGAAGGCTTGTCACATCCCTCTAGGACTCCTATTTAAATTTTAGTTTTGAATGACCAAGATAAGTCTCACAAACACCACTATTTTCAGTTTACTACATTTTTCTTCCCATTAGATAAGAGTGCCTATTGTTTTAAGACCAATCAATTTTATTCTATTTACAGGCTTACATAATAAATCAAATAATCTTACAGACTGAGGAAATATGGATACTACTAAATATTCATCAGGAGTGAATGCAGCAGTATGTCTCTGTTAATGTGGTCTTCTGGGTTTAGTTTTGTAACTTATTTAGCTAAATTCAATTGAACCTAATTGATTTAGCAAAGCCAGGCATAAACTATAGAGAAATGGAGTGCCTATGAGAGAACAAGGCAGTTATGAATTTATAAGTAGAGGCAGATATAAAAAATATAAATAAGATCTAGGAGGATGTAGAACATAAAACTTAAGGAGAAAAACATGGAAGAGTTTATGACAGTTTTGCCTCAATCAATCTATTCTCATTTCTCTAAAGATATTTAAGTTGTGCATCTCAGCAGCAGATTAATTTTCACCGCTTCTCCCATACTCTGCCCTTAATTGCATTGTTTTTCTTCTAAAAGCAGAGCTAATGTTTCATGATGCTTATCTGGAGGCACAGGCTTCCTTAGTATCATTCAAATATTGATTTTATTCCCAGGAGCAGAATTCTTTAATTTATTCATTCATTCAAAAATATATTTTGCATTTCTACTACCTGCTAGATACAGATTGCATCTGACCAAATGTAGCAAAAGGGAGAAAAAGGAAACAAGCATAGTATCAGGAATTCTGGCTTGAATAATTGACCCTACTACCTGAGATAAGAAACAAAAGTGTAAAGCAAGTTTGAGGCAGAGGTGACAGATTATGATTTGTTTTAAATATGATGAGTTTGAATCACTTGAACATATCAGTGAAAATAACAATTATGTAATTGGATACATGGGTGAGAGTCTCAAAAATACCAACTGACCTGGAGATAAATTTTGAAAGCCTGCAGATTTGAAAAAGCATATCTTACCTGGACAGCATGTGAGCACAAAACAGAGACCTATGTTTTTTTGCAGGTGATATTAATTATTCCTTAGTACTTATTTTTAGTCAACTTTATTGAGGCACAATTTATATACAATAAGATTTACTCCTTTTAGGTATATAGTTCTGTTAATTTTGAAAAATGTATATAGTTGTGTAACTACCACTGTAGTCAATGTATAGAGGATTTCCATCACTTCAGAAAGATTCTTTGTGTTTCTTTGTGGTTGGTTTTCTCCCCACAACTCCATTCTCTGACAACCTCTAAACTTTTTCCTGTTTCTTGAATTTTATCTTTTACAGATGTTAAATAAATAGAATCACGGACTATATAAAAAAAAGCACATTGAGTGCTTTCTTTTACTCAGTGTAATGCACTGATTCATTAATGTGTGTATCAATCATTCACTCCTTCTTAGTGCTGAGTAAGACTGTGTAGATGAACAATATTTTGTTTACTCATTCAAAATTTGGCGGACATTGGTGCTGTTTTCAGTGTTGGGTGATCATGAATACAACTGCTGTGAACATTCAACTATAGATTTTTGTGTGGATATGTGTATTTGGTTCTCTTGAATGAATACCTAAGAATGGGATTGTTGGGTCATATAGTTAGTATATGTTTTAACCATTTAAGAAACTGCCAATGTTTTCCAAACTGGATGTGCCATTTTGCATTCCTATCAGTAATGTATGAGCATTCTAGCTGTTGTGAATTCTTGTCAGCACTTGATGCTGTCAGTACTTTTAAAATTAATTGTAATAGTTCTGTAGTGGTATCCTATTGGGACTTTAATTTGCATCTCACTAATTACATTGTACATTTAATCATGTGTTTACTTGCCATAAGGATATTTCTTTACTAAAATATATTCCATAGCTCTCAGTGTATAAGTCTTACAATTTTGATTACATTTACTCTTAAGTATTTTATGTTCTTTGATGGTATTGTAAATGGAATTGTTCTCTTAATTTCATTTTCACATTGTTCATTGCTAGGGTATAGAAACATAACTGATTCTGTATGTTGACACTGTATTCTTCAATTTTTCTGAAATCATTTATTAGCTCTAATAGTTCTGTGTGTGTGTGTGTCATGTCAACTGCAAAGAGAAATAGTTTTGCTTCTTCCTATTCCAATCTCTTTTTAATTTCATTTTCTTACCTAATTGCCCTGGCTAGAATCTCTAGTACAATACTGAACAGAAGTGGCAAATGCAGACATCTTTATCTTGTTCCTGATCTTAAGTGGAAAGCCTTCAATATTTCACCATTAGCTAAAATGTCAGCTATGTGTTTTTTGCAGATGCCCTTCTTCAGACTGAAGAAGTTTTCCACTAATCCTTGTTTGTTGAGTGTTTTTATCATGAATACATGTTGAATTTTGTCAAATACTTTTTCTACATCAAAATGATTATTTTCTCTTTATTCTATTAATATGTTGTATTACATGGATTGATTTTCGTATATTGAAACACCTTGCATTCCTGCCATAAATCCAATATGGCTACAGTATGTAATCCCTCTGTGTGCTCCCTGTTTTGGTTTGCCAGATGAATGAGCAATATTAATATTATTAGTCAAACTTAGGAAGTTTTTGACCATTTCTTCAAATATTCCTTCAGAATTCCCTTTTCTCTGTCTCCTTTCCTTCTGGGACTCTTATTATGCATATGTTGATATGCTCCATAGTGTCTCACAGGTCTCAGGCTCTGTTCATTTTTCTTCATTATATTTTCTAAGACTGGATAATCTCGTATCTCCAGTTGCTGATTCTTTCTGCTCAAATCTGCTATTGAAACCCTTACTGAATTTTTCATTTCAATTATTATACTTGTCAACTTCAAAATTTCAATTTGGTTCCATTTATAATTTCTGTATCTTTATTGATATTCTGTACTTGGTGAAATATCATTCTCATACTCTAGTTTTTCAGACATGTTATTCATTCCTTGTTGAAAATACTTAGAATAGCTGACTTTAAAGTATCTCTCTAGAAATTCATATGTTTGTGCTTCTTCAAGTACAGTTTTTATTAATGGCATATTTTTCTTGTGTATGGGTCATATGTTTTTGTTACTTTGCACTCCTCATTTTTTTTTTTGTTGAAAACTGGACATTTTACATATTATATTGTGACAGCTTTGGAAACTGGATACACTTCTTTGTCATGTTGTTTTGTTGCTGCTTTCAATGTAGTTTTGGGTTTTTTTGTTTTTGGGGTTTTTTTTGGTTTATTTAATGACTTTTGTAAACTAATTCTGTAAAGTCTGTATTTTTTGTTGTGTTTGGCTATTGGCATCTCTGTTCCATTAGCTTAGTAGTCAGCTAATGATTGGAGAGAATTTCCTTAAATATCTGGAACCAAAAAACCCTTCCAGTGTTTTCTGAGTGGCTCTGTGTATATTTGGGTGCCCCTTCAGCCCTCAGTCAGGCAGTTTACAACTTTGCCTTGGCCTTCACTTCCTGCTTCCACATGGGCTTAAGGTTAGACAGTTGAGCACTGAGGACCTGTTCAGGTCATTCCTGAGCACATGCACAGCTCTGGGCATGAGTGTGGACTTCTGGCTTCCCAGGAATATGTTGGAGCTTTTCAAAGCCCTTATGAAGATTTCATTGACCATTCAGTTCTCCCATGTCTTTTAGCTAGTCGTTTGTTTGCCCCAGTTGTTATCTATCACCACTGGCAGCTGTGTCTAAAACACTGTCTTGTAAATGTTTTTGACAAACGACCCGTGGAAGCAGATTTAGCTCTGGGTCAGTTCTGAGTCAGGTGAAATAAAGGTAAAACTTTTGAGCTGGTCTTCCAGGGAATGACTGGGTAGATTTTAAAAAGTAATTAGTACAATAATTTGCAAATGCAGTCTGTAGTGTCCACTTCAGTACTGGGAATGCAAGCTGTTATTTTCAGGGACTATGGCTAAACTAGAGAAGGAGGATCAAACTGGTATAAGTTAAAATACCAAACAGCTTACTGTGTTTACTGGCAATGTAGCTGCTTTCTTGAATAAGCACTTTCTGCTTTGCTGAAAGTCTTTAGTTAATATCTGTACTTCAAAGAAATTGATTCTGATCCCTTTTGTCCCGTTTTTCATTGCTTTTATAGAGGGGTGGAGTGTTGAGTTTATTTTTCTATTTCAGGGCATGCTGCCCCCTGTACTCTAATGTGGGTTTTTTTAATACGTGGCATATATTTGGGGTATGCTTTTTAATCCAGTGTGGCTAATACTGCTTTTTAAATGGAAGGTTAAACCATTACACTTAATGTGATTGTTAATACTATAGTATTTAAATTTATTGTATTTTCGTTGTTTACTTATAGTCTTATTTGTTCCCTTTCTCTTCTTTTTAGCAGTGCTGTCAGAACTTCTGTATCTTTACTAATTTTCTGTCCAATTGTTCTATCAATAATTCTCTTCTCCTTTTTGGACTCTAATTACATTATGCTAGACTGTTTGATACTGTCCCATAGATTTTTAAAATAATTTTTCCAATATTTTTTTGCTTTGTGTTTCAGTTTAGATAATTTCCACTGACATATTTTCCAGCCTACTTTAGAGATGGCTGAAGAAATTCTTTACTGCTGCTATCAAGATTTTATGTCTAAAATTTCAATTTGATCCTTTCTTATAAATTTCCCTTTTTGCTTAAATATTAATCTCTTATATATGTTATCTACCTTTTCTAGTAAGTCTTTTAATGTATTAATCATGGTAAATTAATCTCCCAGACAGGTTTTCCTTGACCATGTGACTTTATTGAATCATCTAGTTGGTTATTTCAGAGTCTTTATTTATTTTGTTTATTTATCTAATTTTGTTTATTATACTAACTAGACAATTTCCTTCAGGGTAATGCCTCTATTTTACTCAAAACACTGTTTACACTATACCTTTCACCTTGCTGGCACCAAATATAATTCATTAATGAAAAAATACATATATATATATATTTAAATAATGACTAAATCCATTAACAATGACTTTTCTATACTCCCTCAAAATGTGTTCAGTTGCTTTCAAAGTGTGACAACCTTCTCTGATCAGACCTTTGTGAGATTCCATAGTATAAGGAAGTATCACATAATAAGGGCCTCACAAAACACAGCTCATTCTTTTGAAATGGTTTGGTGGATTGAAGGGGGCAGTGTTAAGACTGAGATATCTATATTTACCTCAAGATTTCTCTTTAAGCAGAGCATGGTTTTGTATTTCAACCTTCTCTCTGATATTCTATCACAATTCCAGGAAGATCCTAAAGATTCCAGCCATTATGTAGCTTAGAAGTAGATAGCAAAAATTTAGAAGTTTTGAGAAGTTTTTCTCTTCTGTTTGGAAGAAATTTTCTGCCTATTTAGTGGGAGACAGAATAAAACATAGACAAGGACATCTGATGACTGCTCAATTAATGGCTTCACAAACTGTATGACGTTGAGCAGATTATTTAATCTCGCTAATATATCACTTATAAAATGAAAGAACTAATAATACATACCTCACTGAATTCAATAAGAGATGATCTACGTTATGCATAATACATGAAACATTCTTAAAATGGTTGCAGTTGTTGCTGTGGCTAACATTAGTGTAAATATTATTCTTCTTAGAATTTTGGTTTACTTGCTAAAAATCCTCCCCAAGGGTTAATTACAGGACCTCTTGAAATCTGCATCAAAAAAGTATCACTTTTTTTTTTTTTTTTGCAAAGGAAATTTGGCCATGAATTAGTTCTGTTAATTGGTCTTTTCCTGTAGAATTTATTGGTCTGTGATCTTTCCATAAGTATTCTTGTAATACTTATTCAATCCTTGTTTATGTTTATACAGCAGTTTTTTATATATATAGGAAGTTCTATTAAATATGTCTTGAATAACTAGAAATTGGATTTTCCAATAAGGTACTTGTTTTGAAATGTAATTTGGAAAGAGAAAAATAAATATATTTTTTCCACCTATGCATTAGAGCTGTCAGATTTTAGTATGCATAACAGTCAATGAGGAGTTTTCAAAAAGGAGATTCCTGGGCTCCATCTGAAACCAGCCGAGCCTGAACCTCTTGAATGGATCCTGATCCACAGAGCAAGTGGCTCCAAATCTGCTCTTTTATGAATACTGCACCAGATTGTTATCTTGCTAACTTTCAATCAAGCACAAGGAGGAGAATGAGGCACATTCTAACTTAAGAGAAAGCACAGACAAGTCATTTCATTAATCTCTTTTCATAAGCTTAACAACAGCATGAGTAGGAAGCCATGTAATGATTGAATCTGGAAGAAAAACATATGTACCTAATGACACAATAGTAATTGAAATACGTGCTTAATTTTTTTTAGTTAAAGATGCAGCCTTAAATTTACTTATAAGGAAGTCTAAAGAATGATCTATAATGATCCTCAAAGGTTAGAAAAATCTATTCTTAGTGGAAGTAGCATATAATTTGCATCTGAAAATATGTTTACAAGTACCCTGTGTCTTTTTTGAGTATTTTAGATGCATTAATTCAGAAATTTAAAAAGTAATTTTAACCACACACTGAAATGGACTAAAAGGGGAGACATTTATACTTAACTTGTGATCTGCATATGTATTGATCTTGATGCAAATTATAAACATGTATAAGTCAGTCTTATAATTGAGTATTGTTCCTTTTTATACTGAATCTCAACTATTACTTTTAGGACAAATAAATGATTTAAAAGCAGATAATACAATTCAATTAATAATAAAGAAAAATATAACTGTTCACACTACCAAAGTAGTTTTCTAGTAACAAATAATAGGCTTTTATTTCTTTACATTTCTAGTAATTACAGTTTTGATAACACATTTCTTCATATTTAAAATTTTTTCAAAGCCCCATACTGTTAAAACTATTACTTCTTTATTCACTGCTCAAATTGGAAAATTATCTCTTTCTTTCACACACACACACACACACACACACACACATTTCAAAACAACCAGCCCTAGTAACAAAAGCACTGTTTTTGTACTCCTTGGAAAAGATTAATTTACTATTTATGTTTCAGTAAACTAATCTTGCTTCTCCCAGGCTAAAAACATTCCATTAGTCAAATAAAATTTCAATAAACAATAACATAGCTAGATCAAGAAACAGATTATTTATATAACTTATCATGTCTTATAGTTTGAAAAATTGAAGGCTGCAGAACTTTTGATGAAAGTCCTAAAGTCACACTTATCTGATTGGTGGAAGAAGGGCTCAAATCCATGGCTCCTTCTTAGTTTAGTGTTTGTTTTGAGAGAATCTTTTTCCTCTATCAAGGATTCTGGCAGCTAAAGAAGTGATTGATAGGGCCCTGGAAACATATTTGTCCTTCTGTTTTTTTTTCTTTTTTCCTTTAATTAATGGACTTTGTTTCTTAAAGTAATTTAAGTTTACAGAAAAATGGAACAACAAGTTCAGAGGGCTCCCATGTACTCTCTCTCCCTAAGCCTACAGTTTCTTCCATTATTAAGATCTTTCATTGGTGTGGTACACTTGTTACAACTGATGAACCAATATTGATACATTATTATTAACTAAAGCCCATAGTTTATATAAGGGTTCACTGTTTTATATAGTTCTATGGTTTTTAACAAATGCATGTCATGTATTCACCATAACAGTATCATACATAATTTCACTTCCCTAAAAATACCCTCTGCTCCACCTTTTCATCCTTCCCCCACCTCTGAACCCTGGTAACCACTGATCTTTTCTCTGTCTTCATAGTTTTGCCAGAATTTCAGTTTATGACCATAGTTTAGTTTATGTAAATAAAATCACACATTAAGGTCCCTTTTCTTACTGGCTTTTTCACGCATTATGTTTGTGGGACTCCTTCATTGTCTATAGTTTGTTCATTTCGTTGCTGTAATGCAATCCATTGTGTGATACTATTTATACCACTGCTTATAAATTTTGCTATTGATGGAAATGAATCTGCACAATTTGGCTATTATGAGTTATGCTGCTATTAGTATTTAAGCTCATGATTTTGTACACATTTCTGTTGGGCATACTCCTAGGAATAATATTACTATATGATCTGGTGTATCTGTGTTCAGGTTTTGCAGTTAATGTCAAGGAGGTTTCCAAAGTGTTTGTACTGATGTGTGATCCTGCCGGCAGGTATGAGAGTTTCAATTGCTGTTCATCTTCAGCAACATTAAGTATTAATCAGGTTTTTAAATTTTCAGATATGCAGGTAAGTATGTAGTGCTATCTCATAGTTTTAATTTGATTTTCTCAAGAAACTAGTAAGATTTTGGACTTGTTCATCCATTTACGGGATATGTGAATATCCTCTTTGGTCAAATGCTTTTGTCCCTTTTTAAGTTTGACTCGTATATTTTTATTATTTATGGAATAATTCTATATATTCCGCGATTAGATCTTTGATGATTAAATAGGCAGACAATGTATCCTAACTCTATGTTCTGCACTTCACATGTTAATGTGAACTACTGATTAATACGATTTCCTAATTTAAATATTGTATAATTTCTTCATGGTTAGAACTTTTTACCCTGTTCAAGAAACCGTACTTTATTCCAAGGTCATGAAAATTTTCCATTAAATTATCCGCTAAGAGCTTTATGGTTTTCTCTTGTGGAGTTAAATCCCCCACCTCCTTCCTCCACATGGATTGATTTTAATGTAAGAGCACAGCTCTTCCCAGTTGGAAATGTACTGGATAAAGCTACACAGCAGGATTATATGCACTGGGAATTTATTAGATGAGCCATTAATACTGTTGGTCAATCTATCTGTTTCTTTTAAAATTTGCTTGCTTTCTTTTCAAGGCAGTTTTTAAACTATTTTCACCTTCTTACAGTATACTACTAACATGCCCCTTGTAGTTTATAAATGACTTAATATCTACTAATCTAGTAATTGGAAATCAACAGTCTCGTGTTCTTAAATATACTAAGACCTTCTTCTTGTTCATTTGTTTATTTTATTTTATTTTTTTGGATTAACTTAGCTTTTCCTCTTAATCTTATGACTCAACTCTTCCCCTCTCCTGCTCTGGGGGACATTGTTCTGTCTTTACTATCTTTATATCTTATACCTTTAAAATTAGGTATTGCCTTTTTCTTTCTTTCACTACCAAACTTCAGCCAAAAGCATTCTCCTCTTGTCTCTAGCTGTTTTTGTTAAAATCCACATATAACTCATTGAAACCAATTACTTATTTCTTATGCTATCCCATCTGAATGCTTGAACATTTGATATTGAAAAAAAATATTTTTGAGTTCCACATTCACATTTTGAAATATTTACCTGATATCCCTCTATGAATGGTCAAAAGTCACACTAAAGTGGTAAAATATAAAACTGAACTTATTTTCTCTCATCCAGAAATTATTCATCACTTTACTGTCCCTATATTTCCAACTGGTGTAGTCACTCAAATATCGAAACTAAAAAGCTTAAGGTTGACATTGCTACTCCTTATCTGTCGTTCTCCATAACATTTTCTGTGATTCTGCACCTGAACTACTGTTGAGAGCAACTGTCTATTTTCTATTCCCAAAGCAACTAATCTCTTCAGATTATACATATCTCTCAGTTTTTAAAGTAATTATTATTAATATTATATCTCAAATTTTATTTTATATGCTTCAAAGTATAAGTCTGTTGTGTACTTGGTTTCAATTATTTGGCCATAAAACATTGGATGATTTTTATTTTATTGACAGACACCTAACATATTCTTCTTTAGTACTTCCTTTCCTCTAAGAAAATCAAAAATAGAATCATAATAATATCTCTATGAAGTCACTTGAAAGAAGCAATCATATACCATTTTGTAATTAAATTATCTAATATAATTTTAGAAATGAACCATAAAAATGGGATATTCCTGGAAACATAGTTTTTAATCACAAGAAAGATAATAAAATGCAAGCTAAAAATTACATGTCACCATAAATGTTGCATGTTTACGATTCTCCAAGAGAAATGGAATAGAAAGCTCATATGAATATAAAAATCACCCTGCCATTTAAAGACATTAAAATACTAAAAAATGTGTAGCATATTTAGTTACACATTTCTCTTAGAAAAAGAAAAGCTCTAAAGAACCATTGCTTTATTGCTTCTAAGTGCACCAATAAGTTTAAGCAACATAGTTTATATTTATATAGTCAAATTTCAGTAACTGGTGCCTTCTATACCTTGACTACATCAAATATGTAAAAGTTCCTCCTATAAAATCCAAACAATGTTCAATTAAAGTACCTATGGAGAAAAAACTCTTGATTTTAATATATTGCAGTAATATGCCTGATTGAATTGTCATAGAAATTATTGCATTGCTTTCTATAATCAATGATTAGAAAATTTTGTTCAAGAAGTATAAACTTGCTTTAGCACGTCGTATTGCAACTATAAGCAGATAGAATTTCTTACGAGATATGCAAGGTATATAAGGCTTTTGAAGTTCAACTTGTTCTTTTAGCTACCTGTATTTAATCGTATCCTGTGCTAGTTAAGTCACAGAAGTTTTTGATAATTAAATAAGAATATTGTCTTTTGAAATTTAGTGCATAGTTACTTTACTCAAATATTCTTGATAAGGGAATTTCAAAGTAAGAAGAGTCAGAAAGTAGGAGTAATGAATATAAAAGCTGAAATGTTTTAGACAGGGGTATTTCTTTCTCATTCTCTTTGAATTACATTACTTAGAATATAGTATTGTGATTATGAGCAGAGAAAACTGGAATAAGGCATCAGTTCAAGTCCTTGCTCATTTATTTATTGTCTGATATATTATTAAATTCTCTAAAGCTCAGCTTTTCTTCCAGCTGTAAAATGAGGAAAAATGGTAGAGCCAACCTCATAGTGGTGCTGTGAATATTAAAATAAATAATAAATATAAATTACCTATCATTATAAAAGGGCTCAATAAATGTTAGTCATCATACTATTATTAGATGTTATCATTACATATACTATGGAATCTCTGTCTCAGATATTTTGAGGACTGAATATCTCAAAGAGCTAGGGGCATACCTTAATCAAAATATTATGAATATTTAAAGTACCACAATCTTATTTTAGATGTTCAATTCAGCCTTTCTTAGAGGAGGTATCAAGAAATACCTAAATTCACTTCCATTGTCCTTCCTTCCCACCTTTGAGTTATATTCTTTTCCCAAATACAGATGCAGAGACATGCATTCATCTGCATGACCTGTATTCATTTCATCATCCTAAGAGGATGGAAGGAAAACGTGTGCAGCCTTAGTGTCTAAGGGCCAGATAAAGGCCTGGATAGTGACATTGAAGTCCCCAGGATAAGGCCTAGATATTGGTAGGTCCAGCCAGCAAAGAGTTTGATCATAAGAGACATTTGAAGGTAGGGAAGTTGTATTAGAGTAATCCAATGAAACAGAACCAATAGGATATAAGGATATATTAACAAACAAACAAACATATACACATAAGTATACTTATTATACTTATACTTGATATACTTATTATAAGGAATTAACTCACATAATTGATTATGTATGCTCAGAAATCCCGAGATCGGCTGTTGAAAGCTGGAGAATGGCATAAGTTCAGTTTGAGCCTGAACACAGAAGACAAGTGTCCCAGCTAAAAGATAATTAGGCAGAGAAAAGAAATTCTCCCTTATTCTACCTTTTGTTCTACTCAAGCTGTCAAGTGATTGCATGAGGTCCACCCTAATTGGAGAGGGCTATTTGCTTTACTCAGCTTGCTGATTTGAATGTTAATCTCATTCAGAAACATCCTCACAGACACAGCCAGAATAATGTTTAATCAGATGTCTGGGCAACTCACTGCTCAGTCAAAGTGATATAAACTTAACTATCACAGTGTTATTTCCTCTCCTGTAAGAAGTCGCTGAAGACTTTTCTACTTACACAGGAAGATCTGGAAATAGAAACATAGTGAGTAAGGCTCCTTCTTTTATATTCCTCTTCAAGGAGCAGAATGACCTGTTTTCCTGTTCTACCATGGTTATGGAGTTGAAAACAGGACCACCACCTAGCTGTGTGTGAAGTTGAAGGCAATCCATTGACAAGACATGAACCTAGTGGCCATATATATATATATATGTATATATATATATACATATATATATATATGTATATAAGTTGACTACCCATCTCAGAGGACCTTGTATTAGAGACAGTTCAACCTGCAGAAACAAATAATATACACAGCAAAATGGAGCTGCTTAGATAAAGTGGATCATGATATGAACAAAATAGCAAAGCAGTTACTCAATTGCAACATTAAATGACTTGATGAAAAATAACTTGCCTATACAGAAAAACTTATGAAAAAGGAGAAAAAAAATTTCAGGGAACAGAATTCACATTTACTTCATTGGAAGCTAGAAATCAGTGGGAATATCTTCTAAAGAATACTAAGTGAAAAGGCCTATAGTCCAAGGTCTGTATGCCCACCAAACTAGCAGTTAACTATCAGAGCTAACTCATGAGTTAAGTCAAGATATTTGAAGTTAAGCAAGGATTTAAACAGCATAGCTTCTGTAATCTATGTCAAAAAACACATGAAAAATTATTCAACTACTCCACCAAAGAGCAAGAACACACAAAATTAGGAAAAATGAAGAATCAGTGGTGAGAAGTACACTAAATGAATATTAACTTAAGTGTTAAATGTCTAGAGTCTTGAAACCAAAAGGACATTCTTTGAGTAATTCTAATAATAATTACAAATAAAAACATTAAATGACTTCAACAAAACTCAGAAAATAAGGGTTGGGTTGGAGATGGGGAGTGAGAGTAAATAAAGCTCTTTTTTTTTCTTTTTACATCTTTATTGGAGTATAATTGCTTTACAGTGGTGTGTTAGTTTCTGCTTTATAACAGAATGAATCAGTTTTACATATACATATATCCCCATATCTCCTCCCTCTTGCGTCTCCCTCCCTCCCACCCTCCCTATCCCACCCCTGTAGGTGGACACAAAGCACCGAGCTGATCTCCCTGTGCCATGCGGCTGCTTCCAACTAGCTATCTATTTTATGTTTGGTAGTGTGTATATGTCCATGCCACTCTCTCACTTCGTCCCAGCTTACCCTTCCCCCTCCCCATGTCCTCAAGTCCATTCTCTACATCTGCATCTTTATTCTTGTCCAAGTTCTCATAGTGGTATGAGGGAAGAGCAATGGAATGAAAATATAAGGAAGAATAAGGCAAAATATGCATTTTAAATTTTGGATTGAAGTTTATGTAAGGAGGAATTAGGGGAATTAGGTTGGGAAAATATTTATTGGGTTATCTTATTTATTTTACTTTTTTTATTTTCTTTTCATATAAAAAAAAGAAATCTCTGAAGAGGAGAGCAGGGTAAGGAAAAGTAGTAACTATTAGTAAAATAAAAACTCAACACATTTTTTTAATGATCAAAGGGAAATAACAGTGTTTTTTTCTTAAACCAGAAAACACATGAGCTAAACAAAAAAAGAAGAGGAGCAATGTGAAATAACTCCTAGCTTATGACAAGAATCAGGTATATTAATTACAAATGATTGAAAATGGAATAAATTATATTTTTAAAAGACAGAGGTTTAATATACAAGTTTAAAAATAAAAATGTTACATTTTTTCAATAAATACACTTAAAATATCTAAAAAATGATAGAATAGAGATAGTAAAAGAGATGTTAGGTTAATGCAAGTTAAAAAGAAAAAAACAATGGCAGTATTAATATGTCAAAGTGGAATTTAAAGTAAAACTTACTAATCAAAATAAAATGAAACATTTTATATAAAAAAGACACACTTTGTGGAAAGATATGATCATCATAAATGCATAAAATAATAAGAAATCAGCTAAATACTTAATGTAATTATTAAAAATCCAAGAAGAACTTGACAAAATCAATTCGATTATGAGATTCTAATAAACCACTCTCAAAATTAGGCAATGCTAACATTAAAAAAAGAAGTTAATTAATCTTAATGATGATTTAATGAATATCTATAAAAAGTACATCTTTCAAAAATCTCTCTATGTCCTTGAAACTTTTGTATTTACCACACAAAAAGCTTCATAAATTCAGAAAGGTATAAGTTTTATAGGTAATAATCTTTGAATATAATCCAATAAAGTTAAAAATAAATTTTAAAAGGTCACAAAACTATCTTAACCACTTGGAAATTAAGACTGAGGTAAGAGTGAATTAAAAATAAGACCTGAAATTGAGGAAATGGAAAAAATTTTTGAATAAAGATAAAAAATAAAATCTAGTTCTGGGGAAAAGTAAATTCAAAAAGTCGGTCATAAGCTTACTGAAAAACATGTGTGTGTATGTATGGTGGGGGGATAGGAAATATACAAGATAATAAATAAGACAGGAGATTTTATCAGAAACAGAGGGAATATTGCACATATTTGCATATCCCAAATAGCACATGCATCTCTGCTGCAATGGATTTGAAAACCAATAAAAAATGGAAAGCTTTCTAACAAATTATAAAGTTTACATCTTGATAATTAGAATAAATAAATCAAAACAACAGAGTAGGATAGATTGACATATTTTTTCTACTTTTCATATAACCTATTATTTCAAGTTCATTTATAGTATTTTTATGCCATGGGATAAAATAGCAAAAAATCCCATTTATTTCACAAAACCCAAAACTTTTAAAATCACAGTCTGAAAAACCTTCATTTAAAACTGTAATTCTAAGTCAATATGATATATGAATACAGTTGCAAGTATTTAACATGCATTTCCTATTTCAGACAGAGTGCTCAGTGAATGTCCTGTGTTTTGATAAACTATCTATTCAGGTTTTGTGCCTTCAGGGTTTCATACATGCCTAATGTGCTCTTTGCTCAACTAGAGGGTCAGCTAACTACTTCCCATGGTCCAAGAGTATGCCATTTTACTGGAAAGCAGGTGTGCTCATTTGGTTATTGTGTATTGTCTGTGATTGCATTCCTTCTGCAAAGGCAGACTTAAGCAATT
This sequence comes from Pseudorca crassidens, assembly GCF_039906515.1. Taxonomy (NCBI): domain Eukaryota; kingdom Metazoa; phylum Chordata; class Mammalia; order Artiodactyla; family Delphinidae; genus Pseudorca; species Pseudorca crassidens. Next base: position 126,024,041 of record NC_090300.1, on the reverse strand, counting down.
GCAAGGGGGACCATATGGCCTGCAAAGCTGAAAATATTTACTATATGGCTCTTTACAGAAAAGTGTGCCCTTGGCCTAGATTGGTTTACCTCCAATTTTCTTAGCAAACTCTTATATTCTTTAGGCATCACCTTTTATGTCACTTCTTCAGTTAGACTTTATATTGCTAACTAATTATGGTCTCTTTCCATATCAAATGTGTAGTTCTTTATGGATTTGTGTAATGTGTTCTCTTCTAATTTACTGTATACTTTGTAAGGGTTAGGAATATTGTTCATTGCAATATAATATTTAGTTTCTGACATAGCCCTTAAAATATAAGTTATTCAATAAACATTTATTGAATTAATCAATGAGTAAAAGAATGTGTGAATTAATAAACTAAAGCAGAAAATTCTCTATCTTTTCTTTGACAGTTTAATCCAATTATTTGTTTTTAATAAATACAAATGCAGACAAACTGAAAACAAGCAAATAAACTCATTCACGTCCCTTTAATCAGAATTAATCAGTTACCATATGTATAGCTATAAAGATATCAAAAACAAAGATGATATCATACTCTACAATATTGTAGTGAATTTTGTTATTTTCTTACTGCCTTTAAACTCACTTTCTACTGTAGCAGTATTTCTACTGTGTGAGTCTCCTTGAGAGTATGGGTCTTGCCTTCCTACTATACAATCCCAAAGGGCCAGGCAATGCCCAGATGACTTGGGAGTATGGCCAAGAATCTATATATTGGATGTTCATATCAGAGGTGGGAGCACCAGGAGGTCATTGATGGTAAAACCAGTTGATCTACAGCTACATCATATAACATCTCAGCCAGTTGTTTCCATGATGTGTCCTTAGATTTGCTTCTTACTGCTGAGTGCTGAGTCACTCTCCCCATTAGCTTTCACCTCTTAGTTTCACTAAGATTTCCATCCATTCTGTGATCTTTCTATTATCTTTCCAATGATTTTGCTTTCTACTTAAGTTAGCTGGAGTCAATTAATCTTACTTGCAGCAAAATATTTTGACTGATTATAGCATTTATTCATTCATTTATTTATCTATCCATTCATATATCCATTATTTTTAAAGAGCATGAGCTGTGTGCCACACACTGTAGCACATCCCTGATAACTGTTCTCTGTAATTATATAAAACATTAATGAATTTGATTTTGCTCCATTTGCTTGAGGAAGATTTCAGTTTGTGAATGTGTTTCCACCAGTCAGAAGAACTATTTCTGAGAGTGACACAGAAAATTTCATTGTAGATTTCTGGATGCTTGACATTTCTGTGACACTACCTGATTTCATTATTGCTAATTTTACAAAATAGCTAGGTTTTTAAGCCAAATTTTCATTCATTATCCGAGTTTCATCTTTGGCATATTTAAAGAAAGCAAGAGTAACATGTTTTAAGGAAGGAGGTTTGCTCCTGTCATGGTTGGTATTTTTGAGGAAAAATGTGCTTGAATTGAAAGCTAATGGTTACTGAAAGTAATTAGGGGACAAAATTAATAATCAAGATTTCTTAGAAATAATAAAAAGTACCAAATAGCTTCATTGCTACATGTCACCTGCATTACCACTCCTTAAAAACATCAAGTTGTCAACAGCCACTTGGTCTAGAAGGTTTATGCCGTAGGAATAGATTGTATCAAAAGACAGCACCAATATCAGGAGATAAAGAATTATCTTCTAAGGCCTTAAAATATTGTTTTATAACAGAGAACTTTTTGATTTGCTGATCATGTTTAGTTGTCAATGATTAGTACACTGCTTTAAAATTGAGATGGTTAGAAATACAGTCTAAATTGCTCAAATTAAAAGAGCAGTGTCAAAATGCACACTTCTTAGCATTCCTAGTGGTACCCTTACATGTATTCATGTTAGAATTCTGACCTTGCTAAAAGACACTATTCCAGTACCTCTTTCATTGGGAATCTTCCATCTCTTACTGGGCATCTTCTTTGGACAACAGGCCAAGCATGTGAACAACCTGCATCTGGTATTATCCGCTAAACAGCATGGTCTCCACCACTGCTCTGCTGCTGTCTGCTGACGTATCACTTATAAAGCTACAGAATTCCAGTGTATCCTATTTTTTTTTGGAAAGAGGTGAATGAATGCTCAAGCCCTGCAAATCTGGGTCTTGGCAGTTTGTGCTGAAACTAATATCTCTGTAGGGTCTATCACTCACACTTTGGGCTTGGTGTTGGGTAGATTCATCAAATCTTCCCCATTTTCATGCCTCTGTACTGCCCCTTCACCTGCTAAAAACAAAATTAAACAGCCACTTGCAAATCAGCTTCCCTTCATGCTACCCTACCAGGATTTCAAATGTACCCAGGTATAATAAAACCCGATCAGGGACACAGTCCAGCAGGGCACTGCTGTTACCTGCCTTAATGTAAGTAAAGCACAGAAAGATACAGTGACTTGTTGAAAGTCCAGGGCTAATATGAATTGTAGCTGGATTTCAAACAATTATATCCAATCCAAAGGCTAAGCTCTACATATTCCCAGATGGTTATCTTGACTTTTATTAGTAGAAGCACTTTTTTACAGGTAAGTTGGGTCTTAAGAACTCTGTTTTGGAGGAGAGGTATGTGCTTTGGTTTAGGGATAGACTAATGTGATTCAGCATAGGGGGAAATAAAAGTAATTTTTATCTGTTCATTCCAAGAGGGGAATATAGTCCTTTTCTTGTGTTCCAAGAAATGTGTACTTGCAAACTACAAAATGTAGACAGAACGTGAACTATAAATGTATTTCCACTTTCCTAGTCTCTTTATTGGCACCAGAGTCTCATAGAGGAAGGAATTAGAGACTAGTTGGGAGTAGAGGTCAGGGATATCTGCTGAAATTGTGTTGGCATAACTATCCCACTGCCTTTATGCTTTTGTGACATTTATATTTTTTTCCTCAGTTGCACAGAACTGAATTAATCGTAACTTAGTTTCATAGCATTCTCAATCAGTTGTCCATGTTTTATCTACTTTAGCTTTTAGTTTTTTAAAAAAAATTAGTTATTAAAAAAGCAATGTATAAGTTAAATCTGAATCAACCATCCCAACAAAATTGACATCACTGTATATGGTCCCCACTGCCCCTCTCCACAAATTCTCTCCTTGCCTCCCTCTCAGGCCAAGGAAACTCTTTTTTTCAATTATGGTGAATGTAACCATAAAAATGGCAAGTTTTTCAGTATTTTCACTTAAATCTAATTGTATTAGTTTCTAATAGCCTCTAAAATCTTTCCAAAATTTAAACCAGTCTTGAAAATGTAGTATCTTTCAAAATGTTCCTATAAAATAGTTGGCATATAAATATATATATATATATGTATTTATATATATATGTATATTTAAAATTAGAGGTGGTTTTACTGGCAGAGTTAAAGACTGTGGGAGACTAATGTCACCACACATGACTAAGCTACCCCTTGGTAGCAACCCAGTACCCTCAGTGCTTAAACAGCATTTATACTGTCCCACCACTACCACCCAGTGCTGCTATAAAACTTACCCACTTCTCTTTCTAAGACTGCTTTCTGATTTAAATTTCCCACTTGTTGGGATAAAGGGTTTGGACATAACAGAATCTCACTAGTGTATTTTTGTGTTTGAAGTAGTGTTTTTACAAAATTGAATTAATCATCTAATTTTAAAATAGGGAGAATTCACATTGAAATTGGAATTTCTAGCTTTAGAAGAATTTCAGATCTTGAAATCCCATTAGGGTATCAGCCCAGCATTTGATCTTGGGAGCAGCTGACCCCTTTAGAAGGGCAAGCACCCTTCAACTCCTCACTCAATCAACCCAACACAAGTTTCTGCTGGTGATACTTGTTTGACCCCTGTTGGAAGCGGCATTTTCAAACTATGAAGCCCATAATATTAACAAATATCTCTATAATCAGACTGCCTGGCTATCCAGCCTGAGACTGGTGGCTTTAGCATTGCTACTCTATTTTTTTAAGAGGAGTAGGTTTGGAAATGACTTTGCAGAGGAGATATGTGACTTTGTACCTTCCTCTTAATACTATTTTTTGCATTATGATTATTTAATAAAGACAGTTTCCCCTTCTTTTTATAGGGAATTACTGAGATAATATTTTGGAAAAAAATGTTTTGTAAACATCAAAAGACAACACCAAGTTGTTATAAGAATAAAAATGTAGCATGGCTTCAGGTGCCTCTCTTCCATCACTTTTAACTTAAGGCATTTGTAAGCTTGGACTCAAGTTCTGAAGCCAGCTTGTGTCCTGATGTCAGGAATGACACAGTTGAGTAAGGGTGTTCTGTGGGACCATCCTCACATCCCCAGGATCTCCTCTCCACTGTCTGGGCTGCGCATTGGTTGGACTTTTGCCTGCTTCATACCAATAATGCTGTCAAGCGCAGGTCAAATCTAAATCAAGTTCCTTTGAGTGTTTCTGGGGTTAGACCTCCTTGGCTTTGCAATCATGTGGTATTGCATTATCTTCTAAGAGCATTGCTTTTGTGGCCAGCATCAGTCCAGGAAGTGCAGAGCACCTGGCTGAAAGTGAGTCCTGGAGTGTTTCCAGTTCTTCTAAAAGAGCAGTTGATACTTTAGTCATAGTTGGCGGTTCAAGCTTTGCAATACAAGGTGAAAATATCAACCTTTTGAAAACAGGGGTCATAATAAGAGCTAACACTTCTAAGCACATTCTATGTGCCAAACACCATTATAAAGTCTTTCTAAGTCATACCTATTTAGTTAATTCATACTGCAACCCTTTGAGGTAGGTACTTTTAATTGTTGCAACTCTAGAAATTCACTTACCCTCTTCGAATCTTGGTATACTAATCTGAAAAATGACAATGTTGAAATTTTATTGTTGAGGACATAGAAATGCCATCATTCAAGAGGAAAAAAAATCCACTTTGTGTATTTGCAAGTTTTAAGCACTTGACATTGACTTTATGAACTACAACAATAATTTAATGCTATGGATCTGATAAATGTATTTAGGCTTAACCTTTAAGGGTTTGGATTTCATTCTTTCATTGTTCTAATCCACAAAGCAGATTATAAACAAACCTCCTATGGACACTTTAAGTGGTGACGGATGGGTAGGTATCCGTTGTCTATACAAGTGTCAACTTTAATAATATAATAGCCCACTAGTTTATGCAGGAATAGCCAAAGGAATTGCAATTTGGGAGATGCAAGCTATGGCAGAACAAAGGCAAATCCAGAGAACAAGAAGGGGGAACCTTCTTTTATAGGGTAAAGTGGGGAGTTGAGAGGGGCTGTGATAAACAGAGTTCATTCGAGGAAGGTGCGAGTCCAAAAATATGGAGACTTCTCATTGGTTGGGCTGCTAGTATCTAACTGGGCTGTCATGGGGTGGAAAGAAGTTTCTTTCTCTCTGCTTGGTGGTAGAGGCACCTTCTTGTCAGAGATGCAGGCTTAAGTCTCTTCCTATTTGGAGCAACTGACGATGCATGGTGGGGTGTGAGAGCTCCCCCTACAGGCCTGTTCCCACTCCACTTTCAGCTGAGGTTTCTTTAGTTCATTTTAGGCACATGGTAGAGAAAAATGACGTTGGGGAAACTAATTCTCGTGCATTTTCTTTTACTTTTGTTTTTTTTTTTTTTAATGCCCTCATCCCCTAATTGGTAGACCAGGTAGAAAATGACACAATAGCCAAAACAGCAGATATCAAGGGCTGTAGATCACAAGTTTGTTGCTTTGCCATATACAATGTTAACAGAGATTTTCGTCTGTTGGACTTTATGGCTTTTGTCCAGGGTTAAATACAGGGTGAGCTGAGGTTCCACAGTGGATACTGTGTTAAAATGTTTGCCCACATGATTGGGTTGATTTTTCGCTGCGTGTTGGCAACTACTGCTGATTCTTTCCTTAGCAGCAGCTGCTTCACTTTGTTCTTAGAGCCCTCAGATAATTGCGGACAGCTCTTGAATAGTCCCATTTTCTCTTGCTGTTATTGCCCAATTTACTTTTTAACAGACTCATATCATTGCTGCCAAAAAAGATGTGCTATACTCTAGTAGTGAAATCTCCCTGACAGAAACATACATACAAGGAAGGAGTAAGCCATCGAAACTTTCTTGTTAATTGCTCTTAAAGAATTACATGTTTGCCCCATTGCTCCCTGACACTCTTATTAAACAGTGTAATAATATTATCAAGGATGCTCATAAAGACAAAAAATTCCCGAGCATTGAATCATAGCACCTCTTACACAATTATTACTTTCAAAGATTCCTCTAGATTTTTCTTCCAGGCTCAGTTACAAAAAAATTCAACATTTTCTGGATAATGCTACAGAAAGAGATCATGAATAGTACATATAAAGATATATTAAAATTACATGGCAGGAAATAAAGGTAAGTAAATATGACATTTAAAGTCCTTGTTATTATGGCTTTTAGAAACTCAATTATTTATGAACATTCATTTCCAGTTCTCAGAGGAATAATGGCCCAGTTATTATTATGCTAGTTGAAGAAACTCTAGGGGCATGACAAGAAAATGATTTGCTTTTAACACTGCATGTATCTGTCATACTTTTTAGTTCTAATAGAACAAATATTTCATAAAGTTTAAAAAATATGAGGATGGAATGCCTTTGGATTTTATTCTAGGAAAAAAATTATAAGAGTAAGGAACAGGGTTGAGTAGGTGAGTAGATTCAAGAATTGTAGCATCTTTTCTTGATCAACTGCCAGTTCTTATTTAGGTATCATGTATTGATTATTCATATTATCAGAATTCATTCATAAAGGAATTTATTAATTCAAAAATTCCCCCCCCCCTTTTTTTTTTTTTTTGCTGTTTTGTTTTACCGGGACTTTAATCCACATGCAATGAATGGATTTTACATTTCCATTCTCATTTAATTTAGTGGGCATTGGTGTAATCAATTTACAGATGTAGAAAATAAGGCACAAAGGACTTAACAACTTACCAAGGTGACAAAACTAATGACAAAATTATTGATTCTGCAACAAACTGCAGAATCAGCATTGGAAGGCTGGCCACTCTCAAAATATATAGTTTAGAGCTTTGGAAATTTTCTTATAGAATAATATTCTATAGTCTACATAATATTCTATATTCTACAGTTATTTTAAGAGTTATATTTTATATGTAACTTTGGAGTAATTATCTACTCATTGGCTACATTTTGAGTGAGAAAATAGAAGCCCTGGCTGCTTATTCTAGGTTTTTCTGTGTTGACAAAACTCATATCATATGTAATCCATAAAAACACTACCAGTTTTAGAGATAGAAGTATTACAGTTTTCAGGTGTTTAAATACTAACAGATGCCGTTCTTATTTTGTTGTATGTATAAATATGCCACTTAGAACAAACAATAAATGTAACAGCCAGATTCAGGCTTTTATTCAAAGGAGAACCTCTAAATATTTGACTTCTAACCTCACAGGATGACTGTAAGTGATTTTATAGAATTGTGCTTTGAAATTTCAAGACATAGTTTGAGCATCTCTGATGCCTATCTAAAATGTTCTTTATGATGATAATATTGAATTTTACCTGAGCCCTGTGATTCTGAAAAACAACAAAGGTTAAGAAACCCCCACCCTTTTGTATTCCATGAAAAGGTCTGCTCTGATCACCCGCCCTTCCCAACATGACTTAGATAAGAATCATGGATGTTCCCCTTGTTTTCCTATAACAAAACCAGATACACACCTTCCAAATTCTCATTCTTTGCTTCATAAATTAGAAGCTGAACTGTTTGTCCCCACTGATCAATCAGAACGAAATGCTTGTTAAAACAAAACAAAACAACTTTGGTTAAGCTTCTCACCTTCCCCAGGTCCCTATCTTTGGGCAGCATGCAACTTTTCTTTAACAGCCCTTCCTGAGAATAGGCTGGCCTCAGAGTAAAACATTCTCTGATCTCCTATCCGATCAGGCCACCTTTTCATCTCACTCCCTGTCAGGCATTTCCTTTTAACCTTGTTCATTTCTCTCTATAAAAGAAAACTCTTTTTGCCTAGCCCTTGAGATGCTCGAAAACTTTATGATCAGAGTGTTCTCCCTATTATAATACTTCCCGTCCCCTATTACAATAGTCCTTTTCACCCTTGCAATAATCCTTCCAAATACAATTTCTCCTTAGTAAATTCAGATTTGTTTTGGTTTGACAATGATGAAGAAAAAAATGAAAATGCATCACCTTCTTTCCATTTAGCATGTAACCTCTATGATAAAGTGTATGAAGAGGGGTATTATGTTAGTGCTAAAAAAGAAAATGAATAAAATGAGATGATTTTATTCAGATCAAAATTAGCAGATGTTATCTAAGCCTGGCTGTAACGGTGGGTGCCAGAACTAGGCAGGATTCTTCTTTCTTCTGTGAATATAGCTAACAATCTTTACAAACCTGAAGAGAGGACAAAGCTGGTAATAAAAGGTCATTTTAGTAAGATTTTCTTTACCTGCTCAAAGACAGAATTGTGGTTCCTGCCCCACAATAGCAATATAACTAGCTTGTGTCATTGGTGATGAGCAGTTGACAGGTGGTAATTATTTTTCTAAATAACCACTTTGAAGAAACATGCATACCTTTCTTAGTAAAATGGATTTGTTTTGATAGCACCTTTTCAAGGGACTTTACATCCAGATGTAGAAATAAAAGGTATGGAACAATGTATCTTGTGGTAACAGGCAACATGGATGTTGTTAGGAAAACATTATTAAGATTAACTAAGATCACTTCACCAAACTACTCAGAAAAAAATCTTTAACTGGATAAGGATTCCATCAAACAATTTAGATAAAGTTTCCAGACAAGTGATCTGCCATCAGTCTACTTTGTACACTCATAGGAGAGAGAATTCTAGACAATGGAAGAACTTATACATGCCAGGATATATAGGCTTTTATACCCCAAAATTTTCTGGTCACTCAGACATGGAGAGCGTCCCAATACTCATGGCCTCAAGGAAATGTTGAAGAAGAGACTTCTGTCCTGGATTGGACCATCTTTGACACAAGATATTGCACCTTGCATAAGTAAGGGACATTTTCTAGAATTGTCAGAGACTATGATTTCAGGGGCATCTCAGCAGTTCAACTTTTTTTTTTTTTTTTTTTGCTTTTACAAATAGCAAAACTTTGCTTGGTGAAGCATAAATGTTTTGTTTTTTTTTAAAACACCTTTATTGGAGTATAATTGATTTATAATGTTGTGCTGGTTTCTGCTGTATAACAAAGTGAATTGGCTATATGTATACATATATCCCCATATCCCCTCCCTCTTGTATCTCCCTCCTATACTCCCTATCCCACCTTCTAGGTGGTCACAAACCACTGACCTGATCTCCCTGTGCTATGCAGCTACTTCCCACAAACTATCTATTTTACATTTGGTAGTGTATATATGTCAATGCTACTCTCTCACTTTGTCCCAGCTTACCCTTCCCTGTCTGCATGTCCTCAAGTCCATTCTCTATGTCTGCATCTTTATTCCTATCCTGCTGCTAGGCTCATCAAAACCTTTTTGTTTTCTCAGATTCCATATATATGTGTTATCATATGGCATTTGTTTTTCTCTTTCTGATTTACTTCACTCTGTATGACAGACTCTAGGTCCATCCACCTCACTACAAATAACTCAGTTTCGTTTCTTTTTATGGCTGAGTAATATTCCATTGTATATATGTGCCACATTTTCTTTATCCATTGATCTGTCAATGGACACTTAGGTTGCTTCCATGTCCTGGCTATTGTAAATAGTGCTGCAATGAACATTGTGGTACATGATCCTTTCTGAATTATGGTTTTCTCAGGGTATATGTCCAGTAGTGGGTTTGCTGGGTTGTATGGTAGTTCTATTTTTAGTTTTTTAAGGAACCTCCATACTGTTCTCCATAGTGGCTGTATCAATTTACATTCCCACCAACATTGCAAGAGGGATTCCTTTTCTTCACACTCTCTCCAGCATTTATTGTTTGTAGATATTTTGATGATGGCCATTCTGACCTGTTTAAGGTGATACCTCACTGTGGTTTTGACTTGCATTTCTCTAATGATTAGTGGTGTTGAGCATCCTTTCATATGTTTATTGGCAATCGGTATATCTTCTTTGGAGAAAAGTCTATTTAGATTTTTGGCCCATTTTTGGATTAGATTGTTTTGCTGCTATTTAGCTGAATGTGTTGCTTGTATATTTTGGAGATTAATCCTTTGTCAGTTGCTTTGTTTGTAAATATTTTCTCCCATTTGTGAGGATTGTCCTTTTGTATTGTTTATGGTTTCCTTTGCTGTGCAAAAGCTTTTAAGTTTCACTAGGTCACATTTGTTTATTTTTGTTTTTATTTCAATTTCTCTAGGAGGTGGGACAAAAAGGATCTTGCTGTGATTTATGTCATAGAGTGTTTTGTCTACATTTTCCTCTACGAGATTTATAGTGTCTGGCCTTACATTTACATTTTAAATCCATTTTGAATTTATTTTTGTGTATGGTGTTAGGAAGTGTTCTAATTTCATTCTTTTAAATGTAGCTGTCCAGTTTTCCCAGCACCAATTATTGAAGAGGCTGTCTTTTCTCCATTGTATATTCTTGCCTCCTTTATCAAAGATAAGGTGACCATATGTGCATGGGTTTATCTCTGGGCTTTCTATCCTGTTCCATTGATCTATATTTCTGTTTTTGTGCCAGTACCATAGTGTCTTCACTATGCAGTATAGTCTGAAGTCAGGGAGCCTGACTTTTCCAGCTCCGTTTTTTTTTTCCCCAAAATTGCTTTGGCTATTTGGGATCTTTTGTGTTTCCATACAAATTGTGAAATTTTTTGTTCTATTTCTGTGAAAAATGCCATTGGTAGTTTGATAGGTATTGCATTGAATCTGTAGATTGCTTTGGGTAGTAGAGTCATTTTCACAAGGTTGATTCCTCTAATCCAAGAAAATGGTATATCTCTCCAATTGTTTGTATCATCTTTAATTTCTTTCATCAGTTTCTTATAGTTTTCTGCATACAGGTCTTTTGTCTCCTTAGGTAGGTTTATTCCTAGGTATTTTATTCTTTTTCTTGCAATGGTAAATGGGAGTGTTTCCTTAATTTCTCTTTCAGATTTTTCATCGTTGTTGTATAGGAATGCCAGAGATTTCTGTGCATTAATTTTGTATTCTGCTACTTTACCAAATTCATTGATTATCTCTAGTAGTTTTCTGGTAGCATATTTAGGATTCTCTATGTATAGTATCATGTCATCTGCAAACAGTGACAGTTTTACTTCTTCTTTTCTGATTTAGACTCCTTTTATTTCTTTTTCTTCTCTAATTGCTATGGCTAAAACTTCCAAAACTATGTTGAATAATAGTGGTGAGAGTGGGCAAGCTTGTCTTATTCCTGATCTTAGAGGAAATGGTTTCAGTTTTTCACCATTGAAACCTGTAGCTGTGGGTTTGTCATATATGGTCTTTATTATGTTGAGGTATGTTTCCTCTATGCCTACTTTCTAGAGAGATTTTATCATAAATGGGTGTTAAATTTTGTCCAAAGCTTTTTCTGCATCTGATATTATCATAGGGTTTTTATCCTTCTGTTTGTTAATATGGTGTATCACATTGATTGATTTGCATATATTGAAGAATCCTTGCATTCCTGGAATAAATCCCACTTGATCATGGTGTATGATCCTTTTAATGTGTTGTTGGATTCTGTTTGCTAGTATTTTGTTGAGGATTTTTGCATCTATGTTCATCAGTGATATCGGCCTGTAGTTTTCTTTCTTTGTGACATCTTTGTCTGGTTTTCATATCAGGGTGATGGTGGCCTCGTAGAATGAGTTTGGGAGTGTTCCTCCCTCTGCTGTATTTTGGAAGACTTTGAGAAGTGTAGGTGTTAGCTCTTCTCCAAATGTTTGATAGATGTCTCCTGTGAAGCCATCTGGTCCTGGCTTTTGTTTGTTGGAAGACTTTTAATCACAGTTTCAATTTCAGTGCTTGTAGTTGGTCTGTTTATATTTTGTATTTGTTCCTGGTTCAGTCTCAGAAGGTTGTGCTTTTCTAAGAATTTGTTCCTTTCTTCTAGGTTGTATATTTTATTGGCATATAGTTGCTTGTAGTAATCTCTCATGATCCTTTGTATTTCTGAAGTTTCAGTTGTTACTTCTCTTTTTTCATTTCTAATTCTGTTGATTTTAATTTTCTACCTTTTTTTTGATGATTCTGGCTAATGGTTTATCATTTTTGTTTATCTTCTAAAAGAACCAGGTTTTGATTTTACGGATGTTTGCTATTGTTTCCTTCATTTCGTTTTCATTTATTTCTGATCTGATCTTTATGATTTCTTTTCTTCTGCTAACTTTGGGGTTTTTTTGTTCTTCTTTCTCTAATTGCTTTAGGTGCAAGGTTAGGTTGTTTATTTGAGATGTTTCTTGTTTCTTGAGGTAGGATTGTATTGCTAAATACTTCCCTCTTAGAACTGCTTTTGCTGCATCCCATAGGTTTTGGGTTGTCGTGTTTTCATTGCCATTTTTTTCTAGGTATGTTTTGATTTCCTCTTTGATTTCTTCAGCAATCTCTTGGTTATTTAGGAGTTTATTGTTTAGCCTCCATGTGTTTGTATTTTTTACAGTATTTTTCCTGTAGTTGATATCTAGTCTCATAGCATTGTGGTCAGAAAAGTTACTTGATATGATTTCAATTTTAATAAATTTACCAAGGCTTGATTTGTGACACAAGATATAATCTATCCTGGAGAATGTTACATGAGCACTTGAGAAGAAAGTTTATTCTGCTGTTTTTGGATGGAATGTCCTATAATTATCAATTAAGTCCATCTTGTTTAATGTATCATTTAAAGCTTGTGTTTCCTTATTTATTTTCATTTTGGATGATCTGTCCATTGGTGAAAGTGAGGTGTTAAAGTCCCCTACTATGATTGTGTTACTGTCAATTTCCCCTTTTATGGCTGTTAGCATTTGCTGTATGTATTGAGTTGCTGTGTTGGGTGCATAAATATTTACTATTGTTACATCTTCTTCTTGGATTGATCCTTATGTAGTGTCCTTCATTGTCTCTTGTAACAGTCTTTATTTTAAAGTCTATTGTGTCTGACATGAGAATTGCTACTCCAGCTTTCTTTTGATTTCCATTTGCATGGAATATCTTTTTCCATCCCCTCACTTTCAGTCTGTATGTGTCCCTAGGTCTGAAGTGGGTCTCTTGTAAATAACATGTGTATGGGTCTTGTTTTTTTATCCATTCAGCCAGTCTATGTCTTTTGGATGGAATATTTAATCCATTTACATTTAAGGTAATTATTGATATGTTTGTTCTATTACCATTTTCTTAATTATTTTGAGTTTGTTATTGGAGGTCTTTTCCTTGTCTTGTGTTTCTTACCTAGAGAAGTTCCTTTAGCATTTGTTGTAAAGCTGGTTTGGTGGTGCTGAATTCTCTTAGCTTTTGTCTAAGCCTTTTTGCCTGTAAAGGTTTTAATTTCTCTGTCGAATTTGAATGAGATCCTTGCTGGGTAGAGTAATCTTGATTGTAGGTTTTTCCCATTCATCACTTTGAATATGTCCTGCCAGTCCTTTCTGGCTTGCAGAGTTTCTGCTGAAAGCTCAGCTGTTAACCTTATGGGGATTCCCTTGTATGTTATTTTTTTGCTTTTCCCTTGCTGCTTTTAATATTTTTTCTTTGTATTTAATTTTTGATAGTTTGATTAATATATGTCTTGGTGTGTTTCTCCTTGAAGTTATCCTGTATGGAACTCTGATCTTCCTGGACTTTATTGTTTGTTTCCTTTCCCACATTAGGGATTTTTCAAATATAATCTCTTCAAATATTTTCTCAGACCCTTTCTTTTTCTCTTCTTCTTCTGGAACCCCTATAATTTGAATATTGGTGCATTTAATGTTGTCCCAGAGGTCTCTGAGACCATCTCAATCCTATTTATTCTTTTTTTCTTTAATCTACTCTTCAGTAGTTATTTCCAATAGTTTACCTTCCAGGTCATGTATTCATTCTTCTGCCTCAATTATTCTGCTATTGATCACTTCTAGAGATTTTTTTTTTTATTGTGTTGTTCATCATTGTTTGTTTGGTCTTTAGGTCTTCTTGGTCCTTATTAAATGTTTCTTGTGTTTTCTCCATTCTATTTCCAAGATTTTGGATCATTTTTACTATCATTACTCTAAATTATTTTTCAGATAGACTGCCTCTCTCCTCTTCATTTGTTTGGTCTGGTGGGCTTTTACCTTGCTCCTTCATCTGCTGCATATTTCTCTGTTTTCTCATTTTGTTTAACTTACTGCGTTTCGGGTCTCCTTTTCACAGGCTACACGTTCATAGTTCCCGTTGTTTTTGGTGTCTGCCCCCAGTGTCTGAGGTAGATTCAGTAGCTTGTGTAGGCTTCCTGGTGGAGGGGACTGGTGCCTGTGTTTTGGTAGATGGGGCTGGGTCTTGTCTTTCTGGTTGGCAGGGCCGCATCTGGTGGTGTGTTTTGGGGTGTCTGTGAACTTATTATGATTTTAGGCAGCCTCTCTGCTAATGGGTGGGGTTGTGTTCTTGTCTTGCTAGTTGTTTGGCTTGGGGCATCCAGCACTCATGCTTGCTGGCCGTTGGGTGGAGCTGGGTCTCAACATTGAGCCAGAGATCTCTGGGAGACTTCTCACCAATTGATATTACCTGGTGCCGGGAGGTCTTTGGTAGTCCAATGTCCTGAACTTTGCTCTCCCACCTGGGAGGCTCAGGCCTGACACCAGGCTGAAGCACTAAGACCCTGTCAGCCACACAGCTCAGAAGAGAAGGGAGAAAATAATTTTTTTTAATAAAATAAAATTATTAAAATATAAAAATTAACTTAAGAAAAGGAAGAGAGCAACCAAACCAATAAACAAATCCACCAAAGATAACAAGTGCTAAAAACTAAATTAAGATAATCATAAAAATTAGAAACAAATCAGTCACAGACAGCGAACCCCAAGCCTACTGTTGCTCCCAAAATCCACCACCTGAATTTTGGGATGACTTGTTGTCTATTCAAGTATTCTACAGGTGCAGGGTACTTCAAGTTGATTGTGAGGATTTAATCCACTGCTCCTGAGGCTACATGGTGAAATTTCTCTTTCTCTTCTTTGTTCACACAGCTCTTGGTGTTCAGCTTTGGTTTTGGTCCCACCCCAGTGTGTAGGTCACCTTCAGGCATCTGTTCCCTGCCCAGACAGGTGGGGGTTAAAGCAGCAGCTGATTAAGGCACCCTTGCTCACTCAGGCCGGGGTGAAGGAAGGATACAGTAGTCAAAATTGGGATGGGGCAAGCCTGCATTGGCAGAGGCCGCTGTGATGTTGCAACAAGCTGAGGCACGCAGTGTGTTCTCCCGGGGAAGTTGTCCCTGGATCTTGGGAGTCTGGCAGTGTCGGGCTGCACAGGCTCTCAGGTTAGGGGTGGATAGTGACCTGTGCTTGCACACAGGATTCTTGGTGGCAGCAGCAGCAGCATTAGCATTTCATTCCTGTCTCTGTGGTTTGAGCTGATAGCAGTGGCTTGCGCCCATCTCTGGAGCTGGCTTAGGTGGTGCTCTGCCATCTATGGGCAGATGGGGAAGGAATCCCTTCTCCTCACGCACCCTGAAACAATGGTCTCCTGCCCCTTAGATAGGTCCAGACATTTTCCCAGACTCCCTCCTGGCTAGCTGTTGTGCACTAACCCCCTCAGCCTGTCTTCACACAGCCAACCCCAGTCTTCTCCCTGGGATCTGACTCTGAAGCCCAAGCCTCACCTCCAAGCCTCCACCTGCCCTGGTGGGTGAGCAGACAAGCATCTCAGGCTGGTGAGTCCTGGTCAGCATGGACCCTCTGTGTGGGAATCTTTCTACCTTGCCCTCTGCACCCCGTTGCTGCGCTCTCCTCCATGGCTCTGAAGCTTCCCCCCACCCATCCCCAGTCTCCGCCAGTGAAGGGGCTTCCTACTATGTGGAAACTTTTCCTCCTTCACAGCTCCCTCCCAGAGGTGCAGGTCCCATCCCTTCTCTTTTGTCTTGTTTTTTCTTTTTTTCTTTTGCCCTACCCAGGTACGTGGGGACTTTCTTCCCTTTTGGGAAGTTTGAGTTCTTCCACCAGCATTCAGTAGGTGTTCTGTAGAAGTTGTTCCACATGTAGATGTATTTTTGGTGTATTTATGGGGAAGAAGGTGATCTCCATGTCTTACTCTTCCACCATCTTGAATGTCCCCCCATAAATGTTTTTTATTAGAGGTTAAAACAAAATAGTTGGTTAGGATAAAAATGTATAATTAAGTCGGTTTTAAAACATCCTCAGGTGAACCCCATTTTTAAATTTTTATTTGTATTTTATTTGAAATATGTTAGAAGTATAGCATTGTATACAATTAAGGTGTACAATAGTTTGATTTGACACACTTATAGGTCGTAATATGATAGCCATTGTACCAATACTTAGCATCCCTATCACATCACATAATCTTCATTTCTTTTTTGAGGAGTGCATAATTAAGATCTAGTCTTATCAAGTTTGATGATTTTAATACAATATCGTTGTCTATATTCACCATACTGAGCATTAGAAACTGATTTTTGAATCATTGATTCCTCAGTATTCTCTTGGTTTTCTTTTTCTGGCATTCCAGCTTTTTGGATGTTGGAACTTAATATGATTTTCCCAAGTCTCTTACAGCTTTTTTCATACTTCACAATCCCTTTTCCCTTTGGAAGCAATCCTCACTTGAATACATCTACTTGTTAGTTTACTTTTCAGCCATATCCATCTTGCTATTTAGCCTACATACTGAAGTTTCTTTTAGTTTCAAAATATTCTATTTTGCTCCACGGCATGTGGGATCCTCCCGGACCGGGGCACGAACCCGTGTCCCTGCATCAGCAGTCAGACTCTCAACCACTGCGCCACCAGGGAAGCCCCCAAAAACTCTATTTTTATTCTCTGGTGTTACTCTTTTTGTATGTGTATGTTTAAAGTCATACTTCCTTTAAGATACAATCATATCATTTTGTTTTTCTTTGTGCTTAAATGTTTCTCTTCATTGAGCCTGCTATTTCTCTGTTCTGGAGTCTGCTTTCCTGTCTTGTTTCATCAGTCTTCATATTGTTTTGTGGAAATTCCCTGTTGAGAGCTGAGATTCCATTGCACAGTTTACTGTCTACTTAAACATGCCTTTACTCCTCCACTGACTTCATCAAATTCACATTAGTATCACAGACAACTCTTTTTTTTTTTTTTTTTTTTTTTTTGTGGTACACGGGCCTCTCACTGTTGTGGCCTCTCCCGTCGCGGAGCACAGGCTCCGGACGCGCAGCCTCAGTGGCCATGGCTCACGGGCCCAGCTGCTCCACGGCATGTGGGGTCTTCCCAGACCGAGGCACGAACCCGTGTCCCCTGCATTGGCAGGCGGACTCTCAACCACTGCACCACCAGGGAAGCCCCACTGACAACTCTCGCCCAACTTCACATTAGTATCACAGACAACCCTTGAGCAAGAAGATAAAATTACAAATAATTTTATTTTGCATTCCAGTAACTTACTGAAAGGTACATGTCAAGACCCTTTGTCCTACTTGCCTCAAAATTCTATCCTTACTGTGTCCACAATCCTAAACAATTTTATTATGTTTCTTACCCAATCCTAACCAAGGTTTCACATTAAAGGAGTCACCTTAAACCAGGCTTTAAAATCTCAATGAATATCTCTTTCCCCTCTGCTGAGGTAGTGTTCTCTGTTACCATGGCAAGAAATGAATTCAGGTTTATCTCATCAACTTGTTTTGGTAATACATAGCAAATCAACATTCAGTATTGCTCATGATTGAACAAAATCTTGGGGAACAAGGAAATATTGAATACATTCTGCTATTTTCATTGAAAGTATAGTCAAGTGAGCCCTGCTGCTGGGTGAGATGTCCGGTCATTGGGAAATCTCCATTCTTTGAGATACCAGCCCAAGGGCTTGGTTTCCTCTCTCCTCTCTGATACCCCATTCTCACCGCTTTCCAATGGAAGTAAGGTAGCATTGTAAAGGCTCACTCTCTAATTAGACAACCACCCATAAACCAGAAATATTAAAGCTATGTTAGTTTATACCTAATTGTGACTCAATTCTAATTGAGTTTAGACTATTTTTTTAAAGTGCAAATAATTGAATATCAGATCATTCTTTGACTTATAGACTGGGAACTGTGAGGAAGTAGAAAAGCCCCAGACAATAATTGCTAACAGAAAAGTAAATGATTCTGTCAGAAGATAAGCCTCAAGGAAGTTATAACCTTGATTAAGATGGTCCCAATTTATTTTAACCTCTTTGGGGAAAAAGGTTCTGGAGCCTCTCCATAAAACAAATTACTCATATTGCTGTTTTCATTATGAAGCTTCTTTCTATGCTTGAATAAAATACTTTGGTTTTAAAAGGATCTGTTCTTTGAGGATTCATCGTATTTTATACATTGATTTTTTTTCTGACTGAAACATTTTCTATAAATATTATATACTATATTTTATAAAATACTTGAGGTTTCACTTTGGAATATGCATTGTAAAAAAGCAAAACAAAACCAAAAACATTTTTTTCTTTCCCTTTTCCATTCTAAAATTTTGAGTTTGCAATTATTTATTTCATTTATTGATTTACTGATAACTTCCATGTCCTGAAGATTTAAGGTGACTTATACAACTTTCTTTAACAGAGCAGGAAGATTTGTGTTTAGTCTTAATTTTCCGAATCATCATTCTTTCTTAAGATAAAACCATTAGTGTATGCTTAGCTTAATACAGGTAATATTCTGCATGTCCACCTCCATATAACTCAGTTAAATCTTGAAAAGTGACAATTTTATATGGTGTCTCCAAAGCTGAAAGACTTCTTTGTTTAGATCTAATTCTAAGAAGGTCAGAACAACCTAAAACCATCAGTCTTCATCATAGGTAATTCTTATACTTGAAAGCAGTATTTAATCTTGAACTTGTACTCTATGACTAAATTTTATTCCATATAATAGCATCATTTAAATACATTTAGAATGCCTTAATGGAAATGAGGAGACTTTTAAAAAAACTGCCATTCACCCACTTTTACAACTTCCTTCCCAACATATTCCAATAATTTTCTTATTCTATTTTTTCATATTGATGGTCATTTTAATATTTGAAACAATGATTAAATGGATGAAAGATATAGAATGGCGCCTTAAGTTTTCAAATAACTGATGGAGCTAACAAGTAGCTCATATTCCTCTACAGTTTCTTAAGTAACTTCAAAATAGTATGGCTTCTTTTTTTTTTTTTTTTTTCCGGTATGCAGGCCTCTCACTGTTGTGGCCTCTCCCGCTGTGGAGCACAGGCTCCGGACGTGCAGGCTCAGAGGCCATGGCTCACGGGCCCAATAGTATGGCTTCTTTTTATTGAGTAGAATCAGTGGTGTTATTCCCACTTTTCAGATGAGTAAATTAAGGTTGAAAAGATTATGTGATTTTTTTAAGGTCAAATGTCTAGTTGTTAAAGTTGTAAATGAATTTAGATGTTACCATTTATCTTAAAATTGTTCAATTATTACCATAATACACACACACAGACACACACACACACACACACACACACATATATATATATGTATGGATATGTGTGTGTGTGTGTGAGTGTAAAATGTATGTCTTTACTCTTGATGTTCTGAAAGTGAAGATTGCTTTACTTTTCCTACTCAGATTTCACTGTACTATTTCAATGTGAGAACACATTTTCTATATTTCTAGATAAAAATTTCTATATTTCTAGATAAAAATGAAATCACATTCTACTTAAATATAGATTCCCTTCCCTATCACTTTTCTTCACCTTCTGGTGTTCCTTTAGACATATATCCAGGTTCTTATTTTGTCTGTTTAGTTCAATCATCATCTTTTTCTTCTTTTTCTCTCAATCATCATCTTTAAACTCACTGTGATGTGTCCTTAGTGTTTTCCTAAGATCTGTTGGCCAAATAATTAACTAATAACAATAATGAGTAACTAATTAACTCTCTATCACTTTTAAATTTAAATGCAGATATGATTTATTTCTGGGATTTATATATTAAAAATGTTCTAGGCCCATTATGAACTTTATTTCTTCTTTTGTCTCTTTGAATAATTTAACTATGTTTATTGTAAAATAAGTTTTCAGATCATTTTAAATCTATAGATTCTGGATCTGAATTTTCACTTTAATTCTGCAAATTCAACTTCAAAGAAAAAGATTCATGTAAATGCTTTTCAGTTGTCTGTGTGAGCCTTTCTCCAAAGACATTGTCTTCAGAAGGAGTGTCAGGTGTTCTCTGGGCTGTAGAAGTCTTCATGGGGGATGGGAGTGCATTCATCTCTGTGGGGCCTATGCTGGATTGTCCAATGTCAATTTAGCATCCACCTCATCCCCCTTTTCTGCTTTTCTCTGCATGGTAGAGGAGAAGCAGGGAACTTCCTTTACAGAACCCCATTTCCTCTAAAACTCTGGGCTACAGTTTACCAGTAAGAGAACTCATGCAATATTTAAAAGGTATTTTCTTCCTTACTCGTGGTCAAACTGAAGAATCACTGTAGCTTCTCAGCCAGCAAGTGAAAAGAACCATTTCCCTGCTGCTGACTGAAGCATTTGATAGGAGCTTCCAATCATTCAGTCCAGCCCATGAGAACCACCCAATCTAATGCTTAAGATGAAGACTTTGAGGTTTGTTTCTCTTACCTCCCACGAGCAATTGTTTTATATTTGGTGACAATTCCTTGAACTGTAGCTGCTCCAGCTCTCCCACAATCATCTAATCTCAATGCATTTATTAAACCAATTATTTCATTAAAATGACTTTGTTTTCATGATGGAATCAAGACTGAAATGTCGCTCTAGAAACTCCTTATGTCTGAATGATTTTTATGTTAGTTCTTTAAATAGAGGATTTATCACCAGAAATTTTGGGGTTCAGACTTAGGCATCTGTTTAGCCACAGGTGACACTCTTTTTAACTCACCATATTTCACTTCAGTTGGCTTCCTGGTCAGAGTTGTCAGTGTCTTTGCCCACTTATGGTTAGGATCATTTTGGTTTTGTCATGGTCTGCGACCTTGTATCCATCATCACTTTATGGGTATTGAAACAAACCCAGCATGTTTGTATTCCACAACCCTATATGTGTAGTGACAATGTAACTTTGCACCCAAACCAGAAAACATCTGAGAGTATAAGGGGGTGATATTATTTAATCCAGATGATAAGGATATACTGGAATATCCCAGGCAAACTAGGTTACCTTAGACACAAGCCAAACAGCTTCCACATCATCTGCTGCTAAGGCATCTGAAAATTTCCCTTTGTTAACTTCAAACTTGATTCTCTCCCTCTCTCTCTTATAAATTGTATATATATATATATATATATATATATATATATATATATATATATACACATATATATATTGCAAATTATATAAGTACATATTTATATATATTTACACTTTATACATATTTTTACATATTATATTCAGCATTTGTATATCTCAGTAGCAGAAACATAACATTCTATCATCTTAGCCAGATATCTGCTCCATGCTTTCTTTATTAATGTATATTGCTTTCTTCAGCGTAATTCTGGTAATCAACAAAAGAGATTTCCTTATACAATTGCTAATAAAATGAATATTTTAAATAGTCTGCCACATGATTTATACTGATGGCTTATTTTAGTAGAAAACCCTGATGTATAATAATCATAAAGAAAGCTCTAAACTGGAGACCCAGAAGCCTAGGTCTCAACTCTTACTCTGCTTCTAATGAGCTGTGTAGCTGAAACAAACTCCTACAATGCTCAGTATTTTCCTCATTTGCAAAGTATAAGTTTAATAGTCACTAATATTGAATATCTCTTCCGCTTTAAAGATTTGAGTCTATAATTCAAATAAGTATATTATTTTTTGTATGTACTGGAGAAATATATTTCAGAGATGGTCTTGAGACTAGAGGAAATAATATTTGTCCTTTGATTATTAAAATATGATCTCCAAAGGGCTCTTGTTTTTTGCAGCATCAAATTCTTTCATGAGGCTGGAATATTTGCCTTTGACAGCTCTGTCAGTTTGTGAGCTAGACTACAAAGCCTAATCAGGGTTCAAAAACTGCAAGAATGATAGCTCAGAGTTAGCTAAACTCTCTGTCCCTTCAGTTTACCGCTGTCCTGGTAAATAAAGAATATAATGCAAAGGATGCACAAGATGAGGATGCACGTGGGGCATATAGCTCCTGGTGCTCATAAGTGCCCTCCTGAAGGAGACTGAGGTAAAGTTCATTGTTGAATAAATCCCATGTAGAATGATAAATTGAACAGGTTAGAAAAAAATAAACAATGGGCTTGCTGTTCTTTGTTACTTTCAGCTAACATAGGGATTCTATCTCTACTAAAAAAGCAAGTCTTAGCTTTCATACTTCAGTGGAATGTTTCCTTCTGGTCCATTTGGTACTAATGTGGCCTTGATTATGGCCTACCACAGTATTTTTGATAGTCAGACATCAGTTTGAAAATTTATTACATTCAATTTTATAAACAACTAAAGGAAATATACACTTTAAATTTTACAAGCTATGGCATGATTAGCTTTGAGTCTGACTGAGTGAGACCTACATAGTAATTGTATTTTAAATTGGATTTTCTTTTGATTTGATTAAAGCAAAAGGGATATATTAAGTATGTATTAAAGTATTAAGTAAGTATTAAACCTGACTACAAATTCTTTGATATTTTTCCACCCAGAGGTGGAGTTGATATGCTTTCTACTTGAATATGGGAGACTTCTATGACTACTTTTTTTTTTTTTTTTTTTTTTGCGGTACGCGGGCCTCTCACTGCTGTGGCCTCTCCCATTGCAGAGCACAGGCTCTGGACGCACAGGCTCAGCGGCCATGGCTCACGGGCCCAGCCGCTCCGCGGCACGTGGGATCTTCCCGGACCGGGACACGAACCCGGATCTTCCCGGACCGGGGCACGAACCCGTGTCCCCTGCATCGGCAGGCGGACTCTCAACGACTGCGCCACCAGGGAAGCCCTATGACTACTTTGACAGACAGTACAGAAATAATGCTGTGACAGGTTCTAGGCTCAGGCCTTAGAAAAGTGGCAATTCCCACTTCTTGTCTTTTGCAATAATCTTTCTTAAAACCCAGCTATATCCTAAGAAGAGCCCCAGATAGCTTCAAGGAGATGCCCATTAGGAAAGAAGAAAAGATCCATGGCTGGCAGCTCTGGCTCAGCTCACAGCCATATGACCAAATCATCCTGGAAATAGATTCTCCAGCCACAGTTTAGCCACATCAGTGACACTCTGTGGCGTAAAGAGGAGCCAGCCCACCCCAGCACTGCCAGAATTGCAGGTCTGTGATCAAAGTAACTAATGATGTTTTAAGCCATTAAATTTTGAGGTAGTTGTATAAACAGCAATAGATAACCAGAACACTAATGTTTACAACATTTGACATTATTTTATGTATGATTAGTGCAATTCAGTGACATAGAGCATTCCTTTCGTTAACTAATTAATTAATCTAATTCCTTAGATTTTTTTTCAGTCTCTGCTTGTGACTGAGGTCTAGCCCAGAATTTTTTAAACAAATTTTTAAATATATAATGTATGTCCATTTAGTGTTTGTCTATTATTTAATATAAGGATGCTGAACATTTGCAGGGGTATGTAAGATTCTTCACTCTGAAATGTAGGCAATTTGAATATAGTTAAGATTTCTCTAGGAAGGAATTGGCAATATATATCACATGATATCAAATATCCACTTTAGGTACAGTGAATTACGTAGGAGAGTCAAGAGAACAGACAACAAAGTTCATACCATTTTTTGTTAATTTTGCCTAATCCTTATTATGCACTCTTATGGTAAAGGTAGGAGGCTGAACTTGGGAGAAATAGGAACTTTAAAAAAATTTATTTTCAAATGAAATGTATTCATTTCATCAAAGTTTCATTATTATATGCTGTTGAAATATCTTGAGGAAGATAAAATTTCCTAAAGGACTACAGAGCAGACACTTTGCAACTACACAAATTACTCTGGGAGACCGACTCAAGAGGTTTCAACTAAGTGATAGGGATAGAAATGTTACAGTTATAAACATAAAGACAGAGACAGAGCTAGATATAGACAGGCTGTGCCAGTGATAGAACTGATTTCCTAGCTACAGAAAAGACTTTATCTAAAAAATGATCGTGAACAATGGAGTTTTTGTGTGCATTATTTTCTAAACTTCACATCTGTATTCAGGCACATCTCTCTGTCTCTGGCTGTTTTGTACACACACATATCTATGCTGAATCCTTCCAGATTGGCTTTTAGCCTAAAGAATCTGTAAAACTGGTTTTCTACTGAGAAACATATAGGAATTTGGAACCGAAGACATTCTGACCAGAAACTCCTCATAAAAATACCTGATGACTTAAGTTACTGTAAAGAGTTACTTTTATTTTAAACCCACCTTTTTTAGAGATTAATA
This sequence comes from Pseudorca crassidens, assembly GCF_039906515.1. NCBI lineage: Eukaryota > Metazoa > Chordata > Mammalia > Artiodactyla > Delphinidae > Pseudorca > Pseudorca crassidens. The sequence continues at coordinate 125,999,528 of NC_090300.1, read as the reverse complement.
TTAAAGCTGATAATTACCCATGGCTTTAATCAAATACTAATTCATATATATTTGAGGTACTACAAATTTCCTACCTTACTTTCAGATTTTTATACTCTTTGGAAGTAAACAGAGCACAGTATTTTCCCTCAGAACACATTATCTCCCATAGAATTTTGGAGGAAATTGGGGCTTCTGAATATTGCTTTTGGAGGACATTTCTTTTGAAGAACACATTTTAAGAAGCTTGCAAATATTGTGAGTTTTACCATTTTCATCATTCTTTTCATTTAAATGTATCTGTTTTTCCTTTCTCTTTCCAGCCCTTTCTATCTTTCATCACTCAATTGTAGAATGAGCCAATATACTGGTTCAATTTTTTGTTTTTCATTTGCTTCTTAAGCTTATTTTCAAAAAAACTAAAAACAATAGAAAATAAATGAAAGCACCGTTTTCATTTACAGCTGGGATTTTGCACAGCATGTAATACTAACTGCATCTGTGCAGAAAGTCCACCATATGGGTGGGAGGGGAATCATTTAATTTAGTTCATATGCATGAAGCAAGTGAAAAGTTGACTACATTTTAGATCTTGCCAAAGTCAAGCAACAGCAGAGCTAGGAACAGAATCCAAAAAGTTTCATAATCAATCTTATGTTCTTCTTGCTAAACTACTCCATCTTTTAAGGCTGTTCACTTGTACACTCAAGTGATCTATTCTCTTACTCTGAAAATGTATTTTTAAATCTATTTTTATGCGTATTAAACTGTATAAAAGTAGATTTTATTAACAATTTTTTTTTTATTTTTGAAGTTATATTTGAATTTCTTTATAAAATGTCTTAAATATGCAATTTAGAGGAAATTAAAAATGTAAATAATACTTGAAAATGACTTAATCATTTCTGGAAAACAATCAGTGTGAATTGGATGAATAAAGGCACAATTTTAATCTAACCCTAGCAAATGTAAATTAGCTAATTTTAATGTTGCAGAGATTAAAGGAAGCTCAGGAGAGTTGGTGCCAATAAATGGCACATTATAAGGACATTTGCCATTCAGAGATAAAGGGTAGAGAGGATTGAATGTGGGAAAGAACATCTGAAGAGTAGAGGACCTAAAAAGGAAATTTAATTTCATTATTTTCAACAGAGTTACTCAAAATATGCACTCACTTTATAAGAATAATCTTTCTGCAAGTTATTTCAGAGATTTTTTGAGTAAATAAGCCTTCAAGTTTCTCATCTATTTATAGAGATAATGGCTACTAGGTGGCATATTAAATGAAAGTATAAATAAATGTTCTATATCTTCTTGAAGAAAAAACTTTCAGGCAAGTTTTTCATTATTTTTAAAACATTTTATTTACTACTATGGAAAAATGTCTCCTCTCTGAAGCCTTATTTTACTATGGGAGAACCATCACAACCATGAACTCAGAGTTCATTATATAAAAATAAAGCTGTGTGACTCACATCCATTAAAAATATAAAAGGAAAGGAAACTACTTCTTGTGTAGAGATAAATATTATATTAATATGTTTCCAATGTAGATGTTATACATGGTAATATCTATTTGCTGTCAAAGGTTCTCAACCAGGCTACATTAAAGTAATTAGGATTAATCAACAATTTCCATTGCCATATTGTTGTAATTGATAATTTAATTTAAATGAATAATTCAATAAAATAATAGAGTGCTTCTGAAGAGTCATTTATTCTATTTAAATTAAAATAAGTGGTTATGGCTGGACTCCTATGGCTCAAGTCCTGACAACTCCCAAGAAACCCATGTGTGCCTTGCCTACCCTGCAGTGTGGCTCCACAAGACAAGGTCAGCAGAGGGTGGGAGGACTCATCAATTGACTATGAAGCACTAGGAGACTTGTACTCAAAGGGAGCTGCCATAGCTGGTGCTCACACAGGTGGTATATCAGAGGCAGCCTGGACAACTGTCTGTAGCCAGCTCGCCACAGCCTGTGTGATGTCATGAGCTGAGACCCTACACAAGACCAACTTGTTCCAGTGCCATTCCCCTCTGGGGTGGGATTCCTGGTGCTGAGAGAAGATAAGCACACACTTGAAGGGAAAAGAGCCAGTTCAAACTTAACACTCAGGGCTTCTGCTCCATCAACTTGGGATCTGTACCAGCACTCCATAGGGCAGTGATGGTAACTAAGCACAGGGGAAGCCCTGCCTCACACCTGGCTCCTGTCCTAGCCCTACCGTCTCCAGCCCCACCCCCTACAGAGGTGATAGCTGCCAGCATAAGCTGAGTAAAGATGTGACTTCTGCTCACATCAAATCCAGGTCTCCCACCAAAGGTACTGACCACACACAGACTATATAGGGATGACCCCATACAAGGACACCCCCTCAAGACAGCAGTAGGTAACTGTTTCACCTAAATTCATGTAGACAGAGAATGTTAAGCAAAATGAAAAGACAGAGAAGCTAGTCTCTATTGAAAGATCAAGAGAAAAACCCTGAAAAAAAATAATAAAACAGCAATAAACAATTTACCAGATAAAGAATTCAAACCATTAGTAGTAAGAATGCTAACTGAATTAGGGAGAAGAATAGATGAACAATGAGAATTTTAACAAGGAACTAGAAAATATTAAAAAAAAAAAAGAAAAAGAAAACCATTCAGAACTAAAGAATACAATAACTGAAAAAAAAAAAAAAAAACACACTAGAAGGAATGAAGAGCTGACCATGTGATAGGGAAGAACACATAAGTGATTTGGAAGACAGAATAATAGAAATCACTTAATCAGAACAGTAAAAAGAAAAACAAATTTAAAAAATGAGAACAGTTAAAGAGATCTCTGGGATGACATCAAACATACCAACACTTGTATTATAGGGCTACAAGAAGGATAAGAGAAAGAGAATGGGGTCAAAAATGTATTTGATGAAATTATGGCTGAAAACGTCTTAAATCTGAAGAAAGAAAGAAAGAAATATTCAAGTACAGGAAGCTCAGAAGGTCCTAAGCAAGATGAACCCCCCAAAACTAATATCATATCATAATTAAAATGGCAAAAGTTAAAGAGAGGATTCCAAGAGAAAAACAGGCATATAAAAGGGAACCCCCATAAGACTATAAGTTGATTTTTCTGCACAAATTTTGCAGGCCAGATGGAGTGGAATGATCTATTCAAAGTGCTAAAAGGGAAAAACTTGCAACCTAGGGTATTCTACCTAGCAAGATAATAATTTAGAATAGAAGGAGAGATAAAGAATTTCTCCTACAAGCAAAAATTAAGGGTTCATCAATACTAACCTTAAATGTTAAACATTCTTATCTAAGTGGAAAAGAAAAGGCTATCACAAGAATTAAGAATCTATAGGAAAGGAAAAAAAATCACACTAGGAAAGGCAAATATACAGTAAAAGCTGACAATCAACTTAAATAAGATAGTACTCAGAACAAAAGACAAAAAAATTGTAAAAGCAACTATAACCATAATAAGCAGTGAAGGAATAAACATGAAAATGTAAGATGTGACATCAAAAAGACAAAATGTAGAAGAGAGGAGTAAAAAAGTGTTTCTTTCTTTTAGAAAGTGTTTTAACTTAAATGACTACCAGTTTAAAACAGTTATAGCTATAGGTCAACATATGAGCCCTATGGTAACCACAAATCAAAAACATACAATAGACACACAAAAACTAGAAAGAACGGAACACAAGCATACTTCTAAGGAAAATCATCAAGCCACCAGTGAAGAAACAAAGAGAAGAAGAAATGAACAGGGAAAAATTACAAAAACAACCAGGAAACAATTAATAAAATGGCAGTAAGTGAATAACTATCAATAATTACTTTATATGTCAATGGACTAAATGCTCCTATCAAAAGATCAAAAGACATAGTGTGGCTGATTGGATTAAAAAACAAACAAAAATACAAACAAGACCCATCTATGTCCTGCTTACAAATGACTCACTTCAGAGCTAAAGACTCACAGAGACTGAAAATGAGCAAATGAAAAAAGATATTTCATGTAAATGGAAATGACAAGAAAATGGGGGTAGCAACACTCATCAGACAAAATAGGCTTTAAAATAAAGTCTATAACAGAAAGACAAAAAGGACATATATAATGATAAAGGAATGAATATAAGCTCATTTACATATATGCACCCAACAGAGGAGCACCTAAATAATTAAAGGAAATATTAGCAGAACTTACAGGAGAAACTGACAATGATACAATAATACAAGGGGATTTTAACACCCCACTTACATCAATGGACATATCATTCAGACAGAAAGTCAATGAGGCAACAGTGGGCTTAACTGACATAATAAACCAGTTGGATTTAACATATAACATATATAACATATATCTCTAGGACATTTCTTCCCCAAATAGCAGAATACACATTCTTTTCAAGTGCACATGGAACATTCTCCAGGATAGATCATATGCTAGGCCACAAAACAAGTCTTAACAAAATTAAGAGGATAGAAATTATATCAAGAATGTTTTCTGACCACAATGGTATGAAACTAGAAATCAATTACAGAAAGAAAAATGGGAAAAGTAAAAACATGTGGAGATTAAAAACGAGCTACTGAAAAAACAGTGGGTCAATGAAGAAATCAGAAAATGACTCAAGAAAAATGAAAATGGATACACAACTCTCCAAAATCTATGGGAATCAGCAAAAGCAGTTCTAAGAGGGAATAGCAATACAGGTCTAGCTCAAGAAATAAGAAAAATAACAAAGAAACAACCTAACCTACCATCTAAAGGAATTAGAAAAATAAAACAAGTAAAGCCCAAAGTCAGCAGAGGGAAGAAATAATAAAGATCAGAGAGGAAATAATGAAAATAGAGACCAAAAAGACAATAGAAAAGATCAATGAAACCAAGAGCTGGCCTTTTGAAAAGATAAACAAAATTGAGCCAGGCTCATCCAGAAGATAAGAGTGAGGACCCAAATACACAAAATAAAAAATGAAAAGGAAGAAATAACAACTGATATCACAGAGACACAAAAATCATAAGAATACTCTGAGCAGTTATATGCCAACAAATTGGACATCCTAGAAGAAATGGACAAATTTCTAGAAACATGCAACCTGTCAAGATTGAATCAGGAAAAAACTGATAATCTGAACAAACAAATCACTAGTACTAAAATTGAATGTAATAAAATAAACTCCCAGTAAACAGAAGTCCAGGACCAGATGGCTCACAGGGGAATTCTACCAAATATATAAAGAAAAGATAACACCTATCCTTCTCAAACTATTCCAGAAAATTGAAGAGGATGGAAAACTCCCAAATTTATTCTAGGAGGCCACTATTCCCCTGATACTAAAACCAGAGACACCACAAAAAAAGAAAATTAGAGGTCAATACCTTTGATGAATATAGATGTGAAAATCCTCAACAAAATATTAGCAAAGCAAATCCAACAATACGTAAAAAGGATCATACACCATGATCAAGTGGGGTTTATTCCAGGGATGCAAGTATGGTTCAATATTTGTAAGTCAGTCAATGTGATAAACCATATTAATGGAAGGAAAGATAAAAATCACATGATCATCTCAATAGACACAGAAAAGGCATTTGACAAAATTCAACATCCATCCTTGAAAAAAACTCTCATCAAAGTAGGCATACAGGGAACATATCTCAACATAATAAAGGCCATTTATGTTAAACCCATAGCTAACATCATACTCAATGGTGAAAAAGCTTTCAGCTTTTCCTCTAATTTCAGGAGTATGACAAGGATGCCTACTCTCACCACTTCAATTTAACATAGTATTTGATGTTGTAGCCACAGCAATCAGACAAAAAGAAAAGAACATCCAAACTAAAAGGGAAGAAGTAAAACTGTCACTATTTGAAGATGGCATAATACTGTATATAGAAAACCGTAAAGTCTCCACCAAAAAGCTATTAGAACTAATAAATGAATTCTGTAAAGTTTCAGGATACAGATTAATATACAGAAATCTGTTGCCTTTCTATATAATAATGAACAATCAAAAAGAAAAAGCAAAATATCAATCCCATTCAAAATAGCATCAAAGAGAATAAAATACCTAGGAATAAACTTAACCAAGAAGGTCAAAGGCCTATACTCTGAAAACTATAAAACTTTGATAAAGGAAATTGAAGATGATACAAAGAAATGGAAACTATCCTGTGTTCATGAATTGGAAGAATAAATATTGCTAAAAGGACCATACTACCCAAAGCAATCTATAGATTTAATGTAATCACTATCAAAATACCCATGATATTTTTTGCAGAACTAGAACAAATAATCCTAGAATTTATATGTAACCACAAAAGACTCTGAATTGCCACAGCAGTCATGAGAGAAAAAAAGGAAAAAGGCTGGAGGTATCACCCTCCCAGACTTCAGACTATACTACAAAGCTACAGTATCAAAAAATATGGTACTGGCACTAATACAGATGCAGATCAATGGAAAAGAATAGATAGCCCAGAAATAAACACACACACCTACGGCCAATTAATGTATGACAAAGAAGTCAAAAATTTACAGTGGAGAAAAAACAGCCTCTTCAATAAGTGGTGCTAGAAATACTGGACAGCTACTTGTAAAAGAATGAGATTAGAACATTTCCTTACATCACTTACAAAATTAAACTCAAAATGGATAAAGACCTAAATGTGAGATCTGAAACCATAAAACTCCTAGAAGCCCTTGTTTCACAAAGTATTTATATCACTACTGGGAGATATGTTCTGGATTTTTGGTTAAGTTGTATATATTAGGAGGTAAAGCCATATTGTATCATTATGCGTTTCATTATACTCATCCTAATAAATAGTTGAGAACAAAGAGAGAAGATAACATGGAAGTGTCTCACAGAAGGAGGCAACATAAATCTAGATTTTTTAAAATAAGAGTCCCTGTTCCTATTGTACAATTGGTTTTCCCTAATCCAGTATGTAGAATATCTGTAATTCAATATTTGTTTACTTCATGGATTTGGGAAGGGTAGATAAATAAAGTCATTAGTAAGTTTCCTAGTAACAGTACCATAGTATTCAAGTATACAGATGAAATGTACTAAAGTATTGCATTATTAAGATCCTTGAACCCATTGTCTCATTAACTTCCCAAATTCCTATGAAGTCAGTCATATTATGATAATTTTAGAGATGCATCGTTATTGACAGGCAATACAAAAAGTGCACAGTGAGAAAATAAGACATTTTTAAAACAATCATTTCCGAATTAGTGTGTAACTGTATAGTGGCGGGCTTATTAATCATTTTGTTGGGAGGCAGTTAAAAATGAGTAGAGGTTGTGAAATAGTGCATTGAGAAAAGTGCTTTTTATTTTATAAGTTTTAATCAGAAAATCTCAGTTTGAGCTGGGTGGGAGAAGTCCATGTCCTAGATCACATGATGTGACAAACATTATAGCATCAATAAATTGCCTAAGATTCTGAGAGCCAGAACAAACTTACATAGGAGAGACTATCTCGAATCCAAGATTCTATTGCTATAATGATCTTGGTAGCTATATCACCTCCTAGTGATTTGGAGGAAACTCATCACAAGATGCAGTTTTTTTATTATATTTTTTTTTCTTTGATGAGAAGAGAAGTAATTGCCAGGGCATACTGTGTGCTAGGTACCATGTTAGGGCTTGCATGTGTAATTTCACTTGCTCTTCAAAACCACTTTGTGAGACAGAGATTACTAAACCCACTGTAAAGATAAATTTCCTGAGATTCAGAAAGTTTTCATGAGGTCACACTGTTGGGAAGCAGTAGAGGCAGAATATGTGCACGAACGTGCAGTGACCCTATGCTCTTATTGGTTTAAAATGTCTATAATTCTTTTGTGATTGGAGTAAGGAAAGGGAGTGATTCTCCATCTTCTCCCTCTCCAACTATGAAATAAGGACATTTAAGGAACTCAGCTGAGAGCAATTTGAAAGCCACATATTTGATTATAGGATATACCCAACTCACTCATAACCAATTTATCATTACTCATCTTTTTCATCTATTATATGTCAGTCACTTGGAATGTGCTGGGGATACAGAGCCCATGGAGCCATTGCTTTCAAGATCCTATAGTCTAGCAGAGTGAAATAGATATTAAAGCAATGAAATACAATGCATCACAGGTGTTCTGCAAGAAATAGACACATGGGGCTTCCCTGGTGACGCAGTGGTTGAGAGTCTGCCTGCCGATGCGGGGGACACGGTTTCCTGTCCTGGTCCGGGAAGATCCCACATGCCGTGGAGCGGCTGGGCCTGTGAGCCATGGCCGCTGAGCCTGCGCATTGGGAGCCTGTGCTCCGCAACGGGAGAGGCCGCGACAGTGAGAGGCCCGCGTACCGCAAAAAAAAAAAAAAAAAAAGAAATAGACACATGTACCCTGGATGGACAAAGGAAAAAAACTGTCAGTTTATTCAGGAAGCTTGAAAGAGTCATCATAATGTGGGGGTCACTTCCCAGATACTCTAAAAGAAGAAGCCTTGTGGGATTTTCAACAGTTTTGCATAGAGGGAAATAATATTTTCTGTGGCTTTCTTATAAATAAATTCCACTCTGTTCCAATGACCTAAACTTAATCAGAAGAAAATAGTTCATTTATACACTAAGTTCTTTGACAAAAATGTCAAAATTACTTCAGGTAGAGTTGGGGAATTTGGGGAGAAGCTTTATTTTCTGAAATATAGCAGAAGTGTTAATAATCAGTTGGTTTAATGTCATATCTTGTGCACAATTCATCTCAGTCATTTATTGAGTAACAATCCATTTCTCTAGTTGCTGGAACATTCTGGTATAATTAACAAAAGCTACCAGAACAGAGAAGGTAAAATACCAAATGTTTCAAAGTTAAAAAAAAAAAAAAAAGATGTACTCTGATTACCTATATAATTGACATTTCACCAAGAAAGAAACTGGAGCTTAATGAGATAAATGACTTGCCCAAGATCAAGCAATTAAACAATGATAGATTTGAAACTGACTTCTGGTCTTCTCTTTCTGGTCTCAATGTTTCTACCACTGAAGAGGACCAGAGATTTTTCTCAGATTTTCATAACCTGAGAGCTTGGATTGGATTCATAAACTAGAGCTTGGATTGCTATTTTTTCCAAGATTAACCTTCTTCTGAAAACATTGCATAACACTAATGGTTAAATGCTTCTCTTTTTTTTTAACTTTTAGGAAACATATTCTTTGATCTATGAGCCTTGATTTTACAAGTTGGGCCTTCCAGAGGCCGATTTTGAGATGGAGCCTGCCTAATATTTAACAAGGATCCACACTTGTGAAAAGAAGGAGTCAGAATCTGGATTTGGCAGGGGAAGGAATCAAATTGCATTCACAGGCCTGAAAAGCCTGAGCCAATCCCACAGGAAGCTCTGGGGTGAAGACTGCTGGTCAGAAAGCCCGCATGGAGATGATATTTCCAATCCTTTATACTGCCTGCCTTAAAAACCACTGAATGCAGGCTTCTTGGAAGGATGTGGCCCTTGGAAATGTAACTGAGGTGGAGATAAGGTCCTAAAGGAGCTGACAGCTGGAGTCTGTCTAGTGACTGACTTCCTAGAGTTGACAGCAAGTCCTTCCTTAAAGGGGCATCTGGGCCCTGCATCTCTGTGTCTACATCATCTTGTATCCTGGGCAATAACCTTGATTCTTCTCTATTTCTTTGGAATCTTATAAATTTAAAACATCTGAGCTTTTGTTAGAGTTATTTCTTCCATCATATTCTGTAACCACTCAGTCTCTCTAATGACTCAGTAAAGATCAAGAGGTTCTCCTTTTCCTCAAATCCTTCCCCAGCAGAAGGCTCAAGATGTGTTTACAGCGCATACACTTAATGAGGGCCCCCAAGCAGGAAGGTCAACGTGACCTACAGATGGCAGGTCCTGGAACAGTGTCTTTGCTTTCTGTAACTTCACAATCCCAAAGTGACCTAACAGTACCTTTCCCAACACATTACTTAAAGTTCTGCTTGTCCATTAACTCTATGAATCCAAGTTCTTAGTAACACAGGTTCTCAGAGGAATTGAGCCTTTAAGCTCCCCTGATGGTGCCCCATATTGTCGTTTTTAACCTCAACTGAGCTCCCATGCCCTGGTGCTTACTCAGCTACAATTTAGCCAAGACTAAAAATTCAAAAAACCCAGAGACCTTTGGCTGGCATTCTAAAATCTCTTAGTTTATATTACACATTTTTTTCTCTGAAAACTGAATTCAGTTTCATAGAAAAAAAAAATGCTACTTCATCAAATACATAATCTACAACGTGCTTTGCCTCATTTATCCAGGAGGGGTGCTGCAGTGAATAAGCAAGCACTTGGTGTTAGTTATATTACAAGTTATATATCTTTTGCAAATTATTTATCTCTTTTAATTTTTTGCTGCTCTTGTTCAGTTGAAAAAGGAGTTAATAATACCTGTACTAGAATACAATGTGAATATTAAGTATGATACTATATTTAAACTTTTTGACGTGTGTAGACTCTCACTTTGATTACCTTTGCTTAACATTCAATTTCATTTTATTTTACTTTCTTCTAATTCAAGTATTCCCACTGTCACATCTCCTTATATACAGTCTTACTGTAATTTTAAAAAGTACTATTAATCTTAGGGAAACACTGGTTGAAAAAGTAGAAAATAGATTAAAATATCCCACTTTATTCTACTCTTTTTAAATTTGGTCCTTTAATACACACCTTTGTCATATATCTTTAGAGAATATTCCCTAGAAAAAAAACTATCATAATTTTCCTTTTTTTACCTCTCCAAAGTAGATCTCTCTCTGAATCTTAGCCCTCCTACAGCACACAGTATATCCACTTAAGATTTTGACATTTATCATTAATTGAACTTTACAAGCATTACAATAATGATGACTATTACAGTGAAAATGTCATTTTCTAGATACAAACTTCTGCCTACTTTTTAAATTTAACTTACAATCTTTAAGCAACATGGACACCTAGAAAGATAAGAAGAATGTTGTAATTCAATTTTATTTGGAGGCAGAAAGGATTACTTTCCATTTTTAAAAAAGATTGATCTCTTCAGCTTTTAACTGCCTTTTATTCAGATGTATAAATAGTAGGTAGGGCTTCCCTGGTGGCGCAGTGGTTGAGAGTCCGCCTGCCGATGCAGGGGACACGGGTTTGTGCCCCAGTCCGGGAAGATCCCACGTGCCGCGGAGCGCCTGGGCCCGTGAGCCATGGCCGCTGAGCCTGTGCGTCTGGAGCCTGTGCTCCGCAACGGGAGAGGCCACAACAGTGAGAGGCCCGTGTACCGCCCCCCCCCAAAAAAAAAGAAAAGAAAAAAAAAATAGTAGGTAAAAAAATAGATGTCTCTTTCATGCTATTTGATAAAGATAACTTTGGATTAAATTTTGGAGAAATACACACACACATGCATAACCTCACACGTAAATACATACAGACACAAAAAATAGTGCTTATAAATTATAATGTACTTTTGGAGTGTGTCACATTTAATATATTGTCAAACATCTCCCCTGTTTAATTCAATGCTTTCATGAGGTAGAAAAAACAAAACTAAATATCATTTACTACTCTTATTTATCGTTGATTTGATAAGTTCTTAGTTTAATTTTGTTTACATCAAATTAATCCTTTAGTATATACATAACCTGTGGTTCTGTTATTTTTTTTTTTATTTTATTTTATTTTTTGCGGTACACGGGCTTCTCACTGTTGTGGCCTCTCCCGTTGCGGAGCACAGGCTCTGGACGTGCAGGCTCAGCGGCCATGGCTCACGGGCCCAGCCGCTCCGCAGCATGTGGGATCTCCCTGGACCAGGGCACGAACCCATGTCCGCTGCATGTACAGGCGGACTCTCAACCACTGCGCCACCAGGGAAGCCCTGTGGCTGTGCTTTGAAAAATTCTACTTGGAGTTATGTCTGGCTGTACTGCATGGTTGAAATCTAATTCTGGTCAGAGAAACATATGAGCGTTTTGAAGTGAAACTTGTATGAGTGGTAGAACATGAGAAAAATTCCAAAGAGCTAGTTTATTACTTTTACACTTAGGTGTGAATCATCTAAACTTTTACTGGAAAAGTCTTTAAAATTAACTTTACAGAATTATTTGAATATGCTAATTATTTACTTTTAGAAATAAACAAACAAGTTAGATGGTAGTGCTGTGTTTTTTTCCTTTTCAAGTGTGGTTAAAAAAAAAAAAAAAAAGACAATGCAGTTCCAGTCCCACAAAGGTCTTTTTGAAACGCTTTTTTTGGATAAAAGCTCTGAGAAGGATAAACTTACAATGTTTGCAACAAAAGCTACAAACTAATGATTTCAGAGCCTTCATATAATACTAATGTGTTAGAAAGTCCATTTATTGCTTCATCTAATAAGATTTTTTAAATTAGTTAACTAATTAATTTTTGTGGTAAAATATGCATAACATAAAATTTGCCATTTTAGCCATTATTAAGTGTACAGTTCAGTAGTATCTAAGTACATTCACATTTTGTGCTACCATCACCACCATCAACCTCCAGAAATTTTTTTTTCATCTTCCCAGACTGAAACTTCATGCCCTTTAAATAACAACTCTTTATTCCTCAATTCTCCCAGCTCCAGGAAACCACCATTTTACTTCTTTCTCCATGAATTTGACAAGTCTATGTATCTCACATGAATAGAGTCATACAGTGTTTGTCCTTTTGTGACCTGCTTATTTCACTTAGCATAATGTCTTAAAGATTCATCCATGCTTTAGCATATGTCAAAATCTCCTTCCTTTTAAAGGCTGAATAATAGTCTATTGTGTGTATATATATCACATTTTGTTTATCCATTTATCCACTGATGGATACTTAGGTTGCTTCCACCTCTTGGCTAGTGTGAATAATGTTGCTATGAACACAGTTGTAAAATAATCTATTTATCTCCCTATGTCCCCACTTTCAGTTCTGTTGGGTACATACCCAGAAGTAGAATTGCTGGATCAAAATGTAATTTAAATATTGTGTTGCTCAAAAACTGATGTTAAAACATTAACTTAAAAGCTACAATATTTAGTGTGATTATGATTTACAACGCTACTGCTTTAGGTACAGAAAGGTTAGGCACTGCTTTAGTTAGAGTAGCAATACTTTCAGCTTCCTGAAATAGTGGAACTAGAGTCAAGGAGATTATCCTTCAGGGAGAGAAGTAAATAAGGAGAAGTAAATAAGGAAGAGAGAAATCATGAATAATAGTCACAAGAATACTTCCACATGAAAACCTGAAGTCATGGAAATGGAGATCCCTCTTTTTATCTCCAACATTTTCCTCTTTTAATACACTGGGTTTAACCAACAAGTCCATGACCCATCCATCAGGATGTGATAATCTCCCACTTGTGGGCAGCTTAGTACTTCCCCTAAAAAGGCCCTAAAAAGGCTAGAAGACCACATTAATTAAACTGGCTTCAGGGCTCACAGTTACCCTAGCTCCATGGAGAGGGAGCTTCAGTAACTTTGCATGGGTCCTTTCCTAAAGCCTGGTCACTCCTGTTTTTTTGGATTTTTGAATCACTGAGTATATATTCTCCTATGACAGCAATGTCTATCTGAAATTAAGGGACATGCTCTTATCTCCATTCTCTTCTTACTCTCCTAATCATTCTAGAAGAGTTTGATTAAGATTTTAGATTCTTAACTGCTTCTCAGTTATCTGTCTATGGAAAACTGGCACAATTTACTGGATATTGGTATTCTTTCCTTCTACTTTATCTTTGTTTTCTGACAAGATTTTTTTTTTCATAACACAATCTAGCAATTGTTGTCTTGTGATGATGGACTGGTGAAGTGCACAAACTCTCCCACCTCCTAGTTGTGTGAACTTTCTATGCCCATGCTTCCTTCAGTAAAATGGGGGTAGGGGTGTGGAGTTGCTGTAATGCATATAAGTTAATATGCATATAACCATGTAGCACAGTATCTGATACACAGAAACTGTGTTGTGTTTCCATTTTTTTTTTTTTTTTTTTTTTGCGGTACGCTGGCCTCTCACTGTTGTGGCCTCTCCCATTGTGGAGCACAGACTCCGGACGCGCAGGCTCATTGGCTGTGGCTCACGGGCCCAGCTGCTCCGTGGCATGTGGGATCTTCCTGGACCAGGGCACGAACCTGAGTCCCCAGCATAGGCAGGCAGACTCTCAACCACTGCGCCACCAGGGAAGCCTTCCCTTTATTTTGTAATCAAATATTGTTCCCTCTATCTAGAACACTGCTCACTTATTATTTAATCTTCAAACTTCTGTCTGGTTAATTTGAACTTTTTCCTTTTTTTTTTGTTTCTTTTATTTATATGTTTGCCAAACCCCTTTTGTCTTTTGCATAAAACTGGACTGATCAAAATCTTTATTACATATTAACTTCATTGCTACAGACAATGGACCTTTACTATTAATTATTTTCTAAAAAATGACTTTTTGTTTGTTATGGGAGGTTATTGGTGTTTTTTTTTTTTTTTTTTACTAACATCTTTATTGGAGTATAATTTCTTAACAATGGTGTGTTAGTTTCTGCTCTATAACAAAGTGAATCAGCTATATGTATACATATATCCTCATATACCCTCCCTCCTGCATCTCCCTCCCACCCTCCCTAACCCACCCCTCTAGGTGGACACAAAACACAGACCTGATCTCCCTGTGCTATGCAGCTGCTTCCAGCTAGCTATCTATTTTACATTTGGTAGCATATATATGTCCATGCCACTATCTCACTTCGTCCCAGCTTCTCCCTTCCCCCTCCCCGTATCCTCAAGCCCATTTTCTACATCTGCTTCTTTATTCTTGCCCTGCCTCTAGGTTCTTCAGAACAATTTTTTTTTTTTAGATTCCATATATATGTATTATCATATGGCATTTATCATATGGCATTTGTTTTTCTCTTTCTGACTTACTCCACTCTGAATGACAGACTCTAGCTCCATCCACCTCACTACAAATAACTCAATTTCATTTCTTTTTATGGCTGAGTAATATTCCATTGTATATATGTGCCATGTCTTCTTCATCTATTCAATCTGTAGATAGACACTTAGGTTAATTCCATATCCTGGCTATTGTAAATAGTGCTGCAATGAATATTGTGGTACATGAATCTTTTTGAATTATGGTTTTCTAAGGGTATATGCCCAGTAGTGGGATTGCTGGGTCATATGGTAATTCTATTTTTAGTTTTTTAAGGAACCTCCATATTGTTCCCCATAGTGGCTGTATCAATTTACATTCCCACCAACAGTGCGAGAGGGTTCCCTTTTCTCCACACCCTCTCCAGCATTTGTTGTTTGTATGTTTTTTGATGATGGCCATTCTGACAGGTGTGAGGTGATAACTCATTGTAGTTTTGATTGCATTTCTCTAATGATTAGTGATATTGAGCATTCTTTCATGTGTTTCTTGGCAATCTGTGTATCTTCTTTGGAGAAATATCTATTTAGGTCCTCTGCCCATTTTTGGATTGGGTTGTTTGTTTTTTTGATATTGAGCTGCATGAGCTGCTTGTATATTTGGGAGATTAATCCTTTGTCAGTTGCTTCATTTGCAAATATTTTCTCCCATTCTGAGGATAGTCTTTTCATTTTGTTTCTGGTTTCCTTTGCTGTGCAAAAGCTTTTAAGTTTCATTAGATCCCATTTGTTTATTTTCATTTTTATTTCCCTTTCTCTAGGAGGTGGGTCAAAAAGGATCTTGCTGTGATTTATGTCACAGAGGTTTCTGCCTATGTTTTCCTCTAAGAGTTTTACAGTGTCTGGCCTTACATTTAGGTCTTTAATCCATTATGAGTTTATTTTTGTATATGGTGTTAGGGAGTGTTCTAATCTCATTCTTTTACATGTAGCCATCCAGTTTCCTCAGCACCAGTTATTGAAGAGGCTGTCTTTGCTCCATTGTATATTCCTGACTCCTTTATCAAAAATAAGGTGACAATATGTGTGTGGGTTTATCTCTGGGCTTTCTATCCTGTTCCATTGATCTATATTTCTGGGCTTTTTGCCAGTACCATACTGTCTTGATTACTGTAGCTTTGTAGTATAGTCTGAAGTCAGGGAGCCTGATTCCTCCAGCTCCATTTTTAGTTCTCAAGATTGCTTTGGCTATTCGGAGTCTTTTGTGTTTCCATACAAATTGCGAAATTTTTTGTTCTAGTTCTGTGAAAAATGCCATTGGTAGTTTGATAGGGATTGCATTGAATCTGTAGATTGCTTTGGGTAGTAGAGTCATTTTCACAATGTTGATTCTTCCAATCCAAGAACATGGCATATCTCTCCATCTATTTGTATCATCTTTAATTACTTTCATTAGTGTCTTATAATTTTCTGCATACAGGTCTTTTGTCTCCTTAGGTAGGTTTATTCCTAGATATTTTATTCTTTATGTTGCAATGGTAAATGGGAGTGTTTTCTTAATTTCACTTTCAGATTTTTCATCATTAGTGTATAAGAATGCCAGAGATTTCTGTGCATTAATTTTGTATCCTGCTACTTTACAAAATTCATTGATTAGCTCTAGCAGTTTTCTGGTAGCATCTTTAGGATTCTCTATGTATAGTATCATGTCATCTGCAAACAGTGACAGTTTTACTTCTTCTTTTCTGCTTTGGATTCATTTTACTTCTTCTTCTTCTCTTATTACTGTGGCTAAAATCCAAAACTATGTTGAAAAATAGTGGTGAGAGTGGGCAACCTTGTCTTGTTCCTGATCTTAGTGGAAATGATTTCAGGATTTTGCCATTGAGAAAATGTTGTCTGTGGGTTTGTCATATGTGGCTCTTATTATGTTGAGGTAAGTTCCTCTATGCCTACTTTCTGGTGGGTTTTTATCATAAATAGGTGTTGAATTTTGTCAAAAGCTTTTTCTGCATCTATTGAGATGATCATATGGTTTTTATCCTTCAATTTGTTAATATGGTGTATCACATTGATTGATTTGTGTATCTTGAAGAATCCTTGCACTCCTGGGATAAACCAAATTTGACCATGGTGTATGATCCTTTTAATGTGCTGTTGGATTCTGTTGCCTAGTATTTTGTTGAGGATTTTTGCATCTATGTTCATCAGTGATATTAGCCTGTAGTTTTCTTTTTTTGTGACAGTTTTGTCTGGTTTTGGTATCAGGGTGATGGTGGCCTTGGAGAATGAGTTTGGGAGTGTTCCTCCCTCTGCTATATATTGGAAGACTTTGAGAAGAATATGTGTTACCTCTTCTCTAAATGTTTGATAGAATTCACCTGTGAAGCTATCTGGTCCTGGACTTCTGTTTGTTGGAAGATTTTTAATCACAGTTTCAATTTCATTGCTTGTGATTGGTCTGTTCATATTTTGTATTTCTTCCTGGTCCATTCTCGGAAGGTGGTGCTTTTCTAAGAATTTGTCAATTTCTTCCAGGTTGTCCATTTTATTGGCATCTAGTTGCTTGTAGTAATCTCTCATGATCCTTTGTATTTCTGCAGTGTCAGTTGTTCCTTCTCCTTTTTTCATTTCTAATTCTATTGATTTGGTTTTTCTCCCTTTTTTATTTGATGATTCTGGCAAATGGTTTATCAATTTTGTTTATCTTCTCAAAGAACCAGCTTTTATGTTTATTGATCTTTGCTATCATTTCCTTCATTTCTGATCTGATCTTTATGATTTCTTTCCTTCTAGCTTTAGGGTTTTTTTTGTTGTTCTTCTTCTTCTTCTTTCTCTAATTCCTTTAGATGTAAGGTTAGGTTGTTTATTTGAGATTTTTCTTGTTTCTTGAGGTAGGAATGTACTGTTATAAACTTCTCTCTTAGAACTGCTTTTGCTGAATTCCATAGGTTTTGGGTTGTTGTGTTTTCACTGTCATTCGTTCTAAGTATTTTTTGATTTCCTTTTTGATTTCTTCAGTTATCTCTTGGTTATTTAGTAGTGTATTGTTTAGCCTCCATGTGTTTTTTATTTTTTACAGTTTTTTTTCTTGTAATTGATATCTAGTCTCATAGCATTGTGGTCAGAAAAGATACTTCATACCATCTCAATTTTCTTAAATTTATCAAGGCTTGATTTGTGACCCAAGATATGATCTATCCTGGAGAATGTTCCATGAGCACTTAAGAAGAAAGTGTGTTCTGTTGTCTTGGTTGCAATGTCTTATAAATATCAAGTCCATCTTATTCAATACGTTATTCAAAGCTTTTGTTTCCTTATTTATTTTCATTTTGTATGATCTGTCCATTGGTGAAAGTGGGGTGTTAAAGTCCCCTACTATCATTGTGTTACTGTCAATTTCTCTTTTTATGGCTTTAGCATTTGCCTTATGTATTGATGTGCTCCTTTGTTGGGTGTATAAATATTTACCATTATTATATATTTTTCTTGGATTGATCCTTTGATCATTATATAGTGTCCTTCTTTGTCTCTTGTAATAGTCTGTATTTTAAAGTCTGTTTTTTCTGATACGAGAATTGCTACTCCAGTTTTCTTTTGATTTCCATTTGTATTGAATATCTTTTTCCATCCCCTCACTTTCATTCTGTATGTTTCCCTAGGTCTGAAGTGGGTCTCTTATAGACAGCATATATATTAGTCTTGTTTTTTTATCCATTCAACCAGTCTATGTCTTTTGGTTGGAGCATTTAATCCATTTACATTTAAGGTAATTATCAATATGTATGTTCCTATTACCATTTTCTTAATTGTTTTGGGTTTGCTATTGTAGGTCTTTTCCTTCTCTTGTGTTTCCTGCCTAGAGAAATTCCTTTAGCATTTGTTGTAAAGCTGGTTTGGTGGTGCTGAATTCTCTTAGCTTTTGCTTGTCTGTAAAGGTTTTAATTTCTCTGTTGAATCTGAATGAGGTGCTTGCTGGGTAGAGTAATCTTGGTTGTAGGGTTTTCCCTTTCATCACTTTAAGTATATTCTGCCACTCCCTTCTGGCTTGCAGAGTTTCTGCTGAAAGATCAGCTGTTAACCTTATGGGGATTCCCTTGTATAGTATCTGTTGCTTTCCCTTGCTGCTTTTAATTTTTTTCTTTGTATTTAATTTTTAATAGTTTGATTAATATATATCTTGGTGTGTTTCTTCTTGAATTTATCCTGTATGAGATTCTCTGCACTTCCTGGACTTTATTGACTATTTCCTTTCCCATATTAGGGAAGTTTTCAACTATAATCTCTTCAAATATTTTCTCAGTCCCTTTCTTTTTCTCTTTTCTTCTGGGACCCCTATAATTCCAATGTTGGTGATTTAATGTTGTCCCAGAATTCTCTGAGACTCTCTTCAATTCTTTTCCTTCTTTTTTCTTTATTCTGCTCTGCAGTAGTTATTTCCACTATTTTATCTTCAGAGTCACTTATCTGTTCTTCTGCCTTAGTTATTCTGCTATTGATTACTTCTAGAGAATTTTTAATTTCATTTATTGTGTTGTTCATCATTGCTGTTTGGTCTTTAGTTCTTCTAGGTCCTTGTTAATTGTTTCTTGTATTTTCTCCATTCTATTTCCAAGATTTAGTATCATTTTTACTATCATTACTCTGAATTCTTTTTCAGGTAGACTACCTATTTCCTATTCATTTTTTTGTTCTGGTGGGTTTTTAGCTTACTCCTTCATCTGCTGTGTGTTTCTCTGTCTTCTCATTCTGCTTAACTTACTGTGTTTGGAGTCTCCTTTTCTCAGGCTGCAGGTTTGTGGTTCCTGTTGTTTTTGGTGTCTGCTCTTAGTGGGTAGGGCTGATTCAGTGGTTTGTGTAGGCTTTCTGGTGGAGTGGACTGGTGCCTCTTTTCTGGTGAATGAGGCTGGATCTTGTGTTTCTTGTGGGCAGGATTGCATCCAGTGGTGTGTTTTGGCATGTCTGTGAACTTATGATTTTAGGCAGCCTCTCTGCTAATGGGTGGGGTTTTGTTCCTGTGTTGCTTGTTGTTTGGCATAGGGTGTCCAGCACTGGAGCTTGCTGGTTGTTGAGTGGAGCTAGGTCTTAGCATTGAGACAGAGATCTTTGGGAGAGCTCTCACTGATTGATATTACATGGTACCGGGAGGTCTCTGCTGGACCAATGTCCTGAACTCGGCTCTCCCACCTCAGAGGCTCAGGCCTGACACCCGGCCAGAGCACCAAGACCCTGTCAGCCACATGGCTCTATAACTCTGTCTAGTGCAGTTTTTGCTTTGATAATTCCTATCCATGTGGAAAATGAATTATGTCCTACAGGACTCCACTGGAAGTGCCACTAGCATAAAGCCCAGGTCCTAAGTGATGCACTTTGGCAGGAATATCACACAAGTGATGCTGTGTTCTTCTTATTGCATCCTATCAGGGGTGTGCACAATTTCAATTTGTTTCATTCCTTGTGATGTTAACTTTGTTTGCTTGAGTCACTTGATGAAGATGGTCTCTGCCAGATTTCTTGGCACTCAGAATCTAAGATCCAGGTGCTAAGTGGGCTCCTTGCTTTGGGATGTTTCCACCCTCAGTCCCTCTCAATGGATAAACCTGAGATGATGGTGGCTTGGACGAGGGTGTCAGAGGTGATAAGAAGTGGGGTATTCTGGGGAATTCCCTGACAGTCCAGTGGTTAAGACTCTGAGCTTTCAGTCCCGAGGGTGCAGGTTTGATCCGCGGTCGGGCAACTGGAAGCTCTTGAGAAGAACCTGCTTCTAAACTCATTCAGATTGTTGGCAGAATCCAGTTTCTTGTGGCTACGGCTCCGAGGTCCTGTTTCCCGACTGGCTGGGAGCTGGGAACTGCTCTTTCCACAATGTTTTATGTCATTTATATCTCAATAAAGATGATTATGGCGGCTGAGAAGTCTCAAGGTCTGCAGTCAACAAGCTGAATGGAGACCCAGCAGAGCAGATGGTACAGTTGTAGTTTAAGTCTGAAGGTTGTGAGAACCAGAAGAGCGGATGGTATAAGTTCTACTCCAAAAGCTGGCAGGCTCAAGACCCAAGAAGAGCCAATCTGTCACTTCCAATCTCTTCAGCTTCCTACCCCAACTATAATGAATTCCCTGCTGTTTCCTTGAATCATTTGCCACATGACTTATTTTTATGACAAGATGAACAGCCATAGACACATTGTCAAAGATGAGGATTAATTACTGTCAACAGTGCTTGTCTATTTGCCAGTCCCTCTTCTATTCTATCATTCCTAAAATTAATCCTTATTTTGAATTTGAGATTTTTCATATCCTGCTTTATTTTTTAATCAATATATATGTAAAATTTTACTTATATTTGAGCTTTATATAAAATTGTCTTCTATTAATAGTCTTTGGGAACTTGCTTTCTCAACACAATATTTATTACTAATATTCACTTAGGTGACCCCTTTATTTTCACTGCTGTGTAATTATATAACTGTGTGAATTTTCTATAGTATGGTTACCCACTGGATCAGAGTCTGGGTTTGTTCCAATACATCACTCGAATACAATGCTATTCAATGATCCTATATTTTAGATGTCTCCAGGTACACAGATATTAAAGCTTTTCTTGGGTATATTATATAAGGATGAAATTACAATATTATAAGGTATATATAACTGTTCAACTTAACAATATAAATCCAAGAGTTTTTTTTTTCAGAGTAGTTTGTACATTCAACATCAAGAAAACTCTTTTATCCACATTCACTCCCACTCTTGTATTCTCAGATTTTTAAATTTAAAACAGGTAAATAAGTATAAACAGGTTTGTGTTTTTTAGTATTTTATTTTTATTTTATTCTCTCTTCATTTTCATTCTGATACTAGTAATGATATTTTAAATTCAAATCACTCCCATTCTTTCTTGATTTCTGGAGCAAAATAATTTCAAGATTATTATAGATATGTATTAAAATTTCCCGAGCTTCCCTGGTGGCGCAGTGGTTGAGAGTCTGCCTGCCAATGCAGGGGACATGGGTTCGTGCCCCAGTCTGGGAAGATCCCACATGCCGCGGAGTGGCTGGGCCCATGAGCCATGGCCGCTGAGCCTGTGCGTCTGAAAAAATTTTCCTTTTAAGTATTTGATTTGTAATATTTTCAACAAGTTGTTTATCAATTTCCATCAAAGAATATCACATATTGCATATCATATTGCATATCACATAGTGCATATCACATATGCACCCCACTGCTTAACAGTGTTTATTCTGTTTATAATTTTTTTTTTTTCTGTTTATAAAATGTACCACTTTTCCTTTCTGTGGGTGATGAAAGTTTTGATGTCTACTACCTAAAGCCATATTCAGAGTTTATGCAGTTAGTTAACTAGAGACCATGTGAGTGCTGGAAATTTTTGCCTATTAAAAAAAGCCACATGGATCCAAGAGGTTAGCTTATTCACAGTTCCTTCCTTTGGCCCTGTGAACAGTCAAAGACAACAGAGCAATTAAGTAAGTTTGAGGCTGCTTGTCTGACAGCACTGGCCAATACTGTAAAACTCCAAACTCAACATGGCTTTTTGCACTCTTGGCTAAGAAACCAAGTCTGTAGATATCTAAGGGGCCTAGATATATAAAAATTCTCTCTTCCTTATAAATGAATCCCTATTTCAGTAATACCTGGCTAGGGCTTGTCAAAATCAGATTCACAAATTCTTGCCAAAACAGTCAGTCCTTGCTCACTTAGATATTGTTTGCTCAGCAATTAAAACTAGTCAAGCACTCACGTAAAAAGGTAGTCAGTAGAAACTAACCATAAACCACCAAGCTCAAACTCATTTGGTGCATGTTTAGAACCAGCTCTTGTGATAAACAAGGATCCTTAATCTTAATATGTAACACTCTTCCCCTAAAGTTATTTCTTATCTATTTCTCACAGTGCCTGGCTAATTCACCAAAATGTGGAGGTCTCAGCAAATCAATTAAATAAGGCCTTTTCCTTCACTTCCACACATCAGGAGGAACTGAGAGTAAAGACTCTCCTCAGGGAAATGCAAAGTCAGGGAAACAGCAACTAGCAGATTAAGTGAAACTATTTGTCTTAAATATCAATAGCCTCTGAGTTAAGCATGTGGTCTTGATATAAGAATAGAAAAAAAGAAGTATCTTTAAATCCTGAATTTCTCTGGCATCCAGGATTCCTTCATACAAAATAAAACCAAACTCTTGGGACTGAATGAGTCTTAGAAGAGAAACTAAACAATTTGTGGCAAAGTACAAGGAATCATG
This sequence comes from Pseudorca crassidens, assembly GCF_039906515.1. Taxonomy (NCBI): domain Eukaryota; kingdom Metazoa; phylum Chordata; class Mammalia; order Artiodactyla; family Delphinidae; genus Pseudorca; species Pseudorca crassidens. The sequence continues at coordinate 125,976,404 of NC_090300.1, read as the reverse complement.
TTTCACATTGTGAACCAGCACAAAATGAGGTCATCTTAGATATCTCACTAAGAAGATACATACAGTACTTATTTCTGGAGTAAGATTCTCTGACCTGGAAGTTTCCTAAAATATAGAATAAAAAACTTTAGCTTTCTAGGCCAAATTGAGATATCAAATCATCTTAGCTCTGGGAAAAGTAGAACCTTAGCCCTTGGAAAATCTGTGTTAAGAAAAAGAAAAAAAAATGTATTAAAAAGTGTTTTTATATTGCATCCACTTCTTATAACCACTTTTCTTATCAATTTCTGTTTTTCATAACTTGAATTAATCAAATTAATTTCCTTTTTAAGGCATTTAAAAATAAAATTTATTTTCCATATTAAAGTTATTCAAATACAAATATCACATTTTTACAAAAATGCTTTGCAACATTAAGTGCCACTTATCTTATAAGTCATGTTTTCTTTTTAAGAATTCCACAAATAGTAAGGTAAAAATAGGTTGCTGCCTTGTACCTTCTGTGCTATTTTGGGGCAAACAGAAACAGGAGGAGAAGAGGACAAATGGGATACCCTTGATTTTAAAAAGTAGACTTTTTTTTAATAAGCAGCAAATTCTCTGCATTTCCAAAGGTGCTTTCCTGAGATATTTGTTTTGGAAATTGATATTTTATTCTTCTTTTCAAGTAAGCATGGTAAATGCTTTTATCTCAGTTCATATATGGAAACCATTCTAACAAATCATTTTCTTGCCTGATTTTGAAGATGACATCAGTTATGTATGAAATGCCCACTAAATGACTCATCTGTTTTAGTTGATTTTTGGCAATAGCTCTCAGCAATAGCTGTGCATTTGAATTACCAGGAGTGCTTTAAAAAATATACTGATGTGTGGATCTCATTGCATTTTAAAATCTCCCTTAGTTATTGAAATAAGCAGCCATATTTGAGAAACACTACTTCAGGGAAAACTTAGAAGAAATATAAAACTATATTTGAAAATATGGTATAGAAAAAAACATACTTTTAACAACCTTTGTAAAAATTTGTATTTATTTATTTTCTTTAGAATACTGAAGTACGTATTGTGGCTAGAATTTGGGCTGCACTTCACTGGAAAAAAAGAAAAACAGACGGAGGAAGACAAATCTACATGTGGTAGTAAGTAGTGAGTCAGGAGGTAGAAGGGGCAGAGGGAAGTGAGAACAACCACATAATTCCAGGCAAAAATGTCAAATAGTGGATGCTTGTTTTTTGTGGTCTCCTATGTCTCCTTTACAGACTTACATTTTGCCCAGTTACTTTCTCTCTTCAAATTTCTTTTTGACTTAATAAAATAGCACTACACTCATTGGAACTTCCTTGGTGGTGCAGTGGTTAAGAATCTGCCTGCCAATGCAGCGGACACTGGTTCGATCCCTGATCTGGGGAGATCCCACATGCCATGGAGCAACTAAACCTGTGCACCACAACTCCTGAGCCCGCATGTCGCAACTACTGAAGCCCACATGACTAGAGCCTGTGCTCCTCAACAAAAGAAGCCACCACAATGAGAAGCTCATGCACTGCAATGAAGAGTAGCCCCTGCTTACCGCAACTAGAGAAAAGTCCACACACAACAACAAAGACCCAGTGCAGACAAGAGTTAATTAATTAAATAATTTTAAAAATCCACTCATTGCCCAAATTCACACATGCTTGAAAAATTCACTTTTCTTTTTTTCCATTATCATACACTTTATTAAGATGCCCATTTTCTTCTATTTAGCTCAAGATGTTAGAAGGAAAACAGATAACTAAACTAAGCTGTATAAAATCTGACAGACCTTTAAATTCCCATATTATTTATGTTAAAAATTGAGCACATGGATTGGACATACAACTCAACATCAAAAAAACAAACAACCCGATTAAAACATATGTGGAAGAACTGAATAGATATTTTTCCAAAGAGGAAATGCAGATGGCCAACAGGCACATGAAAAGATGTTCAACATTACTAATCACCAGGGAAACGCAAATCAAAACCACAATGAAATATCGGAATGACTATAATCAAAAAGAACACAAATAACAAATGTTGGCGAGGATGTGGAGAAAAGGGAACCTTTGTACACTGTTGGGGAGAATGTAAATTGGTGCAGCCACTGTGGAAAACAATATGGAAGTGTCTCAAAAAACTAAAACTAGAAATACCGTATGACCCAGCAATTCCACTCCTGGATATATATATCTGAGAAAACAAAACAAAAACAGTAATTCGAAAAGATACATGCACCCCAATGTTCATAGCAGCATTATTTACATTTGCCAAGATATGGAAGCAACCTAAGTGTCTATCAACAGAGGAATGGATAAAGAAGATGTGGTGTACATATATATACAATGGAATACTACTCAGACATAAAAAAAATAATGAAATTTTGCCATTTGCAGCAACATGGATGGACTTGGAGAGCATTATGTTAAGTGACATAAGTCAGACAGAAAAAGACAAATACTGTATGATATCACTTATATGTGGAATCTAAAAAATGCACCATCTAGTGAATAAAACAACAAAAAAGAAGCAGACTCAGAGATGAAGAGAAAAAACTAGTGGTTACTAGTGGGAAGAGGGAAGAGGGGAGGGGCAATATAGGACTAGGAGAAAACAAAGGGGGTTATTATCGAATTATATGAAATCATCTGTGTGAAACTTTTGAAAATTGTAAAGCACTATAGAATTTAAAGAATCTTTCGTTCAATAAAATTTTTGTTTTAATTGGAAATCTTGTTAACTTAAGTCAAAATATTGACAATATTTGAGCTAAGATAATAAAACAACATAAAAAACATAGAATTTGATGGTTAGAAAACAGTTTGGGTAAGAAATATTTCTTAATTAAAAATATTTATTGACTATTAACTATATCCCATGTACCAAAATAGGTAATAGCGATACATAAATGAATAATAAAAGTTTGTAATTTAAGAGTACTCCCTGAATTTAGGTCCTGGATTTAGGAAATTTGTGATTTAGTAGGAAAAGTATGCAAGTAAACCGTTGAGTTGAATACAGTGTAAAGAAGATAAACGATTTGTTTATCACACCAGTTGGTAAAATGGTTAAGTTTACTTCTACATATTGGTAAATTAAATGTTATACTTGTTTAAAGGAAAATTATTAATAAAGCAGAACAAATTTTTCTGGATTACATTATTTTGATAATCTGAGAACATGTTTAGTTTTACTCTCTTAAAATGAGAAGGTAAAATTGAAATATCATGTATTTAATAAAGTGCATTATTAAACACTGTGAATTTGCCATCGTTAAATGTTCCCTTCTGTAATCCTACATCGTGTTTCTACATTTAATCTTCATACAGACTTATTGTTTGCAGCTGAAAGAAAAATAAAGAAAAATGTAGAAACACTGAGGTGAGGGGAGGAAGATAATTTGATGACAGTGGAGGAAATGTAGACTTTAAAAAGTGTTATTTATGTGGGAAGAATATGTACTTTTCAATAAGTGTATGCATAGTTATCAAATTAAAAGGCAAGCTGTCATAATGCGAAAGAGTATACAATTTACAGGTAGAAAAATCTAAGAATTCAATTTAGTAATAATAATAATAACAATAATAATAAATGGATCCCTTTTCTGTTTTCTAAAGTCATTTCAAAATATTGTGTCTCAGTCAAACATGAGACTTTTTTGTTGATAGATACATAAATATCATACATATAAAAACATGTTTCTGTAGATACTTCTAATATAATCTTGCATTTGATTATGTTTTTGGAGTTAATTCTCATTTTTAAAAAAATATTACTTAATAATTATAAAAAGGTACAGATTAATACTACATAGAAAATTCTGCTTCTCAAAATAAAATAATTTTCAAGTTATAGTCTTATACTTCTTTGAATTTAATCACAGGGCTCTCTCAAATGCTTTCCTATCCTATTTACATATTCAGACCTGTAATATACAATAAGGCAAAATGTCCAATGAGTCAGATTTTATTTATAGACAATAAAATCCAAATAATAAAATGAATTAATAAAATATTTTTTAGCGAATTTTGTCTATGACAACTTTTGTTAGATTTGATGAGGTGTTATTTATTAACTGAGATGGTGCTCCCATATCATCTCCTGATAGGCTCTGGAATATCACTGAAGTTCAAAGAAGCATTTTTTTTCATTTAGTTTAGAAGAAAAATTTTGTATCATCATTATTCTTTTATGACATATCAAAACTTTCTCTTTCACTTTAGGAAGTTCAGGGTCCTGTTACCCAATGCATGTCCAACGTAAAGAAAAACCAGAGAATCTTTCAGAAACTATAGTTTTGTATCAGTATGTCACATTTTTTTTGGTAATTGAGGTAAAATTTTATATGGCATACAGTGTGATGAATTTTTATATTTGCACACACCTGAATAACTTACACTGGTACAAATATATAGGCAATTTACATCATCTTAGATGAAAAAATCTATCATGTCCCTTCCTAGTCAGCCCTCATCTTCACAACTCCTCAATAACTATTATTTGAACTTTCATCCTGTCTGCAGTTCATGTAGATGAAATCATGCAGCGAGTATTCTTTTCTCTCTGCTTCTTCTGCTCAGCATGTTGTTAGGATCACCTATGTTGTTGCAAATATGGTTTTGTTTTTCCCCTTTTGATGATTCAGTAGAGTTCCATGGTATTGTTATATCACAATCCATTTATTGCTTATCCCTTCTCCTTGCTACGTATTTGGATTGTTTCCAGCTTGGGCTATTATGAAAAATATTATTTTCTATAAATCTTTCTGTGTAAAACTATATTTATTTTATACACATATTCATTTTTCTTGGGGATGTCATTATTTCCAATTTAGACCATTTTCATAGGGGTTAAGAGCTCTCCCGGGACTTCCCTGTTGGCACAGTGGTTAATAATCCGCCTGCCAGTGCAGGGGACACAGGTTCGAGCCCTGGTCCAGGAAGATGCCACATGCTGTGGAGCAACTAGGCCTGTACGCCACAACTACTGAGCCTGCGCTCTAGATCCTGTGTGCTATAACTAATGAGCCCACGTGCTGCATCTACTGAAGCCCGTGCACCTAGAGCCCATGCTCCACAACAAAAGAAGCCACCGCAGTGAGAAGCCCGTGCACCACAACACAGTACACCCGCTCGCCACAACTAGAGAAAGCCCACATGCAACAACAAAGACCCCATGCAGCAAAAAATGAATAAAATAAATTAATTAATTTTTTAAAAAGAGCTCTCTCAATGTGATTATAATTTGCAGTTCCCAGATAACTAATTTAATATTTTAGAGCAATAAGTTAAATGATACTTGTTTGGTGATGTGTGACAGATGAAGCCAGGCTAAGTTATGGTTATTAAGCACAACTTTTGGTGTCTCATCAATGTCCTTATGGTACATGTCCCTCAGTTCCTGGCATTATAAGATTAGATAATATTTGGAACTGTAGCATCTGACCCGTGTATAAACGGGAAGGACCAGAACAGTGAATTAAAGTCATCCACAGTACTGACATTTTCATTCTGATGAATTAATTATAGGACCAATTACTCCTACACTTCTTATTTTATTTTATTTTTTATTCTGTTCTATTCTATTCTATTTTTTACATAGACATTTCTTCAAAGAAGACATACAGATGACCAAGAGGCACATGAAAAAATGCTCAACATCGTTAGTCATTAGAGAAATGAAAATCTTATTACATTTTAAAATCAGAACCTTATTATTTAACTTGCTTTTCAACAAGTATTCTGTTACCTGACACTGAAAGACCTTTAACCTGGGGATAAAGATGGGAAAAGAGTGGGGCTTAGAGAGGCTTCATAGTTTGAGGGAGGAAAGTTATAGCAAATAGAAGAAAAACAGAAATAGAGTTACAGATATAGAAGACAAACTTATGGTTACCAGGGGGTAAGGGGTGCGGAAAGATAAATTGGGAGATTGGGATTGACATATACACACTACTATACATAAAATAGATAACAAATAAAGACCCTACAGTATGTATAGCACAGGGAACTCTACTCAATACTTTGTAATGACCTATATGGGAAAAGAATCTTAAAAAGAGTGGATCTATGTATATAATTGATTCATTTTGCTGTACACCTGAAACTAACACAACATTGTAAATCAATTATACTCCAATAAAAATTAATACATATATGTATGTATGTATGTATATATATATATATATATATACACATATATATTATATATATATATAAGATAACAGCAGATCAAGGACATCTCAGCTAATACAATGCACTGAGGAAACAATGTTAGAACCAGATGACATGATGTCCCAACCATATATGTCTCTTTGGATGAACGTAAGGAAATATATTGATCAAATATCAGCAGCTCCTCTGTCAATGCACTGACCGTGTGTCCACTTTTTCATAATTTTTATCTACCCTGTGAAGAAAGGGAAGAGGGAAAGCTAGGTTAACTGAGAAAACTCTTATTAGATTATTCTTACATTGAATTACCATACTGGTTACAGTTGACGCTCATGTTAGCATTAAGTTCAGGAGAAGAAATTTAGAGTTGTATTTTTGTACACATTTGCATTCTTAAGTTTGTACTTTCTGTGTATGTTCTCCTGTAGTTTCTTTAAGGCCAACTCAAACAAGCACTTAGATTTATCTCCTATCTCTAGATCCATCTATAATGAGTTTTATTGAAATTAAATGCATTAGGTGTTGTAACTCAGATGCTATTACATTTTTGATGGCATCATAAAAAATGCAAACTGCCAAACTTTAGCTCTCATTTGGAATTCAAAGGCCGAAAGATTCAGGTTTTACATAAAAATCATTAATGTAAATCCCCATATTGTCTTTAATATTGTGGAAAAAGAATATCCTCTTTCAACTCACCTTTTCACACGTGAATTTCTGTACTTAAAACAGCCTCACTTTTTCAAATCTGAAATGGTGATTGCTAAGGATAGATACTGACACATTCCCAGTAGTTCACAGTTGGCTTACATTAGGCTGGCATTCTGCCCCTCGACTGCTTGTTACTAAGAAAGAAAGAGAAGGCTGTCTGGAGTTAGACCACTTTTTTTTTTACTAAACAGAACTTTACTTTGATGGCACCTTGGATTGTAAGTAGTTGTCAGCTGACTCGAGTCATTCCTGGTACAGATTCACTGTCAATCAGCAGAGGATACACACAAACTTCTGAAAAAAGAACTTTGAGAAAATCTGGTTAAGATGAACATTCATTATCAAAGATCGGTTTAAAATGGAGTGATGTAAATTTGGAGTTGTACTTGGAGGAATATGTAAAAGAGATCACTTATTAGCAGCAACATCAAGGGCCTTAAAGGTTTTACAAAAATATATAATAATTTCTCTGATTTCATCTTTCTTCCTTCCCCTTAGTGAAGATTTCCTCTTTGCTTGTTTCTTACACATGTATCTTCCTTTTCTCTCCTATCTTCTTCTGATTTCTTTGGGAACGTTTTGTGTTTTGTATACTTTCCATAATATTTTCATTTATTCTCCTTTATTTCGTTTTCCTTCTGTAGGTTCCCTTTGCTCCTTAGTGAGTTATACTCAAACAGAGCTGGAATCCAAAAGAGATGTATGTCAGTAAACTAACATGTGTAGTCCTCTGAAATAAATAAGGAATTATTTGGTCACTGCAATTATATAGTAGGAAATGTACAAATAGAAAAACCAATTGATTGCATGATGTAACAATAATATACCTATACCCTATGAATAGAAGTCCTGAGATATTTTGGAAATTAGACTGAGAGAGAAAAAAAGGAAGAGATGTGTTAATAGTATTTTCACTATTAAATTTACAGTGTTTGACTATATAATGGAAACTAGATTGTGTCCAAGAACAGGATCAAAATTGGACTCAGAACCTAAAATAAAATGCAACTATCTTGCAAATAAATCAGTGTCAACAAAAATATTTACCTCAATGCTTTTGCACACAATATATGTTTCATTTAATCTTATTTAGAGATAAGTATTGATGTTATATCAATAATTGCCAAATGTCATTATCAGCCCTTTGGAAGGTGATGGGGCAGTGTCATAAAGAAATTATGTAATAGGTTGAAATGCAAAAGGAATAGCAATTTATACACAGAGAGTGAAGAAAATTAGAGGTATTTCAAATTCCCTATCATTCAACTCTTGATATCCTCAGTTCAAGCAGAGGCTAGACTATTCCACTAGTTAGTTATAAAACAAAAAAAGTATTTAGAACTCAAATTACCAAATATTTATTATCTATTATTCTCAAGGTACTATTATATGGGTCATAAAAAATTTTAAATTTGGGAATATGAAACAAGTAGATAATAAAGTAATAATAATTTCATAGTATAAAACTTTCATTATTCAGTATATGAGTATTTGTGGCAGTAGTCATGCAGAAAAGATGAGTTTTTATTTAAAGGCTAGAGAAATGACTGTGAACTGGCTGATGGGATATTTTAGAACTGACCAAGCTTATCTTTTTGATTATTATTAATATTATCTTAATGAAATGAAAATGAGATTGTTTATTGTAGTTTGGGGTGTCTCAGTTCAAGTAGAAGCTAATTTATATTTGCCAGTTATATAATCTGGTCTTCTATACATGGAGTATATTATTGACAAAACGGGAAGAAAAAACTTATATCACCTTCTAAATATGCTAACCAGGAGGATTTACAGTTGTCACTCTTTGGCATTCCAAAAGGAAAGTTAGACTTTAGGTGTTGTATATTTTGGAATGAATTTTGGAAAAAAAAAAAAAAAAAACACCTAAAAGTGAATTGGATGATCTGTTTCTCAAGTATTCTGTTATCTATGAGAAAGGATTTTGCTATATCCTCCTGGCTGCTTCCACCACCCACCACTCTTAGTATTTCTTTAGGAGTAGGATATGTTAACCGGTATGGGTCAGAGTCTTCATCCAGATTTCTCAACTAGCTGAAGTTAGGGACACTCCCACTCCACCACCCCGCCACATGCACACACACACACATATACACACTCTAAAGTAGTAGAGAGTAGCAACGTGGGTAAATAATGTCTATTCTACAACTGTAAACATTCCTTTGCATGGGCTATTTTAAGAATAATAAGTATGAAAACCATTTTTTAAAAATCTCATATAAGCTAGATCTTTATCAGTTAAACAAAACAAAAGCATATGATAGTTCTACGTCTGCTAATTCTTTGTTGCTTCTCAACTGACTCCAAACTTGATGGGAAAGAGTGATTCTCCACATTCATATTGTGATTCAAAATTATAAAATATTAATCCACAGATTTAATTTCTCACAACTTTCACTGCATTGTCAAAAAAATCTTCATTTTATGACTATCTCTTTCAATTACTTTTTGATTTAGAAATCAAATACATGAAATAAATAAATGAAAGTGATATGGCTAAGTTTTTAACATGCTTATGATACCACAGTGGTGGCATAAATCACAGTAAATAATCTATAACATTACTTTGTTTTCCTTTCTTTAACATTGAGTGCATAATAATCTACGGAAATCTTACCAGGAAGTCAGTATTCAAACAAAGCATTGTACTTTAATTTTTATTTGAGTTGATGCAAAAGATGGTAGGCACGTAAAAGTGACGTGAACTCTAACAGCATTTAAAAGATTTTTTTCACAAAGTTAAATATATGAAGTTGTGAACTATCGAATTATTTTGCACACATCAGTAGTGTCTAATGAACTCAGTGGTTATTCATAAACCTAGACAGAATTAGGGTAGACAGAGGAAGGCTTAAGATCCCACATGTGTTTTAGAGAAATATGTATTTTTCATATTGCCATTTAATGTAATGAAATGATGAAGCTAAACCAAGTAACACAATAAAAAATACTCCAAACTATTTAACACTCCTGAAATGAAACTTCAAATCATTTTCTGCCTCACTCTTTTTTTTTCTCCATTTACTTCAAAATCAACTGTACCCTTCTAGATAAGTTTGAAGTTGGTATTATTATTATTCTTATATCATAAACTGAAAAATTGAGGTGGAAATACCTTTTATTTCCCAAAGACACACAGCAAGTTAACGAAACATAAATAATGAAGGAGAAATATTGGAGAATTTTTATTGCTCTAGTTCTATCCTTTTGCTCATACTGAATCATTTCATAGTATTAACCACTTAACATAACTGAGTGAATTAAAGAAACTCATAAATATCCCTCAGGACTCAGCACAGAAAAGGCTTACTGAAAAGAAATAAAATTATAGTTAGGCATTATTATTATTAATTTTAATGTTGAAATTCATTATACACACAAAAGAGTAAGATTTACTTCAATGTCATTTTATGTATCAAGCATTTCATATGTAACAAAATTATTTTAGTCAAAAAATTAGAGATAATTTGTCAACACAATATTTTTTACAAATTAATTTAAGAATTATGCATAACATGTATTTTTTTGAATTCGTGTTTTTGCTTTTTTCCAATATATATCCAGGGTTAGAATTGTCAGGTCATATGGTAGTCCTATTTTTAGTTTTTTGAGAACCTCCATACAGTTTTCCACAGTGGCTGCACCAACTTACATTCCCACAGTCAGTGTACAAGGGTTTCTTTTTTCTACATCCTCGTCAACATTTGTTATTTGTAGTCTTTTTGATAATAGCCATTCTGACAGGTGTGAGATGATATCTCATTGTGGTTTTGATTTGCATTTCCCTGATGATTAATGGTGTTGAGCATCTTTTCATGTGTTTGTTGACCATCTTCATTTCCTTGTTGGAAAAATATCTATTCAGGTCTTCTGCCTATTTTTTATTCAAGTTGTTTTTTTTTATATATTGAGCTGTATGAGCTGTTTATATATTTTGGGTAGTAATCCCTTATTGGTCATACCATTTGCAAATATTTTCTTCCATTCAGTAGGATGTCTTTTCATTTTGTAGATGGTTTTCTTTGCTGTGCAAAAGCTTTTAAGTTTAATTAGACCCCATTTGTTTATTTTTGCTTTTATTTCCTTTGCTTTAAGAGACAGATCCAAAAAAATATTGCTGCAATTTATGTCAAAGAGAGTTCTGCCTGCATTTTCCTCTAATTTTATGGTTTCTGGTCTTAAGATACATGCATCCCAATGTTCAAGCAGCATTATTTACAATTGCCAAAATATGGAAGCAACCTAAGTGTCCATCAACAGATGAATGAATAAAGAAGAAATGGTATATATATATACAATGGAGTACCACTCAGTCATAAAAAAGAATAAAAAATTGCCATTTACAACAACATGGATGGACTTGGAGGGTATTATGCTAAGTGAAATAAGTCAGACAGAGAAAGTCAAATTCTGTATGATATCACTTATATGTGTAATCTAAAAAATACAACAAACTAGTGAATAAACAAAAAAGAAGCAGACTCACAGATATAGAGAACAAACTAGTGGTTACCAATAGGGAGTGGGAGGGGGAGGGGCAATATAGGGATAGCAGGTTAAGAGACATGAACTATTATGTACAAAACAAGCTACAAGGATATAGTGTACAATACAGGGAATAGAGCCACTATTTTATAATAACTATAAATGGAGTATAACCTTTAAAAATTGTGAACCACTATACTGTTTACCTGTAACATATAATATTGTACATCAACTATACTTCAATAAAAATAACAATTATATACAACATTACAAAAATTGTTTTAAAACTATCTTGTTTTTATCTCTATGAAGTCTATGGCCTCTACCCTTACATAATTGAAGGTCACCTATAATTTCTTCTCTAGTTTTGATATTCTTTGGTCACTCTGTACAACTCAGTTGCTCCCTCCTTGTTGATACTGTTGTCTGTGTTGGTATTTAGGGCCCTGTGCTACCTTGAATCCCCTCGTCCTTCTTCTGTTTCTCTTTCTCCAATTCTATTTCTGTTTTGGATTACTTTTGACAATGCTCTGAAAATGCGGGTGATTCAGCATTAGGTTTTTGGCCATCTGTTCTTTCATTTTTGTAACCATCCTTGAGAGCTTATCTATTCTCACAGCTTTAGAAATCAATTCTCTAGGGATGATCCTAAACCTTATCTGGCATTCAAATTTCTTCTAAATTCTAGGGCCAGACTTTTCACTGTTTCATGAACTTTTTCACTTGGAAGTCTTACTATAATCCCACACTCAAGGGTCCTAAAACAAAAGTTAAGTCTCTTCTTGATATCTTGCCCTCTCTCATTTATGTTATCAATTTTCAGATTAATAATTTTCAATACCACAGTTTTAACTTCAAGGCTATTTCATCACTTTTTCATGATTCTGTCAAATTCAGTGTCACAATTATTTATCTAATTTTATATTAACCCCTTTTTACAACTGTAGTTAAACCACTTTCCATTAAACACAAGTGATTACATAACTTTGTCTATATCTTCACTGTGATTACTAATTTTAAGATATAAGTCACTAAGGACTTCCTAGCTGCCTATAAAATATGCCGTAATCTATTAATTTTAGGCTCTAGTCCCATCACACTTACCACTGTCCTCTGTTAAATATCTTTCAGTATACAACCATCATGACATTTTCACAGGGCACTACTTTATGTAAATTTTACCCTCACTGCTTTAAAATTTTAAATAAAATTTTATTTTAGAGAAATTCTATTTACATGCTCTATATCTTATTTATTTTAGTTATTATTTTTTAAAATTTTGAATCCCTAGAATTAAAAATTTTTCATCCTTAGAATACAAGCTCTAATAGAGCAGAAATTATGGTCTATTTTATTTGTTTATGTTCCCCAAGGCCTAAAAAATGTCAAGAACATAGTAGGTGTCAAGAACTGTGAAGGGACTGAGATTTTATTCTCCTTTTAAGTTAGAGAAGACCCCTGCATTAAAGAAAAAGGGTTTTTTTTTTGTTTTTTGTTGTTTTTTTAATGCATAGCAAAACAGACATCGTGAGCTCCATGTTTGCTCTGGTTCCCTGTGCCTTCCAGGTCTCACAGCAGTGACTCAGAGGGGCCTAGCTGGGTGTAGCACATGCAGTGTTTTTGCTCACATCCAAAGAACTCCAATTTCAGAAAATGCCAATCTTTACCAGTGATGCAAACCTGCCCAACCTTTGCCCCAGAGAGAGACATTAACTTTATTATTGTGGCCAGCAGACAAATCTCTCTGCTCTAGAGAAAGACACCATCTCTATCTTTTAAGGTGGTTCACTCTACAGGCTGCCTTGAAAATACAGTCTGGAACAAAAGCTGTCAGTGCTTTTGCTTGCAAGATGTTCAGAAACATAAGGGACCCATAGAAAATTGTCTCCCAATAGGTGGTGCTCTAAAAATATTTTTAGTCTGAATGAATAACATAAACTCTGGATTTTACTTAAGTGGCCACCTTTATCTTGTTTCCCTCCCTTGAATTTACTACTGCCTCCTGTATCTTTGATTTCATTTTCAGCAGTCTCTTCCTTCTCTTCTAATACTGAATATTCTCTTCATTTTTTAAGGCTGATTTCAAGTTCAGGTCTAACCAGACATAGCCTATTTTCTTTGTCCTCTGAATTTAATAGTGACTAATGCACAGTTTAACCCATTCCACCCCTACAAATATATATGTTATTGTAATTAGGGAAAACTGAAAGGAAAGCAATGATTATGCTTCAAAATAAATCAGTTCCTTAAAATTAAACTTCTTCCTGCACAGTGTTCTGCTAATACCAAATTATTCTTTAAATTTTACTTCAGTGGGAAAATTGCTTCTATATTCAAGTGCATTTCATCCTATTCAAAGGTAAATATCTGCAACACTACATTAACTAATGTGGAAAGGAACCTCCAGATAACAAGTATTACTCCTAATAAATAAATCAGTCGATATTTATAGCTTCAGATAAGACAATCCGTCACAAATAAGCCACCGCTCTCTCCTCCATCTAGAAAGGAAGTCAAGAGGTGGGGCTCACCATAAAGTTGGGTGAAGATCATCCTTTTAACTCAGAGGATGCTTCTCCAGGGGCTTGAAATCTAGCTAACGAATGTAATCTAAGAAAACTGAAATAATTATAATCCTGTAAAATGAAGGAGCAGAAGAATTCTAAATGAGGTTACAGAGATTACCAGCAAGAGAGTTCAGAGAAGGGAGTCACTGATGTTGGAAGAATAGACTAGGAGTTGACTTTATTACAATGTGCACTGAAAAGAAAGGAAGAGAGATGCTAATCTTATCTAAATCTTTCTCTGTCAATGATGCATTACTCGTTGGATTCTATAAAGAGGTTTTCTGGTGAAATGCCACTTTTTAAGCCTCTATTCTAAGAAAAATAGTATGAAATCCAGTTCATTTTTATGACATTCAAGTATTAAAGGAAAAAAAATCTTAAACTTCAAGGGGCATTAAGTACCTGTTCTAATCTTCCTTCAGGTAAAGAAGAAAGTATCTCTCTGATTAATCTTTTAAAATATATATCTCCTTGTTTCTTTATAAATTAGTTTGGGCTTATATTATAGGCTACTTGATAAATTTCTATTAACACTCTTATTTGATTAATTTTTAAATGAGTTTTTGTATAATCAATGTTATCTGTGTTAGAGCTTAATATTACTCTTTTTTCATATTGCTGCCTGAACTATCGTGTACTCTTAGAATTATTAAATGAATAATAAAACTCAATATTTCCATTATGATCATATAAAAATATTAACTAGTGGTACTTGAAGAAAATTAGGCTATTACTTTTTCAATGCCAATAAATATAAATATAAGAAAATACAATTAACAATAATTTACTTCAACCCATTTCATCTCTAAAATTACATATATATTTTGTGAGTAGAGAATGATGGACAAGCATCAATGCATTATGCCCCAATAGAAGTCCTTTCTTGATCTTAGAATTTTTGTTGTTATAGTGATCTATTAATACGTAGCAGTCATACCAGATTTGCCTTTAATTTTACTTCAGTAGAAAAATTGCCACTATATCTAGTGCATATCATATTTTTGGTAAATATGATGTTAGAATATTTTCACTGATATGTGGTAGTAAACTCTAGATAAGCCTGTATTTATAATTTATTTCTAATAAATAAATTAACTGATAACTTTTGTAGATTAAGAAAGGACAGTCTGTCACAAATGAGCCTCTGTATTCTCTTCCATCTAGGAATGAAGTCAAGGGGAGGGGCCCACCATGAGGATGGTAAACTGAGAGATTGTCCTCCTAATTGAGAGGGTGCTTCTTTATTGACTTGTTGCAAAAAAAAGAATGATTCACAGTAACTAGGGCTTCTATTTTGTCTCTTTCTTTTGTATATTAATGTAAGATGCTGAATTTTGTTTTAGTTCTTAGACATAATTAGGACAATAATCATGTGAAACTGTGAACATATACTTCAAGTATGTGCTATTCATTTCAGAAATTAAAATTTGCTTCACTGGAATCAAGTCATCAAAATAATAATATTTTCCACATAAAATAATTTAGATTTCCTCCTTTTATCCATTATCTGAAACTAAAAAATTCTATTTGGGGGCTTCCCTGGTGGCGCAGTGGTTGGGAGTCTGCCTGCCAATGCAGGGGACATGGGTTTGCGCCCTGGTCTGGGAAGATCCCACATGCCGCGGAGCAACTGGGCCCGTGAGCCACAACTACTGAGCCTGCGCATCTGGAGCTTGTGCTCCGCAACAAGAGAGGCCGCGATAGTGAGAGGCCCGCGCACTGTGATGAAGAGTGGCCCCCGCTTGCCACAACTAGATAAAGCCCTCGCACAGAAACAAAGACCCAACACAGCCATAAATAAATAAATAAAATTTTTTTAAAAATACTATTTGATCTTTTCATTTTTTAGCTTTAAAAACAGTTGCTGCTCCAGTTTTCATGGTATTTTAATTTCTATTTGCTTTCATGCACGCCAAAAACTTAATGTAATACATAACTGCACAATCTGAAGAAAGAAATGCCTGTGTCCTGACCAAATTCTTTAAGAAAGGAAGAAATAAGTGAATCTTGATTCACATTTGTGCTGTTTTCCTTTTAGTAGAATGAATCTACTGTTCTGAATTTTGTGTTATTTAATGCCTTGCTTAACATTACTCATTTGTCTCATAGGTAAATATGCCCAATAATATATTGTTTAATTTTGCATTGTATGACTACACGTAAGTCAATATCTGTTTTACAGATATTCAGTTTGTGCGTGTGTGGTGTTGTTGTTGTTGTATTATGAACAGTGCATACTGTGCATGGCTTCTGGTATACAAGACTATATCCTGGAAACACAATTGCTGAATAATAAGGAACGTATGTACAAGTTCCGCTTTATAAGGTAATGAAATGACAAACTGTTTTCTAAATGGCCGTACCAATTTGTCCTCAGCAGCGTGTCCATATGTCCATTGTTCCATACGTCATCAACAATTAGATTATGACACTATTTTTTTTTTCCAATCTGGTAGTTAAACTTATTTTCTGAGTCCACTTATGAATTATATTTGATTTCTTCAGGGATATGAAATGTTATTTTCACCATACATCAGAAATTCATACATAGCACTCTTTTTGACTACTTTCTTCTCTGTTCGTTTGGTCTCTTTGTTCATCCCTGTGCACACTGTCTTGGTTACCATGGCTGTACAATACCTTGTTATTATGTATAGCAAGGGTCTTTCAAAACTTTTGTTTGTTCCATCTTCTTGAGTTATTAACCCAAAGGTTACTGTGAATTAATATTTGGTAAAACAGATGGAAACCTGAAATTTAAGTCAATAAGGCAAATTTTCAAACATATTTCTGTATACCTTAATTTGTAGATTTGTAGATTTTGACATATATCTGCTTTCCTTACAATATGAAACCAATAGCCGAATTTTCTAATATAATAAACTATGACTGAAAAAACTAAATCCTAATTTTAACATAACTTCTTATTCCATTTCAATGTTCCATTCTTCTACCAAAATAATCTTTCAATTAAAAACTATTCATTTATTGGTGGGCATTAGATACTTAAGCAGACATCAATGATGAGAATAAAGGGTGAAGACTAGAAAGACTATGATCATTAAAATAAAACCATGCAGTTTACACTGTAATCAAGCTCAGGGCTGTAAATATCTACTATGCTAGAGACTTTTATGATTTGTGATCTGGGTTGAAATCCTATGAAATTATCCTATTTTGAGTTTACCCACAGAAAGTCAGTGGCTATAGTGCAGTAATACTTCACATTGTTTCACTGTTTGTCTCTCCATTTAATAAAGAGAAACTGCCCACAGCTTACATAGTTTGAACAGACCAAGGTAGAAAAGGTATCATTTTGCATATAGTTTCTGTTATAGAAATAATGGCTTAACACAACATTTGAGATTTGAAAATACAAGTAAGATGGAAAAAAGGAAACAAAGCTGTCTCTGTTTCCCCATTTAAAGTAAATATAAAATATAAATTCAGATTGTTCCTCTAGTCCATGGTTTATTACTCTGCAGTATGTAAAAATCTTGATTATACAAATTAATATAACTTTGCCTGGTCCCAAATTAAACACAGATATTTATGAGAAAAGATGACTGTTCTTAATTTTTTAACTCAAGATAGCTTTTGAGCTGTCAACTACTGTACTTTTTAGGTTAATTTAGATTTATATATAATCCTTAATGAATGTGCACGGGCTGAAAGAAGAACTCAGTAATTACTTTCTCTAATTATCTATTTTAATTATATTCTAGCTATATGCAAAAAGGAAGCAATCTAGCAGATCTGTATTTAAGAAAACTAAAATCAAGGCTTCCTTTATATGGATGCTTTCCTTAAAGATAGTTGGGTAGATACTGCCAAAGCTTATTAATCCCTCACCCCCAAAATTGAGATTTAACTTGTTAATAAGCAAAAATCTCATTTTAAAAATGGGTTATTTAATGGAAATATGGTGTGGCACAGCCCTGTCATTTTCTCAATTATTAAACATTATTTTTCAAGAATGGCACAAAATATCAGCCTTATTCTATAGCACATAAGCCTCCCATTTTCAATATGTGTATCTTATTTAATCAGTTTCCAAAGGAAATCCATAAATGTACACTTTCCCATCAAACTGATTACATTGTATTATAATTATCTTTGAATTTATTCTAAATAATAAAATAGTTTAAATGTATGAATTACTGCTCATAAATTGTTAGGCAAACATAAGAATTCTGAATAAGTGTTAAAAACATAGTTTTTTAATATATATACCTATGTATATATTTAGCATAGCAACAATTATATAAAATTATAACATTTATAGATAAGGCAACTTTTTAAAACGTAGTTTTTCTGTCTCTAAAATTGTTCTAGCAGAGCCTGGTTAATCTCGGTAAAAGGGACGTGTGCACAATCATTGGGTTAAAAGACTTCAAATATCCCTTTAATAAACATATGACAATAATAATTATACTAACAACAATAGAAAACAGACAATAAAGCTACCATCATTGAACACTTAATTTTTAACATTGTCTTGAGTACTTCAGAACTATTGCCTTATTTAATACCCATGGTTACACAAGTGTAGTCTTCACTAAGTTGATTTTTCCTGTGATTGAATTGAAAATGAGGGAAATCAATTACATGCTGAAAATCACACAGATGGTAGAGGTCAGAGGTGGGTGGGATTCAAATTGAGATAACTGTTTCTATAAGCTCATGCCCTTTCTCTAACACTACTCATTATTCTTCTCATTTGCTCAGATTTCTAGTAAATATGATTGTTATAAATATAGATATATATAGACACATAAATAATATACATACAAGCATGCTATGAAATATGCATTTTAAAATACTTTTGGGTTTTGGCTTTTTAACATCTGAAAAAAAGATATAAAAATAACATTTATTTCCATTAGAATTTTTTAAACGTTCTAAATTGTCTGTTTCTTACAATTACTTTTCAGAAATCTCTTCTTCTGCATTTTTTCAAGTTTATTGGCAGTAGTGTAAAAAATAAAGCTGTTTTAAATCACTACCAACACCTAAAAATTTAAATATATATTTATTATTATAACCACTGCTATACCATGTAATTGTTCACAGGTGAATACAACTGTATGATTTTCCTCTAGGTGAAATTTTTTAAGTGGAATCACTTTATCAAGACACTCTCTGCAATATCAAATATTGATACATGTTGTCAATTTAAATGCACTCGATTTGTATAAAGGTATACTTCCACTGATAACCTGTTTATAACCCTTACCAATCACATAGAAAAAAAAAGTGGCTCTCATCGTGTTAGATTATAGACCCTAGTGAAGGAAATCACAGCCTTACGGCTGGGTTTAATGCTAATCTGACATGTCATGTTCCTGGATAATTTTACGGAGCAGAGAAACTCTGCCAACGTTGGAACATTCACCTCTGGACTATTAAGTGAGGGAAAAATAAAGTTACCACGGTTGAGCAGTTGAGTATTGTCCTTTATCGAACCCTGAGTTAATAAGGGCCTCTCAGGTTTACTTCCAACACTTTGGAGTATTACACAGGCTCAAAGACCTGCATTACACAACAGCATTAGCATTTGTTCCCCAAACCCCATCAATGATGAGTTTACATAACCTGAGAGCTCCCTGCTCAGTTTCAGCTGTTTATGTATTGGTTTTTTAATCCTTGAATGATGTTCTCTAAATTATTTTCAGCATAAGAGTGAATTCAAAAGAGAGTTTGCTGTAATTCATCTAATAGCCACTTGAAATATAGTAAAAACACTTTAGCACATTTGCTTTGCCGTACTGTCCCTTACACATTTTTTCTCTTCGTGATTTATTTTTAAATCATATATTATTAGTTAACACTATATAGATTTTTTTTTTTTTTTTCGGTACGTGGACCTCTCACTGTTGTGGTCTCTCCCGTTGCGGAACACAGGCTCCGGACGCGCAGGCTCAGCGGCCATGGCTCACGGGCCCAGCCGCTCTGCGGCATGTGGGATCTTCCCGGACCGGGGCACGAACCCGTGTCCCCTGCATCGGCAGGCAGACTCTCAACCACTGCGCCACCAGGGAAGCCCTCACCTTTAAATAATAATGTTTAATTTACAAGTATTTATTATTAACTATTATTTGTAATTATTAATATATCTATTTACTACCTTTAATTTTTGACAGGACTATTTATACTACTAGTCAGATACACGGATTTATGGACTATGTGTAAATTTTCTCCAAAATCTAATGTGTCAAAGATGACAATTTTCTGTCAGAATAAATTTTTGACAATATATTCATGGCGTGTTTTTGACCATTTTTGTTTCGACAATTTAACATTCTGCTACGGTGGTAAAATATTTTATTAAGTTAGTTGTCGGGTTAAAGAGCCCCCCAAAACTGTTCCATAAATAACAGAGTTATTTTTGGATATAATGTCAGTCTGTTCATGGGCTCTTTAGATCACTCAACTTTCAATAATACCGTTAAATTTACAGAGTTTACTTTTGTGGACATGGTCAAGACGTTTGAGGATAAAATGGCATTTGAAAGTACAAAGAGTTAGGGAGATGAATGTGCTTTATTCTAGAACTATACGAAGCATGCAACCAGAATGAGCTCCTGATCATTAAATGGAAAAAAAAAAACATCAAAGAAAGTCAGATCATGCCACTCGTTCTCCTTCATTTTTTTGACAGACGCCTGCTGTGGATCAGGACGAAATTTACCACAACAGAAAAATAACGTATATCCACTTTAGAGTTCCAGTTAGGCCAATAATTCTCCAATTATCATTTTGGAGTTTATGTCTGAAAACAAATTTAATCTGGGGAAGAGGAATTTGTAGACTCTGCAAAGATGAGGTTTAGGGAAAATAAAATTCCCAGGAAATGGAAAAATATTTTCTATTCTGATCCTTTGATATAATTGGCTAATTTTTGGACTTTCAGTTAGATATAAAATAATTCATGTACAGTAATAAAGACTTCATATGCACAATACTGACTTCGAGAAAATATAGGCACAGTATTCCTAATAGAGATCTGGCATAGTTCTATGTCAGAAAATGTCTGTGTTTAAAAGAACAATGCACAGTTTTCTACTCATTACAAGAATTGTTAATGTTTTTGATGTTTTCCAAACAATCAGAATATTTATTCAAGGAAATTGTCTCTGTTTATTTTTTGACATTAAACCCACATTGAAAACCATAGTGCCAGTTAGAAATCTGTTCAGAACACAAGGGAAAATTTCAAGGTTTTGTGTGAAACAAACTGAAGAAATAAATGCCACATGCTGTGCAGTTTGCAGACTTCACAGTGAATTTCATGTGTCCCTCAACTTTGATCTAAACAATTGCAATTGATAAATGGAATACGATCTTGTAGGCAAGAGAGTAGACATTTCCCCAGTTTCTAAACAATTTAGTTGTTACAGGCTTTCTTTGGAAGAGACATTTCAATTTACACACTAGTTCCTACTCAAGAGAGTTGGGTGAAGGCAGAAATATTTTAAAAGACTAGAATTCAAGATTATTGATAGAGGTGTGAAGCAGATAATTCAGAACAAAATATAAGAGTGTGGCCTAGCTGTAGAGTGCAAGGAAACGGCATACAAGCTGGTTTCAAATTTACTTTTTTTTTTTTAATTTCAAGCTTTATTGAGGTATACCTGACAAATAAAATTGTAAGATATTTAAAGTGAACATCATGGTAATTTTACATATATATACGTTGTGAAAGGATTTCCCTCATCTGTCAATTACATATCCATCACCCCCCATATTTATCTTTTTTCCTTTCTTGGTGGGCACATTTAAGTTCTACTCTCTTAGCAAATTTCAATTATACAATACAGTGTTATCAACTATAGTCACTATGTCATACAGACCTTATTTTTCTTATAGCTGAAAGTTTGTGCCCTTTCACTACCCCCTCCCTATTTCTCTGGAAACCCCAGGCCCCAGCAAGCACTTTTCTTTTTTATTTTTTTACATTCCACTTCCACATATAAGTGATACTGTGCAGTATTTGTCTTCCTCTGTCTGCCTCATTTCACTTAGAGTAATGCCCTCAGGATCCATCCATGTTGTTGCAAATGACAAGATTACTTTCTTTCTAATGGCTAAATAATATTCCATTGTGTATATATATATATATATATATATATATACCATATCTTCTTCATCCATTCATCCATTGATGGACACTTAGGTTGTTTCCATATCTTGGCCATTGTGCATAATACTGCTTTTACCTCTGGCTCTTAATTCTGTCCAGTCATTTCAAAATGTTCAGCCTCTTTGATCCTCAGTTTCTCCCTCTTAAAATACAATAACAGAATCTTAGCAGGTTGTGAAAGTTAAAATAAATCAGATTTGTGAGAAATAAAATTTAAACTAAAAATACTATATATATTTAAAATAAATTTTATTTGCTCTAACTGTGATAATTAGAAAGTAGTCTGAAATTGTTCTAAAGAAATATTGTAAATAAAGTAACATTCATTCAAGGTCATATAATAAATCCCTTCAAAGAATGGCAAGAGTCTGTGCCTTTGAACTGTGACCTCATCCCTTACCACGACTCTCTAGCAACAAGTTACAGAAGCTCTACACAGAACACCCTACTGCAGGCAGGTAATACCAAGAGGATGGGCTCCTCCCAGTTGTCATTCTGGGGTTGTGGTTTCATCCTGGAAGGGGCAGCCTGCTTGAGTTTCTCATTTACTGCCCCAGCACCATGTTGCGGAGGCTCTAATCCATGCAGGTGTATATCTGATACAACCAGGTCTCCATCCCCCCACCCAGTCCCCACTTATATGGTGGAAATTCTTACCCAGGCATGTCAAACCAAGAAGCCTGGGACACCACTCACTCGTTCTTAGAGCAGAAATTCCATGCTGGGGAGAGAGGAAGCAAGCTGAGAAAGTGGTTGCCACAATTACCCAATGTCAACTCATAGAGAGAGGGTGTCATTCCAGAAAAAAAAATCTGTCTGAGGGAGCTGACTTTATTTGCATATGAGAATAGAGACTTCTATGCCTAAGGGTGTTGTCAAAATAAATAAATAAATAAAGAGCTTGGAGAGAAAATAAGAGGAAGCTGGTAGGTCTATGACACAAGCAAAGTGGTAGAACAGCCAGAAGTTTAATAGAGAATGAAGGGAAGGAAAAGCTAAGAACTGGCCTTCAGGGATCACAGTCAACCCTGGAAAATGGGAAGCTTGTGTACATGCACTTGGTTGAACTCTCTCAGGAACAGAGCAGGATGTTTTGCAGACTTGAAAGCATCTTCAAGTCACAAATAGACTTAACATCACATAGTGGAAGAGCCACTGACACAAGGGGTTTAAAGCAAACCTCTGGCTAAACACTGACTGAATTATAAACTGCTCTTATAGCTGAATTCAAACATTCAGAATTAAAAACAAAATCACTCTCATTCCTGGCAGTTTGGAAGACTGAGTGCATACACAAGGCTAAACCCTCTTAGGGATGATCTGAGAGAGTACCTCCAAGCTAATGGTCTTTGAAACCGGGGACAAAATAAGCCACACATCTAACAGTAAATGGTAAAATCGAAATGGCCAAGAAAGCTTAAATAAAACTTTTGTAAAATGCAGCTAACACCAATTCAGGGATGACCCATAGGTAGCCTGCCTAAAAGATGAAAGGGAAATAACACCTGAACAGGGACATCAGTAGCTTCAAAATGCAGGGAAAAGTGATTTCACAAATTTAGTTCAGCAAAATCACTCAACACAAAATGACTAAGCAAACAACAAAAAATCAGCCTCTGGAAGGGGAGAATCAATATCCAGAGACACTACACTACATTCTAAAATGTCCACTTTTTTTCCACCTAAAAACTACAAGTCATGCAAAGAAACAACAAAATAAAAGCATGACACAAATACGGGGGGGAAAAGTGGTAATAGAAATTGCCTATGAAGGGGACCAGAAGGTGTAATCAGAATAAAACAATTTTAAAGCAGTTCTCACAAATATGTTTGAAAACTAAAGAAAACTATGTTTCAAAAATAAAGAAACATATGAATACAATGTATCATCAGATAGAGCATCAACAAAGGCACGGACATTGTTACAAATGACAAAATGAACATTCTGCGGTTGAAAAATACAGTAACCAAAATGAGACATTCACAAGAAGAATTCAACAAGAGTTTTGAACTGGAAGAAAAAAGAATAAGCACAACTGAAGAATGATCAATAGAGATTATGTAATTTGAAGAACCCATAGAAGAAAGACTGAAGAAAAATTAAAAATGTTTGAAGGGAACGTTGGACCATTAACCAGAGAAGCTATGTGTAACTGGGCTGGAGAAGAGAGAGAAAAAGAAAGATAAAAAGAAAAAAAATATTTGAGGAAATAATGACTGAAATCTTTCCGGATTGATAAAAAGATTAATCTGCTCCCTTATGAAGCTCAACAAACTCCAAACAAGATGAAAGCAAAAAGATATACCCTCAGACACACTATTGTTAATGTATTAAAAAGTCAAAGGCAAAGAGAAAATCTTGAAAGCAGCAAAAGAAAAACAAGTCATTATGTATATGGGGGTCCCAGTAAGAAATGAGCTGACTTATTATCAGAAACAAGAGATTCCAGGAAGTAGTGGGACAAAATATTCAAAGTGATGAAAGTAAAAAATAAAACAAAAAACTATCAATCAAGATTCTGATATCTATCTTATACTAATTATAACTAATTTACCAAAATTATGTTAAAGACATTTCCAGGTAAATGAAAGTAGAGAGAATTCATTGCTTAAAGACACATGTAACAAGAAATTCTAAAGGAAGTTCTTCAAGGTGAAAGCAAGTGACATCAGAATGTAATTCAAAATAATGAGTTCCGTTAAAGATAATTATATAGGTAACTACAAAAGACTATAATTGCACATTGCTTCTCCTTTCTTCTCATGACTAATTTAAAAAGCAGTTGTCTAAAACTATTATTATGTAATTGTACTGCTGGACCCATAACATATAGAAATGTAATATATTTGACAATAACAAAATAACACAGAACAGGTGGGTGGGGAAAAAGTTGTATTTGGTATAAACAAATGACACCCATTAGCAAAAGAATCCACAAGAAATGAACAGAGCAAAAACAGGTAAATAAAAATGTTATTTTAAAACAAATTTTATATATGCTTTCCTTTCTTCTCTCAGCTTCTTTAAAATACATAAGATAATATAAAGTAATAATTATAACAATGGATTTATATCAAATATAGACATAATATGTGTACAAGTAATAGCATTAAAAGTGGAGGAGAAAATGAGCAATATAGGAGTACAGTTTCCACATTTTGAAACAGAGCAGGACTTTGTGGGCCTTCCCAGCGACAGAACCCCCAGCCCTGTGTCCTTTGACTTTTTTTTTTTTAATTGGGGTATATTTGCTTTACAATGTTGGTTAGTTTCTGCTGTACAATGAAGTGAATCAGCTATATGTATACATATATCCCCTCCCTCTTGGTCTTCCCTCCCATCCACCCCCATCCCACCCATCCCACCCATCTAGGTCACCCCAGAGCAACGAGCTGAGCTCCCTGCGCTATACAGCAGGTCCCCACTAGCTATCTGTTATACACATGGTAGTGTATATATGTCAATCCCAATCTCCCAATTTGTCCCACCCTCTCCTCCCCACCCCCATGTCCACATGCCTGTTCTCTACATCTGCGTCTCTATTCCTGCCTTGCAAATAGGTTCATCTGTACCGTTTTTCTAGATTCCACATATATGCGTTAACATATATTTGTTTTTCTATTTCTGACTTACTTTTTACTCTGTATGACAGACCCTAGGTCCATTCACATCTCTACAAATGACAGTTTTGTTCCTTTTTATGGCTGAGCAATATTCCATTGTATATGTATGTACTACATCTTCTTTATCCATTCATCTGTCAATGGACATTTAGGTCACTTCCATGTCCTGATTATTGTAAATAGTGCTGCAATGAACATTGGGGTGCATGTGTCTTTTTGAATTATGGTTTTCTCAGGGTATATGCTTATTGTAAATAGTGCTGCAATGAACATTGGTGTGCATGTGTCTTTTTGAATTTTGGTTTTCTCAGGGTATATGCCCGGTACTGGGATTGCTGGGTCATATGGTAGTTCTATTTTTAGTCTTTATTACTGTAACTCTGTAGTATAGTCTGAGGTCAGGGAGCCTTATTCCTCAAGATCTGTTTTTCCTTCTCAAGATTGCTTTAGCTATTTGGGATCCTTTGTGTTTCCATACAAATTGTAAATTTTTTTGTTCTAATTCTGTGAAAAATGCCACTGGTAATTTGATAGGAATTTCACTGAACCTGTAGATTATTTTGGGTAGTACAGTCATTTTCACAACATTGATTCTTCCAATCCAAGAACATAATACACCTCTCCAACTGTTTGTGTCATCTTTGACTTCTTTCAGCAGTGTCTTATAGTTTTCTGAGTACAGGTCTTTTACCTCAGGTGCGTTTCTTCCTAGGTATGTTATTCTTTTTGTTGCAATGGTGAATGGGATCGTTTCCTTAATTTCCCTTTCTCATCTTTTGTTGTTGGTGTATAGGAATGCAAGAGATTTCTGTGCATTAGTTTTGTATCCTGCAACTTTACCAAATTCATTCATTAGCTCTAGTGGTTTTCCGGTGGCATCTTTAGGATTTTCTATGTATAATATCATGTCATCTGAAAACAGTGACAGTTTCACTTCTTTTCCAATTTGTATTCCTTTTATTTCTTTTTCTTCTCTGCTTGCTGTGGCTATGACTTCCAAAACTATGCTGAATAATAGTGGCAAGAGTGGACATCCTTTTCTTGTTCTTGATCTTAGAGGAAATGCTTTCAGTTTTTCACCATTGAGAATGATGTTTGCTGTAGGTTTGTCATATATGGCCTATATTATGTTGAGGTAGATTGCCTCTGTGCCCACTTTCTGGAGAGTTTTTATAATAAATCGGTGTTGAATTTTGTCAAAAGCTTTTTCTGCATCTATGGAGATGATCATAGGTTTTAGTGTAGAAGTCTTGCTAAATACACAATAATTATGTCTTTTTTAGAATCCATATAGTTGGAAGCACACAGTGTGTAGCCTTTTCAGATTGGTTTCTTTCACTTAATAATATGCATTTAAGGTTACTCTATGTCTTTTCATGGTCTGCTGGCTCATTTGTTTTCAGCACTGAATAGTATTCCATTGTCTGGATGTCCTGCAGTTTATTTCTTCATTCACTCACTGAGGAATCTTGGTTTCTTTCAAGTTTTGACAATTATGAGTAGAGCTGCTATAAACATCTGTGTTCAGGCTCTGTGTGAATATAAATTTTCAACTCTTTTCAGTAATACCAAGAAACATGATTGGTGATTGTATGCTAAGAGTATGTTTAGTTTTGTAAGAAACCACCAATATGTCTTGCAAAGTGTCTGTACTATTTTGCATTCCCACCAGCAATGAATGAGAGTTCCTGTTGTCCTACATTCTTACCAGCATTTGGGGTTGTCAGTGTTCTGAATTTTGGCTATTCTAATAGTTGTGCAGTGGTATCTCATTGTCTTTATTTATATTTCCCTGATAACATGTGATGTGGAGCAACTTTTCACATGCTTATTTGGCATCTGTATATTTTCTTTGGTGAAGTGTCAGTTAAGGTATTTGGCCCTTTTTTTTTTTTAAATTGGAGTGTTTTTTTCCTTATTTTTTAGTTTTAAGAGTTCACTGTAAAATTTGAATAACAGTGTTTCATCAGATGTGTCTTTTGAAACTATTTTCTCCTAGTCGGTGGGTTTTCTTTCATTCTCTTGACACCATCTTTCACACAGCAGAAGTTTTGTGTTGTTTTTTAATTTTAACGATGTTCAGCTTATCAATGATTTCTTCTATGGATCATGCCTTCGTGTTGTATATAAAAAGTCAAGACCTATTTGCAGCAACATGGATGGGCCTAGAGATTATTATACTAAATGACATTAAGTCAGCAAAAGACAGATATCATATGATATCACTCATATATGGAATCTAATTTTTAAAAAATGATACAAATGAACTTATTTACAAAACAGAAACAGACTCACAGATGTCGAAAACAAACCTATGGTTACATGGGGAAACATGGCGGTGGAGGGATAAATTAGAAGCTTGGGATTAACATACACACACTACTATATATAAAATAGATAACAAACTAAAACCTACCGTATAGCACAGCAAATTCTACTCAATGTTCTGTAATAACCTATATGGGTAAAGTCTGAAAAAGAATGAATATATATATATATGTATAACTGAATCACTTTGCTGTACACCTGAAATTAACACAACATTGTAAATCAACTACACTCAAATAAATTTTTTTAAAAAATGGAAAGGAAAAACAAGTCAAGGCTATACCCAATGTTATCTAAGTTTTCTTCTGTTATCTTATAGGAATATATTCTATAGATTTGCATTTTACACTTAGGTCTTTGGTCCATATTGAGTTAATTTTTGTGAAGGGTTTAAGTTCTGTGTTTAGATTCATTATTTTGTATGTAGATGTCCGTTGTCCCAGGACCTTTAATTGAAGACTATATTCGCTCCATTGTATTGTTTTTGATCCTTTGTCAAGTGTCTGTTCTTTCATGGATACCACTCTGTCTTGATTACTGTAGCTTTATGGTAAGTGTTGAAGTCAGGTAGTAGTATCAGTACTCCACCTTTCTTCTTTACCTTCAATATTGAATTAGAATGCACTCATTGTCATGTTTATCTCTACTGATTTCATTCTATTCAAACTCTGCTAATTTCATATAATCATAGCTTATCATAGTCTGAGGGAACCTCAGAGATCAATTTGTGATTCTTAGGCTCCCATTACAGATCAGCACACAAAGTCTCAGAGAAGTTAAATGATGTCCTAGGTCTCACAGCTTTTTAACAACAGAAGCAGTACTGAAACCAGGTTGTACGTAATTTTAAGTGGTAAGATAACATTCTTTTTTCTTAAGGAAACATCATATGTGAAATTACAGGTGTTTTCTATGGACTTTTTATAGAGGCATTGAATAATAATGCACATTTTTAATTAGATAAATTAATTTTTATTGAAGTATAGGTGATTTACAATATTGTGTTAGTTTCAGGTGTACAGCACAGTGATTCGGTATTTTTGAGGATTATATTCCATTATAGGTTATTATAATATACTGGACGTAATTCCCTGTGTTATACAGTAAATTCTTGCTGCTTTTCTACTTTATGTATAGTAGTTTGCATCTGTTAATCCCATACCCCTATCCTCCCCCTCCTCTCCCCTTGGTAACCACAAGTTTGTTTTCTATGTCTGTGAGTCTGTTTCTGTCCTGTATATATTCATTTGTATCTAGATAAGTGAGATTGTACAGTATTTGTCTTTCTCTGTCTGACTTATGTCACTACACATAATACTCTCTAGGTACATTCACATTGTCGCAAATGGCAGAATCTCATTCTTTTTATGACTGTATAATATTCTATTGTATATATATATACCACATCTTCTTAAGACAATTGTCTGTTGATGGGTATTTGTGTTGCTTCCATATCTCGGCTATTGTAGATAGTGCTGCTATAAACATTGGGATGCATGTATCTTTTTGGATTAGTGTTTTCTTTTTTCCAGATGTATACCCAGGAGTGGGATTGCTGGATCATATGGTAGTTTTATTTTTAGTTTTTTTGAGGAACCTGCATACTGTTTTCCACAGTGGCTGCATTAATTTACATTTGAGGGTTCCCATTTCTCCACATCTTATCCAACATTTGTTATTTTTGTAGACCTTTTGATGATAACCATTCTGACAGGTGTGAGGTGATACCTCATTGTGGTTTTGATTTGCATTTCTCTAATAATTAGTGATGTTGAGCATCTTTTCATGTGCCTATTAGCCATCTGTATGCCTTCTTTGAAAAAAATGTCTATTCAAATCTTTTGCCCATTTTTTGATTGGATTGTTTGGTTTTTTTGATACTGAGTTGTATGACCTGTTTTTATATTTTGGATATTAAGCTCTTGTCAGTCACATCATTTGCAAATATTTTCTCCCATTCTTAGGTTGTCTTTTCATTTTGTTGATGGTTTCCTTTGCTGAATAATACACTTTTTATTTCTCCAATAAGAATAGTGGCTTTAGATATTTTTTAAAGGATAATAATCTGTTTTTAATACGTTTTCACATATTTCATTATACTTTTAATAACTGCATCTACCACACTAATACTAGTGTGGTTATATGAAAGTTATTTTCTTCTTTTTTGCTTGTTCATCTGTATAATCACATTATAGCCTGAAAATCCTGCAACATCTCTTTGGAAGAATCATTCTAATGGTCTTTAGTTAAAATAATTTTATTCTACAATGTAATACTGGCTACCTATAAGTAAGGTCCTGTGCTTGGAACATTGATTTAATCGAACCAGTGTGAATATATGTTGTCTGGTCTAAGAGCCCTAGTGAAAAATTTTAAATATAATATTTTAGTGTACTTATTAGCTTGTTTAGGACTAAACTTAGCATGAATCTTGTTTTTCCCATTAATTGTAACAGAACCTTTGGGAAGTTTTTCTCTTTGTACTCAGTTTCCTTACTTCTAAAATGGGAATGATAGCAGATCCAACCTCATAGCATTTTTGTGAGTGTTTGGTCAGTTCTTATATGTAATGATTTCAGAAAATTGCCTGGCACACAAAAAAGTGTTCAGCAAATGTAAGCTTTTAAAATTTATCATTAGGTATGACAATTGAAAACATTACTTTTGGCTAATAAGTACAGAAGACCATATTAATGGCAGAGCAGCTTTGGTGCAGTAAAAATGAGTATTATATTCATGGGGAAAACCTTCATTCATATCAACTTTTCTTTTTCACTTTACTTAAAAACTTATATTTAAATGGTATGTTCCTAATCTAATAACTTCTAAAACCTGAGGACAATTGGAGTAATAAAGGAATTTGTCAAATACAGCAGAATCATGATGATACAAATGTTTCCTGATTCCTGTTCTGCTATAATTATCTTGAAACATAGTATCAAACTATAGGTGTGTGTGTGTGTGTGTGTGTGTGTGTGTGTGTATTAATTTAAATTTCTTTTCTTTTTCCAATTTTGTAAAGGCTGTATTGTTAATATTTTCTTAAAGCTCCTATAGGACTTTCTCTGCCATAGCGTTTATCCCTTTCCATTGTAATTGCCTATTCACTTTGCTGTTTGCCTTACATAACTATGTGTTTTAAGGAATATGACTGTGTCATTTTTCATATCATATGGTTCTAGTACAAGATCAATAAATGTTCAATAAGTATTCAGTTCCAATTAATTGACCCCATTGCATTAAAAAAATCTTCCTGTACTTATTTCTATATGTACCTGACAATTTTATATTCACAGTCTTCTAACTATAAAGGGAAGGTGAGGTAATTTGACTCTTTCTCCTGCAGGTCATTCAAATGTTTGCATTTCTTTTCTTTTTGGCTTATCAACATGTGTCTTATAAAAAGGAATCAAACGTATGTCATATAAAAAATATCCCATGGTCCCATGGAATCCACCTACCGTACATAATAATTAATTTATAAATAAGTCTATAGGTATAAAATAGATGCCATTTGTTCTACATATATTTGAAAGTAAATCTTTGAAAATAAATTTGTCAGTAAATAAAATATTTAATTACAACCATGTATTATATGTACATTTCCTAGTATATCATTACACCTACTTACTGAAAGTGAATAGATAAATGATTTTACCTAAGGGGAAATCCAGTGTTAATTCACCTTGTCAGTCATAACACAATATTCCTTCTACTAGGTTTCAAAGTCAAAAACAAGAGAGCAAGACAAATTTTTCAGATTTTTTTTTCTAGAAAAATGATTATGACTGTCAATATGATCGCTGTGCAATATCAATCATACTATCAAGGATTAGTGGTTATTTCATAATATAAGAATAATGTTATTCATATAGCATAGAATTAATGAATGGTCTTTTTTACACACAAAACTCTCTCCAACTCACCGTTAGAGAGAATGGCTTAGAACAAATCCTCAGTGAACAGATAACCCTGATTATTTATCATATGGTACCTTTCATTGATATGACATGTGTACATGCTCACAGCAATGCTCCAGTATAGTTCATTCATATTGAACTGTAATTCATTCACAGTGGTCAATTCTGGATGTACTCTAGATTTAGTTCAATTACAATTCCATCATATATCACCAAGGAGTCCCAATTCTGATGGTATTTTATTTTTGACAAAATAGAGATGGTCTTCATGACATTCCCTACTTGCCTAATATCTTTTTCTTAAAATGTGCTCTTCTTCTGCTTTCTGGGTATAATTGTTCTCAAAGGAATGGTGTATTAAATAATTTTGTTATTTATCAGTTATTTTCCATGGTGTATTAAATAATTTTGATGAATTCTTTGAAGGATTACAATAAATCAACTTGTAAATTCCAAATGACAAGTTTGATTATCATTCTTATTACAAAAAACCTTCATCTTAAACATCTATTAACATCTCACTTTAACCTTTCTTTAAAACTCATTTAAAATTAACTTTGCATCTGATATTAATTGTTTTAATAACAGGGCTATAATTGTTAGCTTAATGTATCCCTAATCACAATAAAAATTTGTCATGATACATTTACTCTTAACATTGCCACTTTTTCTGAAACTTCTTTTTCAATAATTAATAACTGAGTGTGAACGGTTCACACTCCTCTGACAAGGCTCAGGACACAGTAGCCCAAATATTTTACTGGCATACTGAATATTTTAAGCTGAAGGAGCTTGAAAACACAGCAGAGGAAGGAAGGTCACGCTGACTTTCCCCTGACCTTTCTTCGTTGAAAAACATCGTAAAACCCTCAGGTAAGAGGTGCGTTCCCTGTAACTGAAGGGAAGGAGCACCCTTACCTCCCAAGACAAAGCAAGGTGTGAAGAATACTAAGAAACAGGCCTTGCTAAGTTTCCCCAGTTTACCTCACACTCCTTGACTTACAATATTTCTCCATGACTGTCCACTCGTCATTAGAACTAGCATAAAAATACTCAGATTTAACTGTTTCTTGGGGTTTCATTACCTTATGAAGGTTCCCATGTCACCTGAAACATATTAAAAAACGTTATGTATTTCTTTTGTTAATTTGCCTTTGTCAGTTTAATTTTCAGACCCAGCCAGGGACTCTAAGAGACCCAAGGAACATTTTTCTTTCCTACACCTCCAAATTTATTTTCACTAACAGTACACAGGCTATTCCATCTTTGAGCAAATATTTTATTTTAATGACAGGAAAAACTCTAATACAAAAAGTGAGTCCAGTTATAGCTTTGACTAACATACAGTTTGATAAAAAAAATCACACCTATCTATATAATTGATAAAGCAATGTTTTTCTGAAAATAGGAGTTAATCACATATTTGGGGGAATATAAAAACCTAAAATATATAAACATTTCGGATAGTGAAAACCGTGTTAAATATAAAAGGTCATATTTATTAGTATAGAAACAAAAATGTATTACTGTCAAGAAGTGAACAGCAAGACTCCATACTCTAAGAAAATTAGTAGATAAATAATATCTCATAGTTGAGAAAAATCTTGAAGGGAACCAGTGATGAAGGGAATTCAAGTAAATATTATCTAATTCTAAGGATATTTTATATCCCTCCATTCTCAAATATAACTTATGGTCAAGAATTTTCCAAATTTGCTGTTAGTCTTATGAAAGTATAGACTCAAAGCTCCATAAGGCTCAGAAATGCGGTATTGGGAATTACACTTCCATACTTTTCTCACTGGAATGTACTTCACTTGTAGGATGAAATATTGGTCTATTTCTAATATGCTCTCAAATGACAGCTTAGTGAGGTATTATTGTGTGCTAGACACTGTGCTAAGTACTTTGTATTATCTCAAGCTTCATAATAATTCTATCAGTTTCATATTATTATCTCTATTTTACAGATTATGTAACTGAGGTTTACACATCTGACTAATTTGCACATGATTCTGAGACAAATACATGGCAGAGCTATAATTTGAAACAAAACAGTCTGAATCAAAAGCTCCCAAATATTTGTTAAAAATTGAGAATATAATTAAAATAAAGACAGAATATCTTTAAGTATAGATATATCTGATATATTTTCTTGTATGTTTCACAAGGAATGTTTTGTTATATTCTAGAAATACTAAATATTAATATTTGAACTTTAGCACTTTAAGTCAAAATCTGTTCATAGATTAAAACACCAAGTAAGTAGAGATTTATCAGGAAAAATATATCCTCTCCCTTTCTGTGTTCATGTTTGTTTACTTCTTTGAGATCACATGCTAAAATAATTATTTCACTTTGAATGCATTGTCAGATTTACACATTAATTGCAAGTAAACCAGCTGCCAGGACAATTGTCAACATTTTAAGCTATTCCTGCTTTTAAAACTATTAGTGTATGTTAAAGCTATACATTTAAGTGAAAAAAATTCAAAACCATCAACTTTATAAATCTGAATTAGATTACCTCATAGTTAAAGTGCTTATGACAATGCCTATCATAGAGCAAACATTACACACATGTTGACAATTACATGCAGAAATGTAATTGTGTGTGTTTGTATGTGTTAATAGTATTATAACATTTTCAGATTAAAACACTGACCATTCTTAAAATTATTGTGTGTGTGTGTGTGTGTGTGTACAAGAGAGAGCGAGAGCGAGAGAGAGAGAGAGAGAGGGAGACACATGCATTTTAGTTTACACTGCAGTCAAATTAAAATAAGAGTACGAATGTTTGGCAAAGAAATGGTTGATGCACGTACTTTGAAGCTCTTTTTTGTGCTGATGCGCTCATCACTGTATGTTCACCTCTCAACACATATAGATGCATGATAAACACTTGTTTGATGAAAAGAATAATAAATAAGTGAAAACTGAGCTTTTATATTTTCTATGGTTTTAGCATTAAGCCACTATATAAAAGGGGTGACTTTAGGGACCAGATTTTGAGACAGTTCTATAGTGGAGGACACTGGGAATCTGAATGTTTCTGTCTAAAGATTCGGGGCAAAGGGTTAAAATCATGGTTGTGGAATAAAGAAAAGAGAAGGTCATAAACATTGTGTCTGGGAAGGTGAAATATATGCGAACACAAAACTAATTTTGTAGATTTTAATTCATAGAAAACCTTGATTTCTTTTTTTTTAGGTATAAAAAATATATTTATTTCAACCAAGGAAAGAAATCACAAGTTACAAATTTTAACAGCTGACCAACATCACAAAATCTGTAACTGCTTGACACACTTCTGTAATAACTTTTAAAAAAAAATTTTTAATTTAATTTAATTTTTTTATACAGCAGGTTCTTATAAGTTATCTATTTTATACATATTAGTGTATATGTGTCAATCCCAATCTCCCAAATCATCACAGCACCACCACCACCTCCACTGCTTTCCCGCCTTGGTGTCCATATGTTTGTTCTCTACATCAGTGTCTCTATTTCTGCCCTGCAAACCGGTTCATCTGTACCATTATTCTAGGTTCCACATATATGCATTAGTATACAATATTTGTTTTTCTCTTTCTGGCTTACTTCACTCTGTATAACAGTCTCTAGATCCATCCACGTCTCTACAAATGACCCAATTTCGTTCCTTTTTATGGCTGAGTAATATTCCATTTTATATATGTACTACATATATACAATGGAATATATGTACCACGTCACTCTTTATCCATTCGTCTGTTGATGGCCATTTAGGTTGCTGCCATGACCTGGTTATTGTAAATAGTGTTGCAATAAATATTGGGGTGCATGTGTCATTTTGAATTATGGTTTTCTCTGGGTATATGCCCGGTAGTGGGATTGCTGGGTCATATGGTAATTCTATTTTTAGTTTTTTAAGGCACATCCATACTGTTCTCCACAGTGGCTGTATCAATTTACTTTCCTACCAACAGTGCAAGAGGGTTCACTTTTCTCCACACCCTCTCCAGCATTTGTTGTTTGTAGATTTTCTGATGAAGCTCATTCTAACTGGTGTGAGGTGATACCTCATTGTAGTTTTGACTTACATTTCTCTAATAATTAGTGATGTTGAGCAGCTTTTCATGTGTTTCTTGACCATCTGTATGTCTTCTTTGGAGAAATGTCTATTTAGGTCTTCTGCCCATTTTTTGATTGGGTTGTTTGTTTTTCTTATTATTGAGCTGCATGTGCTGTTTATATATTTTGGAGATTAATCTTTTGTCTGCAAATATTTTCTCCCATTCTGAGGGTTGTCTTTTTGTCTGGTTTGTAGTTTCCTTTGCTTTGCAAAAGCTTTTAAGTTTCCTTAGGTCCCATTTGTTTATTTTTTTTTTAATTTCCATTACTCTAGGAGGTGGATCAAAAAAGATTTTTCTGTGATTTATGTCAAAGAGTGTTCTTCATATGCTTTCCTCTAAGAGTTTTATAGTGTCTGGTCTTACATTTAGATCTCTACTCCATTTTGAGTTTATTTTTGTGTATGATGTTAGGGAGTGTTCTAATTCATTCTTTTACATGTAGCTGTTTTCCCAGCACCACTTATCAGAGTAACTGGGGCAGAAGAACGGATAAGTGACCTTGATTTCTTCTACTAGGTTTATGTTTCTCTTAGTATTCATCATGTAACAAGAATAAATGAACAGCATACTGACACTGAAAAAATAAACACCAGAGTATATGTTACTTTTCTCATTGAGACTAGCTGCTGCAGATAATATAACTTCTAATAATGATCATTTGTTTTGATAAATTGGGCTTATGAAATTCAGATTTGAGAATTATGTAAGATGTTTTTTCGTGGGTCTTGGTATTAGATTTAAAATCAGTTATTACTAGAGAGAAAAAAATTATGTAAAGCTATAAAATTAATTATTTGCTGTCTAGGACATTAATATATTCCCAGGTATCAATTAACAATCTCTTGGATGTAGTTTAAACGAAAATACTCTAACAGTGACTAAAATAATTTCCATTGAGTAATGATGGTTGGCTCTGTATATTGCTGGGCATTTATTTCATTCAACGCGGGAACCACTAGGGATAAATTTATTTTCAAACAGTGGATCCATACTGCTGCCAACACTATTCCAATGATTTATTCTAGAATTCAAGTCTTTACAGAGCACCATGCTTCACTCCCATGAGAGGATAATTGTTCCTGTGTACTTAGGCTCTGTCTCTCACTTAACACTAGTCAATGAAAACAACAATTGTGTTAAAAGGAGACTCACCTGCTTGTTTCTTAGTCAATGTAATAATTGCTCAGATAAATCTTTTTCACTCAGAAGCAGTTTCTACCCATGTGATAGGTTCAGTGGCCTCTTCAGTGACAGAATCAATAAGAATCTGAAAATATTTCACAAGTACAAAATCATATGGTTATAATGACCTATAACTCAGAGGATTTTTTTCTTGTTTGTTCACACACACACACACACACACACACACAGACATACACAACCCAAACATATCAATACATGCAAAAAACTCTGTATTTTATTTGATACATATAAAAACAGTGAATTAGACTAAAGCCATAGGAATTTCACTTTTAGTTAGTTGACTGCTATATATTCAAACTTCTAATGGTGGCTTAATTTCCGTTTTTCCTTTTTCTGTTTCAGCCTTTTACTCTCCTTTCTTATCTCTCACTCCTCAGTTTCACAGACATATGTTAAAAAAGAAAAAAAAAATGTGTAAATGGCTACAGAAGTTTGTTCATTCTTTCTTGGGCCAGTATTCTCATACTTTTTATATTAAATGTATTAAAGATTTAGAAAGATATATTCAACCCAAGTGTAACTGACACTACCCTGTTAAATAAAGTGCCTTAGTTTTAAATTTTTCCTCTATTTCTCTGAAAATGTAGGCTTATAGAAAATAAGATCAGTAAGATTACAAATGGTTATTCATTTAAACATAAACATTTATTTATACAAACGTTTTTTAAATAAAATATTTCTTACAAAAATGTTTTTAAAAATGTTATTGAACATTTCACATACATGTCTTTCCCACTGATCTATTAGCCTACACTTTTGGTTTTCAATCTTACACAAATTCTTCATTTATACCTTTCTATTTTTTCCTGTATGATTTTATTTACTAGAACCTTAACTAGCAATGACTGTTTGTTCTATAAATTGAAATAAGCTTAGTTTTGGTACACGTTCAAGTGAAAAAAGTTCAAAGCTACCAACTTTATAAATTTTAATTAGATTGTGCTTCTATTAAAGTGCTTATAGCAATTACATAACAATTATATGTATAAATATAATTGTGTGTGATAATAGTATATAACATCTACAGTTACACAGACCTTATTTCTTGCCAGATATTGTTATTTTCACTTTGTATACTGAGTTATTTAGTCTTTATAAGAACTTTCTGAATTGAAAAGATGGAAAGTGAGGCACAGGAAGGTTAACAAAATTAACCAAGTTAAACACAGCAGGTAGATAATGAGCTAGGATACAATTCTAAGTAATTTGTCTACAAAGATCATTGAAGTAGTATGAAAAAGGTAAACTTTTAAGCATGGAAATATATATGTGATTTATTTGGTTTCTTCTTTATCTTTTTATTTTTATGTATGTTCTTTAAGAAGACTAAATTATTTGAAAGGAGTGCTTAAAATCATACACCTTAAATTTTGGAGGGGATCTTTTTATTTTAAACAAAGGGATTTATTTTTACAGTTCTGTCAAAATTTAATTCAGATACAATTCAATTCATCAATTTAAATTATACCATTCAATGTATTTTAGTATATTCACATGTTGTACAACCATCACTATAATCTAATTTTGAAATATTTTCAACTCTCAGAGAAAAAGTTGCATAGCCATTAGGAAGCAGTGGCTATTCCTGTTACCATCTCCCCCAACTCCAGTCACAAGATCCACTAATCTACTTTCTGTCTCTTTGGATCTGCCAGTTCAGAACATTTCACCTAAAGAGATTCACACAAAATTTAGTTTTTTGGGTATGCTTCTTTGACTCAGAATAATATTTCCAAGGTTCACCAGTGTCGTGATTTTTTTATGCTTCATTATTTTTTATTGCCAGAAAATATTCTAATGTATAGATATACAACATTTTGTTTAACCATTCATCTGTCGACACACATTTGGATTGTTTTCACTTTGGGGCTATTATGAATAGTGCTGCTAGGAGCATTTGTGTACAAGTTTTTGAGTGAACATATATTTTCAATTGTCTTAAATATTTACCAGGAGTAAAATTGCAGGATCGTATGGTGGTTCTATGTTTAATTTTTTTGAGGAACTGACTTCTAAAGTGACTGCACCATTTTATATTTCTACTAGCAATGTTTGGGTTCAAATTTCTCCATATGCTTAATACTTATTACTGTTTTTTGTTTTTTGTTTTTTCTGAGTATAGGGATCCTAGTGTGTGAGAAGTTGTATCTTATTGGAATTTTGATTTGAATATTTCTAAGGATAAATGATGTTGAAAATGTTTCATGTATTTGTTGGCCATTATTATATACTCTTTGGAGAAATGTCCATTCACATTTTTTGACCTGTTTAAACTTCTGTTATTTGTCATTTCTATTGTTAACTTGTAGGAGTTTTTTTAATGTAATCTGGATAGTATCAGTAGAACATTATCAGGATACCATTTGCAAAAATGCTCTCCTATTATTTGGGGTGTGTTTTCACTTTCTTGATTGTATCTTTTGAAACATAATGGCTTTAAATTTGAATGAAGTCCAAGTGATTTTGTATAATGATATTTATTCTATGGTATACCTGGCAAACTTGTTTATGAATGCTAATTGTTTTGTGGATTCCTTAGAATTTTTCCAGATACAAAATCAAGTCATCTGAAAATATAGTTTTACATATTCCATTCACACATTGGTGAATTTTATTTATTTTTCTTATCTAACTTGCATGGCAAGAACCACAAGTACAATGTTGAATAGAGTGGCAAGAGTGGCCATTCTGATAGTGTCCCTGATTTTAGGGGGAAAGTTTTCAGCCTTTCGCCATTGATTATGATGTTAAGTGTTGGATTTTTATATATGACCTTTACCAGATTAAGGAATTTCCATTCTATTCCTAGTGTCTTGAGGGTTGTTATTATAAAAATGTGTTAAGTTTTGCCAAATGTTATTTCTACTTCTATTGAAATGATAATGTGATTTCTGTCCTTTATTCTACTGATGTGGTGTATAAAATAAATTGTGGGGTTTTTTTATATTGAATCCCCGTTGCATTCTGGGAATAAATCCCACGTGTTGGTGTATATTACTTCTTACACATTGCTGGTCTGCTAATATTTTGTTGAGCATTGTTAAATCTATATATTTATAGTAAGTTTGGGAATTTCAGGGTTAATCAAAGAAAAAGACCATTCCAGTGGCAGTAGCATAGGAGTTTTCCTTTAGTGGCACTTGCACAGGTTTGCATATGAGAATAAGCTCCCGACAGCATGAGACCTTTTAGAGATGACAGTAAAGGGCCACCAGCCAGAAGGAGAGGAGGGAAGTGGACCTCCTGGGAAAAAGGAGAGTTGGAGAGGGTCCTTATATGTCTTGGGAGCATGATGTGTGTCCCTGGGTCAAAGAACTCTTAAGGGCAGCAGTGGCTTGTGGTCTTTCATATCCCCAGGGCTTTACTTATCTATGGATAGAAGATTGGAGGTGCAGATTGTGGAGTATGCAAAGTAGGCAGGCTCTAAATGGCTAAAAACCTGCTTATCTGAAGTATATTTAAAACAATTGGGTATGTAAAAAATAGAGTTTGTTGCAACAGGCTTTTGAACTAATAGTCCTAGCTTGCTATGAAGAAGTAAGCAACACAGGGCCAAAATACAGAAACACAGAAACCATCTTTGGCTTATTTATATAACAATAAGGAATATCAGTCTATAATTTTCTTCTACTTTTCAATGTATTTGTTTTGGGTATCAAAGTAATACTGGTCTCATAGAGTTGGGAAGTTTTCCTTCTTTTTCAGTTTATTTGGAAAAGTTTGAGAATGTTTGCTATTAATTCTGTTTAAATGTGTACTAGAAATAACCAGTGAATCCACCTATTTCAGGGCTTTTCTTTGTGGGAAATTTTTTTAAAATTATTATTAATTTAATTACTTTTTTAAAGTCTTTTCAGATTTTCTATTTCTTTTTGAGTATCTTTATGGTTAGCAGACATTTGGTCCTATCCAAAATATCCAAAAGACATTTGTCCCATACCAAAATGTCTTTGAAATTTGGTCCCTCTATCCAAAACATCCGTAAGCATATTTGGTTCATGCCAAATTGTTTTGGACAAGAACAAATATGACCAAATATCAAGGACCTTTTAACGTGGACCAAATGTCTTATGGATGTTTTGGACAGGATCAAATGGTCCTGCAAATATTAAGAAACTTTTGGCTTTGACCAAATATCTTAAGAACACTTTGGATAGAACCAAATATCAAGGACCTTCTGGTTTGTAGCAAACATTTTATGAACATTTTAGATAGAACCAATATCCTAGAAGTGTTGGCACATCTTTTTCTAATTTCTTAAGATGGAAATTTTGGTTATTGATTTAAGATATTTTGTCTTTTTTAATATTGGCTTTTACTGCTATAAATTTCTCTCTAAGCATGGCTTTAGCTGAATTCTATTCATTTTTGTATGCTCTGTATGTATTTTTATTCATCTCAGGATATTTTCCAATATTTCTTGTGA
Organism: Pseudorca crassidens; assembly: GCF_039906515.1. Lineage (NCBI taxonomy): Eukaryota > Metazoa > Chordata > Mammalia > Artiodactyla > Delphinidae > Pseudorca > Pseudorca crassidens. The sequence continues at coordinate 125,934,670 of NC_090300.1, read as the reverse complement.
TTTTTTTGTTTGACCCATTGGTTATTTAAAAGTTTACTTTTAAATTTTTTACATATTTCTGAATTTGAATTTTCTAAATTTCCTTACATTATTTTCTAATATAATTACAGTGTAATCAGAGAACATACTTTGTATGATTTCAATCTTTTAAATTTTATTTTATATTATAAAATAAAAAGTTTATAGTAATATAATATGATAATAGCTTATTATATAATAATAGTCTAATTTATGGTCTATCCATGTAATATTCCATGTGCACTTGAGAAGAATGTGTATTCTGCTGTGGTTTTGTGGCTTGTTTTCCCTCTATTGTACTACTACTCTCAAACAAAATACATCCTTAAACATTATAAGCCCATCAACAGAGATTTATAATGATTATTTATGCAATTGTTTTTAAAACTGATAGAAGAAAAGAATTAGACACAAAAATATGGTTATACTACCTTTTTAAATAACTATGTTGTCAGCTTTACTGGTGCTCTATATTTCTTTGCATGGCCTTGAGTTACTGTCTGGTTTCCTTTCATTTTGACCTTCCTTTAGTATTCCTTATGGGGTAGGTCTTCTAGCAATGAATTCTCTCTGTCTTTGTTTAACTAAAAAATTTCTCCTTCAATTTTGAAGGAGCATTAAGATACTGAATTTTGAGATGGCATACATTTTTCTTTCAGCACCTTAAAAATGTCATCTCACTGCCTTTCGGCCTCTGTAATTTCTGATGAGAAGTCAGCTAACTGGGGTTCCTGTGTATATGATGAGTCATTTTACCCTTGCTGCTTTCAAAGTCTTTCTGTCTTGGTCTTTAAACATTTTTCAATATGATGTTGTCTGGTGGACCTATTTGTGTTTATCCTACTTGTACCTCATTGAGCTTCTTGAATATGTAGATTTAATATTTTCCATCAAATTTAGAAAGTTTCCCACCACAATTTTTCAAATATTTTTGTGCTCCTCTCTCTTCTCATTTTGGGCCTTCTATTATGCACATGTTGGTACGCTTGATAGTGTTCTACAATTCTGTGAGACTCTGCTCATTTTTCTTCATTTTCTTTCTTTCTACTCCTCAGCCTGGATAATCTCTGATGACCTGTATTCATGTTTACTGATTCTAGCTCTTATTGAGCCCTTTAGTTATTAGTGATCTTTTTTAAAAAATTCAATTATTGTACTTTTCAACTCCCAAATTTTTACTTGGCTTTTTTTCATAATTTCTATTTATTGGCATTCTCTATTTGGTGAGACACCAATGTCATACATCACCATCATATTTTTCTTTAATTCTTCATACACAGTTTCCTTCTTTGAAGATATTTATAATGCTAACTTTTATTTCTCCCAGATTTATTGAGATATAATCAACATTCAGGCCTGTATAAGTTTAAGGTGTAGAGCATCAATATTTGACTTACATATATCATGAAATGATTATCACAATAGGTTTAGTTAAATATCACCTCATCACCTCATCTAGTTACAAAATAAATAGAAAGAAAAATATTATACCTTGTGATGAGAACTCTTAGGATTTACTGTCTTATCAATTTTCATATATAACACACTGTAGTGTTAATTATATTAATCATACTGTACATTATATCCCTAATATTTATTTATCTTAAAACTAGAAGTTTGTTCCTTTGGACTGCCTTTATTCAGTCTCCCCTTCTCCCACCCCCAACTCCTGGTAACCACAAATATGATCTCTTTTTCGGTGAGTTCATTTGTTTTTTTTGTTTTGAAGTGTAATTCACCTACAACACTATGTTAGCTCCTGGTACACTACATAGTCATTTGATATTTCTATACATTTCAAAATGATCACCAAGATAAGTCTAGAAACCATCTGTCACCATACAAAGTTATTACATAATTATTGACTATACTCTCTGTGCTATGCATTCATACCCATGACTCATTTATTTTGTAACAGGAGGTTTGTACCTCTTAATCTCCCTCACCTATTTCTCTTATCTCCCAACCCTTCCCTTCTGGCAACTGCCTGTTTGTTCTCTGTATCTATGACTCTGTTTCTATTTTGTTGTGTTTATTTTGTGTCTAGATTCCACATGTAAGTAAAATCATGCAGTATTTTTTGTTCTCTGTCTGATTTATTTCACCCTTTAGGTCCCTCCATACTGCAAATGTCAAGATTTCATTCTTTTTTATGGCTGATTAATATTCCGTTGTTTATATATACCATATCATTATCCATTCATTTATCGATGGGCACTTTGCTTGCATATCTTGGCTATTGTAAATAATGTTGCGATGAACATAGGGCATATATATGCCCTATATATCATAGGGCATATATATGCCCTATATATATCTTTTCAAATTAATGTTTTCGTTTTCTTCAGATAAATACCAAGGAGTGGAATTTCTGGATCATACTGTAGTTATATTTTTAATTTGAGGAAGTTCCATACTGTTTTCCACATTAGCTGCACCAATCTACATTTCCCCCAACAGTGCACAAGGATTCACTTTTCTCCACATCCTGGCCAATGCTTGTTATTTGTTGTCTTTTTGATAATAGCCATTCTGACAGGTGTGAAGTGGATTTGATTTGCATTTCCCTGATGATTAGTGATGGTGAGCATCCTTCCATGTGTCCCTTGGCTGCCTGTACGTCTTCTTTGAAAAAAAAGTCTCTGTTCATTTTTTAATCTGTTTATTTTTTTGATGTTGCTCTGTATGGGTTCTTGGTACATTTTGGATATTAGCCCCTTATCAAATATATTATTTGCAAGTATCTTCTCCCATTCAGAGGTGGCCTTTTTGATTTCTTGATAGTTTTCTTTGCTGTGTAATTTTTTTTTTTTTAGTTTGATGAAGTCTCATTTGTTTATATTTGCTTTTGTTTCCCTTGCCTGAGGAGACATAGCCAAGAAATATTGCTAAGACAGACGTCAAACAGCTTACTGTTCATGTTTTCTTCTATGAAATTTATGGTTTCAGGTTTTACATTTAAGTCTTTCATCCATTGTGAGTTTATTTTTGTACATGGTGTGAAAAAGTAGTCCAGTTTGATTCTTTTGTATGTAGCTGTCCAGTTTACTCAACACAATTTATTGAAAAGACTGTCTTTTCCTCATCGTATATTCTTGCCTCCTTTATTATTGATTAATTGCCCTTATAAATGTGTGTTCATTCCTGGGCTGTCTACTCCGTTTCATGGATTTATGTGTCTGTTTTTGTGTCAGAACAAAATTTTTTTGATCACCGTAGCTTTGTAGTATAGTTTGAAGTCAGGTAAGCATAATATCTGCAGCTTTATTCTTTCTCAAGATTATTTTGGATTTTTGAGGTCTTTATTGTTTTCATACAAATTTTAGAATTATTTTTTCTAGTTCTGTGAAAACTATCATTAGTATTTTGATAGGAACTGCATTGAATATGTAGAATGCCTTGGGTAGTATGGTCATTTTGACAATATTGATTCTTTCATGAGCATGGTATATCTTTTCATCTGTTTATGTTTTATCTCCTTAGATTTATTCCTAATTTTATTCTTTTGACGTGATTGTAAATAGGATTGTTTTCTTTTCTTTTTTTTTTTTGTGGTATGCAGGCCTCTCACTGTTGTGGCCTCTCCCATTACAGAGCACAGGCTCCGGACATGCAGGCTCATGGGCCCAGCTGCTCTGCGGCATGTGGGATCTTTCCAGACTGGGGCACGAACCTGCGTCCCTTGCATCAGCAGGCGGACTCCCAACCACTGCACCACCAGGGAAGCCCGGGATTGTTTTCTTAATTTCTCTTTCTGATAGTTCATTGTTAGTGTGTAGAAATGGAACCAATTTCTGTATATTAATTTTGTAACTGCAACTTTATGAAATTCATTGATGAGTTCTAATTGTTTTTTAGTGGCATCTTTTGGATTTTTTATATATAATATCATGTAATCTGTTATAATGCTAACATAAATTCTTTGTTTACTAGGTACAAAATCTGGACCTCCTCAGGGAAACTTTCTATCTCCTTTCATTTTTTCTGTACAGACTTTTCTATTTCTTTACATACCATGTAATTTATTGTTAAAAATTGCATTGTAGATTTTACATAATATATTGTAACAATTCTGGTATCAGGTTCTTCTACCCCAAAGGTTATTTCTGTCCCTGTTGCTGAGTATCATTTAGCAACTTTCCTGGAATAATTTGTAGATACTTTATTCCCTGTAGCATGTGGTTATTGGGTTCTCTGCTTTTTTTCTTTTCTTTTCTTTCTTTTTTTTTTGGACTGGTTTTTATTTTCAGCCTGCTTCCTAAGGTTAACGTCTGCCAGTATAATTTAGTAGGTAGACAGTGACTGATCACATTTCTTTAAATGCTTTGACTGTATGATTTCCACCCTTTTAACAAGAGGATCTGTGTAAGAAGGTGCACATTTGAACTGCAGACAGTTTACAAGACAGCCTTATTTTTGCAACCAGAAGTCAGTGACTTGTGATTTGTCTTTATCTATGGCTTTCAGGGCTGTGTGTAGTCTGGTACATGCTTTCAGCCTTTTAGATCAATAGGAATGTAGTGGAGCTTTTCAAAATTACTTATGGTCATATAGTTTGACTGTTTTGTGATTTTGGAATAGATAAATAAATCTGAGAAGAAAAATGTTTGTTTAAATAATCAATGCTGGAGCAAGAGGGAGCTGAAGCTGAATATTGAAATAATGTTAAAACATTCTTTCCTATACATCTAAAAATACTTCATGATGTGGTTGTTTTACAAGTTGATAGCTAACTGTTACCTTACAGATATTCTCTTGGTAGCTTTATTAATATTCAGTGGAAATATGAGCTGCCATAACTTTTATGATGATAAAAATGCTTTACTTTAAATGAAGGTGAAAAAATTAAAGTTTATTTTATGCCTGAAATATTGATATACCAGAGGCAAGTAAATAATCACCAATAAGAATAATGTAACTTTTACTGATGCTTTTTTGATGTTTCATTAAATCATGGGCTAAAGGGATGTAAAATATAAGTCTATTGATTATAATGGATTATTATTAAGGGAATTTTTCAGAACAATTTGAATATTACCTTTGGAGCCTAAATTTTTATTTGTAATATTTGGCCATTATTTTTAATAATGATTATCTTAAATTTGTTTTTTTATGACAGTACATAAGATAAGTGGAAATATAACCTAAATCTAATCCCCACAAATTTTGAAGAGCTGTTTCTAAGAAAATATTAAGCTTAAGAATAAAATACCTAGGAATAAATCTACCTAAGGAGGCAAAAGACCTGTACTCTGAAAACTATAAGACATTGATGAAAGAAATCAAAGATGACACAAACAGATGGAAAGATATACTGTGTTCTTGGAATGGAAGAATCAATATTGTAAAAATGACCATATTACCCAAGCAATCACAGATTCAGTGCAATCCCCCTATCAAATTACCTGTGTCATTATTCACAGAACTAGAAGAAAAAAAATTTTAATTTGTATGGAAATACAAAAGACCCTGAATAGCCAAAGTGATCTAAAGAAAGAAAAACAGAACTGGAGGAATCAGGCTCCCTGACTTCAGACTATACTACAAAGCTACAGTAATCAAGAGTATGGCACTGGTACAAAAACAAAAATATAGATCAATAGAACAGGATAGAAAGCCCAGAAATAAACCCATGTACCTATGGTCAATTAATCTATGACAAAGAAGGAAAGAATATACAGTGAGAAAAGACAGTCTCTTCAATAAGTGGTGCTGGGAAAACTGGACAGATACATGTAAAAGAATGAAATCAGAACATTCTAGAACATAATGCACAAAAATAAACTAAAAATAGATTACAGACCTAAATGTAAGACCAGATACTATAAAATTCCTACAAGAAATCATAGGCAGGACACTCTTTGACATAAATCCCAGCAGGATCTTTTTAGATCCATCTCCTAGAGTAATGGAAATGAAAACAAAAACAAACAGATAGGACTTAATTAAATGTAAAAGCTTTTGCACAGCAAAGAAAGCATAAACAAAACAAAAAGACAACCTACAGAACGGGAGAAAATATTTGCAAATGATGTGACCGACAAGGGATTAATCTCCAAAATACACAACTCATACAGCTCAATATCAAAAAAAAAAAACAAACAACCCAATCAAAAAATGAGCAGAAGATCTAAATAAACATTTTTCCAAAGAAGACATACAGATGGCCAAAATGCACATGAAAAGATGCTCAGCATCGCTAATTATTAGAGAAATGCAAATCAAACTACAATGAGGTGTCACCTCACACTGGTCAGAATAACCATCATCAAAAAGTCTACAAATAATAAATGCTGGAGAGGGTGTGGAGAAAAAAGAACCATCCCACAATGTTGGTGGGAATGTAAATTGGTACAGCCACTATGGAGAACAGTATGGAGGTTCCTTAAAAAACTAAAAAATAGAGCTACCCAATGTTCATTGCAGCACTATTTAAAATAGTCAAGACGTGGAAGCAACCTAAATGTCCATCAACAGATGAATGGATAAATAAGATGTGGTATATTTGTATAATGGAATATTACTCAGCCATAAAAAACAATGAAATAATACCACTTGCAGCAACATGGATGGACCTAGAGATTATCATACAAAGTGAAGTAAGCCAGATTGAGTAAAACAAATATCATGATATTGCTTATATATGGGATCTAAAAGAATGATACAAATGAACTTACATAAAAAACAGAAATAGACCCACAGACATAGAAAACAAAGTTATGCTTACTAAATGTGATAGTGGGGGGGGGGGAGAGAGCAAAATTAGGAGTTTGGGATTAACATATACACACTACTATATATAAAATAGATAACCAACAAGTACCTACTGTATAGCACAGAGAACTATACTCAATATTTTGTAATAACCTATAAGGGAAAAGAATATGAAAAAATAGTTATATATGTCTGCATAACTCAATTACTTTGTTGTACATCTGAAAGTAACATAACATTGTAAATCAACTATACTTCAATAAAATTTTTTTAAAGCATACAGAAAGCAAAAAAAGAAAGAAAATATTAAGCTTAAGCTATTTAAAAAAATTTAAATATTCTTTAGTCTTTCTAATTCTAGTTAGGATACAAAATGCATAACTTTTAACCATAGCTTTTGTACTTATTAGAAACCATTACTATAGGGAATTACTAAAGAAAAACTATTGGGCTTCCCTGGTGGCACAGTGGTTAAGAGTCTGTCTGCCGATGCAGCAGACACGGGTTCGTGCCCCGGTCCGAGAAGGTCCCACACGCCCCGGAGCAGCTGGGTCCGTGAGCCATGGCCGCTGAGCCTGCACATCCGGAGCCTGTGCTCTGTAACGGGAGAGGCCACAGCAGTGAGAGGCCTGCATACCACACACAAAAATAAAAAGAAAGAAAAACTATTAATTGTACTTTCCAGAGTAAAAGAATAGTATGCTCAAAGTATTCAACAGCCCTCTGTTGATGATCCATAACAGGTAAAATAGACCTTATAGCCATGACAAAGTTTTGTTCTTTGGAATATGAATAAAATATCTAATGGTAAAAGTACAGTTTATAAAATATAAAAGATTTGAGTTAATACATCTTATGTTATTATATTTAATTCAGCAAGATATTATTTGAATACTGAAGGTGATCAGCAGGAGGTAGACACACACACACACACAAGTGCACACACACATAAAGTTTGAAATATTAATCATTTCATTGAGAAGCTTTATGTAGAATCAATATATTGGAAACGGACAGTGTTTTCACTTTTCATCAGTTTATTTGGTTCTTGTATTCAATCTACTTTGGCAACATTTTTAAAAATAAAAAATAAATAAATTGAGAAAGATTTAATGGTCTATTAAGCATGTGTTTTGTCACGATTAGTATATTTTAAATCTTAGAAGTATAAAATATTTCAGCTAATACTTTACAAATGAAAAATAAAAACATTAACATAATTGAAGGGATGCAAAATGGTAATATGTTCTAGAACTTTATATACTTTGAATTCTCCATGCATTTTGAAACAATAATTTGTCTGCTTATAGCATTCTATAAAATTCAATTTTGCAATAATGTATTTCATTTCCAACTTATTCAGGAAAATGAATAGATTATCTTCTCTTTAGAAATGATATTTTTAAGAATTAAAAAAATAAGTATGCATTTATGACAGCTGGCAGAATTAAAAACAATATGTATAACAATCCAATGCATGTGAGACATGGAGCCCAATTCTAATTAAGTGAATTCTATAAAATGGAATTAATTATGTTTACCACCAAAACACCATCTGTTTCTAATAGCCTAAAACTGTCAAAGAAATGGAAGAGTTGTATTATGCTGAAAAATATTTCTGATTTTTATTTCATAGTAGAAAAACCAAACAAGAATCTCTTAACTGATGTACACATCATTATAGAATTTTTCTAATCGACTCTCAATTGTGAGACATATAACTATTTTGTCAAGTTATTTAACTGTGGGTTAAATATATATGTGTGTGTGTGTTCCTGCATCTCTGTGTCTATTCTTTTTCATGTCTATGAATCAAATGCATTTTGCTCTACTAGTGAGGACAATTTAAACAATTCTTATTGTTTTCCATCTATTCTCTAATTTTTCACTCTCACATGGTGAGCATGTCATTTTCTGGGTAAAATAAATGGGCCAATGGCACAACAATACTGAATCACTTAAGAAAAACTACCAGAACATTTAACATAACAGCTAATAATTGAATTCTGTAATTTTGACTGTTATTCATTGGTAAAGTGAAGAACACCCATAATTTAAAGTTTAGGTTATATTTATCCATTTTTAACTCTATAAAAATGAGATAATAAGGACTTTGAGAATGAATACTATTATAATAATATTTATTTTTCTCATTTTATCCCCATAGGTCTAGAGTTTAAAGTCTCTAATTCTATTAATATTTTATCAATTGGAAAGTCATATAATTTGTTTTGCAGTATCATGCATACAGTTCTTGTCCTACTTAAAATGTTTTGCCAAAATAGTTTAACAAATCTCTGGAGTGTTATCTTGATAATAACTGTGAATAAAAATATTATTAAATTGAATTGGGAATATGTTGTACTTCCTTTGCTCCATTTCATTCTCCTTCCATCAATTGGATATTAATATTCCCCCCAGAGGAATTTAAACTAAGAAATTGTATAACTCTAAAAAGTAAGAAATTGCATGACAATCTTTGAAAGAGCCTGCTTTTTGAAATCTATTAAAATATTCTTCCTACAAAAATTTTGCTTTCATGTATTGCTAAAATGAAAACAATTGAGAAATGTGCAAAAAATGTGTTAAATTAGTTGATATTAAAATAGTCCTTTTTGAGCTAATGTTATTTTAGCTAAGTTGACATGTAATAGCAGGCAATAACATCCAACATTACTATATTTTTTGTTTCACTCTTTTTCTCATGCTGTTTCTTTTGCTTTTATTTTCCTAAAGCCCACTAAATTTTGTCATCATTATTGAGACCTTCTGGGACTCTGGCATTTTATTAATATAAAAAGGATATGGTATAAGAAGAACATTTTTGCATATTTAGTGGAATAACCTACTTCAGCTAAATAGTTCCAAAGATCTGGTGTCTATAGAACTCTGGGTATAAAGTTACAGTAAAATGGACTAGATTTGACTGACAGTTTCAAAAGAGATAAAGCTTGTTTCATTGTAGAGTGTCGGAGGAGGGTAGGAAATCCTTAATTGTGGGGTCATGTGTTTACGATAATAAGGCAAAACCAACAGTAGAAGCAGGGAATAGAAAAAGGCCAAGCAGTCAACTTGTGGAAGTATTTCAGTATAATTGTCATGGATTAAACTGCAACAACTGTGTAATCATTTTATTATACTTTTCTTCAACAGTGTGGGTTCTGAGCTACTTACACACACCAAGTCTTGTCATGTACTAATAATGGCCACATTTCGGATGTAACACTTGAAGGACAAGCAACAAAATAAAAATAAACTAGCAGGACTACATAAGAAAACTAAAAGCTCTGCACAGCAAAAGACACATCCAACAATCTGAAAAGACAGCCTATGGAATGGGAAAAATATTTGCATATCCTTTATCTTATAAGGGGTTAATATCCAAAATATAAAGAACTCATACTACTCAACAGAAAACAAAACCAAAAACAAGAAAAAAAAACAAACAAATCCACTTAAAAAATGGGCAAAACACCTGAAGAGACATTTTTTTCCAAAGAAGATATATGAAAGACCAACAGGTACATGAAAAGTTGCCCAGTATTACTAATCATCAGGAAAATTCAAATCAAAACGACAATGAGATATCATCACACATCCGTTAGGATGGCTATCATAAAAAGACAAGACACAGTAAATGTTGTAGAGGATGTGGAGAAAAGGGAACACTTCTTCACTGTTAGTAGGAATGTAAGTCAATACAGTCACTGTGGAAAAAAGTATGGAGGTTTCTCAAAATATTAAAAATATAACTATCATACATGATCAGCAATTCTACTTCTGGGAATACATCCACAGGAAAAGAAAACACGATGTTGAAGAGATATCTTCACCCCCAGATAAATGAGTAAAGGGGATGTAACATGAAACATTATGACATGATGACTACAGTTAACACTGCTTGCTATATGGTAAAAAAAAAAAAAAAAAAATGTGACCATAAATTCTTGCTGCGTCTCCCATTAAAAGGTAGAGTCTAATTCTACTCTTCTTTAATCTGGGCTTGCCTTAATTGTTTACTTCATCAATTAAATGAGTAGAACTGTATATTCTGGAATTTCCAAAGCTATTTCACAAGAAGTCTTGCTGTTTCTATGCAGATTTCTTGGAATACTACCACTAGGGGAAGCCATCCGCTCTAAAAAAAATCAACAACCTTGAGACTGTCATAGTGGAGAAAGAGAGAAGAAAGAGGGGATATGAGAGATGTGCTGCTCAGGTAACCTCAGCTGGTCCAGCCAGTCCAGCGCACAGCTCAGGTGTCAGACACGTGAGTGAATAAGACATTTGGGATCAGTCAACAGCCACAAATAAGACCTTAGACATGTGGCCCCATTTTATCCATCACAGCCATCTCCAACTGTTTGACCTACCAAAGCTCAATCTCTGTGGAGCAGAGATGAGTCCTCTGTTGTGACGCCTAAATTCTGACCCATAAAATTCTGAGCACATGAAAACGGTTGTTGTTTTTTACAACTGCATTTTTTGGTGTTTATTTATGCAGCATTCATACTCAAAACAGAATCTAATAGAAACAGTTGAGTGAGTAACTATAAGACACACAAAAATGCTTTGGTAGCCCACATTTGACTGGTGGAATTGATATTAACACTGATTGTCTTTAGCCAAAAGGGGAGTGTGTTCATTTGTATGTGCTGCGGGGGTGTCCATATGTGTATTGGGTGAAAAGGTGTTAAACTGGATTGCACAGGAAACCAGGACTTCTATTTTCATGCTCCATGTAGAAAATGTCATAGTTTTGTCCCCAATCATTCTATTAGTTTCCCTAGTTTAAAACCTTCATTATTACCATAATACAGCAGAAAATTACAAGAACAGATTTTAAAAAGGCAGCTAGCAAGAACAGCTAGGACTCAAAATAGAGTAATCCATAGAGTAATGTGAAAAGCAGGCAGCATGTCACAGAATGTGCAGAACATCTTTGCCTTACACATTTTTAGCATTTGTGATTTTAACTATACTTGGTCTAACATGTCATGATGAGGAATTGAATTGAGGCATATATGTTTCCAGACTCTTATGGGGAGATTATCTTTTACCTTGATGACCAATGATTTGACCGGCCTATGTACACATGGATATTTTAAAATATTTTTTGTTGGTCATTTTTTCCTCTGTTATGCTCTGTAATCATATTCTTGGGGAAAGTAGGAAAACCACCTCAACAAAGAAAAAGAGGGGATATGAAGATGGGATATAGGAATATGGAAAAGTAAACATGGGAAGAAGAGGAGGGCAAATTAAAAAGATCAAACGCAGGGGACTTGTTCCTTCCTCTGCCTTGAGGGCCATACTTGGGGGCAGAAGGGTGTGGGCTATAGAAACATCTGGAATTATTTTCTATTTGTGGCAATATCACCAAAAGGGGAGAATTTGGAAATTTCTTTAGGTCTTTTTCAGAGTGAATAAGATGGTGATCCTGGAATATAATGGGATGTTAAATATTCAATGAGGCATGAATAAATCTGGGAAATTTTATTTGTCCAAAACTCTAGTAGATAGGGCTCCTCCATCCATAGGCTGGTTGCATAGAAAATCTGGGCAAAGACTCATGACTGAAAGAGAGAGCCTGTATTTGGTTCTCCCAATGGGGTGTCTCAATTCAAAACCTGGAATTTACTCCTTACTTTCTGTTTGACTTGAGTACACCTCTTAACCTATTTATTCTCCATTTTCTTTTACTTGAAATACAGATCAATTATAATTGCTTCAAAGAATTTTTTGAATATTCAGTGGTTTACTCTATAGAAAGCCTTTGAACATCTCTAGTCACATAAATATTTTCTGAATATTAGATATTTAGTAGTAGTAGTACTAGTAGTACTAGTACTACTACTACTATTTATTTGAGGATATTTTATGCTTAGGGACTTTTTTTACACTGGAAGTATGTAAAATCTTAGGGCTTCATCCCTCACAAATTCCAATTATATTACATCTGAGAAATGAGTGTTAATTAGCAATACTTAGATTTGGGTACAAACTGTAAAAGTCTTTGGTTTAAGGCTTCTTAATCAGATTATTGCCATCTTAATGTTCTAAATTCAAATTCTTCTATATTTGCATTAATCTGATATGTGGGAAGAATGTAGCCTGACTATTGCAGGCAACATTCCAGTGTCCACAGAAGACAGAAAAGATAAATAGCCATCATCTTATTGATTGTTGTCTTTGGCAAACTTACTTTTATCTCTGTATAAACTTATATATGTTTTTTCTAAACATAGATTTAAAGTAAAAATTGTAACAATGACGCCATGCAAGTAACATGAATGAATGAAGGGACTTGTTGACCAAAGTGGTGTGTGTGTGTATATATATGATGTATGCATGCATACATCATATATATGTATGTACATATATAAAATATGTGTGTATATTAGCATTTTTACAGATCTACTTTTTTGCCTGTTAATAAAAATTAAATCTTATCTTACACATGTCCTTTACAACTCAATGAATCAATATATATTTTCCTCTTTCCTAAATCTATAAAGATACAAGCAATACTTCAAGAGCTATGAGAAGTAACTGACACTTAGGCAGAATAGTGAGCAGTGAGAATTGTGTTAAACAGTAGAACACAAGCTCCATCGAAAAGCAGTAGTTCCTGCTCTTGTCCAATCGCCCCTATGAAAGTTAAGAGTATTTTAGAGATCATGTTTGCAGGCCTTCAGAATTTGTTGAGAAAAGCTGAAAATTGGAATTTTATGTTAAATATCACAATAACTAAGCATTGAAAACTAAAAACATATATATATATATGTGTGTATGTATGTATATGTATATTTTTTTATATATAAATAAACCACCAAGACCCACATTTATGCCAATGTTCTTTGGACTAAAACAAAATCCATCTTAGAGTAAATTATCCTTAAGGACCTGAAACTGGTTACCTTTGTAAAATACAGTGATGAAGGGATAGGAAATAAATATGTGGTGAAGGCTGTCCATTTTATAATCTTTCTAAGGAAGATTGATACTTCTTTACAAGATCAAAACAAATTTTTATTTATTTATTTATTTATTTATTTATTTATTTATTTATTTATTTTTGGCTGTGTTGGGTCTTTGTTGCTGCCCACAGGATTTCTCTGGTTGCAGCGGGCAGGGGCTACTCCATTGCGGTGCATGGGCTTCTCATTGCGGTGGCTTCTCTTGTTGCGGAGCACGGGCTCTAGGTGCGCGGGCTTCAGTAGCTGTGACACACGACCTTAGCTGCTCTGCAGCATGTGGGATCTTCCTGGCCCAGGGCTCGAACCTGTGTCCCCTGCATTGACAGGCGGATTCTTAACCATTGTGCCACCAGTGAAGTCCCCAAAACAAAATTTTTGACATAATTGTTTATATGATACTTTTATGTACATTTTTCCTTAATTTGGGGAGAATTTCTATAGGATAATCTAACTTTGTCCTACAGCCAGAGGATTCACTCTGTCTGTATAACCCCCATTGTATGATTTTAAACAGCTGCTGCTCCCATGTCACAGTGGTGCTGTTAAATCTGAATCCCTCTTATTACATTAAGTTGTTCTCCTTCACCCACTGCTCAAAACATCTCAGCTGATGAGCACATATCTCTTAAGAAACTAGGTTCAAACCTCTCCAACTTCTTCTATTCTACTTCCAAATGTATGCTTATTCTTATCTGTCTTTATCTCCTCTGCTATCATAAAGCCAAATATTATTTGAACTCTAGGTAAGCTAACTCTTCTACACATGCTCTTCATTCTAAACAACCTCACATTCTGGAATCATTCATTTAAACAGTCTTTACCATTTCAAAATTTGTATATATCCAATCAATCATTCTCCAAATGGTTTTTATCCCTATATCTACATACAAAATCACTCAGGGATCTTAAATTCTAAAAATGTTACGTATTTCAAACGTAGTTTTTCCTTGAGCTATTATACTATGTCTATTCTATCCATTAACACAATTTTAAAATGGTCTTTGAAAAATTAGTCTATACTTCCTAGCTCTATTTTAATTTTTCTTTAAATTCATTGTAATATTTCACTGCCCTGATAATTCTTAAAAAACTATATAATAGAAATAATTACACCCTTTGGGGGGTTTAATTTACGTTTAACTATTTTTTCTTCTGATATCTTTCATGATAATATTTTATCTTCTTCCTCCATATATTCGGTTTGAAACATTTTCCATAGTCTCATGTAGTCAATTTTTGACCTATATTTTTGTAGAAATATATGGCTACATTGCCAAATACTTGACAATTTTATACATGTCTTATAGTTATTGACTTCTATTTTAATTCTACTGTATTCAGAACACAAACTTTGAATAACAACAATCTTTTTGAAATTTATTGAGACAGTGTATGGCTCAGCATGTCATCCGTGTGGGTGAGTTATTCAATGCTTACTGAAAGAACAGTGAGTGTGCAGTTTTGGGATGTAGTATTCTATCAATGTCAATTAGATCAATGAACTACTTTCTTCTTACTAATTATTTGTCTGCTTATCTACCAGTTACTGAGAGTGGAGAGTTTTAAATCTCTTATTATGGCTGTGGATTTGTCATTTTTTGATTCATATATTTGAATCTTTGCCATTAGGTACATGCTAATTTAGTTTTTTTGCAGTACGCGGGCCTCTCACTGTTGTGGCCTCTCCCATTGTGGAGCATAGGCTCCGGCCGCGCAGGCTCAGCGGCCATGGCTCACGGGCCCAGCCGCTCCGCGGCATGTGGGATCTTCCCAGACCGGGACACGAACCCCTGTCCCCTGCATCGGCAGGCAGACTCTCAACCACTGCGCCACCAGGGAAGCCCACTCATTAAGTTTTGTTATGTCTTCTTGATGAATTGACACATTTATCGTGAGGAAATGCTCTACTTTATTACTGGTGAGTTTTTAAAGAGAACTTTTTCTTATTAAATATAGCTGTACCAGCATTCTTATGTTTGGTATGTACTTTTCTGATATTTATTTTGCAATTTCTTTGTGTATTTATATTTAAATTTTGTGTTTCTATGCTTTTTTTCTTTTTTTCCACCCTTGGAGTCTTGCTTTCTTCTCTAGTCTAAAAGTGTTTGTCTTTTAATTGCAGTATTTATTTACATGATCATATTATTGATGTGTTTAAGTCTAAAATCTTTATAATTGTTAGGTTTGGTTATAGCAATTCTTTGTTCTTTTTTCTCCTTATCCCTCCCCTATCTTTTTGGAATAATTAAGTATCCTTTATTATTTCTTTTTATCTGCTCTATTAACATTTGGACTATAATTCTTTCCTTTTTTACTTTAGTGACTGCTCCAGAGCTGGACTGTCCAATAGCTAGCCACTAACCCACATGTGGTCCTTTAAATCAAAATTTAAATTAATTAAAATTAAATATCATTGAAAACTCAGTTCTGTAGCTGCACTAACCACCTTTAGATGCTTACTAATCAAATGTACCTAGTGGTTACAGGATTAGGCAGCATAGATTAATAGAATATTTCATCATCACAGAAAGTTCTATTGGACAGTGTTATTCTTGAGCTTATAGGACAAATATTTAATTTATCATATTGAACATCAAATATTATTATAGTATTTCAACAACAGTATACAAACCTCACAGTAGTGTAATTCCATTTGTGCCTGTCCTTTGTATTTTTGTATTCATATGTTTTGCTTCTCCATGTGGTATACCCCCAGCATATATTTGTATCATTTTTGCTTCAGTCAATAATATTTTAAAGAATTTTAATATATGTGAACACACATACATACACCCCCTTATAAAAGATGATTAAAAGGTAATTTATAGTTTTCCTCAATTTTAACTTTCCAGGTACTCTTCTTTCTTCCTGCAGATCTGGATTTCTACTTGGTATGATTTCTCTTTATTCTGAAGAACTTTGTTGACCATTTCTTATAGTTTGTTTCAGCTGGACACAAATTCTCTAAGGCATTTCTCTCTTAAAATGCTTTTGTTTTAGCTTCATTTTAAAGAATTTTTCCACTAGATGGATAATTTTGGACTGACAAATTTTTAAATTTCAGAACTCTAAACATGTGATTTTATTTTCTTCTAATCTAATCTTTATTGATTCTTAGGAGAAAGCCATATAACAATATTCCACTGGATCTAATACTCCCTCCACCTCTTGGCAGATTTTAAGCTTTTTCTTTGCTTTTCTGGGGCACTGAAGATGAGGGGCACTGAAGTCTGAGAGTCTACTTCTGAGTACCAGGTGTAAAACTTCAAAACTCTGTAGCATCAGCAAATTACTTGGCTCTCAGTTGTTGAGTTTTTCTATCTATACAGTGGGAGTATAATACACCACAGTGTGTTAATGATTAAATAATGAAATACATATGAATGTTTTGAGTGGTATATAGCACTTGTTAAGTGACCAGTGACTGATAATTATCTTTGTTGTACTGTAAGTGTTTATTCATATCTATTGCTCAGTGTGCAGATTCTGAGCTGTTTGAGATTAAAAAAAAATTAAAAACACCATGTGTTATTCTTTTTTCTGTTTTCCCAGTGCTTAAAATTTTCCTCATTCTATAGTAGTTCTAGGGAGAATAAATGCAGAAATTATCTGTGGATTTTTATTTCAATTAGTATTTATTTTGTCAAAATGAAACTAATTTGAAGCATATGTGTGCTTAAGTGAATTCCATTTTTGTGTTAAGTAAAGACATTTGTTTTATATGACAGTGTTTATAGGAAACATTGTCTTCTTTTTCTCGTTGAGTTTTAAGGTCCATATGTTAAAGAAAGTGTAATTTTCCAGTAAAGAGAAAAATATTTTAATGTACAAATATAACATTAAACTCTCAGAAAAAGGTTATTCACAAGAGGAGCAAAAAAATGTTCAATAAATATCAATTCCTCATTTAACAATGATAAGTTTGTACCTATTTTATCCCAGACACTATCTAGGTGCCGACAATATATTAGTGAATTAGACAAGGACCCTAAATAACACATAGAGTATTTTTTCATTGTGGGTGGTAGAGAAAGGAACAATAATAATAAAAATGTAGAGTCAGTTTTCAAAATTCATCATCTGATAACTCTGATGAGAAAATATTTAATATTTTTAATTTTTTGATTCCTTATATTGATCTTAAAAGCTACCACTGGATGGTTAATGGGAAAACAAACATATTGAGTTCTGTTCAGTGAACTAACTTATTGATAATACATGTTTTTCTCCAGTGAAGGCTTTTTGTTTTTCATCACAATATAACTGTACTATATTCTTCAAAGGTAGAAAAATCCTGTCAATGCCCTTAAGACACCATGTGGTCTAATATAAATTTCTTTCATTTTAAATCAAAATATGTAATTGGTAATATGCAACTGATTTCTTGTGAAATGTAGCACTTATGTTTTTAATTTTCTTTGCTTTTATTTCAACCAAACATAAGGGCAATTTAAAGTGACCAGCTGTAGAAGAACTACATGCAACCAAAATAAAAATAATACTTCACTGGGGAAAAAGTACTTGCAACCAAAGGAAAAAACTACTTTCTTTAATACATGAAAAATTCATATAATCAATGAGAAAAAGAACATTAACCTAATAGAAAAATGAACGAAGAACACAAACTGGTAGTACACAAAAGATACTAAAGTAAAGTAAAAGGAAGTAAAAATGAAATAAATTGCTTGCTTGCACTTGTATGTTCTTCATAAATGCTGGTTCAGTTAGAGTTTCTCTATACAAGAAGATTATTTTCCTCAATGAGACTGGAATAATTTCTACCTCTTTTTAAAGACAGAATTATTCTTATCTTCACTCTTTACTAGCTAGGGGTGGAAATTTAAAGAAGATACTCAAAGTAAGTATCTTTCAAGTAGTTGGCTTAACAATGGCTCAAATTTCATGGACCTGATTCAGATAGAGACAAATTTCTTTTCTAAAAGAGAAAAGCTTATAATAACAGTATCTTCGAATTTTAAAAACTTTACCGGTTACAATTTACATAATAAATAAATCTGCAAGGATTTATGCCAAGTTTACGATTTGGATAAACAGGCCATTTTTAACAATCATATATGTGTATGTGCAAATATGCATACACACATATAAGTACACACACACACACACACACACACACACACACACAAGTCTGTATCTCCAATGACTAAAGTTTAAAATTTTTCTAAGTTAAATCACTTTTTTTAGAGATCCAACTCTTCCCAGTTGGCTGTGTTTTCAATCCATAAACATTGCAATGTTCTGTACTGTTGAATGATTCCGAGTTGATTGCCTTTCCCCAAACTCAAGAGATCCTGACTTTTTAGGAAAGATGCATTAAAAGGGAAAGAGAAGAAATCATTGTAGAATATAATATGCAGCAATATACATACCCAAAGATTTACATAGGAAACAAGATAAAATTTGAATTTTTCTCAAATACAAGTCATCTAGGATAGTTATTATTTTATCCCTGCTTGTAAGATACTATTCCAAGAAACAAGGGTAGTATAACTTGTTGTATACTTTGTTTCATTTCAATGACATAAGGTGTATAATTTTAAATGTATACAAATGAGGGTTATATTTATCCCCACATTCTTTAAAATAAAAAACAAATCCCTATTCTAGGAAAATATGGAAAATAATTTTGGGGAAATAATTGAAAAATATAAACAGAAACATTTGTATTGTTAAGGTTTACTCTTTGCACCAAGTTACTTTGGGCCTTTCCAATATTTTCTGTATAACATTACAATATAGTATGATCTTCAGTTCAATGTTAATGCTTATTGGTTATATCAAAGTTAATTCTTTCCCTCATGGCTTATGCCTATAAAGGCCTTCGTAATCCATGCTAAATAAATTGTTGTTTCAATTGAACACAGTTAATTACCATGAACACTTTAATAAATTCTAAGACCAAAATCTGCCCTCTTGGGACATCTGGTTAGTTTGGGGATTTAACTCCCTAAAGCTTGCCCAGGCAGTTTGTGAGCATTTGGCCTTAGGCTGCATTTCTGTACTTGTTTTCTCTGTAAACAAGGGACTTCTGTCTTTAAGGCAGTCCATCTGCCTGTTGTCTGCAGACTGAGATTGCTTTGCACATTCTGGATGTGCAGTGAACCAGGTTTTCCAGTGAGAGACAGAGTGTAAGCACTTTACGAAGCTGCATTAACTCATTCAGCCACAGAGGTGTCCTGTTAGCCATTCTGAGGTTTCTTATTGCATAGACTTCACTAGATAGTTTGGACAAGTTTGGAAAGTGACAGGCTCAATTTCCCTGAGAGGTTGCGACCCAATAACTTAAGGCTTGGTGGCATATTCTAATCTGAATACATCACTGTGAAAGTAGAGTTATCTTGTCCAGGATTTACAAAAGAAAGTTTAACTCCTTCTAAAAGAACATATGTAGATTTAAGGCCAGAACAGATCAGTTTCTGCATGATCTCTTGGTTCTTACTCAGCGTTCTGTATTTGAGTGTGTATAAATACTTGCCTTTTCAAGTATCTAATAATTGTTTTATTATTTTATCAATTTATAACATCTTTAGTTAAATAGGAGGGAACAGTAGTTATTGTGAAACTAAAAACATGTCAGTCTTAAGGCTAAAAATTAATTTCTTACAATGTCCTTGATTATCTTTGCGATTTCTGATATTTATTAAAGGAAAATAATAAGGTGTTTGTATTCTTTATTTTAAAAATAAATGGCTCAGGCAACTGTTACTAGTGTATGTGTGTGTGTGTGTGTGAGAGAGAAAGAAGTTGAAAACTATTCCAAGGAAATTTTCAGTTGGCTCTATCCGGGTGTGTCTTCTCTACTGTGTGACCATTTAAGTTGGTCTACTCTCCATGCTCACATTGTAGAAACTGGTCCATCAAGAAGGACCACAGTGTATTGAGCTTATAATACTTTAATGATTCTCTATAGCATTTATAACAATTTGCACAACAGATTTGCAGACAAGTTATTTCATGATCTAATTAATGCTTACCTCCCCAGCCTTATTTCCAATATCTCCCATATATGTAGCATTTTCTCTAGGTTTATGAAACTAATTGTAATAACACAAAGGGCACATACTGTTTCAAGTCTATTCTAAACAAACAAACAAACAAAAAAAACTTCTTCTCTTGTTCATATAATATGGATGATCCCTACTCATTGTTTAGAAATCACTTCCAGAGACACTGCCTCTGGAAAACAACTCTGAAAATTTCAGTACCATGTAGACAGTTCCCTTTATGCCCATACCCCAAAACTTATGCAAAGCTATGATAGAAAAAATTACACTATTCCAGTTTCATTTATTTATTCTCCAGATAGACTATAAGACTCAATAGCAGAAAACATATTTGAACCTGGAAAATGGCAACAGCTCAGTAAATATTTGTTAACTTATGGCAGGTGATTTTTGCAGTATTTTTTCAAACAAAATGAGCCTCTTATAATCTTTGTGAAGTAGGATAATATGAGATTTTTCTTTAATTATGAGAAAAGTGTTGTTTCAACATTAATTGTTTCATTTGTGGACTGATATAAAGATTGCTTTTACAGAGTATATGTGTGATCAATCTCAATAACAAAGCACAGTATGACTGTTTTGAAATACAATCAGTTTTCAAAACAATTGAAATAAATATAGTTTTGAAAACCTGTGACTTTTTTGTAATGTCCTTCTAGACTTTCAGTACTAAGACTGAGTCAGTGTTAAATATCCTTGAAAGACTAAAAATTTAATAGTATGTTTTTACTGATAAAATATCGCTTGGAATTCTGTTTTAGACATGACAGTCTCAATAGCTCCTTCTCTCTTCCCCTAGAATAATACCCTTCATTTTTTTCCCACCAAACATGTAGTACAACTGTATCTCATTCACTGTTTTCTTTAATCCCATTCATTTTTTTGTAATAAGTTTTCTATTAAAATCACCAACTTCCTTTCCAGCCAGCCAGTTTTCTTGCAGATACTGATTAGCTAGTCTTGTAGCAAGAGAAAAAAAAAATACGCTATCCAAATTTACATTTTAAAAGAATTTTAAAGCAATTCAGAATGTTGGCTTTTGGCAGGATTTTACTTAGTATGAAGAGGAAGAGAATAGGATCTGCCTATCAAAATGATGAAACTGAGCACGCATCTGCCAAGGGCACTATGTATGTTGCTGAAATGTATTATTAACCTTGAACACAATATATTTTGTGAAATAAAAGAAATCCCAATAAGACTGCCAATTTTAATATCTGTGACATAGCTCTGCTCAAAAAATCCATGAGGCTTTTATAAATCATGAAAATGCAAGGTAGATGTATAATTTTTGACAAATATAGTGACTTTTATCTATACATGAAAACATGATGTGAACTATGGAAACGTTCTTCCTATTAGTGGCTTTTGTCTAATAAGAAAAAAATCCAAGAGCGACACGTAAATAAAAGCACAGTTATTTTTTAGCACTCTTTTAAAACTTCAAAAAGACTGTTGAAAAATGATTATTTGTTTAATATTTTGAAAGTCCAGGGCATCAAAACATTGTTAGCTCACTTACAACTCGATTTCATAGATATCATAGACTACTTTATATCATGAAAGCATTTAGAGCTTTACTGTTGTAGAGGCTTATAAAGAGGGATGCACAGAAGAAGATGGGGTGAACTGTAATATCAACCAGTATATGTGGAAAAGACAGTGCAGATTCCAGTGTTACTTATCTTGCATTTCTCGTTGGAAATTTCAGGTATACTACAGGTATTTGTTTTGGTTGCTATCACAAAACTTTCCCATCAGTTTACTTTGTTTCATAGTCTGCTTCTTTTTGTCCTTTGGATATTTACTTTATAATGGATAACTCCATTTTTTGGTTTCATTTTTCCATTCTGCATTTTTCCCTATTCAATGTTTGTGATTAATGTTGGAATCTTTAAAAGCCAATGCATTTCCATATAGGACATAAGCCATTTTATTTTATTTTATTTTATTTTATTTTTGCGGTACGCGGGCCTCTCACTGTTGTGGCCTCTCCCGTTGCGGAGCACAGGCTCCAGATGCGCTGGCTCAGCGTCCATGGCTCACCGGCCCAGCCGCTCTGTGGCACGTGGGATCCTCCCAGACCGGGGCGTCCCCTGCATCGGCCGGCGGACTCTCAACCACTGCGCCACCAGGGAAGCCCAGCCATTTTATTTTTATTCTTAAATTAACATGGACAGTATTGGAATGTTGCAGGAAGTAAGTAAGCAACATCCATGGTGCAGAGATGCTAGGAGTGAGTGCCTGCATCAGTAGGAGGAAGTCATCAAGAAGACGTGACATGACGTGACCACCAGTTGAGCCTCCCACTGCACCTGGGCAATTGGAGGCTCTTCACCCCCTCCCTTGTCCTGCACTGCTGGTGGGAATGTGAATTGGTACAGCCACTATGGAGAACAGTATGGAGGTTCCTTAAAAAACTACAAATAGAACTACCATATGACCCAGCAATCCCACTACTGGGCATATACCCTGAGAAAACCATAATTCAAAAAGAGTCATGTACCAAAATGTTCATTGCAGCTCTATGTACAATAGCCCAGAGATGGAAAAAACCTAAGTGCCCATCATTGGATGAATGGATAAAGAAGATGTGGCACATATATACAATGGAATATTACTCAGCTATAAAAAGAAACGAAATTGAGTTATTTGTAGTGAGGTGGATAGACCTAGAGTCTGTCATACAGAGTGAAGTAAGTCAGAAAGAGAAAGACAAATACCATATGCTAACACATATATATGGAATTTAAGAAAAAAAAATGTCATGAAGAACCTAGGGGTAAGACAGGAATAAAGACACAGACCTACTGGAGAACGGACTTGAGGATATGGGGAGAGGGAAGGGTGAGCTGTGACAAAGCGAGAGAGAGGCATGGACATATATACACTACCAAACGTAAGGTAGATAGCTAGTGGGAAGCAGCCACATAGTACAGGGATATCAGCTTGGTGCTTTGTGACCGCCTGGAGGGGTGGGATAGGGAGGGTGGGAGGGAGGAAGATGCAAGAGGGAAGAGATATGGGAACATATGTATATGTATAACTGATTCACTTTGTTATAAAGCAGAAACTAACACACCATTGTAAAGCAATTATACCCCAATAAAGATGTTAAAAAAAAATGTGGTATTGAGACTACTATCTAAACTGGGCATGTGACTGAACGCAGTTAAGGTCCCTAGATACATTTTTAAGATTCTGCCAGTCAGATGTGAAAATTGACTCATCTTGTGGCCACTCAAGACAAGCCTCTGAAGTGAATTCCCTTGCTTCTTAAAACTGCTACCTACCAATCCGGAGTGCTCTGTGTTTTATCTTCTGTCTCTCCCTGCCCTCTGCTTAGCGGGGCTGGTTTCAGATTACACCCAGGAATCTCCCAGGAGGTTGTGAAACAACAGCATTTCAAATGCTACTTGGCAATATGTTTTATAAACCCAGAAGTGAAGAGCCTGGATTCTGAAAACAGCACCTATGATTAGGTCTCAAAGGAAAGCATTCCTTTTACTACTGTTCATGATAAAGCCCTCTAGTGTTGACTCAGATATGGAATTAATATGTTGTAGTGAGATAAACTAGGGAGAAATTTTAAAAAAGAACTGCAAAATAAATAAGTGGTAAAAAGATGGCTCATGCATTCACATATTTAAAAAAAGTTAAAACTAGATTTGTGAATTGCATTGCACTTTTTCCTTGAACTTAAGTCAATAAACTTTAAAAAAATTTCAAAGTCAGATTTGTGACTATTTTACTGTAACTATATTTATGCCAAGTTGAGTACAGCACCTAATAGACTCTCATGTATTACGTAATTGTTACTTTTTCAATTGCCAAATCTTATTGATCATCTATTAATATACAAGTCTCTGTCCTAGGTGTTTAGGGTGCAACAGGAAAGACAAAACAAAAACAAAGACCTCTAAATTGTGACCCTGTCTGGTGTACACAAAGAACAGCAAGAAGGCTAATGTAATTAAATCAAAGTGAAACAGAAGGCTAAAGGAGCAGGCTCTCCTACGGTACCCAAAGTGCCCGAACCATATCTGTTCTAGGATTCTACTTCCTCTAATCATAGGCTAACAACGGCCACAACCACATTATATTCTGATCTACTACATTCTATATTAATGCTATTATTATTTTGTAATTTTTGTTGGGAATAAAGGGCAGAGGCCATAGGGGGACAGAACTGTGAACATGCGAAACTGCAGCTAAAATCCTGTTCATGATTAGGGATGTGCCCCTATCTGATGGTGTTTAGGTTAGGAGCATTTCATTTCTTGTAATTTTGGTTCTACTTACAAGTTCAGAAGTCTTTATTTTAGAATCAGACATTCTTGCTTTGTCTCCACTGCCCGAATATTTTTCTCCCTTTAAATAATGCAAATATTGAACATCATACTTGTAATTTTAACTGCAGTACAGCAGAGTGTAGAACTAAGCGTTATTTAAGAACAGAAACAGAGAAGTGTCCGGTTTTGATCAGCTATAGAAGATAAAAATAAGGAGATGGTGCAAAATAAAGATGGGCAGATAAAGAGAGATTTTTTCTTTAATTGGTATGCAGAGAGGTAGAATATTTCAGGACCTTTTAAGACATGAAAATATATTCTAGAAGCTCAACTATTTTTGGTGTCTTAATGCAAGGTTGGGATTTTTTTTTGTCTTCTTTAGCAACTGAGAACATTTCTCCCTAGTGTTTTTGATATCACAGAACACTAAGAAAATAATAGTGTGTTAGATAAATGGAAGATGCAAACTCTTCCATTTATTACCATAAATAACAATAATCTTATGAATCCTGAGAGCCCCAAGCTCCATTGACCACTGTAAGAGTTGAAGGGGTCAACATTACTGTTGGAGTCATGTCTTTTGAATATTACAATGCTTGGAAAGTTCTAGACTGGAGATGAGTGAGGTTTTCAATTGGATTTGCATTTTTCTCTCATACTCTCTAACTTTGTTGATTTTACCTAAAACCCCTAGGTTCAAATATTTGAGTTTTATCTGCCATTAACAACTAAAACATTTTACATGCTTGACCAAATCCTATTGGACTAAAGGTTGATTTTCCCACTCTTGCTCTTGTTACTCCAACTTATTTTTTCCATCTTGTTACACTGAAGGAAAAAGCAAAACAGTGAGCTCTACCATAGCATTGAGTTTTTGCCTCATGTTGTGTTATCAAAATGGAGGTAAAAAATCTCTTATACATTAAGCTTCTTTATTTGGGTCTATAATCTAATCATTTATAATTTAATTTTCTCAGACAGTGAATATTTATCTACTCAAGATTCAGTACACATTCTTGATTTTAAAAATAAATAGAATTTCATATAAAAATGATTGAAATGGCATCACTGTGTGCAGTTACTTTCCAAAATGTGTTTAAAACATGTGCACAATTGAAACAAAATTGCATTTCCAAGGGGATCTCACATTACACTTTAATATATATGTAGATAATATAATATGTAATAACAAAGAGCTTTATTAAGTCAGTTCTAACACTTTTTGAATAGTCTGAGACATATCTGCATTATATCAAATTCCGCTAAATTAATAATATAGTCAAGTTCTTTTGTACTTATGCATACTTTTTTTTCTAATGTAGCAAACTAACAGCACTGACATATTTCTTTTATTTTTTATTTTATTTTTTTTGTGATATGTGGGCCTCTCACTGCTGTGGTCTCTCCCGCTGCAGAGCACAGGCTCCAGAAGCGCAGGCTCAGTGGCCATGGCTCATGGGCCCAGCCGCTCCGCGGCATGTGGGATCCTCCCGGACTGGGGCACGAACCCATTTCCCCTACATCGGCAGGTGGAATCTCAACCACTGCACCACCTGGGAAGCCCAGCACTGACATATTTCAATTCAAACATAAGCAGTGAAAGTATGTAAATGATTTACTAAAATTGATTATAGTGTAGTTGGGCTATATGAAGTATTTAGGTACTAAGCCTCAATGATTTTCTGGCCAAAGGCTAATCCATTGGTAGGAAATACTCAGAAAAGAAGTCCAAAAAGAGGAAATTGTGGAAAACAGCTGATTATAACCTTAGAGAGAGGTCCAGTTTTTGATTATTGTTTTTGTTTTCTTTTGAGAGCAGAAGTTTTCATATTATTCCCTTCTTTATTCCTGTTTTATCACCATGTATGAGACACAAGAGGGGCTTGTTAAAAGAATCATGGAATGGGTTATCCTCTTTCAAAAAAGGCTTTTCAAGCCCAGAGATAAACCCACGCACCTGTGGTCACCTAATCTATGACAAAGGAAGCAAGGATATACAGTGGAGAAAAGACAGTCTCTTCAATAAGTAGTGCTGGGAAAACTGGACAGCTACATGTAAAAGAATGTAATTAGAACACTCCCTAACACCATACACAGAAATAAACTCAAAATGGATTTAAGACCTAAATGTAAGGCCGAACACCATAAAATTCTTAGAGCAAAAGATAGGCAGAACACTCTTTGACATCTTTGACATAAATCACAGCAAGCTCTTTTTTGACCCATCTCCTAGATTAATGAAAATAAAAAAAATTAACAAATGGGACCTAATTAAACTTAAAAGCTTTTGCACAACAAAGCAAACCATAAACAAGATGAAAAGACAACCATCAGGATGGGAGAAAATATTTGCAAATGAAGCAACTGACAAGGGATTAATCTTCAAAATATACAAACACCTCATGCAGCTCAATATCAATGAAACAAACAACCCAATAAAAAATGGGTGGAAGACCTAAATAGACAGTTCTCCAAAACAGACATACAGGTGGCCAAAAAGCACATGAAAAGATGCTGAACTTAACTAATTATTAGAGAAATGCAAATGAAAACTACAATGAGGTATCACCTCACACCAGTCAGAATGGCCATCATCAAAAACTCTACAAACATTAAATGCTGGAGAGGGTATGGAGAAAAGGGAACCTTCTTCACTGTTGGTGGAAATGTAAATTGATACAGCGACTATGGAGAACAGTATGGAGGTTCCTTAAAAAACTAAAAATAGAACAACCATATGACCTAGCAATCCCACTACTGTGCATATACCTGGAGAAAACCACAATTCCAAAAGATACATGTACCCCAATGTTCATTGCAGCACTATTTACAATAGCCAGGACATGGAAGCAACCTAAATGTCCATCAACAGAGGAATGGATAAAGAAGATGTGGTGCATATATACAATGGAATATTACTCAGCCATAAAAAGGAATGAAATTGTGCCATTTGCAGAAACGTGGATGAATCTAGAGACTGTCATTTGGAGTGAAGTAAGCCAGAAAGAGAAAAACAAATATTGTATAATATTGTTTATATGTAGAATCTAGAAAAATGATACAGATGAACTTATCTGCAAAGCAGTAATAGAGACACAGACATAGAGAACAAACATATGGATACCAAGGTGGGAAGAAGGGGTGAGATGAATTGGGAGATTGGGATTGACATATATACACTACTATGTATAAAATAGAAAACTAATGACAACCTGCTGTATAGGACAGGGAACTCTACTCAGTGCTCTGTGGTGACCTAAATGGGAAGGAAATCCAAAAAAGAGGGGATATATGTATACGTATAGCTGATTCACTTTGCTGTACAACAGAAATTAACACAACATTGTAAAGCAACAATACTCCAATAAAAATGTTTTAAAAAGGCTTTTCACCACTGTCTGACACCATCTGAAATGTACTTGAGGATTAAAAGTTAGTCTGTCAATTATGTAATTTCTGCTTTGTGATTTGAGACAACTTTCAATACAGGTAATATAATGTGAAATTTTGAACTGTTGAAATGTTATCGAAGCATTTTTTATGTCTTGGCAAATGCGATTATTTTACATTCTCCAATGTAGAAAAAAATATAACTTGAATAGTATACATTTCCACTATACTGAATACAGGATAGCAATTTCTTTTACTAAATGAAAACAATATTAAACTATATAAGTTGTGATATGTCATTACAAAATGGTATAAATGTGTTTCCACAATGATCTACTAAATATACAAAAAGGAAAAATTATTAGTTCCCTGCAAAGCAAAACTAGATTGGCTCATCAGATTCAAATGGAAAAAAAAAAATTTAAATACACATTTTAATTAGTATCTTGGAAACATGAAATAGTGTTATTATTTCTTTCTATATGCAAGGGAACCTATATTTTAAGATATTTAAGTTATTTTAATCTTCTAATTAGTTTCTAAAAATTGATAGAGCTTAAAAAGTGCACTAAATAAAATAAAATAGGAGAGATTTGAGAAGATGGAGGAAGAGTAAGATGCGGAGATCACCTTGCTCCCCACACATACATCAGAAATACATCTACACGTGGAACAACTCCTACAGAACACCTACTGAACTCAGGCAGAAGACCTCAGACCTCCCAAAAGGCAAGAAAGTCCCCACGTACCTGGGTAGGGCAAAAGAGAAAAAAGAAAAAACAGAGACAAAAGGATAAGGACGGAACCTGCACCAGTGGGAGGGAGCTGTGAAGGAGGAAAGGTTTCCACACACTAGGAAGCCCCTTTACGGGCTGTGACTGTGGGTGGCAGAGGGGGGAAGCTTCAGAGCCACAGGGGATAGCACAGCAACAGGGGTGCGGAGGGCAAAGCGGGGAGATTCCCACACAGAGGATCGGTGTCGACCAGCACTCACCAACCCGAGAGGCTTGTCTGCTCACCCGCCGGGGTGGGCAGGGGCTGGGAGGTGAGGCTTGGGCTTCGGTCGCATGCCGGGAGAGGACTGGGGTTGGCGGCGTGAACACAGCCTGAAGGGGGCTAGTGCGCCACGGCTAGCCGGGAGGGAGTCCGGGAGAAAGTCTGGACCTGCCGAAGAGGCAAGAGACTTTTTCTTCCCTCTTTGTTTCCTGGTGCACGAGGAGAGGGGATTGAGAGAGCCGCTTAAAGGAGCTCCAGAGACGGGTGCGAGCCGCGGCTATCAGCGGGGACCACAGAGATGGGCATGAGATGCTAAGGCTGCTGCTGCCGCCACCAAGAAGCCTGTGTGCAAGCACAGGTCATTATACACACCTCCCCTCCCAGGAGCCTGTGCAGCCCGCCACTGCTAGGGTTCCGTGATCCAGGGACAACTTCCCCGGGAAGACGCATGGCGCGCCTCAGGCTGGTGCAACATCCTGCTGGCCTCTGCCGCCGCAGTCTCGTCCCTCATCTGTACCCCTCCCTCACCCCGGCCTGAGTGAGCCAGAGCCCCTGAACCAGCTGCTCCTTTAACCCTGACCTGACTAAGCGAAGAACAGATGTCCTCAGGCAACCTACACACAGAGGTGGAGCCAGATCCAAACCTGAACACCGGGAGCTGTGTGAACATAGAGGAGAAAGGGAAATCTCTCCCAGCAGCCTCAGGAACAATGCATTAAAGCTCCACAATCAATTTGATGTACCCTGCATCTGTGGAATACCTGAATAGACAACAAATCATCCCAAATTGAGGAGGTGGAATTTGGGAGGAAGATATATTATTTTTTCCCCTTTTCCTCTTTTTGTGAGTGTGTAAGTGTACGCTTCTGTGTGAGATTTTGTCTGTATAGCTTTGCTTTCACTATTTGTCCTAGGGTTCTGTCCATCCGGTTTTGGGTTTTTTTCTCTCTCTTTTTTTTTTTTTTTTTTTTTTTTAGGTTTTAAACAGTTTTTTCCTAATAATTATTTTTTATTTTAATAACTTTATTTTATCTTATTTTATTTTATTTTATCCTCGTTCTTTGCTTCTTTCTACTTTTTTCCCCTTTTATTCTGAACCATGTGGAGGACAGGCTCTTGGTGCTCCAGCCAAGCATCAGGGCTGTGCCACTGAGGTGGGAGAGCCAACTTCAGGACACTGGTCCACAAGAGACCTACCAGCTCCACATAATATCAAACGCCAAAACTCTCCCAGAGATCTCCATCTAAACACCAACACCCAGCTTCACTCAACAACCAGCAAGCTACAGTACTAGACACCCTATGCCAATCAACTAGCAAGACAGGAACACAGCCCCATCCATTATCACAGAGGCTGCCTATAATCGTAATAAGGCCACAGACACCCCAAAACACACCACCAGATGTGGACCTGCCCACCAGAAAGACAACATCCAGCCTCATCCACCAGAACACAGGCACTAGTCCCCTCCACCAGGAAACCTACACAACATACTAAACCAACCTTAGCCACTGGGGACAGACACCAAAATCAACGGGAACTACAAACCTGCAGCCTGCAAAAAGGAGACCCCAAACACAGTAAGATAAGCAAAATGAAAAGACAGAAAAACACACAGCAGATGAAGGAGCAAGATAAATACCCACCAGACCTAACAAATGAAGAAGAAATAGGCAATCTACCTGAAAAAGAATTCAGAATAATGATAGTAAAACTGATCCAAAATATTGGAAATAGAATAGAGAAGATGTGAGAAACATTTAACAAGGACCTAGAAGAACCAAAGAGGAACCAAGCAATGATGAACAACACAATAAATGATATTAAAAGTACTCTAGAAGGGATCAATAGCAGAATAACTGAAGCAGAAGAACGGATAAGTGACATGGAAGATAAAATAGTGGAAATAACTACTGCAGAACAGAATAAAGAAAAAAGAATGAAAAGAACTGAGGACAGTCTCAGACCTCTGGGACAATATTAAACACACAAACATTCAAATTATAGGGGTCCCAGAAGAAAAAGAGAAAAAGAAAGGGACTGAGAAAATATTTGAAGAGATTATAGTTGCAAACTTCCCTAATATGGGAAAGAGTTAATCAAGTCTAGGAAGCACAGAGAGTCCCATACAGGATAAATCTAAGGAGAAACACGTCAAGACACATATTAATCAAACTATCAAAAATTAAATACAAAGAAAACATATTAAAAGCAGCAAGGGCAAAACAACAAATAACACACAAGGGAATCCCCATAAGGTTAACAGCTGATCTTTCAGCATAAACTCTGCAAGCCAGAAGGGTGTGGCAGGACATATTTAAAGTGATGAAGGAGAAAAAGCTACAACCAAGATTACTCTACCCAGCAAGGATCTCACTCAGAATTGATGGAGAAATTAAAACCTTTACAGACAAGCAAAAGCTGAGAGAGTTCAGCACCACCAAACGAGCTTTACAACAAATGCTAAAAGAACTTCTCTAGGCAAGAAACACAGAGAAGGAAAAGACCTAAAATAACAAACCCAAAACAATTAAGAAATTGGGAATAGGAATATACATATAAATAATTACCTTAAATGAAAATGGATTAAATGCTCCTACCAAAAGACACAGACTGGCTGAATGTATAAAAAAACAAGACCCATATATATGCTGTCTACAAGAGACCCACTTCAGACCTAGGGACACAAACAGACTGAAAGTGACGGGATGGAAAAAGATATTCCATGCAAATGGAAATCAGAAGAAATCTGGAGTAGCAATTCTCATACCAGATAAAATAGACTTTAAAATAAAGACTATTACAAGAGACAAAGAAGGACACTACATAATGATCAAGGGATCAATCCAAGAAAAAGATATAACAATTGTAAATATTTATGCACCCAACGTAGGAGCACCCCAATACATAAGGCAAATACTAACAGCCATAAGGGCTTCCCTGGTGGCACAGTGGTTGAGAGTCCGCCTGCCGATGCAGGGGACACAATTTCATGACCTGGTCTGGGAGTATCCCACATGTCGCGGAGCGGCTGGGCCGGTGAGCCATGGCTGCTGAGTTTGTGCGTCTGGAGCCTGTGCTCTGCAACGGGAGAGGCCACAACAGTGAGAGACCCGCATAATGCAAAACAAACAAACAAACAAAAAAAACAATAACAGCCATAAATGGGGAAATCGACAGTAACACAACCATAGTAGGGGACTTTAACACCCCACTTTCACCAATGGACAGATCATCCAAAATGAAAATAAATAAGGAAACACAAGCTTTAAATGATACATTAAACAAGAGGGCCTAAATTGATATTTATAGGACATTCCATCCAAAAACAAAAGAATACACATTTTTCTCAAGTGCTCATGGAATATTCTCCAGGATAGATCATATCTTGGGTCACAAATCTAGCTTTGGTAAATTTAAAAAAATTGAAATCGTATCAGGTATCTTTTCTGACAACAAGGCTATGAGACTAGATATCAATTACAGGAAAAGGCCTATAAAAAATACAAACACATGGAGGCTAAACATTACACTACTTAATAACGAAGTGATCACAGAAGTAATCAAAGAGGAAATCAAAAAATACCTAGAAACAAATGACAATGGAGACATGACGACCCAAAACCTATGGGATGCAGCAAAAGCAGTACTAAGACGGAAGTTTATAGCAATACAATCCTACCTTAAGAAACAGGAAACATCTCAAATAAACAACCTTGCAACTAAATCAATTAGAGAAAGAAGAACAAAAAAAAAACCCAAGTTAGCAGAAGGAAAGAAATCATAAAGATCAGATCAGAAATAAATGAAAAAGAAATGAAGGAAACGAGAGCAAAGATCAATAAAAGTAAAAGCTGGTTCTTTGAGAAGATAAACAAAATTGATAAACCATTAGCCAGACTCATCAAGAAAAACAGGGAGAAGACTCAAATCAATAGAATTAGAAATGAAAAAGGAGAAGTAACAACTGACACTGCAGAAATACAAAGGATCATGAGAGATTACTACAAACAACTATATGCCAATAAAATGGACAACCTGGAAGAAATAGACAAATTCTTAGAAATGCACAACCTTCTGAGACTGAACCAGGAAGAAATAGAAAATATGAACAGAACAATCACAAGCACTGAAATTGAAACTGTGATTAAAAATCTTCCAACAAACAAAAGCCCAGGACCAGATGGCTTCACAGGTTAATTCTATCAAACATTTAGAGAAGAGCTAACACTTATCCTTCTCAAACTCTTCCAAAATATAACAGAGGGAGGAACACTGCCAAACTCATTCTATGAGGCCACCATCAGCCTGATACCAAAACCAGACAAAGATGCCACAAAGAAAGAAAAACGACAGGCCAATATCACTGATGAACATAGATGTAAAAATCCTCAACAAAATTCTAGCACACAGGATCCAACAGCACATTAAAAGGATCATACACCATGATCAATTGGGTTTTGTTCCAGGAATGCAAGGATTCTTCAATATATGCAAATCAATCAACATGATACACCACATTAACAAATTGAAGGAGAAAATCCATATGATCATCTCAATAGATGCAGAGAAAGCTTTCGACAAAATTCAACACTCATTTATGATTAAAAAAAACCTGCAGAAAGTAGGCATAAAGGGAACTTTCCTCAACATAATAAAGGCCATATATAACAAACCCACAAAAAACATCACCCTCAAAGGTGAAAAACTTAAACAATTTCCACTAAGATCAGGAACAAGACAAGGTTGCCCACTCTCACCACTCTTATTCAACATAGTTTTGGAAGTTTTAGCCACAGTAATCAGAGAAGAAAAAGAAATAAAGGGAATCCAAATTGGCAAAGAAGAATTAAAGCTGTCACTGTTTGCAGATGACATGATACTATACAGAGAGAATCCTAAAGATGCTACCAGAAAACTACTAGAGCTAATCAATGAATTTGGTAAAGTAGCAGGATACAAAAATAATGCACAGAAATCTCTGGCATTCTTATGCACTAATGATGATAAATCTGAAAGTGAAATTAAGAAAACACTCCCATTTACCACTGCAACAAGAAATAAAATATCTAGGAATAAACCTACCTAAGGAGACAAAAGACCTGTATGCAGAAAATTATAAGACACTGATGAAAGAAATTAAAGATGATACAAATAGATGGAGAGATATACCATGTTCTTGGATTGGAAGAATCAACATTGTGAAAATGACTCTACTACCCAAAAGCAAACTACAGATTCAATGCAATCCCTATCAAACTACCACTGGAATTTTTCACAGAACTAGAACAAAAAAATTCACAATTTGTATGGAAACACAAAAGACCCCTAATAGCCAAAGCAATCTTGAGAAAGAAAAATGGAGCTGGAGGAATCAGGCTCCCTGACTTCAGACTATACTACAAAGCTATAGTAATCAAGATAGTATGGTACTGGCACGAAAAAAGAAATATAGATCAATGGAACAGGATAGAAAGCCCAGAGATAAACCCATGCACATATGGTCACCTTATCTTTGATAAAGGAGGCAAGTATATACAGTGGAGAAAAGACAGCCTCTTCAGTAAGTGGTGCTGGGAAAACTGGACAGGCACATGTAAAAGGATGAAATTAGAACACTCCCTGACACCATACACAAAAATAAACTCAAAATGGATTAAAGGCCTCAATGTAAGGCCAGACACTATAAAACTCTTAGAGGAAAACATAGGCAGAACACTCTATGACATAAATCACAGTAACATCCTTTTTGACCCACCTCCTAGAGAAATGGAAATAAAAGCAAAGATAAACAAATGGGACCTAATGAAACTTAAAAGCTTTTGCACAGCAAAGGAAACCATAAACAACACCAAAAGACAACCCTCAGAATAGGAGAAAATATTTACAAATGAAGCAATTGACAAAGGTTAATCTCCAAAATTTACAAACAGCTCATGCAGCTCAATATCAAAAAAAAAACAAACAACCCAATCCAAAAATGGGCAAAAGACCTAAACAGACATTTCTCCAAAGAAGATATACAGATTGCAACAAACACATGAAAGAATGCTCAACATCATTAATCATTAGAGAAATGCAAATTAAAACTACTTCTCATACCGGTCAGATTGGTCATCATCAAAAAATCTAGAAACAATAAAGGCTGGAGAGGGTGTGGAGAAAAGCGAACACTCTTGCACTGTTGGTGGGAATGTAAATTGATACAACCACTATGGAGAATAGTATGAGGTTCCTTAAAAAACTACAAATAGAACTACCATATGCCCCAGCAATCCCACTACTGGGCATATACCCTGAGAAAACCAGAATTCAAAAAGAGTCATGTACCAAAATGTACCTTGCAGCTCTATTTACAATAGCCAGGACATGGAAGCAACCTAAGTGTCCATCAACATATGAATGGATAAAGAAGATTTGGCACATATATACAATGGAATATTACTCAGCCATAAAAAGAAATGAAATTGAGTTAGTAAGGTGGATGGACCTCGAGTCTGTCATACAGAGTGAAGTAAGTCAGAAAGAGAAAAAGAAATACTGTATGCTAACATATATATATGGAATCTAAGAAAAAAAAAAAAGATCATGAAGAACCTTGGGGCAAGAGGGGAATAAAGACACAGACCTATTAGAGAATGGACTTGAGGATATGGGGAGGGGGAAGGGTAAGCTGTGACAAAGTGAGAGAGTGACATGGACATATATACACTACAAAATGTAAAATAGATAGCTAGTGGGAAGCAGTCGCATAGCAAAGGGAGATAGCTTGGTTCTTTGTGACCACCTAGAGGGGTGGGATAGGGAGGGTGGGAGGGAGGGAGACGCAAGAGGGAAGAGATATGGGAACATATGTATATGTAAAACTGATTCATTTTGTTATAAAGCAGAAACTAACACAGTATTGTAAAGCAGTTATACTCCAATAAAGATGTTAAAAAATTTTAAAAAAAAGAAATAACAGTCCTAAGTGGATTATTGATCCTAAGGTAAAAGGTAATAAAGCAAGCTTTTAAAGACAAATATAATATTTTTCTGGCTTTGGGATAGGCAATAATTTTTAAAACTAGACACAAAACTGCTATCCATAAAAGTACAAATATATATATTGGGCTTCATTAAGATTAAGAACTGATTATTAAAGGATACCACTGAGTGAAAGGAAAGCCACCAAGTGGGAGGACATATTTACAGCATATTATTACTTACAAAGCCCCAATACCCAGACTATAAAAAGAACTCGTATAATCATTGAGAGAATTACAGGCAATCCAATAGAAAAACAGAGAAAAGACTTAATGAACCATTTTAAGAAGACGATATCAAAGTGACAAATACACACATTAAAAGGTAGCCAAATTCATTAGCCACCCCACAGAAAGACTAAAATAAAAATGACAGAAAACACTAAAAGCTAATGATGATATGGAGCTACTGAAACTTTCATACACTGTTGATTGGAGAATGAATTTGTTAAAACAACTTTAGAAAACTGTCAATTCCATCAAAATCACACTCTAAGACTCATAAATTCCACTTCTATGTATGAATGTTCACTGAAAGATATTAAATATCCATCATTAATGGAATAATCAAGTGAATTGTGGCAAATTTACATATTAATTCATAAAAATTAATATGTATTAATAACAATGAATGAGTCACTGCTACATGATCAGAAACATACAGATTTGAAAACTTAACCTTTAGTGAAAGAAGCAAAAAACAAAGGAAAAACTACTTTAATTCATTTATATAGTCTAAAAATAAGCAAAACCAACCTAAAATTTTGGAAGACAGATTAGTAGGTATTTTTCATGGGCTGTAGGGATTGAGAAGGGGTTTGAGAGGTCTTCTGGGTTGCTGATAATATTCTGTTTCCTTATATGGATGCTCGTTATATGGATGAGTCTGCTTTATAATTTGTCATAGCAACAACAGAAAACTAATATAATATTTCCAATCATTACAATTATAAAATTGTTGAAATGTTGATAAGTTTATATATCAGATATCTAGTTACTGTGGGTACACCTTGTGTGCTTTCTAATTATACCTTCCTTCACTTATAAAATAAAGGACATAAAATTACTTTTCAGATGTTTTATAGCTCAAACAACCCATGGGGGGAAAAATTTTTTTTTAATAAAAAAGAATGAGCTAAAAATTGATGACCTGTGTACTTTTCAATAGGTATGTTAAACTTCAAAACAAGATTAAAAATTAAAACATAAAAAATTATGTGTTTGAAGATATGAGTTTTATTTAAGGTATTAGTGTCTTAACATTACTGTTTTCTTTCCTGACATTTTTTAAGGAGCAAGGAAACTGACTGCTCAATCCCATGTTTGTCCAAAATAAATTTGGCAGTCAGTGTTGTTTTCAACATTCTGTTGGCTTTCATTTAAGCCATACTTCATAGAAAGGACAGTTTTAGTAAACAACTCTAAAATTTTAGGCCTCAGAATATGTATTGATTTGGGGAATAAATGTTCCTTGTTTTATATTACCATTATTTACCCTACAAATTCATATTTCTTGTTTTGTGTATGAATTAATATGAGTGCATTGGCATTTGGCAGTAGAATATGCTTAAGGGGAAAGTGAATAAATCTGTTTAGTCTAAAATGTCCTCTATAACTTTGGAAAAGAGAATAAAAGAAAAAAGAGAATAAAAGAAAAAATAGTTATTTTTTATCAGCAATTTTGTTGCATTGATTGTGACTTATTCTACTTCTATTTTCTCTTTTCAGGTGTGAAAAAACAGCAGTGTAAATCCTACTTGATGGAAGAGATGGTCACTAAAAAAAACAGTACCTGGTGAGAATCTTTCCACTGCATTTGAGGAGTCTGTTCACATATTAATTTTATATGTGTATGTATACTTATGTGTATATCTGCATATATATGTGTATGTTAGTGTATATGTATATG
Source organism: Pseudorca crassidens (assembly GCF_039906515.1). Classification (NCBI taxonomy): domain Eukaryota; kingdom Metazoa; phylum Chordata; class Mammalia; order Artiodactyla; family Delphinidae; genus Pseudorca; species Pseudorca crassidens. The sequence continues at coordinate 125,896,320 of NC_090300.1, read as the reverse complement.
TTGGTCTTATCAGAAGTTAGAAATGATATCAGAAAAAATGGTCATTATTGAATTGTTTTTTGCTCAGAGTCTATGACTCTTTCCTACTATTGTTATTGAATTTCTTGGCTGAAAGCCTGAAAATATGACACTAGCATATGTTGTTTCTAAAATTTACCTCATTTATAAATGGATAATGACAAGAGGGCTAAAAAGGTTAAGATATTGGATGAAATCATCCTGAAATATTCTAGGAAAAACATCTCCCTATTGTGATGCATGTTCCAGAATAATCACTGAATGAGAGAAAATGAGCTTTTTCTTTTGTGACTGAAAATAAGAATTCATATCTTTTGAAAACTGACAGTGTGGATGTTGGACTAGCCTAGGTCATGGTCCTTGGAAATGAGGACTGAACATCTTTTGTGAAGAAACCTCAAAGTTCCAAGATAAAAATAATAATATATGACTTAGTTTCAAACTATCAGACTGAAAGACTGGGACTTCAAGGGGAGAAATATAGGAAAATTATATTTGCAGGTGTTTGCACCTGTTGCAGAATCCACAGATGAAGCAATGTTTCTTACTAAATAAACAAGAAAGAAAAACTAGGAAGTGTAGGTGACAAACATGTGACCTAGAAAAGGAAAAGACCTATGTTTATGTTTCAATGTTTTATTTAGTTTACTTTGAAATGGATCAAAAATATCTGTCATTAGAATCTTTTTATTATTCAGAGGGCATATTTTAGTGTTTGGTATCCATTAGCCTATATAACCAGGCTATTTTGTCTACAGTTGGAATTTAGCTTGGCTAGGTTATACCATGTATTTCTTATTCTTGAAAATATCTGGAATTCTAGGAAGGCATTGATTTGCAGAAGAGATTTTTACCTCAGTGTTTTACTAAAATGTATTTCAAAGTATATGACCATAGTCTTGTATAAAGAACAATGTGGTGATATTTTCAACCCCTGGCGAATTATCTCCTTGACTTTCATAATGAATGCAGGGAATGGAGTATAGTTATCCAGAAGGAGAATAATTTTTGAAATCCTGGTTTGAAAGTAGTTAGCTCCAATAAGGTAAGCTTAGTGGATTGCAAGAGCTATGTAGTATCATTTTACTCTGCTTTCTCATAAGTTTCTTAGAGAAGTTCATATATTTCTATAATTAAAATTGTGCAAGGATAGTAAATTCGTACTAGACTATTCCTGACTTAATGTTGATCTAAGTCAATAAAATGCCCTGAAAGTAAGTCTTAGCAAATTTCCACCAGCAAACTAGTTAGAATCATTAATTTTAACTCAAAGATTTTCTAATATGGATCATAGATTCCAAAGAAATGGAAGGAAAATACTGGACCAGGAGCTCCCTGAGCTATTTCTGTACATCTTAGTGTATATTTCTCTGCAGCATATGACGAAAGGAATTTTCACATATTGAGATATGGGGAAGTCATTCTGACTTATACATGATTGAACTTGAACTTAGACTAACCAAACAAAACAGCCTGTTTGTGGCCTATTAAACATGGATTGTACATTGGTTTTAACCATTTAAAAATAATGCATTTAAAAATCAAAATGGAGCGACTGTGTTTCAGGTATCCAAAATGAAGCTGGGTGGCCATTGTGGATGTGGTTTCATACATGTTCCTGTAATAGTGAGAACTTAAATTTTCTGAACTGTATCAGACTCAAGGACACCACCACCTGTTCTCCAAACAGTATCTGCTAGCAGTCACCAGCTGTAACCTTATGGTCTCAAGGTCTCCCCTTGTAACTATGCAACCCTTTTGGACCCCAATGAATTCTTGCTTAACAAGCACCCTTACTTCTTGCCAGCTTCAATTAGAATTCTTGTCACACAACTTATGTAATTTTGCAGATTCACCTTTATAAGACCCCATTTTGTACTCCGGCAGAACACAGTTTAATTACTTCTTGAATCTGGGTCTCTTGAGCTATTGTCCTCAGTTTGGCTCAAATAAAACTCTTTTCTGTTCTTATTATAGATTGTTTATTAATTATTTCCATTGACACATAGAACTTCTGGCCAGCAATACTGCTTAGAAACTACATATTACAGTTGACCCTTGAACAACATGGGTTTGAACTGTGTGGGTCACTTATACACAAGTTTTTTTTCAATAAGTATGTACTACGTTATCTGCAGTTGGTTGAATTCACAGACCACGGGTATGGAGGACCAACTATGGGACTTGATATCTGCCATGAATTTTGGTATCTGCTGTGGGTCATGGAACCATTCCTCTGCAGATACTGATGGACAGCTGTGCTTTAAGTTTTTATGGTTCCTTCTTCCTTCACTACAGAAAGTATGTGTGTGTGTATGTATGTGTGTGTGTGTGTGTGTGTGTGTGCCTACTTGCACTGTGGGTTGATATAGTGATACAAGTCTTTTCTTCACAAAACATAAGATTGACGTCGTGCTTTTAATTCCTAATACATTGTAGTGCTTGGTAAATACTTGGATGACTGAATGTGGCAATCAAAACTGAAACTATGCAGAGTTGCTGAGGTTTAAAATGATGAGAGTGTTCATTAAGGCTAAAATCAAAGAAAATAGAGATCAGAGGTAATGCTTGAAGACTAAGTCCAGGAAAAGAGAAACTCTTCAAGTAGAAAATAAAGGAGAGAGAAAAGTGGAGTTAGAGGCATTAACCTAGAACCATCCCCAATCTTTTGCCCCTTTATTGGGCCATTCTGGGCAGCATATGAAGCAACTGACCTGGTTTTAAGGGTCAGAGATTGTTTGGGAAACCTGCTGATACAAGGTGTATAAGACACATTTTAGTGAATTGTCAGAAACTGTTATTCCAAGAATGGTTTAGGGACAAGTTTTAAAAATCATTTGAAAGACATAAAAGCACTTTTAGGAAACTGAAATTAAGAAAAATAGGCACTTATTAGTAAACTTGTTGTAGGCAAAAGTATACCTTTTTAAATTGTCACCTTCTGATTATTTTCCTTGAAATCAAAAACAAATGAACTAAAGATTTGGAAGAGTAGTAGATTTAAAAAAAATTATTTGATGTAATTAAAAAAGAAAAACAAATTATTCATACCGATTTTATATAATGAAAATTAAATATCCCAGAATATCAAAGCCTCTCATCTAACCCGAAAGAAACAGCTGTGAGCAAAGATCTGGGCATAAATGGAATTCAAGCTTAAAGAAACATTCATGATGGTAAATATTAGGTTAATTCTTGTTCAAAAAAATATGAAATTCAATGAGTTAGACATGGGAATGTGATATTACAGGACTGCAAGTAAATACCTGAGATTGCTTAGAATCATAATATATTTTCTTGGGTCCAAATAACCTTTCTGAATTGATCCTAAAGATTCCTAGGAGCATAGTTCTTCAGAGAGAATAGATCATATATTCTATACATATGTACGGTATGTATATGTCAGCTCATAAGCCAGTAACAGCAATTTACAACTGAGGGCTCCAGATTTCCCATTAAAAACATGTTAATATAAGAAAAAACAAGATGACTAAGGATCTATTTGAATGAAAACACTCACAACGTAAATTAATAATTTTTTCAGGTGCCAAAAAAGTATGTAAGACTGTTGGTGACATTACACAGTGAAATGTCACACTTTCTCAGTTGGGTTCCATGACACCCAAGTTTTCTTCCTACCTCATTTCCACTTACAACCATTAATTACTCAATGCTTCTTCTTATCTGAACCTTTACAAGCTAAAATTCCTCCTAATATTTCATTATTTAATCTCATGAGTTATTTAGAATCCTTTTTCAATTTTGCCTTTGTGTGAAAATTTTACTTACCAATATTTTGTTGTGTTCTTAATTACATTGCGACCAAAGGACTTGATCTGTATGACACATTCTGTGACATTTGTTGATGATTTACTGTATGGCTAACATAAGGTTAATTTTTGCAAATATCCTATGTTTTATATCAATGTTCATTATTTAAAGCTTATTAATTATGGTGCTTAAACGCTTTGTTCTTGATAATTTTGTCAGTATAATCTCTAAATAACTGAGGAACAGAGTATGTCCTTTATGAAGATGGATTTGTAAACAGAAAGAATACATCGATTTTAATATTAGCTTTCTATCACATTGTACCAAAATACCACAAATTTAGTGGCTTAAAGCAACAGTTCCCAACCTTTTGGGCACCAGCGACGGTTTCGTGGAAGACAATTTTTCCACAGACGGGGGTGGGGGGCGGTTCAGGCGGTAATGAGAGTGATGATTCAGGCGGTAATGGGAGTGATGGGAAGCCGCAGATGAAGCTTCGCTGGTTCGCCCCGCCTCTCACCTCCTGCTGTGCGGCCAGGGGTCCCTAACCCCCTGTTAGGAACCTATGGATGTTCCTTTAAGCCAGGGGTCCCTAACCCCCTGTTAGGAACCGGGCCGCACAGACGGGGGTGGGGGGCGGTTCAGGCGGAAGCTTCATCTGCGGCTTCCCATCGCTCCCATTACCGCCTGAATCATCACTCCCATTACCGCCTGAACCGCCTCTCACCCCCGTCTGTGCGGCCTGGTTCCTAACAGGGGGTTAAGGACCCCTGGCTGAAAGGAACATCCATAGGTTAGCTCACAGTTTGGGAGATCGGAGTCCCAAACTAGCTGTTTTCTCTGTTCAGGGTACCACGGATGACATCAAGATGTTGGCTGAACTCAGCTATCATCTGGGGGGTCTGGGGGAAATTTCTCTTCCAAGTTTATTCTTTTTGTTGGTTGAATTCATTTTCTCGCAGTTGTAAGACTGAGATCCCTGTTTCTTGGCTGACTGTAAGCTGGTAGCTTCCCTTAGCTTCTAGAGGCCACTTGAATTCATTACCATGTGCACACTGCCACTTTCAACCTGTCAAATCCTTCTCATACTTCAAATCTCTGACTTCTTTTTCTAATACCGGCTTTAAAAAGGTCCTGTGATTTGGTCAGATACACCTGATTATTTTCCTCTTCAAAGTCTGCTGTGCCATACAACAGAACATAATCATGAGAGTACAATTTATCATAATAACAGTCTTGGGGATTATGCATTGTATGTATATCAGGTGGGCCGAATATTTGGGAGCCATCTTAAAATTCTACCTATCATAAATATAGTATCCACCCTCATAAAAAAAAATAGCTCAATAGTCTGTTGATTTTTATTTTTTAGAGTTCATCTCTTTTAGGTTTGATTGTCAGCAGTTTTCTGGCTTCAAGGTGAACTTAGAAATTTTCCATTTTTGTTCTGGGACAATTTCTACAATGTATCTATTCCATGAATGTTTGAAATAACTCTCCCCATAAAGGCATCTGAGGCTGAGAACTTTTTTTGAGGTTATTCTCTGCCAGATTAAAAAAATTCAATCTATGGGTATTTGTCTAATTTTTCAGTAAATATTAGACATCTCTATTTTTTAAAATGATGTATTTTATCTTCATTTTTAATTTAGAGATATACATAAGATTGTTTTGGATAAAGAAAATGTGGTATGTACATATAATGGATTACTATTCAGCCTTAAAAACAAAATTCTGCAATGTCACAACATGGATGAAGCTTGAGGACATAAGGCTAAAGTAAATAAGCCAGTTATAGAAAAACAAATACTGGATGATTTCACTTATACGAAGTACCTAAAATAGTCAAATTTATAGAATCAAAGAATGGAATGGTAGTTTCCAGGGTCTGAGGGAGGTAGAAATGAGGAGTAACTAATAGATGGGCATAAAGCTTCAGTTCATAAGATGAATAAGTTCTGGATATTGGGTATACAACATTGTATCTATAGTCAACAATACTACATTGCACACTTATTAAACATTTATTAAAGGATAGATCTCATTGTCAAATGTTCTTACCACAAAAAAATAAAACTTGAGGGGGGTAGTGGTGGGATGAATTGGGAGATTAGGATTAACATAGATACACTAATATGTATAAAATAGATAACTAATGAGAACCTACTGTATAAAAAATATATATAAAATTCAAAAAAAATTAAAACAATAAAAATCAAAATTATGTGTGAGGTATACTTCTGATATTTAATGTTATGATTATTCTTGTTTTCTAAACATGTTTTATTGTATTTTAATTTTTTACCCTCCAATAAGTTCCAAGCCCTGGAACATTTCCTTTCATTCAGTTAATGTCTTTGCTTGTGAACACAAATTATATTTTTATTCTTTTTCTTTAACTGAAAGAATTCTCCATTTTATAATCATCATATTGTAACTTTGGTCCCATAATTTTTAAAAACTCATGTTTTTCTGCATGTTGACAGTTTCTCAGTTTTGACAATGACATTGCTAATACCCAACTTGGATTTTTAATTTTTATTTTTAGTTCAGTTTTTGATTCTGCTTATCATGTTATGTTCTTTATGTTAGACCTATTCATCAGTCTATTGTTTTAGTGTCACTCCATTTATTTTTTATAAACATTTTATTTTAAAATAATTTTAAATTCATAGAAAACCATGAAGATAGTACTGAGAGTTCCCATATACTCCACATCAAATTTACTGTCATTAACATATTAAAGTATATGATAATTTTATTAGAATTTTTAAAAATCAATATTGATTATTATTAATAATTAAAGCCCATAATTTTTCAGATTTCTTTAGTTTTATCTAATGTCCTTTTTTTTTATTTTTCTGTTCCAGGATTGCATCCAACATACCACATTAAATTTAGTAGGCCTATCTCCTTGGTTTTCTCCTGGATGAGCAGTGTTTCAGAATTTTCTCGTGTTTTATTAGGACTGTATTATGTTCCTACTGCTGTTGTAACAAACTACCACTAACTTAGTGGCAAATGTAGTATCTTACAGTTGTGGAAATCAGTATCTCTGGTGTAGAGTCAAGGTTTTAGTGGGGCTGCTTCCTCTTAGAGGTTCCCTTTCTTTGTTTTTTCAGCTTCTAAAAGCTGCCTGCTTTCCTTAACTAATGACTTCCTCACATCATTCCAACTTCTGGCTTCCATCACCCCATCTTCTATTTCTCACTTTGACTGTCTAACCTGTCTCTTCTGAGGACCGTGTTATTATCATGGGACACTTGAATAATCCAGAATAATTCAATCAATCCATTGATACAGTTCCTTTTACCATGAAGTGTAACATATTCTCATGTCCTGGGAATAAGAATGTGGACATCTTCATGGTCATTATTCAACTTACTACAACCACTGACAGTTTTAGGGAATACTGGTTAGGTTTTTGGTAGTGAGGTTCTCAACTGAGATTTGTCTAATGCTCTCATGATTAGACTGGAGTTGTATATATTTGGGGTGGAAGACTCCAGATGTTAAGTGTTATTTTAACCATAACAAGGGCACATATTATCAGCATGATTTAACCTTAATGAATTTAAATTTGAGAATCTGGCTGACGTAGTGGTTTTCAGACTTGTCCACCATGAAGTTTCACAACGCCCCTCCCTTTTATGATGTACTCTTTGGAAGGAAGTCATTATGCACGGCCTACACATAAGTGGGGAGTTACGCTCGCCCTCCTTGAAGGTAGTGTATCTACACAAAGTCTTTGGAATTCTTCTGCACAGATTTATCTGTCTATTCTACCCCATTTATTTATTAATTCAATCACTTATAAATATCAACAAGGATTTACACACACACACACACACACACACATACACTTTGTGTTATAATTCTATATTCTATTTTATCTTATCACTCAAATTTTTCCAGCTTTGGCCATTGAAGGCTAAAATAATAAATAAAAATGCAAACTAAAACCATGTTGATAGTAGTATTTCAAATGGCACAAAAATTTATGTTTTTATTTGTTTGTTTTGAACACTTTCTTACATTCTGGCATTGCAAGATTCTTCAGGCTCATCATACATGTTTCTTTCCTGAGTCCTGGAATCAGTCATTTCTCCAAGGAGTCCAGGTTCCATTTATTAAAGAGTTGTATTACAAACCAAGATCTGAGTGCTAGGTATGCTCATTGCTATTGGGATGTCATTGTTTCTAGGCCCTCTCAGCTGACAGAGCAAGGAAACATATATATGTCTATTAAGCTATGTATAGGCACATATCTATAGATGTTTATATATGTAATCATCTGGGTCTATATTAAGCTGAACATAGGTTCACAATAATTTCTCCAAATCTAATCCATTACCACATGGATCATTAGATCATTCTAGCTCCCTCCACTTGCTAATCTGTAACCTCCTACACCAACAGTGAGAATCCTGGTTTGGACCATCTGACATTATTTACTTAAACGTTCATTTCCATATGTATGGAAATATACATATATATTACTTTTAGAAATGTTAACATATACCTCATGTTAACACAGGAAAAATTTCTCCACATAGTTAGATCTTTGATTTTTCTTCACCAGAGTTTTATAGTTTTCCACATACAGGTCCTGGACAAATTTTGTTTGATTTACACCTAAGTGTTTTCTTTTCAGGGGGGGATTATTCTTTCTTTCAGATTTTTAAAAATATATTTTATGATAAGGCCTTTGCCTCTTACATTACCTATTAGTAGCTTCAGAATAAATTCTGAGTCATAGAATTTGGGAAATGTTATTCAACAAGATGGCTTCTATCCAGACCTTATGTTGGTATTTATTTTGTGTGATTATTTCCCCTTGAACAAAGAAAGGTCTGTAGATACCAAATATTTGCTGACTGATAGGGTGGAGAGAGTTTCCTTGTTTTCCAATATCTATGCCTGATTAGTTTAAGCATCCTTTTGTCAGATATTAATCAGGCAGTTAGAAGATTTATATAGCTCCTGTGGTTCTTTCTAGTAGCCATTTTTCTAAAATGAATCTCCTGAGCTGAGAAGGAAGTTCCAGTTTCTGCTTCATTTTAGGCTTGTTATGCATCCAACAATTTATTTTTATATTGCTTTCAGTGAATTTAAGAGTCTCTTGGAGGGCTATTCTTAATGGTATTTTGTTTTGTTTTGTTTTTAATTTCAAATTTTAATTGTTCATTGCTAGTATATAGGAAAGTAATTGACTTTGATATATTAATATTGTTTACAGTGACCTGCTATATTAATTTATTCATTCCAGGAATATTTTGTATCTCTTTGTGATTTTTTACATAGATAGTCATGTTACCTTCAAATAAAGGCAATTCTATTTCTTTGATTCAAATCTGTATACTTTTTATTTCATTTTCTTGTCTTATTGTACTAGGTAAGAGTCAAATGAAGAACACTCTTTTTTTTTTTTTTTTTTTGTGGTACGTGGGCCTCTCACTGTTGTGGCCTCTCCCATTGCAGAGCACAGGCTTTGGACGCGCAGGCTCAGCGGCCATGGCTCACGGGCCCAGCTACTCTGCCGCGTGGGGGATCTTCCCAGACCGGGGCACGAACCCGTGTCCCCTGCATCGGCAGGTGGACTCTCAACCACTGCGCCACAGGGAAGCCCAGGAACACTCATTTTTGTCTTTGCTCTCTTTTTTCTTGATTAGCCTGGATAGTTTTTTGTTTTTATTTTGTTGTTTTGTTTCTTATCTTTTCTAAGAATCAGCTTTTGGTTTTCTTGTTTTCAATTTCATTTATTTCTGTTTTTTTAAATATCTATTGCTAATACTGTTATTATTTATTTATTTTTGGCTGCATTGGGTCTTTGTTGCTGTGCATGGGCTTCCTCTAGTTGTGGTGAGCAGGGGCTACTCTTTGTTGTGGTGCATGGGCTTCCCATTGTAGTGGATTCTCTGGTTGCGGAGCATGGGCTCTAGGTTCACTGGCTTCAGTAGTTGTGGCTCACAGGTTCTAGAGCACAGGCTTAGTAGTTGTGGTGCATGGGCTTAGTTGCTCTGTGGCATGTGGGATCTTCCTGGACCAGGGCTTGAACCCATGTCCCCTGCATTGGTAGACAGATTCTTAACCACTGTGCCACCAGGGAAGTCCTTATTTCTGTTGGTTGTTTTGTTTGTTTATTTCTTCAGCATGTTTTAAGCTTAAGTTTATCTTCTTTCTACATTTTCCAAGATAGAAGCTTAGATTATTGAATTTTCATCTTTCTTCTTTTCTAATGTATTCATTCAGTGCTATAAATATCTCTCTAAACACTCTTTGCTGCATCCCACAAATTTTGATAAGTTGCATTTTTCTTTTTATTTAATTTACTCTATCTTTTAATGTATCTCGGAACATCTGGCTTTCTCATGAAGAGAAAGCATCAATAGGGCCATATTTAATTCTTCAAACTTGATCCAATATCACTTTACTGAGTAGAAATTCCTGGACATTACTCTTTTGTGGTGAAATTCTTACCAATACACTAATGTTGATAAAATACTTCTTTTGCCATTTTCTTTGAACATAAAGTACCAATAGATTATTCTTGAGATTTCCACTTTTATTATTTTATACACATTTATGAGAAAAAAAATAAAGACAGATGTGCATTGATTACATTTTGTGTTTCAAATTACATGAGTATGGAGGACAAGATTAATAACCATGTCATTATATACCTGGGCATATTTGAATTGTTGCTTGATCATGTGTTATTTTTGGAAATAAAAATGTTCTATAAAGAAATCCAAAATGTGTACTTAAATCTGTGGTTCTTTAATTATTTACATGATAAAATAAAACCATAATTTCCTATCCTTTATGTAAGTTCACAAAGGTAGTATATTTTTCATATTTCCCTATTTATTACCTTCAAAGTTTTATTCACATCAGGTATTTTTGACTTCCATTTGTAAACATATATATTTATATGCATTATATGCTATATATGTGTATATATATATATGTACATATATATATATAACTGTTTTCTATATTATCTGACAGACTTTTTATACTATGTCTTCATGTTATTTTTAATCTCAGTTGACTGGAATATATAATGAAAAGATGTTTTTTTTCATGAAGTTTATGTGGATGATTTATTTTCTGAGATTTTGCATGTCTAAAGTGTATCTTTTGATTAACTTCACACATGAATAACAATACAGCTGTGTTTTAAATTCTTATAAACTTTTCCTCTCAAAATAATATAGCAATTTCCTTTATGTTGCTTGACATCTTATATGACAGAAGATAAACCCAACACATTTTTCCTTCTTTCAACATAAACTGATTAGCTTTCTTGGAAAGCTTTTTTGGATTTGGGCAGAATTATTTAAATGTATTCATTTTACCCAAATTAACTGAAGTGCTTCTCTTGATATTAATCTTGATTGAGTTTACATAAGTCACTCATTTATGACAATAAGTGTTTCTTCATCACAAACATTTTACTTTCCTCTTTGTTCAACATCTTTTTCAATAACAAGAAGCATTTTATTCTCAGTCTTAGCTCATATCACTTTCTCCTCTATGATTTTATCTCTAATCTTTTCTTCTCTGAGAGATGTCCTCTCTTCTATTTTAATGTTTGTTATATATGTTGTACCCTCCACACCACTATTAAAATCCCTAATATATAGGGATTTTATATGTACTATGTTTTTAAGTAATCTCTGTACAGTTTCTTTACTTTCAATGCCTACATTTCCCCCATGTTCCTTTTAGTCTTCTGCATACTGGATAATTACTATTGTAGTTTTTACTATTTTATAAAATCCATATTTTCTTAATTATTTCTAAAATTATAGCACCAGTGTTCATTTTTTCTCTTTTACATTAAGCTTTTTTTAAATTATGCAATTCCTCTCACACCTAAAAAGTTATTTCCTACTTTCTGGGGTTGTAGAAAATTTCCCATATCTCAACATTTTTGTTTATATTATCACCTATTCTTTCATCTTCTTCCTTCCTCTTCTCTGCCTTCTTCCTCCTCCTTATATTTTTCCCTTCTTTTTCTTTGACAAACACTCCTCTTTATCATAAAATATTCCTTAAAATAGAAGTAAAATGGCAGAAAAGGGGGCAATTGATATTGAACTCTTGTTTTCACCATCAACTGGGATTTTTTTCTCATTAAAATAAATTCTGCCAATGGAAATTGCCTAACATCAAATGACTTAACACAGGCAATCAACATTGTTCCTACCTTAGGTGTGAAAGTGTCTTTGTGTGTGTGTGTGTGTGTGTGTGTGTACTGATGATGATTCAGTTTAGTGAGGTAAAATTTGTGTTGGTTGACAACAGATGATAAGTAAGATCACTCACTTCTGTAGTATGATTATTATAGAAATTGGAGCTTTAAAATATGACTTTGAAAATAGCTTACAGATAGCTGCAATTCCCCTGTTCTCTAGAGTCTTATCAGTACTACAGACTGTCAATTGATATTGTCACAGGATCCTACTTGTTAAAAAATTATTAAAGAATACAATTTAGGTGATACAAACTAACTTTATCAAACACTTCATGAAGTGGACAATTACTTTTGGAGAACTGTAAAATGGAACAGAAGGTAAGAAGCTTTTATAGGATAAGAATAAAGAACAAGGAAGAGACAAATAGAAAATATCTCACTGGCTGGGGCCACACAGTCAACCTCGTTTGGATGAGAAGGTCCAGAGCTGGCTTGGCATTTGAAGATTAGCTGACTGGATATACTATGTTTCTGGTCAAGCAGAGTATTTATAGAGATATGAAAGTTATCTAGGTTTTGGTTTGCTGATGTGGCACCCTGGGCAGGAGTGCCTCTTTTTGGGCCTAGAAATTTATTTCAACATTCCCCCCTTTTGGTCATCCTCTTAACCATTCAAGAGGTTTGATCAAAAATATCTTAGCTTGATTCTCAGTTTACCACTGACTTTAAGGTCTTAGTGTAATATTCACAAGAGGTGATTTCAGGCTCTTATTCTTGGAACTGCTTATGATACCCGGTTCTCTTCTTGTCATTTCAGTTGAAGAGAGAACATCTGTTGAGTGGTAAATGGCTGCCCAAATGTACTGAATTTAAAACTTTTGAGAGAACACAGCATATTAGGGAGACAATAAAAATTATTAGTAATAAAACAATGCCCATGATTTGCAGAGCACTCCTGATCCATGGTCTCCATAACTCAAACTAGCTGAAATCAGATAAGTCAAGAAATGATCCTACATACAGATGCCCAAAAAGCACATGAAAAGATGCTCAACATCACCAATTATCAGAGAAATGCAAATGAAAACTACAATGAGGTATCACCTCACACCATTCAGAATGGCCATCATCAAAAAGTCTACAAACAATAAGCCCTAGAGAGGATGTGGAGAAAAGGGAATCCTCTTACACTGTTGGTGGGAATGTAAATTGGTACAACCACTATGGAGAGTTCCTTAGAAAACTTAACACGGAACTACCATATGATCTGGCAATCCTACTCCTGGGCATATATCTAGAGAAAATCATAATCCAAAAGGATACATGCACCCCAATGTTAATGGCAGCACTATTTACAATGGCCAAGACATGGAAGAAACCTAAATCTCCATCGACAGTTGAATGGGTAAAGAAGATGTGGCACATACATATGATGAAATATTACTCAGCCATAAAAAAAGAATGAAATAATGTCATTTGCAGCAACATGGATGGACCTAGAGATTACCATGCTAAGTGAAGTAAGTCAGACAGAGAAAGACAAATATCATATGATATCACTCATATGTGGAATATAATTAAGGGAAAAGATAAAAATGAACTTACTTACATAACAGAAGCAGACTTATAGATACCAAAAACAAACTTATGGTTACCAAAGGGGAAAAGTGGAGGGGAGGGATAAATCAGGAGCTTGGGATGAACAAACACACACTATTATATATAAAATAGATAACTAATAAGGACCTCTCGTATAGCACAGGGAACTCTACCCAATATTCTGAAAAAGAATGGATATATGTATATGTATAACTGTATCACTTTGTTGTACACCTGAAACTAACACAACGTTGTAAATCAACTATACTCCAATAAAAAAAAAAAATGTTGCTAAAGAGGGAGATACTTCTTTAAGGAACTTGTTTTGCTTATGAATTTTGTGTAATGGTGTCTCCAATTCTCCAGAAGTTTTTATTCAGTGAGCTTATTTCAGAGAAACTGAGTCTTTGAAATCAGGGAGAAGTTTGTGACAGAAATAGCTACAGAATCACTAGCATCATAACAAATCCAACAGTCTGTTAGAGGCTGGATTATCCTCCTTTGTAGTAGCCTGATATATGTGAACAATGGTATTTTCTTTCCAGGCTAGAGTAAGGCAAAAGGTGAACAAAGAATCATAAAGACTTCCATGGTGTAAGAATTAGGAAAAGAATGGCCAGAGAGGAAAGGAAGAATAGAAAGAAAAGTTCTTGATCTGACATCTTGAGAGGAAGCAGTCTGCCTCAATGTCGACAACTTCTCTTCCTAGTCAGTTTGATTTTGAGGTCTATGGCATTTACTCAGAACCAGATGTTAGGTGGAACTTTCTTCAGTTGTGAAATATACACACAAGGTTTGACACCTCGTAATGTGTCAGTGGTGTCAATGGGCCAAAGTCTTAGAAGAGTCCTTTCCATGAATCTTGCTTTTACAAAACCATCAGAGGAAAATGCTAATTGTCTGTAAATGATGAAAGACTTTAAAATTCCCATTGTTAAAGATCTAATGAGAGTTTGTTTTACTGGAATTGACAAGGAATTTTGCTTATTTCTGTGACCCACAACATTTTAAGATGATAACTGAAACTGTGACTGATAGCATTATACCAGGAGATATCAGATTTTTAGGAACTTTGTACAATTTCAGGAACATTTATATTGATAACATATATCCATACAAATATAACCTCGGAAGGTTAAACATCACTACTTATTTAACAATGTTCCTTATGTCATTTAACATATCAAACAAGCCTATTTAGTTTAACACTTTTACTTTTATAAGTAGAGAGAACAAATCTTTTCAGATGTTCCAAGAACCCTCTTGCAAATCCAGAATTTAAAAAAAGTAACTTCATTTAAAATTTGATTTTGGGAAAGTTTGTCAAAAATATCCATTTAACCAAAGTGACAAAGACATTGAAGGCAAATACAGAGAGTTACGTATTGTAAAACCACCATAGTTCTTTTAATAGAGAAGACAAGGTTTTCTTAAATATTCGAAGATTTAATAAAGACAACATCAAGCACAGTAAATTATTTTGGTAAGACACAAAATCTTTGCTTTCCAGGCTGATTAATTAAAAGGTAAAGAAAAATCTTTGCTCACAATTTCTTATTAAAAGAGGACAATAGTCTAAGAAAACTTTGTCCTTTTAACAGAAATGAAATCAAATTTTAATTTTGTACCAGTATACCTTTGATATAAAACTCACAAGAAAAAAATCAATTCCAATCTTTGCCAGTTGACCACACATAAAATTCCTTTCCCAAGATTTCTTTTCCACAAATCTTTTTACAACTTTTATATCAATTTAGACTGTGTCCTATGTCTTCCCCTTTTTTCTCATTCTGGAACAGCCATTTTAATTTAGGACAAAATTACTTCCCTTCTTCCCTGTTACCAAAAGCACATTTCTGTGAACTAAGAATGCTGCCTGCCATATCAGTAAACAAAGGATGTTGCAGCCATCAAGACACCATATTACACCTGACCCGATGGTGATGCCTGAGGGAACTCAGGATAGAAGCAAAGCATGCCTGCCATCTAGCAGTCAATTGCTGCAGCACCCACATCCCCTCAGACAGTGAACCCTGACAAGACTCAGGATGAGAAAACACAGGATACTGGCCCCAGATAGCTGAAGTGCATATCAAAGGAATGATTTCAGTGAGCCCAGACTCTCTCATCTTCCCATACTTAGAAAAGTGCTAAATTCCTCAACTTGAGATATCTGGTTTTCTTTAATTAACCATAATTTTTTGATGTTCTGATTACGTGGTCTTTTGTTGCAAAAACTATTATGTATCCTGGCTTCCCTGCTTGACTCTTCAGAACAGTTTCTCAGAGTTATCTGAGATGCTGTCTCCCAGGCTTATGCCCTCAAATGGGGCAGAGGCAGTGCTCAGATTTGTTCACCAAATAAACATAACTCTCAACTTTTAGTCTGTGCAGTTTTTTTCAGTTGACATTTCCATACCTCATACTTTTTTCTTAGCCCAAATGTATTCTACTTCCTTGTATACACGTGTTTCCCTTATTATTTCTAGTAGTTTTAATTATAATCTCGTAATCTTTGTTTTAGGTACATATTGTGTCTTTAATTTCATTAGCTTTTTGCAATGAATCTTTCAGTTAAGCTATCTGGGAATCTTGAAGCATTTTGGAGCCTTCTGCATGCTAGTTCAAATAGGTATCCCATTCTGTACGTTGATTTGGGAACCCTTGCTTTCCAGTTCACTTATTAAATAAAAACTCTTGTCTTATTGGAACACTACCCATAATGGCCATTGTAATTTTACGTTGTCTTAGTAAGATTCTGCCATTTTTGTAAACATTCACCTTCTGGGACCACAGTTTTTAGACATAAAATAAACAGGTGGGCTGGAAGGTGGTGCACTCAATTCCTTGAAACTCAAGGATGCCATTTCTTTAGCTAAGCCATTGGTCTCTCAGAGCCAAATTAACACCTAAGAGGGATGTGCCACCGCCTTGGGGATTTTGTGATGTTTTACTGTGTACCTCATTGTATGGAAATTTTCTTGAGGTTGGCAGGTGACCTAATGTCAATCTAACATGTTCTGTGACCAACTTATCCTAGCAGGGGAGACTTAGCATTAGATGGTTAGTGCTCTAACAGCTTGTAAGTGCTTGATCCCTGCCCACCAACTTTGTGGTTTTGGCTCTCAAGATTAGCAATAGATCTATTATTCCTTTCATGAGAAGATTTATTTTTGGTGGTAGGTGCCCTAATGACTTTTAAAAGTCCAGGTGTGCCTACTTAGGTTTTGATGTGCCATTGGTCAAAACAGTCTGAATTTCTCCTCTTATTTCTCCAAATCCCCCAGGAATTTATGCTGTGAACTTACTTAAGGCTTTTTGAGTTCCCTAAGGACTACCACCTAGACTCCCAGCATAACCACCCTGGAAATTTCCCAGACCCCAGAACCTTTCTGCTATATCATATTTTTAAAATATCATATTTTTAAAATAAAGTTTAGATTGGAGAGCTGCCTGCAAGAGAATGGATCTTAAATCCGAGAGTGACTTACCCACAGCCTCGGTGATGATGAGGAGAACCTTGATCCAGAAAAGTTCAACAGGAGCCTCATCTGCGCGTCTCATCCTTCGTGCTGTTAGCAGGCAGCTTAGGATCCCATTCCTTGTTGCCAAAAACTGTTAAAAATGATTAAAGAAGAAAACTTAGGCAATACAATTAAACTTTACTTAACATTTCATAAAGCAAACAGTCTCCTTTTGGAGAACTTCAAAATGGGGCAGAGGCAGGGAGCTTTAATAGGATAAAGAATAAAGACCAAGGAAGAAACAAATAGAAAATATCTAACTGGCTGGGGACACTTGTTAACTGCAGTGAGAAGGTCCAGAGCTGGCTTGGCATTTGGGGATTGGCTGACGGGATAGACTGTGTTTCTTTGTCAAGTGGAGCATTTACAGGGACATAAAAGTTATCTAAGTTTTGTTTCCCTGATATGGCACCCTGGGCAGGAGTGGCTCCATTTGGGGTCTAGAAATTTACTTCAACATCCTGATCTATTTCAAGGTATTACAGTTATATTTCTAACCATGCCAAACATTAACCCCCTAAATTACTTTAGAATCTTAATCTTAGTATCGTTTAGAGTTCACTCAGGAAAACAGAGTCATTATAAATGTAATGGGAATAGGGGATGTTGGAATTAGACCTCATTATCTGCAGCCCTGGCAATCACGCTGCCCTCTTACGTAGGACCAAGAAGGAAATGCACACGCAGACGTCGATGGGAAGCTGTTCTCTCGTACAGAACTGCTTCTGTGGATCTGCAGGGAAGTGTCTGGTGAGAGCCTGGGGCTGCTGTGTGTCAGCAGTGCCATGTGTGAGAAGATGAGTTTAGAATGAAGGACACTCACAGGGTATTTTTCGTTATACGGCTTTAGAAAAAAAACGGAACAGTTTAATAAAGAATTTAGGAATTTATTGGCATACCTTTTAGTTTTCATGGAAAGACCAACATATGCAATGCATGTACATTAGGCACTTCACAAAGTAAATTTTAAAAAACCTTTCTCCGTTCTATAGAACTCCTGTGAGGAAAGTTATTTAAGCCACAGCTTGACTATATTACCAGTTCATTCTGTAAGAAAATCATTTTACCAATAAAAATCTGAGATTGGTTAATATATAAATAACCAAAAATTCCATTTAGTGAATGATTATTTACTAGGAGGTTTTGTTTTAAACAACATAGGCACTTTGGAGAAGAAATAAAATTGCTAAGCAAACAGAATATTCATGAAAACTGGACATGGAATTCTTTTCATCAGTAAAACATTGGGAACCAAGTGCTAATAATAATAGATATTTTATAAAATTCTTATGAATGCAAAATAAGATTAAAAAAGATTGTATATGCCTCACTTACATATTATACAAATATAATTGAAAGAGTGGAAATGAGAACCTGCCTAAATTTTATAAACCCCATGTTTCCATATTTCACAGGAGATTGTTGTAAAGGAGAATTGGTTTCTACAGCCTTGTATAGCAGAAAAGTACTGAGTGTACCCCTTGGGCCTTCAGGTGTTCCAGGAAGATTTCTCTTTGGCTCCTTTTTCCCCTCCAAAACAAACTGTCTCTCATCATCTGGCAATATATTATACACTCTATAAACCCAATTTATTTATTTATTTAATTTTAAATTTTGACTTGTTAAAACATGCCTCTTTCGACTGCTTTCTAAAATTTAAGCCATTATCAGATATTGTTATTTGTACATGTGTAAAAGAGCTTCGAAATCCACTTCAAGAGTCAGTTTTTAAAGAAGCAAATAGGCAAAACAAGAGTAAAACTGAGACTCAGAATGAGATATACACATGCCTCAATTTATCTTGAATCAATGATTTGATAAAAGTGATAGGCTGGTAAATAAATAATTATTATTACATTTTTATTTAAAAGAATAGGTTTATTACTCTTTGTCTTTTAAGATGATCCAGACTTCAAAACCACACGAATTTACCCTTGACCCAGTAACTTCACTTCCTGGAGTTCATCTTACACATATTATCAGATATTTAGGAAATAACTATTTATAAGGCTAATTATTGTAGCATCATTTTTAATGGCTAAAATAAGAAGCAGACTAAGTGTCACATTGAGAGATCCTGTCAGACAGACTTCCTACATAATCACATAGAATAATGTGTATTTATGGGGAAAACAAAAAAAAAGGAAATCTTTGGCTACTGATATGAAATGATTTCCAGGAATATTAAGTTAAAAATCAAAGTACAAAGCAGTGTGAATAATATTATTTTCTTAAAAAGAGGAGAAAATATATATATGCTTATTTCTTTGTTTTGCATGGGATATCTCTGGAAGTTTACTTAAAATAAAATAATTTGGATGACCGAAAAACTGGGGAATCTGAGTGGTTTGGAGAACAGATATAAGCAGGAAGATATTAACTGTATATTCTTTCTAGAGTTGACTTTGAAACAGGTGAAAGTATTACCTATAAAAAGTACACAAACTAATGAACAAATAAAAACAGATGAAAAACAAGAAAGAATTACCTAATTTTTTTTTTCCACTAAGGCTGCTTTTCAGTGGAGAAGTGCTTGAAAGTGCCACGTGATATCAAATTTATAGTAAAAGTTTCATTCAAGTTAATAAGAGTACAGAGTAAATAATGAAGGGATTAGACATGTGGGGTCTAGACTAAAAGAGAGATGTATATACCATTTGAGATGGGAAAGATAAGAAAATTCCCTAATGATAGGATAAAAGACATAATAAAAAAAATTACTAGCAAAAAAGTAACAGAAGATATCTAGATCTACTTTTTTTCTATACTTTTCAAACTTCAATTTTTGGGCCTCAGAGTCTATTTTTCTCTATCTTCCAACTTTTGAGAACTTTGAGTGAAGATTACCTCGTGTTCATTATATGATTACTTCTGAAAAATAAAGAGATCTATCATATAGCAATTGTGTAAAAGTTTACTTTTTATAACTACTTAAAGATTGCTTTTCCTACCTAATAGAGCATGAATATTTAAAATTGTGAGTCTAAAAATGAAAAGCAATTTAAAATGTGTTCTGTTTTTAAATAGAAGGTAGCACAGTTTATCAAAATGGATTTTCAGTGTTCTCTGACTATATTTGGATAGCTCACTTACTTTTATTGTCCAGAAGCTGAGGGTATTAAAAGCAGAAGAGGGCAAGTTAAAATCGCTGTAATATTATTTCAAGTGAAGGAAGAATATGTTTTCCTCCCTTTGGTAAGTTACTTCTAGTACTATGCTGAGTATACTGAACAAGCATAATTTTACCTTGCATATATCTTTACTTTTTCTGATTGTAAATAGAATATGCAATTCAAAATCACCCAATTAAATATATACAAAAGAAAGTAAGATGTATGCTGATATCAGTATCCATCTAGAAGTAAACATAAGTATACATACCTTGGTATACATAAGTATATATATTCTTTGTTAACAAATAAAAATACACATTTGTGAATTTTAAATAAATGTAGGCTCTTACCACACATGCTCCTTGTATTTTTTTTTTTTCAAAATACACCATGGTCAGTGGTTCATACATGTGACAAGATATGCACAGATGCACATATATGTATATACTTGCAATGTTGTTCATGTATCTTTGCACTATTGTTTGATTTATATCTCAGGAGATCAGACCATCAGTGGAAATAGGATTTATACCTTGTTTAACTTCAATAGATATTGCCAATATACTCTTCTCAGTATTGGCTTGCCTTGGTTGGTCTAGGCTCTTATAGCTGAATACCACAAACTGGGTGGCTTTGTGGAACTGGTGTTCCACAAACTGGGTGGCTTATAAAAACAAATTTACTTCTTACTGTTTTGGAGACTGGGAAATCCAAGATCAAGGTGCCAGTATATTTGTTGTCTGCGGAGAACCTACTTCCTGGTTCATACATAACTGTCTTTCCACTGTAATCTCACGGCAGGAGGACAAGGGAGTTCTCTGGGGTCACTTTTATAAGGATACTAGTCCCATTCATGAGGGCTCCACCCTCATGAGTGAATCACCTTCCAAAGATTCCACCTCTAAATACCATCACATTGTGTCAAGATTTATCATACAAATTTTGTGGGGAACACAGACATTCAGTCCATAGCAATAAGGATTATATTGAATCTGTAAATTGTTTTGGGTAATATGAACATTTTAAGTCTTTTAATCCATAAATGTAAGATATCTTACATTTATTTTAGTCTTTCTTAATTTCTTTTGTTATATTTGTAGTTTTTGATGTACAAGTATTTTCAACTACTTAGGAATAAATCTAAATTTATTTTTAAGTATTTTATTCTGATGCTGTTGTATATGGAATTGTTTTCTTAATTTCCTTTTTGTATAGTTGATTTTAAATGTATAGAAATGGCACTGACTTTTGTATGTTGATTTTGTATCCTGCAAAGGTACTGATTTTGTTTGTTCTAACAGCTTTTTGGTGTATAGAGTCTTTAAGGTTTTCTACATATAAGATCATGTCATCTGCAAGAGAAAAAATCTTATTTTGGATGACTTTATTTCTTTTTCTTGCCTAACTTCTCTGGCTACAACCTCCAGTACTACATTGAGGAGAAGTGTTAAGAGTGGGCAACTTTGCCTTGTTTCTGATCTTACAGGAAAAACTTTCAATTTTTCACTATTGAGAATGTTAGCTTGTGAGCTTTTCATACATGACCTTTATTATATTGAGATAAATTCTTTCTATACCTAGTTTGTTTATATTGAATAGTTTTTCTCATGAAAGAGTGATGAATTTTGGCAAATCCTTTTTCTGCATCTATTGATATGATCACATGATTTTTATCCAACATTCTGTTAATGGGGTGTATAACATTAATTCATTTGCATATGGTGAACAATTCCAAGGATAAATCCTAGGCGATCATGATGTATGATCCTTTAAATGTGTTGTTGAATTAAATTTCTTAGTATTTTATTAAGGACTTTTTGTGTCTACATTCAACAGGGATATTGGCCTGTAGTTTTCATTTCTTTTAAGGTCTTTGACTATGGTACCAGGGTAATCCTGACCTCATAAACTGAGTTTGGAAATGTTCCTTCCTCTTCAGTTTTTTTTGGAAGAATGTGTGAAGGATTGGTGATGATTCTTTTTTAAATGTTAGACACATTCACCAGGAAAGCCATTTGGTCCTAGGCTTTTCTTTATTGGGAAGTTTTGGGTTGCTGATTTAATCTTTCTTCTTTCTTGGTCTGATCAGATTTTCAATACCTTCATAATTCAGACTTAGTAACTTATGTGTTAATAGCAATTTATCTATTTCTCCTAATTATCCACTTTGATGGTGTGTAATTGTTCATAGTAGTCTTATAACTCATTATTTCTGTGGTATCAATTATGTTTCCTCTTTCATTTATAATTTTATTTATTTGAGTCTTCCCTCTTTTTTCTCAGTCTAGCTAAAGGTTTGTCAATTTATTGTATCTTTCCAAAAATCCAATTCAGTTTCATTGATCTTTTCTATTGCTTTTCTATTCTTTATTTCATTTATTTATATCCTAATCTTTATTATTTACTTCCTTCTTCTAACTTTAGGTTTATTTTGTTCCTTTAGATATAAAGGTGGGTTGTTTATCTGAGAGCTTTCTTCTTTTTTAATGTAGGTGTTTATTGCCATAAACTTCTCTCTTAATACTGCTTTTTCTGCAATCCATAGTTTTGATATGTATGTTTTTATTTTTGTCTCAAATTATTTTCTGATTTCCCTTTTGATTTATTCTTTAACCCACTGGTTATTCAAGAGTGTGTTAATTTCCACATATTTGTGAATTTTCTAGATTTTCTTTAGCTTTAAATTTCTAGTTTTATTCCATTGTGGTTAGGAAAGATACTTGGTGTGATTTCAATTTTCTTAAATTTGTTAAAACTTGTGACCTAATATGTGATATATCCTGGACAATGTTCTGTGTGTACTTGAAATGAATGTGTATTCTGTTACTGTTATGTGGAAGGTTCTGGATATGTCTGTTAGATCCATTTAATTCATAGTATTGTTCAAGACTGATGTTTCCTTATTGATTTTCTGTCTGGACAATCTATCCATTATTGAAAGTGGTATATTCAAGTCCCTTACTATTATTGTATTGCTGTCTATTTTCCTTCAAATCTATCAATGTTTGCTCTACATATTTAGATGCTCTGATGTTGAATGCATATATATTTGCAATTGTGATATATTCCTGATGAGTTGACCCATTTATCATAATAGAATAACCTTTCTCTTGTTACAGATTTTGACTTAAACTCTATTTCATCTAATACAAGTATAGCAACCCCTGCTCTTGTTTGGTTACTATTTTCATGGAATACCTATTTTCTTCTTCATTTTTAGCCTATATATTTTATGCCCTTCAATCTAAAGTCAATCTCTTGTAGACAGCATACAGATGAATCTTGTTTGTTTGTTTAATCCATTTTAGCCATTCTGTGTCTTTTGATTGAGAGTTTAATCCATTTACACTTAAAGTAATTATTGAGAGGGAAGAACTTTTTATTGCCGTTTGTTAATTTTTTTCTGTCTGTTTTGTAGATCTTTGTTTCTTTTTACTAACTTTTATTTTTAATGATACTTTCTAAGGTCCTGCTTTACTTTATTTTTTAACATCTTTATTAGAATATAATTGCTTTACAATGGTGTGTTAGTTTCTGCTTTATAACAAAGTGAATCAGTTATACATGTACATATGTCCCCATATCTCTTCCTTCTCGCATCTCCCTCCCTCCCACCCTCCCTATCCCACCTCTCTAGGTGGTTTTGTAGTGATATGCTTTGATGCCTTTTTCTTTTCTTTTGTGCATTTTCTATAGCTATTTTCTTTGTGGTTACCATGGGGCTTATATAAAATATCTTATAACAATCTATTTCAGGCTGATACCAATTTAACTTCAATCACATACAAAAACTGCACTTTCTTTTAAGTGTAGGCTGCATATTTTGGATGATTGTTATTTTTCAATTTCTTGGATTCTTCTCAGGAACAGCTATGCCTAAAGCAGCATCAACTCATTAGTATCTACCTCTGTAGCAAGTGATAGGTCAACAAACCTTTCTATATCACTGGTCTGCTCTGGTACAAAAGCTAATGCTCTGCAGCCTCAGTAGAGAGGAGCCAAGCTATCTGTTCTACTCTCCCACAGATCTTTGGAGAGCAGAGAGCTTCTCATTAGCAACAACCTAGGCTTTGCTACCTTTCTCCATGTGGTCCACATGTCTTCTCCTGACAAGATCTCTTCTCTTACTGTAGAGTTTAGTCCTCTCCAGGTGTCAGCCTCTGAACTGCCAGATAATGTCTAGGGTAAAAATCAATATTTTTTGTGTGTCACTCAACACATTCTAAATCTAGCCAAATTTGTATCTTTCCTCACATTCTACCTGCCTTTACTGTCACTATTTTTGTTGTCATTGTTTTTAGGATTTAGTAGCTAGTTGTAATTCATTTGAGAGAAATTTGCAGGGACATCAGTTTAGTATCCCATAATTTTAGAGTCCTCATTTAGGTTTTAACAAGCAACGGTGAATAATCTGTGCGTAATATTACATTTACTTACTTTTCAGAATATGAATTGATTTTTTTTTACTAATTAAAAAAGAGGCTGTGCAAAAATACATACAGATATCAAATAAGCATATGAAAAGATGTTCAACATTATATGTCATTAAGGAACTACAATTAAAACAAGACACAATTGCACACCTATTAGAATGGCTAAAGTTCCAAATACTGACAATATCAGGTATAGGCAAGAATGTAGAGCAACAGGAACGCTTGCTCATTGCTGATGGGAATGCAAAATGCTGTAGCCACATTGCAAGGCAATTTGACAGTTTTTTTACAAAGCTAACCATAGTCTTACCATATGATACAGCAGTTGTGCTCCTTTGTATTTTCCCAAATAAGTTGAAAACTTATGTCCATACAGAAGCCTGCACATAAATATTTGTAGTAGCTTTATTCATAATTGTCAAATCACAGAAGCAACAAATATTTCTTTCAATAAGTGAATAGATAAATATACTAGGGTGCATCCATACAATGGCATATATTCCATCATAAAAATATATAAGCTATCAAAACATGAAAAGACAAAGGAGGAACCTTAAACACATGCTGCTAAGTGGAAGTATGCTGTCTGAAAAGGTTATTTATTCTAACTATATGACATTCTGGAAAAAAACAAAAGTATAGACACAGTAAAAGAGATCAGTGGTTGCTAGGTGTTTGGGTACAGAATTGAAGGGATGAGTAAGAGAATCAGAGGAGATTTTTAAAACAGTGAAACTATTTTGTACGGTACTGTAATCATGGATACATGACATTATACATTTGTTAAAACTAATAGAAATATAGAATACAAAGAGTGAACTGAAATGTAAACTATGAGCTTTACTTAATAGTAATGCATCAATATTTTTCATCAACTGAAAAAGTGTACCACACTAATGCAAGATATTAATAATTGAGAAAACTGTAGAGGAGGAGAGGAGAATAGAAAATGATATATGGGAATTCTTTGTACTTTCTACTCAATTTTTCTATAAAATAAAAACTGATAGCCAAAGCAATCATAAGAAAGAAAAATGAAGCTGGAGTAATCAGGCTCCCTGACTTTAGACAATACTAGAAAGCTACAGTAATCAAGACAGTATGGTCATGGCACAAAAACAGAAATATCGATCAATGGAAAAGGAGAGAAAGCTCAGACATAAACCCATGCACATACGGTCACCTTATCTTTGATAAAGGAGGTAAGAGTATAGAATGAAGAAAAGACAGCCACTTCAATAAGTGGTGCTGGGAAAACTGGACAGCTACATGCAAAAGAATGAAATTAGAATACTCCCTAACACCATACACAAAAATAAACTCAAAATGGATTAAAGACCTCAATGTAAGGCCAGACACTATAAAACTCTTAGAGGAAAATATAGGCAGAACACTCTATGACATAAATCACAGCAACATCCTTTTTGACACACCTTCTAGAGGAATGGAAATTTAAAAATAAATAAATAAATAAGCAAAGGGGACCTAATGAAACTTAAAAGGTTTTGCACAGCAAAGGAAACCATAAACAAGGCAAAAAGAAAACCCTCAGAATGGGAGAAAATATTTGCAAATGAAGCAACTGACAAAAGGTTAATCTCCAATATACGCAAGAAGCTCATGCAGCTCAATTTCAAAAAAACAAACAACGCAATCCAAAACTGGCAGAAGATCTAAACAGACATTTCTCCAAAGAAGATATACAGACTGCCGACAAATACATGAAAGGATGCTCAACATCACTAATCATTAGAGAAATGCAAATCAAAACTACAGTGAGGTATCACCTCATACCAGTCAGAATGGCCATCATCAAAAAATCTACAAACAATAAATGATGGAGAGGGTGTGGAGAAAAGGGAACCCTCTTGCACTGTTGGTGGGAATGTAAACTGATATAGCCACTATGGAGAACAGTATGAAGGTTCCTTAAAAACTAAAAATAGAACTACTGTATGACCCAGCAATCCCACTGGGTTCATCAGAACTTTTTTTTTTTTTTTAGATTCCATATATGTGTGTTAGCATACAGTATTCGTTTTTCTCTTTCTGACTTACTTCACTCTGTATGACAGTCTCTAGGTCCATCCACTTCAATACAAATAACTCAATTTTGTTTCTTTTTATGGCTGAGTAATATTCCATTGTATATAGGTGCCACATCTTCTTTATCCATTCACGTGTTGATGGACACTTAGTTTGCTTCCATGTCCTGGCTATTGTAAATAGTGCTGCAATGAACATTGTGGTACATGTCTCTTTCTGAATTATGGTTTTCTCAGGGTATATGCCCAGTAGTGGGATTGCTGTGTCGTATTGTAGTTCTATTTTTAGTTTTTTAAGGAACATCCATACTGTTCTCCATAGTGGCTGTATCAACTTACATTCCCACCAACAGTGCAAGAGGGTTCCCTTTTCTCCACACCCTCTCCAGCATTTATTGTTTGTAGATGTTTTGATGATGGCCATTCTGACCGGTATGAGGTGATACCTCACTGTAGTTTTGATTTGCATTTCTCTAATGATTAGTGATGTTGAGCATCCTTTCATGTGTTTGTTTTGTCCATTCTTTAATTGGACAAAATAAAGATTAAGTTAAAGGATTTTTTCTATTATTTGAGCAGAGGATGAGTTCTTTGTATATTTTGGATGTTAGTCCCTTATCAGATATGTGGTTTGCAAATAGTTTCTCTTGTTCCATAAGTTGCCTTTTAATTTTGTTGATGGTTTCCTTTGCTGTGCAGAAGCTTTAGTTTAATGTAGTCTAATTTGTTTATATTTTGCTTTTTTGCCTTTGATTTTGGTGTCAGATTCAAAAAATTGTTGCCAAAACCAACGCCAAAGAACTTACCCCCTATGTTTCCTTCTAAAAAAAGGTAGATCTTGGTCGGACAGTTTTTTTTAAAAAAACAATTGTTTTACAAAACCTAAAGTATTTTTACATTTGTTATCAACTAATTGTAAATAATTCACCAATTGTTGGTTACGATTAAGTAGGAGATGTTACCAGCATATGACTGATCTTTTAATATTTGTTATAAATCTCATTTTGAAACTATCTTTAGGTTTTGTTGAAATTGTGTATGCAACTAAAGGTGGAGTTCTAACTATCTCACGGAGAAATATCAACACATAGAGGCAGAAAATATAACTGGCTTCAGAAGCATTGAGACCTTGGTTTGAATCCAACTCTGTTGTATGCTAAGTATAACTCTCTGAAACGCATTGCTTCAGATATGCAAACTGGTCTTTGCATATACCTACTTCATAGAAAGTTTAGCAACATCTGTCATGAATATATTATATTAAATTATAAAACTTTCCTCCAATTTATTTACTACTGAATCCAAAATATTCTCCATTTTCCAAATGAGGCATAGAGTGACAAAATAAGTAGTCTGAAATAGCATTGCTAAGTAGCATTAGACTTAAAACCTGGGTAGAC
Organism: Pseudorca crassidens; assembly: GCF_039906515.1. Lineage (NCBI taxonomy): Eukaryota > Metazoa > Chordata > Mammalia > Artiodactyla > Delphinidae > Pseudorca > Pseudorca crassidens. The sequence continues at coordinate 125,868,214 of NC_090300.1, read as the reverse complement.
TTTCTCCAGAACTCATCCTCAGCCACTAGGCATTGATTACCCTGCTGTCATAGTGACATTAAGTGAATAATTGGAGACCATTGACTTTTCATGGGCACATCTCTGGACAGAAATAACATAGACACTATTTAGTTTTCTGTATTTCAACAAACAGATTAGTTTTCTGTATTTCAACAAACTCGTTAAAGGGATAAACCTCTCTTAATGGAAAACAATTATCTCTATATGGTGAGGGGAAATAGGTTTTCTCATATACTGTTGGTAGGAGTATGGATCATTATGATATTTCTGAGAGTAATAATAAGCATTACAGTTTTAAAAATATGGATACTTTTTTACAACTAATCATTTTTAAGAATTTATCTTCATGTAATAATTAAGCATAGGTGGGAAACTTTTGCTTTAATGGTGTCCAGTGAACAGCAAAACCTTTACAAAAATCTAAATACCCAATAATGAAAGACCAGTCTTTTTTTTTTTTTTTTATTTTGGCTGCATTGGGTCTCCATTGCTGCACGTAGGCTTTCTCTAGTTGCAGTGAGCAGGGGCTATTCTTTGTTGCAGTGCGCGGGCTTCTCATTGTGGTGGCTTCTCTTGTTGCAGAGCACAGAATCTAGGTGCCGGGCTTCAGTAGTTGTGGCACACAGGCTCAGTTGCTCTGCAGCATGTGAGATATTCTCAGATCAGGGCTCGAACACGTGTCCCCTGCATTAGCAGGCTGATTCTTAACCACTACGCCACCAGGGAAGTCCCAGAAAGACCAGTCTTTAATATCCATAAAATAGAATATTAAATAGTCATTAAAACGATAGTGTAGATATATATTATTTTGGCACCTAATATGTTTATATTTTCATAAGTTGCATATATGTTTCCATATATACATTTATATATATTGCATATATATATATATATATATATCTCATACATATATGATGTCACCAGCACATTGCATTATGACCTTTTAAAATACATTTTAAATCTCTTCTTATCATATAAAATGATCTGAAATATACTACATCAAAATGTTTCTTGTTGATGCCAATGTATTTTTAAATTTTTAATTTTTGTTCTCTTTTATTTTTATTAATAAAGTATTGTTCAAGAAAAAAACTATATAAAATTAAAGGCAAAATAGAGTTAATTTTAGTTAAGTTTGATATTTTTGAATAAAATTGTCTCCCGCCTTTTCAAGAGGCTTGACCGTGGTGCTTCCTGATACTTGTTGCCACTTGTTTGAACTGCAGAATAGCTACCTTAGACAACGTAGAAGCAAAAGCAAAAGCAAAAAAAAAAAAAATTAAAAATATCAACAATAACAAAATCTGTGAGGGAAGCATTCCCAAACTCAAATCTCCACAGGGATCTTGTTGGATATTTAAGTGGGTAAAATAAGCTGGGTTTAAGTTCAGATGCATTTGCTAGGCAACTAGATACCATGGTGGGCACCACCAACTAAGGGAAAGCAGTCGTAACTCAACTGCAGCCAAGTGCTGGCAGGTTCAAGTTAGCTCTCGTTGCCACCGGCATTTACAGTTTTTCAAGAGTCGTATTTTCGTACATTTATGTGAAATCTCCCAACTTGTAAATGTTAGTTGTAACTTTTTTTAAACACTATAAAAACCAAACATATCTGTAGAATAGATATGTTCCTTATCCTGGCAGTTGCATCTCTTTTATTGAGTCAACGCCAAAAACTGAAGCCACAAAATGACGGTAAAGAAAATGCCTCTTGAGGCCACTCAGGAGGCTGTGGCACTGGCCTGGCTCTGCAATGCTGCTACTTTATTTTTATTCAACTTATGCTTATGTGACTAGAAAACAACATTTGCTTAGAGGAGGCTGCATTGGTGTTTATTTACAAATATTCAGAATATCAAATGTAAGTCATTATAAATAATTTATAGATGGAAGTGCTGAGTGTGTGAAATTGCAGAAATAAATGGTAGCTCCAACTGGAACAGAATGGAAATAGGAACAAATATAATAACCATGTTGTTCAATGGAATCAGACTCAAAGATATCTGATTTTCTATTTCACTCCAGTAAAAATTTGTGGTAGAGTTTATTATTATGAGCATCTTTTTACTACTTTTGTATATTTTTGTAGATGGTTGAAGGAGACTAGCAAGAACAGGGTTCAAGGGATGTCATTTACTTCTTTAAAAAAGGTGAAAAAGACATAGCTTTTAAATGTGATTTCTGAAAAATATCATGGAACTATTTGATTGTTAAAATGTTTAGTATAATTAAAGGATCATTGAGTGCTTAATAATGCTTAATTGAATGAATAAAAGTAAATAAAATTACTTTAAGGGAAACCATCTTGTTTTGGTAAGGGAGGCACTAATTGTTGTAAATTATATCTCTCTTTGATGTTTATGGTTCTTCAATAAATGGGTCTTTTGATTCACTTACATTGTGAATAAATGGAGAGAGACAATAGTACAGAGGTGGAGGGAGAAAAGGAAAGCCTGAGCAGGTTTGTGCTAGCAAATATTTTAGTAGTCTACAAGTAGAATTCCTCCCTCCCATCACACGGTGCCAGATGCTGCTTTGTCTGAGGCCACAAGCTGCAGTGCATCCCTATGGCACTATAAACAAAATCAAACCTGGCACTGTTATCACAGTTACAGAAACACCTATGCTAAATAGCTCTGTGTTGAGAAACTGGGTAGAGTCTATATGCAGAAGCTTTATTATCTTCAATTTTTTTAAACATCTCATTAAATTGCCCATTAAAGAATAAGTCATAGTAACATAGTAAGATAAACCAGCCTTAAAGCACTAGAGTATACAATGAACACATTCTGTACATAATCTGTTTATTCCACTCCCTTAATAAAAGAGGCATGATGAAAATTCAGCTTTCAAAAGCATATGTATGCATATACTCTCTATATACACATATATATTCAAGTGAAATATGAAGTTTATAGTTGATTCATGTTCAAAATAATCTAATTTTCCCTGAGAAGAACTTATATTTAACATCAAAGAATTGTTATTCCATTGCTCCTTCTCTTACTTTATTGTCTCTTTTGAATATTTTGACTAAATTGAGTAGTTGAGTATATTGTTTGCACTGAGTATTGGTTTTGTGTAACTTTCACTGTATTGAGCAAGGTAGACATATGGTATCTTTTCCAAGTTATTAGTAAAATTTGATCAGAGGCAATTATTGGATAATTGGTTTCTTTGGAAGACTGAATTAATGCATACTTAAGATATACAGATTATCATGTAAGATTAAAGAAGAATATTTAATATATCATTGACATGACTTTATCCCCAACTTAACAGGCTGATGTCTGATATCAGAAGATATTTCAAACTCAACTTGACTACATTTCTCTTTCATCTTTTTTTCTTTTCCTCAGTGGGCCATTGGCACTGCCTTTTGTCTAGCAATGTTTTTCCTGTTTTGTGATTAAGGTATAGTTAGATAACTAAGTTTGGGGCCCTTCGTCTTTCCCCTAGTTTCATAGAGAAAGTACACAATTGTGATGTGGCATTTAGAGGAAGTGATGAATGAATCTAACTGATGTCATTTGAAACAAGATTCTGGGAATGCCTGGCTTCATCTATCTGCAGATGTTTATGGTGGCAAATGATTGCTGCTATATATCCAAAGATGCAAATTGCTCACTAAACTCATCATGACTTTTAAGGAAAATAACTCTGAAATCTTTTTCAACTTTATTTACTGCTCACTGCTTCTGTTCTTTCTTGTAGCAGGTATTGTTGTTGCCTCACCCAGATTTTCTTTACCAGGCTAGTATCTCCATTACTAGCTGCTGTAGGTCTTGAAAGCTAGTGGCTCATACTTGCATCCATCACCCAGAATCGCCCACAATGGGCACTGCTTGGGAGGCTATGATCTCTCTCTCTCCTTCTCTCTCTCTCTCTCTCTCTCCCTTTTAGGCTACTTCCGATCAATGGCTGAACTCAATCCCATTATATTTGACTAGGGCTTATGTTCCAGAGCTTCTCATGGGATCAGAAGAGGTTAGCCTTCACCTGAATCACATCTTAGCTTAGTCTCTACCTCTTCCCTACTTATGTTTCTCTTGCTTCTTTACAGTTTTCTATTGAAAAAACTCTCAAAAATCACTTATATGAGTATTTATGTCTCAGACTTTGCTACTGAGGAGCATGACCTAGACATACCTGCTCATATAGCAAATGTTTATTTAAAGGATGGGGGCTGTTAAAGTAAGTTGATAGGACTAAATCAGGAATGGTGATAAACACAATCATAACCTTACTAGAGTTTAAACGATATGACTCTTGGTAGCATAAACATTTTTGATTTTCACTCTAGGTGGAAATTCTAAGTGAAATAATTTTCTTGAGATTCTTAAAGCCAGCTCATCTTGGTTTTCCTGGAAACCTAGGAAAGCAACAACCACTGGGATTTTATAAAGTGGAAGACAGAACCAGTTATGGTAAAAACAATTTACAAAGACATTGTGAGAGAGTTGTGATGTGATATATATGCTAAGCATCTATTGCATCAACTTATTATACAGGGTTTCTAAAAAGATTACAGTTAAGCATTCATATTCTGAGAACCTCTGCTGACAGTCAATGCTATTCTCTAGACTCTAGAATCTAGATAAGCAGTGGGATATAGGCAATAGCGGAGAGATTTGGAAAAAATTGATGTTTCGGTCATCTTTATTTTCATTCTCCCTAAGAATTGTATTTGGAGAAAAAAGTTGAATTTTAACTCCTACTTTATTCCTTTCCTTTTGTACCCACCATTTCTTGTTATCTCTTAAATAGGAGCAGCTATCTTTATTTATAGATTCCAATTCTGCCCTCAGTGAGTTACTCTTTCTCCCATTCTTATGTGAAAATTGTTCAGTCTCTATACATTAATGTAGGCAATATAAACATCCTTCACCAAACACACAGAGCATGTTTCCAAAACTAGAAGTGGACTTGTTTCTGAAAGCAGTCATAACAGTCTGACGGGACCTAACCTGGGAAAAAGATATCTATGGATCTGGGAAAACTGATGGTGAGCTTTGTGTCAATGACAAGAGCAAGCAGCCTTGGAAGCTACTACAAAGCTAGTTTTAAGGAGGCTTTCATAGGGCAATATGTTTTCTTTTTGATTTTTGTTTAATATCTGACTATATAATTATAAAAATTTAAATGATATGTAAAAAAATTAGTTTGGAACTCTGTAGTGTCAGAGAAAAAATTAAGTTTATTTTTAAAACAGTTAATAGTGTATAAGGAATTCAGACCAAATTTTCAATCTGTTAAACATTTGGTCTAATGACTGTCAAGGAAAAATGAAAGAGTCCCTTTTTTTGTTTTTGTTTTTTAATATAAATTTATTTATTTATTTTCTATTTATTTATTTTTGAATTTTATTTTATTTTTTTATGCAGCAGGTTCTTATTAGTTACCCATTTAATACATATTAGTGTATACATGCCAATCCCAATCTCCCAATTCATCCCACCACCACTCCCCCACTGCTCTCCCCCCCTTGTTGTCCATACGTTTGTTCTCTACATCTGTGTCTCAATTTCTGCCCTGGAAACCAGTTCATCTGTACCATTTTTCTAGGTTCCACATATATGTGTTAGTATACAATATTTGTTTTTCTCTTTCTGATTTACTTCACTCTGTATGACAGTCTGTAGATTCATCCATGTCTCTACAAATGACCCAATTTTGTTCCTTTTTATGGCTGAGTAATATTCCATTGTATATATATGTGCCACATCTTCTTTTATTTATTTATTTATTTTTGACTCCATTGGTTCTTTGTTTCTGCGCACGGGCTTTCTCTAGTTGTGGCGAGTGGGGGTTACTCTTTGTTGCAGTGCATGGGCTTCTCATTGCAGTGGCTTCTCTTGCTGCAGAGCACGGATTCTAGGTGTGTGGGCTTCAGTAGTTGTGGCAGGAAGGCTCAGTAGTTGTGGTTCACAGGCTCTAGAGCGCAGGCTCAGTAGTTGTGGTGCATGTGTTCAGTTGCTCCGCAGCATGTGGGATCTTCCCCGGGTTAGGGCTCGAACCTGTGTCTGCTGCATTGGCAGGCAGACTCCTAACCACTGCACCACCAGGGAAACCCGAGCCATGGTTTTTAATTGGTCTTTTCTAATGGGGTGATTCTTTAAGGCTCATAGTTTTTATATGGTACATGCAATTTTAGCTGCTCCTCTATTGTTTTATGTATTCTAATTTAACACTTTACATGTTTCACTTGGATCCTTAAACTGATCTAACCATGAAGGACATAATATTATAAACTGAAGATTGACTAAGAGGAACATATAGGGATTCAAGGGAGAAACAGAGAATGTAAGTATATTCAGTTAACTGAGACCTTTGAGGAAAATGAAAGGAAAAACAGTTAGTTTTGGGACTTCCCTGGTGGCGTGGTGGTTGGGAGTCTGCCTGCCAATGCAGGGGACACGGGTTCTAAGCCCTGGCCTGGGAAGATCCTACATGCCCTGGCAACGAACAGTGGCTTCTGCTCGCCACAGCTAGAGAAAGCCTGCATGCAGCAGGGAGGGCCCGGCACAGCCATAAATAAATAAATAAATTAATTAAACAAACAAACAAACAAACAAACAAAACCCAGTTAGTTTGGCATAGTTCAGAGCATTAAAATAATATTGTTGTGGTGTGAGTTGTATTTTTAATAAAGGACAGATATAGAGGATTACTTGACTGTATTTTGTTCCTATCTTCTCTATCCAAAATAATTAGTTTTAAATTTAAAATGATAGAATACACATAGTTAAGAGGAAAAAAAATACTTAAAAGCAATAAAGGTAGAAAAATTTTGAATGACAAAATAAAGTTTTAAAAAGTATCAATAAGGAAGAAGAATGAATTAAAACTAATGAGACTAATAAATACAGATCTATAAGACTATGCATAGTTTTTTAAAGGACTCACCTGGTGCTTTATAACTCTTTACATGGATTACCAACAGCAAAAACAACAAACCATAAGGGACCATATCCACTAACAACTGAAAAGCCTATAGAACTAATTTTATGAAAACTACCTTTGGGTTAATAAAAGTGTTCAGAATTAACAGTAATTTTCATTAGTGGACTGATAATTAAGATGCATTATATTCAAGGAGAAAAAGACAAAAGTGAGAATTTCAGAGAAGAAATAAAAACCAATATACTGAAAAACATTAAAACTAAAATTAAGTGACCAGTGAATGAGTTAACAGCTAGAGAGAAAATTTCTGACCTGGAAGTGATATCAAGAAGCACTTACACAGTGTGAGGCATATAAACAAAAAAAAGAAAGAAATATATGGAAAACAAAGGAAGTGACAGGGAATACAGAGTGAGAATACCTAACATATGGGTTATTGGAGTTCTCAGAGGAGAGAAGAGAGAGTGTAAGAAGACATAATGACTGACAACTTTGCAAAACTTGTGAAAGAAATCTAACTTTAAATTGAATAAATTTATAAACAGTAAGGTGGATCAATACAAGAAATATACACTCAAATACATCAGATTAAAACCTTGGAAAACCAAATCTAAAGAAAAATGTCTTAAAAGTAGCCAATATTGTTACCAATATGAAATGATAATATCAAAGTGCTGAGAGAACATAGCTTTCAGAAAACAATGCTTGATAAACTGAAGGTGAAATCAAGACAATTCCAGAAAAACTGTAGTGAGAGATTAGTCATCTACATACCTACAACAAAAGAAATTTTATCTTTCATTATAAAAGATTATAAATGAAAGTTTGGGGATGCATGAAGGACAAAAAGTAAGAAAAGCATCAGCAAATGATAAATCTAAATAAACATTATTTTATAAAATAATAAAAATAATTTCTTGTAGGATTTTAAATATAGGGAGAGTTAAAATATATAATAGGACACAGATAAAAAGAACTGACTTGTTCCTTGAATTATCCAGGAAGATAATAAAATTACTAATTACTATCAGGATGTGGTAATATTTACAAAGGTATGTCACAACCACTTACCATACCATTAAATAGTAAAACAGTGAACAACACGGAAGGTGATAGCAAGTAAATATGAAGTAAAAACTGTTTTTGCATAAAAGAGTCAAAACAACAGAAGGATGGTAAAATTATAAGGACAAACTAGGAATTATTATTTTAAAATGTCAACATAGTAGTTTGGGTGTGGACGATTTTTGATTTTTTGATCTAGGTGGCGCCTACATGCTTTTTTATTTTATTGTAACTTGATATAAGCTATAGAACTTTTCTTTATGTGCTGTTATCTATATATGTTATATTCAACATTTTTTTTAAAAAAAAGGTTTTAAAAAGACACAACAATCAAAGGGTAAAGCCAAAAAAGAAAGACAGGACTAGACATATTATCATCACATATGAGTAGGCTTGTCATATAGGAGACTTTTTATGCAATTCTGAGATTGATGTTTAAAACAACAACAACAAAAAAATGAAATAAGTATCAATCAATATGAAGAAGACTAGACCCAAATAGCTTTTGATTTAAGAAAAGAAAAAAAGAAAAATTTGAAAAAGTTAAATGGCATTTCCAAGGTCATCAATGTATACAGAATGGCAGGTTGGGTCTAGAAAGCAGGTCTTTGAGTCCTTTTTCATTGTTCATGACAGTATACAGAAGTGTTTCCTATTTTTATTTTATTATTTTTCCTGTAAAAATTAACCCTAGGGTTTCAGCTTCCAAGGATTGCTGTTAGAAATTCAGAGACTATCCTGTCTTTTGCCTTCCTAGCAGTTCACATATTTCTATTTTTTGGTTTGTTTAACACTTGTAGTTACTGGTTGGTAAGCATCATGAAAGCAGGGACATCACATTTATTCTAATTCCTTTTGTATTCCCCCAGCACATAGAAAATTTGTGGGCAAGAAGTCAGTAGATTAGATTCAGTAGATTAGATGTAAAAAGTGGCAAGAATAGAAATCAGATAAGACATTTGTGCAAAATGAAATTTGTCTAGTCATTTTCCTTATGAAAATATGGGACAATGTTGTGTATATTATTTTATTAGTTGGTTGTTTTGTTTTATGGCTTAACCACAAATTATGAATGACTTCCCATATTAACAAATACATATAAATAACATCATTATGATGGCTCTATCATGATGCTTTATTTTGTGATTGTCTCATTCAATGAATGCCTATTGTTGAACATTTAGGTTCTGATTGTTTCTAAAACGCTACATTATACATTTTTGTATGTACTTTAAGATATGTAATCACTGGGACAAAAGATATGAGTAAGTTTAGGGCCTTTGATAAATACTGTTAGAATTCTCTCCACAGAGGATTGTAAAGCATCTTTACATTTCAGAAAACAAGAATAATTGCCATTTTCTTCAGAGGCTTCCTGAATTTTTTGGTGCAGGAGTGTTTTTCCATTTGTAGTTACTAAAAATTTTTAAATGCTTCTTAGATAGTCACGTTCTATCAGAAGAGTTTTTCATGTAGACAGAACATTATTCTAAATGATGTTCAAGGGTTGTGAAAGGGAATTCTTGCATTTATTTGACTGTTAGCTGGTTATAAGCCATAGTTAATTTTATGTGTCAGTCTGACTAAGCTAAGGGATGTCCAGATAGCTGGTAAAATGTTATTTCTGGGTCCATCTCTGAAGATTTTTTGGAAGAGATTAGCATTTGATTCTGTAAACTGAATAAAGGTCCACCCCCACCAATGTGGGTGGGCATCAGCCAATCCACTGAGGACCCAAATAAAACAAAGAGGTAAAAAAAGGTGAATTTCCTGTTTCTTCTTGAGCCAGGAAGTCCATCTTTTCCTGCTCTTGGGCATCAGACCTCCTGGTTCTCGGGCCTTTGGATGCTGAGAGTCACACCAGCAGCCCCCTGGTTCTCAGGCTGCCAGACTTGAACTGGGAATTATACCATGAGCTCTCCGGGCCCTCGGACTCAGACTGAATTACACCACCAGCTTTCTTGGTTCTCCAGTTTATAGACAGCATACTGTAGGGCTTCTCAACGTTCACAACCTCATGATGAGCCAAATCCTATAATAAAGCTCTCTCTCTCTCTCTCTCTCTCTCTCTCTTTCATATCAGTCTGTCTCTCTAGAGAACCCTGATATATTATATAACTTTCAAGTGTGTCTTTATAGGATTTAATAAAAATATGAGATGCCTCAAAGTCATAAAACAATCTGCACATACCAATAACCCTAGTTCATTGGCATAATCTCCCTCTCTCTCTATCTCTCTTTCTTTCTCTCTCTCACCCCCAAATCCAAATCTATCTATCTATCTATCTACCTATCTATGTATCTATCTATCTATCTATCTATCTATCTATCTATCTATCTATCTATGTATCTATCATCTATGTTTGCATCTATCTATCTATCCTATGCATATATCTATACCATTATCATTTCTTCTGCTGCTTTAGCCTGGAATTTATTTTAATGGTTTTCACAATAAACAAGATGTTTGTTGTTGGTAGATATTTATTTTGCTTCACACATTTACAGAACCTATTTATAGTTATCTTCAGTGATATAGTTCACTAACTTCTTGGAATCTCAATCTCTTTAAAATAAAATTTTGATTACGGCCACAGAATTTTTTTCTTAAGTGAATACATTGTTATACAAAATTGTTTTTGACTTTTTTATTATTTCAATTAGTTTATTCTGGTAGTTGGTTTTTATTAGCTATGTCACTCAAAATACTGTGCATCTTTAGATTTGTATTGCTTTGTCTAATATGATGAGAGGTGATCTAGAATTTCTTGTATTTTGGAACAAATGATATTGGAATTCCACCAAAGTTCCATAAAAATCTAAGAACCACACTCAAATCAGCTTAAAGTTCCAATAATATAGATGTCAATTTTTCTGGCTGTCCTCAAGGGATATTTTGCATACTTGTAATTGTGTCCAAAATGAACCATAAATTAAAATCTGAAATGATAAGCTACGTTGAAGTATTGAATTTTTTAATTCATTTCCCCAATTTTCCAGTGGAAAAACTATAGCTTACATGTAAAGTGGAATAAAAAACTGACGTAAAGTATCAGTTTCTTCTACAAAATAAAAGCCATTCTGAGATAAAGAGAATTTTTCTTTACAAAGAAATACCAAGCTAAAAAAAAATCAAAACAAACAATTAACATAAGCTTCACAAATTTAGTCCTTTTCTTATCCAGTCTGAAGTCCCTTTATAATCACTGCCTTCCCAACCATTTCCTTTTAAAGAAGAAGCACAATAAGCAAGAGATATTCTAAATAATGCTTGTTAAGCCTTCCTCTTTCCATAACACCATACCCTTATATAGTCCAGAGAAACAGAAACACACAGAGATAAATTGTGAAATATCATCCAGTTTTTCTTATTTAAGATATAGAATAAAAGTATGCCAACCTTTTAGTGAGTTCCTAAAGATTTTGAGCTTAACTTTTGTAACTTAAAGTTAACTGAAACATGACCTAGATAATTTCTGCTGCAGTGTATGCTCCCAATTTTGCTGCTGACAGAATACCACTATTTTATTTTAAACAAATTTCATGTCACTTGGCTTATCTACTTTACAATTTTACCAAATATTAAATACTCTTTTATCTTCATCAATTGCCTCATATTGCATTGTTGCTGTAGGTGTGTATGGATGTATGTGTATTAACATTTTCCTTCTTCTCCATCTCTTTCAAGTATCAGTGGATATTTTGGGAGTACAGTGTTCAGGTTAAACTCTATTTATTACCCTTTTATCCTTTATACTCAACTCCTCAATCACTTGTTATAGTCTTCACTTTACCCAGTGCATTTTGATAAGTAAATCATCAAGCTGAGAACAAGATGGGGGTACTTATCTTCAGTGCCTGGGATAAAGTTGATCATCCTTCTCAGCTCAGGGTATTCTTCTCTAATTTCATATTTTCATCACAAGCTGTCAAACTCAAGAGAAGGCCCCTTGCAGAGTTAGAAATCACCTCCCAAATCAATGATTCAGTGGGCAGATGGACACATTTGTCAAATGTCCAACTCCAAAATGGGAGTTTTAAAGGAAAGTTGAAGCATGTTTTTGAAAAAAATGAAAAAAATGTTGGAAGTTTTTTTTTTTCCTTAGAGTTATTTTCTTTAAAAACTATGTGAGAGTCTTGTACCCTCTAAGTCTATAGAATGTTAAATATTGTGAACTGTATGTTTAAAAGCATAAATAATATTCTTTTTTTTAACCCCACGTTTGTTTATTTATTTATTTTTGGATGTGTCGGGTCTTTGTTTCTGTGCCAGCGCTTTCTCTAGTTGTGGCAAGCGGGAGCCATTCTTCATCGCGGTTCGCGGGCCTCTCACTGTTGTGACCTCTCCTGTTGCAGAACACAGGCTCCAGACGCGCAAGCTTAGTAGTTGTGGCTCACGGGCCTAGTTGCTCCGCAGCATGTGGGATCTTACCAGACCAGGGCTCGAACCCGTGTCCCCTGCATTAGCAGGCAGATTCTCAACCACTGTGCCACCAGGGAAGCCCAATATTCTTTTTAACTTAGGGAAAATAAAATAAAAACCATATTGTTTATGCATGCTTGATGACAACCATCACTATACACATGGATAGTATTTGTTATTTATTATACTTTGGATTGAAAAGTAATGAAAGAGTGAGAACAATCATTATGTTAATGAAATGTCAATGAAGCACGTTTGCTTTTCCCACTTGTAATGAAAATAGTCTTACTTCATCTATTAGATTTTAACAGAAGTCAGAGAAAATAGTCGATGTTATGCAAATTATTCTAACTACCATATTATAAACTTCATGTATGACTTAAGAACTCGTTAACTAAATACAACAACATTTATGGAGTTACACTCTAAAATTATATCTAAGAATCTTTTCAAAGATTGTTCCACTGCCTAATTCACCTACTAGATTTGTCTTTTTGAAAACTACTAGCATCCAAATAAGATCTCAAAAATAAGATTTATGGGGAGCACAAAACCCATTATATCCAAGATCACCTCTGCTACAATCACTATTGCCAGGCAGAACACACGGGAAGTTTGTTTGGGTAGTTTTTCCTCTGCTCCCAGCTCTAACATATACATCTACTTTCTACAGTTAAGCAGAAGTTGAAACAGGTAGGCATGTGGGTTCAAGTGAAATTTCAGAGTCTACTGGAATTATAATATTCTAACAGAAAAAGATATTACGTGATTTTCCCCTTTAGAATAAGATCATATAAGAGTGTGTCTGGTCATTTTCTTCAGCAAAGATTTGAAGATGGCCTGACTAGTTAAGCTAAATCTTTTCTCTGTTGATATTGGGAGAGCATGACCATCATGAGCTATTGTGTAGCTTCCTTCTGCATCTTTATCAGGGTGCTAGACATGACCACTGAACTCTTACTGATCCACAGGCAGAGTTTATGCCACCACTTCTAAGAATGGCAAAACTAAAGACACATTGTATTTAGTTGTGCTCAACATGGAGTGGACAAAGAGGATTAACTCTCCATCACAAGTACTGAGCAAAAAGAGAAAGGAAGAGCAAACAGAAGATAGAGCTTCTGGAGGAAACTGCAGCAAAAATTTCCAAAGGACTTTGAAATGGTCTCAATTATCAGTGTTTCTGCCTTTCACTTTTCGTATGCAAATTTACATATCTATAAGTTGTACATAACTGATATCAATGCAAATGATAATGGTCTATAGACATATAATTTTACCTGACTTACTCACTGTCAAAAACAAAATGGCTCAAAACACTATGAGAAACAATTAAAAAATCAAGACAAAAAACTGTCTTTTTCAAAAAAAAATAAATGAAATTGAGAAACTACTAGCAAAAACTAATAAAGGTAAAATAACAGAAGACCCACATTATCATTATCAGGAATGAAAAAGGATTTCGCTACACATCCTGCAGCCTTGAAAAGAATAATAAGGTAACACTACAAACACCTTTATGCTCAATTCAACAACCTGGAAGAAATGAACCAGTTTCTCAAAGGCCATGAACTACTATAATTCAACCATGATAAAACAGATAATCTGAAAGTTTAAAACAACTAAAGAGATTAAACTTGCATTTAAAACGGCCACAAAAAAGAAATAAAAAGGAATAGATGTTTCACTCAATAATTCTCTCAGACATGTAATGAAGAATTAACATCAAAACTGTAAAGATGAAAGATCCAAATGCCTGCTAATAGATCAAGTTGTCTGCTCCCAAAGACCATTGAGTCTTCAAAGAAAACACCAGAGATATAAGTAAAAGAGGTTATGAGGGGTTTAACAGGAGACTTATTTTCTTTAGACTTGAGTAGACTGTGTATGGTACTCAGCATCCACCTGTCCTTGAGTGTGGGATATTGACACCCCTCCATTCTACTCTCTACCTCTGTCTGCCTAAGTTCTTTTTTTCTCTTCTTCTTCTTTTTAAATTTATTTTTTGAATTTCATTTTATTTTTTTTTAAATATAGCAGGTTCTCATTAGTTATCTATTTTATACATTATTAGTGTATATATGTCTTCCCCATCTCCCAATTCACCCCACCACCACCCACCTCCCCCACTTCCCCCCTTGGTGTCATATGCTTTTCCTCTATATCTGTGTTTCTATTTCTGCCTTGCAAACCGGTTCATCTGTACCATTTTTCTAGATTCCACATATATGCATTAATATATGATATTTATTTTTCTCTTTCTGACTTACTTCACTCTGTATGACAGTCTCTAGATACATCCACATCTCTACAAATGACCCAATTTTGTTCCTTTTTATGGCTGAATAATATTCCATTGTATATATGTACCACATCTTCTTTATCCATTTGTTAGGTTGCCCAAGTTCTGAGCATTGTTTAACTTAAATCTCATGCTGAACACCAGATATGGTGATGGGGCTTGATGGACAGTAAAAACTTGCTTCATGACCAGTCAAGGTGAAACTGAACAGAACTATAGTGGTGAATTTTCCTATGAGATTGAAAAACAGTGGACATACTGACACTGACACACACTCCTTTATTCAGCAAAAATGTATTAAGTGCCTAGTATATGCCAGGCACTGTGCTCAGGCCTGGGTATACAAAGATTGATCTCCCTAAACTCAACAGAGCAGAGAAACTGGATCAAGAGCAATCACAGCAGAAACATAGAAATATGACATAGCACAGTTCTGAAAGAAAAAGATGAACCATTCCTGAGTTAAGAGGCAGTTACAAAATTGTTTTGCAGTTTTGTGTGTTGGAGAATAAATCTCCTAAGACTTATCTTTGACCAAATCTCTTCCAATCTTTTATTTTTTTTCTGAAACACCAGTAGGTAGGATTATAGAAATAAAGTTAATAACATCTATAATTTTAAAAACTGAATTTTAAAAACTTCTAGAGAGACAGCAACCAAGAATTTGCTACAATTTCAGTACAAATCCCATACTCTTTAACAGCTCATTTTGAGGAGTCAAGTATGTTCAGAAAATGAAAATGAAAGATAAAAATATCATTTAGGAAGGCATTTTGGTTTGCCACTTTTGAATAAGAGGTTTAATTATTCTACAGTGAGTAGAAAATGACGTTGTTTTCAGAGCTAACCTTATGTCCTTTGGATTTTATTGCATATATGGTATGGAATATAGAATGAATATATTTCACTTTCAGGTGTACAGTTTTGAATCTTTGTGGTCCAAAGTGTGTGTATTTGTGTGTGTGCATTTGCACCTTTAATACAGAGTGTCACAAAAATAGACCACACAAGTATAGTTGTGTGAAAGGATTTCAATCTAAAATGGAACCTCATTTTTATTCACACATGAGCTCTCAGAAGAATGGAACTTAAGAACTGAAAGACTGATGTCCATTAAATGCCTGATGTATAAAAGTCCAAGACTTATCTCCTGACTATTGAACACCCACCAAGAATATTTCCCCATCCTCAAGCCAATGAACTTACTGTTTGGACTCTGGCTGGGCTTTCCCCTATTTGCACTCCATGCCTATAAATCCAATCCACTCTTAACCCTCACTGGACTCGCCTATAGCTGGTGCCAGCATGCATTTCCTGAATTGCAATCCCTCTGCTATTACTGAATAAACTCAATTTTTGGTAATTTGAACTTGTCTCAGTGTAACTCCTTATTTAGGCTGACAGTGGTAAGTATCCTTTTTTTTTTTGGCTGTGCTGCCGGGCATGTGGGATCTTAGTTCCCCCACCAGGGATCCAACCCGTGCCCCCTACAGTGGGAGCGGAGTCTTAACCACTGACTGCTGGGAATTCCTGTAAGTATACATTTTTTTTTAAGTATACATTTTTTTTAGATGATTTGAAATAATTACAGAAAAATGTCTCTAAAAAAACCTTATTTCTGTTTGGTTTTTCACATGATACACTATGTACCAAATTATTATATACAACATCCAATGTAGCCGATTTTCTTAGTCCTTTCTTTCCAATATCTTTAGGCTATTTGAATTTCTTTCTCTGCTATTTAAAAAATCTTAGAGATTGGATCATTTATCTATTCTAATAACAACATCCAAGAAAGTAATATTCCTCATCGTACTGGACTTTCAATTAAGCCAAGTAGTGTAAGGTCAATTCAATATTGTAATTGGGAAAAGATTGTTTTATTGTTGGCTGCTTTTGGCATATTGCCCATGGACTATGTGCCAGATTAATAAAAATATTCAGTGTTTGGTGTCCCTGATATTTCATATCTTTGCTGATCCTGAACCAGGGTCAGTATCTTCTCTTTGAGGTTTGAAATTCATTTCTCCCCCGGAGTCAAATCTCAAATTGATGTGACTTGACTGTGATGAGTAAATTGATAGAATTGATATTTATCAAGTAGATTGTTTTGGGCATATTCATAAAATATTTATTATATTTATAAAAAGAGACAGAATCCCTTTAATTTTGTTTCTGGTAGAAATAAAGGGAATTTCAAGCTATTTCTTTCAACAAACTACAGCTCATGGGCCAAATCTGGCCTGCTGCCTGTTTTTGTATATAACATTTTATTAAGTCACTGCCACAACCCTTCATTTGCATATTGTCTTTGGCTGTTTGGGGGCTACAAGATCAAACAAAATAATTGTGATAAAGCCCAATGGCCTAAAAAGCCAACATTTATTTACTGTTTGGCCTTTACAGTAAAAGTTTACTGAACTAATAAGTCTGAATTTTAGCTTGTTCCCTAGTAACTTTCATTAATAATAATACAAATAATAACTGAAAACTGTACTATAGGGAAATGCTGTTCTAATCACCATACATTTATTAAATTATTTAATATGCACAACTAATATTTAAGAACCAGAGGTTATCTCAGTATTAAAGACGATAGGACTAAAACATATAGAGGTTAATTAACTTGTCTATGGTCACACAATTAACTAATAAGGGGCAGTGCAGTGTTTGAAACACTAAGATCTAGTTCTATTGCCTACACTTTAACTGCTATGTTATTTATGTGACGGTCAGATGAGATCATTGTTTAAGCTTTGTTTTTATCTTGAGTTCATTGTCATCTTGAGCTTATAAATTTTGTTACTACATTCTACTTTTTAACCTGCAAAACTGCACTGTGTCAAGAGTAATATTTCTTTGATAATATATTATCATACTAGTGAAGTAACTCTTTAAAAAAAAATGCCGATATATTTAAGGTTCATCTGATTCCCTGCTATTCTAAATATGAGAAAAGTATTCTTTTGCACTTCTTTTTTAGCAAAAACAGTAAAACAATAGTAAACATAACTCTGTAACACTTTCTAATATTTTATCGTATCAGTTTATTTTTACAAGTCCTTCGAAATTTAATAACTAACCAGAACATTGGCTTATCTAGAATATTTCATTTGCAACCACTCCAATGAGTGTTTTTCATCCCTTTATATAAGAATGGGACCATCTGATGATGGCTTGGCTTCTTACTATCTTCTATCTTGCTTCCTACATACTCTCACTGGTTTGAGAGTATGCAGGGGGGTACTTCCTTAATCTATCACCTTCACTTGAAACTATGGCTTAGGTCTGCTACTGATAGAATCCTCCTGGATATTGTAGAAGGGAACCAAGATACAATCAAGAAAAATTAGGATGCACTCCAAGCTGATACTTACAAATAAACAAATGTTTAAACAAAAGGAGGAAAGGCCATAAAACAAGAGCAGTAACAAAACTCTAAGCAAAATATCTGACACTTTCATTTCTATGATCCTCCAGTATATAGCAGTGAGTGAAGAAACAGAAAGAGGAGAAAGACCATGAGTCTCCCTGACAGAAATATCTTCTCAGTATATATGTTCTTTTTGTTTATTCCTGCCTCATTTTTTTCTACACTAACGCTGCTTTGGCCTAATTTAACTTGAGTTTATGCATCTGTGTGTTTGTGTCTATGTGTGCTTCTGTGTGTCTTTGTAGTTATAAAAGTATATATGTACTTGTGTGTGTATGTATGTCTGTGTGTATCTACACAAAACACTTATTCCCACATACTGATTTTTTCCTTTCGGTAAAAAAGAGCAAGTAAAGAAGGGAACAGAAAAATGTAATAACTTTTTCATGTTATTTTTCCCCAATATTCTCAAATTAAAATTACAATATTAGAAGAACTATTACATTTAATACTTAATGGTTCTTGGAAAATTGAAATAGATTTTCTTTTCTCTGTATTCATTATATGTTTTTCAAGGTATAGTTTTGTAATAATCTTGATTTCATAATTTGTTTTCAATTATAAATGTGAATGTACTTAAGCACTAAAGAAATCCAGGAGCTTCAGCAGATATGTGACTAATGAATGGGTTCTCCTGAAGATATTTTATAAATAGGGGGAGTCAATGCATTACACACTACATGGAGAGAGCATTTCCCCTCCTGTATTACACAGAATGATGGTCTTCCCATTGGGACATTTCTATCATTCAGATGTTCAAAGGAAACAACAGGTGACATCTTTTTGGTCCAAGTGTCCTAAAAGTGTCATTTCCTAAAGTTGATCTGCAGAACAGATCTATGACCCAAGAGTATTCCCTTTCTCAAATGTCCTTCACAAGGGACTTTTCTCCTGATTTTCCAAGGAATATCATATTTTACTCAGGTCATTTTATTTTTATGCCTTGCAGTGCAAAATCCTTGGAATGTGATCATTCTTGTCAATATTATATTTACAAGGAAGGATTAAATGAATCAAATGCCTAGTAACAAAGCACTTTTCAATTTAGGTTATTCTTGAATCATTACTTTAGCAAAATTGAAGGAGAACTTAATCTAGTTATCCACTTATAGATATTTAAACATTTTTATGATAAATCAGAGGAAGATTTGGATATAATTTAGAAAAACCTTAAAGAAGTAAGTTACACCACTATAAAAAATTTTGTTCTAGTCCATTCTACGTATTTATGGAGACATAACTTTATGGTGCTTCTATTTGTTAATAATAAAAGCGTCGGTGGTAGAATTAATACTGGAATCATATCTCATTCTGATAATAAATAATTTGTGTCCATGGATACGTGTGCTGACTGGTAAAACTAAAGCTTTTCTCATACCATTAAAAGCTATACTTTCAATAAAATATTGTCTTTTAATATTTAATAAAGATAAATATTAAAAATATTCATTTAGCTTTGATCAGTTCTGTGCTATTGCACATCAATTTTTTAACACCCAAAGGATTCTTCAGCTTTTTACCAAGATGGAGTTACATATGTAGGTCTATTTCTGTGTCCTCTGTTCTATTCCATCATCTTTTAACTAATATTGATACTACCTTGATTTATGTGGCTTTATAGTAAGTCTTGAAATAAGATAGTGTGACTGCTTCAACTTTTTTTCTTTTTCAGAGTTGTTTATGCTATTTTAGTTTGCCTTTTCTTATCAATTTCTGAATTCAGATCGTAGTTTTCTACAAACATTTTTCTGGGAATATCACTTGGTTTGCATTTATTCTGAAGACAGATTGAGAAAAACTGACATCTTTACCATGTTGAGTCTTCAGCTTCATGAACATATATATGCTGAAAATACAAAGTAGGTGTCCTTCCATTTCCTCCTCCAGTTCTATTTTTTTTTTTCCCTTCTCTATCCTGCTTGGTAATCCAGGACACTGACCTCTATGGACTGTATCAAGGCCTTCCTTATCCTCTGGATTTCAATTGGCTTGGGCCAAAGATAGCAACTATGAGAGATCAAACAACAGAAAATGAGGAAGGGTGAGTTTCTTTACCAAAGGCACAGCCCCTATTGGGCAGCCTTCTTCCACAACTACTTTTGCTGAGTTTTTGTCCTTCAGGTTTACAACTGGCAACATTATCCACTATTCTTCATTGGACCCTCTTAAGTCTGCCAGAGCCTTTAAAATTGGCCCTCAATTAAATTTTCTTAAGTTGTGCCTTTGGAATGTGCCATCACTTCAATGCCATGACCATATCATTGTGTATATGTTTTCAGGTATACTGTTATTTTAAAGCAATGTGAATTTGATTACATACACACAGAGTCTCTACTATTGGTAAATACACTTACATATTTGTGACTTAAGTCAGATGACCAGTATTCTTTAATGCATACTTTCATTTTTCAGGGCACAGTTATGTTTTTATATAGAGAAGGATGTTCATTTGAATTAATAGATTTCCATGTTCCACAAGCTTTCTCACAAACAAAGTATTATGTTATATGCTATGAATTCTGAAATTGTATAGCACATCTAATAGAATATGTTACTGAATTCAGGTTCAGCTGCTCACCACTCGAAAAGCCAATACTCGAGAGACAAATG
Source organism: Pseudorca crassidens (assembly GCF_039906515.1). NCBI lineage: Eukaryota > Metazoa > Chordata > Mammalia > Artiodactyla > Delphinidae > Pseudorca > Pseudorca crassidens. The sequence continues at coordinate 125,847,457 of NC_090300.1, read as the reverse complement.
CTGGTAGGAATGGAAGTTTGCTTTATTCAGGAGACCAGCAATTTGGGAGAAAGGTGGACTCATGTCCCCGAACCAACTGTGAAGATTCTGCTCGACCATGACAGTTTTTAAGGGAAAAGGGGAAAAGAATCTCAGTGAATCATCAAGGGAGGAGGTTGGGTTCTGTGTCATTTTCCATTGTGTGCAGACTGGCTGACTCCTCCTGATCTTTCTTCAGATGTTACCTTGCCTGCAGAGTCTGCCTGCAGAATTACTAGGGGGGCTGCAGGGAGTAGAGCGCTAGTCATTTAACTACTTAATTCTTCATTCCTACTTCTTTTAATCTAGGAAAAGAATCAACAGGTTAGGCAAGGCATTGCGTGCATTCGGTAGAGCTAAAGTCAGGAGTTAAGTTAAATGTTACCTAGTGATCTCATTTTTATAATTAAGGTTTAAGAGGAACAGAAATAGGCAAGCAGGAAAGGGGAAAAAGAGCTGCTTACAAATAGGTAAGGTGAAATTATTAATTCTCCCTGGATCTAGAAATTTCAAATTGTAAGACCAAGAATTTCAAATGTAACACACTTTCTAAAAATAGAAATTTTTGTAGATGTAAAAAACTTTTGTAGATGTAAAGTGTTATATTCTAGTTATATTTTAAAATGTGATCTGTAAAATTTAGCTTATTAAAGGTGTGTATTACAGAGTCACATTTGGAAGAGAGAAAATTGTGATGAAACTCATATAATGTGTTCTATTAAGCAAGAATGGATGTGTTGCATTGAAATGGGAAGTATTAAACGTTATAAACTGGCTTCATTGTAATCAGAACCTTGAGAAGACAATGGAGTACAAAATAAGATAACTCAAGAAGATAAAAAGCTAATGTCATCATTTTTCCACATATCTGAATTATCACTGATGAGAAACTCCTAATTAGCATTTTAACCTTTAAGCAGATAATTCAGCAAAACTTTCATTAGTAGTAGATCAAGAAGAAACTGCAAATTAAAATGCGATTTTCTGACTTGTTACAAACTGCTTACTGAATTTAAGGATAGCTATATATAATTACATAATATTCATTATCAATGAAACATGCTTATAGTAGACTTATTCAAAAATATGTTACAAAGGCTATATAAATTAAAAAAAAATTAAACTAGATTTTTATCTTTTCCACAGTAATCAAAAAGTTAATTTAATGTAGAGTTGTTTAAAATGAGCTAAGGAAAGAATATGTACTATTTGTTCCCATTTCATAAAATTTTAAGTACTGTTTTCCTTTTAACATTCAGTAATTATTATTGAGGTTTGGCAATAAAATATTTTTAAGAATAAAATGAACAAATTTACCCTTCTTACAATTTTTTCCACCAGTTTTTGGAGAATGGGTAGTAAAGAAAGTTTATTGTTTTCACACGTTTTTTATGAGTGGGCATGGAAAATGATCAGTTCCACATCTGACCAGTTCTGTCTTAGTTGTTTTGTATAACTATAAAAATGAATCTTTGCAATGTCAAGCTTGCAATGTGATTATGCTTATCACTAGCAGCCTTTTGGAAAACAGAAATATGTATCCTCCTTTTACTGATTGATTTCTTGTCTCTCAACAAATTGAAGTGTAACTAATGATGGCAATGATTCTGGCCCTCAGGACAACTCCAGTGGCTACGTGCATTTATGATGGCTACTGTTTGCTATTCCTGCCCTTTTGAAAAGCCCAAGGCTTTTTCCCTGGAATAGCTAGGATCAGTAAATGCATCCCATGATTGTACTCTATCAGTGCTTGCATGGTAGAATAGAGCAACACAGTGAGAAGATTAAAAGTATGACTGTCTTTATCCCAAGTCTTACTGACACAGATTTACTACAAGAAAATTAAAAGGCAAAATTCATTTCACAACATCAAGACTAATAGCTTGATATTGGATAACAGTAAGAGATCTTATTTTAAAATCTGGTACCAGTGTATCATTAAGGTGGATTAGCTATGTGAGGCTTAAGGGTACTAAAATTTTCAAGGCTGCCACTGACTTTAAATTGTATATTTTCAGAACTTAAGTTTCATATGTTTTGAAGTGAGAAAGTTAAATCTAATGTATTATCTGTAATATTAGTAAAATTTTAAGAATAACTTTATTTTTCTTATATGGAAAACTTTTAGTAAGTGTATACTACATTCCTAAGAATGAAAGGTGCCTTTTTCTGGTGTTCAGTTTTTTATATTGAAATGGGTCACAGGCATTACATAAAATTTGAGAAATTATTTATATGATTAGATGTCCTAGAAAATTTTACACTTTGCCTTCATTAAAAAGGAACAAAAACCAAAAACAACAACAAAAACCTTCTCTTAATTTATATCCCTCAACCTTAAGTATCTATTTCTTCTGCTTTTTGCTTTAGCACCAATGTAATCAATATGTGAATTTGAACTATGTCAGCACAGCTTGTGAAGAGGAAATACAGCATAAGATTTTAATGATTAAATGTATATATCAGAAATAGCCAAATATCCTTAAAGAAGAAATGCCAAGCTCTAGATCTGGTCTCAATGAAACCAATTATGGTGCATAAAAATTGCATTTGCTTTAGAATATTTTCATCTAACTTTGTGCCCGGCCTATCTGAAGAGACTGCAGATTAGGGAAGAATGTCACTGAAGACTGAAAATCTTTCAGAAAATGATGTTCAAAATACGAGACAAAGTTAAGATTAAAGAACTGTGAAATAGGTAAAAGGAAGAGAAGGATGAAATAGTAAAGTCGGTAGGGAAGAAAAAGAGCCTAGGTTTCAGAAAGTGTCATTCTGTTAAGCAGTCAGGTTTGCAACTATGTTAGACATTCCTTTACAATTTCCATAACAGGGACCCACTCTGGTTACCTTCATTAATAGAGATTCATCCTATGTATATAATGAAGTAAGAAGGACAGAAAATAGTTGCTACAAAACTAAATCTCACAGGAAATTGCAATAGAATAATCGCCACCAGGATGTGATGCAGTTCTAGCATACTGCAGCAATGATGGCTCTAAACAATTATTCCCCTAGTCCTATTTGCGGCCACTTTGTCTATTTGTCCTGTTCTCTATTCCTCTTACCACCTTACTGTGATACCAAGTATCTGTTCTCTCTACTTTCTGACATCCCTTGGCTCTTGACTGGTAACACTTCACTTCTGCTTACTCACTCAGTTTTCTATGCCTCTCCAATTTTGACCACTCTACTCTCTACTAACTTTCCAAGTGTTCCATGTCCAGACTGTCAAAAGGAGAGATCTGGTTGAACCAGCCAGCCAGTCACATCCGGTTTAAAGTGTTCCTTATGGGCAGAGCAACTTACTGTTTCATGGTCTACTCTTTAAGCGTGAGGACTCCTGGGTATCAGGTATAAATTATTGTCTGAACATCTAAGTGCATATGATACAAAGCATAGTTTGATATGAAATTCTCTTTGAAAAACTCTAAAATTGTAATGGATGCTGAGAAATATATGACCTTTCCTCTGACCACCTTTAGGTACATCTGTCTATGCATGCCCAGTGTCTAAAGAGAGTTGGTTAATTGGAGTAAATGATCCAAAGTCCCAGATTCCTTTAAATTCTTGCTGCTTCTTTTAGAAAAGCAACATATATGTTTTAATAAACAAATTTATATATGATGATTTATTTAAAATAAAAAGTGGAAATTCTCTGTAATCCACCCTGAGAAAATTACTAACAATTGGTTGTATATTCTTTCTTAGATACTAAGCATGTTATAAAAATATGATTTTTTTAAAATTGGGATCATAAAACTATAATTTTCTGTAACTTGTAGATGCATGTTCATTTAATGGCTACATAATATTCTAAATAGTGTTATACATTTAATTATTTTTTGGTTTTTTACTATTACAAATAATGCTTTTATATATACCTATGTAGTTATCTGTTTATATATTTGTGTAAGAACTTCTATATTATAAAATTCTAACATGAAAATATTGGGTCAAAGATTTTTTATAGATTAAGTGTTCATTAATTAGGTACTTAAAATATATCATATTCTGTGTGAGATGATGGTAATAAAAAGGTGAAAGTATTATATACTTTTCTTTCTTATATTTCTCTTTCACTGTGTTTCTCTTTCTTGTTGGTAGTTTCAACCCCATACTTCATCACCCATAGATGCTCTTCTGCAAAACAACCTCACTCTAACTGCATCTAACAATCAGCCATTACTGGGCTTTTCTCAAGATTGAAGTGTGTTATAAGAAGAAAGAAAAAAAAAAAAGAATGAATACATAAATGAGCTACTGTGCTCTCATAGTTAGCAAATTCAATGGTTGCTAAAACCTGCTGCCAAACTCCCTAGTTTTCTCTTGTTTTGCTCTACTTGTTGGCAATTATTCCTCATTCTTCACAGAAAGTATTCAAACTGACTGTTCTCCATGAATCTTTGAATCCATACCGTCTTTGAGCAGATCATCTTGCCCTACCCATCACACAAAAGAAGCCATGTGATCAAATATATCTTAAAAGTCTGGTATTAAATTGTAGTCTTTTTTCCTTTCTGTAAAAACAAGAGTGTTATCATTTCCTTAATCTAAAGGTTAAAAAAAATAGCAAAGAGCAGGGTCTTGTGTTTCCTGAAGAGGACAGGTGATGGTTGGTAAAGGAAAAAAAAGAGAAGGGAAAATCAACAGAATCTAACCTTCTCTTTTGTGCATTCAGAACCTCAGTCCACTGTTCCTGAGATGAGCATCCCTGGAGTGCTGTCTTACACACACACACACACCAAAATAGATAAATAAATAAGTAAATAAATAAACCTAAAACAACAATGTCTATTTAATAATTCAGAAGTACGTATTTCTACAATGAGAACTTCAATAGCTATGAGGACTGGAGGTTATTCAGGGTCACTAATAAATGACTGTTCTCACTTCCAGTAAGAAGTACAGAAAACTGAACTAAAACCACAAGTTCAGTTAGCACAAAAACAGTAAATGAAGTTACCTTCATACTTAAAGTGTCTGATATATCACCTTCACAATAGGAATATATAGGAGAAGGATACTTTCTTTGTTTACAATTGTTTGTTTCTCTTTTAATTACTGTTTTTACTCTAGTAGTTGAGCAAGTCTCAGTGAAAATTATTAATGCCTGTTTCACATACCTTGTCTAATATAAAGTTAGGGGTGGCTATTCAAGTGTACCTCGTGCTCTTTGCATAGGACCTCAAAAGGATTAAACACCTACTATGTACTGGATACTCTTCCAATCATTAGAACAATCTTTGGCATTGTATCTGTATTTGACACATATATACTGAGATTATGTAGGATCTCTGAAAAGCAGAACCTGAAAAAATAGAAATATATTTGCCTTTACTTTTTACAAAACTGTATTTATCTTCCTCTGATTATTGACCTATGTTGGTTTTACAACATAATGAATCTCTAAAATAGGGTTTTATTTGTTGGCTGAAAGCACTGAAGAGGAGACAGAACACATGGCAACACATTAGAGTGAATTAACTTTCCATTAATCTCTGTGAGATCATAGGAACATTAAATCTGATCCTGTTATTGAAGGGGCGTCTGAGAGGCAAAAGCTGAAGTCTCTTGCTAGACAAAGATTTGTAAAACATTACTGCTTTAAAAATAAAATTCGTATTATGGCTAATGTAAACAGGAAAGCTAAATGAGGTGTGAGAGTTTACATTAGAAACTGTATGTTGTCTACTGAATTTTTGCTTCCATTGGGCAGCATAGTTATTTATTGGCTAAGCTACAAGATGAAAGAACAACGGGTCCTTTCAGTAGAAGAAATGGAAAGTGGAAAGAAATCCATTTATTGATTCAAGCACTGGATGATTAGGTGAGTGAGGAAAAAAAATTTTTTTTTTCATAATGATGGTGAGAACACTTAACATGGCCTACCCTCTTAACTTTTTCAGTGTTTAGTACAGTATGAATAAAGAACTTGTGGTCATAAATACAATGGGATATTATTCAGCTTTAAAAAAAGAAGGTACTCCTGCCAAATGCAACAACATGGAAGAACCTTGAGAACATTATGCTAAGTGAAATAAGACAGTCACAGGAATAATACATTTTTAAGCCATCAAAATTTAGGGGGTTGTTTTTTAGAGCAGCTAGTTTTGTCTTTCCTAACACAGTGAATATGTGCATTCATTGAAAACGTACATTCCTTGTAAGTGGTCTTCTTGAAATATTTCAAGGGGTTAAAAAAAATGCAGGATTCCTGACTTCATGAAGCCTCTATTTTAATAGGAGGAGGGAGGCAAAAAAAGAGTTAAGTAAATAAATAAACACACCTTGTTTCTTAGGAATCTAAGCATCAATAAGCAGAGTGAAGTGAGTGACTGAGGATGGCATGGTTGTATACTGAGGATGTTGCAGCAACACATGTGTGGAGAGGTGGTGATCAAAGGTGAGTAGTGTGGAGAGAACTGCATGCCAAAAAAAAAAAAAAAAATGAGGGTGGAAAAACACCTAGGGCTTGGATGTGCTTGGCTGTTAAATTAACAAAAAGGTCAGTGTATCTAGATCCTACTAAGGTAAGAATGGAATGAGAAGGTGCTACAAACCAAGACTTGAGCTGTACCAAGAGACAACTCAAGGAGTACCATCTAGTAAAGAGGTTGGAGTTTTATTTAAAGGCAATGAGAAACCATTAGAATGTTAAGCAAGGATGTTATTCACTTTGGTTTATATTATATAGATCATTTTTGTCTCTGTCATCTAGTTGATGGTGAACTACAGTGGAATCTTGGATAACAAGAGAATTCTGCAATTTTCCAGGCAGGAGATGGAGATGGCTATAGCCAGGGTACTCACCGCGCAGGTAGAGAAGAGTTGTTGATCATAAATTTTATATGGAAAGCAGGTTCACAGTGGAATTTGTAATTTCATTTCCTCAAATATTATTCAGACAAAAGTTCTATTATTAAGAAACAGAATGAAATATTTACCAACTACTGATACTTTTCAGAAATGTTTTGGTACAGATGTAAGAATTAGGTATATTTGGTAATCTTCCTATATTGAAAATTAAATAATAAATTTCATAAGTGAGGAGATCATTTTACATATGATTTTAAAAACTCTCAAACAGGGACTTCCCTGGTGGTCCAGGGGTTAAGACTACATGCTTCCACTGCAGGGGGCGCGGGTTTGATCCCTGGTAAGGGAACTAAGATCCCTGTGTTGCAATGTGGCCAAAAAAAAAACTGTTTAAAAAAAATCCTCTCAAACAAAAGGCAAGTGCAATGGGTAAATGGTTCATCAGTATTTGTATACCTTTGTTGTCTATATTTAATTGAGTACATAGAGTCGCATAGCTTTGATAACATTTTTGTCTGCCCTTATTGAATTTCATTAACTATGAAGTGCTTTTAGAAAATAACAGACTGACAGACGTGGAAACTTTACACAGGAAGCTTCAAGCTGTAATTTTTTTTTTCTTAACTAGAATGCTATCTGGATTTTTATCTCTACATGAAAAAAGGCATTAATACTTTGGTACTCTATTAAAATGTAATGTTACTTTGATGAACTAGGTAATGGGCTGACATCAATACATCAAAACAATAAGTTTCAGGAGAGATTCAAAAGGGTTTATGAACTTAAATCCAAAGGTACTGAACGCAAAATGCTAAGTAGTGATTAGTAACAGAATATGGAATTTGAGAATGTTAATGTGTGCATATGAATTAAATCTAAAGTGGCCTTAGAATTATTTCAAAGGCTATATTTACAGGACACTATTCTATATATTAATTTATGTCAGGTAAAAAAATTCAAAATAATTATATACATATGAGTCATGGAATTTCTATCAAAGATCTATGTTACTAAATTTGCTGTTTTCATCAGTTTCGTTTAAAGAATACGGTTGTGCAAATATGTAATTAGGCAGTTGACTAAGTGCACAACAGAATGAGGCAGATCTATAAAACAATTCATTTGGATAAAATAGATTCTAAATTTGGGGTATTATTATGCTTGATGAGCTATGGTGATTGAAAGCAAAGTCCTGATTCACTGGATAACTATACAATTGCTTTCATCGTTGGGAATTTCCTCTTTTTTTCCTCTCTTGTTAGGCTTGTTCTAAGATCTCCTGTAGCTTAGTTTACTGGAAGCATCAATAGTTCTCTTCAATACATAAGAATGCAGTAATTCATTCCTAACTTTAATCATTTGGAATCGACTAGATGTGGTCCATAAAATGCTGAAGTATAACTATGACAGGTAACAACCTTAGCAGAGGCAGTGAGCTATAATTACCCAGATGTAACTATTAATCTTACAGTTGTAGTAAAAATACAGAATAAACTTGTGTTCTTAGAGTAAATGTATGTGTATGCATTTATGTTTCTGCGTGAATTTATGCAAGCGAGTCAAGAGCTCAAAGCTATTTGTCACAAGATGAAGAAAGAAGTATACAACTGATTCTCATTATTTGCAGCAGTTATGTTCTATAAAGTCACCATGAATGCTGAATTAGTGAATACTGAATCATTATTCCTAGGAATATACAGTGTTGGATTCCTGGAAGCCTCTAGTCAAAACACTTTATCAACTCATCAATACATAACCTTGTTTATGTGTGTTTCTTTTCAAAGACACCTTATTTAATATATATTGCTGATTCATTAACATTGACCTCACAACCAACCTGTTAAGTTATGTCAGAACTAAACTTACCTAAACACACTTGTTTTCTCTGTAAGGTACATCATAACCTTCCTGCACTTAGGAAAACTACAGAGCAGTACAGCACTATGCTTAAGAGCCATTTAAACAGCTAGACTCACTACTGCCACTACCAACAAAAGACAGAAAAATGTGGCACTACTTATAATGCAAAAAGGACATATTTACAGTGTCAGAACTGAGCAGAGAATCACCTTGTTTGACCTCAGCCGGGAATGTGAGCATCAGGCCACTCAGAGTTTTCACTGTTCTGTGCATGTGCAAATGGAGTGGAGTTATGGTTCCATGATTCCTCCTATGTTGACTCATGTCAGTCATAAGTTCTACTATGGGACAGAAATTGGAGGAGGTATGTTATCCATCAATTCAAAAAACAGTGATTAAGCATCTATGTTATATTAGGCAATTATATGTTAATTGCAAGTATGTAGCAATGAAGAAAATAACCATGGTCTTTGGGTAGTAACAACTTACAGTGCCTCATCAATTACAGTGTTCAAACAGCTGATGGGTTTTGTACATACCTGCATGGATCTGCTAAGATTCCTCTAATGACTATTAAAAAAATCATTATATTTAAACAGAAATATCCACTGGCTTGAAATATTTTGTGATTTAAAAACCATGGCTGTCATTTTTAAATCAGTTGAGAAAAGGAAATTCCAAGGCAGCTGTCTTCTATCATTGAAATAGTCTGTTAACATCATTGTTAGTGAAATATTAATTACTGAATTAATACTGATACGTCTTAGTTCTAAGTAGGATTGACTGCTATAGATAGCATAAAAGGTGTGTACCATGTCTTTATAATCTGCATGTAAGGTAAAAGGACTTACTGCATATATTTTGGATTTAAAATTTAAAGAGAGTGATCTGGAAAAAAAAGCTGAACAGACCATAAATTGTACACATACACACTCCCCCCGCACACACACAAAATAGACACAGATATATGAGTGTGTATAACAATTTAAGATGAGTTTTTATGCTTATAGAGCATATTTTCAGGATCTGTAGTATGTCAGTTAAGCTTTACTCTTTTTATTGGTGTACAATTCACCAGAATTACTACCTGAAGGCAGGAATACCCATCTGACTATATAATCAAGCTCTGACCTAAACTTTGCCCAAAACTTTACTTCTTTCTCTGTTCATATATTTTGCTAAGCCATGAAACTTGGAATACGATTATTATATGTGGAAAATCACCATTATTTCACTATTGATTTTGAAAACGTAAAATTAAAAATGAAAATACTCTGAGTGTTGTCAATACTATTATCATCACAAACAAATGTCAGAGTCCAAATGAGAAATTGTATGCTTGAGACATTTTTCAACCAAGCATCACAGTCATTTTTGGTGGGTATCAAGGAAATATTTGCAAATATTTGGAACATTTAAGCATTTTTTTCAAAGGCAGCCTTGAAGTTTAACTGACAGACCCAGAAAACTAAAGGACATCTGATAAAAACTTATAATATTGTATTGTGTGTTCTGGGATTAATATTATTTTAGGAAATGAAATTAATCACTGGGATATTTTTAAATTTTTATTTCAGTGTTGGAGAGGGTGTGGAGAAAAGGGAACCCTCTTGCACTGTTGGTTGGAATGTAAACTGGAACAACCACTATGGAGAACAGTATGGAGGTTCCTCAAAAAACTAAAAATATAGTTGGCATATGATCCAGCAATCCCACTCCTGGGCATATATCCAGACAAAACTATAATTTAAAAAGATACATGCACCCCTATGTTCATAGCAGCACTATTTACAATAGCCAAGACATGGAAAAAACCTAAATGTCCATCATCAGATGAATGAAGAAAGAAGATGTGGGGTGTGTGTGTGTGTGTGTGTGTGTGTATACACACACACACAATGGAATCTTACTCAGCTATAAAAAAGAATGAAATAATGTCATTTGCAGCAACATGGACGGACCTAGAGATTATCATACTAAGTGAAGTAAGTCAGAAAGAGAAAAACAGATACCATACGATATCACTTATATGTGGAATCTAAAATACGACACGAATGGACTTATCTTTGAAACAGAAACAGACTCACAGACATAGAGTACAGACTTGTGGTGGCCAGTGGGGAGGGGAGGTGGGGGAGGGAAAGATTGGGAGCTTGCAATTAGCAGATACAAACTAGTAAATATAGGATAGATAAACAACAATGTCCTACGGTATAGCATAGGGAGCTATACTCAATATCCTGTGATAAACCAGAATGGAAAAGAATATGAAAAAGGATATATATATAACTGAGTCACTTTGCTGTAGAGCAGAAATTAACACAACATTGTAAATCAACTATACTTCCATAAAATTTTAAAAAATAAAATATTTCACAATAAACAATTGCATAAAGTTTTATGAAAAGAAATTATTTATCACTCTATTCAAACTCTATGTTGATCTCACATTTAAACCACTTTATTTACATAATATTAAGAAAGACATGTTATTATCAGAGGGGAGCCATATCATTTTCTAAAGAACTTACAGGTATTTTTAAGAAAAAAATAACTGAATTTCAGAAAAGTCAAATATAATTTTTTCAAAAATGAGGATCAATATAAATGCTTCTATATACCTGAAATGTTTATAAATGAGCTTGTACATAATCAAATTAGTAAACATTAATAGAAATAAAATGATTAATACAAATTCTATTTTAAAATAGACTGTGTTATCTAACTTTGCACAAATTACTTTCTTCCTATTGTCTATCAACTTCACCTGCCTTCTCTGTAGGAAAGTTTCTAAATCCACTTTGTAAATACAGTGTGACAACAATGACTTAAAAGATAAGAATAAAATATGTTGTCACTACTGATGTGTTTATATTACACCTGCATTGAAACTGGGACAAACGTTTTTGTCTTGAAAACAAACCCAGTTGAGCTTGAAGCACTTGTCTGTTTCAACCACTGAACCATTAAATTTTTAATGACTTTAAAGTTTTAAATTATAAACAACTTTCTCAAGTTTTTTTTGGATTCCTGTAAAAAGTGGATTGATGTGAAAAAGAAATACATACAAAGAAGAAAACAGGAAAATAAGATAATTTATTTTGTTGTTTGTATTGACATTTTCCAAGTAACTTAAAATAATAAGTTAGGCTGTTTAGAGATTTTAATGGAGGAATTGGCAAAAAGATAGATAAATCATTGTTTTAACTTCCAATGATTAAATGCCCCAATTTGACTTTGGGGTCATTCCCATGATGGCAATTTCAAGTAAGAAGTTGCTTATTATATGACTAATTTGAAAGTATTTTAAAGGGATGGCAATGATTTTAAATCTATTTCTTTTCAGAGCTATCTGAATTTTTTATTTATCAGGGAACATCCAGGTAAACAAACTCACACCAGGTAATTTAACAGAAGGAATTTAACATGAAAACTTAATTCCAACATTTTATAAGAGGAAAAGGGCAACTAGGGGAGAATGAAGACATCTCCTTCTTAACTACAGGAGGTTCTTACCACTCTTAGGACTGAAGAAAGACAAGGAGGTGGTGGTGGTACCAGCTTCAAGGAGTTAGAGCTCCTAGTCAACGATGGGATCAAAGCAGATGTGCTTGTCAGGAATGGGGACCCTAGTGTGGTGGGAGCTGAAAACGTAGAAGAGATGCTTCTGCCAGAGATGCTAGCCAAGGAAAAAAAGTGTGAGAAACACCTGCCCTTTGAATTTCCTTCCTTCCCCAAATCCCTTTCTAGTGTCTCCCATTGACTGAACCTAGCCTGAAGTCAGTGGGCAAGGGATCCTGGGAAAAGCGTATAGCCCCCGACTGTTATGCCAGGAAGAGGAGGGGCAAAGCAGTAAATGGAACTGAGAGCAAATCACTAACACAGTCTTCTAAAAGCTTGGATCTATTTATGTCTCTTGCAATTTGTTAAAGTATTGAATGTTCCCCACTGCCTACAGTAAAGGAGTTAAATAACCCTACTCAACAAGACCATCAAGTACCTTTGCAGTCTAGCATCAGTCTAATTGTCCAGGCTGGTCTTCTGCCACTCCCTGTCTTTCAGTCTAACGTAGAGGTAAATAAATGAAATATGAGTTATTTATCACATAGAGTAACTTCAGGTCACTAAACCTTGTTTACGTTATGGCTTTTGCATAGAATGTTTTTCCTGGCCCTCCCCCTGACCCCAACACTTTATCCCATGATTGTCAACATCTTAGGAAATCAATTCAAACATATCATTTCTGCAGAAATTATTTTGAGATGCAGATAGAATGACTTTATAGTGATCAGCCATATCATTAGAATAATATTTATATTATTAGTAGTAATATAGTTTTCTTTCCTTTAATAAATTGAACTCTTTTAAGACAGGGACCAAGTTAAAATGCATAGTGAATGGATTATTGTCAGTTCTCAGTAAGTATTAAATATATGAATTAATTATGTTTTTTAGAATCTAATAAATTATATTTTTCCAAGAAAATTTCCAATATATTAATCATTGTGGTGACTTTCTTTTTGCACCTATGGGATCAATGCTTTGTAATAATCAAGGTTTACACTGAAATATAAAAAAAACTAAAATATTTAATTTTGTCACTAGCAATCTTTCTTACTTGTATTTTGTCAAACTTTCTCTTTAAAAACATCTTTTTTCTAATAAAATAATATTTTCAATCTAATATGGTTGGTAGAATATCATTTTCTGTTATTCACAAACCAGTAAACAATCAAAATACCTGCAGGAATCAAGGAAAAATGATCATGGGCTTTGCACTTTATTAGTCATAGCTATCGTTTGTTTTCCACTCCTGTCCATTTCTTTTCTGCCCAGAGACTGAATTAAGAAACCCTATGTAGTATGTGAGCCCAATTCTCCAGCCATAAATGACTGAGTTATGGATAAATTTTTGTTTCAAACTGAGAGGAAATATCCCTTAGAAATGTCTGCAGCTGCTCTCCCTCTAGCATTATATTTGCATTTCAGTCAAGAAGAGGAAGTACTGATGCCTTTCCAAAAGCAAAGTTTTTTCAGTAAATTCCTATTAAACTTTAATCTGTATTTCATTGGGCAGAAATATGTTACGTGATGACACTTAAAACCAACTGAATGTACAAATCTTAGTGCTGAAATCTCAGAATAGTCATCGTAATCTCAAAGTTTGTTTCAAACTTTGCAAGCATCAAGTCTCAGTCAAAACTGAGGATGAAACACCAATGAATGTTGAATTCTCATTCTCTGCTATTTTTACTGTACTGTTTCATTTAAATTTCCTACACACTAACTTCATTTGTGCAATTGAAATAAAATTGCAGTATATACATGTTAAAAAAAAGGAAATGAGAAATTATGTTCTTGACGTTTCAGTCTCTACAGTAGAGAAAGGAAATTGAAAAAAGAATTAATACTTTATTCTGAATGAGCCAATTCATAGTATCTAACCAAACAATATGGAGATTTGGAGTTAAGAAACATAGGGAGATAGTAGGGGACATTTAAGGCAATGAGGTCACTTCTCTAAGCCACATGCCAACACAGTAACCAGTGCAAAAAGTAAGAATTTTGCAGAGGAATGTGGTATATGGAGATAAGAGTGAAAAGAGAGCAAAAAGGAAAAAGACCATGGGGCCTCAAAGTAAAGAGAAAAAGAGAACAGCTGTCTGATGTTTCATTTGTTAAGTAGCCCAGCTATAATTTGAGCAATTAAGATTCCCAAGATTCATTAGTATCCTCAAAAAAATTGCCTATACTTAGGACGGCCTGAGAGGTATTTTGTTTCTTTACAGCCAAGCTTCCTGATTTATATAAGAGCTTAGATGAGAGTAATATAAGTGGAAAGTCTGGCAACATCTTCACTGTTTCTTTAGAATGTGCTCCTACTCTCATATACTCTATGAACATACAAGAAAACCCATTGAATGAGTATATGTGTTACATTTGCTACTATTTTCTCCATTTAAAATTATCAACAATCTTATGAAGAACGCTTTTAAAGGATAGTTTTTTCCAGCCATCTAAACATGTAGCTAATCATTTAGCATTTAATGCAAATCAGTCAGAAGCAAAATTAAGAAGAATGAAATGCAATGAAACATCTGTACTTATTCTAGTTACCTCAATGTACACTATTTTAATTCTTAGTAATGTCTCCTCATATAGTTTCACTTGTAAATATTAGGATCTGTGAAAATGCAGCTAGAGTTTATCACTTATTATTCTCCTAGTATCATTTGTTTCTCCACTTGATATGCTTCATCATTTGTTTGCTATTGAACCCATGTCTATGGGATACTAGAGAATCTAACAGCTATGCATTAATCCAAAGGTTACCTGACAGATGTTAGCAGTTCTCCCTGGGAGGTCCTTTTGCTCCCTTATATTTTTTTGAGCATTCTTCCTAAGGCAACACATTTGATAATAAGAACAATACATCTTTTGGAAAAGAGGCATTGGAATGTCAGGAAATAGTACAAAACGTAAACTTTAAAAATATATAATCTATTAGAATTGTGGAATGGCCGAAAACCAATGCAAGAAGAGCTAGTTTTTACTATCACTTAACATGATACAATATTTGGTGATAGAGAATACTGATTAAGCAATTTTATCTTTCCAAGTATTCTGCTTATTTTGTATTACTTTTTCTGATACTAGGCAACCTCATGTACAATTTGTTTAAATTTAGTCCATTTATTATGCATGCCATAGATGCATCTTTCATATATACCAAATGCCATACATAAACACATATACACACATATACTTATTTGAGTTAAAACATCTTAAGTAAAGGAAATTTACTGTAAAATTAATCTTTGCTTCAACTCATAAGCATGAAACAATTTTGGATTTATAAAAACACATACATACATTCCATTTTTACTGAGACTAGTAAAATTGCCAACACTAACAGATAGTGATAGACTCAGAGCAACCCTAGATTTTTGAATTGTGTTTGTCACCTTAGCAGAGATGGCAAGTTATTCTATGACATTTCTTTGCCTATTCTTCTATGGCAATAGAAATGTTAGCTGGGGCTGGGCACAACAATATCCAAGTAAAGATTGTCTTGCAACTAGATCATGTGGCTAGGATCTGGCAAGTGGGATGAAGTGGAGAGACTGCAAGCAATTATACTGTTCTACCCTTAAAAGAAAAAAAAATCATTTTTTTTCTTTTCCTATCCCATTCCTGCCAGCAGAAATACACATATGGTGATGAGCCTTTTTGGATAATGAAAAAGAAAGATAAAATCTATGTATGGATACCAAAGATAAGCAAAAAGCAAAAGAAGGACCCTGGATACTTAATGCCATAGAGGTATTATTCTAGATCTTAGTTACAAATGCTTGGAATGTTAACTAATAGAGAAATAAACTTCCATGCTATTTTTTTTTACATCTTTATTAGAGTATAATTGCTTTACAATGGTGTGTTAGTTTCTGCTTTATAACAAAGTGAATCAGTTATACATATACATATGTTCCCATATCTCTTCCCTCTTGCGTCTCCCTCCCTCTCACCCTCCCTATCCCACCCCTCTAGGTGGTCACAAAGCACCGAGCTGATCTCCCTGCTCTATGCGGCTGCTTCCCACTAGCTATTTTACATTTGGTAGTGTATATATGTCCATGCCTCTCTCTTGCTTTGTCACAGCTTACCCTTCCCCCTCCCCATATCCTCAAGTCCATTCTCTAGTAGGTCTGTGTCTTTATTCCTGTCTTACCCCTAGGTTCTTCATGACATTTTTTTTCTTAAATTCCATATATATGTGTTAGCATACGGTATTTGTCTTTCTCTTTCTGACTTACTTCACTCTGTATGACAGACTCTAGGTCTATCCACCTCATTACAATAGCTCAATTTCATTTCTTTTTATGGCTGAGTAATATTCCATTGTATATATGTGCCACATCTTCTTTATCCATTCATCCGATGATGGACACTTAGGTTGTTTCCATCTCCAGGCTATTGTAAATAGAGCTGCAATGAACATTGTGGTACATGCCTCTTTTTGAATTTTGGTTTTCTCAGGGTATATGCCCAGTAGTGGGATTGCTGGCTTGTATGGTAGTTCTATTTGCAGTTTTTTAAGGAACCTCCATACTGTTCTCCATAGTGGCTGTACCAATTCACATTTCCACCAGTAGTGCAAGAGTGTTCCCTTTTCTCCACACCTCTCCAGCATTTATTAACTTCCATGCTATTTAAGACACTTTTTAGTGAGACAATTTGTCAGCAGCCAAAATGGTGCCCTAAATATTTTGATCGCCATTTATCACATCAATAAATTGAAGGTCATGTATAATAAATGAAAGGATTTTAATGAAGATGCTTGTACATATTTGTAAATTTGATTAGAAAATGAGGTCTAATGGTTTATAAACTAACATCAAGAAAGCAAAGGAACTTTTATTCCATTTCACTTTTCTTAGTTATGTGATATGATGGCAATAATAATAAATTAAAGGTAAAACTAACTATTAACAAGAATATCACAATACTCTCTTTTCTAACACAGAAATTCATAGTCATGTATCCCCAGGGGGTACTTTGCTACCTAATCATTGGGCTTCCTACATTATGAACAGGACCATGATTTAGTGGCTTTGACCTAAGAATTGGCACACTAGTCTCATAATTCCAAATGTAGACTATTTTTCTTAATGAAAGAAATACTTAAAATATATATTATACATTATATTTTTTAACATATTTATTGGAGCATAATTGCTCTACAATGTTGTGTTAGTTTCTTCTGTATAACAAAGTGAATCAGCCATATGCATACGTACATCCCCATATCCCCTCCCTCTTGTGCCTCCCTCCCACATTCCTTATCCCACCCCTCTAGGTGGTCGCAAAGCACCAAGCTGATCTCCCTACGCTATGCAGCTGCTTCTCACCAGCCATCCACCTTACATTTTGTAGTGTATATATGTCAATGCTACTCTCTCACTTCGACCCAGCCCACCCCACCCATCCCCCATGTCCCCAGGTCCATTCTCTACATCTATGTCTTTATTCCTGTCCTGCCCCTAGGTTCATCGGAGCCATTTTTCTTTTTAGATTCCATATATATGTGTTAGCATACAGTATTTGTTGTTCTCTTTCTGACTTCCTTCACTCTGAATGACAGTCTCTAGGTCCATCCACCTCACTACAAAAAACTCAGTTTTGTTTCTTTTTATGACTGAGTAATATTCCATTGTATATATGTGCCACATCTTCTTTATCCATTCATCTGTTGATGGACACTTAGGTTGCTTCCATGTCCTGGCTATTGTAAACAGAACTGCAAATGAACATTGTGGTACATGACTCTTTTTGACTTACGGTTTTCTCAGGGCATACGCCCAGTAGTGCAATTGCTGGGTCATACAGTATTTCTATTTTTAATTTTTAAAGGAACCTCCATACTTTTCTCCATAGTGGCTGTATCAATTTCCATTCCCACCAGCAGTGCAACAGGGTGCTCTTTTCTCCATACCCTCTCCATCATTTATTGTTTGTAGATTTTTTGATGATGGCCATTCTGAGTGGTGTGAGATGATACCTCATTGTAGTTTTGCTTTGCATTTCTCTAATGATTAGTGATGTTGAGCATCTTTTCATGTGTTTGTTGGAAGTCTGTATATCTTCTTTGGAGAAATGTCTATTTAGGTCTTCTGCCCATTTTTGGATTGGGTTGTTAGTTTTTTTGACATTGAGCTGCATGAGCTACTTGTACATTTTGGAGATTAATACTTTGTCAGTTGCTTTGTTTGCAAATATTTTCTCACATTCTGATGGTTATCTTTTTTTCTTGTTTATGGTTTCCTTTGCTGTGCAAAAGCTTTTAAGTCTCATTTGGTCCCATTTGTTTATTTTTGTTTTTATTTCCATTTCTCTAGGAGGTGGGTCAAAATGGATCTTGATGTGATTTATGTAGTAGAGTGTTCTGCCTATGTTTTCCTCTAAGAGTTTTATAGTGTCTAGACTTACATTGAGGTGTTTAATCTATTTTGAATTTATTTTTGTGTATGGTGCTGGAAGTGTTCTAATTTCATTCTTTTATTTGTAGCTGTCCAGATTTCCCAGCACTACTTATTGAAGAGGATGTCTTTTCTCCATTATATATTCTTACCTCCTTTGTCAAACTAAGGTGACCATATTTGTATGGGTTTATCTCTGGTCTTTCTATCTTTTCCATTGATCTATATTTCAGTTTTTGTGCCTGTACCATACTGTCTTGATTACTGCAGCTTTGTAGAACATTCAGATGTCAGGGAGCCTGATTCCTCCAGCTCCGTTGTTCTTTCTCAAGATTGCTTAGGGACTTTTGTGTTTCCATGAAATTTTTTGTTCTGGTTCTGTGAAAAATGCCATTGGTAGTTTCATAGGGATTGCACTGAATCTGTAGATTGCTTTGGGTAGTATAGTCATTTTCACAATATTGATTCTTCCAATCCAAGAATGTGGTATATCTCTCCATCTGTTTGTATCATCTTTAATTTCTTTCATCAACATCTTATAGTTTTCTGTATAGTGGTCTTTTGTCTGCTTAGGTAGTTTTATTCCTAGGTATTTTATCTTTTTCATTGCAATGGTAAATGGGAGTGTTTCCTTAATTTCTGTTTTAGATTTTCCACCATTAGTGTATAGGAATGCAAGAGAATTCTGAGCATTAATTTTGTATCCTGCTACGCTACCAAATTCACTGATTAGCTCTACTAGTTTTCTGGTAGCACATTTAGGATTCTTTATGTATAGTATCATGTCATCTGCAAACAGTGACAGTTTTAATTCTTCTTATCTGATTTGCGTTCCTTTTATTTCTTTTCCTTCTCTGATTGCTGTGGCTAAAGCTTCCAAAACTATGTTGAATAACAGTAGTCAGTATGGGTTGTTCCTGATCTTAGAGGAAATGGTTTCAGTTTTTCACCATTGAGAATGATATTAACTGTGGGTTTGTCACATAAGGATGGCCTTAACTATGTTGAAGTAGGTGCCCTCTATGCCTACTTTCTGGAGAGTTTTTATCATAAATGTGTGTTGAATTTTGTCAAACACTTTTTCTGCATCGATTGAGATTATCATATGGTTTTTATCCTTAAATTTGTTAATATGGTGTATCATGTTGATTGATTTGCGTATATTGAAGAATCCTTGCAATCCTGGGATAAACCCCACTTGATCATGGTGTATGATCCTTTTAATGTGCTGTTGGATCCTGTGTGCTAGAATTTTGTTGAGGATTTTTGCATCTTTGTTCACCAGAGATATTTGCCTGTAGTTTTCTACTTTTGTGACATCTTTGTCTGGTTTTGGTATCAGGGTGATGGTGGCCTCATAGAATGAATTGGGAGTTTTCCTCCCTTTGTTATATTTTGGAAGAGTTTGAGAAGGATAAGTGTTAGCTCTTCTCTAAATGTTTGATAGAATTCACCTGTGAAGCCATCTGGTCCTGGGCTTTTGTTTGTTGGAAGATTTTTAATCACAGTTTCAATTTCAGTGCTTGTGATTGGTCTGTTTATATTTTCTATTTCTTCTTGGTTCAGTCTTGGAAGGTTGTGCTTTTCTAAGAATTTGTCCATTTCTTCCAGGTTGTCCATTTTTCTGGCATATAGTTGCTTGTAGTAATCTCTCATTATCCTTTGTATTTCTGCAGTATCAGTTGTTACTTCTCCTTTTTCATTTCTTCTTCTGTTGATTTGAGTCTTCCTTTTTTTGTTGATGAGTCTGACTAATGGTTTATCAATTCTTTTTTATCTTCTCAAAGAACCAGCTTTTAATTTTATTGATCTTTGCTCTCGTTTCCTTCATTTCTTTCTCATTTATTTCTGATCTGATCTTTATGATTTCTTTCATTCTGCTAACTTTGGGGGGGGTTTGTTCTTCTTTCTCTAATTGCTATAGGTGTAAGGTTAGGTTTTTTATTTGAGATTTTTCTTGTTTCTTGAGGTAGGATTGTATTGCTATAAACTTCCCTTTTGGGACTGCTTTTGCTGCATCCCATAGGTTTTGGGTCATCGTGTTTTCATTGTCATTTGCTTCTAGGTATTTTCTGATTTTCTCTTTGACTCCTTCAGTGATCTCTTGGTTATTTAGTATTGTATTGCTTAGCCTCCATGCGTTTGGTTTTTTTTTACAGTTTTTTTTCCCTGTAATTGATATCTAGTCTCATAGCATTGTGGTCAGAAAAGATACTTGAGATGATTTCAATTTTCTTAAGTTTACCAAGGTTTGATTTGTGACCCAAGATATGGTCTATCCTGAAGAATGTTTCATGAGCACTTGAGAATAAAGGTATTCTGTTGTTGTTGGATGGAATGTCCTATAAATATAAAGTAAGTCCATCTTGTAAAATGTGTCATTTAAAGCTTGTGTTTCCTTATTTATTTTCATTTTGGATGATCAGTCCATTGATCAAAGTGGGGTGTTAAAGTCCCATACTATTATTGTGTTACTATAGATTTCCCCTTTTATGGCTGTTAGCATTTGCCTACTGTATTGAGGTGTCCCTATGTTGGTTGCATAAATATTTACAATTGTTAAATCTTCTCCTTGGATTGATCCCTTGATCATTATGTAGTGTCCTTCTTTGTCTCTTGTCATAGTCTTTATTTTAAAGTCTATTTTGTCTGATATGAAAATTGCTACTCCAGTTTTCTTTTGATTTCCATTTGCATGGAGTATCTTTTTCCATCCCCTCACTTTCAGTCTGTATGTGTACCTAGGTCTGATGTGGGTTTCTTGTAAACAGCATATGTATGGGTCTTATTTTCGTATCAATTCAACCAGTCTATGTCTTTTGGTTGGAGCATTTAAACCATTTACGTTTAAGATAATTATCAATATGTATGTTCCTATTACCATTTTCTTAATTTTTTTGGAGTTTTTTTGTAGGCCTTTTCCTTCTCTTGTGTTTCTTGCCTAGAGAAGTTCCTTTAGCATTTGGTGTAAAGCTGATATGGTGGTGCTGAATTCTCTTAACTTTCACTTATCTGTAAATATTTTAATTTCTCCATCAAATCTGAATGAGATCCTTGCTGGTTAGAGCAATCTTGGTTGTAGGTTTTTCCCTTTCATCACTTTAAATATGTCCTGCCACTCCCTTCTGGCTTGCAGGATTTCTGCTGAAAAATCAGCTGTTAACCTTATGGGGATTCCCTTGTATGTTATTTGTTGCTTTTCCCTTGCTGCTTTTAATACTTTTTCTTTGTATTTAATTTTTGATAGTTTGATTAATATATGTCTCGGCATGTTTCTCTTTGAGTTTATCCTGTATGGTACTCTCTGCACTTCATGGACTTTATTGATGATTTCCTTTCCCATGTTAGGGAAGTTTTTGACTATAATCTCTTCTAATATTTTCTCAGACCCGTTTTTTTTTTTCTCTTCTTCTTCTGGGACTCTGATAATTCGAATGTTGGTGCATTAATGTTGTCCCAGAGGTCTCTGAGACTGTCTTCAATTCATTTTGTTCTTTTTTCTTTATTATGCTCCCTGGCAGTTATTTCCACCATTTTATCTTCCAGCTCACTTCTCTGTTCTTCTGTCTCAGTTATTCTGCTATTGATTCCTTCTAGAGCATTTTTAATTTCAGTAATTGTGCTATTCATCACTGTTTCTTTGCTCCTTAGTTCTTCTAGATCCTTGTTAAACGTTTCTTGTATTTTTCCATTTTGTTTCTGAGATTTTGGATCATCTTTACTATCATTACTCTGAATTATTTTACAGGTAGTTTGCCTATTTCATCTTCATTTATTTGGTTTTGTAGGTTTTTTCCTTGCTCCTTCATCTGTAACATTTTTGTGTTGTTTTAATTTTTTTTTTTTTTTTTTTTGATGTGTGGTACTGTATTCCTGTCTTACTGGTTGTTTGGCCTGAGACATCCAGCACTGGAGTTTGCAGGCAGTTTGATAGAGCCGGGTCTTGGTGCTGAGATGAGGACCCCTGGGAGGCCTCACTCCAATTAATATACCCTGGTATCTGAGGTTCTCTGTTAGTCCAGCAGTTTGGACTAGGAACTCCCACCACAGGAGCTCTGGCCTGACCTCCAGCCTGGGAACCAAAATCTCACAAGTTTCATGGTGTGGTTAAAAAAAAAAGAGAAAGAAAGATAGAATGAAAAACAGGAACAGTACGATATCAAAGAATAAAAAGCAAAATAAGATTAGAAGGATAAAAAATATATTAGGAAAAGTAAAACTATAATTGAAACAACTGCAATAAGGCAATATAAAACCACAACAGGAAAAAGAAAAAAAAAGGGCTGGGGGAACAAGCCAAAAGGAGAGAGCAACAAAGTTACACAATAACAAAGTGTAAAGAATAAAATAAAATTAGAAAAATAAAAGATTTATTAGGAAAAATAAAAATATAAAAGAATCAACAACAAGGAACCAACAAGGTAAAACAGAACCCCAATCTAAAAAAGTAAAAAAGAAAAAAAAAAACCTTGGCTATGGGGGTGGAATTTAGGTGGGGGTGGAACTTAGGCAGGGGTGAGGTTAAAGGTGGGGCGGGGCCTAGGCGCAGGACCTATTTAGCCAGAAAAGGCCCTGGGGGTGGGGCCCAGGCAGGGCGGTGTTCAAGCTTGGTGCGTGGCTCTGCTTAGGACCTGCATGGAAGGGGAGAGGCAGCACATGGAAGGGAGGGCCTCTGGAGTGTGGAGATCTGGAGTTCGGAGGTAGGGCCCTGAGTGAAGTTGTGTGGGTGGGGTTTAGGCCCAGTGCATTGGAGGGGGTCTCTGAGTGTAGAAATAGGGCCCTGGGTGGGGGTATAGGGGCAGGGCTTGGGCTCTGCACGGCAGGAGGGAGGCTCTGAGAGCAGAGGATTAGGCCCGGGAGCCCAACAGGCTCCCTGGTGCCTAAATGGACAGGGAAAGTGCTGGCTCCAGTCCCTTCCGTTCCTTTGCATCCTTCCCCAGCCATCTCCCCCAGGGTATCCCTTGTCGTTGCTGGACCCCTAACTGTGGGTGGGTCCCGCTGGGTGTAGGAGCTCCTCCCCTCCCCCAGTCACCCATCAGGGGTGCCAGTCCCATAGGTCTGGCCTTTACTTTTGCTCCCCCCTCCCTCCCTCTCACTCTCTCAGGACCCACGTGGCTGGAGGGGCCTTGGTAGGCAGAGGTCAGGTTCGGGATCTCAGCAGGTTTCTGAGGGCCCAAGTGGGCAGGGGAAACCTGGCCACACTCCCTTTTAAGCCTGTGCCCTCCCAATGGTTCCCCAATTTCCCCTTCGGGTGTGGGATCCCTTCCCCTCCCTCAGCTGTCCCTCAGGAGTGCCAGTCCTGTCCCACCTCCACTTCTCCTCCCCCTTCACTCCCCCCATGCCCCACGTCCTACCTGGTTTCTGGGGGTTCCTCCCATCCCCTTAGGTGTCTGTCATCCCCCACCGGTGCCTGTTAGGTGCCCTAGTTGTGAGGAGACACTAATTCCGTGTCCTTCTAGTATGCCATCTTGACTCTGCCCCCTATATATTATATACATTTTTCAGAAGTATCTGAAATTTACAACAAATTATAATAGAATCAAAACCAAAATTCTATTCATTTATTCTCAATCTCTAATTACATAATTGGGAAGAACCTTGTTATATTTTCAATGTTTTCAGCATCTGCTTGGGAGAGTGATATCCAATTCCTCATATATCAAAAGTGTCAAGGTCCTGATTATTTAAAGCCTTGAAAGCCATGGAAAAGATCATAGAATGCATTCTATGGCAAGCTATGTGGAATGACACTAGAAAGATTAGAATAGAATAATAATACAGTAAAGTTTAGGTTTAAAAAAAGTAAGGTTAGTCTGTGGAGAATATAAATTAATACTCACATATATCATCTTAAGAATTTCATGTAAAAGCAGGAAACTGGGTACATAAATTCCTATGGTATATATAGCAAAGACTGTAGTAACAACCTACTGCTACTACTGTATCTGCTATACTTATGAGTTATTGTTAATATACAATTCAGTTGAAATGCCATAGTAACAATGAGGAAAAAATTGGACCGTTGAAAATTTCTTTTAATCTTATCTGGTAAGTGTTGCTGATTTCACAGCCAGATTTTGAAGGTAAATATTATTATTATTATTATTATTATTACTATTTTTTGGTCAGGGGAGGTAGGAAACTTATACTGTCCACAATAACATTAATGTTTACAGAGAATCATTAGGAACATTATGGTGTCTGATTTGCACAATTCATGCCTGTATCATTTAATCTTTATAACAACCAAATGAGAAACACAAAGTTCTAAAAGGTTTTTCTTAGAAATGCCAAGACATACATGTAATAAGTGAGAGGTAGAATTCTCACCTAGGTCTTCATTTATCTTTTAATTTTCTTTTTTTCTAAAAAACTAAAAAACAAAACTATGCTAGCCAAAATAAGTTATTCTTTTTTGAGTTGAATGTAATGTCAATGTGAATTTAAAAATACATAAAAGTTTCAAGGTAGATACGGATTTTTACTTAAAAATGCTACTCCTAGAAATTTATTCTTAGGAAATAATTAGACATTTAGCATAAGCAACAATCTAATTGTCCAGTGGAACACCACTCAGTGATTAATTACCATATAAGGCTAAAGATATATACTTATTCATATAAAAAGTTGTTCCTGGCCTTCCCTGGTGGCACAGTAGTTGAGAGTCCACCTGCCAATACAGGGGACACGGGTTCGTGCCCCAGGCCGGGAAGATCCCACATGCCACGGAGCATCTGGGCCCGTGAGCCATGGCCGCTGGGCCTGTGCGTCTGGAGCCTGTGCTCTGCAACGGGGGAGGCCACAACAGTGAGAGGCCCACGTATCACAAAAACAAAAACAAAAAAAGTTGTTCTTGTCATGTTGCTAAGTGTAAAGATGGAAAAGAAAAAACACTGAAAAGAATGCATACTAAAAAGCTATTTGGTTTTGTTTGCTTGCTTATTTGGGTAAAAATAAACATTTCATGTGTCCATGTTTGAGGGAGTATCAAAGATGTCCTACAATTTCTAATTCTTAAAAAAACAGTTTTTAATGCTTGAATAACAATCATCAAATCTTTTATCCCACATGATTACTGGAACCACAGGTTTTACCCCATATTCCTGCCCAAATCATTAGGGAATATTTTAGTAATGCTGAAAAAGTTCACACATCCCTTTCAGCCCCAATTTTAGAAAGTCATTTTGCTTCCATCATTCTCTAGTCACTATTCCTTGATTTTCCTAAATATCTTTTAAACTTGTCTACATAATTTCATCTCTACTGCTATCACTATTCTCCACTTCATTATCTTCACCCATCTGAGTTATGTTAATAGCTTTCTAATGACCCTTCTATCGTTAGTAGGATCGTCCTGCAGCTACAATGATTTTCATAAATGCAAAGTTCAGCATACCATGTTTTCTTAAACTTTCCAGTGACTTCCTAAAACCCTTAAAAGAAGTTTTAATTAAATATTTTAACAGCAGTGTCCATGTTTTCCATAACCTGGCTTTTACCTTTTTGTTTTCTGTGTTACATCACATCCCTCTACCTCTTACAACTCAGCCACATTGAACTTGTTTTAACTCTCTCTAGCTTTAGAAAGATTGTTAGTTCCTTTCTAGTGTACATATCAAGCATCAAAGAATCCCAGGAAGAGGAAGCGAAATGCACACTGAGTGAACCAGAAGCAAAGTGCTCTCAGATTGTCAAGTCTGCCAGAACTGGTAGACACAGCAATGATTGTGATAAGAGGTGCGGCCAAGAGAATTTGAAGTTTTTTCATGTATCTGTGATAAAGTTATGCACAGAAACATACTTTATAGACTCATATTTTATAGAATTCAGAATTCCATTTACCCTTACATTTGTTGTTGTTGTTGTTTTAGCACTGCCATAATACTTGTTCTCTATTTGTTGCAAACCTTATTGCTTTTCTTTTCTAATATTTTATACACATGTTCTTAACTCTCTTTTTTTCTCAACAACGTATCTAAACTTTGTCCGAAGAAAATATATTTATTTTATTTTATAAGCTTTTAGATCACACATTTTAATTTCTCCTATCTTTCAAAAGTAAATATTGCTTAGGTAATCTCAGAATCAAAGTTAAGTTTAGGTAGAGCCAATTTGGCCCTTAGGAAATCATATTACCTAATATAAATAGCAAATACCAATTCCTTATTTCTGCCTTTTCAGATAATGAAAGTGTTACCTTAAAGCAATAAAATGAACTTGTTCAGCTCTACTAGATATCTCACCAGCAGAAAGCAATAGAACTGGACCAAATAAGCTACAGAAGACAACAGGGCACATTAGACAATGTTGTACCTTATTCATCATCAGAATACTTGAATTTTTCTGGAGTTATTTTTTTCTTTCTTTCTTTCTGTTCTTTTGACCTAGTAGCATTGTGTTTTAACTCTCTGGTCCTTGCACATGTAGTGTGTTATCAAACACACTACTTGTCTTATTACATTATCTATATTGTCTATTCTTTCTTTTCCTATGTGTCACCCTATTTCTTGTTAAGTATTTTGACTGGCTCTGACCTATCAATATTGGCATAGTCTCACTTATTTATGCATTCCACAATTATTTATCAGCTATATGATAGTGACTACACTTTGTTATATATTGTTTTCAGATTATTTAATAATGTTTTATTTATTATTGTTATATGTTACTTACAAAAGTGTATAAAATAAAATACTGTGCTGTCTAAAAGTTCAGAATAAGGATAGCAAAACAATGTTTTCACTAGATAAGATTTGGATTTTGACAGAGTTAATTACTGGGGAAAAAGTGGGAAGCCATCTAAATCAGCTTGGGAAAAATGGGAGCCTTTTAAGAAGAAATAACACTAAAAGGAATTTTCCATGATAATTTGACATTATTGAGGAAAAATGTAATCTTGTGTTTTATTATGAGCGGTACAAGTAATTTCATTTGGCTGTTCATAACATAAGAGTAAGATATAGTCAAAGATGGAGCAAGTGAAGTAGAATGAAGTGTAAATATGATGAATCATTAAAGAATTTTAGATAGATAGAAGGCATGATAGGATTTATAATAGGAAGTTTAGCAATACTATGAACTGTTGGTCAGAGAGCTGTGACTGTAGTAAGTCAGATCAATTAGGTAACTATTTAAGTAATCCAGAAGAGAAGTAATCTAGATCTTACTTTAAGAGGGTATAGAAGATACCTCCATTTGAAGAACATTTATGAAGCAGAATTGAAGGCAGTAAAATACTGAGTTCCTGAATATACATAAGAAGGAAGAGAGAAAAAGAGAGAGAGAAAGAAGAAGAGGAAGGAGGAGGAAAAGGAAGTGGAAGAGGAGGAGGAGATGAGAGAGACTTACTCCATGAAACATGAATTACTCCACAAAGTGTGGTCTCGTTCAATGAGTTAATCACTCCATTAGACATCTTCCCCATGGGTGGTGAATGTTCATAACTATAGCCTTACATAAACTGTATTGTTTTGAGAAAATTGTAAATCTATTTTTATTTGTTCAAAGCGTTATCATTTTTATAAATTGCCTTGAGGTGCAATTTCATTTACTAAATATTCTATTCAATAAACAAATATTGATTCAATACTCTATGGCAGGGATTATTTTTGGCTATGAGTACACAATGGTAAATAACAGAAATATAGTCCATATCTATCTTCCTTCAGATTTTTTGACAGGATATAAGCACATAAATAAACACAGCAATTACAGATTTGTATAAAAGTTTTGAAGGAAAAAAAGGAGGGTATTTTATAGAGAATAAATTTTAGAACTGTGTAGTCTGATAGTGAGAGATACCCCATACGTTGTTCACAAAATACTTTTCAGAAGAGAAGATATTTTGGCTGAGACTAGAAAATGGAGAGGTGCTGTATCCACTCTTTAGGAATAGGATGGACTCTTACTCAAAATTTTGTTCAGATGTCAAGACTGATGAGGCTACACACACTGAAAGGGTATGAAACGTTTAATCACTAACACAGTGAGGCTCCCTGAGAGCAGAGCAGGCCTCTTAAGTTGATCCAAAAAATGGCTTGAGAAAGTAAGGAAAGGAGACATGCTTGGGGTAATGAGTGGGTCCATAGTAAGGGTCCCAGAGCACAGAAAGGGGCTTGTAGTAGTTTGAAACTACTATAGGTGTCAAAGAGCTTTCCTGGGCTTTCTTATCAGCTTGTCCAGATATGGAGCCAAAGAGGAAACACAAGGGGTGAGGCACCTGGCAGAAGTCAAACATCCAAAAATAAAGACTTTCTTACAGAAAGCTACCTTTGGACAGAGCTGGATGATGGGTGAGGAGAGAGCTTGTTAAAACTTAGCACTTAGCCATGAGGCCTGAGCATGATCAAAGCAGAATGCTGGTGTGGATGGTGTACGGTAAATAAAGGTGAGGAAATTTCTAAAAACATTCATCATTTTATCCACGTTTCTCTGTATTTTTTCAATCTCTTAACCAGGATGTCATTCAGAATAACATAATCAGAATGGACACCAGCCTTAGCTCTAGAGTAAGATCCTCCAGGCTCCCCACTGAGCCATGAATTAACCCTTTAATATTCAGATTACTTAAAAAGTCCATGATGTCTTAGAGAGAGGCCACGTGCCCAGATCAGTAGGGAAGATAATTGGGAAGCTCAGGGCAGTGGCTCTTTCCCAAGGCACACAGAGTATTTCAAACTTTTAAAGCTGGTATAGTACCAGCTGAATGTTGACCTTATTTTAAATATTTTCTACAAGTGAATGAACTAGAAATTGAAACTTATGATCAAAAGTCAAAATGAAGATACAAACATTTCAAATAGTACTATTTCTTAAACTTCAACATAAATATAAAGTATAAAAAAGATATTTTAAAATGACTTGCATCCTCAGTTTTAAAAACATATATGATATTGTACAGGGATATGATTAGCCCATATACAAACTTGTGTAAATTTAAAAATATTTCTCTTCCTCTGGGTGCAAATATCCCCATTCTTATTCTCCTGATTTGGTGAGGACCACAAACTAAATTACAGCTCCTATGTGCCACTCAAAGAGTGCCTTTGTGCAGTGAACAACTTGAAACAGTATGTAGGTTGGACTTACTGTTAAAATTCTTGAAAAGTGCTAATAATCTAAATGTTCTTTAATTATTTTGAAAATTAGGGAAGAAAAGAGTAGCTGTCTTGCAAGTAATAGCAATGAGTCTGTACATATTTCGAAGGAGAATATTTTAGATCATCAACATTCAGTTCCAGTTTGGCTAGGAGAAAAACAAGAAACACTAGTCACTAGCTTTCTGTTTTTAGGAAAGAAATTGGTAAGAAAAATAATTCATTTCTTATTATTTTCAGTTGTAGGTTGTTGGTGAAATTATCTCCAATTTGAGGAAGGGAGGACTCTTGGATATTTGCTTTAAAATATCACTAGAGGGCTTCCCTGGTGGCGCAGTGGTTGAGAGTCCACCTGCCAATGCAGGGGACACGGGTTCGTGCCCCGGGCCAGGAAGATCCCATATGCCGCAGAGCGGCTGGGCCCATGAGCCATGGCCGCTGAGCCTGCGCATCCGGAGCCTGTGCTCCGCAGCGGGAGAGGTCACAACAGTGAGAGGCCCGCGTACCGCAAAAAAAAAAAAAAAAAAAAAAATCACTAGAAAATCCTTCATTGCATTTTTTCATGGTTGATGGACACAAAGCAATGGCATACATTTATGTATGAGCAAAATCACCAGCTGAAAATGGACTTTTATTTCCCCGTGGGAACGTAATAGAAAAAATCTTGGAATTTCACTTTTTTTGTTACTTCTGCTTTTTAATGAAAATACTAATTATCCTCAATAGGAGCTCTGGTAATACATTATTTAATCTTTCCTTTTTGAACTAACACAGATGCTGTCAGACTATTCAAAATAGTTTTGTCAACTTTTAAAAGGCAGTCTTTCTGTCATATGTGGGTGGAGAGGTTGATGAATTTACCTGACAAAATTCATTGGTAAATAATAATTCAGTTTGCTTTATTAAAGCATTTTTCATTTTACAGTTGTGATTAAAAGTCTTAGCTTTTTCTTTTGCATTTTATGATGTTTCAGAGTATATCAGTAAAGCTATAAAAATATTTATTTTTCTCCACTGAAAGAATACTTTGTATAAACACATCTTAAGCAAAAAGGAAAATTCATTTTTATGGTTGATTTTTCACCGTGACTCACAGAGACAAGAGATTTTACTACAAGTGTATAGTATATTTAAATTAAGGAGCCCTTCTTTTCTAAGATGGTTTTCTGTTTTCCACAGCACTTTTTGTGAATCCTCTAGCTGTCTGTATTTTAATAAGAATGTTGGACTTTCCTGGTGACACAGTAGTTAAGAATCTCCCTGTCAATGCAGGGGACATGGGTTCGAGCCCTGGTCCGGGAAGATCACACATGATGTGGAACAACTAAACCCATGCACCACAACTATTGAGCCTGCGCTCTAGAGCCTGCAAACCCACAACTACTGAGCCTGTGTGCTACAACTACTGAAGCCCGCGTGCCTAGAGCCCATGCTCCATAACAAGAGAAGCCTGTGCACCGCAAGGAAGAGTGGACCTTGCTCGCCACAGCTAGAGAAAACCCACACTCAGCAAAAAAGACCCAATGCAGCCAAAATTAATTAATTAATTTAAAAAATAAGAAGTTTATGACCAAAGGAATATATGGATTAAATCAGGTACTATAAGCCACTTGAAAGATCAAAGTAAATTTCTTTAGTAAAACTGTGTGCCCACACTGTGTTGATAATTGAAGAGTTTTAGTTAAATAAAAGATACTGACATCTTAAAAGTCCACATTCATAAATATGCTTTGCCTAAGATTTTGAAGAGCTTCTGGAAAGAACATCGTAATAATAATTATGTTGAGAATATTTTGTTATTTAGCAAAACAATCAAATTGGCCAAAGTTCATTTTAACAGGGTGGAAAACATATATATAATAGACACTTTTAATGCAATGTCATAACAGAATTTCCAAAAATTTGTAATCAAAAGGAACTGAATTGGCATAACTGCTTATTTCAAAGTATTTCTAACACTGACTTTTTAATTGATAAATAAAAGGTTAAAGATTCACACATTTTATTGTGTAAGAATATTACAAAAGCTTAAATTATATCTGATAAAAATATATAATGCATTTAAAACATCTTTCAAAATAAGTTTCTTGGTGAGATATTTGCTAAATAAAATTTTACATGCTCAAATCTTACAGAGCTTTATAGAAATCTTAATAATTCATCTAAAATTATAAAAATATCATTGTATAAAAGTATGAAATAAACTCTGAAATGAAAATAACTGTATTTAATATTTTATAGCAATATTCACTTATAGAATAATAAAAATTTTTTAAAGTAGTGAAGATAAGGGGGGATAATCATAATAGTTTTCATTATATTTAAGTAGCAATTGAAAATATTTCATTACAAGATAATATATTTAATAAATGTTTTACCAAATATTTCTGTTTAAACACCACATACAATATTGGTTCCAAAAAATTAAATAATTTAAATTGCTTCAATATAATATTAAGAGAATTTCAAAAATTTTTTGCAAATATATAATTTTATTGTAGAGCCTTTTATATTAAAATTATAAAATAAAAATTAAAACATTTATTATTTTTCCTTTTTCATACTAAAATATAACTATGATTCTCAAAAATGAGATGCAATAAACTTAAGTATAACAAAATGTAATAAGGAGATTCATTTGTTTTTTGAAGGAGTTTCATTTATTCTTGTTTTAATTATCCAGTATTAAATCAACATAAATTTGAAGTGTAGAAGGGAATATACAGAGGAAAACATAAAACAATGGAACTGGAAAGGAAATGGACCATTATGAAAGAAAGTGCATGGATATGTAGGTAAAGGGGGAGGCTACATATATTTTAGTTAAAAAAAAATTGTAATCACAACCTCATGTAGCTTGTAAACCACTTCATCATTCCAGTTCCTGTTTGGTATGTTAGTTAACTAGAGTTTGGGTAGCTGCCTCACTTTAGCACAAACAACCATGTTGATGATTCACTCCGTGGCAGATGGCAGATGCTATCCTTGTCCTATATGTAACTCATAGATATCTGAGTGTGCAACTTCCAAATGCCTGAAGGAACTGCTGAAAGATGAACTGCCAGCCTGAAGTGCCAAGGAATGAATACTATGAGCAGCCCTGAAACAATGACGTTTCATATTTCATATAAACATACTCTAGCTATATTTACCACAGGATAAACAGGATAATTTTGAGGTGTGTTCTTTTGCATTGTTTCCATCATTTTTCTGTGGGATTGAGGACCTTGTTCTTCACCACTATATATAAGCCTGAGCTATGATGGGCAGCCACAGAAACACATGAATACGGTAAGTTATTTCTCTACATAATATGTTAATTATTTTATATAGAATAATTCACTGAAGTCAGTCTCTTGTAGACAGCACATATACATGTCGTTTTTTGTATCCATTCTGCCAGTCTATGTCTTTTGGTTGGAGCATTTAATCTATTTACATTTAAGGTAATTATTGATATGTTTGTTCCTATTAGTATTTTCTTAATTGTTTTGGGTCTGTTATTGTAGGTTCTTTTCCTTATCTTGTGCTTCCTGCCTAGAGATGTTCCTTTAGCATTTGTTGTAAAGCTAAGCTGGTTTAGTGGTGCTGAGTTCTCTTAGCTTTTGCTTGTCTGTAAAGGTTTTAATTTCTCCATCAAATCTGAATGAGATCCTTGGTGGGTAGAGCAATCTTGGTTGTAGGTTTTCCCCTTTCATTACTTTAAATATGTCCTGCCATCCCCTTCTGGCTTGCAGAGTTTCTGCTGAAAAATCAGCTGTTAACCTTATGGGGATTCCCTTGTATGTTATTTGTTCCTTTTCCCTTGGTGCTTTTAATATTTTTTCTTTGTATTTAATTTTTGAAAGTTTGATTAATATGTATGTATTAATAATTTGATTAATAAGTGTTTCTCCTTGGATTTATCCTGTATGGGACTTTGTGCTTCCTGGACTTGATTGACTATTTCCTTTCCCATGTTAGGGAAGTTGTCAACTATGATCTCTTCAAATATTTTCCCAGTCCTTTTCTTTTTCTCTTCTTCTTCTGGGACCCCTATAATTTAAATGTTGGTGCATTTAATGTTGTCCCAGAGGTCTCTGAGACTGCCCTCAATTGTTTTCATTCTTTTTTCTTTGTTCTGCTCTGTGATAGTTATTTCCACTATTTTATCTTCCAGGTCACTTATACGTTCTTCTGCCTCAGTTATTCTGCTATTGATTCCTTCTAGAGAATTTTTAGTTTCATTTATTGTGTTGTTCATCATTGTTTCTTGGCTCTTTCGTTCTTCTAGGTCCTTATTAAACCTTTCTTGTATTTTCTCCATTATATTTCCAAGATTTTGGATCATCTTTACTATCATTACTCTGAATTCTTTTTCAGGTAGACTGCTTATTTCCTCTTCATTTTTTTGGCCTGGTGGGTTTTTCCTTGCTCCATGATCTGCTGTGTATTTCTCTGTCTTCTCATTTTGCTTAACTTACTGTGTGTTTGGTGTCTCCTTTTCACAGGCTGCAGGTTCATAGTTCCTGTTGTTTTCAGTGTCTGCCCCCAGTGGCTGAGGTTGGTTCAGTGGGTTTTGTAGGCTTCCTGGTGGAGTGGACTGTGGCCTGTGTTCTGGGGGATGAGGGTGGATCTTGTCTTTCTGGTGCACAAGACAATGTCTGGTGATATGTTCTGGGGTGTCTGTGAACTTATTATGATTTTAGGCAGCCTCTTTGCTAATAGGTGGAGTTGTGTTCCTGTCTTGCTAGTTGTTTGGCATGGGGTGCCCAGCACTCGAGCTTGCTGGTTATTGAGTGGAGCTGGGTCTTAGTGTTTAGATGGAGATTTCTGGGAGAGCTTTTGCCAATTGATATTACATGGGGCCAGGAGTTCTCTGGTGGACCAATGTCCTGAACTTGGCTCTCCCTCCTCAGAGGCTCAGGCCTGACACCTGGCCAGAGCACCAAGACCCTGTCAGCTACAGGGCTTAGAAGAAAAGGGAGAAAAAATAAAAAGAAAGAATGAAGAAACTGAAATAAAATAAAATAAATACAGTTATTAAAATAAAAAATCAAAAACTATTATTAAAATGAAAAAACTTAAAATGTAATAACAAAAAAAAAGAAAGAATAGAGCAACCAAACCAATAAACAAATCCACCAATGATAACAAGTGCTAAAAACAATATTAAAAATAAAGAAAACTGGACAGACAGAACCCTAGAACAAATGGTAAAAGCAAATGTATACAGACAAAATCACACAAAGAAGCATATACATACACACTCACAAAAAAGAGAAAAAGGCAAAAAGAAAAAATTTATATATGAAAAAAGGAAGAGAGCAACCAAATCAATAAACAAATCTACCAATGATAATAAGCTCTAAATACTAAACTAAGATAAACATAAAACCAGAAACAAATTAGATGCAGAAAGCAAACCCCAAGTCTACATTCCTCCCAAAGTCCACTGCCTCAATTTTGGGATGATTCATTGTCTCTTCGGGTATTCCACAGATTTAGGGTACATCAAGTTGATTGTGGAGATTTAATCTGCTGCTACAGAGGCTGCATGGAGAAATTTCCCTTTCTCTTCTTTCTTCACACATCTCCTTGGGTTCACCTATGGATTTGGCCCTGCCTCTGCATGTAGGTTGACCTCTGGCATCTGTTATTTGCCCAGACGAGGGGATTAAAAGAGTGGCTGATTAGGGGGCCCTGGCTCACTCAGGCCAGGAGGAGGGAGGGGTACAGAATCAGGGCGAGCCTGCAGCAGCAGAGGACAGTGTGACATTGCACCAGCCTGAGGCATGCTGTGTGTTCTCTGGGAAAGTTATCCCTGGATCACTGGACCCTGACAGTGGCAGGCTGCACAAGCTCCCAGGAGGGAGGTATGGATTGTGACCTGTGATGCACACAGGCTTCTTGGTGGCTGCAGCAGCAGCCTTAGCATTTCATGCCCTTCTCTGGGGTCCACGCTGATAGCTGTGGCTCACGTCCATCTCTGGAGCTCGTTTAGGTGGTGCTCTGAATCCCCTTTCCTTGCGCACCCTGAAACAATAGTCACTTACCTCTTAGGCAGGTCCAGACATTTTCCTGGACACCCTCCAGGTTAGCTGTGGTGCACTAGCCCCCTTCAGGCTGTGTTCATGCCGCCAACCCCAGTCCTCTCCCTGGGATCTGATCTCCGAAGCCCAAGCCTCAGCTCCCAGGTCCCACTCGCCCTGTTGGGCGAGCAGACAAGCTTCTCAGGCTGGTGAGTGCTGGTCGGCACTGATCCTCTGTGCAGGAATCTCTTAACTTTCTCCTTGCACCCCTGTTGCTGTGCTCTCCTCCATGGCTCTGAAGCTTCCCCCCCGGCCACGCCCCATCTCCACCAGTGAAGGGGCTTCCTAGTGTGTGGAAACTTTTCCTCCTTCACAGCTCCCTCCCAGAGGTGCAGGTCCTGTTCCTATTCTTTTGTCTCTGTTTTTTCATTTTTATTGTGCCCTATCCAGGTATGTGGGGATTTTCTTGACTTTTGGGAAGTCTGAGGTCTTTTGCCAGCGTTCAATAGGTGTTCTGTAGGGGTTGTTCCACATGTAGATGTATTTTTGGTGTATTTGTGGAGAGGAAGGTGATCTCCACATCTTACTCCTCTGCCATCTTGAAGGTCCCCCTCCTCAAAAGATATTTAAAAATATTTTGAACTAAATGGAAATAAAAATATAAGCTACCAATATTTGTAGGATGTGGCAAAAGCAGTGTTTAGAAGAAAATTAGCACATAATACATGCGTTAGAAAAGAAGAAAGATCTGAAATTAATAATTTCAGCATCCGCCTTAAGATATTAGAAAAAGAATTAAATCCACATTAAGCAGAAGAAAAGAAGTAATAAAAATCAGAGCACGTATCAAAGAAATTGACAACAGGAAAACAACAGAGAAAAACAAAGAAACCTAAAGTTCGTTCTTTGAAAAGTCTGACAAAATTGATAAACTCCCAACCAGTCTAACTGATAAAAAAGTAAAAATACACAAATACTAGTATAAGAAATAATGGAGGCTGTATAGCACAGGGAACTCTACTCAGTACTCTGTAATGACCTATATAGGAAATGAATCAGAAAAAGAGTGGATATATGTATATGTATAACTGATTCACTTTGATGTACCCCTGAAACTAGCACAACATTGTAAATCAACTATACTTCAATAAAAATTAAAAAACAAAAGAAATGAAGGAGGGCACTCACTATCAATCCCATGGATGTTATAAGGAAAATAAAAAAAATATAAACAATTCTATGCCCACAAATCTGATAACTTAGATGAAATGGACCAATTTTTCTTGAAAGCCCCAATCTACCAAAACTAATTAAATATGGAGAAACAAATAATTATATGCACATGCGAGCACACACACACACACACATGCATATATGAAATAACATCAAAAATAGAAAGCACCAGGCGCGTATGGTTTCACTGGTGAATTCTACCAAACAACAGAAGAGCAAATCATTTCAATTCTCAGCAATCTCTTTGAGAAAATAGAAGCAGAGGGAACACTTTCTAAACTCATTTTATGAGGTCAGTGATACACAAATACCAAAAACAGACAAAGATATTACAAGAAAGGAAAACTACAGACCAATATCTCTCATGAAAATGGCTGAAAAATCCTTAAGAAAATATTGAATAATCAAATCAAAATGTGTATGAAAACTATTATTACCATGACCAACTTGAACTTATTCCAAGAATGAAAGATTGGCTCTAATTCAAACATCAATTAATGTAATCTATAACATCAACAACAGCTAAAGAAAAAAGATTATATTATCATATAGACAGATGCAGAAAGGGCATTTGACACAATCCAACTCTCATACAGGATAAAAACTGTTAGAAAACTACAAATAGAGGGGAACTTCCTCAGCCTGATAAAGAACATCTACCAAAATCCTATAGCCAACATCATATTTAGTGATGAGAAATGAGAAGCTTCCTGCTAAGATCAGGAACAGGCAAAGATTTTCCCTCCCACCAATACCATTCAACATTGTACTGGAAGTTCTAGCTAATGCAATAAGAAATGAAAAGGAATTTAAAAGGTATGCAGATTGAAAGGAAAAAAAAATATCTCTTCATTTAAAAATGACATGGGGCTTCCCTGGTGGCGCAGTGGTTGAGAGTCCGCCTGACGATGCAGGGGACGCAGGTTCGTGCCCCGGTCTGGGAAGATCCCATATGCCGCGGAGCGGCTGGGCCCGTGAGCCATGGCCGCTGAGCCTGCGTGTCCGGAGCCTGTGCTGCGCAACGGGAGAGGCCACGACAGTGAGAGGTCCGTGTACCGCAAAAAAAAAAAAAAAAAAAAAATTAAAAATGACATGAACCAAAATGTAGAAAATCACAAAGAATCAAACAAAAATCTCCTGGAACTAACTAGTGATTATAGCAAGGCTGTAGAATATGAGGTTAATATTCAAAAGTCAATTGTTTAAGCAATAAACAATTGGAAGTTGAAATTAAAAACACAATGCCTTTTATATTAGCACCAAAATATTGTGAAATACCTAGGTATAAATATAACAAAATATGTGCAAGATATATATGAGAAATACTATAAAACTGTGAAAGAAATCAAATAATATCTAAACAAATGTAGATATATTCCATGTTCATGGGTAGGAAGAATTGATATTGTTAACATATCAGTTCTTCTCAATTTTATCTATAAATTCAATGTAATCCCAAACAAAGGCCCAACAAGTTACTTTGTGATATAAACAAACTGATTCTAAAGTTTCAAAGGAAAGAAAAGAAGCCAAAATAGTCAATATGATATTGAAGGACAGAGTTGGAGGACTGACTTCAAGTCTCACTAGAAAGCAACCATCAGGGCAGTGTAATATTGGTGAAAGAGTAGTAAAATAGATCAATAGAATAAAATAGAGAGCCCAGAAATAGACCTACACAAATACAGTCAACTGATCACTGACAAAGGAGCAAAGGCCATTGATTAGAGAAATTGTAACAAATGACACTAGGACAATTAGAAAGCTATACACAAAAGAAGAAAAAAAAATCTAGAGACGACCTTACATGTCTTACAAAAATTAACTTGAAAATCAACTCACAGACCTATACATAAAACATAAAACTATAAAACTTCTGGAAGATAACATAGGAGAAAATTTAGGTGACCCTGGGTTTAGCAATGAGTTTGTCAATAAAAACACCAAAAGATCAAAAGCATGACCCACGAGAGAATGAATTGATAAGTTAGACTCCATTAAAATAGACACTTCTGCTCTGTAAAAAAAAAAAAAAAAATTAAGAGAATGAAAACAGAAGTCACAGATTGGGAGACTGTATTTGAAAAGCATATATATGGTAAAGGGTTTGTATCTGAAATACATATTTTTAAAAACCTATTAAAAGTCAATAGTAAGAAAACAAACAACCTGATTGAAAAGTGGGCAACAATCTGAACAGACACCTAACCAAAGAAGGTATATCAATGGCAAACAAGCCTATGAAAAGATGTTCAACATTATACCTCATTAGAGAACTGCAAATTAAAACAATGAGATGCCACTACTCACTTATCACCCTAGGATGGCTAAATTAAACACACTGACAATAAATTCTAGTGAGGGTGTTGACCAAAAGCAACTCTCATTCTTTGCTAGGAGGAATGCAAAATGGTACGACTACTTTGGAAGACAGTTTCTTACAAAGATAAATATAGTTTTAGCATATAATCCACTCCTAGGTATTTGCTCAAATGAGTTGAAAACTTAAGTCCATGCAAAAATATGCAAACAAATGTTTACAATCAATTTTTATCATAATTGCCAAAAACTGGAAGTAAGATGTTTTCCCGTAGGTGAATGGATAAACACTGTGTTACATCCATACAATAGAATATTATTCAGTGATAAATCAAAGTGAGCTATCCAGCCACAGAAAGACATGGGGGGACCTTAAATGTATACTGTTAAGTAAAGCAAACCAGTCTGAAAATCTGTTTGATTCTAACTATATGACATTTTGCAAAAGACCCAACTATAGAGAAAGTAAAATGATCAGCAGTTCCCAGGGGTTGGGGATGAGGGGAAAGGGATGAATAGGTGCAGCACAGGTGATTTTTAGGTCAGTGAATCTATTCTGTATGACATTATGATTGTGGACACATGACATTATGCATAGAACTGCACAACAGAAAAAGTGAACCTTAATGTAAACCATGGAATTTAGTTAATAATGATATATCAGTATTGGTTCATCAGTTGTAACAGAGGTATCTCAAGAATGAAAGGTGTTAATAATAGGGAAAACCAAAGACAGGGAAGGAAGCAGTATTTGGGAACTCTTTGTACTTTCTGTTTAATATTTCAATAAATCTAAATGCACTCTCAGAAATGAAGTCTGTTTATTAAAAATAAAAATCACCAACATCCACCCCACCCCAAGAAAAGGATTACATTTCCAAATCACCTTCTTATGGTTAGCTTTTGAAAATACATGTCTGCCAGATTAACAAACTTTGTTTAAAGTTAACTCATGCAATAGCTAGAGAAAATATATTTAAAAAATTAAGCACAACAGTGAATTGTACAGAAAGAAAACAATATGGATTTTGTGAAGGTTTCCCTGATCCTATTTAAAATTATATCTCCCCAAACTTGGAACTCCCTGTTGATACTTTCTGACTGTATTTTTGCTCATAGCACAAACTACCATTTTACCTACTATATATTTTATAACTTGTTTTGTCTCACTAGAATGTAATTTCCTTCAGGGCAAATATTTTTGACTGGTATGTTGACTGCTGTATCTCCAGGGCCATGCACAGCATCTAGAACATAGTAAATGCATTGTATATGATTGGATAAATGGATTTATGGGAAAAGATTTAAAATTGATGTGTGAAATAACAGAAAATATATTGATATATATTGGTCTCTGCCCTTGGTTCCCAGCTCAGAGCTCCTAAAACTGTTGTAACTTTTTAAGTTATAAGAATTCTAGGAGCATCTTTTTCTAATATCTGGTCTTTGATCCTGGTTCCTCAGACAGAGGTCCTAAAACCCATTGGAATTTCCTGGGTAATAACAGCATCTTTTGTTCCAGTGAGGTGACTCTTGGTGGGCTCCTTAAGGGGGGCTGGTCAGTAGAAAGACCAAGCCATTATTAGAAGCTTGGAACTTTCAGCCCCACCCCCTCACTCTATGGGAAAGGGAGAAGGGCTAGAAATGGAGTTAATGATTGATCATACCTACAGGATGAAGACTCCATAAAAATTCTAAAAGTATAGGGTTCAGAGAGCTTTGGGGTTGATGAACACATTCACATGCCAGGAGGGTGACAAACCCTAACTCCAAGGGATCAGAAGCTTCTGTGCTTGGAACCCTTCCAGAAATTGCACTATGTATCTCTTCATCTGGCTGGTTGTTTATATATTTTATCATATATTTTATTATATAAGAAAGTAGTAAGCACAAGTAAGTGTTTCCCTGAGTGTGAGCTATTCTTAAAAATGATAGAACCCAAGCAGGAGAGGCATGGGAATATCTGATTTACACCTACTTGGTCAAAAGCACAGGTGGCAACCTAGACTTTCCACTGGCTTCTGAGGTGTGGGGTCAGTCTTGCAGGGCTAAGCTCTTAACCTGTGGAGTCTGTGATAATTTCAGAATTGAATTGAGTTGTAGGACACCCAGCTGGTACAGCAGAGAACTGCTTAATGGGGGGGAAAAACCCATACATTTGGTGTCAGAAGTGTTATAAATAGAGCGTGAGTACAGCAGAAACAGAGTTTTTTTGAGACAGGACAATCATTAAAAATTTAAGACTCTTCATAGGACTGGCCTTTAAATGATTTGTAAGATTGGAGAGAAGGAGAAGAGAGACCACACTTGGTGGTAACACTATAATTCAAGTCAAACTGATAAATACTGGGTCATACAGAACTGAAAAAACTTTGGATCAGGTGGACCAGAGAATGGGAGTAAATGTGTATAGCATCACAGAAGCAACCTGTATCAGCTATAAAGGCCACAGCTTCCAGACTTCATGATAAGAACTATGTGTATGCTCTTGGTTAGCAGTCAGACCCTAATCCCAAATCCTAATGCATTACAAAGTTTACCGCAACACTTACACAAAAAGTCAACAAGGTATTTGGGGTTATCAGTGCCCAATTTTTGTTGGAAAGACCCCATCCCCGACCCCAGTGTGTTCTACACATCGCCAAATATTTTTTTTCAGTATTATTTCAATGTAAGAAACAAAAAAGCAAAAAGTGTACACACAAATAATACAACTAGAAAATGGTGAATTCAATTTTTCTTCATCAGATACATTTTTGACCACACGTAAGTGGATTAAAATGTAGATAATATAAAGAATGGGATACATATTTTGTAAGCACAATTAAATTACAATCTTTTTTGGTGAACACATCAGAAAAGACATCAATTCTTAACAATGAAGGAGCAAAGCAACACATTAAAAATATATCCAAAATAAGACAGGACAGAGGGAAAAATAATACATAATTATTACTCCAGAAGATCCATAGGAGTAAAAAGCATTGCATATTGTGCCTCAAGTGGCAGAGACATTTCATAGTCAGTGGATTTTAAGCCAGTACAGAAAGATAGAATAAGGCAAGGTACAGAAAATTAGGAAGGTGTTCCTGAGAGGGTTAGATTCACCACTTAATTTAAAATTCATTTTGTGCTCCCCCAACTCTTCCCACTTACATCTGATCTGATACACTTCACTTTACAGCAGAGCTACTTAGCACATGTCTCTGAGCCTTTCAAAAAGTAAGGATTACTTTGTACAACTTAGAACCATCAGTTCTTAGCACTGTGTTTTTTAAATTTCCTAATTTGAGTAGCTAATGAATGCATGCATTTAGGGGAATCAAAGAATTTTAAATAATTAAAACCTCACTAGGAAGATACATTTTGGGGCTAAAATATCATGTGGTGAATCCCAAAGCCATTTATAGTCAGCTTTTGCAACATTCACTGCTCTAAGTTACACTCTAACTTGCTCCAACTCTATTTCACATTGAGAAGAAAATACATTTTAGTTTATTTCAGAAGAGCCAAGAAATGCATTATAAAGGAGCAGTGTAGAAGCATTTACTGAAGATTTATAATAGTTATTAAAATTTTGGCAATTCCTGAGGTAGTTTTTACACGTTTCTTGTTAGATTTAAGAAAACAGCAGCCCAGGATGTCTCCGTTACTTGCCCAAGGTCACACAGTAAGTAAATGGCAAACAATATCTCCATTTCTCCAAAGACTCTCCATATATCACATTAACTATTATAGAACAGCAGAGGGGCAGAAATGACTTTTTCTAAGCCGTGGGAGTATTTTGTGTCACTCTCTTTGAAAAATATTCAGCCATGTATTTTCAACCCAGAGTCATAAGGAATAAAGATAAGCCTCTAAAATAGCGCTGAATTGCAGAAGAACATGAAATTTCTTATGCACAATTCCCAGCTCTATCAATCATGAGTTGTGTAACATTATATAGGTCATGTTAACCTCTCTAAGCTACCAAACTTTCATCTGTAAAATGGAGATTAAAAAATCACATCTATAGTGTTGTTATGAAGATTAAGTAAAACAATATTTTAACGTGCTAGGGGCTGGTACATAGAAATATTCCTTGGGCATGATACATGCCCTTTTTTACTTTTTAAACTATTCCTCTGACCCCTAAATACATATTCGATCATTGAACAAAAGTAAAGACGCAGACCTCTTAGAGAACGGACTTGAGGTTATGGGGAGGGGGAAGGGTGAGCTGTGACAGGGCGAGAGAGAGTCATGGGCATATACACACTAACAAACGCAGTAAGGTAGATAGCTAGTGGGAAGCAGCCGCATGGCACAGGGATATTGGCTCGGTGCTTTGTGACAGCCTGGAGGGGTGGGATGGGGAGGGTGGGAGGGAGGGAGACGCAACAGGGAAGACATATGGGAACATATGTTTATGTATGACTGATTCACTTTGTTATAAAGCAGAAACTAACACACCATTGTAAAGCAATTATACCCCAATAAAGATGTTAAAAAAAAAAAAAAGTTAATACAGTATTTGTTATGTGTCAGACACCATATCTAGAATCTTGCTATACTATGATCTACAAAAAGACAGGCTCTTACCTCTCATCCTTTAGAAAACAGAGACTGTAGCAAATCAAAATACTGATGACATATTTAGAGAGTGAGGATCTAGG
Source organism: Pseudorca crassidens (assembly GCF_039906515.1). Taxonomy (NCBI): domain Eukaryota; kingdom Metazoa; phylum Chordata; class Mammalia; order Artiodactyla; family Delphinidae; genus Pseudorca; species Pseudorca crassidens. Next base: position 125,803,472 of record NC_090300.1, on the reverse strand, counting down.
GCATCATGGTGAGAAACAATACAAAGTGAGGTAAAGAAAGACACAAACAAATGTTTACTGATGCGTACCTTTGGCAGGTGGCTCCACAAGTATAGTACCAGGTAGACTATACAGCATCAGTACTGTGCTGCTTGGCCTACAGGAAGAACATCTCTGGACAGGCTGCAAGGTAAACTCAGGTCTCAGAGTGGTCAATCAAAGAAAAGTAGGAAAGGAATTATGTGCCAATTTCTTTTTTACCTACTGTTTCCTATTGGTCAGAGTTGATCCCGCAGGGAAATACCTCACATCCATTCTAAAATGCACTACCTAGTGACTGGGCATCCCTTCTGGGATCCCAGATCCCCCTGCTTGTGCTATGGTGTTTCATCTAAATGTATCAGGTGAGCTAGAAGGCAGAAATTCCGTGATTTCACTGGTCAACCCACTCTGTTGAAATGGCCAGAGGGAATGGCTCAGAACCTTCATGACAAATGAATTGCTGGCCCTCAGAAATGGCAGCATCTTAACAGGAGGTGAAAACAAGCTATCAAAACTTTGTATCACTGGCACCAAAAGAGAAACATGTTTAGGAAAGGAAAAAATGCTTAGGAAATGAGAAAACGTGTCCATTACAGCCAGAGAAGCTTCCATTGGATTGAATAACATGAACAACCTAGTTAATATATGAAAAAGCATATTGTTTGGAGGAGAGCCCAAAAGACAGATTAGAGCAAAAAGGAAGCAAAAGCAGTCTCTCTCTATCCAACATTCAATGCCAGGCAAGACATGCAAGAAACTACATGATATGCTAAAGGACTGTAGGGCTAGGCTCAGAAAATAGAAATGGTATTTTGATATATCAGAAATACTGAGGCTTCTCCTGAGGGGCTGAAAATACATTGCCTTTGGCCAAGAAAAAGTTGCAATGGAAGCCATTAATTTCAGGATATGTAGGATACAACAAAATTTAGAGTAGTAATACTAGAGACATATGAACAGGATTTTTGGTAGAAATCATAAAGATGTTAAAAACCTGAAAGAAAATAAGATATATATCTATATCTTTATATATACATAATCTCACAAGTCATGAGAGGAAGACCACTGCCAGGAAGGAGATTAAGCAGCAGTCAAAAATATGAGAATCAGACCTATACTGGGAAATAAAGACATATATACAACTAAAAATAAAACTGTATTAATTTAAGTATGGATGTTAAATTTTCAATGTTAGAATTAAAATATTGAAATTCACTGTCTATCTTTCCAAGTAGTAGAGAGGAAATATATGCTTAATAAAAGCAATCAATACAATAAAAGGAGAAGAATAAATAATAAGAGGAATAAATAAAAGGCAGGAAAAATAGAGCACATAATTTGAGAATGGAGATATATTTAGATATCTAGATATGAAAAATGTATTAAATTGATTAAATTTATGTGTATATATATGTGTGTATATATATACACATACATATACAAGTGTTTTACTAATCACAGTAATTATAAATGGATTAGATTTTTTGTTAGAATACAGAAATTATCAGATTATATAAAAAAAACTAGTGATATTTACCAAGGACATACATAAAAGAGAAGAAAAAGTATGATGCAGACAAAACATAGAACTGGTAAATGAAATCCAGCAATGATATATATCAGGGCTTCCCTGGTGGCGCAGTGGTTGACAGTCCGCCTGCCGATGCAGGGAACACGGGTTCGTGCCCCAGTCCGGGAAGATCCCACCTGCCTCGGAGCGGCTGGGCCCGTGAGACATGGCCGCTGAGCCTGCGCGTCCGGAGCCTGTGCTCTGCAACGGGGGAGGCCACAACAGTGAGAGGCCCGTGTACCGCAAAAAAAATAATAATAAAAAATAAATAAATAAAATAAAATAAAAATGATATATATCAGACAAAATTAATGTTATTGTAAAAAACATTATTAGGAAAAAAGAAAGCCTCTATTAATTAATGACTTCAACATTCAAAATAAAGTTAAAAAGCCAGGTAAAGAAAGTAAATTCTAAAAAACGTGTAAGGATTAGAAGAGGTTAAGCAAAAAATATTATTACGTACATAGTATCTACAGTAAATTTTTAGAATTAATGTGTGCAACCATGTTGCTATATGTAATATTTTTAAAAATCAACTGAATTCTTCTTTCTCAGTGGCAAATATTAAGAAATCATAGTTAGTAGATACCATCTGCAATGGCAACAATATATAGTGCATCTTCGAATAAATCTAAAAAGGATGTTCAAAAACTCAATAAAAAATATTATAAAGCTTTACTGAAGTAATTTAAAGACCACCTGAATTAGTTGGAAGATGAACAATTTGATCCTGTCCAACCATATATTAAGGCTGATTTTAAATATGTAATAATTAAAATCCTGAAGCAGAGACATAATAATACATGCAGAGTCCAGTAGAACAAAACAGAGACCCTATTATTTGACAAAGCACACTTAGTGATATGAGAGAATGGTCATTCTATATTGTTAAAGAGAAAGAAAAAATTGAAATGTTGCATGATAACATGGCCACCATGATCCTAACTACACTGAAAAAATATATAACCAAAGGAAAGTAATAGTATATTAGATGATGATGTGTCAATGTAAGTTTACCAATTGTAACAAATGTACCACTGGTGGCAGATGTTAGTAATGGTAGATGCTATACATGTGTGGAGGCAGGGGTATATGAGAATTCTGTGTACATTCCACTCAATTTTGTTGTGAACCTAAAACAGCTCTAAAAGATAAAATTTACTAAGTAAAGAAGAAAAGAAAAAGGAAATCAGAAAAAAAAAGGGTGGGGCAATGATAAAGCCTTCTATCCATTGCCTCTGTAAGAGATGGGAATATATTCTCCCACCTCTAGAGTTTCTTTCACTGGTTAATGCCAGTTAACATCATTTTAAGATTGTAAAAACAGAAGAAGTGAATGTTCTTGCCTATACTGCCAAGAAAGAGACATTATAACGATAACTAAGACATCTGCCAGTTTATGAATGCCTTTAAAATCTTTCCAGGAGTATTTGGATATTTTGATTGGCTATTATTTTCCATTTGTAAAACCTGCAAATAATTTGTTTGCTAAAATCATCTATTATACCTCAATTTTTATACAATTGACCTATTTAACTGGTATCTAATATTTTACATATTATTTAATATTTGGATTAAGCTATAAGATAAATTTCTGAACTCTTTCAATCTTTTAAAATGTAGTCCTATCAGGCAGAATGCAGGATAAGTAATAATATAATTAAATCCTTTTAAAAGAATGAATGCTTAGCTTGAGGAGTTTGAGTCTCCTGTGTTCAAATTCACACACACCCGTGCACATGCAAAAAGTTTTTTCATTGTTCTGGGAAATATTTAATTAACAAAAATAAAAAATGGAAGAAAAAAGGGATTGTTAACTGATAGAAAAACATTAAAGTTAACTGCTTCCAGTTGAAAACACTCTGTCTCTTATTTTACTGAAAATGAACAAAAATGCTTTGATCTGCAATAGCTATAATAAATAAAGTTACATAATGTGTGAAATCTATTATTAGCAAAGTAAAAAGCAGGTAACTATATCCAACTAAATACTGAAATAGTACACTATGAATTTTTGCAATTTTAATATCTGATAAATTTGATTCTTTTTCTACTCCTCTAATTTTATAAACAGAGAAACTCTTTAATCAAAACAAATTTCCCAATTCCTACTATGGGCTTTATTTTTATCTGTTTTTTAATTTCAGTTTTTCTTTGTGCTTTTTTACCTTATGGTTTATGTCCTTACATCTCATCCAATGTATTAATTTCTCATTTTTTGAATAAATTTTTAGCAAATATATTTCTTTTCAGTTTCTTTTTAAACTGCATCTATTTTTTCTATAGTATTTTATTGTTTCATAGCATGTTATTTGATGTTTCAATTTTACCACAATGAATTTTAATTATGCAATATATAACTTTTAGATAAGCTGGGGCATATAGGTGTTTATGACATTTTTAAATTTGGTTCTAAAAAATGAAGATAAAACAGTGTGAAAAAAGGTCTATTTTTCTAACCTGTTCTGTTACAATTTGAAGCCCATTCTTTGTTTGCTCTATGAGGCTTAGATCACAATTCTAATAATTAATACTTATTAAGCAACTTCAATACTTTGGGCACTGTTCTTAGTGCTTTGTACATACTTTCTATTTTATTTTTTATTGAGTTGGAAACATGTTCATAAATTAACCATCGCTCTCTACTTCCAACCACTTCAACATTTCTTATCCCTCTCTTACCCTCATTTTGAGGAGTTAGACTTTCTTCATTCATTGACTCAGCAAAGTGCTAACCAAAGAAGAATCACAGCCTTACCTTTTGTGCTAAAAGCTTAAGAGCAGGGTGTAATCACTAAATTTTGCAGATGCTAGTTATCAAAGAAAGGTTTTTCTATCACTCCCCCTCATTTCCTCATACCTCCCCACACTACTATTACTACTACTACTACTACACACACACACACACACACACACACACACACTTGATTCATTTGATTTTGAGAATGATAGCATGATGAAGAGGGAAATAAAAACAAAAATAAAACTTATACATGGAGGAACCTTTGAGAAGGTACCCAATGCTGCAGCCCACACTGTCCTGGTTGGCCATCAGTGAGGGAGAGGATTCTGATAGAGACGGGGTCCAAACTGCTGAGGAAACATCTAACCCTGATATCCAAGTGTTCAGATTCCAGAGTTCTCCTCAGTCAACCAGGGCTCAAGAGTCTCAAGTTAACTGAGGTACTTAAATCCACAGGCCAAAGAGAACTCAGTAGGCAACAGATTTTCTCTTGTGTCAAGGGCCACAGGAAGCTTGGACTGAGGGAGAGTAAGCCTGAAGAGAATGTCATGGCAGCGAACTGCTTGGTTCCAAAGTCAGAGTCTCACCCTGAAATGTGGAAGGTGCACTCAGCAGATGGCAACTTGTGTGGGTGACAACTGGACCCACGGTAATGTGCCCCCTGCACATAAACACACACAGTAGCCATGAAAGGGTCTGATTTTTCCAACTACTCTGATTTAGAATTTAAATGCTGGCTCAAGAAATGATGAAAGGAACATGATTTAAGTGAGAATTTGTCAGCCAGCGGAATGAGAAATTTAATTATATCCCAGTTATAGATAAACAAAGAATATTTTTTGCATATGTGCATTTGTAATTTGATACACATATTCAGACTGATGCAATCTTACCATCCACATTTGATGGATAAAGAGAACAAGGCCCAGTATGACATTAATTTTTCAAGGTCACATAGCTAGAAAGATCTACAGTCAGAATTGAAATGCTTGTAGGCTGATTCTGAACCCACACTTTAAAAAGAAATGTCTTCTGGGCTTCCATGGTGGCGCAGTGGTTGAGAGTCCGCCTGCTGATGCAGGGGACACGAGTTCGTGTCCCGGTTCGGGCAGATCCCACATGCCGCAGAGCAGCTAGGCCCGTGAGCCATGGCCGCTGAGCCTGCGCGTCCGGAGCCTGTGCTCTGCAATGGGAAAGGCCACGACAGTGAGAGGCCCGCGTACCGCAAAAAAAAAAAAAAGAGATGTCTTCACAGAAATTATTTTTTATAGTAAAAGTGGCTGAAAAGCTTTTTTTTGTTTTGGAGGGGAGGGGCATTCTGCCACCCCAACACTAAATGGGTGGATTATGTCAATAAATAGTCACATGAGATCTCTATCTCTATCTAGCTATCTAAAATTTGACGATTTTTGCTTAAATGCTTAATATATTTTCTCACTTTCTTTTTCATTAAAAAAGAAATGAAAAACTGTGTGATATTTTAAAAATTTGCTTTTCAGGTTTATTAAAAATTAATTTATTATCAAATTAAAATAAATAAACTGACATCCTCTTTGTCCAAAATACTGTGTAACTGAGGCACACAGTCCCTGATCTTGAAGAATAAATGTGGACACAGATGTCTTAATGTTAATATCACATAGTTACTCAAAAGTGTGTCAAAAGAAGGTACAGTAAATGCACATGGCTGTGGTTCTCATCAGGAGTGAATGTTTCTATTTCAGAAGATCGATGAAGGAGATTCCATTTGAGCCTAATCATGAGACTATATAGAAGAATATCCATAAGCAGAAACACAAAATAGTAAGAACAATCTAGTTTGGGGAGAATATATCAAAGCCCAAAGGCCAAATGACACAAGAATTTAGAATATCTGTTACATAAAGTAGGTAGTGAAAGTAGAAGCTTGAAATATCATTGGAATATTGATCAGAGAGGACCTGACATAAAATATTAAGGAGTTTGAACTTTATTCTTAAGGAATTAAATTATATGACCTAAAATATAAGATACACAGATATTTAAGATCTCTGCGCATGTGCACTCCACAGCCCAAAATGGTGTGTGTCATTCACATAGGCTCCAATATAAGTTATACCCCCTACAGTTGGGCCAAATGGTGGCTCTGAAGACACATTAGTTTGCAGAATAAAGGATACATCGAAATATCAGTGGCAATGGAAAATGAGACAAAGTTTAGCCCCGTGGATATGTGAGATCGTGGTTGTAGAAATATTTCAATTAGACAACCAAAGAAGAATGCTCTGGTTATCAATGGATTGCTCTTGTCTCCAGATGAACTTTACCTGTTCTGCAATAAAGGAGATTTCTGGCAAGCACAATAGTAAGCTTTGTCAGTAGAGAGCACTGGAGGGACATTACGGTAGTAAGGAGCTTCTCTTCCCAGGTCTATTTTTTCTTCTCTTCCCAGCTCCTCTTCCCAGACCATTTTTCTTTCTTATTGCTGAGATTGTGCAGCTGTACAAGGATTCTGCTTGAGCCCAGAGCATGTAGTTTCTCAGCAAGGTTGCAGCCCCTGCCCAGGTCTGGTGACCACCTTTCTGTTGCCCTTCGGAAATAGACACTCAAGACTTCAAGTTGCCCTGGCAGGACAGGTTCACAAAGCTGCGACTCCCCTTCTACCGTTGCTTGCTAGTATGAATGTAAAATATTTATTGCTTGCCCTATCAGTAAACAAAGGATGCTGCAGCCACCAAGCCATCACTTTATGGTGAGCCCTGAGGGAACTCAGGAGGGAGGCAGGATGGCCTGCCCCCACCCCCCAACTAGCAGTCAGCTGCTTCAGGCACCCCCAACTGTACACTCGGAGTAGACTTAGGATGAGAAGCACAGGATACTGGCCCCAGATGGCTGAGGTGCATAGCAAAGGAATGATTTCAATGAATCCAGACGTTGCATCTTCCCATACATAGAAAAGCGTTAAATTATTTAACTTGAGATATCCGGTTTTCTTTATTTCTTCATTTATTTATTTTTAAAGGGTGACTTTATTTATTTGCTTGTTTATTTATTTTCAGGACATTATTTTACTTTTTTAATTAATTAATTAATTTTTGACTGCGTTGGATCTTTGCTGCACGTGGGCTTTCTCTAGTTGCAGCAAGCAGGGGCTACTCTTCATTGTGGTGCACAGGCTTCTCATTGTGGTGGCTTCTCTTGTTGCGGAGCATGGGCTCTAGGCGCGTGGGCTCAGTAGTTGTGGCTCGTGGGCTCTAGAGTGCAGGCTCAGTAGTTGTGGTGCACGGACTTAGTTGCTCTGCGGCATGTGGGATCTTCCCGGACCAGGGCTCAAAACCCTGTCCCCTGCATTGGCAGGCGGATTCTTAACCACTGCGCCACCGGGAAAGTCCTGGTTTTCTTTAATTAACAGTAATATTTTGATATTCCAACCACCTGGTCTTTGTTGCAAAAACTGTATCTCCTGGCTCCCCGCCTTGTCTCTTCGGAGCAGTCTCTCAGATCTATCTGAGATGCTGTGTCCCAGGGTTAAGTCCTCAGTTTTGTCTGCCGAATAAAACATAACTCTCAACTTTTAGGTTGTGCATTCTTTTTCAGTTGACACTAGCTTCTCTCAGCCTGCACCCTCGAGGATAAGAGGGTAATTTATGCAACCCTACTAAGAGCACCCTAGGCTTCTGATGTCCCAAACAACTCTGCACACCCTCCTCTCGACCCACCTGCACAGTGGATGGAGTCTTTCCATCCTCTCTGGCTGGGGCAGCCCAGTGTGTTTTTCCACTATCCAATGGGCTGCACCCACAGCTTCTGCCAAGGAGACTTGGAGCCCAGCCTTGGGGCGGGGGCACACTTGTCCAAATTTGTCCTTTCTTCCTCATGTACTTTAAAATTCTGTTTATATTTTGATCATGTCTTTGCTTATTGTTAACAATTATTTATATTAAATTTCTCCTGTTCAAATTAAATTGTAGTTTCTGTCTCCTGATTGGATATGAACTGATACCGGAGGATAAAATAAAGGAGGAGGAAAGAAGAACTGGATGTAATTATAATGACTATGTGTTTGTTGCAATTTGACAAAGTAATAATGGAGATAATTTCTGGGAAGATGGTTAGGGAAAGCAGAGAAATATTGCTAAAATTCTTATTTCATTGCTTAATAAAGAAGCTGCTTCATAAATACTTGAATGCCCAAATAACTAAGTTAATGAGATATATCATGACACAGTCACTGTGTCCTTGTTCCACCCCTTACTTTATAGTTTGAAGTTGTTAAATGTATGCAGAAACTATTACAATTTTACATTAATCATATTTACAATGCATTTGTGTTTAAGTAGGTTTTAATTTGTTTACCATGAAAATATAACTCTCTAGTATGGCGTGTTTCTAACAGCTTCTCAATTACATGTTAAATATATGTTTAAATTAGCTAGTCAGTATATCTTCTATCGTTGAAGCTACAGAGGGTTTCCTGACAAAAATTTGCTCTTTGATCCCTGTCTTGCTAAATTTTATTGAATATCCCCTTCTTTTATATTGTTCTTTCTTCAGACAGAGGACAATGTAATTGCTTGGGTATGAACTTATTTATTACGTTATGTTTCTAGATCACATCAATTAGAAAATGGTGTTTCTTAATATCTTCAACGATCTATTTACAAATTATTCCTTTGGTAAAATAATTGTTACAGATGGTTGATTCTACTTATTGTATATCTTCATTTTATTTATAATGTGTATATTAGTTTCCTAAGGCTGCTATAACAAATTCCCAGAAACTGGATGGCTTTAAACAACAGAATTTAATTCTCTCACAATTGTGGAGTTCTGGCGTCTGAAATCATGGCTATCGTTCCTCTGAAGGCTCTAGGGGAAAATCCTTTCTTGCCTCTTCCAGCATCTGATGGCTCTTGATATTCCTTGTTCTTTTTTTTTCTTTTTTTTTTTCTTTCTTTCTTTCTTTCTTTTTTTTTTTTTTTTTTTTTTTGCGGTATGCGGGCCTCTCACTGTTGTGGCCTCCCCCGTTGCGGAGCACAGGCTCCGGACGCGCAGGCTCAGCGGCCATGGCTCACGGGCCTAGCCGCTCCGCGGCATGTGGGATCTTCCCGGACTGGGGCACGAACCCATGTCCCCTGCATCGGCAGGTGGACTCTCAACCACTGCACCACCAGGGAAGCCCATATTTCTTGTTCTTTGATTGTAGCAACATAATTCCATCTCTGCTGTCTTCATATGTCATTTTTCCCCGTGTGTATGTGTTCTCTTCTTGTAAGGACACAAGTCATTGGGTTTAGGACCTATCTCAATTCCATATGACCTCATCTTAGCAAATTATATCTGCAAAGATCCCATTTCCAAATAATTTCCAATCTCACATTCTGAGATTCCTGGAGCATGAATTTTTGAGGTACATTATTCAACCCACTACTCTAGGGATATTAATTTTAAGGTTAAGGAAATTATCTAGGGTGGCTTCTGAAAAACAGAAATAACTTAGAGATCCATTTCAGTTCTTCTTAGTCCACTTTTATATTTGAAATATAGTACATACTTTTTATACTATAGACTTAAAATGGAGAGATAAATGAATATATCTGGAGATAGTAAACAGCATGTGCCTAAGTTCCAAACTCCTCTTCTGCTACACATTCTTTTAATAGGAATGTTGCTTTCTTTAAACCATTTTATTGACCTTGATAGAGGTGGGCTAAATCCCTGCCAAGATTCCCGTAAGAGTCAGGATATATTATCCTGAAAAATAAATAAATACTCCAGGTTGTTAGACAATGATGCATATAAGGATAAAAATCTAAAAGGAAACGTAGATGAGAATTTCAAAGCAGAGTTCATTGATAATGGTATTATTTAAACAGAAGAAGAGAGGGAATTATCATAAAATGATAGCCAGAGATGAGCTTTCTGGAGAGAGAAATAGTCAGTGTAAATGTCCTGAGATGGGTGTTGCCTGATGTGTTTCTAGGATAGCAAATAGGTCAGTGTGACTGCAAGAAAGTGAGCAAGGAAGAGCTGCAGGAGATGACAGCACAGAGTTACAAGGTGGTGTGGGATCCTGGGGCATTTCTAGACCATAGTAAGGACTTTTCCCTTTAGTCTGAGTAAGATCAGACACCTGGAGGGTTTTGCCAAGAAGAGTGAGATTATGTAATGCAACATTGCAAGAGCTGCTGTGTTGCAAGTAGTCTTGGTGGTGGGGGGCGGGGGGGACAAAGTGGAAGCAATAATATTAAATTGAAAAGAGAGAGTTTATTGCAATAATCCAGGTGAGAGATGCCTGTGGTTTTGACCACGGTGTGAGGAGTAGAGGTAGTGAGGTTTAGCAAGCACTTTAAAATATCTTTACACATCCACTTACGAAAACTCGGTGATTTTGTAACTCATACACATTTACATAAGTAAACTGCCTCTTCAAATTCAGCAATGACATGAACATTGTGAAAGGCAATGTTCAAATCTCGTTTTCCATCTCACAGGATACACTCCCTGATTAAAGGTAGATTATCCATACACAGTAGTAGAGAAGTCTACGGATACAAAAGGTTGGGGGGAAGGCAACCAGGAATTCTGTTTCCATGTCTAACCTGAGATATCTACAGGCCACCTAGATGGACATATTGTACAGATAGTTAAATATATGAATACACAGTATAGGAGGAAATTCAAGCTAGAGAAATAAACTTTGAAGAGATATTGTTGGTACTGTTAGCAAAGAGGTAAAATGAGATTAATAAGGGAGTGAGTGTATCTGAAGAATCAAAGGGGGCATTTGATGTTAAGAAGTCAGAAAGAAGAGGAAGAAGGTGGGGGACCTCCCTGGCGGTCCAGTGGCTAAGACTCTGCACTTCCAATGCATGGGGCACAGGTTCGATCCCTGGTTGGAGAACTAAGATCCCGCATGATGCGCAGCGTGGCAAAAAAAAAGAAAAAAAAAGAACAGGAAGGAAAAAGCAACAAATGGAATGAAAAGGGGTTGCAGCAAGTGAAGAAGAAAAAAAAAAGGACAAAAGAAAAAAAAAAGAGTCCAAAAGCCAAATAAAGGCAGTGTTTCAAAGACATGGGAGTAAAGCATGAGCTGTGGTCAATATGGCTGCTGGGTCAAGTGAAATGAAGACTGTGAACTGACCAATGGCTTTAGCAATGTGGAGGTCTTTGGTGATTTTGACCAGAGGTATTCTATTTAAGTAAACTTGGACAAATCACAAAATCTCTGCACTTCTCTGGACGTACAATGGTAAAATTAAGTGACCCATGTACCTTATTTGCCTGTGGCTCATATAGAAGAAAACATGTCAGAAGTGTCTTAAAATTGGTAAAAGTTTGTACAAACGTAAACCATTATGCTTTTTGTTATGAATAACTGACATTCCGCGCATGTCCTCTCTTTGTTAACTAACTCAAACAACCATTTGCTATGCTTTTTGGTTTGGGTTTCACTTCTTTTTATTTAGATGCTTTTACTCTATGTCTTAAAATATAAATATATGATTTCTGTGAGGTAATAAGTGTTGGAAACTCTTTACTAACACTTTTTCTTTGAACCATGCAATTTATGTTTCTGTTAAATCTCGATTGCACTTAGGTTTAATCTCATTTTTATAGAATCTACACACATCAAAAAAAAGTATTCAATACAAGGCAGTGAACAAACCATTTTTTAAAAAGTAATATGGCCTTGCATCATCTCATAAGTGCAGATGTGGAGTGTACGTATTTAGTGCAATATTTATTTTGTTTGAAAACACGGTATTATATAAAATGTGTGAGGATCTTATTTTGCTGCTGTTACTAAACTGTGGTTAGAGGACCTTTAAATCTTTCTATGTCAAATCTTCATCTATGAAATTAATACATTAGTTTAGATGTTCCTCTAAATTCCTTTCAACCTCTTAATTTCTGTGGTTCATTTCTCAGAATAATGTCCAAAGATACTTGCTTCCATATTTCTAGGTACTGCCTTTCTTGCAGGTTTCCTAGACATCTCATTTTATCTCATTATAAATAACTCTTCAGTTGAAATATGCCACTCTTTTTCCATAAAATTCTTAAATGTGTCTTTTAATTTCATTTAAATTTAATAGAAAATAACAGCCCAGACTGTAGGTATTCATTGCACATGTTGGAGAAAATAATTGTTATTAAAGGATTGACACTAAAAAATTTTATACAAAATCCAGGTATTTCATTGACCTCCCTTTAGGATCCACTTCTGAAAACAATATTACTGAGATGTTAGTCATAAGTCATAATATATCAAAAGTATACAGGAATATGAGTTAATGTCTATACTTTATGTAATTTCTAAAGCAATTATATTTCTATAGGCATTTCAAAAATTGATAAAGTATTTTTTAAATGTTTAAATATATTTGAGTCAACAATTATTATACACTTACTATCAGGTAAACTAGTTTTCCGGATGTTGCCGTAGAACAACTGTTGAATAAAACACACTCTGTCTTCAAGTAATTAATAATGCAAGGAAAGAGATAAGATTAAAATTATTTATTGTGATTCTAATCCATGTTAGGTATTACGCTAGGGCCTGGGGGCATGACAGTGAATAAGATAGTATTTCTTTTTGGAGTTTATAGTCTAATGTGGAGAAATAAATGAGTAAGTACACAATTAAAATAACATCTGATAAGTGTTATGGTGTTAATGAAAAGAGTACAATGGGAATTCAAGGAAAAGCCACTTAATTCAACTGTATGGATACAAGGAAAGGGTCCTAAGTGAGTATGACATTCGATCCCAAACCTGAAGAAATAGCAAAGGACGAAAGAGTTAAAACCAGGAAATAATATGGAGACAAGCTTAAATTAAGTAAAAGCAAGGCATATTTGGAGAAGTAATGTGTTTCACCAGATTTTAAAGGTGGCATGTGTTCTGGACTGAATTGTGTCCCCCGCAAATCCATATCCTGAAGTCCTAACCCCCAGTAACTCAGAATGTGATTGAATGTGGAGACAATGTGTTTGCAGAGGTAATTAAGGTTTAATATGTTCATTGGGGTGGGTCCTAATCTTATACAGCCAGTGTCCTTATATGAAAAGGAGATCGGGACATAGACACTACAAGAGAAAAGACCATGTGAAAACATAGGTGGAAGGAGGCCATTTACAAACCAAGAAGAGAAGCCCTAGGAGAAATCAACTGTGCCAACATCTTGGACTTGGACTTCCAGCCTCCAGAACTGTGAGAAAGTAAATTTCTTTTTCTCAAATAAATTAAACACATAGTCTGTGGCCCTTTGTTACAGTAGCTCTAGCATATTGCAACAAGGTTAAAAATATGTTAGGCATACCATAAGGAATGTTGAAGCTATTTCACAGACTCTGGGCTTTATTGTGAAGTATTTGTAAAAGTTTTGCATTGCTTTCATCAGTGGAGTAATGATTTTAAAATGTCACCTTACCTGCAATCCTTAATGAATTGGCAGGAGACATGACTGAATTTGGAATGATATATAGGAGGATGATGTACAGGTTTCCAGGTAAGAAATGATGATAGTCTTAATTAGAATAGATAAAGTGAGGAAGGTAAAGGAAAGTGAAGTGCCTCAAGGGATATTTGAGAGGTAGAATTGTGAGGATTTCATTGACCGTGTGTGAATATTGTGGAAAGAGCCAAGGATGCCACTCACTACTAAAAGATGGAACACTGGTTTGATAGAGATGCCATTCACTGAGTAGAGGATTGTAAAATGCTGACATGTGCAACTAACCTCCCTTTCAGGATGGAGGCACTTATTACCTTAGGTCCTGGGAGGACTGATAGCTGATGTCTCATCTGAGTTGCTTCCAGGAACTGCCCTCAGCTGAAGGAGCATCCTTTCTCAAAGGTATCCTTTTTGCTAGGGAGTAACCCATATCCAATGACTGGTTACTGCAGTGATATAAAACTTAGGCTGCTTCCCCTCAAAGAAGGAAATGCTGAAAGACTAGGGAAGCTTCAGAGACCCCAGAGTATCCGCTATGGCTTATATTCCAACTATATCATTCTTAAATTCAAATGCTCCCATTACCCAATTCTGCTTCCCTCGCTCTTTTATAGGTGTTGTTCCTTAGACACTGTTTAGTAAACCTCCCCCCATACATTTTTCTCTATTTTATATTTCCAATTGACTTAATATAGTTAAGTCAGAAGTCATCCCAGGAAGCAGGTTTTAAAATAAGATTTTTGGACCAGGATCATTCACTTCATGGCTAATTGGCAATGAGGACCAGCATATTAGTGGTATGTGTAATAACAGTGATAGCCCCTGGATACAGTATTGGTACAGTTTGACTACTGATGGGATACTAATGGAAAGAAATGAGCTGAATAGTACAATGGCTCAGAGATTTGAAAGCTGTGGTGGGAACTGACGACCATGAGGACTGTGGAATCAGTTGGCTAAAACTAAGTGCTACCGGGCTTCCCTGGTGGCGCAGTGGTTGAGAGTCCGCTTGCCGATGCAGCGGACACGGGTTCGTGCCCCGGTCCGGGTGAATCTCACATGCTGCGGAGCGGCTGGGCCCATGAGCTACGGCCGCTGAGCCTGCGCGTCGGGAGCCTGTGCTCTGCTGCTCTGCAACGGGAGAGGCCACAGCAGTGAGAGGCCCGCGTACCGCAAAAAAAAAAAAAAACAAAAACAAAGAAAACTCAGCAGCTGACTATGCCTTACAGGAGAACGTGTGAGGTACTCTATTATTAGTGAAGGTAACAACAATCTTGTTGAGAAGCTCAATGGTGGCTGTCTTCTCTAGAACATGAGTAACTACGTGGTATATTGTTACAGAATCAATCTCCTTAATAGCAATAGGGATGATAGAATCTCAAAATAATAGAGGTCAGATGGCTATGTTTAAATACAATGTTAATACATTCTTTTCTATCCCTGGCAGGAGTAAGGATCAGAATCAGCTATTATTTATGTGACACAAACATTCAATTCTCTAGTTCTCTGACATCAGCAGTGAAAATGAATGGGTTTTTTTTTTTTTTTTTGGTTCAAGGACCTGGAGATAAATTTTCAAAAAGAGTGGGGAAAAAGATCAAGGATTAAGAAGTTTCAAGAAATAGAATGTGGATGGAACTATGGCAGTGGCCACAATGTATGAAGACCTTTGAAATGCAAATTAGCCACTGGAGAGCATACTCTATAGAAGAGGCTTTAGCTCACCTAGTAAACAGAATAGCATAGTCATTTGACATCAGAAATCTTCTATCATTGATTGTAGGCACAGTGATTCATAACAGAGTGGCCAGTGTGGCAGAGATCATGGCTATGCATAGCCACAACAGCATGGGCTCCTACCCTCCAAGCCTGATGTGCAAATATCCAATAAAACAGTGCTGAACCCCCAGAGCCTATTGTCACATTTATTATGTAATACTACTTCCAACCTGAAAGGACAGTGATATACATTTCAGCTAAGGGTTTGTCTTGCCTGCCTATAGGCCTTCGGCCAGCAGATAATTTAGAGACTTGCAGACCTGTAATCCCACATAAGATTGCTTCAGACCATGGAGCTCAGCCCACTTTCTAGCAAAGAAGAATGCCAGTGAGCTCATGACCATGGGATCTACGGGTTATACTGCACACCAGACCACCCAGAAGCTGCTATCCTGATGAGCAAAAAAAAAACAGATTTTGAAGGTGAGATGCCATTTTGAAAATGATACTCTGAAGTGATGGGGTTTCATGCTTCCATACTCCAGGATGCAGCAAACATCCTAAAGCAATTATCATTTTATGGTGCTGGGTCCCCAGTAGGTAAAAAATGTTGATACAGGAATCAAAGAATGAAAATAGAAGTGTTCCACTTACTGTCATTCCCCAAATGGGGAATTCATGCTTCTTGTCTTCACAGCATTAGGCTCTGTGGGTCTAGAGTCCCTGGTTGCTTGAGAAGAACACTTCCACCAGGGAAAAGAGTAACAGTACCAGTGAACTTTAATTTATGGCTGCCACCTGGTGATGGCACCTCTTTATGTCACAGAATAGTGTCATCATACTAACAGGGGAGGAGGTAAAGTCGATGTTACACAGTGGGGACAAGGACGGATTCACTTGGCAATCATTTGGGGTCTCTCTTGTTACCCCCCTGTACAATTTTGATTGCAAATGGACAAATGCAGCAGTCAAGGTCTGAGCAGGACATGGTGAAAATAGACCAGCCCAGATACTTTGGGGATGAATTTCTGAATCACCCCACTCTACAATCTCCTTAGGCTAACAGAGATACTAAAACAGAGTGTGGGGAATCTAGACTGGGTGGTAAGAGACAGAAATGTTAAGTGTTGCCATGAGAATTATAGCACCAGTGGGAGCTTCGTTTGTCCCCTTTTACCTTACTTTTCTAAATTACTTCAGAAAAGAGGCCAATCAGAATCTTAGGGAAACTATACCTAGCTGGAGTTGGATCATGTGTTGCAAATTTATGGTCAGTAACAGATTCTTTCTTAAGTTCCCCAGATCACCCTTCAGAAATGAGGCTGTCATTCTTCCAGCTACCAGGAATGTTGTCCGTTGCTGGCTCACAACTAAGCCTTTCATAAGGAATTGCTCTTGTCAAGTGCGAGCCCACATCTAGTGACTGGTGAATGCCACAGTACAAAGGTTCAATTCCCTTGCCTCAATTTGGGACGACCCTGAAGGGCCATTCTAGTCCAGAGCTCACTGTGTTATTGGCTAAAACCTATATTACAGGTGTGTTACAGTTCAACTCCTTTCTCTGCCAACCCCATTTCTTTACTCTACTACAGGAGATATTCTCCAGATACTTCCCTAGAAATTTCTTGCTGGCAAATTTTCATGCCAGAGTCTGTTTTCAGGGAACCTTAACTGAGAAAAGAATATACCAGTAAAAGCGAATTAGAAGAAACATATAAAGAACTTAGTTGACTTTTATGGTGTTCTGGAATCTTCAGAAGGCTGGTAGATACATGGACTTGGAGTTAATTAAGGTGATCTGGGCTGGTGATATATTTGGGAGATATCGACACTAGAGCTGGTACCTGAAGTCATGAGAATAAAGATCATTTAGTACAAGTGTTCAAGTAAAAAGAGAAGAAAGTCTCGGACCGAATCCTGATAAAACAACAAATTCAGTGGGTTGGCAAAGGGTTAGATTCCAGCAAAGTAAAAGTGGACACTGGGGAAGGAAGAAAGCCATTTAAGAAAAATGAGTCTCAATGAATACAAGTAATACTGAAAAGTCAACACACCTAAGGTATAAAAATGTACCTTTCACAAAAACATTAGCACTGATGCCCTGGACAAGAACAAAATTTATTAGTGGTGGCAGAAGCCAGGCTGCAATAGCTTAACCAACATGTGTGGTAAAGATTTGGAATCATGAACTTCAGACAAGGCGTCCAAGAGGTCTAACTGTGCAAGAGAAGAGAAAGATGACTGGAGTGTGATCTGGAATTGAAGTTTTTTTTTTTAATTTATTTTATTTTTCTGTAATGGGAAAAGTCTTCCCATATTCAAACCTATTTGTTCATCTTTTCCCGAGTATCTCTATCTTTTCATATATATATATATATGTGTGTGTGTGTGTGTGTATGTATATATATATATATATTTAATTTTAGTAATCCTATCCCTTGCAATTCATAAATAGAATTAAAAATTGTGTAGAAAGGGACAGAGAAAAATGAATTTGAAGAATGTACAAGAAGAATAAAGATAAACAGGATAGGAAAACAGGAGGCCAGGGCATATCGAAGGTAAGTGATGGAATTTTTGTAAATAAAAGTTTAAGAAGCAGTGTAAGATTTTTTGTTTGTTTACTTTGATTTTAGTTATGATCTCTGTTATTGGGTTTGTTCTTTTGTCCTCCTTGAATTGTACTTGTCCAGTGATGTGAAATGGCTCTTTCTCAGTGCTAATTCATAAGTTGCAAAGAGTATTGTTTATAATTCTTTTTACAATGATATAGGTCTATAAATTTCCAATTTTAAATAACTAAATATCAGTATTTCTGTGTCTCTTTTATTCTTTTACTGGAATAAACTATAAGAAATACCATTCAACATTTGTCACTGAAACCCAAAGGAAATATTCTTATCATCTTTGAACACATTTTTGGGGGGTAGTTTCAACAATTTATACTCTTGATCCTGGCCATTTTATTTCTTCTCTACTTACAACAGTGCAAATATAATGGAATATAGTGCTATAGGATTGAATTCTTAGGCTGAGCAGGGAATATATTCAGAATGTCATCATCTTCTACTGCAACTACTAGATGTATTCCACTTGGCACATAATATGCTCATGAAAATGATGACCCCCAAAGAGAAAATGAAACTTCCCTCCACACAGTGAAGAGAAAAAGGTAGGAAAAATATATACACAGTTTATTTTCGTTACACTAGGTAACTGTGTGGACATCTTCAATTCCCTAGCAATTGCTAGATTTGGTTTTCATTTCATTTTCTGAGAACATTCCTCTGCTCTATGTTAAATCATGACCTCCTGGGACATGACATGTTTGATGCATCATGTTTTAAAATAATAAAATATAACATGTCAAGGATTATTACACACCAAAAATCAAACAAAATAAAGGAGGTAAGCATAACAAGGTGCCCCTAAAGCTCCAGAGGACTTATTTATTTTTGTTTGAAATATGAGAGATTGGTTCAGTGCACTTCAACTTGGAAAAAGAGAAGACTACTAATGTCATTATTCCAGGCTCTGCTTCTACTTAAGGGTTACCTTGGACTGTACAATCACAATGAAAGTGAGAAAGGAGCAAAATATAAAAGAAAATGGCAAGCAATCTCACTATCAACAGATTTTCTCATAAGTCTTATAAAATCACAACTTGAGAACTGAACTGATCTAATATTCTATTGAATAAAGCTGTGCAGCTGAGATTTATAATCAATGTACCAACATATGTTTGTGTCAAAAATATTGTACATGCACTCAATAAAACTCTTGAGCATGTAATATATGTTTGAATATCTAGATGGAAGGATTAAACCTATCTTCTCAGGCTAGTGAGAAAAGGAGCTATGAAAACAGAACCAAAATTCATCAGTGATGCCTACATATCTGAGAGAGAGAGAGAGAGAGAGAGAGAAAGGGGGGGAATATTCCAAATTTTGATGGGAAGACTATATCCTCAGTCCATTTATTTCTTTGGAAAATCAATGCTGAAAGCTTACAGATTCACCCTAGTCTCAGTCTCATGTATTTTTCTCAACATTTGTCCCTGATTGAAACATTCTTCATCTTATACATTGATTCTGCGACAGACTTGAACCTGCCGATATAGGTAGTCTTTTTCTGTAGCAAGATCCTGACCTCTTTATTGGAGGAAACTGTTCAATCATCCATTTGTGCATTATTGCTTGGAAGTATTATACTTTACCCAAGGCTAGGTCAACTACTGCAAGTTGATTTTACCATAAGTCCATTCTTAAGTTCTTAGGGTTATCTTGCTTTACTGCTTAGAGTGAAGGATGCGCTAATAGATGTAGGGAAATTGACCTGTAGAGTACAGAGGAGAAATAAGTTCTGAATGCCATTATTTCTGATGGTTCATACTAAAATAAGACTTTCTTATATAGGAAGCTTCAAAAAAAATCATGGTGTCTGATCTGGGCTGGGATATTCAGTCAGGAGAATGTATAAAAGGCCATTCCAGGCAGAAAGACAAATATAAATAAAAGCATTGAGCCATGGAAGTTTATTCTGACTAGAAATAAAAAAAAGAAAAATCACTTAGAAGACACATAACTGCTGACTTGGGAGTCAGAGTAACACTTTTTCCCTCTCTGTCTGCCCTTCTTATTAAGGACAAAAATTTGTCAATTTATTCATATCTTGAATAAGCTCAATTGTGTGCCCATTACCATTCTGTAAGGAAGAGATTATGCCTACTTCAAAACACCCACATCTCAGAGGAGGAAAAGAAAGTATTAAAGATAATTATCATAAATGTGCTAAAGATAGTAACAGAGGTACTGTCCAAGAGCAAAGAAAATAATCAGTAACTAAAACAACAACAACAAAAAAATCAGTAACTAAACCAGCCTGAGAGCAGAATAGGGGGATTGGGGGAGGGAGTGGGCAAGGAAGTCTTCACAGTAGAGAAGAAAAAAATGCCTGATTTATTTAAGAAGATCAGTAGGAGATTGAAAAGAAAAGACGAAATGAGAAAGTCAATTTACTTACAGAAAATAACAAAGCTACAGAGAGGTAGGTGATACTAGGAGTGTAGTCTGGGTGCAGTGAAAATTTATGGAAGAGATGATGTCAACAGGTCATACCAGGAAGGCCCTGTGTTCCATGCTAAAGAGTTACACTTTGACCCAGTGCCATAAGAGCAGTTGTTGAAGGGTTTAAAAAGAAAAGGGGGCTTCCCTGGTGGTGCAGTGGTTGAGAGTCCGCCTGCCGATGCAGGGGACACGGGTTCGTGCCCCGGTCCGGGAAGATCCCACATGCCGCGGAGCGGCTGGGCCTGTGGGCCGTGGCTGCTGAGCCTGCGCGTCCGGAGCCTGTGCTCCGCAATGGGAGAAGCCACAACAGTGAGAGGCCCGCGTACCACAAAAAAAAAAAAAAAAAGGAAAGAAAAGGACACAGCCAGCTATGTATGTGAGACAGATCACTCCGTAGGTGTATGGATGATGGATTTGAGGTTGCACTATTAAAGGGAGGGAGACCAGGTTACAGTATTTAATTGACAGATGATGAGAAGACTAATTAAGGCATTATTATTAGGGATAGTGATTAGTGAGTGTACTTACCATAAAAAAATTATGAAGCAAATATTTTTGCCTTTGTGACGGAGCTGTAGGGGAGATGAGAGAAAGGAAACAAATCTGAATTTGCTTTCAGCTTTGTAGCCCTGGTAAATTTATGAACAGTGTTGTCAGCAAATAAGATAACATAAAAAGGAAGAGGAGAATTATCTTTTAACTTTCAGACTGAACAAGTTTATCTTTGTTGCATTTCAAAACACCACTAAAATGGCAAGAGGCATATAGGTCCATAAGAACCAAACAATGGAGAGACAAAAAAAAAAAAATTGAGGAAACAATGCCACTGCAACATTTAAGGGGAAGGGATGAACATTTTAGCAGAGCAGAGAAAGATGGACTCTAAGTGAGAAGAGGGATAATAACAGGGATAAAACTAGTCCAATTTGCTTGAATATTTTAAGTATGCAAAGTTTTTAGGGACTATGAGGGGCAGATGGAGGACTAGGGGCTGAAATTAGAAGGATTGGATGAACAGCTATATCTTTACCTCCCTCAGGACCCTAAAAGAATCAGAAGTTTATTCTCTAAAAATATTGAACCATAATGCTCCAGACTCCAGGATATCTGGCACAGGTGTGGGTAAGGTGGGGAAATGGATAGAAAAGAGAAGCATAAGTAGAAGTCTTCACTCTGTATCTTATGACCCCCTAAGTCCTTCCAGAATATTCCTGGGGTGTTTCTAGTATGCTCTCTGACATGTATAAACCCTGTCCCACCACTGGAGTTGGGAATTAATTTCTGGAAAAACTAGTAAGCCACAGAGGAAGTATTTGCCCATCAGAAAAGCCTATTCATTTTTTAATAACTTTAGAGTAAACTGATCAGCTAGAATCCACACTGCCCATTCCCTTTCTCACCCTATATTAATTTCCTGGGGATGTTGTAACAAATTACTACAAATCTGGTGGGTTAAAACAACAGAAATGTATTCTCTCAAAATTCAGGGCGGGGCCAGGGGGGGAGAAGTCTGTAATCAAGGAGTTGACAGGGCCACATTCCCTTGAAGGCTTTTGAGGAGAATCCTTTCTTGCCTCTTCCAACTTCTTGTAGCTCCAGGCATTCCTCCAGCATAGAAATCTCTGCCCCATCTTTACATGACCTTCTTCCTTGTTTGTCTATCTTCTTTCCTTTTCTTCTCTTATAAAGACACATGTCATTGAATTTAGGCCCACCTTAATTCAGGATGATCTCATCTTGAGATCCTTAATTACATGTGCAAAAAGACCTTTTTCCAAATAAGGCTGCATTCACGGGTTCTAGAGGTTATGATGTGAATATTTATTTCTGGGACCCACAATTCAACCCACTACGTATCCCATACTCCCAGAGCAGAATGTGTTCTTGTGATTCTTAAATGTGAACTGGTAGCCAAGGGATGCTTTGAAGCAGTGGAGAAGGAAAGGTTGATGTAGAAGTGAAAGAGAAAGAGGACATCATGAGGAGAAGAAACGAGATGAGGTCAAGGTCAATGTAGAGGATTTTTTCTTTGCTCTAGAGAAAGGATCAACTTGACATCCAACAATGGAGAAATGGTGATAGAAACTGATGGAAATTCATGATGGTCTATGGATAGAAAGTAGGAAAACATGTCTGCAGGCCTTGCTTTTCTTGGTGATGCAATGTGTCGGTAGGAAGCAAACACTGAGACAGAGTTAGGAATGAAAGTGATTTCTTGGGGGGTAATGCCTATAAAAGATAAATGGGGCTAGAAGCAGGACTGGACAGAGAGCCTCAAAACACATCACATACCTTTCAGTGTCTCAGCCAACACCACAAGAAGCTCTAGAGCCAAGTCAGAGTAGTCCATATTTGAGCAAACATGACCAGGCTGTAGTATACCCACCACACTTGGTCACTGATGGAAGGCTGCCCTGGAAGAGTGTGGCCTTGGTTCAGCTACTGAGGGAAATCATGAAGACACTGCCTCCTTCAGATGAATGCTAGTCCTTTCTTGGAGCAAAGTTCCTCCTTGGCTACTACAATTTGTAGAAAAAGATGTTTGCTGCAAGTAAGTGAGGGCAAGGATTTCACAGAGGAATTGCAAAGAATGGCTCACATAATAAATTCCAAAATGTCACAATATAAAAGATTGGAAGGTGAGTATTTGGAGACTCCAGAAATACGTGATTTCACAAAGAGACAATGACATGACTGATGAAAGAATACCAACAGCCATACAGAATATTTTCTTTAGAAACATAATAAATGAGCCTTTTGAGGGATGTTTATGTACCTTAGGAGATAACACTCTGTGTTTCCAGATGGTGATATGGTTTTGCAGATCCCCAAAATTTCCCATTATTTTTTAAAAATTTGGGTCATATCACCTTCAGGTAGTAAAGATTTTGCCCAGCATAAAAATCTCTTTCTGCCATCCTCACAAGTGATTTTTATCCTCTGCTGCCTAACCCTAACCAAAAACATACAGGACACACAGACACATACACACACACCCACTTGGACACAGCAACTAAATAACATCTGGCTCCTTGGAAACCATTAAGTATTGCAAAATAAATAAATGAAAAGAAAGAATAATCTCCCAAACTTTCTGAATTGTCTACTCTGAATTGGGTGAGGGGAAACTTGATTCATCAGGGAACATTCTTTGGTAGGCTCAGCCTTCAGGCTTGACTGAGGACCACTTCTGCAAGGGCAAAGTAAGCAGTAGGAGGAAAATATATGTGTAAATGGGAGGAGAGAAAAATAAAGAGACGTGGTGAAATTATCTCAAAACAGAAATAGAGTTACAGATGTAGAAAATAAACTTATGGTTATTGGGGGGTAAGGGGGGGGAGGAAAAATTGGAAGATTGGGATTGACATATACACACTACTATATATAAAATAAATTATTAGTAAGAACCTACTGAATAGCACAGGGAGCTCTACTCAATACTCTGTAATGGTCTACATGGGAAAAAGAATCTTAAAAAAAAGTAGATATATGTATGTGTATAAAAGATTCACTTTGCTGTACACCTGAAACTAACACCACATTGTAAATCAACTATACCCCAATAAAAATTATTAAAAAAAAAAGAGAAATGTGGTGAAAGAGGATGGCAGTGATGAAGACTGTGGCTGGATATGACTGCCTTCAAATGCCTTAATTTTACACAGTAACTTGGGTAAGGGAATATTTATGAACCAAAAGTTTATTTTCAAATCAGTTTGGTACTAAAAATAATTTTAATAGAAAACTTACATCTATGGGAAAATACTTGATTTTGGAATGGAAGATATTACAGAACTTTAGAACATAATTTCGTCACCTGCCAATCTACAGCTGCTCATTTGATATACAGCATGCCAGTATATGATGTTACACCACTACTGGTCTTTTCCTACTCACTCCTAATGGAAGATGTTTTCACATAGTGAGGGATGAGGAAGTCATTCTGGCTTATACCTAATTTGGTTTGAACTTCATGCTAACTAAACAGCCTGCCTTGTAGCCTGTCAACATAAATTGTATATCTGTTTAACCGCTAAAGTAAAATTAGTGTTGTCCACCATCCAATTATACAAAGGGTTAAGTTGCAACCCACTGCAGTCACCCACTGACCATGTGCCCTGAGGGGAATTGAGGGGAAAAGAAAATAAAACAGGATAAGGCTTTCTGTGACTTGAATAACACAGCCCATAGACAGTTAAGATGCACACCTCAGGAAGAATTTTAATGACCCAGATTCTTGTATCATCCCAAATAGAAAGTCACTAAAGTCATTAATTTGCCATGTCTGTTCTTTGTGATTAGCAATAATCTCTTACCAAGATGTACTGGTACTTGACTACATATATTTCCCAGCCGAAATATTCATATATAAGCTGGTTCTTCCCCTACCTCTTAGAAACAGTGCCCTCAGAGCTACTGCGAGGCTGTTTCCAGGGCTATAGTCCTCAGTTTGGCTGTAATAAAACTCTCTTCTATTCTTATTATAGATTGTTTATTGATTATTTGCATTGACAATCTGTAGGACTGTAAAAGAAAAGAAAAAATTATGCGGTTCAAGGGACAAAAGAAAAAGGAAAGGAAAGAAAATAAATTCCAGCTCTTTTCCTAGGCTAACCCACAAATTTCATTTACTTTTGTGTATGTACTCACCTCCCACTCTTCTGGAGGACCACAATGCCCACATGCTGGCCTGACCCCTGTGAGGGAGTCCCCAATCTCCCTCACCAACTTAAACTTGACCTACACTCCTACCCACCTTCGCCAAGATTTTCATAATCCTGGGTCATTTTCATGTTAAGAGCACTAAATTTTGGTACTAAACACTCATTAACATTTGTTATTGTTTTATATGCTGTTGTGTTTTCTTATACAATAAAGATATGCACACTTACACAAGAAGTGTAAGATTCTGTTTTCAAAGAAAGACTGAGGACTGAATAAACATACAATATCTTTACTGACTGAGGAAAGAAACACACTCTATATTCTCTATAATTTTATAGAAAATAATATACAGAGAAATAAAATTACACAGAATACTGTGGACAGCTAAATAAATTGTATACAAAGGTCACCAGAGATCACCAGGAATTTGAAAGTAAATATATTAAAATAGATATTGGGGACAATAACAAAAAAAACTCTGTAAATAAAACTGTAAAAGAAATTCTGAGTTCTCTGAACAAAAAAACTTTTGTTGTAAGTTCTACATATGAGTTTGCAACCAATTATGTCTATGGCTTGCAGTAAAGTCATAGTTCTTCACAGGTGTTAAATGTTGAAAAGCACAAAGTTCTGTTGACAATGCGAATATAGTAAACCAATTATGAAAATGACAAAAATGCCTTAAGGTGAAAACAGTGTGTTAAAAAGAGCAGCTTTTATATTTTTGCTATTGTAAAATGTTCAGATAGCAGTTGAATGTAAGGGAAAATAAATCCTGTATACTAGAAACCTTTATAAAAATTCTCACCTACAACTAAAGCAATTGACTGTGGCTTAATGTTGTTTATAAAAATATTTGTGTGTACATATTAATTCACATAATCATATATGTACATATATATATATTTATACATGTATTAGTTCACACAATTAGTTTTCCTTACATGAAAGAGAAAAAAATTGAAACTAATAAAATAGTTGTAACATGCTTTTGAGCAAAAAAAAGTGTTTACCTACAAAAAAGAATGAAAAGTTTGTTGTATTAATTACTATACAAGATCAAGACATATGTGCTAATGTCACTATTTAAAAATTACTCCATTTTATCCCAGTTTATGACTCCCACTACACCTGTATGGCAATGTTTCAAAATGGAAATGATTCTTAAGAGATAGAAGTGAGCATCTTCCTCGAGAATGTGAATGAGTTGCCACACAGACACACAAACAGAATCTGAAGGGGGTGATTGACTAAAGTGATAATTATTGGTCTTTAATACCTGTCTTTTTGAGTCTTCAAATTGTGTAAAATTACTCCTGATGCATGCAAGTAAGAAGTAAGGGTTAACTTGTCCAATGCTACACCCCTGCAAGAGAGACTCTTAGAGAGGGTGCTAGTCACCCCCAAATCCACTGCTTAATGGAAAAAATTAAGGTCAACCTCAAAGCGGACCCCAGTCCCAGTTCACCCAAGAACAACAATGTCACGAGTCTGCCACATAATACAACTGCAGTTGCATGTCTTGTGCCCCAAACCTCAAACACATCCTCCCAGAAAAGGGAGTTTTCCCCTCCAAACCTCAGTTCCCACCTACACTGAGCTGGCAATAGGGCTCCCTGGATTCACGGTACTGAACCATCATGTTATTTTGTATGTGATCCCTGCTATCACCAAAGGAGAGGCTCTCTGGTTCTTTCCGAAAGCCCCACAACCCGAAGGCTGCAGTCTATTTCCCCAAGTCTCGCTTCAGGTCATGTGAGCTCACTTCAGATATCAATCAGTTGTCCCAGAATGCAACAGGGCAATGGGGACTGCATGCCTGTCATTGATTTTCATCTCTGCAAGCGTTAACAATAAATGCTGTTCCAGCAAACCTGATGTTTCTGCTTGACCATCTGTCCTTTTTCACATGAGATCCAGAACACATTAATCTGGATACACACAGAAATCATTGTGTCCCCAACTCTGGTTCCTTAAACACAGCTCCAACTAATGACAGTTCGGAGTCCTTTAATATATTGTACTTGAACAAGAATATTCTCTGTCCATCTTTCACTTGGATCACAATGCACTCAGAGGAACAATAACACACATAATATAAATAAAAGGTCAAGACATTTAGTGTGCACTTATGTTCTGTTTGCTCAAAATGATTTACTTCCAGCTACCATTTTATTTTGTTTGTAAAAAGAAAAGTGACAAGAGAAAGATGAAGTGTTTCAAATATTAACTTCCCTATTTAACATTTTCCCCCCTAAGGTAAGTCTCTCTTACAAATATATGATAAATGAGAAAAAGGGCAAAAGACTTATTGGTTTGGGACTAAGTGTACAGCTATGTAAGTGAACTCATCATTTTTCACCTTTTCTTTTCATGCAGTGCATTCTTTGTAGGGTTGTTCAAAATAGAAAGTTAAGTGAATCTAAAAAATGACATATAACACTTGTTTCACAATCAATATATGATGTTTCTGACACGTCGAAAGAAACGGTCAGTTTAAAATTATTAATTAAATGCAGGATTATTTTAAGATGTAAGCAAATCTTTAAACTCTTTATTAAAACAACTGGACTCCTATATCTAACCAATGTCTCAATTGAAATATTAAATAATGTAATTTATCATTTACAAATTACTGTATTGCACTGAAAATGGATTTAAATGACATCATTAAAATAATGTCACCACAGAGAAGCACAATAAATGATCTGACTCTCAGTCCCTTCAAATACTTGAAATTAAGATAGAATAAATCTTCACTTTGGTATATTCCTCAATTACTATTGATATTTTATGAATCATTGCCTTTTGGATGCATTATAAATACTATGAGACATTCAATACCCTTGGCAGAAAAGCAACTCTAGTTCCTCTAGTCTAAATCATCTGCTTTCCTGGGGTGACAAAATTCAGGTTTGCTGAAAAAGTTGATTCCCAAATAATCACTCAGCAGGTAGTTGCTGAGTGAAGACTAGGCAATAAATCTGGACAAGGAATTGTGATGTCATTAAGAAAGCGTAATATAAATTCCTTTAATGGAAACTGCAAATGAATAAACGGTACTAAACTCCATGCCATTAGAATGGTTCTTCATGATGTGTGCTCAGCTAACCTCTGCATCCTTCTCTCCCTCCACTCTCTCGTCATTCTCTATGTTTCATCCACACTGGTCTGCTTTCATTTCCATAACCACGCTGTGCTCCTTCCTATCTCTAGCATATGGGGTTGCCTTTATCTAAATGTTCTTCCACTTTGTCCCTAGTTAATCTATTCATTCTTTATAATCATTCTTCAGATATTATTGGAGAAAACTTTCCTTTCTTCCTCAGAGTAGGCCAAGCACCCCTCTTCCATCATTTCTTAGTATTGAATATTTTTCCTTTTCCATTTTAGAGTTACATATTTATTTTTGCCATTTTTGAACTTATCTTTTCTCCCCCCTAAGTTGTAAGCTCTATGGCAGTCTGTATGATTTCTTTTTTGTTCAACCTTGTACTTCTGGGGTACAATGCCAGAGAAAGAGAAAGTGCTTATTTGTTAAATGAATGAATGAATGAATGAATGAAAATATGGATGAATAAGAAAATACCACAATTTGCTGTGTAATCTATTAATTATGTTATAGGTCAGGTGATATATCTAAGTATTTTAGTGTGCTCATTGGTATACTTGTAACATGGCAAACAGATGTAGATGGGAGCACATTCTGTCCAATCTCAGCCATAATGAGGTCCTGCCTGCCTCTGTTGCTAGTACTCGTCCATACACATACATTCTTTCAGCATCATAACATGTTTCTGAGAGTGAGGTAGATAGAATGTACCTGTCCAAAGATGAGAGTGAAGATGAACATTTATGTATGGAATATATTAGAAGAATGTTAATACTATCATCATTTAAAATCAGCATAGTATAATGCTGTCTTATACATGATTGCTTTGTAGCCTGTCCTTAGGGACTAGAACCTTCTTTGTTCCCAACAATGAGAAATAATATATTTGTGTTTCCTTTGAGTTAAATGACCCAATTGTTTTCCCTTTACTGTCACTTTACTTTATGTTGTATAGCTCTCCTTGGTCAAAAAGAGAATAACCAAATGAGAATTAGAACATTAAAATCGAGTTTTACATTCCCCATCCTACGTTTCCTCAATTTGGAATATGTAACATTTGGGATGCCAAGATAAAACTGAATAGATTGAACTGTTTTTCTGGGAAAGACTTTTCTAAATATGTTTAAAATAAAAACAAACAAACAAACAAAAGAAAACAACTTCAAGTCTTTTAAAATAAATTAGGAAATGGTATTCTGAGTTTTCTGAAAATCATAAGAAAGTTTACGTAAAGTTATTCATGATAAAGTAAATTTTGTACTAAAGTTTAAAAATGTTAACATAAATTGTAAAAAGCCAGTTTCTTGAGTAACTTTTACTACAGATTTTCATGAAAATATTTCCAACAAAAGTTCAAAAAATTGTAGATCATTTGTTTCATATAATTTTATATATATATTGCTTCTCATGATAATGATCCTTTAGTTTAGAAGAATTTATAGGGTAAATCACGATGGATATCACATAAGGGTTGAGACATGAAAGAACAATGTTAAAACATTCAAATCAAAACAGTGCTTGTTTGATAAAATAAAATAATTTTTGGTGTATTTTTTTCACTATTAAAAGTCCTGTATGTTCTTTATGTAACTTGAAGTTAAAAAAAAATTATGAGTAATCAGTGTAAGGAGAGTATATGATCAACGATTACACTTTCCTTGGAACCACTACAGTCCATCAATTATTTCAGAAGTTATCATATATTCAAAACCAGATTATGTCTATATCAGACATCATTCATTCATTCATTTTACTCTTTTCTTGGCAAAAGAGAAATTTTTGTACTTGTAAGCCAATAAAACATGTACAGTATATCATAGGATATAGATGTATACACTGCAAAAAAACGAAGTTTCCAAATTTCTTTCAAATATTTGAGTTTATTTTAAAACAGTTGACTTCTAGCTTGACTGGCAATCTAATTCTTCTGCATTGATAAAAAATATAGTGGTCTAAATTCTACTAGTAAAGACCAAGTGGATTTTTTTAATAAAAATATAATTATAGTGTACTAAAAGGTGCTCATTTACTCTTACTTTAAAATTCAAAATTAATTAGTGCCACAGAGCACAATTGTTAAATCATACATGGATATTATTAATTTCATCAAAGGAAATAAAAGTGTAAACACAAATAGGAAATTAAGTAGCAAGGAAACTAAAAGATTCATATTGACCTTAATCCCATCTCAGATTCTGAGTTTAATTGCCAGTTGCAGAGTAAGCTCAATTATAAAATCCCTCTAGTTTATTCAGAAAACTGACTTTTAAATTTTATGGAAATAGATGGAGACTTGATTTAAAAATCTGGAGAAATAAAAAATTCCTTGATGAAAGATTATGCAAAGTAGTATTCCCACAATAAGCACAGTATTCTAGCAACTGTAAAGTCAAACAGATTCTACTCAAAAATCAAAAAAAAAAAAAAGATATTTAATATGTACCTTTTGTTCCCTTTAAAAATGTAGTGTTTGATTTAGTTGTATGAATTTAATCTAGTAAATCATTTACTTAAGCAAAAATAATATTTAATGATTGATTATGAAAGGCCTCATGAAACAAATTTTTATGAGAAAATAGTGATTAGCAACCCAATTGGTTTGAAGTAAATCAGAGAACCAGCAGAGTATAAGTTGAGTGCACATCTTCCCATAGATAAACACAAATATTGTGATAAATAGTTGAATGTGGAGTCTTTCTACCAAGGCAGTTTTTCAATCCCATTTAGAAAAAAGTATAGTATCTATCTCATTTCCTTCAGATTTATTATATGAAAAATGCTGTTTTGTACAACAGAAATTAAATCAATTTTCTGACCTATACTTTGGGGTAATTTTGTGGTTCATTATTTGTTCATTCTCTAGCTGTGGCTTAACTGTATATACAATCACCCTTCATACTGATGTTCAAAATTAGGCCTGTCTAGGGCTTCCCTGGTGGCGCAGTGGTTGAGAGTCCGCCTGCTGATGCAGGGGACACGGGTTCGTGCCCCGGTCCGGGAGGACCCCACATGCCGTGGAGCGGCTGGGCCCGGGAGCCATGGCCGCTGGGTCTGCGCATCTGGAGCCTGTGCTCCGTGGCGGGAGAGGCCACAACAGTGAGAGGCCCGCGTACCGCAAAAAAAAAAAAAAAAATTAGGCCTGTCTTATCCCTCAAGAATTGACACATCATTTATAAGAATCATAGTCAACAGTCCTTTATTTAGAATTCAAATTTTTCTATATAGTTTGATATAATTTGGAGCTTGCTGTAAATTGCCTGGGTTTTTTATCTACTAAACATTTTATTTTAAATAACTCCTCCATCTCAACTACTAGCATTACAGCTTGACCAATATGTTGATTTGATGTCAAGTAAATTCTATTTTTATATTTTTATCCATAACAACTTCTCCTGTAAGTAGCTATATAATTTATATGCATATATAAATGAAATTATACAGAATTCATTCCATGTGTATACAAATTGGAATAAGTTACTACATAATCATACTTTCATACATACATACAAATTTTGAAAGAGGGAAATAGCCAGGTTCATATAAATTTTAACTTTAAGGAGTCTATTTAGAAAAACCTATATCTTTGTATATTTGTTCTGTTAGTGCTCTCCATTTGTTTTTATCATTAATAGCCACCTCCCCAAGCTCCATGTTCTAGGAATCATTCTTAAAGAATCATTTAAACTCCCTGATCTGTGGTTCCTGCTGTAAATTGATTCTATGCACAGCAGTCTAATAAAACCATATAAAAATAGTTTTGTGATTCTAAACCATAGATACATGTGGAAGTTTCTTCACTAAAAGATGAACTTAGACACTAATATGATTCTTTATCTCTTCACATCCTTTTTCACAAATAAGATAGCAAAACCACGAAGCCCAGAGAGAGCTCCTGGGTTAAGTGTTTGTGTAACTCTTTTTCTCAGCATGCAATTTCTTATTCTGTGCCTGTATTTCTTTAACTGACTCTCACTGTATGTTCCCATTATATCTTACTGTAGCAATGCTTCAAAATACTGTCCTTAGTGAAAAGACTCTGATCTGAGAGCTAGTGATGAAGGTGTAAATTACATGAGAAGAAGAAAAAATGCACCCTAGGAGGTTAAACCCATTTGCCTTCATGATTTGGACAAATTCATTCAGTGAGGTAATGAGCTATGAGAAACGAGCTATGTTTTGAACGCTGCTGAGTGTAGAGAATGTTTTAGTGTCTTGATTCTATCATTAGAGAGTTGTGGTCTGGTACACTGTTAGGAAATTCAGAATATGTTTAACTAACATGTCTTGTATTTTTAAGAAAGAGTGATTAAAATAGTGGGAATTTTCAAGAAAGCAGTGTTTTTTTCTCTTTTTTGATAAATATGATATATTTAACATGCTTTTTATCACCAATAGTGTTTTACTTTTTGTGTATCTGTTTTTATGCAACTTGTTTTATTCAAGATAATTTATTGTGGCTGACAAAATTTACCAGCAGAGCCTGCTTGAGACTTGGAACTGATGATGTTTAGAAAAATAATTACTTAGAATTGACAGTGAGACCAAAGCTTAGCAAATGGTAAGAAGCAAGCCAATTAAGTGATAGGTACCACATATTAATAAAAATGTAAACCAAATGCAGGGAAACACAGAGGATTACAAAAAGGCTTTCCTGATAATGTCATGCATTCCAAGGAAGGAGTTCTTTACCCATATCAAAGATTATTTTACAAAAACATGGTGAAGCAGCTGCTCCATATTTTCAGGGATGTCTGAAAGAAAGAAACCACCTTCGACTTGCAGCAGTGAGAATTTTTGCTAAGATAACATTAATTGACTTAATAATGGCATGACACAATTCTATTATTACTGTATTACTGTGACCATACTATTTATACACAATAGTATGCTTTTAACCACAACAAAACATCATTACAATTTTTCTTATTTATTTTCAAGTAATTTTATGGAAAATTTAAGAGGCATAGCTTCCATTTCTAGATGACTATGAAAATGACCAATAAATGCAAGGAAAAATACCTTGATCTTATCACCAAGTAGTGAAAAATAAGATCCAGCTGCATTTGTGCCTTTATTAAAATAAGGATGTGGTGAGAAAATACTGAGAACACATTACACTTAAAACACCACAAATAAATAAACCTTTGGGTTTTCTATGTTTTAGGAAGAAGCAATCCTTCCTGTTTTATGATTGTATTAAGCTCATGCAGCATTTTCCTTTTTCATAAACTTTTTAGTATTGGCTAATAATAAAATAATAGTTGATGTTTACTGAACATGTATGTACTGGTGGCAGGAGTTTTTTAGCTCTCCAATGAATCCATTCTCCTGCTCTTACCTAAGAAGAGCGTTGCTCCTAGGCCTGAGAATTCATTTCTCAGCTTATATATGGACAGAGTCTATGAGATTAAATGTTCCCCAGGCAGTGAACAGCATTGTGCCAGTTTGGGGCCTGAGTCTGTAAGACTGTGGTCTTTCCCATATATTCTTTTCCTCTTCCCCTGCTTGATGGAACCAGACTCACAGAACCACTGTGCAAAGTACAGATTATCACAGGCTATTTGCTCCTGCCTTCCAGGAAAACTGTCATGTGAAAGAAATATGCTTCTTTGTTTCTTTTTTTTTTTACATTATAATATTGCTTTTAAAAAATGTAATAAAGTTAGCCTTTTCTTCCACCTAATAAGTTTAATACATGTCATGCAATCTTCTAAGAACTTTATATGAACTCTATATAATTTAATCATCAAAACAGTTGAAATAGGTGGGTACTTTTAGTATTACCCTTCTTAGAATAAAGCAACTTAGTTTTATTTAGATGAAGTAATCTGTACATGTTCACTCTGCTACTGCCATATTTCATCAACTCTAAGATGTACTTTCTTTTCATATTTCATGTTTCATACGTAACATCTTTGAAATCAAGATGCATCTTGAAATAATTGGTATCCTACAAGTTATTTGTATAGGTTGCCTGTGTGTGTCTAGGAGATGATGTATAAAGTAATGATATGTTAAAAAAAGATGTCCTATTTTTGATAAAATAAGTAAACATGGTGGTAAGTCTTCAAATCCAGGCAGCCCTGCTCCAAAACTCTTAATCTGAAGCATTACTTTGCTTAAATAATAAAACAATTTCAACATAACACAAAACATTATCTAGAAAGGGCAGTTTTGTATGTTTTCCAAGTTGATTGATTCTGTTTATTTTCAGTTCCCCATAGCTCCTGAAATTTTGATTTAATAAGTAAACAACTTTTAATCTTTCAGCATAAATAAACAACTTTTCTGAAATATCCAAACAAATAGTAATAGATGGGAAGGTCATTGCAACTTATTTTATATTTCCTTGTGATACATGAATACAAGAGAGGACTAAATCTTGTCTCCTGGGATATGTCCTGCTTTAATGGAATTTACAAATCAGAGAAAATAAATGGTTTACGAGTAAGATATGTTTGAAAAATAATCTCAATCAAAAATATGTAGCCCTCCACTTAGTTGCTGCCAAAATTATAATGTATTTTTTCTTTTCCCTTTCTTTCCTCATCCTTCCAATAACTATCTCTCCCTCCTTCTGTCTCTCTTTCTCTGTCTCTGTCTGTCTGGCTGTCTCTCTTTGCTTTTCCTTTTGTGGGGAGCAGGGAGAAGATTTAATTTGAGTCATTTGAAAGGTTTTAAAGCAATCAGAGGTGATAAAACTATGTCTTATACTTTGGTTTATCAACCAGATTATAAACTTCTTGAAGATATGCTGAATGATTTTTATCTCTGTTCTCCAGCCCTTGGTACAGAGTCGATTACTTACTAGCTCTTGAGAGTCTGTTAAATTTCACTGTGTTTTGAAAGAATGGGGTGGTAAAATTTTTTTCAATTACTTAACTCAATAATATTGAGTACTCTGTACCAATTCATATTCCTGGCAGAGTTCAAGTGTAAGAAACATACTCATACCTACCTGGGGCTATCCTAAAGGTAATGATTATTTATGTAATCACATTAAAGCTGATATTTTCCATTGTATATTTCTCCTAGTGTGTTCACTTCCCTCATAAATTTTGACTATGCTCATAAAAAAGAAATATAATCCTCAAAAATACATTTTTATGTGATTTAAACATATAGACACATGATTCCAAACAACCATTCTACTTTATAAAATCTCTCCTAAAGAAATGACCCTAAATATGAAAAAAATATAAGAACACATTTTAAATATAAATACATATAACTGGATTTTACAAAGTGGAAAATTGGAAACAAGAAGTTACTATATCACAATAAAAGAGTTGTGGTCTTTGAGTTTTCATAACGGGATGTATTTTTCTCTTAATTTTATTTTTCTGTGATTATAAAAGTTTGTTATATATAGATATTTGTACTAGGAACTGTATGGAAATTATAGAATATAATGTAATGCTTTTTGAGGAGTTATAAAGGCCAATCACTATGAAACACAATTTAAAAGAATTATTACTTCATTATTCATTACAAGATTATGAGATGTTATACTATTATTCCCATTTTATTTCTGGTGAAACAGCCCAGGCAGATGAAATTATAAAAAAGCTACAAAGTAGGGGAACTAGGATTGGAACCAGGCAATTCCAGAACTGCTTCTTGACTCATCAGTTATATAATTTCCCCGGAAAAAGATGAACAAATATTGTCTCTCTCCTCAAGTAGTAGAGACAATATTATATACCTATGCGACAATGTTAAAGACTATCTGTAAATGAAAATAAAAGTCAGCCTGGACTGAAACGAACAAAAAATCTCTCTCATTAATTAGGCCAGGGAGAGGGGCTGGGTAGACACAGAAAATGACAGCTACTAAGTTAACAGGAATTATTGTATCTCCCAATGTCATAGAGCAGCTACAAATTGACATAATGATCTCCTTTTTGAGTGACTACTGC
Source organism: Pseudorca crassidens (assembly GCF_039906515.1). Taxonomy (NCBI): domain Eukaryota; kingdom Metazoa; phylum Chordata; class Mammalia; order Artiodactyla; family Delphinidae; genus Pseudorca; species Pseudorca crassidens. The sequence continues at coordinate 125,767,215 of NC_090300.1, read as the reverse complement.
TTTCTTACCAATCACTTTCTTTGCTATCTTCATTTATAACTAGAGATACACAATTACTAAGCTAGCTTTACTTTACTGAGAGTCTCCAATGCCTAATTAATCCCCACTTCTCCTATCTTGCCTTAGGAAAAGTGACATCCAAAACTAACTCCTACTTTCCTTAGACCCTTCTCAAAATCATTCCATAGGATGCCAAACTTTACAAAAGATGCTCCTCTAGAATGTTACACTTGCCACATCAAGTCAATAGCTCTGGCTTAGATTATAGGTTTGTCCCTGTGGTTTTCTGACCACATGGATTTAGGCCTTGCCACATGGATCGCCTTAATGCAAAACAGAAGTTGATAAATGCTGTTAGATGAGTTTAAATATTCTGCAGTTGGTGCACTGGAGAGGAAATGATTACATTTAGTAAAAGGACCTATGAGAGTGGTTTTAAGTTGTAGACCAATTTGGTTGTGTGACTCTGTTTCAGGATCAAGGAACAGTTTGAACATGAGAAGGATACTGTCAGAAAATATCAAAGTATTCTGCTTTGTTTGAATTAGGATTAAGGATATTAAGTCTGGAAAGGAAAGTTGGATATATAATGTGGAATGTCTCAAATACTACAAAATAAAAGTTAGGCACGTCTTCCGCAGGCCATGTGGCTGGAGACAAAGGCATTTACATGGTGTATGATGGCTAAATCTTTGGATTGGAGCAAAAAAAATCTAGTATCAGTTAAAGAATAGATTGAACATGAGATAGAGAGAAGATTTAGGAACGTATCACAAAATCTGAGACAGAGAGAAGGTTTAGGAACGCATCACAAAAATTTGAGTGTATATTCCTGAAATGGGCCAGTGCCAGAATGATTAAAGTAAGGAGATATTTTTGTGTGACAATATTTGATGAGAGATAAAAGAGAAGGGACAAAAAAAATGTGCTAAGAGTTTTAGTAGAACACAGATTCAGAAGTTGGTGATGTTATCAAAGAGGGGAAGATGAATACTTTTTTGCTTGCCAGGCTGCCAAAAGCAGGCACTGTACTAAGATGGAGCTACAAGCTGACGTCTGAAAATAAGTATTTAGAAGAAGAGGAGTGTATCTGAACTGGAAAGGACAATTTGAGGGTTGTCAATATAGAAGTGATTTTTTTTTTTTTTTTTTTTTTGGCGGTACGCGGGCCTCTCACTGTTGTGGCCTCTCCTGTTGTGGAGCACAGGCTCTGGACGCGCAGGCTCAGCGGCCATGGCTCATGGGTCCAGCCGCTCTGCGGCATGTGGGATCTTCCTGGACCCGGGCACGAACCCGTGTCCCCTGCATCGGCAGGCGGACTGTCAACCACTGCCCCACCAGGGAAGCCCTAGAAGTGATTTTTGAAAGTACATCAGTAGAGGATGTTAAGAAAGTAACTAGTGTGGAATGAGAGGAATGAGTCCATTTAGGAGCCACATTTTAGGAGAGAGTGAATAATGAAAAACTGGTGAATAATAGAATAAAAAGGATGAGTGATAGATGGAAAACAAAAATGTGTATTGCCTGTAAAAACTGACTTTCAAGAAGAAAGAAGTTGACAATAACATTATACAGTGCAATGAGTGTAAGGAGGAAGAAAATAAGATTTGGTGGTTATGAAATCACTGCTGCCCCATTTAGAAAGTACTAACACATTCTAAATCTTTTTCCAAAGCTCTTTTTTTTGAGCGGGGGATGTTAATTAAAGGTATTGCCATATTTAAATTTATATAATTTTCCTCAAATCTCTACCCCTTCCTAATTTCTCACTGATTTTATGACCTTTAAAGTCCTGTATTTCTTTAAAGTTAGAAGTTCCTATGAATGATGGTCCTGCTAGAATGTGGCAATGTACTGCAATACTGAATGAACACAGACCTGTGCTAGGAAATAAAGAGCAGTGGAAATTGGCAAGATCATCTGAAGCTACTGCTTGTATTCAAAGCACTCTGCCATCCCCACTGTTCTATGAATCCATTACTTAAGAATAATTGATTTTCTATTTAAATATAAACTTTCAAGATCATTTAAGCATAAAGAGTATATGTCATATATTTGAATATTGTGGGTAACTTCAATGAATGGTTGATCTATAATCTTTCCTCGTCACACACATCTGATTTACTGTGGCTCCATTGCTGCTAATTCACCATATGGGCGAAATGCCAAACAGGTTAATTTTCCTATGAATGTGAGTACTTTTATCCCTTATCATTTTTGCCAGTTTTTCTTTTTCCTAATACATGAGTACCATTCTCAACACAGAGCTAGGTAACATTTTATAACTTATCTTTTATCTGTTGAGTCATTCCAGGAATTGCCAGGAACAACTTGAAGAACAATGCTGGGTCAATTACTGTAATCATTTCCTCCTCTTTCTCTCAAAGACATTTGCCATTTAAGACACAGCTCAGTTCTGAATGGTCTCTTGATTTTAAACCTCTCGATGAAAGAGTCACTGACTTCTCACATAAGAATCAATTTATTAATGTTTCCAGAGCTTTGACATATTTGAAAAAGTCACCCTCTCTTCACTGTAAATATCATTTTCACCAGATAATTACTTCTCTTTTAATTTAAGTGGAAAAATCCTCCTTCATCTTCATAAACTTTTTTATATTATTCTGCTGCCTTGCCCTAAACATGTTACATTCTACAACATTCTTCATTTTATATGTGACATGTAATAATCTTCATTTTCTTTTTCCTGCTGGGATACTTTTCTGCTTCAAATGCTTTCTCAAAATTTGCTTATTCATTCCATTCTGAACTCTCCTTTGGTAACTTCATAATTGCTGAAGAAAAAAAAGTAGTACCTACAAGTTGGACTCATTAACTTTCTATTACATGACAGTGAATGACAAGGGAGAAAATCTTGCCTTTCCAAACACACGTGAAGAAACTGTTTTCAAAATATCTAATAAGTATTTTGAAACACTTTCATGAGTTATATTACTTTCTATACATGCAAAACTATTTAAAATATTTCTAAGGAGAATACTCATCTAGATACATGACAGTACTTCTCACTGGATATTTTCAACATGTTTAGGTAGGAAACAAATGTCTACCTTTTCTCTCAATGCCCACACTACCCACGGAACATCATTTTTGTCATGCCTGTTATGAAACAGCTTCATTGTCTCAGGATAATTGGTGCTCCTGGAGTTATTTCTGCCCAGGACCTCTTCCAACAATCATTACTAACAAACTATCACAGTATTTTAGAACACATATTTATATAGAATTATATCACTTTCCTTAGTACATTTATTCATGCATTTTTCTCTTCAAATAATTTTCCAAACAACAACAAGTAAGGAGGACGTAGACATTAAAGACAAGTCTGCTTTTTACAGGTATATCTCCCCTCTGGACTGTAAATTTTATGAGGGATTATTGAGTTGATTTGTCTTCATATGCCTCAGTGAAGGAGGAGGTCATGGAGAGGATGTGACTGCTAGTTGACCCTCAAGCTGGATATGAGGTATCAGAGATTCCTCACCTCTTTCCCTGACCTTGGAATGTGTATTCCACTTGCCTTCCCCATGCAAGTAGCTGCCCCAGAGTCATAACCTTGAGACTGTAATGTGATGCTGAGATCATCTGGAGGGTGTACATGGCTAATCCCAGTAAAGGTCTCTATATAAACTTTAAAATTCTGGTGATGGGTGCAGAGATGTACTTGTTTTGAGCCACCCAAGATAAGCCTTGTAAGTAAGTTTCCTTACCTATTAAACCTGTCACCTACCAATCTGGAGTGGTCTGCTTCTTTCTTCACTCTCCCTGCCCTCCATATAAGGGGGCCAGTTTCAGATTATACCTGGGAAGTTCCCAAGTTTGTGAAGCAATATTCAGAACAATTAGAAATAAGATTTCCTTGAGAACTTTAGAAGATGGTAGCATAGAAAGACCCTGAGCTCACCTCCTGCCCCAGACACACCAAATATACACCATTACAGAGTCCTCTGTATTGCTGGAGAAGCCAGAACGGCAGATGACAAAGGATACTACAGGGCTGCATATACCTGCAGAAGCCTTGGATCCTAAGGAGAAGATTAAAGAGGCACAGTGAAGATTTATCCCTGATTGGCCAGCTGGCAATGATGAGTTAATATGATGAAATTTGGGGCTTTTCATATATGCAGGAAAATTTTTTCTCTTAACCTGGATTTTAAACTATCTCGCTTTTACTGAGGATCTCTTGTGTAATCTATTTAGATATAAAGTTACATTCTAATAAGAAATAGGATCCCTCCCCCCCCAAAAAAAACTGAACTCTTAATTATACCAATTGTTAGTGTTTAAAATGTTGGGCCTATATTTTAGAGATTCTACATACTGAGAGAGTTATCAAAAATCTATAAAATTATCTGAGTTTAAGTAAGTGTGCTTAGCCAAGTTAATCCTGTTTATGAGTTTCAAATACAACAATATTGGTATCTAAAATCTTAGAATAAGTGCCTCTCTTTAAACAACATGCAGAACATGATGCCTGCTTTGGTGGCATTCTGTATGTTAAAAAGATGAAACTGTAAATAGCAGTCTAAGGCCAGTGGTTTCTTCAAATACTGCCCTCCTCCTTGCATTCAGAGATATGAAGATTTTCACTTTTTTTTTTTTTTTTGGTACGCGGTCCTCTCACTGTTGCGGCCTCTCCCATTGCGGGGCACAGGCTCCGGAACGCGCAGGTTCAGCGGCCATGACTCACGGGCCCCGCCGCTCCGCGACATGTGAGATCCTCCCGGACGGGGCACAAAGCCGTGTCCCCTGCATCGGCAGGCGGGCTTTCAACCACTGCGCCACCAGGGAAGCCCGATTTTCACATTTTTTAAAGCCATTTGTAAGTGAAGGGAAACAGAAGGATGAATTGACAGGTAGGCAATTAGCTCATTACGGGATAGGCAGGTGGAACGCTTGCCCTTTTAAACAGGGTCTCAGCTGTTTTTCTGAGCTGCTGGTGAAGAAAAGAGATGATCATCAATTCCCATTTACCCTTTCCCTAATCTCTCTATCACTAGGAACACAGTTCTGGCTGAAATGTGTCTGAATATATTTGGCATTTGTAAATGTCAATATAATATCCTGAAATAATAAATACATACAGATATGCTTAGAGAAAAGCAATACTGGAGACGCCATAGAAGACGTGTTAAGTCTGGTTTTGTGGGTTTTTTAAGGCAGATTTAGATTTTCTTTCATCATTCTTAAGACTCCAGGAAGGAATCTGGTGAAAAGATGAAACCTAGGGCACTTCCTGGGAGTAAGAAAAATTCTCCCAAAATAGTAGGAACCTCTGTTCTGGCAGATTCTTCTAAAGAAATAATGATACCTATTGTCACTTATTGATCACTTGGTCACTAATTGGTCACTAATGGTCACTAATGGTCACTAATTGGTCACTATTGGTCACTAATGATCACTTATTGTCACTATGAAGTCAAAACCAAATATCAACTAAACCCTATGCCACCAGAAAGCTGAACTAAACCTCATTGTTTTCTAAGATTAAGTTAGCAGAATTTTAAAGTGGTAGTGAGTATTCCAAGCAGAAAGGTGTGATCTTTCATTTCTGTATTTTATATAACAACCGTTATGTAATATTTCCTCTTGGTGTTCACTCATTTGTGATTTTTTTAAATTGAATAACTTCCAACATAGTAAAATATAATGCTAATGGTGATTGATTGGCTTTTACATTTTTGTCTTTAACCCTCAAATATAACTTACAGTTGACACTTGAACAACACCAGGGTTATGGGCGCTGACCATACAGTTGAAAATCTGGAAATAACTTTACAGTCAGCCTTCCATATACATGGTTCCACATCTGAGGATTCAATCAACCAAGGATCCTGTAGTTTCAAAGTACTACTTAGCGAAAAAAATCTGCAGTAGACCTGGGCAGTTCACATCTGTGCTGTTCAAGAGTCCACTGTAATTGCAAATCAATGCATTCTTTGGGAGGAACTAATCTACGGGCCCATATGATGACTTAATGACATATTGTGCTTTAATGTTACCCATTCTCTTTTGCTGGCACTTGCCCCTACCTCTATTTTTAATCATATTTAGCATCCTCTTAATAATATTTGGTATGTTGCTCATGGCAATAGGGAGAGAGAGCATGCTTACTTCAACAAAAAGAAGAAAAGGAAAGATTGAAAAGAATGTCAGCATTTCTGGGGGCCAAAGGGAGTGGATGGGGCCTCCCTCTGTGCATCAGTCAGCACATTTCTATAATGAGCCAATGATACAGATGCTAAGGGACTACTTTTTTTTTTTTCCTTCAGAAAGGTATCTTGCATATACAATTTTGCTCAAACACTTGACAACTTCCTAAAATACCTTATGAACAAAAGCAAGGAAAACAACACATAAAAATTTGATACTTGGAAAAAAGTTTGCCTAAATTACTATTATTATTTTTTTGTTCTATGATTTTCCTTTGGTAAATTTTAGGAATAGTTTAATTACCCATATACCTTATTGTCTTCTCTTGTTCCTAACAGTGTCAAGGTTGGAAGCAGGCTATGGAAACATTCATGGGAATACAGATATACAGTTAATATCTAGTAGAAACTGTCATTTCCTGCCAGCTCACACTCTGCCAGGCACTGTTCAAAGTGCTTCATGCACATTTGCACATTTCTGCTTCATCCAGAACTGTGGGATGTAGGTACTCATCCTCGTTTTACAATTGAAGAGACTGAGTATTACAAAAATTAATATGTACCCAAGGTTATATGCAAATGACTGGCAGAAGTGGGGCACTGTGAAGCTAGGGCCTGTTATAATAACTACACTCTCCTTTCGATAGATTCAAAATAAGGAACTATTGCAGGAAATTTTGCATCTTTGATGTTAACACTAAAAATTACTGTGAATGCTCAGGATATTTACAGGCATCTAGTTATTTGAATTTATATAAGTTAAAATACTGGAATATTTGACATAATTATTCACCCAACTATTTAGCCATATTTTGTAATGTTTCACTGTAATTTGGTAAGCTGCAAATAAGATTTTCACCTAAAATCAGTTTCTTCTTTAACATGAGCGCTTTAATATTGTATTGCAATATCAAAACTTTGAATTCTGTATAATAGTATATATGTAGTGTTTACAGCACATATATACACCCTATGCAGTGTTTATATATTTATATATTTACCTATTAAAATGTGATTTATAATACATGTATACATGAGGGTATGTAGATTATGTTTATATATATATACACACACACCCATATATAGGAATATAATATGTGCATATATGTAAACATAATAAGCTATGAGAAAAATGCATAAATTAGACAACTAGTTTTGATTTTTAATTTTAATGATAACATTGTTCTTATTTGTTTTATATGATAACATTTATTTAATATAAATTATTTTGCCCAAAATTTAGATCATCATATCTATTTAAAAATGGATTCTAATCATTCTATGCACTAATGATCAACTTATTATTTTATAAAAACTAATATCTAGTCTTTTCATATCTAGACTAGTATCTAAAAAGATATTAAATATATAACTAGTATAGCTTAAGTAAAGATTAGTTTTATAAGGCTATGATTTTGAACAAGGAGTCATCCATCCTCATAACAACTAGAGGTAGATGATGATCATTTTTAAACTTTTATGTTTATCAAGTTTTTACTTGGTCATTTGTCAAGAACATTTAAAATATTTATGTTGGAAAGTAAAAAGTCATATTATTCATAAAGCAAATATTAGAAAGAGTATGATACAGAGGAGGAAACTCTGTATACGAGTCACTATATCCTTGAAAAAGTACAAATTTGTCCATATTTCAGGTTTCATATGACTTATTTCCTGGAGATTTTTCTGAGTTTCAAGATATTTTCTCACATCTCAGAATAAACTATGCCATTTTAGCATGTGTTCATCATAGATTAAATAATTTATGATACCAAAAATTTTTGTACATTCTTCCAAATTATGCTGATTCAATTTTATATTGCATTTTTAAGGCAAATATATGATTAAAATAAGTTTATATTAAGCAAAAAATTTAACTTATAAAACATTGCAGTAAATCTTTAATTACTGAACATTTCTATTTAAATCAGTGTTGAGAAAGGTAGGAAAGAAGGAAGGGAGGAAAAAGAAAAAAAGTCCTTTGCTTATTTTTATTAGAAGTTTAAGAGTGAAGACTGTATTAATTTTCTTTTCTGCAATTGGATTTGCTGATGTTGTTTAATTAATATTTTGTAGAGGTTCCAGATCAAGATTTAGAAAATGTAAATTATTGATTGAAACTAAATTGCCTTTAATGTATATTTCAAACTTTATTTATATAAAGTCATCCACACATTGTGTCACATTTTGAGTACATACTGGAAATTTCTTCCAAAGAAATACGTTAAATTAGCATTGCACGTTAAATCAGAGTGCCCTTTCTACTAACTGCATTACTTATATTTTAGCTTTGACACCCAGAAAAAATAAATAAATATTAGGTATGCATAATTTGACAAATGATTTAACTAAGTCCAGAGATTTGAAATATATACACATTTAGTAAATGGCAAAACTGATTCAATCCCAAATTTCTCAGCCTCTGAAACCAATGCTGTGTTCACTTGACTATACTAAGCATATTATACTGTAATATAATTCATTTTCTGATTTTTTTTCTCTGTATACTCATCTCTCTGCCTCTTTACACAACTCTACCTTTTTCTACATGTATGCCACTGTTTTCCTGTTTCGTCTATTTGGCTGCTGTCTCCAAGTTTCCCCCCTGTGTCACATCTGCCTTTGTATACTCCCCAATTCCTTTCACTAATTGTTAATATGGAACTGAATTTACTTTATAAAACAACTTTATTATTTCTACAATGTATAAGGTAATTATTTTAAAATCCATTATAAGTACTTAATTTACTTTCTTAAAAATCTATGCGTGTGTATGTGTGTGTGTGTATGTGTGTGAGTGTGTGAATTATTCCTAACAGAATCTAAAATAGATTTCAAAACACAGATTAAATAAAAGACATGGAAAGGACATCGGAGATCTTTTCATCTCATCTATCTCCACCCATATCCTTCTCCCCTTAAATTCTTTTATAACATTATTAACAAATGATTCATTCAGACTCACCTTTCTGTTTATTTTCAGGATTATTTACTCGAGATAACCAATTGCATTATGAACATTCTACATTTTGTAATTAAAATATGCCCCTACCTAACATTTGTGAGTTAAATAACATCATATTATAGTACTGAAAACTGAACAAAATTGTACCAACAGCTAGAATGGAAATATCTTACTTCCTGTTAAATTATTATTCTATTAATAGGTCCTTATTTTTCTACTGTGTCTTACAGTGCCTAGAATGAAAAAAGTTTTTGAAGTCTTTCCATCTATGCTCATCTCAAACCACATCTACTTGTTTTCACATTATATAATTTATTATTTGAGCATATATTCAAATGTTATAAATGAAGGACTATTTCTACTAACACTTGAGGAATAATACACAGAATCCCAACAAAAATAACAATTATAAACACTAGACAATACTAAAAAACAAAAAAATACTGTCCATAGCAAGTGTTGGTGAGAATGTAGAGCAACTGAAACTCTCATACCTCCTGGTGGGAATCTAAAATGGTATAATTATTTTGAAAAATAGTTTGGAAATTTCCTAAAAATGAATATACACTTACCATATGACCCAGCCATTTCAATCCTGGAAATTTACTGAAGGCAAATGACATCACATATACACATAAAATTGCATATACTTCTATTCATATTGGTTAAAACTTGGCAACAGCCCACACGTTCATCAGAAGATGAAAGGGTAAGCGAATATGGCATATCCACCCAATGGAATACTACTCAGCAATAAAAAGGAATACACTAATGATACAAACATCATAATGGATTAATCTCAAAATCATTATGTTAAGGAAAAGAAGCCAGACACAAAAGAGGACACATTGGAATGATTGAGAAAGGAGGAATTAGGAAATGAGACCATGAATGAGGAAACATAGAAATGATTGAAATGTTTCACATCTTAAATGTGATTGAGATTGCACAAATGTGTACATCATTTAAAATTTATTTACTTGTACATTTTAAATGGATGCAGATTCACTATAGGTAGACTGTATCACAAAAAGTTATTTAAAGTGATATATCAAATTTAATATTGCTGATTTGGAGCTCCAGCATGGATGTTCAATAATTTGAGTGCAGATTTTGCATGCAAGTAATTTGTTATGTCTTAATTTAAAAAAAATATTTAATAAACCAGAAAGCCATGGCTTCAACATTTTATTCTAAGTCCACACTTCTCAAATGTAAATACAGTCATATCCTAGAATAGAAGTAGTATGGGGTATGGTAAAGAGTGTAGAGGGCCCAGACAGTTGAACAAAATTGACATTTCAAAATGATAATTTAAAATAAGTAGTTGCTAATCTCAAACTTATTTTAAACTGTATTGCAGGCACACAGATATCCTATACTTATTAATAAGAATTCTTATGAAAGGAAGATATTTGTAAGGAATTACCACATTATAGTAAGCCCATTAGAGATGTTCACAGCCATTCAGAAGGATAGCTTCACTTTCTTCTCATTTTGCCATTTTAACACCGAACAAATTATTTCCCTAGATACAGCAAACATTTCAGGCCGGTAAATCATCTATGCATAAATCAGAAATATTTACTGACATTTTCTAAGAAGTATAAATCTACTTATAACTAAAGTTTCAGCATTATGCCCGCAAGGAGATTTCTGAAGCTATTTTCCAAACATCTATCAAAAAGTAAATGATTACAAAGTATTTTTCATATGAGCCTATGCTTTTTCAGAGACGATATGCATCTTATAGGTGTGTAATTCATTCTGAGACGGAAAAGGGTAAGGGAGTATTAATAAAAAGCAACTGGCCTCTTTATCGCAATAAATAATACACAGAAAATAAGTCCTCAAAAGAGGGCTTGTCCTCTACTTCTGGTATAAATAACCTTGTATTTTCTTTGATAATACAGGATGCAATGAAGACTTCTCATATTGTTTCTCAGTTGTTAAGAGTGAGGGCTCTGGTTTCGAACACTGGATGTCCAATTTACTAATCTGATCATGGACGACTTGTTTAAACTATTTGTACCTCATTATCACCTTATGCAAATTGGGGCTGTTACTGATATCTACTGCTTAGAATTTTTTTGTGTGATGTTCGTATATATCAATATCTGGAAAGTGCTTTAAAAGCTATTTGAAACAGGGTAAAAATTTAATACATATTACATGTATTTATTATGTTTAATTTTGATATATTATTTCCAGTATCTGTGAGCATTCTATTAAACACATTATTTTTACATAAATCTTCTTTCATTAAAATTGTCCGTCTAATGCAGAATAAAAATTTAGTTTTTAAGACTCAATTTTGGAAATGCTGTTTATGTCTTTCAAAACCAACCTTATATCTGACTTTTAAAAAAAAATACACTCTTATGATTCTAGGGTGAAGTTCTCCTACTTCACCATAAAAAAAATATTTAGAATTGACTTTTGCTCATTACTCCATGCTTTCACTCTAATATTTCTATCCTTGCCATTTTATCAGGCATTTCAGACTTGAGAAGCACTTCCCTGTATGTTTCCACAAAATTCTTAGAGATAAAATGCCATTGTATTAAATCAAGAATTTATCAGACGTTCTGCTTTCAGCTCAGTAAAAGATACAAAGTAAAGAATGTTCTCCTCATCCAGTTCTACAGGGATTGAATCATTAGCCAGTGCAGTTTCAGACCTACAGACACCCTGAAAGGAATTCAAGGGGGAAGGTCAGGAATGAGACACTCTGTGCTCTGGGAAAACAGGCAGATAGATATCTTCAGAGGAACTTTTTATGAACTGGAATTCTTGCATCTTCCCATACTTAGAAAAGCACTAAAATCATTAACTGAGATATCTGTTCCTCATGACTAGCAGTAACCTTCTACAGAGAAGTATGCTTGATTACACGTACCGCTTTGCCCAAAAGCACACATATATTGCCTGCCCCCCAGCTCTTTGGAACAGTTCCTCCGAGCTGAGAGGCTGTGTCCCAGACACCTAATAAATTCAACTCAGAGCTTGAAGGTTGTGCATTTATTTCTTCGAGTCTACAAAGATGTTTAGGTAGTTCATGTGGAATGTAACAAAAAGTCCAACTATTTGAGATTTTATTCTGTCTCATTTTAATAAGAAACATGTAACACTTAAGAATAATTTTGTTCTTTGACAGTCACAATACCTTTTAAAAATTAGTAATAAATCACATTAAAAAAACAACTATTTTCCCTTTTATAATGTAACTTTCATAAAAATTTTTAATTTCTCAAAACAACAATTGTTAATGAATATACTGATATCTGCAGACTGTAGATAAAATTTTCATTAAAGATAAGCCTTAGTATGATTGGCATAACTTAAAAAAAAAAGGGGGGGTTAATTTTCTTTTTCCACTGACAAGAAAAAATATATATTAAAATCTTGAAAAGGCAAAACTAGAGTGACAGAAGATCAGTGGTTGCCAAGAGCTGAGGGTGATGGGAAAGGATTTACATTGTAGGAAAAGCAAAATATGCCATCCCCAAATGTGTCTTTTTGTCATGAGGATTAAATTATGCTGTTTATTTTAAAGAAACTGAAGACACGGCGGTCGGGGGAAATCTGAAAACTGAGTAGAAGTTTCTATTTTGTAAGAAACATTTACATTTATAAGAGAACTCCCCATTTGTAAGGGGGTCTCCCTCTCTGTACTAGGAAGAGAAGAATGAATTTAAATCTCTAGAAAGTCTTATCAATAAAGAAGGCAATGACCTAAATTTCTGTAATAAAATTACCCTTGTAGCCTGTGCTTTCCCTGGTAACTTATGATAACTGCCTTTCCCATCCCCCCCCCACCCAACATCTTCTTTTTGTCTTTAGCTGGAGATGTTATTTAACGTGGTACCTTGGCCATTTTAGGGAGTTACTCTGTTTTCCTGGGTCTCTCCCACGTATACATGTTATTAAACTTTCTGTTTTTCTCCTGTTAGTGTATTAAAGGGGGTGTCTCAGCCAAGAACCTAGAAAGGTAGAAGGAAAACAATTTTTATCCCCCACAAGCAGCCCCAAAATATGGGGTGGTTAGTTTTTATGGGCTGGATAATTTCATAGGCTAATGAGTGGGAGGATTATTCCAACTATTTTGGGGAAGGGAAGGAAATTTCCAGGAATTGGGGCATCACCCACTTTTTGGCCTTTTATAGTCATCCTCAGATCTGTCATGCCACCTGTGGGTGTGTCACTTAGCATTCAAATGTATTACAATGAGCGTATAATAAGGAAGTTGAATCTTCTGCCATCTTGGACCTAATTGCTTCTAACCAGTTTTGTCCCATCCAGTTTTTCTCAAAGGTTGTGTCATTCTTTAAGGGTTGTGCCCTGCCCCCTTCCCTCTTATCTCAGTGGTGCAACTGGTACTCTACTCTAGGCAGTAGGGCTCTGGAGAAAAGTACAGTATTTCTACAAACTAAAAGGTATGATTTAAATGAAAAAGTAAAGTAGAATAAGATATATTCTTTTATGAAATTAATTAATATTTTAGTCAAAAATTTTGAAGTTTGGCTGATGATTTGTAGAAAAATTGTAGGAAGAAGGAATTTTATGCATGCTCCACAGAGTCAAAATAAGCCCTCGTTCAAATAGCTTTATACCAAATGTTTTAGGTCAGAGTAACTGTGTATTTAACAGTAATTACATCAGGTGACATGGATGGTCACTGCAGAATTTGTTCTAACAACATAATGTCAACTTAAAGAAAAACACACAATATAAAAACTGTGAGGTTAAGTTTTATTCAGGGTCTTACTGAAGACTGTAGCCCAGGAAACAGTCTCTCAGTAGCTCTGAGAGAACTGCTCTGAGAAGGTAGGGGAGAAGCCAGTCTGCATATGATTTTGGCTAGGGAATACATGTAGTCAAGCATGAAATGAAACAGGACCCTGTGGGGCCCTTGCTGGTACAAATCCCTTCCTTGTTCTCTGTTTCTTGTTTGTAGGAAATAGTCTTCATTCAGCCTCCTAGACCTTTCCTGAGTTCCAAAGGGCAGATTCAAGCAGTTGCTAATCAGGTAAGAGAGGGAATGAAGAAACAAGGGAGGAGCAATGAAGAAACAATAATGCAGCCTTGGGGCAGGGTCCTGGTTTCTCCTCAAGGGATATACCTAACAATATCTTTGAGTTCTTCTGCAGGAACTAAGGCCCTCACCCAGGTTGGGGATGGTGACTTCAGGCTGAGCACAAGATTCCTGGAGCACTGCCCTGTTACCTCACCACCAACCAATCAGAAGAAAATCCCACACCCTGCAGCCCTCACCCCAAATTTTGCCCGTTTAAAAACTTCTCCCCCAAAACCATCCAGGAGTTTGGATTTTTTGAGCACGAGCCACACACTCTCCTTGCTTGGTCCTGCAATAAACCTTTCTCTGCTCCAAACTCTGATGTTTTGGTTTGTTTGGCCTCACTGTGCATCAGGCACACAAACTTGCTTTCAGTAACAAGAGTACATGTTGGTAAATGGTTGCTGCTGGTCACAAGGGACAGATATCTCAATGAATGATTTTAGTGCTTTTTTATGTATATGGGAAGATGTAAGAATCTGGGTTCATTAAAATTCTTCCTTAAATATACATCAAACTATCTGTGGGACCTGTTTTTCCAAAGTACAAGTGGCTCATCGGTTTTTCATATTGAACTCCCCTCAGGGTACACTGTTGGCCAGCAACTGCAGTGACCAATGACTTAATCCTTGCAGAATTGGTTGGTGAGCAACATAGTTTGTTTTATAATAATATACATACACCCATACAAATATAAATATACATACATGTCTATTGTTCTATTGTTAGTGTTAAAATTAAAACAAAAAAACAGAGACCGGCCTTGAAAATTCTCTGAGCAGACAAAATCAGGTTAGTCACACAAACAAAGTTTAATTTAGCTTATTTTGAAAAACTAATTTGACCTGGGTGGTTTCTTGCTTATGCCCCTGGAAATCATAAGTAAAACTCAAACTGAGACCATGCAACTCAGACTGGGACTTGAACCCACGCACCAGGACTCAAACACAGCCAAAACCCAGATTGGGACTCGAACACACATTCTTTTGACTGAGATCACACACCTGGTCTCAGGACTTAATGAAGCTCAGGTTCTTGATGTCTCATCACAGAAAGAATTCAGTAAGAGACAAAGTGATAAATAAGAAGTGGATTCATTTAGAGAGAAACACACTCCACAGACAGAGTATGGGCCATCTCAGAAGGCAAAAGTGGCACCAAGGTATAGGGTTGTCAGTTTTTATAGGGGTGGGTAATTTCATAGGCTAATGAGTAGTATTCCAGCTCTTTTGGAGGAAAGGGTGGGGATTTCTAGGAACTGAGTCACCACCCACTTTTTGACCTTTATGGTCGGCCTTGGAACTGTCATGGCACCTGTGGGTGTGTCATTTAGCTTGCTGATGTGTTGCAATGAGCATATACTGAGGCTCAGGGTCTAGTTGAATTCAACTTGTCTGCCATCTTGGACCTATTTGGTTCTAATCAGTTTATGTCATGTTCTCCAGCTATGTCATTCTTTTAAAGGTTGTGACCTGCCCCTTTCCCTCCTGTTTCAAAACTGTTTTCCAAAATTGAAATGAGGTAACCAGTAACCAATTCCCTATCATTTAAGAAAATTCTAATATTATAACCAATCATTACAAAGAGTAACTTAGTCATTGCCTTCCCACTATATAAGCTGCTATAAAACAATATACCACTGAGCTCCATTCATGTTTTGGTTTGAGTGCTCCTGGCTTGCAAACTGTTTTTGTGTGTGTGTGTTCATGATAAACTTTTACTAATTACTACCACAGTGATTCAGTGGTTTTACTTCTGTAATTTCTAAACTTTTAACATTGATTTAATATGACATGATATGTATGTGTCCATAAACATATTATATCTTTCACATTTACATATTTTTAGGAAATATTTTATATCCATAAAGCTACTGAGATCTCTAAAGATCTGTACTGTGCTTATTCCAAAAAGAGAAAAACCAAGATTGCAAGCTAAAAAATAAAAAAGCTTATTTTTATTAGACATTTTATATTTTAAGGAATTAGGAGTAGGGGGAAATTCCAAGTAAAAAACGATTTTTCTTCAAAAACTTCTGACTACTTCATAAATTGAAACTTCCTGAGGACAGATGGACACCTGCTAGGATTTAATAGTTCATTCTGAGGCACTTTCCTTTTTAGTTGCAAATTTCTGCTGTTCATTTCAAGTATGGTTTTAAACTTTGTTTTTACTTTTAAATAAAAATTCTTCCTACTCTTTTGATATGCTGATATCCTATGATATCTCACCTTTTATTCAAACTACAGTGAATACTTCCTCCCTAGTCTTCTTTTGCCTATCTTTTTTTTTTTTTATTCCCCCAAAGGCATTTCCTTGAAATGTAATACATGGCTTTATACTTCATAAACCCATGGAATTTAAAATCTTTTTTACCTATGATCTCATTTCTTTGATTCCTTCCCACTTTCAAGCAATTCCTGCATGGTTGTGAAACATACATTTAGAATAATTTCTTCTTGTTGAATTCTCTAGTTTAGACAATGTAATTGACCTCTCAGAAACCAGGAAACCTTTCTGGTCTATTTTTAGCTATATTTGTCACCCACCAGCTGTCGAGGTAGTTAAAATTCCCCTGGAGAACACTGTTAAACAGTGTTATTGAGTGTTGCATTTCAAGTTCAAAATTTTACAGCACTGAAACCTGTGCTGTGTGCATAGTGGATTCACCTCTTAACAGGGATCAATATTGCTTTTGTTCTGCTTTAAACTTAAATAGAAAGAGTGTCAGTAAACTCTGATCAAAATCATATAAATATGATCTCTTCCTTTATCAAATAAAATTAAGACAAATATTTCTGGATAATAGTAGATAAGCAGCACAGTAATTTTATAGATAACACCCATATTTTTTATATGACTATCAGAAAAATTTTCCTCTTAAAAACAGAAAATATGTTTGGAAAATTACTGAAAAAAGGGAGAAATTAGGTCAACATGTAATATAAGTGCTTTGTATTTAAAATGAAATACTGAAGTAAAAAGGAATGAAATAATTATAGATTTGAAATATGTAAATTGAAAAACAATTTTCATCTTTAAAAATAATGCCTTCCTGTTTTCACATAAGTCTAAATTTTGTTGTAAGTAAATTTTAGAAAATAGAGCTTTAAAATAGTATATTGTACTTGGTCTATAGTTGCTAAATTTCACAAAATAAAAGAATTACAGGGCTTCCCTGGTGGCGCAGTGGTTGAGAGTCTGCCTGCCGATGCAGGGGACATGGGTTCATTCCCCGGTCCAGGAAGATCACACATGCCGCGGAGTGGCTGGGCCCGTGAGCCATGGCCGCTGAGCCTGCACGTCCGGAGCCTGTGCTCCGCAACGGGAAAGGCCACAACAGTGAGGGGCTCATGTACCACAAAAAAAAAAAAAAAAAAAAAAAAAAAAAAAGAATTACAAAGGTGAAAAGCATGTATAGTTTTCAACAGCTCTTCATCCACTGAAATTAATTGACCATAAATTTGTTAGCAGTTGGACTCTGAAGTGGGATGGGACCAAGGTACAGGTACATATTATTTTAATGAACAATGATGTGTGAAAGGAATCATAGCCTTGTCAACAAGATAATGGTGAATTATATAGCCTATTTGTGGATGAAATGCTGTGTGACAAGCACATGGAGTAATCTGTAAAAAATGCCAGTTAAAGTTTTTATTTGAAAAGGAAAAACTCAAGGAAGTGCATAGCTTTCAGGACATGTCCATTAAATAAATATACTGAAGTCCTGTTTCAAAAATTTTGGATGAAATAGAACAATTTATTGGTTTTCTATTGCCTCTGTAACAAATTTACCATAAACAGTAGCTTAATGCAAGACACATTTATTATCCTACAGTTCTGAAGGTCAGAAGTCTGACATAGGTCTCACTGTGTTAGACCTGCGCGGTCTCCTAGGAGTTTCGACTCGCCCAGGAAACAACAAGAGTCGGAAGTCGATGCAAAACGCAAGAGGTTTATTGAAGGCCGGTGCACCGGGGTTCCTTGGTCCTCATGCAGGAGGTCGAAGAAGAAACCCTTTTGGGCGCGAATATGTCAGTTTTATAGGTTCCCACTTCCCCGTATGTAAATTATAGATTTGGTTGTGTTCTCCTGCTGATTGGTCCCGGCTTAGGCTCGGACCAGAGAGGGAACTTGTCCCCAGCTGCCTGATTGGTCTTTGACAGACAACTTTTTTACATTTTGTTATCTCCCTCCTTCTCCCCAGCTGCCTGATTGGTCTTTGACAGACACCTTTTTTACATTTTGTTATCTCCCTCCTTCTCCCCAGCTGCCTGATTGGTCTTTGACAGACACCTTCTTTACATTTTGTTATCTCCCTCCTTCTCGGAAGGGGGCCGGACATCCTGGAAATTCACCCATTGTCTAAGAAGCCCCTATTGTCTGGAGAGTTCTTAATCATTAGCTGGAACAATGTCCCTCGAGTCCCACATTCCCCCCTTTTTCTTGTGACTATTGATTCCAATCATGGAATCTCAACCTTCTGTTTGTAAACTTTGGTACTGTTGTCTTAACATTAGAACTTGTACAGTACTGATACGTTCTCTAATAAATGCTATCAAGCGATTTAGAACACATGGTCCAAAAGTTAAAATCAACAATAAAACAATAAGAGGTCCCAACAGAGTAGAGATTAAGGTGGTAAACCAGGGGGACTTATCAAACCATGATTGAAACCATCCTTTTTCGTTTTCTCTCTCCTTTTGCCTTTTATCTAAGCGTTCCCTTAGTTTATCCATGGTTTTGGTAATGGTTCCTGAATGATCAATATAAAAGCAACATTCTTCTTTTAGAGCGGCGCATAATCCCCCTTCTTTAAGAAACAGCAAATCTAGGCCTCTTCTATTCTGCAACACCATTTCTGAAAGTGAGGTAAGTGATTCCTTTAGTTGAGTTATGGAACTTTCTAATGCTCGAAGGTCGATGTCTACAGCCTGTCTTAAACTTGCATAATACTGGGGTTGTTGTATGAGGGCTGTGGTTCCTGTTCCTATCCCGGCAGATATTCCTAGTCCTAGAAGGACAGCCAATGTGAGGGTTACAGGCTCTCTCTTCCTTCTCGTTTTTCCCTCGTATTCATCTAAGAAGGACGAATCTGAATGATAGATAAGTCTAGGAACTAATTGCACTAGCACACAAAAATCAGCTGAATTGTTGAGAACCTCTAGAGAGACACAAGGGGTTAGCCCCGTGTTACATGCCCACCATCCATCTTGGGGAGGTACAAGATATCCCGAGCCTGAAGGGAGGCTGAAATCATGACAAAGGTGTCGATGGGACTGGGGAGGTGTTCCTATACAAGTACCATTTCCAGAAACCGAAGACAGAGTTAATTTACTGTTCCCTTTCTGTTTCCATCGACAATGGTCCGGGGAGCTGACATTAGTATAATTAGAACTATATCCTATAGCATCATAATAAGGGGGAGGGGCAGCATAACAGAGCCAACATGATTTTGTAGCCTCCGGGTTTGTAGCATTAAGGACCGTAAAGGCTGCCTGCACCAAAGAAAGCATCCTATCCTGAGGAGTCCCAGGCTTAACTGTGGGTTCTTTGGATCCAGAGGTTTCATTAGTCTCATTCTTTGTTGACGTAGTTGAAGGGGCCGGGGGAAGCAAAGGGGGGCCAAGTACGGGATTTGGGCCTATTGATATAGGAGCAGGAGTCTCAATCTTTAGCTTAATGGTCATTAATATTCCCAAATCATATCCATTCTTGTAAAATCTAATGCCCCATGAGTGGCCATTTACCCATTTTTTATCTCTTTTTCCAGGATTACTAAAGGAAATTTTGAGGGGGTGGCACCATCCTGAACATTCGGGGGCGACGGGTCGGGGACCCCTATAAGAAGTATGAGTGTAGTTGGCTGTTACTGTAATAAAATCCCAAGTTGAGGTGGGTCTCCAATAAGTATCTCCTGTGGTTTCACATCCCCAGTTTTGGCAATATAAATTTTCAGTTCCCCCACATTTATAATTCAGGGATCGGGGGCGATGGAACCCAGGGCATACATAGAAGGAGAGGGTTCTGAGCCAACTTCTTCGGACCTGGTTTTTACAACCCTCTCCGGAGTAATCAGCTTTAGTTAGAAGTTGGGACGGAGCATTATGCTGATCATAATAACTCTCTAGATCCCAATAGGGAGCTCCTATGGCCAGTTTACAGACATCAGGAAAAAGGTCTGGCCACCAGGTCCAGGGAGGGGCAGTATGGCTAATGGACCAGGTTATATCTCCAGTTTGAGAAATTACCTGCCAAGTTAGACGTTGGGGCAGGTGAGGGCTAAAATCACTTACAGTCAGTAAAGGCAGTAAAACCAAAATTATAAGTCTTAGGTTCGTAGAAGCTTGAGTTTGAGCGGGTTGTCAGTTCTTTGGGCCTGCCATCCTGATGATGCCGCCGCTGGTGCAGCTTTCACGTGTGAAGCATGGATCCAGGCAGCGATGCCGTCCACTTTTATGGCCGTTGGGGTGGTTAGGAGGACGGTGTATGGTCCTTTCCATCGAGGTTCCAACGTCTGGGTTCGATGCCGACGGACGTATACGGAGTCTCCGACTTGGAAAGGATGAGTTTCTCCCAGTGTTCCCGGTTGGTAGGCCTCGGCGAGTTGGGACCATATCTCCTTTTGGACCAGTTGGAGTCCCAATAGCCTAGCATACAAGTCAGTGTTATTTTGACAGTCTGGTTTTATTTCTTCTCCTAAGGTGAGAAGGGGAGGTGGGGCCCCGTATAGCACCTCAAAAGGAGTAAGATGGTACCGGGAAGGTGTATTCCTAACCCGGAACAGGGCTAAAGGAAGGAGCACCGTCCAATCTGTACCGCCAGTCTCCAAGGACAATTTGGTTAGGGTCTCTTTTAGAGTTCTATTCATTCTTTCTACCTGACCTGAACTCTGGGGTCTATATGCACAATGTAATTTCCAATCAGTCCCCAAATATCTGGCCACATCCTGACTTACCTGGGCGATGAAGGCTGGACCATTATCAGACCCTATTACCTTTGGTGCTCCAAATCAAGGAAAAATTTCTTCTAAAATCTTCTTGGCTACTACAGCAGCTGTTTCTTTCTTTGTTGGGAAAGCCTCTATCCATCCTGAAAAAGTGTCTACAAAAACTAAAAGGTATTTATTACCGTACCTTCCAGGACGCACTTCAGTAAAGTCCACCTCCCAGTAAGTTCCTGGGCGGTCCCCCCTGAGTCTCTTTCCAGTTTCAAGTTTCCCTTTGTGAGCATTTACCTGTTGACATGGGACGCATTCCTGCACAATTTGTTCAGCTAATTTTGTCATTCCAGGGGTTTCGTACCCAGCTTTTTGTAACAAGGCTACCATCTTTTTAGTCCCCAAATGTGTCCATCTGTGCATCTGTTGTAACATGGATTCTGCTTGCTGAGGGGACAAAGTTCCTTTTGTTGTGGCCGGGATGATTTCTTCGTCGCGGCCTGGTTTTTCAGGAACTTTATCTGACAGTCCTAGAATGACTTCTCCCGATGCTATTTCTCGGGCCACTTGGTCAGCCATATTATTTCCCCTAATTATTGGGGTATTTCCTTTTTGATGTCCAGGGCAGTGGATGATACTGACTTTAGTAGGAAGCATAAGTGCAGTCAACAAAGCCATGATTTCGTCTTTGTTTTTAATTTCTTTGCCACCTGAAGTTAGTAGCCCTCTCTGTTGGTAAATGGCACCGTGGATATGAGCGGTAGCAAACGCATATCTACTGTCTGTGTAGGTGTTTACTTTTTTATTCTCTGCCATCTCTAATGCCCTCGTCAGGGCAATTAATTCAGCTCGTTGGGCTGAGGTCCCTTGTGGTAGCGCCGCTGCCCATATGACTTGTTTTCCGTCTACCACGGCTGCCCCAGTTCGACGCTTACCTTCCTCCAGGAAACTGCTCCCATCCGTGAACCAGGTGAAATCAGCATCAGGGAGGGGCAGGTCCATCAGATCTGGCCTACTGCCGTGTGCTGCGGCCAGTACTTCCTGACAATCATGTATGATGGTGGAGCCTTCCAAGTCAGGATCAGGTAGCAAGGTGGCTGGATTGAGTCCTGTGGCTGGAGCAAACTTGATGCGATCTGAGTTTAGCAACAGGGTTTGGTAATGGGTCATCCTGGCATTAGTTAGCCACCTATCCGGTGGTTGACGGACTACATTTTCCAGGGCATGAGGAGCTGTTATCGTTAGATTTTGTCCTAAAGTTAGTTTGTCAGCATCTTTGACTAGAACAGCCACTGCAGCGATTATCTTTAAACAGGTGGGCCATCCTGATGCCACAGGGTCCAATTTTTTTGACAAATAAGCAACTGGGCGATTCCAGGGACCCAATTTCTGAGTCAATACTCCTTTTGCAATGCCCTTATTTTCGGCCACATATAAATGAAAAGGTTTGGTTACATCTGGCAGTCCTAGGGCTGGAGCTGAAAGTAAAGCTCGTTTGATTTGGTCAAAAGCCCGTTGTTCCTTATCGCCCCAAACGAAAGGAGTGCTGTTTTTGGTTAGGGGGTACAATGGGGCTGCCAGCTCAGCAAACCCTGGAATCCATAGCCTACAGAATCCGGCTGTCCCCAAAAATTCTCTAACCTGCCTGGCGTTTTTGGGAGCCGGAATTTGGGCCACCGTATCCTTTCTGCTCTCCGTGAGCCATCTTTGCCCCCCTTTTAATAGATACCCCAGGTAACTGACCTGTTGTTGGCATATTTGTGCTTTCTTGGCTGAGGCTCTATATCCCAGGGTTCCAAGTTCCGTTAACAGTTTTTCAGTACCCTTGATATAATCTTCTTGGGTCTCAGCAGCTAATAAAATATCATCAACGTATTGGAGTAATGTTACCTGGGGATTTGATTCTCTATATAATGCCAAATCCTGATGGAGGGCTTCATCAAAGATGGTCGGGGAGTTCTTAAATCCCTGAGGTAGCCGTGTCCATGTCAGCTGACCAGACATTCCCGATGTTGGATCTTTCCATTCGAAGGCAAAGTAGGGTTGGCTCAGGGGAGAGAGTCTTAAACAAAAAAAAGCATCTTTAAGGTCCAAAACAGTATACCACGTATGTTGAGGTGGAAGAGTGCTCAGGAGGTTGTAAGGGTTTGGAACTGTGGGGTGGAGGTCTGCCACCCGTTTGTTTACCTCTCGTAGATCCTGCACCGGCCGATAATCATTTGTTCCTGGTTTCTTTACCGGCAGGAGAGGGGTGTTCCATGCTGATTGACATCTTATTAAGATGCCCAAGTCTAGTAGCCTCTGTATATGGGGACGGATACCGTCTTTGGCTTCTCTACTCATGGGGTATTGACGGACCGTTATTGGGGTGGCAGTTGCCTTGAGTTCCACTAGCACTGGGGGCCGATTTTTGGCCATCCCCATTCCGGCAGTTTCTGCCCAGGCTTGAGGGAACCGAGTTACCCAATCTGTAACATTAACTCGTGAGGATGAAGGCTGCTCGTATAATTTATATTCATCTTCTAATTTCATAGTCAATATTTGAAGTAACCTTCCTTTATTATCAGTTATGGTGGGACCTTCTGGCTGAAAGTGGATTTGAGCCCCTACTTTGGAGAGTAAATCTCTTCCCAGCAAAGGATAGGGGCATTCCGGAATAATCAAAAATGAATGGGTTACTCGTCCAATCCCAAGATCTACTGTCCTTCGTGTGGTCCATGAATATTGTTTATTCCCAGTGGCTCCTTGTACCCATGACCTTTTAGCTGAGATAGAACCTTTTGAGTGGAGAAGGACGGAGTGCTGGGCTCCGGTATCTACCAAAAATTGAACAGGTTCCCCCTCCACTTTAAGAGTTACCCGGGGCTCGGGGAGAGGGTTCGAGCCCTGACTTTCCTAGTCTTCTTCTTCCAAGGTTAAGATTTTGTTTCTGGTTGGCCTTCCTCCATTCTTTTTCTTAGGGCATTCTCTCGCCCAATGTCCTTTTTCTTTACAGTAGGCACATTGGTCCTTGTCTAATGGTCGCCTTCTGTCTGCCGTTCGCCCTTCCTGCCCATTTCTATCCCCTATATTTCTTCCTCCAACCACAGTGGCCAGTATCTTACTTAAATTCCTCTCTTGTCTCTTATCTCGTCTTCTTTCACGGGCTGCCTGCTCTTTCTGCTTTCTTTCTTCCTTCTCTTCCTCTGTTTCTCTTTTGTTATATACTTTATCTGCCTCTTTTACTAACTCCTGAAGCAAAAATCCCTGCAAGCCATCTAGCCTCTGTAATTTCTTCCTAATATCAGGGGCCGCTTGATCAATGAAAGCCATTGCTACAGTAGCCCTATATTCCTCCGAAGTTGGATCATAAGGGGTAAAGCGTCTAAAGGCTTCCATTAAACGTTCCAGGAACACAGTTGGCGATTCCTGGGGCCCCTGAGTTACTTCCCTTACCTTAGCCAAATTAGTGGGCCGTCTGGCCGCTCCATGGAGACCCGCCACCAGAGCCTGGTGATACATTTTCAGGCGCTCCCTACCTTCCGGGGCATTGAAATCCCAGTCTGGCCTGACGAGTGGGAAACCAGCATCAATCTCGTTAGGCAGCTGGGTAGGTTGCCCATTGGCGCCTAATACATTTTTTCTGGCTTCTAAAAGAACCCGTTGCCTCTCCTCAGTCGTTAGGAGAGTCTGAAGCAGCTGCTGACAATCATCCCATGTGGGCTGGTGGGAGAAAACAAGAGATTCTATTAAAGCGGTAAGGGCCTGTGGATTTTCGGGAAAAGTTGGGTTATGCATTTTCCAATTATAAAGATCTGCAGAGGAAAAGGGCCAATATTGGAGAGGTCTATTCCCTTGGCCGTCGGGGGGGCCATACTCTCTAAGAGGTAGGGCAGTGGAGTCCGGGGAGATAGCCCTTCGGCTCCTAGTGCCCGCTGAGGGACCCCTTTGTTCTTCCATCATGGATGGTTCCCTTTGTGCCGAGGGCAGTGGAGCTGGGGGTCCTCTAGGTGGTAGGGGATTTGGGGCCGGAGGATAAGGGGGTGGGGAATCCAAAAGAAGCAAATCGGACTGCGGGTCAGGATAAATCGCCTTCGGTGGATCCGGGGCGTCAGGTAGCTTTTCCGTGTTGGGGTTTTTCTTTAAGGCTAATATCTCCGACGCTGCTGATGTGTGCGCGGACGTACCTGTTGAGGAAACAAAGGGCCGGACCCACGGAGGTGGGGAGAGAATTAAATCTTCCCAGACCAAGACATATGGTACTTGGTCTAGGTGTCCGTGGGGATCTATATTAAATATTTTAGACTTCAGCAGCTTAATCTTGTCTAATAAAAAGGATCCTTCGGGGGGCCATCCTATCTGAAATGTTGGCCATTCAGAGGCACACAAAGTCTGCCACTTTCCTTTCTTCACCTCTACCGAAAAATTATGGGCTCTGGCCCGAACTTCGGTCCAATGGCTTAGGGTAAGGGAAAGAGGAGTCGTCACAGTTTGTCCCATTGTCGTCCGTCAGAGAAGAAGAATAGACCACAATACAGAAACAGTTAAAACTCCATGAAACACATATACGCATGGGCCACCGCGAGCTCGCTTCAAAACCGAAACTTCTTCAGATGGCAGTTATCACCAAGGGAACTGCCGAAACCGAGTGAAGGGGAGACAGAGTTTGCCTCTCCTTCCAGATGAGCCACCAGGGCGTCCCCTAGGGCTCATGGACGCTGGCTATTAGCACGTCTGCCTAGCCAGAGGTCCGATACAGATTCCATAATAAGCCGATTCTTACGGCTTTCCTCCGATAATGGCCCACAAAGAACAAGGGACAAACAGACAATCAAGCTCGAGCTTACCTGGTACCTCCAACTCCCGATGTTCTTGTGGTCCGGGGCGAGTGGAATCCCAGACGAGCCCCCAAATGTTAGACCTGCGCGGTCTCCTAGGAGTTTCGACTCGCCCAGGAAACAACAAGAGTCGGAAGTCGATGCAAAACGCAAGAGGTTTATTGAAGGCCGGTGCACCGGGGTTCCTTGGTCCTCATGCAGGAGGTCGAAGAAGAAACCCTTTTGGGCGCGAATATGTCAGTTTTATAGGTTCCCACTTCCCCGTATGTAAATTATAGATTTGGTTGTGTTCTCCTGCTGATTGGTCCCGGCTTAGGCTCGGACCAGAGAGGGAACTTGTCCCCAGCTGCCTGATTGGTCTTTGACAGACACCTTTTTTACATTTTGTTATCTCCCTCCTTCTCCCCAGCTGCCTGATTGGTCTTTGACAGACACCTTTTTTACATTTTGTTATCTCCCTCCTTCTCCCCAGCTGCCTGATTGGTCTTTGACAGACACCTTCTTTACATTTTGTTATCTCCCTCCTTCTCGGAAGGGGGCCGGACATCCTGGAAATTCACCCATTGTCTAAGAAGCCCCTATTGTCTGGAGAGTTCTTAATCATTAGCTGGAACAATGTCCCTCGAGTCCCACAACTGGACTAAAATCAAGATGTGGTCAGGGCTGAGGTCCTTTCTGGAGGCTCTAGGGGAGAGTTCACTTTCTCCTTATTTGGATTCAGTTTCTTGTGGTTGTAGGTCTGAGATCAGTGTATGGGTTCAGAACAGGCTTCCTTAGGATGTACCACTTGTGGCATGTGGGTTATTTTGAGCTAAAGACAATGAAGACCATGCAAGCTCAAGAGAAACTGCTACTTCCTTAATTAACTAGAAGAATTTAAATTGGGGCTTTTTCCCAGAAAAAAAGTTATTCCCAGAGATACATTTTATCTAGGTGGCCCCATACGTATGGCAGGGCAAACATCTAATTACCAAACATCTGTTCTTCCTCTTATTGTCCTGGGAATGACCTTCCTGTCCTTGAAAGCCCCAGGTCCCTATCCCATTCCTTATCTCTGGATGGCATGTATATCTCATTTTAATTTTTCTGTCTTTGACCCTCTTATATATGTGGGATCCCTGTAAGTATGAAATTAAATTTGATTTTCTCCTGTTAATCTGTCTCATGACAATATAATTCGTAGACCAGCCAGAAGAACCAAGAAAGGTAGAGGACAGTTTTCTTCCTCCCTGACATCAGCTCTTCCTGGCTGGCTGTCAGCTGTCGCCTCTCAGCTTCCAGAGGCTGCCTTTGATCCTTGAATCACGGCTGTCTTCTTCCATCTTCAAAGCCAGTAACAACATGCTGAGTCCCTCTCATGAATCAAATCTCCCCTTCTTTCCTCTCATCTCTGACAAAGCCAGGAAAGGTCCTCTAATTTTAAAGATTCCTGAAGTAAGATTGGGCCAACCAGGACCCTGCCCTTAATCACACCTACAAAGTCTCTTTTGCCATGTGAGGCAACATATTCATGAGGTTCCAAGGGTAGAGTATAGACATCTATTGCAGGGGGCCCTTATGCTGCCTGCCATGACTCTCGACATTGATTACTTTACCCAGTGCATTTGTTTGGTAAGGCTGACATAACAAAATACCACAGACTAGGGGCTTAAACAACCAAAATGTATTTTCCTCACAGTTCTATAGGCTACAAGTCCAAAATAGAGGTGTCAGCAGATTTGATTTCTTCTGAGGCCTCTCTACTTGGCTAGCAGATGGTCACCTTCTTGTTGTGTCTTTACATGGTCTTTTCTCTGTGTACATGCAGCCCTGGTATCTCTTTGTGTGACCAAATTTCCGTTCCTTAGAAGGACACTATTCAAATTAGATTAGGGTCCACCCTAAAGTCCTCATTCTAACTTAATCACCTCTTTGAAGACCTACCTCCAAATACAGTCACATTCTGAGGTATTGAGGATTAGGGCTTCAACATATGAATTTTGGGGAGAGGCAATTCAGCCCATAAAAGACAGTAATTTGGGCATTATGAGAGCTGGGAGTTTACAATGCCACTTCTCTCAAAGTGCAACTGAGAAAACCAGTAATCAGATAAACCAAGTAGCTCAAGGTTATGTAGGCAGTCCATTGTATGTCAAGAGCTCCAATCAAGTACAGCACATTTGCAGTGCAAACTTAATTTTCCCAATATGCCATATTCCCCCTCCACACAGTCATATAATTTTAATACATATCTTACCAAAATTCAATTGTAGGGCTTGATTTTGCAAAATGAGCACATAAAAGAATAGTAATACGTGCTTATCTACTGTGGTTTCTGAATATGAAATACTATTTTCGGGGGTGGAGGGGTGACCCATGTATTTTCACAGGCTTAAACTTCTGAATGATTGGCTCTCCTGAGTTTTGTTTTGTTTTGTGTTTTTACCAGGAGTATGTCTTTTCAGGACTCAAGGAAAACACCACCTCACCACATTAAACATAAACTAAATTAATTTTAAGGACTTAATAGATATATTCAGTCTACCACATAATAATGAAATGACTCTAGCTCTGACTTTAAATAACACATGGTGAATTGAGGCATCAGACAAGGAAACTGGAAATCCTAATAGACTGTGGTTTTATGCTATGACTTGGGGTAATCCAGGCTTCACACAGGAGACACACACAGAAGAAATGGAGCAGTTGAGGGGTTGGATTGGGACAGCTGACTGGAGGAGATAGCATTGGGTTTGTCAGGGGAAAGGGAGTTGAGTGGAGAGAGAATGGAAGCAGCGGTGTGAATTCAGCAACTATGAGGCTCAGAATAGAGAGACAGTATTGGTAATTTAAAGAATGACAGCATTGTTAAATGTAAAGAACTGAATGTAAGTTAGTTCATTTTGCCCAGAATCTGGAGTACCACGAGTGGATCTGAAAGGTAGAGAGAAAGGGCAATGATTGGAAAATGGTACATTCGTGGAAAGTTATGAAAATAGAGATATAACCTAGGTCCTCACGATGAAAGGCCTAGTATGCTCTCCAAAAACGTTAGGATTTCATCATGAAAGCAAATGAGAGTTCCTGAAGAACTGAAGTAGATAAATAGAATGAACATATTTATATTTTATCAAAACAAGTCCACTTGATGAGTAAAAGATAAATAGGGGTGGGATATGAGAGTATGAAACAAGAAATAAAAAGCTGCAGCAATAATAGAAAATAATAACTAATTGAACTCTTATTATTTTGGTGGATGCTTAAATGATGCACTTTCTATCAACTTAACTTTTGGAGTAGGTATTCTTTTTAGCCATATTTTAGTAATGAGGAAACTCAAATCAGAGAATTCAAATGACTTTCCCAAAATAAAATATCTGTTGAGTGATACAGGTATGATTTGAGGTCTGGCAATCTGACTCCTGAGCTCATGCTCTTAAATACTACACAATCCACATCCTCAAGGAAGGTAAGACAATGAAATAAAGTCCAGAGGACGCAGGACACAGGAAAAATGGACAAAACAGGTTAATATATTGATTTTAAAAGTTGAGGAAGGTAAAAAGAATGCTAGCTCAGGAAACCCACCTTTACAGAAATCTCTGTGATTCCATGGCAATTTGTGTATTCCTCAATTGCATACATTTTCAAATTTACTTTTAATTGTGGGTTTGCTTTCTCCTTCCTATACCTGACTTCAAACTCTTCATGGATAAGGATTAAGTTTTAAGAGAGAGAAGCCTAGAATAATCTGTTATAGAAAGAATCAGAGAAGCTTCTCTTTCCTCATATTAAACAAATCTTGAGTGTTGATTCTTAATTAGTCACCTACTGATTATGTGCTCCTTTGACAAGTTACTTCATTTTGTTAATTATTTCATTAATTACATATGAATTTATGACGATAATGAAGATTTCACTTTAGGATTAATTTGTCTATGTAGCTGCAGCATTGGTTAGTAAACGTTAATTATCTTTGCTTCATTGTTTTGGTCTTCAAGGAAACTTCAATCAGAGGATAAGTCATCTAATACTGTTTAAAGTATCTCTATTTTTCTCATTTCCAAAGAGAAAAGATGCAGTTGATTCAGTATTAAAGGAAGTTAATGTGAAGAAAAAATATTATAATATTAAACTATTATTCAGCTAGATTCTTATGTAAATAGCCTTTGTGTCAAAGATACTTACACAAGCAGAGATCACTACTTTAGCATATCCCATTGCACTCAGCATTACTCCCAACCAGGACCACTGTCACAGGCTGCACGTAGAAGGGCCCCATACTTGCTTTCACGCTCTGTTGTTGATACGTTGAAATACCTAATAATTTTTGAAAAAGAAGACTGCACTTACATTTTGTACTTGGTCCCAAAAATTATGTAGTTGGTCTAGTTCCCACCTATCGAAATATAGATAGCTGGCACTCTCCTCCTTACTCTTTCAACATTAATTAAAATTAAATACATCAAAACCCAATTAATTCTATTTATTACACATAGATATTGAGAATTCTAGAAAATCACAACCTTGCAACTGTTCATTAACATTAAATACATTTAATGGATTTTTAAAATTTAACTGCTCTAGGTCCCCAAGGCGAGGTATCCTCACCAAAAATCTAGGTTTCACAAAGTATTTGGTTTTTGACTGAAAATTTTACCCATAGCAGTGCCAGGACTCACATTCTAAGTATCTCCTTTGTGCCTATCCTTCTTCAAAGACTTCAAAGTCAGCTACTGTGGTATAATCCATATGTAAAGAAAGGGAAAGGGAGGGATATTCTCCATTGTATTTCTATATTTTTATTTTTCTTCTATCTGAAACCTTCCCAGTTCTTTTAGAAGGTTTTCTCAAATTTTTTTTCCCACTTCTCCTAGTGATCATCTAATGAAAAATCTACAACTGGTTGGGCTAGGAAGGTTAATTCTTTACACATTCATTTAATAATTTTTATTAAATCACTATACTTCACCTAGCATTCACCTAGCAGAGGATATAGCAGTGAGGAAGCTACAAAATCCTTTCCCTGTGGGAGCTTAAATTCTAGTGGTCATTTATACCTTTTAGGTAACTCTGACACATATAATATCAGAACTACAAGAACAAAGCCCATTAATAACTTAGATATCTTTTCTTTGCTAAATACATTTTCATTTTTCATGGGCAAAATTTTGAGGTTTTTTTTTTTTTGAGCTGGAAGGAAATTTTGATGTCACTAGTCTTAGGAATGATAGGTTTGTGGATAAATCATTCTCTTAAAAATCAAATTCTCTTTAAATGTGAATCTACTCATCTATTTATTTTACAGTATTTGTTGTACAGTTTTCAGAATCCAAAAAAAAGGGTACTAAATGTCAACTAAAATTACGACTGAAAACAAACCTATTAGGGAATACAGCTATGATTGAATCAGATTATCAGCTAAGATTATACTGTTTTTCTGAGATTTAATGAAATTTGTGTTTCCTAAGATATGTCTTAACACTCTGTTCTTCTGTTCTTTCTTAAATTCTTGTCCCCATTTCTGCTTCCAAGTTCCTTCTGCTGAGTTATACATCTCACTTTTACAACTGTTTCCTCTTAGCCTCTCACAAATCCAGTTGTAAAATACAGTTCTCATCAGTGGATGTAGCATATATTAGAAGTTTTGAAACAAAGAAGTCTTTTGCTCCACAAAACTCACAAGTGAATATTTAATTTTTTTTATTATTACTTAGCAAGAACTTTATTCTTTATTAAGAATTGTTCTATATCAGTTATTTTGATCACCTTGAAAATTTCCACATAAATTCTAGCTCCAGACAATGATTCTTAGGCTATTTTCATTTTTATATTTTGCCCTCTTTTGGTGTTTAATCCAGCCTCCAAATTCCTGTTCATTTCCTATCAAAGTAGTTTAGCTGATTTCTATTTTTTGCCTTATATAATCACCTATATCAAATGAGTTTTTAGCAAAAAATGTCAGTTTTATTTCTTAGAGGTAATTTGCTGTAAGAAGTTTAAAATAATACTTTAAAAACTACTGTAAGTAATTGAGTTATTTAATATAATATGTACAAAGTTAGAGAAGTACAGGGCACTATAGGAATCCACAGGAGAGGTATTTTGGTGATATTAGGATGGGCTGGCTCCCCAGTTGAAGTGGCATTTAAGATGAGAAGCAATGAAACTATGTGCTATATATAGACTGAGGAAAGGAAAGTGTTAAATACTCAAAACCAAAGCTGAGAAGATACTTGGGAAAGTGACAAGAATTCAATATGCTTGGAGGGTGGCGTGTGGACCACAAGGAGATGGATGCAGAAAAGAGGCGAAAGTAGAACAGGGTTATGATCACTAGGGATAATCACTGTAGGCTATTAAAAAGTTTGAACTTCTTCCTAAAAATGAAAACACTGGAAAGGTTTTAAGCAAAGTGATAACAATCTGTTCTCTACTTCAGAAATTTTGCGATGGCTACAATAGCCACAATGGATCCCAGGGAACAAATGTGAAAATTCAGAAACTAGTTACGAAGTACAGTATTGTGGAAATTCAGGTGATAAATGATTGTGGTTTGAAGCAGGATAATAGCATAGGGAATGGAGAAAAAGGAAGAGGTGTAAGAGGGTTCACTGTGAACCAATGTTGACAAAAATTCATTGATTTTGAAATTCACTGCATGTTAGAGAAGTCAGTTGATTTATATTTTTGATATTAAAGGCAAAGTGTATCTGACTAAACTGATTGTCTGTTATTTAAGTGGTTTTTGTTGCCTGTCCCCAAGATTTGATTTACACTTTGGAAATGACAGAAAATGAAAAATTCCTTTTATACTTTTTAACTTGATATTTTTAGACAAAATACCAATAAAGAAAAACAAATGAGTTACACAATTTTTTCCCTCAGATACGAGAGGTGGAACTTTAAGACTTGCTTCCTTTATCTTTTCAGAGAATCCCATTGAGTTTAGGACAGGGAAAGACTTTAAAGCACTTTCTTTTCAAATTACATATTTGATAAGAGGATTCCATTAAAAGCATCCTTATGAGGGTCACATAATCTGGGGCTTCTCAAACTTCAGTGTGTATATGAATGACATGAGGATCTTGTTAAAATGTGAATTCCAAGTCTGTAATTTTGGGAGGAGTAATTTTAATAAGTTTTAATGTGAAATTTTGAGGCTTTAATACTGTTCCAGCTGTTGCTGATGTTCATGATGGACTATATTTTGAGTACTATGGGTCTAACTTACACTTGAAAACAACTCCTAGTTAAACCAAGTTCATTGCTAATCCTGACATTATGGCATCATGAGAGAACACTGTTGAGTCCAGAATTTAGGTTAAATGAAAAAACTTTTATCTTTTATTTATACATGTTTACTATCTCCTAATCTGAGAGCCAGCTTAAACTCAAGTTTTCTCTGCAAAGTGAAGGGTAGATGGTATCTTTCTGTAGGACTCCTTGAATTAACTGGGGATAACCGATTGAGCCACATAACCCAGTGAATTAACTGAACAAAATAGGCACCATTTAATTTAGTTTAAAAGTGACAGTGTAATATATCTACATCTACAAGCAAATTCCTTCACTTTACGTATTTTTTGAAGATTCATTTACATGAATACTACTTCAGACTAAGCTTTAGAGACATATCACCAAATCTGGAAATACTTAGTTATCTTAGCACATTTCAATTTGCATCTTATCTTATATAAATATTTTGGAATGAATACTGAAAGCCGTATAGTTATAGAATTTGACCCCATGTTTGTCTGTTTGAAAGCCTTTGTTTCTTCCATTATTACTTGACCATCTGTATTTTTTCTCCAAAGTTAAATTGTAAAAAGATCAATTTGAGTCCGTTTCTATTTCTCTTATCTATAACATTCAGTAATAAGAAGAAAAAGAAGAAGAAGGTCACCTAATTCACAGGTTCATTTAGTGAATTAGAGTCAATATGAGTACTCATCTGGTATACAGAAGGTGCTTATAAATTGTACTGGTTGGTGTAATTAGTAGAATTATTAAAGTTACGTCCTCAAGCTCTTAAAAATAGTCAGTATCCTTCTCACTGTCAGAGAATGTGCAGTGAAGTTGGGAGACTTCCTGCCTCATTCACCAGGGGTCTCTCTTGGGGCTTTTCATAGGCTCCTAACTTCTTTATATATATATTTTTTTCATTTTCAATGACATTTATCGTTTTCTTTCTAATTTTATAAGGAATACATGTTCACTGCAGACAACTAGAAATACATAAAAGCACATCAACAGACACTTGGTTTGCTTCCATATCTTGGCTATTGTAAATAATGCTGCAATGATAATAAGTGTGCATATATCTTTACATATTTTACAATTTATATAAATACGGGTGGTTTATAACAGTATAACTTCACAGGCAGAAGAGTCGCTCCTATTGTTAAACTAAATTAGAAATTTAGAATGAAGGTCAAACCAAGACGTGTGATTTCTATAAACGTTTCACAGACTAATACATTTTTGGAGAGTTTAACTTCATATTTAACTTTTATTTAAGAAGCTTCAGTGGTCTTTCACATGTCTAGTGTTGTTTTGAAAAATAAGAAAAGAAAACACAAGACAAATATT
This sequence comes from Pseudorca crassidens, assembly GCF_039906515.1. Taxonomy (NCBI): domain Eukaryota; kingdom Metazoa; phylum Chordata; class Mammalia; order Artiodactyla; family Delphinidae; genus Pseudorca; species Pseudorca crassidens. Next base: position 125,732,672 of record NC_090300.1, on the reverse strand, counting down.
ATTCCTTAAATTATTTCTGGTTATAATTTTAAAATAAATATTTGATTTAGCAATAATATGTGAATTACTGGCAGTGGTGAGGTCATGAATGTAAATGAGCTGGAAAAGTTCCACATGACATAAAGTCCATTTAGAAAAAGTGAGAAAATTACTGGCCTTGCCATATGAGAAATATTTATGTAATTAGGTTGATTTTTGGTGTATTTGTTTTATGCTTGAATTTATTAACTGATCATTTGTAAAGTTTATAAAACTTTCTTTTCTGTTCATTGTTTATGCTTCCTATTTAGCTGTGCAGTGGAATCAAAGACACATGAATGAATATAATGTTTTTATAATTATTTGTTCATCAGCAATGAGCATTCAAGTTTTTCTGGTATTATGAAATCATTGGTTTGATACAAATAATACACAATGATTTTACTAAGTCAGAAAGTGACAGTATAGAGTTCTCATCTAGTGGAACATTTTTGCTTGGACAAAATTATTTTAAACAAAAAACTAATAAAAGCAAAACAATAGAAAACAGTAACAGTTTTTATTGCCTTTGTATTTTTAAGTTTTGTCTAAAATTTCCTGTTTTCCTTCAATAAACACTTATTATCAGAAAATATATTTGTTTAGTTGACATATTTAATTTTTAAATAATCAACTTGCTAATATTAACTTAGTTAGCAAAGAATTATTACCTCATATGAAGTAGCTAAATCTATTTACACAACTAAAATCCATCTGAAGTGTCAATATCCTCTTCCACCATATTGTTTCACCACACAAACCTTCAGTGGCAAAATCTCATCTTTTATGAAATAAGTAATAATCTTTTTTGTAATGTGATGGCTGTATGGGGGTAATGCTTAGAATTATTATTATTATTATTTTTTTTTTTTTCTGTACATGGACCTCCCGTTGCGGAGCACAGGCTCTGGACACACAGGCTCAGCGGCCATGGCTCATGGGCCCAGCCCCTCCGCGGCATGTGGGATCTTCCCGGACCGGGGCACAAACCCATGTCCCCTGCATCGGCAGGTGGACTCCCAACCACTGCGCCACCAGGGAAGCCCAGAATTATTATTTTTAAGAGGAGAATCTCTAGCCCTCCTTGATCTATAGCCCTCTCATATACACAGCCCTTGAAACATGGGGTATATTGATTCCAGACAGCCTCTTATTAAAAAAAAAGATCAGGTGCTTGTTTTGGGAGTACATATTGTAAAATTGGAATGAAAACACCTAGACTAGCATGACCCTGATCAAAGATGACAGACAAATTTGTGAAGCGTTCGTATTTTTATTCTCTAATGAAAATTAAAGTAGCTGAGTTTTGTTTTTTCATTTTTAAAGATTGAGCTGTATGATGCCTAATTAGGTTTAAACAAATGAGATACAAATGAAATAAAAATACTATAATTTTACTTAAGAGCTCACAAAAATGAAGTAATTTATAATTTTAAGAAAATTTTCCTTGGTATGTAGCCAAATGTTAATTTTTAAATGATGTGTTTTTACCTTTCTTTCTCTTTGTAACTTAGTTTATAAAAAGCAACTTTAAAAAAGCACTTTTATAAATTCATAAAATTATCCAGATTACCTGCTTTGCATTGCTCAAGTTCATAACAGAATTGTTTACTTCTTCTTTTCTTTTTTTCTAGGTAAACTTGATGCTGATATTGACAACTGATGTAACGGTAGTATTATTAACACTTTGCTTCAAATAAAAACAAGTCCAGGAGTAGATAAGGAGAGACCTTATTCAAAAAGACTAATACAATAGGGGGAAACCTTGGAGCTCAGAAATCTGCAAGTGCCTCAAAATCAAACACAAAAAGGTTTTTCTTTTATAGAGAGAGGTAAGCAGAGCTTAGCAGAAACTTTTAAGAGGAAGTTGGACAAACAAGGAGTGTGTAAATAGCATAATAGATGCAATCTGTTGACTGAAAAAAATGCACAAACTAAAAACTGAGAATTATGTTTAATTTGGTGGACATACTGAGGACTTAAGCCTGGGATACAGCCTCTCAGATAGCTCGGAGGGACTGTTCCAAAGAGGTAAGGGAAGAGCCAGAATATGTAGGAGTTTTTGCACACTCAAAGAGAACAAAAAACAAAACAAAACAAAAACAGGTAGTTTTTTTTAATCTTTTTAATCAAAAGATTACTGTTAAAGAAAACCAGACATCTCAAGTTAATGAATTTAGTGCTCTTCTACGTATGGGAAGATGTAAGAGTCTGACTGGGCTCATTGAAATCATCCTTTTAATACGCACCTTAACTATCTAGGGTCACGGTGTGCAATTTTTTTTGTTGAAAGGTATGACAGGAAATGTGTCTGCTGGGCCTGCTGATTTGGGGATTGGTGGGGAGTGCATATTCTGTACCTTAGCCTTTGACTCAGGGATGGGGACAAGCTAAAGTTCAGGGAACTGTGGGGAAAGAGAAGCCTGAATAAAGTTTGGTCAAGACAAAGCAGAGGAGAAGAAATACACAATTGTGAATACTTGGTCAGGAGCTATAACAGTATATTGTGTGTGTGTGTGTGTGTGTGTGTGTGTGTGTTTGTAAGTACACTTATTGGTGGCTCAGTGTTTCACTTTGTTTGTGATAAGCTATTTTGATGGTTTGGTATGTAGCTGTGGTATTAGATAAAGATATTTGATTTTTGTCCCCTTCCTGTCTCCTAAAACCAAGCTCCTAAAAAGCTTGGAATTTCCTAAGTGATAAGGATGATAAAGGCCTTTTGTTATAAGAGGCAACTCTTGGTGAATGGGACCCTAGATAGCTTCAGGATGGGGGCTGGTTGCCAGAAAGATCATGCCTTGATTGGAAGCTTGGGGAGAAGAAACTAGAGATTGAGTCAATCACCAATAGCCAATGAAATCTCCATAAAATATCTAAATGATGGGGTTTGAAATCTTCCAGGTTCATGAGCACATGGAAAGGCTGAGAGAATGGCACACCTGGAGAGGGCACAGAAGCTCCATGATCCCTCTTCCCCTACTTTGCCCTCTACATCACTGTCACTTTGGCCATTTCTGAGGTTTAGCCTTAATAACAGACTGGAAAATGTAAGTAAAGTGTTTTCCTGAGTTCTGTGAACCTGAAGAGGTTGAACCTGATTTACAGTTGGTGGGTTAGAAGTACAAATGGCCTGAGACTTGTGACTGGCATCTGGAACTGGAGCTGTCTTGTGGGACTGAGCTCCTTAGCTTGTGAGATCTGATGCTAACTCCAGGTAGATAGTGTCAGAATTGATCTCAATTGTTGAACACACATTCAGTGTCTGGAAAATTAAATAAGTGGTGTTGGAAAAGATACCAGGTATTTGGTGTCAAGAACAAGAAACTCTCTTTTGGTGTTAGAAAAAAATGGAATTTTCTAGAACAGCCCTGGCCCAGAGAAACATGTGGTTTGTGAAGAGAAAGAGGAAAAGGGTAGCGAATGAGGAATCTTTAATCCATGGATGGCTACTTAGTCACCAGAGGTATGAAATTTCAGCTGCATTGCAATCACTTACTAAAGGTAAAAGTTACTAGTGGTATTTAGAAATGGTTGCAGACCTGACTTCCAAGGACTTCAGTCACTGGATAACTAAGGAAATGTAAAATAATAAGAAGCATGCCAAACATATAATCCACTGTTGGTTATTATTATCTGTAACAGCTAAAATGAATGAAAATGCTGAGTTGGACTTTGATGCTAGACCAAGCACAGATTTCTCTTGGTGAGAGTCAAGGGACTTGTCCTATCAGGGTGGAAATTTTTAAAGAGTTACTAAGAAATGTAGTGAATAAAGGAAACCTTGACAGGGGTGAAAAAATGAGGAAGAGAAAGGAGAGAGTCAAGAAGCCTCTTGCAGAAGGGTGGGAATATTTAGATGGTTATTTAAAAATGGGATGAATAAAATGAACATTGATGTTATTGAAACAAAGGTCTTAATACACCACTATTGAAAGTTAAGTGGACCAGAGAAAGTCCCTTCTGATCTCCCAACATTAAAAGGCCCCAAATAAGTCCACTCTATGTGCCATCGTTTGGAAGAATTAAAAAAATGAGAAGGCAAATATTTCAATGAGAAACTGGCCCTGGACATACTTGATGCCATAATTGGGCCAATTAATCAAGGTAATGATTGACAAAAGGACTCTGGTCCCTCAGCTAGAAACCCTGCTGTAGACAACAAAGCCTTTTGTACTTACGTGATTATAATGGTCAAAGGGTAGGAAGAAGTTTCTGGGATTTCTTGACATAGGAACCATATGCACTGTGGTACCAAAACCCACTGGTGAAACACTAACATAGACTTCAATTAGATTTAGCAAATATAGAAATGTAAGAGCTAGTGGGATTAAGGTGGAGGTCTGGAAGAAAATTAGAATGTTTAAACAGTTCCTGTGTGAAGAGGTTTTATCTCCTTTACTTGAATGTTTTATGAGAATGGATGTCTATGGATATTTTGTCTGACTGTGGAATGCCTAATTTACCTAGTATTATAAAACCAAAAACTGTTAATGAAGGCCTGACGAAGGCTACAGTTACAAATGTAAGAGTTAATGGGATTAAGTGAAGTTTGGGAGAAGAGTTGGTAAATTTGAATAGGCTTTATTTGAAATGGTTGCAGCTCTTTCACACGAATGTATTATTAGGACAGACATCATATCTGATTGGGAACATTTCCCTTATCTAGTATTGTAAAACACAAGCCATGTAAATCAACCCTTCAAGCAATATTAATTGGACATGCTAAATGGGAACCAGTAAGATTGGCTGAGCCCAAAAAGCACAGAATAGAAACTGGATTGCTGGTATGGACAAATTCTCTGAGATACCCCTATATTGAGTGTATACTAGGGATTATGGCAAAACCTGTGAGTGCCTCCCTGCAATGACTACTGGGACATTAGAAATGTTCATCTGAGGGGCAATTACCAGTTGGTATCAGAAATTAGTTATAACTGTCCCTATGATTGAAGGACATAAAATAATCTTGAAACGTGAAACACCCATGTCTTGGGTAATGTTGGATAAATGTTCTAATGGGGAGGACAGTGTCCAGAAGAGTTTCATAATGAAATGGAAATGATTTACAGTTGGCCCTCCATAGCTTTAGATTCCACATCCATAGATTCAACCAAGCATGGATGGAAAATATTATAAAAAGAATCCAGAATGTTCCAGAAAGCAAAATTTGAATTTGCCATATGGCAACTATATACATAGCATTTACGTTGTATTAGGTATTACAAGTAATCTAGAGATGACTTAAAGTATACAGAAGGATATGTATAAGTTATACATAACTACTACACCATTTTATATGAGACATGAGCATCTTCAGATTTTGATATCTGTGGGTGTCCTGGAACCAATCCTCCATGGATACCCAGGGATGACTGTATATAAGATCTTTATACTAAGGTAATCCAAGGAGACACCCGTGAGTAGGGAGCTCTTTCCCCAGGACAGAATGTGTAACTGCGTGAAGAGCTGCTGGATTCTATTGTCACTTGGACAGCATCCTATAAACAGCAATCAAAGATGTGCCTGGTTTACAGATGGTAGTCCAAAAGTGAACGGACAGCATCCTGTTTAGAAGGCCATCACTCTGACTGAAAAAGGTAAAACATCAGTTCAGTGGGCTGCATTGCTTGCTGCTTGCCACAGTGTTTCAGTTTTTACTCAATGATGGGTTGCTTCTGGCAGGCCTGCAAGCCCTGTACCTGCCCAGCCTCAAGACTGAAGAAAGAGCCTGGAGTCAGCGACAGAGACATCTCATTCCTTTATCCTTGGCTACTATTCTTTCTATTTTCCATTTATGCCCAAACATTTACATCTTTGGAAGGGATATTAGGGTTGGCCACTGTGCTGGTCTAGAGTGTAGGCAGCAGTATTAGTCTAGCAAGTACTTCCCCTCATCTAAGGAGGGGGTTGTGGGAACCTCCTGATTTATAGCCATTAAGTCAGAAGTAAGGATGGCCCAGGGCTTGTTACTGGTGTCTGAAGTGTGAGACTTGAACCCCTTTAACCTGTGGAATCTGATGCTAAATCCAGGTAGATTGTGTCAGATTTGAATTGAATTGTTGGACACCCTGTTTGTGTGTCAGAGAATCAGAGGAATGGTTGGTATGGGGAAGAAAAACCCTTCAATAGTATAAAATCAAGTATTAAGTCTCTATTAAAGTTGGACAGTTTAGCTTTTTTTCTATCTATAAGAACATCACTAATCCTGGCCTATTATGTGAGTCCTACTGATCGTAAGAGGGACTGAATAAAGGAGAGTATTTAAAATTGTTAAAAACTATTCTCAGTGCTGAGAAAAACAATTTTAAGTGCAAGTTCTACTAGTGATGGGCCAGTAGTTGCAAATTTGCATATAAAGGATGGCATATTATTTTCACCTTTCAAGTACTTGAGACTATTATACCTTTAGACAACTGATGCTTAACTAAACAGTACATTTTCTGTTCCTGCAATTTTTTTTTTTTTTTTGTAATTCAGTGGGTTGATTCCATTAATCATTTCTGCTCTCTTCAAAACTCTTTCCAAATCCCTGTAAGTATCGATATTAAGGTAAATAAAGCAGAAAGAAACAAATCTGCTGTCATCTGAGTCACAAGTTGCAGGTAATAGATTCATTCTTATCCTTGATTTAGGAAACGACAGCCTGTCCATCAGTGATGATCGGAAATTATATGCTTTCAATTCTGTGCAGCCCAGCTCTTGGTAGGTGTGGGGTGAAAAGTACCCTCACCAATGAACTCAGCTTCAGCTTCCGGTAAATCCAAGCCCTCACCCTTCCATGACACATGAAAGGAGTCAATGTCTCAGATAAGTCCTAATAAAGACAATCTTGCTATTTGTACCCTAAGTCCTATTACTCCAACTTCTCTTTGGATGTGTGAAATAAAATTAATATTTTATGGCAAGACAAGAAAAATTTAAACAAAAAATTTTCTCTGCCTTTTGGCCTCCTCTCTCCCTGCACTGTGCTTTGTGTATCTGCATTTTGCATTGACCAAACCTCCCCAATGGTAGAAATACCTGCTCAACCATAAAAAGCAACATTCTCCTAGCATCAGTAAGACAAGTCCTTAAAGATAACATTCCTTCTTGATCTCTTAAGGGGTCACATAGTGCTTTTATATCTGGATTATGTAAACTGTCAATAATACATCATTTGATGTACAGCTCTTTGTCTCAAAATAAACTTATATAACTGTGCCTTGACTTCTAATGGGTGGAACAGTTCTCAGAGTTTTCTGAGATGCTTTTCCTGGGTTATAATCCTCAAATTTGGCTTGAATAAAATTTTCCATTTCTTTCTTAGATTGACTGGTTAATTTTTCATCAAGAGATGGCTGTGTTTTCTCCCTTTATGTAATCTCAGAAATAGCCTCTAATTGTCATTTGTAATTCTATGGCTGGACCTCAAGCTCTTGTATTTATGCTTCTACTCTTAAATATATTTTTTTCCACAAAACAATCATAAACTGTAGACAGAGTAGCACCAGACACTGTAGTACCTGCTATACATATATAATTTCATTTAGCACTCATCACAAAAATATAGGGTAGATAATATTTTCCCACTTTTTCTGGACAAGTTAAATTAACTGTGATTAACAACTACTAAGTAATAAATGGTCAGCAGGATCTAATCTAGATCGACTCTGTTCTTTCTACTCTACTACACTGCAGCTCCCAGTCCATGGTCCACTTTCCAGTGTGTTCATCTACAATGCCCACCTAGTTCTTTACTTCATATTGCCACTTCCTTATAGAGAATATTACCCCCCAAAGCCACTTAAACGTGCCAACTGAAACCATGGAAATACAACCCTTCTATGCCTGTGGATCATTAGGTTTTCCTACCTCTCCAGTATGCAAAGCAGGGATTCTAAAGGTGGGTTACATGGATCTCCCTGGGTTTAATAATTGGTTTGGGGGAACTCTGTGATATCCTTAAAGCTATGCAAAACAAAGCAAAAAAAAAAAAAACCAAAAAAGTGTGTGTGTGTTTGTGTGTGTGTGAGAATATGTGCTTTCTCCTAGGGTAGTAAGCTCTTTACCGACCACTTATCCTCTTTACAGATGTACAGTTGTATAAATCAGGGATCATGTCATTGAAGGGCTTCTGTCATGCTCAAAGCCATTGTAATTTTTAAGGTGGACTCTATGCAACCACTCATAAGTAACTTCTCTTTCTCTTCACATGTGGGAGAGGAATCAACAGCTGTATTTGGTGGTGCCACATGTGTGGCAGAGTGTAGGAGGGACTTTGTTTTCTGTTCTCATCTACTTCATCATTACTATTTCTCACTTTGCTTCTATCATCTTCTGGTGCATATCTCCTTTGTGGCCTATTTTATTTATTTATGAAAAATATTAATATTATGATGTGTATATGCTCATTTTATATTAATATGAAGGGCTATTTAATTATTTTTTCATTTTTTTTTCTTCTATAGCACTTTGAATATGTCATTCTACAGCCTTGTGGGGTTCTTTGGTTTTGTTTTGTGTGTGTGTGTGTGTGGTACACGGGCCTCTCACTATTGTGGCCTCTCCGTTGAGGAGCACAGGCTCCGGACGCACAGGCTCAGCGGCCATAGCTCATGGGCCCAGACACTCCGCGGCATGTGGGATCTTCCCGGACCGGGGCACGAACTCATGTCCCCTGCATCGGCAGGTGGACTCTCAACCACTGCACCACCAGGGAAGCCCTGGGGTCCTTTCTTTTTTATGAGAAGTCAGCTGTTACTCATATTGGGGTTTTCTTGTAACAAGCCATTTTCTCTTCCTGTTTTCAAGATTTTTTTCTTTGTTCCTGATTTTCAACAATTTAACTATGATGTGTCTGAATGTGAATCTTTTTACATCAACACTTGCAGTGTGTTGAGATTTTTGGATTTGTAGATTGACATTTTTCATCAGATTTGGGAAAATTTTTCAGCCATTATGTCTTTGAATATTATGTCATGAATATTTTTCATGTCCCTTTCTATCTCTCCAATGCTGGTACTCTCATTATACATATGTTGATGTGCTTAATGGTTTTAAACACTTCTCTCAGGCACTGTTTACTTTCATTCTTTCTTTTTTCTCTTCACCGTATTGCATAATCTTTATTAATCTATCTTTTGTGTGCCTGATTCTTTTTTCTGCCAGCTCAAATTTACTGTTGAGCCCCTCTAGTAAATTTTTTATTCTAATTACTATAATTTTCAACTCCAGACTTTCAACTTGGTTCTTACTTATAATTTCTATCTCTTTACTGATATTTTTTATTTGATGAGGCATTCTTATCTTTAGTTCTTTGAACATATTTATAATGCCTGCTTTTGAAAACTTTATCTGACAAATCCAACATCTGGGCTTCTTCAAAGGGTTTCTATTGCCTACATTTTTCTTCTTTCTTTTTGTGTATGATTCACACTTTCCTGTTTGCTGTTCTTTATATGTCTCAATTTTTCATTGACCATCCCCCTCCGTGGGTGGTTTGTTATGGTGTTGCTGTTGCTTCCTTGGTCATGTGTTTGTTTAGTAACTTGACTGAAATATCTCTGTAGCATCTATTTTCCCCATAATATACAGCATCTGATGGCTCTTGTAATTTTTTTTTTCTTGTTTTTATCTTTTATTCTAGTGGTCTTTTATATACCTAGTGGTCACATCTAAGTCAGTTAAGCCACTTGTTTGGTCAAAGATCATGTTTAAACATCCTTAGCCAGTTAGATTTTTATCCTTTACAGTTTTTACTGTTAGATATGTGTCTGACATAGAGGATGCTGTCACAATTTAAGGAGTTTATGATCTTGTCCCATGTTCATCTAGTAACTAATCATTTAGATTTTTCCTCTCTGATCATTCCTAAGAGGACACAGCCTAAGGCATGCACATAGCCTTTCACTCTGCCAGGAATGGGTGATTTTATTTTTTAACCCTGGTTTCCTAAGATATGTCCATGAGTCAGAGTAGCTTATTATTCAGCCAGTGTTTTGTCAGAATTGCTCTGACATCTCTTGTGCCAATGAGGCTTCTGCCTTTTGTTGATGGACCTTTGTGTAGCTTGGGAAGTGCTTTTCAAATCTACCCCATGTCCAGTTCTGACTGCTTCTAATGATCTGGTGCAGCCTAGCACATGCACACAACACTCCCAACCCCCATGATTGACTGTTACTCCAAAGAAGTCTGGTAAAGACAATATTGTCCCTGGGTTCTTTTAAATTTCTGGTTCCTCTTCCATGTCACTTTTTGCTACTAGTATCAGGGTGCTATCTTAATTGCCTCCCTCTAAGGTCTTCATGGTTTTTGACAACAACCTTAGTAATGGAATTCTCTGAGCTTTGTTAAAAATAAAGTCAGCCCCTTCAGGCAGAGCTGTGGATCTCTAAATTATGATGGCCTTCCTCTTCCCCTGCTCAGAATCTTTGCAGGTCTGCACAGGAGTTGGAGGTGAGCCAATGGCCCACTTCTAGAGTGATATTCCAGCTCGATCAGCTGAAACTGCAGGCAGTTAGTAACATCTGATCTTCTTGGCTTTCCCTTCCCTGCATGGAAACTCTGCCCTATAAGCAAGCTGGAGCGGAGAAAACTGTGCCCAGTTTTTTTAGTTTATCATATCTAGAGTGGAGCTTGCATGCTACAGTTAGGGCCTGAGTAGGGACAGGGGGCCTCAATCTTCTGAGTTATGCCTGTTTTGAATAGACCTTCAGCAAAACAGGACTTGAGATGAGAAATTCTTACTACCTACCTCTTCTGAGGTGAAACCATAGCCCTCAAATGAAATTAGAGGAAGGAGTTCCCATCTTAATGTCTGTACCCTCCTGGGGTAGTGGACATGGGTAGAGTTTCTATACATGGAGCTGGGAGGGGGAAAAAGGAATAGGTCATGGCTTAAATGCCATAGTCTCCTGCTATTGTTGAGATTTAGACTTTCTTGAACAAGTGTTGTACCCTTTGCTTTATGGCCTTAAAACAATTTCCAGAGACTTTAAATTATTATTTTGTTTTCTTTTATAATTTTCTCCAGTTTAAAGGTTGTTTTGTTGGGAGTAAGTTTCACTGCATTACTCACTCTTCCATTCCAAAATTACTACTTCCTTACTCATAATTCATTGCATTACTTTCATATTGCTCCCAGAGATAAACCAACACATATATGGTCACCTTATTTTTGATAAAGGAGGCAAGAATATACAATGAAGAAAAGACAGCCTCTTCAATAAGTGGTGCTGGGAAAACTGGACAGCTACATGTAAAAGAATGAAATTAGAACACTCCCTAACACCACACACAAAAATAAACTCAGAATGGATTAAAGACCTAAATGTAAGGCCAGACACTATAAAACTCTTAGAGGAAAACATAGGCAGAACACTTTATGACATAAATCACAGCAAGATGTTTTTTGACCCACCTCCTAGAGAAATGGAAATAAAAATAAACAAATGGGATCTAATGAAACTTAAAGCTATTGCAGTACAAAAGAAAACATAAACAAGATGAAAAGACAACCCTCAGAATGGGAGAAAATATTTTCAAATGAAGCAACTGACCAAGGATTACTCTCCAAAATTTTCAAGCAGCTCATGCAGCTCAATTTCAAAAAAACAAGCAACCCAATCCAAAACTGGGCAGAAGACCTAAATAGACATTTCTCCTAAGAAGATATACAGATTGCTAACAAACACATGAAAGGATGCTCAACATCACTAATCATTAGAGAAATGCAAATCAAAACTACAATGGGGTATCACCTCAAACTGGTCAGAATGGCCATCATCAAAAAATCTACAAACAATAAATGCTGGAGAGGATATGAAGAAAAGGGAACCCTCTTGCACTGTTGGTGGGAATGTAAATAGGTACAGCCACTATGGAGAACAGTATGGAGGTTCCTTAAAAAACTAAAAGTAGAACTACCATATGACCCAGCGATCCCACTACTGGGCATATACCCTGAGAAAACCATAATTCAAATAGAGTCATGTACCACAATGTTCATTGCAGCTCTATTTACAATAGCCAGGACATGGAAGCAACCTAAATGTCCATCGACAAATGAATGGATAAAGAAGATGTGACACATATATATAATGGAATATTACTCAGTCATAAAAAGAAACAAAATTGAGTTATTTGTACTGAGGTGGATGGACCCAGAGTCTGTCATACGGAGTGAAGTAAGTCAGAAAGAGAAAAACAAATACCATATGCTAACACATATATATGGAATCTAAAAAAAATGGTTCTGAAGAACCTAGGGGCAGGACAGGAATAAAGACACAGACGTAGAGAATGGACTTGAGGACATGGGAAGGGGGAAGGGTAAGCTAGGACGAAGTGAGAGAGTGGCATTGACAGATATACACTACCAAATGTAAAATAGATAGCCAGTGGGAAGCAGTCGCATAGCACAGGGAGATCATCTCAGTGCTTTGTGACCACCTAGAGGGGTGGGATAGGGAGGGTGGGATAGGGAGTGTGGGAGGGAGAAGCAAGAGGGAGGGGATGTGGGGATATATGTATATATATACCTGATTCACTTTGTTATACAGCAGAAACTAACACAACATTGTAACAGAATTATGCTCCAATAAAGATGTTTAAAAAAAATTTCATATTGCTAAAAAAATTTTAAGCATACTGAAATTTATTGTTCATTTAAATTGTATGTGGAACTGACTTAAACTTTAAACCAGCAAAGAAAATTTTGGTGGTGTATTATTAAATACATTTAAGAATTTGCCTGACATAAATTAAGTAAACTATATGTTAAACACCATTTATAAGTTAATCTTTGGATATACATTTCATAGTGAGACAGGAGCAAATGGGGCAGGGCACAACCTTTAAAAGAATGACATAGCCTTTGAGGATACAATAAAAACTGGTTACAACAGATTAGATCCAAGATGGTGGAAGGTTGAACTTCCAGTAGACCTTGAGCCTTGTTATACACTCATTGTAATACATTAGCATGCTAAATGACACACCCACAGGTGCCATGACAGTTCCAAGGTCAACCATAAAAGGCCAAAAGTGAGTGGTGGCCCAACTCCTGGAAATTCCCACCCCTTCCCCAAAATAGTCGGAATAATCCTCTCATTTATTAGCCAGGGAAATTACCTGGCCCAGAATAACTAACTACCCCATAATTCAGGGCGTCTCTCACTTTCCCAGACAGCCTACATTCTGTCTGTGGAGTGTGTTTCTCCCAGTGCTGATCTCATTTTCCAAGATGACCCCATTCCCTGGGACTGCTCTCGCCTTTTGAGAGGGACCACATTCTGCCTATAGAATTTATATCTCTCTAAATAAGCCTGTTTTCAATTTACTATGGCTCACTTTTGAATTCTTTTCTTTCTGAAGCTACGGACCGTCACTTGGCAACGTGTCCCAGGGACTCACCTGAGACCTGGGACATGACCATCCTCTCGCACCCCATTTTCCTGCAACAATAGAGCTTTATATTTTCATGAGGACTCTTTTGAAATAACTTAATATTTCATATCCCTTTTTTTATTTTTGCCTTAGTGACAGATATAATTATCCAACTCTACTGAGAAAAGATGTTGAAATATTTTCTCCTGTAATCATTGTGAAAAGTCAAAAATTTGTAAAGGTGCAACAATAGGTCACATTACAACTTTTGAAAAAATACTTTTTAGGCCAGTAGTAACCATCGAAATGGCAGAGATTAAAACAACAACAACAGCAGCAACCAAGTATGTAATGACTACTTTTATGTGACTATTATGTAACATATTTGCAGAAAATTCCCTCTGTATGTTAAGTATCTATACATTTGTTTGGGGCCTAGACCAACTGTGGGGCTTTTTGTGTTACTCTGTCCTCATTCCTCTTTTCAGGGGTATCTAATTTTCTTGTTGCACGACAGAGTCTTTTTAAAAAGACAAAAACTGTAGCGTCATCTGATTCAACTGCTTTATTTTATAAATCTTAAAAACTATGTTCTAGAGAGAAAAATCAAGGTCATGTGGCTTTTAATGGACATCTGAAACTTGGGTGTCTCAAACCCCTCCCCAATGCATACTTCACTCTGCATGCAGCTTCCCCCCAAAAAATAGCAGAAGGTGATGGTAACTGAACTCAAGTCACCAGAATCAACCTAGCATCTTACTCATTTATTTCCCTGTACAGCTGCTGTTCCAGATGCAGTATTCGGAAATAGAGGTAACACTTCAGAACGGGTCCTTTCTATGTTGGACACTTTATTTTTGTTCACATTTTCTGAAGATCCCATATACTTCTGGGAGATTATTTTTCCTTAACTTTCTTTAAAGGGGAGGGGGATGGGGGAAGACTTTCCTAGGACATCTGCAATTCTGAATAAGTACTGCAGGCAAGGAAAGAAGAAGTGAGTGTTCATAATTGAAGGATATCTCCCAAAGGACAAAGGTCAAGTTAAAAAAAAAATCAGGAAGGGGTAATGTTTACAGAGGACAAAGTGCTTTAAACTGGAGAGATGCAATATTTTTACTATAGGATAATGGTAAAAGTATGTCTTTTTCACAAGTTAAAATTTCTGTCCATAGTTAGAGAAAAAAAATGTATACCTATGATATAGAGAATTACTTTGGATCAGTGCTTTTAGTTTATGTAGTACCACTATTTGGAGGAATATGCATTTTCTACATTATTTAAAAATATTTATAACAACAAATAACTTATAAACAGATTATCTCTGACAATGGTGCATATCATTCACTGAAAATCTAATTTATTTATGGTATTTTTAAAGAGAAAATATAAACAAGTAATCTTTAAATAATTTCCAATGTGCTTTGGGGGCCAGTCAATATAAAATTGTGTGATTCTCATTTCCTTTCCTAAACTCTCTGTGGGAATCCTCAGTCAGTTGTTGCAGCGATTAGATCTTAGTTTTGTGGCATGTTGAAACACTCTAAATCAGGACAGAGGAGGTGAAGAAAGCTCTCTTAGTTAAACAGATAACTTGTGTACTGCAAGGCATTCTTTTGTTTATGATCTTCAGAGAGAAATCTTTGTACATTATACAAGCCCACATTGTGAAGAACAAAGATGGGATTTCAAAGGCTGGCCTCTTTTGTGATAGAAGAAAAAGCATTTTTCCTCTCCAGGTGGATATTTCTAAGAAAGATTAATAGGTAGAGGAAAAATCATCTTCAGAAAAGATCAGAGTTTGAGCTGTGCTGTTTGTGCTTCATGGCTTTATATATCCCCTCACTAATAGTGGGCCAAGCATGAAAAAGTTTTTTTCTTTTTCTTCAAACTATCCATTGCATAAAATTAATTGACAAACATAACCATGTCTGACAGTGAAATTTGCAATTTAATGTGCATACACACAGTATGTCTTCTACTTTACGCAAATATTCCCCAGATGCTTTCATTTTGCTGGTAAGGACATATCTTCCTTTTCTACTATCGTCCTCTTTTACTTTTCATTGAGTCATTTCTATACCTTCACAGGCACATTTTCAAGTGCTTCTGAAGAAGGATTTGTCTACACTGCGCCTTGTCTCAACGTGATGTCTCCCAGCCTCTATTATCAGAACCAGTCTTCTTTTTCACCACCCACTTTGTTTCCTTTGCCTGTGAATGTTTTTAAATATTCTAAGTTGTTTTGTATTTCTTTGTAATCTGTTAAAAATCAAGCTCACCCGACAATCTCTGTAACAATGTTCTATTTCCTGCTCTTTTAATATAATTACCATCATGAATTATCTCATGCCTGACATTTGTAACTCTATAATATATGGCTGTCAGGATTGGAATTTTAAATATATATTCTCAGTAGAGTTTAACCTACTGTAAATAGGTTGCTTAGCACTGCCATTGCATCTTACTTTATACATATTATTCAAAAATAAGCATGAAGAGCACTTCTGTAGACCAAGGACACTTTATAGGGTTTAGAAAGAACTTGAGTAAATAGTGTTTTGAATATATTAAACAGTCAGCTTATGCACTTTTATTTTTTTTGGAAAATGGAATTCTAGTAATTCTAAGAAATTCTAGGAAATGTCATATACAGTCCTAAAAATCTTCCAATCAGTGAACTAAAAAATTGCCCTGATTCTTGTTTGCGTAAAAATACTTAGTTAGAAATAATTTCATTACTAGGAAGTATATAGCAGCCTCATTGCTAAAAGAAAATAAGCAAAAAAAATAATAATAATAGATACACAAAATTAAATCGCTATCTACAAAAGTAATGTTGCCAGATTATATTAAAAGTGGGACATAAGATCTTAAGAGAGAGATGCTGGAAGTGGAGCAACATGGATCAGGTTCCATTATCTCTTTTTCCTTAAATGAATAAAAGTATTTTCACGGGGGACATCATTGTTTCCCATTTTTCTTGGGCAGTTGTCTCAGCAACAGAAGGTATTTAAACCTACAAAATTTTTTTTGAAAACAAATCAGTATAATAAATAAAATATACAAAATGTTACATTGAAGGATCCAGGAAAAGATTTGTAAAATAAGAAATAGTCTCAGGAAAAAAAAAAAAGTAATTTTCAAGTTCAAAGATTTTTATGTATACTGTAGGGGCAGAAAATATTTCCCTTCTACCCTTCTAGGTTCTTTGGCTGGTCTAGTAATTAAACTGACATAAGACAGATTAACAAGAAAAAAATTGATATCATATGTACAGGATTCCCAAAGATATGAGACCCAAAAGACCATCAAGCAATTGAAGTTTCTATGCTATCCTGAGCTGAGAATTGGGATGGGGGCTTCAAAGAGGAAGAGGGTAATTCATGGGGGCACATTTTGGATGGCATATTCTGTTCCCCTTCAGTAGCCGTTCAAAAATTCATTCATACATTATTTAGATATACATTCAGAATATGTATTTTATTTTATTCTCTAACATTTTTATTTATATCCTTCTCATAATCTTTTGGGTACAGAAGGAATAAAGGAAAGTAATTTTAGCAAAAATCAGTTAAAAAACTTGGTCCAATCCACTAATTTAAACTGGATCTTGAGGTTGAAGTCAGTGTCTTTGAGGTAATTCATTCTTAAAGTTTTTCCATTTTCCCCTCACTCCTGTCACAGGTGGGATTAGAGATGTGAGCAAAAGACTTCTATGAGTCTGAGGCATTAGGAGGAAGAAAAACCTCTCACCTTATTCCCTAGGCTAGTTCTTGGGAATAAAACAAATCTGAACTTCAGCAAGGAGGAACTTATTCAAAAAGAACATTGCAATAAGGGGAGGAAGACTGTTGTGATGGGGCAGGGGCACTCTTGCAATAGGGGCAGGGGGGTTATTGAAATTATATGATGTGGAAAATATGCCAGGAGATCTGCAAGTGTATCAAATGGCATGAGAAATGGACTTTTCTTTTTCAGGGAGGAGTAAACAAGACTAGAAAAAAATGGATATGGGAAAATGGGATGAGTGATGGTGTGTAGGGCAGCTGTTGGGGGAATATTTTCCCCTGAGGTCAGCTAACATTCTGAGCAGTGGCTGCAGAAGAGGAGTTGTACAGCGTTGGGATGATCAAAAATGGGTGAAGGCTTAGGGGCCTGGGGAAGGAGAGGTGTCTGATTAAAGTTTGTTCAAGTTAGCAAGCATTTCATCCAGATTGCTCAGTGGGGATAAACAGTTCAGCTCACCATTTAAGAGTCAAAGAATGGGAATTTAGAGAGTATTGGTCAGGCCTTGTCTTAGTAAAATGGGGGATACTCATGGGTCTTGTCTAACTATACAGGGAAGGGTGGATTTTTACAGTCAGTCATTTTGGGGAGCACAGAAAAGCTGGGGTAATTTCCTGACTGTTGCTCTTTGGGGAGAATCAAAGGATTCTGATAAAGTTCAACATTGTCAACCAAGTGGAACTTTGCTGGTCAGTGCTGCAAATATCCTTGGTTGGTGAACTTGCAGTCTCCACCTTCTTAGCTCAGTCAGGGCTGAGAGGCTGCTGTCAGATGGCTCGGTTTCTTATTGCCTCTCATTGGTGCTGAAAACCACCAATGGTGAGTGTGTTACTATGATTCTAGTACCATTTCCAGTGTAGGGGTAAAAGGATTTTCCCACCCAATTCTCTGACATCAGTTGGGTGTCCTATAATTCAACTCAATTCTGACACTATCTACCTGGAGATAACATCAAATTCCACAGGGTAAGGGCTCAGTCCCACAGGACTGCCTCCCCACTTCCAATGCCAGCTGCAAGCCCAAGTTGTCACCTGTGCTTCTGACTCACCTGCTATAAATTGGAGGTTCCAACAGCCCCCTTCTTGGGTATGATTAATTTTCTAGAGCAACTCACAGAACTCAGAGGTACTGGATCACCAGTTTATTAGAAAAGGATTTAACTCAGGAACAGCCAGATGGGAGAGATGCATAGGGCAATGTATGGAGAAAGGGCATGGAGCTTTCCTGTGCTCTCCAAGCTTGTCACTCTCCCCAAATCTCCACCTGTTCACCAACCCAGAATCTCTCTTACACCTGCATTTTTAGGTTTTTAAGGAGGCATCGTTACATAGGCATGATTGATGAGAATCATTAGCCATTGGTTCAACCTTCAGCCCATTTCCCCTTCCCCAAGTTCAGGGAGGTGGGACTAAAAGTTCCAATCCTCTAATCACATGGTTAGCTCCCCTGGCAACCAACTGGCATCCTTAGGTTAAGTTTATTGCTCTCATCTCAGGAAATTCCAAAGGTTTGGGAAGCTGTGTCCAGAAATGGGAACAAAGACCAAATCTATATTTCTTATTATAAATCATGTTATCACAAGGCAATCTCCTCACTTCAGCTCTTGGTCTAGAATGTCCTCTCCCCAGAAACAACAGCTCAGACACACAGAATTACAAGTCAGGTCCATAAATTTTCAACTTAACACACACAATAAAGAAACTGAAGGGTACAAACCAGAAAAGCTGGCTGCCTGACCATGCTTATTTACTGTCTTAATCCATCATGAACAAAAATCTTGGTACTAAATCACCCTAAACAGTGACCTGTTCCAAAGTCTGAATTTTGGATTGGTGAACAGCCTCTCTGCTCATAACAGAGCCTTCCTGACATAAAATGCACTTACAGTGCAATGGCTATCTCACACTAAGCAGAAAAACAATGAATATGTGATTACTATATGGAGGAGGTGGAGAAGTCAGGAAAAGACAAAACATTTTCCTTTAAAAATATTACCTAGGGCTTCCCTGGTGGCGCAGTGGTTGAGAGTCCACCTGCCGATGCGGGGGACGCGGGTTTGTGCCCCGGTCCGGGAAGATCCCACATGCTGCGGAGCGGCAGGGCCCGTGAGCCATGGCTGCTGTGCCTGCGTGTCCAGAGCCTGTGCTCCGCAACAGGAGAGGCCACAACATTGAGAGGCCCACGTACCGCAAAAAAAAAAAAAAAAAAAAAAAAATTACCTAGTTACCCTTACAAAGTAAATATTCAAAAACGCATAAACTAAAAACAGATTTGCTATACATCAGCTCTCAGGACAAAAATGTAATAAAATATAAATAATTAGACGTCAATGGAGGAAATTGATCAGATTAAAGGAAACTATTAATTATTTATAATATAGCAAGAGTGAAAGGAAGTAATCAGACACCCATCTAAGAATAGCTTTTTGGTAGCCAAGGTACAGAGCTTGGCAGTGACAAGGGAGCTGAATCAACCTGACATCTGCTAACCAGGAAAGATGCTCTGTTGTAAAAAGCAGAGGAATTAACATGGCTGAGCTTCTTTATTTGACTCTTATGCACCCAGGAGAACTGCATGATGTAATCTGCACAAAACTTACCCGGAACTGATACAGCTGAGAATTCAAAAGCAGAATGGGGGTAGGGGTGGGGGTGGGAGTTAAGCAACACAACAACTATGTTTCCAGAAAGTAGATTTAAACAGAATGAAGGAAAAAGTTTTGTTTTTAAGTCTTGTAGGATGGAAAAATTCAAGGGATAGTAAGGTAAAGATCTGTACCTTCAGAAAAAAAAAATAAGTTCATTTTATTGGTGAAATAAGTAAAAATATGGGGAAAACCTAGTTACCAGATGACTTGAGAGAGCTAAAAAATAAGCATGCATATATATATATTTAGACAGAGAGACATGGATGACTGCCCAACAGAAATATCTTACCGAGGAGGTAAGGAAATTTAGAGTAGAACACTTCTACAAACCCTTATTGGCCACTTATGTGATATGCACTGGTTTTATTTAATTTAGTCTTCACAATTGCCAGGAAAGACAGTGAGGACAGGGAAGGTAAAAGAGAAGAAACAACAACTGGACAAGATCATATGATCTTGAATGCTTATTCCACTGAATGAGTTTTAATGGAGAATTACCCATGTTTTTTCAGACTTAAGGATCTAATGCTTAGCACATTTCTCTGAAAGTGATCTTTCAGATATTGGCTCTCTGCTAAAATATTTCCCCTTTGTCAAGAATATTTGGACTAAAATCTGACTCTTTACTCTAAAATTCCAGATGATTCATTAGTTATTCTTCACTAACCTTTTCATCATCACATATTAACACTCCCTGAAAATCACCCTATATCTTGGTCATGCCAATTTTTCTTAACTTCTTCACACATGGTGTGTGCTATGGTGGCCAGTCCCTTTGCACATGCTGTTCCCTATAGCTGTAATGTCTTTCCTTCCATTCTTTATCTGGTAATTCTCTACTCAATCATCAAAGCACATCTCATGAAGTTTTCTTTGTTCTAACCCAGCCAAGGTAAATGTTTTCCTCTAGGCTCTCACTAGAGAATTTCATCTAATGAAATTAGTATAGGTATCACACATGGCTGTAAAAGTTAATTTTTAAAAAATTTATTTTATTTTATTTATTTATTTTTGACTGCATTGGGTCTTTGTTGCTACGCACGGGCTTTCTCTAGTTGCGGCGAGTAGAGGCTATTTTTCATTGTGGTGCGTGGGCTTCTCATTGCGGTGGCTTCTCTTGTTGCAGAGCATGGGCTCTAGGTGCGTGGGCTTCAGTAGTTGTGGTATGTGGGCTCAGTAGTTGTGGCTCATGAGCTCTAGAGCGCAGGCTCAGTAGTTGTGGTGCATGGGCTTAGTTGCTCCGCAGCATGTGGGATCTTCCCGGACCAGGGCTCGAACCTGTGTCTCCTACATTGGCAGGCGGATTCTTAACCACTGCACCACCAGGGAAGCCCAGAAGTTAACTTTTTAGTTTAGTTTCCCAGGAGCACATGAGCCCTATTAGTTCTGAATTTTAATCCTGTACATCTCTCTACCCCAGTATCTATCCCACTGCCTGGTATAAAATAAACCCTCAATTTCTATTATTTGAATGGATGTTGAATGGAATGATAAGCGCTGACTAAATGACACTACTACTGTACACTGGAATAATTCCATGTGCTCATACTGGCTCCATTCTTTTAAAACCAGTCTAGGGAAACAAGAGATTTTTTTTTTTTTTTTTTATTCAATGTCCTCCTTGAGATTCCATTCAGAAGTTGCCTTAGACTCAAGTGTTCCT
Source organism: Pseudorca crassidens (assembly GCF_039906515.1). Taxonomy (NCBI): domain Eukaryota; kingdom Metazoa; phylum Chordata; class Mammalia; order Artiodactyla; family Delphinidae; genus Pseudorca; species Pseudorca crassidens. Next base: position 125,711,190 of record NC_090300.1, on the reverse strand, counting down.
CTCGTTCCTGTCCAGGACTTTCATGTGACACTTCTGACTACCCTCACTGTCCCTCACTTTAACTTATGGTTACATTATATAATAGGATAGCTTTTCTTCTATCTCTTACTATTATGAGAAAGACATATCAAGCTTTGATAAATCTGTGATTAAATTAAAATTACTGTGAGGGAAATATTGTTAAATCATGTGAATAATTTATATATATATGTATGTGTATATATATATATATATATATATATATATGTATGTGTATATATATATATATATAAAAACGTACAAAGGAAAATATTCAGAAAGGTAAACCTTTGTGGGTGTTGAGGTTCTTCTCAAAGCTATTCCCAATTCCTAATGTCACTCCCCTTTTTTCAGAGCCATGCTCTCTGTGACATCCTTTCCTATATTTAAAACCAGCTATGTCTCTATTCAACTTTGGAAAATCTACTTCCTATCCAGAAGGATGATCTTATTTAGCCCAGGCTATAAGCTCCTCCCTCTAGAGTTCATCCATGACCTTGAGCCCTCAATCTAGCCCTTGGCTGAGATGTGCATCTGCTCTGCTCATTACTTAAAGGGACAGCTCATGTTTAAATTTACTAATCATAAGTGGCCAAAATATAAATCAATTCATACTGACCTCTTGCTAACATTTTTCAATAACTTCCATTTTCACTTGGATGTCTTAACAAGCCATTGTTCTGTTTTAACCTTGGATTTTTCTCCAGCTTACTTTTGAATCTGTAGCCATCCTGGCCTTGTTTTTACACACTGAAACTGTCAAATTCCTTCCAGCCTTTAGGACCTTTGCATTCCTATTTCCTCTGCCTGGAGCACTCCTCTTTCTAACCTTTACAAGTTTAGCTTCTGTTTTTTCATCAGATGTCACCTCAAGTGTAAAACTCTTAGGAGGACTTTCTTGAACTCCTAAAGAATTCCATGTCAATTTTGTGTTATTTTCTCATGACACTTGTCATTCATCCAAACGGTCTTGCCCAAATATTTGCTTACTTACACTGTACTCTTCCCACAGCTAGAATATAAGCCTCAGAGAGCAGGGAACTTGTTTCTCTTATTCACTGTCATATCCTCACAGTATAGAAGATCACCTGGCACGTTAGAGTCATTAAATGATGACTGAGTGAATGAATGAGCAGCAGACAGAGAAAATGCTTAGCCTATAGTATAGCCATTCTCATACTCCACTTTTTTGGAAGGCAGGAAGTAAAGAGTAATTTCATTTTTCCAGTAACAACTATAATAGCTCTTAAACAATAGGTCAGTCATTACTGTCACATTCACTATAACAACAAACGAAAAATTATTGTCTGCTGATAGATCAATGAAGAGATCAATTGGCATGGGTTTGAAGACTATGCCAAGAATGTTTGTTGAGAAAGTTATGTGAGAATACTTCTGAGACAGAGTTTAATTGAAAGTTACAAAAGTACAAATTTTCTTGATAAGGAGACTGTTTAGAATTTTCCACATTTCAAACCTGTTAAGAATAGCAAGTCATTGATGGACAAAACAAAATAAAATGAATTCTAAAAGTGCTAGAACATTCTTCCGTCACAACTTAATGTAGGGTATCTATACGAGCAGCAGTTAATCAGAATGTATGGACGAAGGGGCACAGAGCACCTGAGCTACCGGCACACATCCTGCAATATGGCTCCATTTAAAATGCAAAAGTCTTACATAGTTGAACAAAGCCAGAACTCATAGAGTAAAATTGAAGATATATATCCAAAACACACACAAAAAGAAATTTCTAGCTGATTGCTTAATCTCAAAATAGCATCGCTACCTAAATGGTCACCATTATTCAGAGATGCATAGATGCACAATGTCACTTCTTAAATTTCTGCCTGCCACGGGTTGCAAAAATCACCAAAGGAATAAATTAAAGCAGGCTTGGTGTGAGAAGCATCTCTCTTCCAATTTTTATGGAATTCTCCTGAACAGAACAGTTTCATGAGCCTTTTTATAGAAAAGCTGTCTGTATTGCACACGTTTTGCTTCTATGCAAAGATCCTCCCTCTGTCACTTCTTCTATACTTTCATAGAACATCTAGTGGCCTAACTGCTATTCACTTTTGCTTTTTTTCTTAGTAACAAAACCATGAATTTATATGAGGTGTCAGTGTATTTAGCAAAAGTATTTCATTTTTCGAACTTTTCAACTATATATGACCATTGAAAAAAATAGGGAAAAGGAAAAAAAATGGTGCTTTGAGGTAATTCCCAGTAAACCTCTGGAAAAGGGGCTGACTCAGCACATAGATAATGCTCCCTTTCCCTTGATCCTCTCTATCTCCCCGCTCCATTCACAACCACTTGACCTTCAGGATAGAAGTCAGCTACTCCATTATATACTATTTAACCTTCCGGATAGAAGTCACAGGCTAACAATGATGAGACAGACAGGATGAAGGAGCCTGTGTCCTCATGATATGATAGCCCTAGATAGTCTCTTTAGTTAAGAAAGAGAGAACAAATTCCTGGGGTTGGTTTGTTTGTTTTGTTTTGTTTTTAATCCACTACAAATGGGTCTTTAATTTTAGCAGACAGAACAAAATTCTTACTGATATATAAGCTTATTTCCATAAGCAATATGAAGCTACCCTATGATGAGACACAGAAATAATAAAAGCACGATGTCATAAAAGTAAAAATAAATAATAAATAACAATAACAAAATAGCAGTGATGCTTGCAGTTATTTATAACAGAAATCCTTAATATAAAAAAAAGCAACGGAAATTAAAATATATTGTCCCTATGAGCTTCCTGAAAATTAAGAAAACCCAGGAAATTTGATTATTTAATCTTTTAAAGTTTCATGATCAAAAAGTCCTACATCAAAAATGATACAATGCTACTAATATTAAAATGTTCTACTTTATGGAATGCTAAGATATCATGCTGATCACTTTATGTTTTGTTTAATCTTTATAATATGTCCAAGTGGTGGATTGTTTTCCTATTTCCATTTTACACCTGATAAATAGAGGATCACAAAGGTTAAGGGGTCAAATCAATTTTCTAAACTTGAAATAAAAGTACTCATTTAAGGGTAAGGTTATCATTTTTAATAGTGGGGTTTTTGTTTGTTTCTGGACTCCTAGCTGTCCCTACACTTTCTTTTCTGAAAATAGGTAGGTACTGAATTATCCCTATTATTATGAAGATTAAAACATTTAACATAAGTGAAAGGCATGCAGTAAGCCACAGTATTTTAGCTATTATTGATTCTATTTCAGTTATTTTTTATATCATCAGAGGTTATTTTATCAGAGCTTACAATCTTGTGCGTTAATGCTACCCCAATAAGAGGCTCAAAATTTAAGCAAAGAAGCAGAACTTTATCTTTGTAAAAGTATTGTTTATAAATTTTTATAAATCTAAAAATAGACTTTTTTTTACCTAACATCTCTTGCCATTCTTGTTTCTTCAATTATGTTTACATTATATATTATGTAAAGAAATGGGACCCTAGTATTAAAGCTATTTCAGAAATATGTACCTGAAATTATTAATGAAATTATTGACATTTTAAGCATAACAGTCACAAATATTTAGATAAGTTTATTGTTTTCCTCTTGCTGTTGTGACAATGAAAACATATGTCATTGAAATCGTGAAGGGCATGAGCCTATGATGTTGACAGGGCATTTTCAACAGGACAAATATGTTAGAGATATTTCTTATTGCCTCAGGTGCATGATTTTCCTCAGAAACAGTCTAACTGGTCTTATATGGCTCTGGTACTGGTCCTTTCCAGCATTCTGATCTCTCCTTTAGTAGTGCATCATTTATCAACATGCCTTGCACAAAGACATGCTTTTAAACATAAAAGTGTACTCTTAAAGTTCATGAACTGTTCATAAGCATGATAGTTCATAAAACTGAATGAATACTTTTTGGAAATGATTCATAACTGCATCTCGGTGTTTATGAACCAAGACAACCTGTACAATTGAATAGATTGTATTCCTTACCTAGCTGATGAACCAAAGCTGATTTGTGTGTGTATGTACTCTGGTCATTCTGTCAAGACCTTTGCAATGAGCATTAAGAATATATTTGGGGGGCTTCCCTGGTGGCGCAGTGTTGAGAGTCCGCCTGCCGATGTAGGGGACACGGGTTCGTGCCCCGGTCCGGGAAGATCCCACATGCTGCGGAGCGGCTGGGCCCCGTGAGCCACGGCCGCTGAGCCTGCGTGTCCGGAGCCTGTGCTCCCCAACGGGAGAGGCCACAAAAGAATATATTACGTTAAACGTTTTAGTCAATGGAAAAGTTAGTAACAACTTCCCAGTGTCAGTTAAGGTCAATCTGACATATTCCACAATTGTGTGCAGTTATGGTCATATAAGTAATACATCTTAAATGGAACTGTTCAAAAATATACTTGTGTTAGAAAAAAAAAGCCCCAGGAAATTATGTTGGCAAAGAATGAGAAAATTCTCATTGTTTTGTAAGATTTTGCAGGTTTCTTTTTAAATCTAAAGCAATCTTCAGTATCACTAGCAAGACTGAAACTCACCAGTCATCTCAATATATAACCCATGTTCCTGTGCCTTGTATTTTTATAAAAGGAAGGATTTTTTTTTAAAAAAATACATATTTTAAAAGGCATGCTATTACTTTTGTGAAGATTTCTTGAGGACATAAAACCAAAGAAATGGAGTTATTTTCTATTCATGGGTAGCTTATTGCCAACTGTATATATTTATTGGTCAGGCAAAGTTTTTAGGCAGTTTTGACAGACTTCGGGAAACAGGTTGTGGGTAGGTGAGAAGCAAAATGTGGGGGAAAGGGAAAGGAAGTGAACAGTGTCAAGACGATAAATTTGTACTAGTTCCCATGATTTTTAAAATGCTTTACTAAATACTAACAATGTACTACACACCCTTTTACATTGCTTACAAAACATACATTAAACATTTTCTTGCTTTTAATTATTTTCAAATTTAAATTGGTTGTCATCAAATGAAATACTGCTTTGAAACTAGAATGTAATTGGAATTAATTATCTTTAGGTTTACTTGTCTTTATTCAAGATATATTTCTTTATAATTATCACTCTTGGTATCTTATCTTTCTTAGTACTATTTGTTTTGTAAATCCCCAAAACACAGTGACATAAATCAATAAACCTTTATTAATTCTGACAAGCCTAGGGTAGGACTAGATAATCGTGCTGATCAATGAGTACGACTGACTTTGACCGGGTTTGTGGGTCAGTGGTCAGCTGTTAGATCAACCAGGGGAAGATGTCTAGGATAGCCACAGCTGGGAAGACTCATGGCTGTTCCACATGGTCACATCTTGCAGCAAGCTAGCTCAGCTTATCCACTGGCTGTTTTCAGGGTTCTGATGGAGTGAAAGGAAGCATGTAGGGACCTACATGCTTAAGGCCAAGGCTTACAAATGGCATGCCATCACTTCCATGTTAGTCTATTGGTCGTAGGAAAACCCAATGTAAGTCCATACTCAAAGAATGAGGAAACAGACTGTGATCCTTGATGGAAGAGCTTCAAATTGCAATTCAAGGGACACTATTATATGCAGTGAAAAGTGAAACTTGTTTTTTCCTCACAGTACGCTTAATAAAATAAGGTCTGTTTGTAAAGTATTAGTACAACTTGGTCTTAAGTTGCCCTTTAATAAAATATCTCTGGTATTTAAAGAAAAATTGGAAACATAATATTTCTTACTATTTTAAATGTGATTTGATAAAAAAAAGAAAGCCTTAATTCGTTCACTGTAGAAAAATATCTAAGTGCCTACTGTGTCTCAGGCAGTGTTATAGGAGTGTCCTATGAACTTGGTAGAAAAAATAAACATAGTTTTGCTTTGCTTTCATTTGGCTTGGAGAACTGTCAATACCAGAAATCAAATAGCCACACAAATGAATATGTAATTTAATATGTGATAAGACCAGTGAATAGTAAGTCTAGAGTTTTGTGACAATATAATTAAAGATTTTAATCTAATCAGCGTCAAGAGACTTTTTTTTTTTTTAAAACATCTTTATTGGAGTATAATTGCTTTACAATGGTATGTTAGTTTCAGCTTCACAACAAAATGAATCAGTTATATATATACATATGTTCCCATATCTCTTCCCGCTTGCGTCTCCCTCCCTCCCACCCTCCCTATCCCACCCCTCCAGGCGGTCACAAAGCACCGAGCTGATCTCCCTGTGCTATGCGGCTGCTTCAAAACTGTTTTGGTCTTTTGCATTCTTATGCATACTGTAGAATGAGTTTTTCAACTTCTACAGAAAGCTCTGCCGGGATATTCACAGGGATGGCCATACAGCTGTGGACAAACTTGGAGAGATTTGAGATCTTAACTGTACTGAGTCCTCTGACCCATTATCACAGCATACTGCTCTGTATATAATAACTCTACTAATTTCTTTCAACAATGTTTTTAGTCTTCAGTGTACAGGTCTTGAACATATGATGCCTTTTGATTGGAGTGTTTAAACTATTAAACTAGCTGGGTCTAACAGGAATTGAATATGAGCTCCATATGTAATTTTAAAATGTACTAGCAGTCACATTAAAAAAAGTAAAATAAATAATACACAAGGCAATCTACAGATTCAATGCAACCCCTATCAAAATACCAGAGGCATTTTTCACAGAACTAGAACAAATAATTCTGAAACTTATACAGAAACACAGAAGATCCTGAATAGCCAAAACAATCTTAAGAAAACAGAGCTGGAAGTATCATGCTCCCTGACTTCACACTATACTACAAAGCTACGGTAATCAAAACAGTATGGTACTCGCATAAAAATAGACACATAGATCAATGGAACAGAACAGAGAGCCCATAAGTAAACCCATGCACTTATGCTAAATTAGTCTATGACAAAGAAGGCAAGAATATACAATAGGGAAAAAATAGTCTCTTCAATAGTCGGTACTGGGAAAATTGGACATCTACATGCAAAAGAGTAAAATTGGAACATTTTTTTCACGCCTTATATAAAAATAAACTCAAAATGGATTAAAGACTTAAATGTAAGACTGGAAACCATAAAATTCCTAGAAGAAAATATAGGCACAACACACTTTAACATAAATCATAGCAATATTTTTTTGGATCTGTCTCCTGAGGCAAAGGAAACAAAAGAAAACATAAACATATGGAACCTAATTAGACTTAAAAGCTTTTGCACAGCAAAGGAAATTATCGACAAAACAAAAACACAAGCTACAAAATGGAAGAAAATATTTGCAAATGATAGGTCTGCTAAGGGGTGAATATCTGAAATATATAAATGGTACATACAACTTTATCCAAAAAAAAAAAAAAGATTAAATAAATGGGCAAAAGATTTCAATAGACATCTTTCCAAAGAAGACAGACAGATGGCCAATAGGCACATGAAAAGATGCTCAGCATTGCTCATAATCAGGGAAATGCAAATCAAATCCACAATGAGATATCGCCTCACACTTGTCAGAACGGCTATATTCAAGAAAACCACAAATAACAAATGTTGACTGAGATGTGGAGAAAAGGGAAACTTGTACACAGTTGGTGGGAATGTTAAATTGCTGCAGCCACTATGGAAAACAGTATGGAGATTCCTCAAAAGATTAAAAATAGAACTACCATATGATCCAGCAATCCCACTGCGGGGTATATACCCAAAGAAAATAAAAACACTAATTCAAAATGATGTATGCACCCCAGTGTCCATAGCAGCATTATTTACAATTGCAAAGATATGGAAGCAATCTAAGTGCTACATGACCATAAACAGAGGGATGAATAAAGAAGATGTAATTGATATATGTATAGATAGATATATAATATATAGATATAGATATATATGTAGACACACTCACACACAAACACATAATGGAATATTACCTAGCCATAAAAAGGAATGAAATTTGGCCATTTGCAACAACATGGATTGACCTTGAGTGTATTATGCTTAGTGAAATAAGTCAGATAGAGAAAGATAAATACTCTTTGTTACAAGTTATATGTGGAATCAAAAAACTCAAAACAAACAAATGAATATAACAAAAGAGAAACAGACTCACAGATATAGAGAACTAGTGGTTACCAATGGTGCAAGGGAAGGCTGGAAGGGAAAGATAGGGGTTGGAGATTAAGAGGTACAAACTACTAAGTATAAAATAAAGAAGCTATGAGGATATACTATACAGCACAGGGAATATAGTCAGTATGTTATAACTTTAAATGGAGTATAATCTATAAAATTTTTGAATCACTAAGTTGTACACCTGAAACTAATATTATAAATGAAATATAATTCAATATAAATTAAATGAATAAATAAAAGCAAAAAAATGTACTAGTGGCCTCATTAAAAAAGTAAAAACAAATATATGAAATTAATTTTAATAATATATTTTATTTAATCCAATACATTCAAATATAATCATTTCAACATGCAATCAATATTTATGAATAATTCTCATTCTGCTTTTAATATGAAATCTTCAAAATTCAGTGTATATTTTACACTTGCAGCACATCTCTATCTGGGTGAGGCAATATTCAAGCACTCAGTAGTTACAAATGTCTACTAGCAATAACCTGAACAACACAGGTTTAGATCATTTCTCTTCAATGTAGTTTGGAATAATCTATCAACTTTCTGTTTGATTTCTAATTGCCCAGCTCTTTGTTTTTCCTTCTTTCCCCTATTCCTGCTGATTTTTAGATTAATTGTAGTACTCTTTATGATTTCAATTTAACTCTTTTGTTGGCAATTTAGAAATATCTCTTAAGTATCTGTTTTAGAGAATACTCTAAGGTTTACCGTATACATCTTTAAGTTCTCACAATCTACTTTCAAATATTATTATACCATTTCATGTATATTTTAAAATTTACAACATTCCTCCAAATCTCCCTTGTCCTGTTGTATTGCTATCCTATGATTTAATTCTACATATAATCTCCATAATACACTGTTAATTTTGCTTTAAACTATAAATTATCTTTTTAATAATTTACTTTAATGAGAAAAAATATTTTATATTTAACCACATATTTGCCATTTCTGATGATTTTAATTCCTCTTTCTCCATAGATACTTTTATTTCAAACCATGTTCCTTATACTAAAGAACATCTTGTGTTTCAACATTTCTTATAGTGCAAGTATACTAGTGATAAGTTGTCTCAGGTATTTTTTTCTCTGAAAAAGACTTTATCCCTCTTCATTTTTGAAATATATTTTGGTGATCTGAAAGTTTTTTTGTTTTTCTTTCAGTACTTTTATGGTGTCTCCCTCACTTTATTTTGCTCCATCGTCTTCTGGCTGGTATGGATTCTGATAAGAAGTGTGCTGTAAAATCATTGTTGTGCCATTAATACTATGTGGGTTTTAATTTTTTTTCTGGCTGTATTTAACATTTTTTAAAAGTATTTGTTTTCTACAATTACATCCTGAAGGAAGTTGTGTGTTTTTTTTCATACTATTCTACTTGGGGTTAATTGATCTTGTCTACATGGGTTTATATTTTTCTTCATTATTTGGAAAATGTTTAGCCATTATGACCTTAAATTTTTTTTCTATTTTTTTCCTCTTTCTCTTCTCTTCCTAACATTCCAATTACACGTATGTTAAGCAGAATAAGATTTCCCAGAATTCACTGAGGTTCTGTGATTTTTTTCTTCTTCTTCCATATTTTACAGTGTTTTAACCATAATTACAATAGCTGTCTTCCAATTCACTGAACTCATTTTGCCACATATTTAATTTGCTGTTATTCTTATTTAGCATATTTTTATTTCATGATATTTTCTTTTCTAGGAATATGATTTGGATTTTTGTTTCATGCCTTCCATTGCTTTTTTTATAAGCCAGTTTGTGCATTTTTTTTCTACCTACAGAAACATTTGGGTGATATTTACAGCCACTGGTTTAACACTCTTGTCTGCTAATTAGATTGATGAGGGATCTTTCTGCAGATCTCTGGATCTCCTCTCTGTTCAGCTTCCTCTTGATTCAGCTACCTTCTCTCATTTGTTTTGCCCTGAAGTTTCTAGTCTCTGGTCTAGAGACTCTAGATCTGTGATGCTTGGCTTCTCAACTCAGTAAGAATTCTGGCCTCTATGTTCCCTCTCCCTTTGCTGAGACCTGGAAATTCTTTCCAGGAAGTAAACTGGGATATTCATTGGGCTTGCCCTGTTTTATCCTCTTATCTCAAGGATTACTGACCTGAACTGCTTGTTATCCACCATTGAAAAGCCTTTGTCTCAAGTATTGATATGTTGTCTGGCCTCCTAGTTGTTCAAGTTGGAAGGTCCAGATGTCATTTTTGAAATTTACCCTAGTCTAACAATATTTCTATACATAATTGTTCCTCAATTCCTGGGTCTAGGGGTAATCCCAATAAACAATTTCTAAAACTTCAAATTATCTTGGGTATAAACTGCTTTTAAAAAGTCCATATTTTCTCCCATGATGTATAATACTAATAATATAAATTAGTGTGATGGTGAAATTAAATTAAATGCACCTCAGCCAAGTTTTCAATCATAATATTAATTTCACAATCTATGGACTAAGAACCAGAGTTGGATTGCTGTGAATACAGCCATAAATCTCATGCCATTCTACTTAGAGTTTTTTGGATTATTGTGTTTGTTTTATCCAAAATCTTTTGAAAAAGAAGTTAGAATCCAATATTTAAATACGGCATGGGTTGTTCTTTTACATACACCCACAAGACAGTCTCATTGTTGCTCTATTAAATTTCAGCCATTCCAGTTTTAATCATAACTCTTAGGATGAATCTACCCTGGATTGCATTCACTTTTTTTCTACATTTCATTGCCAAGGATGAGGTAAAGTTAGCATTTTTTGGCTATACAGGGTAAAATATCTTATATTCTGATGCCCACTTAAAATGAACAAGTGCAAAATTTATAATTCATCTGAGAAAATTTAATATTATTTTATCCTTCAGCAGTTAATATAAAAGGTTCATGGAAAACAGTTTTACAATATGCAGTTTAATGAATAGAAAAACATTCTCTTATCATTTTCATCCTCTCAAACATTTCATCATCACCCCATGATGCAGAGAACAGTTGTTTATATAGAAGTCAAAATCTCTTATGGCATAATTGTTTTAAAAAGTCCCAAGACTTCATGGCAATCTTAATAAACACTAATATTCTCATTTAAAATTACATATTATATACTAAAATGTGTGTGCTTCTCCTCAAGTCATTAAAATTATAATTGCTATATGAATTGAAGATTAAAAGAATAGTGAGCCATGATTCAATGAATTCAAGTTATCAGGAGAGGGCATCAACAAGACTATAGTGTTATTTAACTAAGGCCAGCAACTCTTTTTATCCCCTACATAAATTAATTTGATATTTCCTTTTATATATCTTTATTAATCCAGTTATTCTATAAAACTATTAAGTGTGATTAGATTAGGCAGTATTTATTAATAATAAAAATATTGGTAGCAAATAAGTTTGTTGTAGTCCTTGCTTACAGGTATATGTGTTTAGGAAATATGACCTTTCTTTTTTTAATTTTTATTGGAGTACAGTTGATTTACAATGTTGTGTTAGTTTCATGTGCACAGCAAAGTGAATCCATTATACATATACATATATCCACTCTTTTTTGAGATTCTTTTCCCATATAGGCCATTACAGAGTATTGAGTAGAGTTCCCCATGCTATACAGTAGGTTGTTATTAGTTATCTATTTTATATATAGTAATGTGTATATGGGAAATATGACTTTTCTATCTCTGAATATTATCTACTACATAAAATGACCTAATATATGATACTTAAATGCATGCATATTACCTTGATAAAAATATTATAAAATATTTTAATACTTTAATATATTTATTTTTTGAGGATTAAAATATTAAGTTTTTTATTTTAATATTGGGAGAAAATGTGTACAGAGTGTGAGCCATTTTTTAGGGATGAAATTATTACAGTGAAAATGTAGCCAAAAGAGGAAAGATAAATAAGTGTAATGGTAGACTTCCTAACATTACGTCAATAAATCACAAAACTCAGAATTTATTTACCAAATTTTGTGTTAACTAGTATGTTAGTTATTCCTGCAAACTCAGGAGCTGGCCATTTTAAGTGGCATATATTCAACCTGAATATAAAATGGCATGAATCACAAATAAAAATTCCAATCCCACCAAGCATTTCTGATTTTTATGGGCTTTACTAAAATGTTTGAGGGCAAAAGGATTGTTCACAACCGTAGCACACTGATAAATCCACATAAGTCTTTCTGTTCTCACAGGTTTCTTGGTCAAATTGTACCTGACAGTCACTCCCCAAATGGGCTAAATTGTGTCCCCTGCAAAATTATGTATTGAAGTCTAACTTCCAGTACTTCAGAATGTGACTACACTTGGAGAAAGGGTCTTAAAAGAGGTAATTAAGGTTAAATGAGATCATTAGGTGGATCCTACTTCAATATGAGTGGTGTTGACTGGTATCCTTATAAGAGGAAATTAGGACAGATACTTGCAGAGAGAAGACGATGTGAAGACACAGAGAGAAAATGGTCATCTACAAGCCAAATAAAGACGCCTCAGAAGAAACCAGCACTGCCAACATCTTGATCTTGGTCTTTTAGCCTCCAGAATTGTGAGAAGATAAACAGTAGAAATTTATGACACCCAGTCTGTAGTACTTTGTATGGCAGCCCTAGGAAAATAAGCAGCCACCTTATCCCATTCAGTGCCTAGTACTTCTTTTCCCTTAGATATCATGAACACATGACCCAAAGTATTAGAAGACTGTCTATCCTAGAGGTCTATATTATATTAGAGTTTTTAATACTTCTATCATAGTTTGGAAATAGAGCTGATAGAAGCAGTGAAAATGATAATAAAATCTGTTTCACTGGTCCCTTTGACTCTGGAAGTCTATGTATTACTAACTTCTAAAATATGTGATTTATTTTTATTATTTTTTAATTCCATGTTGAAGTACAATCAAGAGAAATTTTAATATAAACTTATTTTCAAGTCTTTTTAACATATAAGAAAAAATATATTGAGATTTCTGATACAATTTTAAAACAAATTATTTCTGCTGAAAGCCATCATTTAAAAATATCATCTACTAAATTTTTCATACCTTAAAACAATAATGTTTCTCCCTAATTACTACATTTTAAATACTGTGAACAGTCTCACAATTTAGGACTATTTTCTAGTAAACATGTAGAAATACTATTGCTTTTTTAAAGACTGGTAAATCAGGGACTTCCCTGGTGGTCCAGTGGATAAGACTCTGCGCTCCCAGTGCAGGGGGCCCAGGGTTCCATCCCTGGTTGGGGAGCTAGATCCTGCATGCTGCAACTAAGAGCCTGAATGTCACAACTAAAAGATCCCGCATGCCGCAACTAAAGATCACTCAGGCAGCAATGAAGATCCCACGTGCCGCAATGAAGACCCAGCTCAGGCAAATAAATAAATATTTTTAAAAAATAAAATAAAGACTGGTAAATCAAACCCTGTCATATTGTATTTTGTTTATTGTTTATGAGCAAGAATGTATATGAAATAATGCACAGATTTTAATAATGAAAATGATTTGATAGTAGAGCCCAAACAAAAGCTTATTTTTTTCTCAGTGATGTATATTTACATAGATTTCAGATCATAATTTTTTAATGCTTTCAACTAGGTTTCTGTTGTATGATTTATTTTGGAGCTTTCAACTGATCTCTCTACTTCTAGTTTCAGCATTGTGTGACTTAACATCTCTGCTCACTCGACTGCTTATGGGCAGTACACATGCACACATACACACACACACACACACACACATATACTTTGCACACACAGGATTTCGAGGCTTGTAGCTCAAAGCATCTAAGATATGAATTTAAAACACTTATATTGCTTAGACATACAAACATCACAATCTCAAGACTTCTCCAGCATCGATTTCTGGGGTCACAGTATTTGAGAAGGTTGGTCATGGGGAGATGAGAAGTTGTACCTGAGAAGTGGAGTAAACAATCCCTGGGATAAATACTTATTGGCATTAGGCTTCTGGAATTAGGATCAGACACAGAAGAATTGTGTGTTCTAAAATTATGATCTGTGAAAAAGAATATTAAATTCATTTACCCCTGTACTGATATTTTCCTTGAATTTCTCTCTGAAATATATAAGGAACATGACTTTCTGTTTCCCAAAGGGAGGGCGCATATTTCCTCCTCTACGTTCACTTCCTATCTTTGAAAATACTAAATTCCCTTACTAAATCAAGAGTCCAGTTCCTAATTCCTGGCATAATATTATTTATTCATTCCCACCTAACTGAAGTTCAAGTCTTCCTACAGTACTTCCAGGTGCTCTAATTGCTGAATCAGGGCACCGCATTACTTTCCATAAAAGCCAGAGGCGTTTTTTTAACCTTTGCTATGCTTTTCCACATTTTTCCCCTTTTCTTTCCCATGCTACTTGGTATAAGGTGCAACATACGTGGTGATTTCTTCTCTATGATGTCTACATATGAATATAGTCCTATGAGAAATGCTCTGAAAGCTATTCACTTACCTCAATGAACATTATTTACAGGGAGAAAGCCATTTTACTCTGGGGTTTGCTACTCTCTGATTTGATTAGAAAGGTGACATGAGCCCTATCTTTGCTGGCCTACATTGTGTCAACTTGTAGGATCATGTATCCTGTTGGAATAATACTGAAAGGCTTTTTAATACCATAACCTCCTTGGCATCTTTTTTTTATCCATTAAACACTGAATTTATTGGTGATACTGTACATGGTGGCTGTGGGAGTGTGGGGGTGGGGATGATGTATCAGATGAAACTTGTTTGCTCAAATTTGTATCAACCAACGGCAGAGCGAAGGAGAAAAATAAGCTAGAAAATTTACCTGTTTTTCCTGCCTTCACTAAAAAGGCTCCTGAACATCTCAAAAGTCTTATGTAAAGATAATTTCTCTTTGGAAGGAAGTCTAAAAATCCCTATCAATACTACTGGTAAATTTATAATTTTGGAATACAATGACTGTAAATTCACACTATATTTGCTAATCACCTTAAGTATAGGAAATTTTATTTGGTTGTTCAACATTTTTTAAAACATCTGTTTTCTTCTAAGTGTAACTGATGTTTTTGCTACAATCCAAATTGTAATTAGAAATTGCCTGCCAAAAGTCACCCAACAGGTCTTTACACCAGGCTTGACATAAGTAATAACAGAGGAAATGAACAGTATCATAAATCTAGTTAGTGACATTTCCTGTAGGATAATATAGAAATCACAATTCTATTCAGATATTTAAAAAAAATATTAGGGCTGAAGGGAACACGTCAAAATCAGCGAGTAATTACCAATGATATCTGTGAAGTTTCCTTAACATTGCTGACAGCTCAAAACTGAAAAACAAGAGCTGCATACAAAAAAGATATATATCATGTAGCTCAAGAAGGTTGCAAATGTGAAGCATCATTCTCACCTGACTACAACACAACAATGCACTGGGAAGCTAGGGAGGGAATCAAGGACACTTGGCAAGCTAAAGATAGGAAAATTCAATTTTCCAGCTAAGTAGACGAGAAGAATGAGAGGCATACTACTATTTGGATTAGAGTGATATACACATTTTTCCTATTCTTTACAGAATGATATGGGTTCTGCACACTCCAGTGTGAGTCCTTTCCCAGGGCTGTCATTAGCTAGTTGTGTTTCTGTGAACAAATCATTTCTGTGGACCTTGACTTTATCTTCCATAAAATGAGTGAGAGATTGGCAATAAGCAGTCTTCTTGTTACCTTCCACCATGAATACCTAGGCATACATGATGGTCAGAAACATATAAATAGCACTGTTTAAAATTAAAGGGAGGTACAGAAATACATGTGGCATACTGCTATTGACACACAAATTTCATTATTCCTTGTTCTTGCCTATTAGGAGCCCATTTTGTTTTGTCCAGGAGGTGAGATATCTCATTTGTTCATTCATCTACATATATTTATTGCATGCCTATTGCACGCCAGACAGTGTCCTGGGAATCAGGACACAGTAGTAAACAAATCAAAGGCCCTGCCTTCATGGAACTCATGTGACCTCTTTAGGCTCTCTTTTAGCTTGTATTGTCTGAATGGAATCCTGCTTAGTAAGATGGGGTTAGTTAAATGGGTGGGGGTGGGGTGGAGGCGGATTCCAAGAGATGTATTTTCTCTTCATTAAAATAAGAAAAGGCTCAGCTGGAATTTTCCCCTTGCCATTCTTTATTCTCCTTCCTCCTGCCCTATTCCTACCTAGAATGCCAATGAAATGTATAGAATTGTAAAAACCATATTGTAGCTTGCAGTAGATTGATGCATCTTAAAAACATAAAACAGAATTATAGAATGTATAGAGAAAGAAAAAATCATGGTCACAATATGTGTGTGTATTGGTCAGCTAGTGCTGCTGTAACAGAATACCATAGACTGAGTGGCTTAAACAACAGAAATTAATTTTCTCCCAGTTCCAGAGGCTGAAAGTCAAAGATCAAGGTGTTGGCAGGGCTAGTTTTGGGAGAGGTCTCTCTCCTTGCCTTGCAGATGGCCACCTTCTTGCTGTGTCCTCACATGGTCTTTCCTCTGTGTGCATGTGCTCCTGGTGTTTCTTCCTCTTCCTATGATGACACCAATCTTATTGGATTAGGGCCCTACCCTTAGGACCATATTTAACTGTAATTACCTTTTCATAGGCCCTATTTCCAAATATGGTAACAATGGGGGTTAGGGCTTTAACTTATTAATTTTAAGGGGAGCACAATTCAGTTCATAACAATGTGGATCCATGTTGACAACTGTTTTTCTTCTTCATGCTTGCCTTCATACGTTTTCTAAGAGCCCTTAAATATGGCATCTTCATTTTCTGTGCTGGCCCCCCATTTAATAATTGACTTTGTTGGCCAAATTGTAATCAATTTCTGTCCATTTTCTTTGACTAACCCATTATCCTCAAAGTTGCCACTCATCTCTGCTTCTTCATCCCTATTAACCCTCAGGGTTTTATCCTCTGATCTACAGTCAGTATGCTGAGCACTTCAGAAAAATACCACATGACTTAATGAAATTTGGCTAGTTGTTTTATTGGGTCCACCCATTCCAAGTTCTATGACCATTACAGTCTTATGCCTCCTTCAGGACTATCACAAACAAATCCACTACTGTGACACATTTCCTAACCCTAATGCAAATGGTTGCTACTTATCACTGAGTTCCAACTCATGGTAAATTTACCTCTGGTTATTATGCCAATGTTTTGAACAGAAGCACAACAACACAAACCAATGGTTCTCAAAGAAGATAGAATTTCAGTGTTTCTTAAAGCATGAGTCAGATTTGATGAAAATAACTGGTTGGAAAAGAGAAAAGGGAATGGCAGAAATAAATGAAGAAGATCATACAGTGTGTTTGTGGGTATAATAAATAGGAGATCGGCTAAGGTAGGGATTGGAGGAATTGACAGGTTTGGAATGAGAGTTGAGGTCTAACTGTACACTGCTCAAAATTGTAAGCTATGGGGTTTAGTCTTTATATGATAGCAATGGAAGATTTTGAGTAGGGGTGAAATATGATCAAAGTGCTAGAACATAGACGAAGAAACTAAAGCACAGAGACATTACAAGCACTGCAATTTGGAGAGAAAGCCCATATCATGAAAACATGTAAGCTGGGTATTGATACATATTTTTCAGTCTCCAAGACTCACACCAAGCTCTAGTGCAAATGACAATGTCCCTTTCTTAATTTCCTCAACTATAAAACATAAAAAGATGAATCAGATGATTGATTTTACATAGTATAACCCAATAGCAAGAAATATGTTTTGATTAGTTTGTAAAAATGTTAATATATTCATAGCAAATGTTAGAATACTATTTCTCTTTTTTTAAGCACTCCACATTTAATATAACATTAAAATAAACAGAAAGGCCTCATGTTAAACAAAAGATAGAAAAAACTATAATTCAATAGTAAGAAACATATTTGAAAGTATTGAATGCATGAAGTTTGCTACTTAGGAATTATGTAGTGATATCTATAAAGACAAAGGATTATCCTCTAATTTTTCTTATATTTCACATTTTAACTTATAGGGTGTACTTAAAGCAAGGACTACTGTAAGTACATGTCAAAAATCACAGTGATGAAAATTAGTTAGTCTTCTAAGAGTATTTTGTTTATTTAATTTTTATACCAGATTTATTGAGATATAATTTACATAGAGTAAAATGAACTTTTTTCAAGGAGACATTCCAATGAATTCTGATACATAAGTATAGTCAGGTAACCATAACCACAACTAAAATATAGACTCTCAGCCCAAAGTATTCTCTTGTGCCCTTTGAAATCAATCCACACCCCTCCTGACATCTGTAGCCAGTGGCAACTACCATGACTCCTATCTTTATAATTTTTACTTTTGCAGAATGTCATACAAAGAGAACCATATAGATGCAGGGTTTTGTTTTGTTTTGGTTTGTGTCCAGCTTCTTTAACTTAGTACAAGGATTTTTAATTCATCTGTGTTGGTACATATGAGTAATTTGTTTCTTTTTTATTGTTTAGTAGTATTCCATTGTATAGTATTGCCATGATTCGTTTAGCCATTTTCCAGTTAAAGGTCTTTTCATAATTACCTTTGGGGTTATTATAAATAATGATGCTTTGAACATTTCATATAAAAACATTTGTGTGGGCATAGATTGTCATTTTTTATTGGGTTGATACCTAGTGGGGAAATTGCTTAGCAAAATGCTAAGTGTTTACATTTATAGGAAACAACTATATTGCTTTCCAAAATGGGTGTATTATCTTGCATTCCCCTCAGCAATGTGTAAGAGTGCAGTTACTTTGTATAACTTTTGCTATATTTAGAGATTTCAGAACACTAAACCTCACTACTCCTCCTTTAATGTCTATAAGATTTGGATTTGCATATTTAAAGGTCTATTACTAAACACATACACAATTAGGAAACATATCTTCACGACGAAATAACCATTTTATAATTATGAAATATCCCTCTTCATAAAATGAAAGCTATTTGCAGATGTAATTAAGGTCCAAATCGATTGATTTCCTGTTAATTAAAAGAGCAATTATCCTCAGTGGGCTTGAATTAATCAAAGGAACTAAGCTTTTCCTTAAGTTAGAAATTCTCTCTACGTTGCTGGCTTTGAAGAAGTAAACTCCCATGAAGTAAATAGTCATGTTGGAGAAGCCAAGCACCACGGGTGGCAAGAAAATGAAGCTTCAGCCCTACAGCTGCAAGGAAATGAATACTGCCAACATCCTGCAGAGGCATGGGAGTGTACCTTTCCCCAGTCCAGCCGCTGATGAGGCTGCAGTTCCAACCAACAGGACTGCAGACAAGCGAGACCCTGAACACAGAGCCTAGTTAAGCTGTAGCTGGAATTTTGACCTACAGAAACAGTGAGATATGAATGTGTGTGTTTGTGTGTGTCTTTAAACCACTAAGTTTGAGGAAGTTTCTCACACAGTATTAGCAACTGTCTTTACAACCCTTAAGTAAACTGGCAAGTGGACATCTCAGCTCAGCTGTACCATCAACATGATTCTAAGAACAGAGTATCTCTGTTACAATATATCTCTTTCATCACTTATTCATAGGAAAGCCCCTTTATCCCTTCTTTTTTTTTTTAACTACTAATCATTGTCTTCTCTCTCTTGGTCTCTGTCTCTGTGTCTCTGTCTCTGTGTCTCTGTGTGTGTGTGTGTGTGTCCCTCTGTGTGTGCGTCTCTTTCTCTGTGTCTGTGTCTCTCTCTGTCTCTCTCTCTCTTTGCCTCTCTATCTCTCCCTGTCTCTCTCTCTCTCTCTCTCTCTCTCTCCCTCTGTCTGTCTCTCTGTCTCCCTCCCTCCTCCTCTCCCTCTTGGTATGTGGTAGTTACTGAAAACTTTTCTTGTTATGAAAAAAATCAAAACATCAAAATATATGTTTTATCTAAATCTAGTTAATATGCAAATGGAAGCAGAAATAGAATAACGATAAAAATAATATATTGGTATATAAGTAAACACGTAATTGTGTGGTAACAAAATGACTCCAACTAGAATTATTGTTCATCTTCAAAAAAATAGGTATCCAACTCATATAAATTCCATTTTTCAAATATGAATAAAATAATAAAACCAAGACTTTTGAATGGCATACCTGTGCTCAATTTTTAAGTAAATGGTACTTTAATGAGGAACCTGTAAACTTAACAAGGCACAAGAAAAGTCAACTTTCCGATTTCCTATAGCTTGGGTTGCCCTGAATGCTCTGGCTTTAACCTGTATTTACCTGTCTGGCCTCTGGAAACTTCTACATACCTAATCTCATGGGGACTTAGGTTTATATATTTATGTATTGTTAATAGCCATCTTAAACCAAGACATCTTATTATCATTTTATTCTTCATATGTTGACATGAAGCATTTTACTCCCTGAATTGACTATGTAAATTCAAAGTCTCCCTAAATCTCAAAACGCTAAGAAGAGTTTGCTCAGTGGTATTATTTCTCCAACATTTCATTATTAATATTCCTTAGAAAATGAATCTCATTAGAATTGATCATTTCCTTTTGAAGTGTGGCGCTCTGGAGCAAAATGTAAAGTCACAGAGAAATGTAGTTTTCACAAACCTGCAGTGGATTAGAATTATGTGGAATTTCAGAATTTAAAATGCTCATAAATATTGAATCTGATCTTAATCCTGTCTCTTTTTCTCAGATAAAAATAATCTCTCTCTCTCCCTCTACCCCATACATCTGTGAAAAAGATATCAGCATTATTAATCAAAGGCAGAAGCCTACAGAGTGTTCAGTTTTTGTATCCTCACTACTCTATCAAGAGACATGGTAAGACTAGGAGTGAGTGTAGTTTTGTACTTTTTTTTTTAAAGCAAAGCCCTATAAAAAAAAATCAAAACAAATATTACTGAGTTACTTAAATTGAAGAGTCAATCACCTAGATTAAATGACATATGAAATGTCACATAAGCGTCATTTTGCATCAAAATGAAAATGTTCTTCCTGCCGCTGAAATGAATCTTAAGCCACCGAGGGCTTGCGCATTTAACAAATTGTTCTGCTTGAGCAATCCTATCAAAAAGGACAGTCAGACTGTCAGACTGAACTACAGAGGCTCCCTGATTAATAGAAGTCCCCATATGATGGAGTAAGTTACAACCTTAATGTACAAATAATGAACCTCTATTAAAAGAAAGGGTATCATAAATCAAAATGTTGTAGAAAAACCATAAACCTGTGGCGACATAATGGCCACCAGGGCCCAAGCTATATTAATCTTGTATGGTGCAACATCATTTCTCTAGGAGAGGCAACTAAATATATCCCATACGAAAGTGAATCAAGAGTGTGATAAAGGTTGTGGACTATTCATTTAAGTTAATGGCAAGGCTCATATTGGGATACCCCCCTAGTTAACTCCTCCTCTCGATCTACCTTGAACTCTGCTTCAGCTGAGACAAACATCAACATGTTTATCTACATTCTAAGCCTCCCATTTGTCTGCAATGTCCTCAGAAAGAAAGCAAGGAAAAAAGAAAAACACTAAAGGCCAAGAAATTATCTCTCCTTTAAAATATTTTTAGTTTTTCTTCCCTTCCGCTAATGTTATTTAAACCTTCCTTATATATATTCTACCTTTACTCATAAATACACACATTATTCCATAACATTTTAGTACTATGTATAGGATTGAAATTTATATCTTTTGATATAATTCCTGCATATTTTTCTATTACCAATTGCATATTGGAAATAACCCTTCCATATGAATTAAATTCTAAAGAGCAAAGAAAATACTTAACACAAAATATCTTAGTGTAGCATTTGTTTGGAAAATGTTTTTGCTTACATTTTAATGTAACAGAAGACTTTTTTCATTAGTATTCCCTGATATGTCCTGATTTGTAACTACCTCCTATGGATAAAACAAACTCTAGTAGGATGAACAATTCAAGTTGATTGTTTATATATATTGTGCTTATTAAAAAGTATTTGCATTTAGTCTTATTCTATTAGAGATTTCTCCTGTGTGATCACTGTGCTTTAACATCACCTAGAGCAAGATCCGATAGTCTCTGTTGTTTTTAGAAGTACATGTGTTCTTAGTTGTAGAAGGCATGTATTTTCATTATTTTACTGTTTGCCTACAATGAATTTAAACTTAGTTCTGGAACCTCAAGTATTTTTCTATATTGGATACATTTATACAATAAGTCTCCTACATAGAACCTTCAAGTTGCGAACTTTCAAAGATGCAAACATGCGTTTGCAGTCCAATTATGTAAGTAAGTTCAAGTATCTGGCATACATTGTCATGTACGTGCATCCTCTACAAGTGGTTGTGCTTTTGTGTACTCTACTGTACAGTACTGTATAAAGTACAGTAGTACAGTATCTTTATTTCAAGCCCAGAATGGCTAGAAGCAAGTGTAAAAGCAGCGGTGATGTAGCTAAGAAGCACCAAGTGATAACGACGGAAACAAAAGGGAAAATGATTGATAGAGTGGAGCAACAAGAGGAAGAAGTAACTGAAGAAGTTCACGACGCAGGAAATGGCAAGAGGATTTTATCTGAGGAGGCACCGTTAGTTTTTGAGGCACAGGACGGGAACGTAGAACGGTACACAAAGGTTGCAGCAGCCGTTCAGAATGCAATCCAGTGCTACTGTGTCATCTATGGTGAGAGAAAACGATCTACTACCCAGACATCACTGGATTTGTGTGTGTGTGTGTGTGTGTGTGTGTGTGTGTGTGTGTGGTATGCGGGCCTCTCACTGTTGTGGCCTCTCCCGTCGCGGAGCACAGGCTCCGGACGCGCAGGCTCAGCGGCCATGGCTCACGGGCCCAGCCACTCCACGGCATGTGGGATCTTCCCGGACCGGGGCACGAACCCGCGTCTCCTGCATTGGCAGGCGGACTCTCAACCACTGCACCACCGGATCTCTTTTTAAGAGGGTAGATAGAATTGAACCCAGCAAGGAAACAGAACCTGTGCCATCGACGTCAGGCGTGAGTGAAATTGCAGCTCGCCCTCCGTCTCCTAACGCTAACGATCCTTAAGCTCTACCATCTCCCACCTCCTCTCCCTCCTCCAGGCAGTCACTATTCTTGCCTGTTCACTCGATGCCAGCCCCTGTATGCCAGCTGTTGTACTGTACTGCTGTACTTTTCAAGGTACTGTACTTTTCAAGGTACTGTACTGTAAGATTAAAAATGTTTTATTTTTTGTGCTTGTTTGTTATTTATGTATTATTTGTGTGAAAAGTATTATAAACCTATTACAATACAGTACTATATAGCCGATTGCGTTAGTTGGGTACGTAGGCTAACTTTGTTGGACTTATGAACAAATTGGATTTATGAATGTGCTCTCAGAATAGAACTCATTTGTATGTAGGGGACTTCCTGTACTATCAATTCAAATACATCAAATATATCTCAGTCACTTATAGATTTTCCCCTATTTGGTAACTCAGTCAATTCAGGATGCCATCTCTGTCTCTTTCCCTTTTACATCATGATGACCCACTTTTCTAGGCTCACACTTGTTGGCATTTATTCACCCCGAATTCTATAGTCATGTGGAATCCCAGAGAGCCTTTGGTGGTTAATAACTATCTGTTTTAATATCTATGATGTGGGTTCCATTATCATCCCAGAATAACAAGCTTATACAACCTTTGCTCTTCATATCTGAATTCTGAAGTCACTATAAAATCCCTAGTCCCCTAAGGTGGGATCGGGGGTAATTAGTAGGAGGTGAGGGAACGCTTACTTTCCTGTTTGGCTTTGTGACACAGGAGACTTGAGGTGGTGGGGCATATTTCATGACTTAAATTTGCCATAAAGTAATCTGCTATCTCTAATCTAATATAAACAAACAAATAGGATAATCCCATATCATGATAAAATCAAGGAGGAGGATGTAACATGGTCATGCAGAAGAAGAAAGTGACTGGGTGAATCCTTTGCCTAGGATCATCCTGAAGACATGACATTTGAAATGGCACGTAAAGGAAGAGAAAGTGTCAAGCATGTGGACATTTGAGAGAAGACTTTCAAACTGGAGGACAGACAAAACCCCTAAATTACAAATAAACTGAAAATGCCCTGGAAGAGAAAACTACTTTGTATTTTTGAGGGACAGAAAGCAAGCCATTATGACTAGGCATTGTCTCTCAGGGAGAAAGTACAGACATACATAGCCAGAAAAGACACAGGAGCCAAATTTGTAAGCCATTATGGGGAAGTTGGTACTCATGTTTTAAAAACTTTACTATGGAAAGCAGACTGGAGATGAACAAGAGTAGAAGTAGAGAGATCAGTTTGGAGACAAAGTTGGAGATTTCTAGAGAAGAAGTGATCATAGCTTAGAATGGGATTATAGCACCAGAGAGAATAAGAACTACTAAAACTAGAGGGATTAGGGCCTAAGCACATCTCAAAAATTATGTGTTCAAGGTATGAATCATGAAATAATTTACTTGAATGGAGAAGATTTGTTGTAGGTGGGGAAAATCAAAGACTTTGTTTTGTTCTGGCCACAATAACATAACGATGATTGTCATGCTGTCTCGAGGCAGGTGCTCAATAACTATGTGTGAATAAAAGGATGACTGAATCAATGAGCTGCCTATAAAAATCCAAAGGAGAGAATATGTATTTGTGTATTATATATTTGTATTATATATGTATGCACACATATATATGAATATACGTTTGTGTATATATATATATATATATATATATATATACACACACACACACACATCTATATGTGTGTGTGGATAAACATATAATTACCAGGAGATTATTATGGGTACGCTGGGACTGAAAATATATGAGGGGTACATGGAGTGAGGTAGCTGCATCCTAAGCCCTCACGAGTACGACCACCAGGCTCACCCAATTCCGATGGGTGGGGAGGAGGAAGGGGGACAGGCAGGCAGGAGAAGCCCAGGCTCCGGCCCTGGGTGGAGCACGCCTATGCCCCCAGCAAACATCGCAGCCTCTGAGGAAAAGCACTTTCCCGCCTGCCCATCCTGGGGGCAGACCTTTGTGGGGGGCAGAGCCATCAAATACAGAGACCATTGAGGACAGAACCCTGGGAGGCATCAACATTTAGAATTGTAGGGCTTCCCTGGTGGCACAGTGGTTGAGAGTCCGCCTGCCGATGCAGGGGACACGGGTTCGTGCCCTGGTCCGGGAGGTTACCACATGCCGCGGAGCGACTGGGCCCAGGAGCCATGGCCGCTGAGCCTGCGCGTCCGGAGCCTGTGCTCCGCAACGATAGAGGCCACAATAGAGAGAGGCCCGCATACCACAAAAAAGAAAAAAAAAAGTATTGTAATAGGCAAAGAGGTACTCTAAGAATGCTGAGACAAAGCAGGCCTCAAAGTAGGAGAAAGACCAAGTGACTGTGGCATAATGGAATGTTATCCTACAACACATTTAGATCAGGAGATCAGATATCTAGATATATTTAGATATTCAGTATAAACCTATTTAATCCTTATAGGTCTCTGTGCCAGTCCTTAATACAGAGTGAATAAAAAAGATGCATAGGACATGGACACTGTCTTCGAGACACATTCTAATGGGCGATAAGGCATAAACAGATAAATTACAAGACAGTGTTTGTTACATGTCACAATTTTAGTAATCATCTTTTCTGAACTCATTTTCTAAAGAGAATATATGAAATTGAGTGTCTTTCAAGCACCTAAACTGTAGAGTACAAGGTGACAAGAGAGCTCAGCCAGGCTTCTTGTTCTCATGAAAATAAAGTAAAACACAAAATACTCTTGGGAATCTTTCCCTTGTTTGTGTGTGGTAATGTAGTCATTGTAGTTTCTTTAAATATAGATTATAATCTAAAGTAGTAAACCCACTTTATTTATTTATTTTTTTGGAGTTTTGGAAGGGACTTTTTTTTTTTTTTTTTTTTGTCTGTGTTGGGTCTTCATTGCTACGTGAGGGCTTTCCTTAGTTGCAGCGATCAGGGGCTACTCTTCATTGTGGTATGTGGGCTACTCATTGCGGTGGTTTCTCTTGTTGTGGAGCACTGGCTCTAGGTGTGCGGGCTTCATTAGTTGCAGAATGCAGGCTCAGTAGTTGTAGCACACGGGCCCTAGAGCACGTGAACTTCAGTAGTTGTGTCACACGGGCTTAGTTGTTCTGCGGCATGTGGGATATCCCTGGACCAGGTATCGAACCCATGTCCCCTGCACTGGCAGGCAGTTTCTTAACCACTGCACCACCAGGGAAGTCCTTGGAAGGGACTTTAGAGTGTATCTAGTACAACAGTCCCTGTTTGCTTATGAAGAAAAATGGAACCCTAGGAGGCTTGCTACGGATTTGCCCAAAATCACATAATGAATGCCGCTGCCACGGTGTCACACTGCCACTTTTTCCTCTCAGATGCTGGTGGCCTGCCTCTAGGAGGCCCCCAGCCCTGCTCCAACGACGATGATGGTGGAGATGAGGGTGGTGTTGAAGGCGTCCTAGGAAAAATGAATAGGAGGCAGGTCTTGCCCACCCCCGAGTCGCCAATCAGCAGCAACTTGAACAGATAATCATACATCTTTGCCATCTTCTCTCTCCTGCCCTCTGGTAAACCCACTTTAAAAGAAAGCAGAAACCAAATAAATACTAACTCAACAATTGATATGTTGTGGTTTTGACCAACTTGACTCCAATCTGGAGGATTTGGGGATTTTGTTGGTCAAACCCTATAAATAAGTACTCTGGAATATCAACATAACATTAAAAGAAAAGTTCTGAACAATTGTATTTTTTTTTTTGTCTAAAATTTTGTATCATAAACTTTTAATGTTTTAATTGTGGATTATAATATAGGCATATCATACATGGAATTAAAATATTTTTATTAGTAGGGTCCAGAGACAGAAGGTGAATGTTGAAATGCACCTTGACACAAAATCTGAAGGATTCTGTTAAAATTTACAATGTTACTTATAATGTCCTGTATGAAGGTAACCAAGAAAAAAGAACCATATGTATTTTGAGCTCAAAAGAAAACAAAAAAGAACACACGTGAACATACTATTATGTTAAACTTGAAGACGTTTTAAATGACAATGTTAATATATACATTTTCTATAAAATGATGGTGATGAAATAAAATGTTTCTATATAGAAGTGGATGCCATTTGTCAGGCTAACAGGCTGAGTTTTTGTTGAGCACTCATCTGCTGCACAAGAGTGATGAAAGCCACAAACAGCCTAACAGGCTCTACTTGTTTCTTGGACCACTGACAGTGGCTTTCTTCCTAAAAACAATGATTCTATTAAATCTAAACAATTAAAAATTCTGAATCACTACAATGCTGAAAAAAAAAGATTCATTTAATTTAGAATATTTTGTGGGAAAAAATCTGAAATTATTTATATTTGCCACAGAAAATCATGTTAAAATATTGTCACAACATTTTAGGTAATACTCACACACATATAGTCAATATTTAAATACATGAATGAAGTTAGAAATTACTCCTCTTGTTTATCAAAAATACAGATAGATCTTATTTAACAAAACCCTTAGTGGACATCATCACTAGAGTTAATGGATTATGTTCAATTAATACATAATGACTCAATGTACAGATGTATAACTTTTTATATAGTAACAGGGAAAAAAGGATACTATATAATATCTATAAAGTAACAGGGAAAAAAGGATACTTGAAGGGGAAAAAGATAAATCGACATTACACTTCCATTTTCAAAAGTGATAACTGTTGACTACATTCACACATTATAAATGTCATTAGAACTTGCCAGGTTATTGTAGCATGATATTAAGTCAAATGGTTCAATTTTAGACCTTGCTTGTATTTTCAGATGTGATGTATTTCATGCAAAGCAAAACAAACTTTCTATATTCAATCATGTAATTGATTTTTGAATATTGTACATGACTCGTAATAGAGGACATTGCAGGGTCTCTATTTTCCATTTTAATTCATATTGAAATGTAATTTCATTAAGTAGTATACAAAATAATTTAAGTCACAATTAAATATGCAAGTTTGGATATTTCCCAGTATGTGAAATATGTTGCAACAAAATCACCTTGAAAACCTAACATTAATTTTTATCTCCAGAATTCATACAGCACATTTCAACAGGAAAAGTCTATAGTTCTGTACAGAAAAAAAAAAAAAAATCAAGTGAAAAAAAAGACAATACTCAAAGTGTAAAGAGACCCAGAAAAGTAAATTGTAACTGAGAAAATAAAAGCGAGAAATCAAAGAGGAACAATTTTCAGTTATGAATGATAATACACTATTTTATATAATAATGGATTGTCTAGAAATATCATAGTTTTAGTTGATTCAGCTCCTCATCTTTTCTCACCAATTTACATTAATTTCTTTACCAGGGATACAAGAACTCTATTACTGACACTTCATTTTAACTGTTACTGTTCTACTTCTCTACTGTGTGGTCACCAATTTTTTATATGTAGCCTTACAAAATCCTGTGTGCACAGAAACACAGGTGACAAAACATTAGCACTTATAAAATTATGCAATAAACAGTATACATAAAGTAACTTTTTAACTAGAGCATTACTATGGTAAATGCTGTAATACATGAAATGGGAAATTCTTCTAGTGACCTGGAAAATCAGACAGTACTTAAACTGGATGCCATGTCAATGTATAAAAATTGTTCCTGTCAAGCATGTTATTGAAAGTGACATCATCACAACCTTATATGTATCTTAGATTGACAGTGTAGCCAAATAAATGTAATAAAGAATAATGTTAACACTTGATATCTAGTAACATTAAAAACTGGCTTTAAAATTTTAGTTTTTCATCCTTACTTCCTGGTGGTTTTAGGGTTTAAAAAGAAAGTTTAAGTGACAGACTACTATTTCACTGTTTTTTAATCTAGGTATATAAATGTCATAAAAAATAATTTGAGATGTTCTTAAATATCCTCACTTGTCAATATTAATCTACCTAAACAATTAAATTTCCTTAGACAATAAAACTAAACACAGAAAATTCATTTCACATTTTATTCTAATTTTGAAGCATGCCATGCAATGTTTCACCAAGAAAATACTCTATTTAAATACCTTATATTTTTCTTCAGTAACTTCACTTCCAACAGAGTTCAGCAGTTTAAGTCCAATATGTTTCATAAAATTTTATTCCATTTTATTCTGTGACAAAAGATGTACTTAGATTCTAAAACATATTCTAATTCTATTTTCATTAGAGCAATTAATGACATAAATTAAGCAAGAATATTCAGAAATCCTTGAAATAAATCTTGAAATAAACTTGATGAGCAGCTCACCTGATCTTCCCTCAGTTTCCCCCTTTGTGATAATATTTGCTCTCTACATTAGAACAAATGAAATTGTGTTTATGAAAGCATTTGGTATCCTTTAAGCTCAAAGTTGCTATGCAAAAAAAAAATTTTATTAACATTACCATGCACATTTCTTGTGTACAGAACTCAAATGAAAGTCAGTAAAGGTTATATGCCTAAGAGATCTGTTCAGTCAAAATTTATTTATATTAATCAATACGAATGGAAACTGTCATAATGTGTTAAAAGATTGTAGATTTAGTGTGTGTGTGTGTGCTTCTGCCTGTATGTCTGCCTGTAATTATTTTAAAATACTTACTGAAAATGTCCATTTTAAAAGAACATCTGCTATAAATGACAAGCTGATAAATTTGTCAAATTAAGTTATTAAAAAAATCCATATTTTGCATTAACAAAATAAACTTTCTTCAAAAGGGAAGAACAAATAAAAATCTAAAATCATTTTATAGCAATACATTTTTTTATAATCCAGAATATCCTTTATGTTTTTTTCCTTCCTATAGATTTTGTTCAAACATATTTCAAGAATAATATTGTCTCCAAGTAAACCCCTAGTGTCTTTACTCAGCTGCCTATGCAAGTTTTTCTAATCAGGGTACAATACAGATGAAAATTAATTGAACTAGTTTTCAACACAGAGGTTTTTTTTTTTTTTTTTCCCAATCACATTAACTCACATCATTTTATTTAAATTCTTTCAACCTCTTAAATACTGAGTCTAAGCTGTTAAGAACTTATCCTCTCTCCAGTATTCTGATGGTTATGTAGAATAAATTTGGTGAGAACGAACTCATTTTAAGGCTATTATTTGAAAGAACAGTTTATAGTCCTGCAAGTTAGGGATCCATTCACATTTAACTTGACAAGAGTTCTTAATATAACACTTCCAACTAGGCTGCTATCATGGCTAGTCACAAAAATTCTTTATCAGAATTTTTATACACCTATATAATTTAGTAAATTTTTTACATGATCAAATAACATAATTAATATGAAAACCTTCTGTAAGAATACACTACTGCCTATTTAAAAGGCATTAGGAGTATTTCACTTCCTCCTCTGTCTTGCAACAATATTGCACAAATAATTTTACTTGTTCTAAGAAGTTTGTAGAGCCATGGATATGAGGAACCATGGATATAGCAATCAGATATTTTATGTAAAAGTTCTTTTAGGAGTTAAGGTCTACTAATATGTAAGAAATTAATGTTACAACATGTAAGTATATAAATCAAACCAAAGAATCCACATTCACTCCATATATATTGGTCAGCTGTCTTTCTTTCACCATCATTTTTCTATTTGTTCTCCTTACTGTTTCAGAAGTGAGGGAACGACATACACAGAGAGGTAAGGATAGAAAAACTACAAATGGGGAAATAGTTTAAGATATCATTTGCTTCTTAATGCTCCCCCAATCCCACAGTATTCACATTAAAAGAGATGTCTGGACATTCTTCATGGAGAAAAACTAATGAAAGCCTAAATTTACCATTTAAACTGGAGTATCCTATTTACTAACTCACCTTTCATTACTCACCCGTATCTCTCAAAATCTCTGTCTTACAAACTCACAGTCATGAAGGTTATCCCTTAATTAAATTTCAAAATGAAAATTATTAAAATTCATGATGAAGTATTAAATAAAGAAATAACATAGCTGTAGACTCCAATTAATTTCTCAGCTAATTTTTATGATGCCAACTAAATTATTCCTTAAATAACAGAGCAAATATTTAAAAAAACAAATAAGGAATGCCTGAAAAGGCCCTTAACCATTCCTTTTATACTCTATTAACATTGTAAGTATAAGCTTAGGAGTTTGAAAATGTGAATAGAGTGTTAAGATGAACATAAGTTAAACAATACATCTAACAGGCTTTACATTAAATTAATTCTTACTCCACTATTTTTTCCCAAGTTACAGACGACAAAACCAAGGTACAGAGAAATATACAATTTTCCCAGAGTCAAAATCTAATGAAAGGTGGAGCTGGTCTTTGAACCCAAGCGGTTACACATCACAGTTCTTGCTCTTAATTATTAGAATACACGGCACAATTTCTTAAAACTATTGTAAGAATGAAAACCATAGGAAGCTAATGTTTCACAAATAAGTCTGAGGAGTCTGGCTCCTGGTTAAAAAAACATATGTGACTTTTCAGTTCTGGTCATAGAAAATTACAAGAGCATTACCTGGGAACCCTCACAGGGAAGTTGCCCTCTGCATAGCAGACTTGGTGCCCAGCCAGGGCACTGCAGATTTTGAAAGGAGTTGCAGTCAGGCACTCAGCCCACTTGGCCCGCCATGTTTTGTTTTGTTTTATTTTGCGGTACGCAGGCCTCTAACTGTTGTGGCCTCTCCCATTGCGAAGCACAGGCTCCGGACGTGCAGGCTCAGAGGCCATGAGTTACGGGCCCAGCCGCTGCGCGGCATGTGGGATCTTCCCAGACCAGGACACGAATCTGTGTCCCCTGCATCGGTAGGTGGACTCTCAACCACTGTGCCACCAAGGAAGCCCAGCCCGCCATGTTTTTATGCATAGCCGC
The DNA here is from genome assembly GCF_039906515.1 of Pseudorca crassidens. Lineage (NCBI taxonomy): Eukaryota > Metazoa > Chordata > Mammalia > Artiodactyla > Delphinidae > Pseudorca > Pseudorca crassidens. The sequence continues at coordinate 125,679,167 of NC_090300.1, read as the reverse complement.
ATTCCCAGCCCAGGTGCCTTCATTCAATGGTCTTTTTAGTGGAGGCCTTCAGTCAAGGCCTTCCTCAGGTGCCTCTGCTGAAATCTTCTTACCAGAGGGAAGGAAGGATCTTAAAGACACTGTCCCCCACTCTGACTCAGTATCTAGTACTTCTCTATTCCTAGCCCTCCCCATTGACCTCTCCCCATCCCTGGGTTCAAGAACTTGCAAGCCTTGGCAGTGAGATGACACCCATGTCTGTCCAGATCACTTGACCCTCAACATGACTTTCCTTGGGATTAAAATGAAAAAGAGGAGCCAGTGATATTGAGACTCTTGCTAAAACTACTGTAGTAAGTGATGAGAGGATTGACTATTTTTTATTTGGCTTGTTGTCTTAATGAGCTACTCTAGCATCTGGCAGCTCAGCCTTCTCCAGCTGAGCTGAGCTCCTGATAAGGACATATTCAATTGCATCAAGTTTTTGAAGATGAGAAAGGAAAGTACTCCAAAGATATCTGCTGCAGGAAGACTCTGATGAAGAATGGTGAAGACTGCACCCATGTTGAGAAGTTTTGTGGTCAATGAAAGTCTGAGAGGTAAAAAATCAAAGACAAAATATAGATTACACTTTAGGAGAAAAAAAAAAACTTTTATGAAAGACATGAGATGATACCTAGAAGCAGCTGTAAGATCAAGGGATTTTTAAATTTTAAAATATAGTGACATTGAGGTGTTGTGATGTGAAATAGAGAGTAGGCTGGAAAATTCTGAAAATAAAAGGAGAGACAATATGAAGGTGGGAGGTTCTAAGAAGGTGGAAGGGACCCAAGTGCAAGAATTGGTCTCAGGTAGGAGAAGGGACAGTGCTTCATTATAATAGAGTAAAAAGTAAAGAACAAGTGCAGATGTGGGCAAACTTGGAGATCTGATGTTAGCAAATTTAGGTAGTTCTTGTTCTGTAACTTATAATTTATCATCAGAAGTTGGAATAAATTATCTAGTAAAAGAGGTGTGGACACTGGGGATGGGCAGATATAGGGAAGAGTGTGAGAAGCATGAAAGAACCAAGAAGAGAGTGTGTTCCCTGCAAAGGCATGCACATGATACTGCAGAAGGTGGGATGCTCAATACAGGTGAAAGTTCAATAATGGGTGTAAACAGCTGGTTCTCCACATTCCCTAAGACCCCATTCAAAATCTTGCAATGTGGCATCTCGCTTCCATAAAGCTTCCGTAGGGCAACAGTTCATTTATTTTCAGAAATTGAATTCCAGGGGTTCTGGTCTCAGAAATAATAGTCAAGGAAAGGCTGGGTGGTTCACATGATTGTACTGAAAACAGGGGGATCCTATGAAAGTCTAAACAGAGAAAACTGAAATCCATAGCCTCCTTTTCTGGCCCAGCTCCACAACACCTAAAGTCAGATCTATACTGTTCAAACAGAACATAAGAGGATCATAAAGAACTTTAGAACTTGACTTCACTCATAGAAAAGACCATTAGAGGAACCCTACTAAAAAGCCCAATTAATTATTCTGCAGTGATGACCACCAGGACCAATATATATTTCCACTGAATAGAAATCTTTAAACCAGATTTTCAGTTTCTCACTAGTATTCATACAATGATCATAATAAATTTGAGGAATGACTCTAATTCAAAATATAGAAGTGAAAACACAGCCATCTATACACACACATATACATATACATATATACATACAGGAGTGTATATGAATTATAGTATTGAAAAAAATAATACTTCAAAGAAATTGTATATATTTTCTGAAATTTAAGATAGTGCAAAACTGAGAAAAGAACCAGATAATATGAAAAAAAAACAAAAAGAATAAGCAAGAGTTTGTGATATTTAGGAAGAAAAAGAGCAAACATTTTTAAAACTCAGCAAAGAAACAGAAGATAATATTTATGAGAAAATTTCAAAAAGATGAAAAATTTATAATTAAACAATTAAACATTCATAATAAATTTTTAAATTAAGATAATTAGATGTCCAATGCTGTGTTAACAAAAAGATAAGCATTAGGGGTGAATTAAGGAAAGAAGATATTAATTCATGAGTTTTACAAAAAAAAAAAGAAAAGAGTGGGAAATCTTATAAGAGAGTAAATATTACATAGTGTGAAGGATACTACCAGTTTTTCAGGATCTCTTTGTTTGATTCCTTGTCATTTAGAGATCAGCTGATTTATCAGCTCTCTAGAACAACTTTACTATTGAAACCAAGCAGGACGCAGCAGGGTCTTTCTGGGAACAGACCCACATAACCCCCTCCTCTTATTTGTAGAAAAGCTTTAGCCTCCTAGGCCTTCCCTGAAGCCCAAAGAGCAAATTTAATCAGAGAAGTGAGAAAATGCAGAAACAAAGGAAAACAGTCAAGCAAGAGAAAATAATAATAATTTAGCCATAAATCAAAGTCGAGGGCCTTTAGTTCCACCTCAAGGGCTATAGATAATATTCTGAACCATACCCTTGAGTTGTTTTGCAGATACCAAAACCCTCACCAGGCGGAAGAAGTTAACTGAGTGCTGACCACAACCACTAGACTCCAGACTGGCTGGAACCAGAAGGTGGATGATGTTGACTGCTGATTACCTCACTACCAACCAATCAGAAGGATGTAGATGAGATGATCATGTACCCTGCGACCCTTTCTCTCACCCTGTCTTTGAAAACCCCTCCCTGAAAGCCGTTAGGGAGTTTGGGTCTTTTGAGCATGAAATGCCCATTCTCCTTGCTTGGCCCCACATTGGGCACAATAAATGCTGTATTTTCCTTCACCACAATCCGGTGTCAGTAGATTGGCTGTACTGTGCTCAGATGACCAGACCCAAGTTTGGTTCTTGACACTAAACCACCCAATCTAAAGTGAACTCCCTGACCTACTAAAATATATTGCATTAAAATTCTTTATATATCATCTATCAATATCATATTATTTTTATTGCCTATTTCCACACACTGGAATTTATGTTTATTAGAACTAGAACCTCATTTGTTCTGTTTAATCACAGAATTCCTAGCATGTAATAAATTACTTAAATTTTAGTTGAATTTTTTGTTATTGTTCACTTTTGGTTTGTTTCTTCATTTGAAGTAATTCAGTTGTCTCCTTCAGCTATTTACATTTCTTTAAAAATACCCACCTGCAAACCTGAATGATTTGCCTTCTATTTTAATATTGCAACACTATTTTTCTCTTTTCTGCCTAGTTTTAGAAGAGCTAGGATTTACCATTTCAATGTTAACAAGTATTCCTAAAAGGTGGCAAATTTGGGAGTAGACAAGAGTTGTAAGTGAGCTTCTATTTAAACAAAACATATTAACATTATCAGAGATTTAGATAAAATTCCAGAAACATCATCATCAACATTTAGAATATCTTGGCATTCAATGCATTCTAAAAATTATTGTTCACAATTAATTTATACTTAATGGTTCTGAGAACAGATGGCAAAATTAAATAGCTTTTACATTTTCAGAAACAAAAAAGGCAAGCTTGTTATTGAAAATTCATAGTGAGATATTTAATGGGATAGTTACTTTTCTAGATAAAAACATTTATTTGAAGTCTTCACAACTTTCTGACACACATTTGTTCTTAATCATTTAAAAATTTAAAGTAATGTTTAACCTTGCTTCTGTTATAGTCATCTAGTCCATCTTGTTATCCATTCAATCTGTCTTTTAGTATGGTCCAATATCCCGATTATTACACGATTATAAATGACACAAGTGTTTGAAAGGATCCTGTTGCAGATGGTTAATTTCTTATTAATGGGTAGGAATGTGCCTGTCATAAATTTATATCTTGAGAAGAAAAGCCAATCAGTTATTTTGCCTAACAGAGTAATTTACTTATTCATATATATTTTTGTCCTCTGTCTTGACCTAAGCACAAAGCCTGTATATTTTAACTTAAAACACTTTCAAACTCTTTTACTTACCTGTGGTAGGCAGAGTAATGGCTACCTAAGGACGTTCACATCCTTATTGCTGAAACCTGTGAATATCTTATGTTACATGGTAAGGGTGCATTAAGGTTGCTAATCAGTTGACCTTGAGATGGAGAGATTAGGCTGGATTATCCAGGTGGGACCAATATAATCACAGAAGTCCTTAAAAGTGAAAGAGGAAGTCAGGAAGTCTGGAAAGACATTCCATGAGCCAAAGAATGTGCAGAGCCTAGAAGCTATGAAATGGCAGGAAACAGATTCTTCCCTAGAGCCCTGCTTGATTTTAGCCCATTTCAGACTTATAACTTCCATATTTTAAGATACTAAATTTGTGTTTTTAGCCACTAAGTTAATGGTAATTTATTACGGTAGCAATAGAAAACTAATTCATCACCTATTTTCTGATATTCCTACTGTCCTAATTCTTCTTTCTACTCCTTGTGTTATGTATCTCACTCGACATAGTTAACACACATTCTGCTACGAGCTGAATGTTTAAATCATGTGCTAATTACTTATTTAAAGCTGCCAGTGTCTTTCATTTGCCCAATGGATTAATATTTCTATCAGCTGCTTTTCTACCAGACCTTCTACATCTGCCAATACTACCAAAAAATCAATATATGGCAGGCATTCTCTATGTGCAAGCATCGTGCAAAGCAAGTTGTATTTTTTATCTTCTTTGCTATCCACTCAGAAATCTATGATGTAACAAATGTTATTATCTTTATTCTTGCTATTTAGGAAACTTAAATGAACAACAAATAATTTGACCGTCATCATGGAGCAATTACATAAAACGACAAATAATTATGTTGAGATGGGCCTGGCTTCAAATCCTTGTGACAAACATGTTTCTCTACTGTCCCTAAAGCAAATACAGATTTATTTAAAATACTTCACCCATCAATAACTCTACATTATCAAGATCATATTAATTGGATGGAGGAAGGGCCAGGGGACTAAGCTTAGGGGTTTATCTGAGATCTTTCCTAACTGCGGAAAAGATATTTAGAGTATTTTTATAAGTCATGATACCACCTCTCTTTTTTTTAATAACATTAATCTCTAACCCATAAAATTGAGTCCCTAGTAGCTATATTTATAAGTTATGAAGCTGTGCTCACTATTTACAAAAGTCAGTCTGTGTTGATCACATGAGTCAAACACAGTCAGATCCTTTCTCATGGGAATTTGGAATTTATAATGACAAATGCTAGCCTTGCTCTGGGTGGTTCCTTTAATAGAAGATTTTGAACATATGAGTTGTAAACTGAACATGTACATGGAAAAGGAGAAGAAAGTTTATCTGCAGAATACATGCACACAAACACAAACTCACTAAGGGGAGATACTGATAAAGATGTGAGTGTGTATGTGTGTGGGAGTGTGTGGGTACGTGGGTGGAGAGAGAGAAAGAGAGAAAATTTGGCTTTTAACACCTTTCTTATACTTTTTGAATTTCCTCTTCACGTTCCCTTTGCCTTTTGTTCCATATATATATATATATGGAACATTCATTATATATATATAATGAATTTCCCACTAACACAGGTTCTTTCTTTTTTACTAGGACAAACAGCAAGTTTTAATTTTGGTATTTGATAGAGAATATAGCCCTCTCTAAGGTTCTCTGTGTATTTTATGAAGATATTTCATGACTCCCTAGGTGTCATGAAATATTATAAATAAATGTGTATTAACTCTTTAGTGTGTTTCAAGATGTTAAGACATCTAGCTATATTCCTTAATTTTCATATGGCTAAAGTGTATTATGGTTGAAAGACTGATCTCAGTCCACAATCAAGATTCAGACAAGAACAGACTTATCCACCAGAATCTTACTTAAACCTTTTCCTCTCATCCAGAAACAAACAACAAAAAACCCATTTCCTATTATCTAAAAAAATATGAAAAAAAAATCCAGTAGAATTATACTGAAATAATTTCCTGTAATTTAGGGGAACAAAAGGTATCCATGGCTTTAATAAAATATGACCTATGCAAGAAAAATGTGAAAAGTTTGCATGTCCTGTTGAAAATACTTGGAACTATTCTTCAGAGATTAAAATGTTATCTAAAAGGTTACAGTACATATAATACCAATACTTATATCAGACTAATAATGCACCAGATGACAGATTCTCCAAGCCAAAATAACTGAGAACACATTTATTTAAATAGCATTAATTCTATAAAGTATTCTATGTAAGTAATACATATAATTCAAAACTTTAAAAGCTCAATATTTATATTTTCCTTAAAAATTTCCTATATATGAGATACAAAACTCACATTATTCCTAGTATATTCTCTCTCCTTCTTTAATTTTCTACAGTTATTAGTTTGTATTGTATACCTGAACTTTGCAAAGTCTTCAGTCAGAAATCACTTATTAGTCCTTTTCTATCTCCCACATCATGACTTCAAGAGAAATAAAAAGAAGTTTAGATAAGAAAATTTCCTATAATTTAAGGGAGTAGGTAAGCTTGAGATTTTGTCTTCTCTCCTTTTAATTTTCTTTTAGTAGTCTTTTTAAAGTTTTTTCTTTTCTACCTCAAGTTTAACTTTTTTCTTTAATAATCTTTGATAATATCAAAGACTTCTTTAAAAAAATTAAATGTATTAGCCAAAAGCAGGAATAACTAACTGATAGCTACAGGATTATTAGTGTTTAATTTCTTTTCATAATTATCACCATAGCTGAAAGGGGAAAAAATACTTATCAAAGTGTTATTTAACCAATAAAATTCAAGCTTTTATGGCACACAAAAATATTTAGCTAATATTGCTTGTCAATAGGGTCCTTCTTTGTAGAAATAATAACATGCTTTATATAAAAAAAGATGAAAGAAAGCAAATGAAAAATGTAACAGACCTAATAATAACAAAACAAAGAGAAGAGACAATTCTGTTTTTGAGATGATTCTCTCAGCTTAGTTGGTAGTTCTTTCAGTGTCTTATGTGTAAACACTGAACAGAACAGCTCTATGATAAAATGGATTTCCCAGGATGGATGTGCACTATGGTTAACTGCCACCTTCCTAATGAACTATAGACAAGTCTACTCCATGAATCATGCTTATAATGTTTTGCATGTATTAATGAGTAATTAGTAATGCTAAAATTGAATAAGATATCACTTTAAAGGTGACAGTATTCTTTCTATTAGTCCTAAATATCAATAGTTCTGTTTAAATTATTAAGCAGTATTGTGGATGGGACATGTGTATCCTCCCAAAGTCCACATGTTGAAGCCCTAACTCCAATCTGATGGTATTTAGAGATGGGGCCTTTGGGATGTAGTTAGGGTTGGATGAAATCACTAGGTTGGGACTCTCATGATAGGATCAGTGTCCTTATAAGAAGAGACATGAGCTAATTTGCTCTTTCTCTCCATCATGTGAGGACATAGTGAGAAAGTTACCACCTCCAAGCAAGGAAGAGTGCTCCCATCAAAAACTGACCATGACGGCACCCTTATCTCTGACTTCTAGACTCCAGAACTGTGAAAAAATCAATTTATATCATTTAAACTACTAAGTCTATAGTATTTTGTTATGGCAACCCCAATAGACCAAGATTGGCAGGAACTTAAAATATATACATTTTTACATTCTGTACCACTAAATGGGATCTTTAAACTAAACAAATGTAAAAAATGCTTTCTGGTATTGTTGTTTAAGGTTTATGACTGAGAGGAAACTCAGAGTATAATTTAATTTATCTGTATAAATATTTATTTGTACTTTTAATATTTTGAACAGTTATATAGAAATATAAGGGGACTGCTATAATAAAAATAAATAGCATTATCTAATTTTTAAATAGTATAAAATTTGTTATTTTCTACATTTAATCAAAATATAGTAGACATTTAATTAAATAATTTTGAAAAATATAAATTTCCTGTGCATAGTAGTTTCTCTCCCACTATTTTGTAAACTTTTCCAGGATGCAGGCTACTTCTTAGGGAACTTTGCTCCACTTAAAAACTGTGCTTTTTTTGGTAGAAGATTCGGAATACACTTTTTGAATATTTTGAATTGAAATGTTTGAATATTTTATATTTTCCACTATATGGTTTAAAATAAATACTACAGATTTTATAGTTAAAACCAACTCTATAGCACTGCATCTCTCTTTTCTCTCTCTCTAGATGGATAGATGCATAGATAAATAGATTTACTTATATCTATACACAGATTTAGAGCTGTGGGCAGGAGCTTGGCCCTGGGGGCATCAGATACTGACCCAGCTGATAATAAGTGGAAATTTTTTCTGTTATTCCTTGAGTGTTTAGCTTAGGAGAAAAGAGAATTGACAGACCAAAATGCAGGTATTCCTGGGCCCTCCAGTCAAATGCCACTTACTAAAACAAAACATCATTTAGAATTCTAATAAATGAATAACCCTGTCTGAGTGAGATGGAGAGGGAGAATGAGGGAGGGCTTCACATGAGAAGTAACACTGTAGCATTGGATTTTAAAGATGAATAGGAGTTCTTTAGGAAAATAATTCATGAGGAAAGTGCAACAATGTAGAAAAAACAGGTATTAAAGTCAGAATGAAGTAGGTTCAAATCCTGGTTCAGTTATTAATTATGCGAGCTTTAGTAAGTTACCTACCTTCTTTGTATGTTTCTTTACCTGTAAATTAGGGATAGCAAAACAAATACTGCTCCAGGTACAGCCATACACATACACACAGAGAGAATGAATGTGTGTGGGAGTAGATCTGAGAAGACCATGCTTTCTTCACTGACCAAAAAACTAAATAAACCAGGAACTACTAAACTTTTACAAACCCATCAGTGTGCTAAGGTCACAGGTCAAACAAGTAACCTGAAATCTAATGACAGGCTCCTCCAAGACTCTATTTTGTAAATAGGATCATTTGTACCATTTGTTTTAGATTCCACATATAAACAATATCATATGATATCTGTCTTTCTCTATATAACTTACTTTAAAAAGAGGTTCTAAATGCATGAAGTACAAACTGATAGAAATGAAAAAAGATAAGAAAAAAAAATCCTCATTGCTCTTCCTGATATAACAAGTAGACAGAAAATCAGTAAGGGCATAGAAAAGATGAACAATGTTATCAACTAAATTGACCTAATTGACATTTGCAGAATTCCACTCAACTTCAGCAGAAAACATATTCTTTTAACTTCACATGGAATATTCGCCAATATAAACCAGATTCTGGGTGACAAAACAAAGCATGACAAATTTAAAAGAATTGAAATCATACAATATATGTTCTCTGGCAACATTTGAATTAAACTATTAATTAATTATATAAAGATATCTGGAAAATCCCTAAATATTTAAAAATTTAAAAAATATACTCTATCTACCCCAAAAGTCAAGTAGGAAGCCACACAGGAAATTTTTTTTTGAATTTTATTTTACTTATTTTTTTATACAGCAGGTTCTTATTAGTTATCTATTTTATACATACTCGTGTCACACAGGAAATTTTTTAAGATTTTTAATTAAATGAAAATGCATACCAACTTGAGTGCAATGCATCCAAAGCAATACATAAATGAAAATTTATAGCATTATAAATAAATATAAATTTATATTTATATATTTATAAATAAATAAATAATAAATATTTCTATTATCATATAAATGTCTCAAATTAATTATCTAAGCTTCTACTTAAAAAAATTAGAAATATAAAGAGCAAATTAAAAATCAAAGCAAGAATAAGAAAATAAATAATAAAAACAAGAGAATAAATCAATGAAATTGAGAAAGAAAAAGAGATCAATGATAAAACTGCTTTGAAATATCAATAAAATTAATGAACATCTAGCTATAATAATCATGAACAAGAGGCACAAATTACCAATAAAGGAATGAAGAAGAGGATATCATTGTAAGCTTACAAACACTAAAATGAAAATAAGGAAATGCTACAATTTTATGCCCATAAATTTGACAACTTAGATAAAATGGTCATATTACTTGGAAAGAAACCAGCCACAAACATCCCTTCAAGAGAAACCCAGTAACATGAATGGTTCTGTGTCAATTAAAGGACAATATGTGAATCTAGGCTGTTTCTAGCGTTGGCTCAGGGATTCACTCATGCCATCAAGGGCACAAGATTCTTCTACATTTCCCTTCTATCATCTTTAGAATGCTGGATTTTAATTTTCATGCATATAAATCATGATAGCAAAATGGTTGCCCCAGTTCTAAGCGTATTTACAATTGCAGTAGAAACAAAAGCAGAAGGAAATTTAACAAGTTTAATCTGTCTCTTTTATCAGAAACGCAGAAGCTTCTTCTAAAACCCCATAAGCCCCCAGCAAACTTCCCTTTATGTCTGTGGAAGGAGAGCAGTGTTACTGCAGCCACCAGTGTCAGCAAGATAATAGGGGGAGCAGAATTCTAATTGCTGGTTTAGTTCAATCACCATCTACTATTTGCAGCTGGGCTCATTGTTGCTTCAAACAAGATCGGGTATCTTATTGGCCAGGAATATGGGGGAGATGGATATTTGTAAGGAGTCAATGTCTACCATATCATTCCACTGTAATCTGACTGCCCTACCAAGTTTTGATAAATGATACCTGCACTAAATAGAAAACAAAGATTTTATAAGTACCTTCAGTGACAGATGAAAATGGATATTAAAACAGTGTGATCAGTGATTTAATACAACTTTATTCAATAAAAACTCCTTGCAACTTGATGTGAGATTTTAAATTAATTAATTTTTACTTTTAAAATAAGGTTTTCTCTGCCTGTGGGTAGAATCCATCTGTCAAACCACAGATGAGCAAGCCAGATTGAAGAGGGACAGACTTTCTTAGTGGGCAATATGCATGAAATGTGGTAATTTTGCAGATTTGGTTGCTTAAAAATCTGTGAATCCCTATAAGCAAGTTATGAACCCTAGCCAAAACTGTTAGGAAGACAAAAATTAAAATTGTTGTATTGAAAACTCCTTTTTTATATGCAGGGACCTCTGCAATGGCTCTGAACCAAACTACGGGATTCAGAATGTGTTCTTCCTTAACAGTATCAGATAATTCGTGGAAGGTTCTTTATTTCTTTTTCAGCTACTACCCATAATGACAGTATAAAATGCTTATCTCTTGTCAATATGATAATGTTAATGTGAATAAAACATAAATTAACCTAAACATAATAGAATAATTTTAGATTAAATGGGAGTGGAAGTTTTTGCTACAAAATTTGGCAGTAAGTAACTGAGCATGTGCTTCATGCCATAGAGCTCCAAAATATGAACACAAGCATTGGGTTCTTATGAATGCGAATTTTTAGCTTTTTAATCCTTTAGTTGACAATTATTAAGCAAAATTGCATAGCAACAGTCCGTCCTTCAAAGTTTTATAAATGATCTGGAAATAAATGAATTCTAAACATGCAAGTTACACATTGAAATGTTTTTCATGTATTTAAAAAAGCATATGCTTTTCAGCCATATATCCATATATAATCACAAAATATATTCATTTATTTTTCCATATAATGTATTTTTTTCTACATCTTTTTTATGATTTCTCCTACTTGGTTGTGGAACATTTCCAGTTTCTGTGCATTACCTCTGTGATATATACATGTATATGTATATATAATGTGTATATATATATATATATATATACACATATATATTATATATAAAAATTCATGCATTTTATCTTGCTAGACTTTGAAATAAAACATAAAACTGAAGTATATCAAAACAGAGTTCACTCTTCATTTTTAAAATTATGCAATATTTATTTAGGACATACAAAAAGGAGCAAAGAATAGCATAATGAATAATTATGAACCAACAACACAGTAAACAATAGAACTTTGCCCACAGAGTTTAGGTACCACCCTCCACATCCTTGAGTGCATTTATCTTACCCTTCCCTCCCCAGAAGTAACTACTGTATTAGGTTTAGTTTCAATTATTCCTATGCATTTTTATGTAGCTTTATTGCATATGTATTCACCTTTAATGATATCTTTCCTCAGCATTATGTTTGTGAGACTCTTGTATGGCAATATATTGAATTAATGCACTATTGTATTTTGGCGGCAGTAGTCTATTCCATTGATAAACATTTAGATTTTGCCCAATTGTTCACTATTATAAGAGACTTTACTATAAATATTCTAACATGCCCTTGTGCACATGTGCAAAATAAATCACAGTTTATAAACTTAAGAGTGCAGTTTAGGGATTCCCTGGTGGCGCAGTGGTTGAGAGTCCGCCAGCCAATGCAGGGGACACAGGTTCATGCCCCAGTCCGGGAAGATCCCACATGCCGCGGAGCAGCTGGGCCCGGGAGCCATGGCCGCTGAGCCTGTGCGTCCGGAGCCTGTGCTCCACAACGGGAGAGGCCACAACAGCGAGAGGCCTGCGTACCGCAAAAAAAAAAAAAAAAAAAGAGTGGCGTTTATATGAGTTTTCCCTCATTTTTAATGGAATGCTTCTACCCTTTCACCTTTATGATTACAGCCGTAGATTCTCTGGTAGACACCATTCAGCAGATTAAGAAAGTCCCTTTCTAATCTCAGAATGACAAGAAATTTTGTCATGGAAGAATACTGAATATTATCAAATATGTTTCTGGAGCTCTTAAACTTATCCTTAAACATATTAATATGTAATCTATCAGGGCTTTCAAATGTTAAGCTACCTTTGCTTTCCTATGCTAAATTAAAATTGTTTGTGTGCATTTTTCATATACAATACTGGGTCTGATGTGTTAAAATTTACTTAAAATATTTGTGTTATTTGCCCAAGTGCACCTTTCTCATGCTCTTTTTTTTCATATTAAGATTAAACATGTTATATAATTGAAGAAATATTCCCCAATTTTTTCTTCACTGGAAAAATGTGTATTAAATTGAAAATATCTGTGTTTGTTTTAAATAATGTGCTACAACATCTAGGCCCAGACAGTTCTGTGTATATGTGAGGTATGGAGATGGGGGTGGATATCTAGTGTTGATTAATTTTAATTATCTTAGATGAGTTCAGGTTTTCTAATACTACTGGAGTAAATTTTGATAAATTAATAGTTCTTTAGAAAACTGGATATTGCATTAAACTTTCTAAATTATCAGCAAATCACTGTGAACCAAACACAAAATTGACATTTTAAAGGTATAGGACTTAGTTTGCAGATAAACAGCTCACACAGGCTTTTGAATTAGAGACTTGTGGTATCTTTGGTAACCCAACTCTTTCAAAAACTTGATAATTATCATTTTGCTTCTTGTAAACTCCATGTTCAAAAAATACATGAAAATTAGATTAAAAATTTAGTCTAAACCTTGCAGTCTTTGTCTCCTAGCTTCTTTGTCTTCCAGGGCCCTCTCTCTCAATGTATGGTTGCTCCCTTGAGGACATCTCTAACAATGGATTTGAGTGGAAAAGCAATATCCTTAAATATCTTTACCAGTATGGCACCAGAACTTGATTAACTATATTTATATCTTTCTAGAACTGACAGTTTGAAGTCATGATCCTTTACTGGGATAAAAATTCAGGGTCAAAAAACATTTGGGTTTTTCAATATTTTATGGCTTCTTGGCAGGGGTGCTCGGACAATACTTTGAGAACCAGTGGTCTAGGTGAAGCTTGAGGTAGTCTATTGTACTGGCTCCTGATACAAGTAACAACAAGTATCTAACGTGAAGCATTCAAATCTCTTCTACCATATCAGATAATGCTCTGAACTTGGTCAGCATACTGAATGGCAGTTTATTTAACAAATGTTTGGCCAACACATAATAGGGATCACCACCTTTTATTTTATGTTTTCTTTTGTTGAGCAATCCAATCTCAGTAAAGAAAAAAAAATAGTGTTAGATTTGGCAGTGAAAGAAAACAAAAACAAAATAATAGTGGCTTCATTCTGTATGACAGAGTAAAGTAAGTCAGAAAGAGAAAAACAAATATTGTATATTAACATACATGTGGAATCTAGAAAAATGGTACAGATGAACTGGTTTGCAAGGCAGAAACAGAGACACAGATGTAGAGAAGAAACATATGGACACCAAGAGGGGAAGGGGGGGTGGGAAGAATTGGGAGATTGGGATTGACATATATACACTAATATGTATATAATAGGTAACAAATGAGAACCTGCTGTATAGCATAGGGAACTCCACTTTGCTGTACAGTAGAAACTAACACAACATTGTAAAACAACTATACCCCAATAAAAAAATAATAGTGGTTTAATGAAATAGATTTTTACTCTCTGGTACAAAATTCAAATCTAACTAGTAGTGCAGGACCAGTGTATAACTTCTAATTTAAGAAATCATCAGACTCATGCTCATCATGTTTCTCTACCGTACAGAGCCTTAAACCTCAGGATTAACAATGGCTGTCTACACATTCCAGGTGGCAGAATGGGAAGTGGAAGGAAAAAAGAGATCACCTGTCTCTCTAATGATACTTTCCAAAAATTGCAGATGCCTCTTCTGCTTGCATCTAATTTGATTGCCTTTAGTATAACTATACATTTCAAGTGATCTGCAGAATTTTAGTCTTTATTCAGAGTAGCCAAATTTCTGATGCAATTTAGGATTCCATCAAGGAGATCAAAAGAAAAAAACACATTTATAGGGATATGTACCCACTGATATGCAAATTTTAATCTCTTCCCTTTGTTGTTGTTGTTCTACACTGTACATTGTCACTTCAAAATCTCCAAAGGGATTCTTTTTATTTATACTGCTAGTTTTGGAAGAATATTAGGCTCTCTTTGAGCATGTCTTTTCCTACATTTTGAATTAACAATTTCAGGAACTCCAAAGCATATGTGCTTTGCTTCTCCCTGGCTAATTTCTCACTTAGAGATTTTTCTGGACCACAGTTTTTGAAAATTCAACCTATACCCCTATCTCACAAGGCCTATAGAAGGGAAACATCTTATTCCAGGATGAAAATATTTCTCAGTGATCTCCTCTTGCTAATGAACAAATCTTTCCAAGTCTGTATTTTTACTGATTAATGTACTGGGAGATGATGTAGGAAGCTATTTCATATATATGTGTTTTCACATGTATATATGCATTTTCTGACATTATAATATGTATTAATTTTTACTTTATGTTGTTTATTGATTATTACTTCAGATATAAATTTGCAGGTTTTTCAAACTACCCTATAAAATTCTCTATAAGTTTATTAATTCACCATAATCCTCATTTTATTCTTCATTACTTGGTGGGAAGAGTACATTTTTAAAAATTAACAAGGAAACATAAATTTATGAAAATAAGCAGGAAAGTCTGGAATAGTAAGAGTAATTCCAGGGACTTCCCTTGTGGCGCAGTGGTTAAGAATCTGCCTGCCAATGCAGGGTACATGGGTTCAAGCCTTGGTCTGGGAAGATCCCATACGCCCCAGAGCAACTAAGCCCGTGCGCCACAACTACTGAGCCTGTTCTCTAGAGCCTGTGAGCCACAACTACTGAGCCCACATGCCACAACTACTGAATCTCATGTGCCTAGAGCCCATGCTCCGCAACAAGAGAAGCCACTGCAATGAGAAGCACACGCACTGCAAAAAAAAGTAGCCCCCGTGCACCACAACTAGGAAAAGCCAACGTGCAGCAACGAAGACACAAGGCAGCCAAAAATTAATTTATTTATTTATTAATTTTTTAAAAAAGTAATTTGGGGATATTTTCAGTAAGATAAAAATACAAGAAATCAAGTAACTAAAATAATGTGAAGCTAAACATCAGATATAAACTAGATTTCACTGCTTTAGAATCTAATGAAATTTAAGATAAGGTAAAATATTAAAATCAATTACCAAAATAAAATGATTATTAAAATTCTCAGTATTTTCATAAAATTCTCAGTATATTCATAACTATCCAATTAAAATTTCATTATAAAACTTTCTTAGGATGAATAAGTAATTTCTATTATTTAGCTGAAACCTGTATAAATATTAATAAATCAAAGCAAAATAGTCAAATTACATCTGGCTTATAACTTATTTCTATTGATCAGTAGAGTCTACCTCATAAATATGTGATCACATGTTTATTAGGGGGTATCCAGAGACAGTGTCAAAGAAGGTACTAAGGAAGTGATTAAACTTATTCCAAAATATCAAGGAGATATTTCCATTATCATCTTTGTCTGGGTGAATAAATTAATCTATTTAAACATGTCTACTTAAAAAAAAAGTAAACCAAAAATACTGCAAGAGTACTTCATAATTTCTTTTATTGTCATTTGGATCATCTTATGTTTTTGCATATGAAAATTGTGTACCATATGAATACACTCAGATGCATATTTTTTCCTTTACAAGGTTTCTGTTTAAATGCGGGAGTAAGTGCTAATTAGCAGAATTATATGGGTGGAGGGGCTCATTTACATGATTGACTCAAAACCTTTGAGTCTACTGTTAAATTCTAATAGCATACAATAAGGAATTTCTGTAAATAAGATGAAAGAATGAGAAGATGAGAAGAAAGAAGTGAGAAAATCCAGTGGAATAAGAGACTGCAGTAGGTATTAAAATTCTCCCCAAGGAAGTATGCTTTCTATATGGTTGGTATTATCTCATGGATATATGTCACTGAGTGAGGAATTATTAACCTGCTTTTAGGGTAAAACCAAACCAAACCAAACCAAAACAGTCACACATAGTCAAGAGTTTCCCTAGAAAAAATATATAATGTTTGATGTACGACCAGTAACAAAATAATTTAACATTATTCCTGGAAAAAAAGTGATGTTGTTTGCTTTTATGTCTTTGTAATCACTCAAAGACTGGAGAATAGTATTAGGAAATAAAATAGTCTCTTCATAATAGAAAACTATGAGTATCAAAATCACTATGTATATTTGTATATGTATATACACATATAATAACTACTATGTGTACATATATACATACATGTATTATATATAATATATAGTATAGATATGTATACATATATACTGTAGTTTTTATTGTATATAATTACATTGTATTATTAATTAGCACATTTTTGAAAATATTTGGTAATGTATCCCAATTTCTAGCAAAAACTTAAGTGGACAGAAATAAGCTTTATCATTATTAAAATCTACTCTATGGAAACTCCCAATGGCATTGTGAAGATCATCTCAGAGCTAGTTTAGCATGAATATATGAAAGTACAATTTATATTTGCTGTTGTATGCAATTAAAATGTAGAATTGGTCCAAATGTTAATATTATACCATTGTTTTTATTTTGTGTTAAATTGTATATAATAACTTCTAGCTGTATTATGTCTTTGAGTGTAAAGTGTATAAGTATATAAAAATGTTTCATTATTTGATGACATTAATTTTACTATGTTACTTTTGAATATTCCTATTTTTTACATTATTTTGTTATCTAATTTTGCTATTTCTTGTTTTATGTATACATGCTTATCTTAGGTATATATTTTAGTTTTTTTCTTTGGAATATTTAGCTAAGTTTTCCTCCCGGCAGACAAATGGTATTTTTTTCCTTCAGGGATGATAGTAAAGCTTAGAAACCCATTTTAAGATGTGTCTGGTAATAATTTCTCAACTGTCATGGTCTAACACACCCTTGTAATTTCTGTCGGTATCTAGGGGGCTCTTTGGGCATCTATTATAAGGGATGAAATGCCAATAACCAGGTGTTCTTCTGTCACTGTAGTTACTGTCACTCCCAAGAGTCTTACAGTCTCCATTACACCACAGAGGTTAATCCAAGTAGTTCAGAGATAACCGTCCCTGCCAAATTTCACAGGCTGGACTTTTTCACAGAATTTGATTAAATTTTAGATAAAGCAAGAAACAGTTCCAAGTTATCAAAATTATTCAAAAAGAGAAAGAAAGGCTTTTAAGGTACTTTCAAAAAATTAGAAAAATATTAGAAAGATTTAAAAAATATCTTCCCTCTGTTCTCTTCTGCCACAGAGATCTTTACTTAGACATAGGACTTTCTCACTTAGATGCTCGATGTGATAAAAATAGGGTCATTATTCTTATTGTTGACTTATTATTACTGTATCACTGCATTTTGCTCATCATCACACAAGTTTTTAAGTATTTTATTCAACGATGTTACATTATAACACTTCCTTAATCAATTTCTGGAAGTTGGTAATTACATTCCGTAAGGTAACCTTTAAGTTTAACATTAAAAAATGAGGTCACAAACATATTTTAGTTTACTTAACAAAACACTGTCCTGCTAAAAATACTGTCTTTTTTATTGCCAGTAATTAACCTTGGACAGTTACAATATCAACACCTTCTCACAGAAAAGAGTATAAAATCATTTCATATACTTTTAATGCACTGTACCATTTAATTGTAGAATCTTGTACTAACAGGATCTCAATAAAAATTAATTTACTAAATCAATGCCTTTATGTGCTTATATAAAGCAGTATATAAAGGAGATTTGTTTGCAAAGTATAGAGTATAGGTATTGAGTCTTACAGAGGAAACTTGTGTTGTGTATATTTAGCTTGGAAACTTCATTTAGGTACTGATATTACATGCGAATTGAAGAAGTCAAAGCTATAGAATATATGAAGGAGAAATTGGAAGGATTAAGGCTTTGAAGAATAGCAGTTTCACAAAGAGACTAGAAATCTCTAATTACTACTGAATCCACTGCTTTGTAACCATTGTTGGCATATCTTGTTTTGACTGCTTAAGAACAAAAACTTCTTTAGTTTTTTTGCTTCTGTTTCCATGAATATGAGAGTACTTCTGAGCCACCTGCAGAACTTTCAGTAGGTTATGGTGAAATGAACTCCAGAGGGTGGGAGGAGAGAAGACAAAACAAAAGAAGAATGCTGTAGAAACATGTAACTATAGATTAAATAAATCTCAAATATTTACTCAGAGCATTCATTTGAATTTCCTCATTAATTTGAATAAAATTATTTCCTATTTAACTATAATAATCCTAGAAGATTCTGATCCTCAAAATATCTGGCAAGAAAAAAGTTGAAAAAAGCGATGAAAAAGGGGCTTCCCTGGAGGCGCAGTGGTTGAGAGTCCACCTGCTGATGCAGAGGACATGGGTTCATGCCCCGGTCCGGGAAGATCCCACATGCCGCAGAGCGGCTGGGCCCGTGAGCCATGGCCGCTGAGCCTGCGCGTCCGGAGCCTGTGCTCCGCAACGGGAGACGCCACAATAGTGAGAGGCCCGCGTACCACAAAAAAAAAAAAAAAAAAAGTGATGAAAAAAACATGGACCTTCTGTATAGTCACTGCAAAAAAATTGGTGATATGCTAAGGATATCCCAGTGAATGAAAGTCCACTGACTTTAATATTAATTTGCGTTGTTGAGAAAAACATTTGAAATGAGCATTTCGATTATCTGGAATTTTGATATTAAATATATTACTATGTTTCCAAATGAATTATCCATTTGGAGTAAAAACTAGATGTTTATTTTTCATATATATAAAGTTTTTTTTTAAAGTTTCATGCTGAGTAAGTCTGAAAACATTCATTCATGGAATACCTTTTTCCTTATTTCTTCTTTATTTGGACGCAGGCTTTCTTGAGATTTTGATGCCAGAAACTAATTTAAAATGGGGAGAACTACCAGATAAATGTTATTAAACACATTATGCCAATATCAAATAACCTGCTGCATAACTAAACAAGGAGATGCAAGTGATATTAACTGAAACTGTGTCTCAAGATTTCCATTTAAGGGAGCTATGTGATTTAGTGAAAGAAATTTAGGACTTGAAGGAAAAAATCTATTTATTAACATATATTGTTATTGCTTAACTTCCTCCAGAATGTTTTCAAGACCACTGGAATTTGCAATTAAGGTTTATCACCTTCCAGCATATATTATTTTCAGAATCTCTTCTGGTGTGGAGAAAGATTTTTCATATGTAAAGTGGATAAAATATATCTTCTTCCAAAAACAAAACTCCAAGAGCAGAGGTCTGTAGCCTCTACATTTTTTAAAAATAATTGAGATAAAATTTATATAACATTAGACTAATGATTTAAAAGTCCATTATAAAGTGAGCGAGTCCGTGGCATTTAGTACATTCACATGTTGTACAATCACCACCTCTATCTAGCTCCAAAATATATTAATTCAACGCCCCAAAAAGAAATACTGTATCTATTAAGCACTTACTTCCCATTCTCCCATCCCCCAACCCTAGCAACCAATCTGCTTTCTGTTTCTATGGATCTACCTATGCTGGATATTTCATATAAGTAGAATCATACAATATATGACCTTTTTGCTTGTGGCTTCTTTCACGTGGCATAATGTTTTGAGTTCATCCACTCTACTGCATGTATCAATACTTCATTCTTTTATACAGTTCAATGATATTCCTGTAAACTTGCTACCTATTGACCTGTTGGTGGACATGTGAATTGTTTCTATCTTTTGGCTATTGTGAATAGTGCTGCTATGAACATACATGTACATCGACTCATTTGGGTACCTGTTTTCAATTCTTTGGGTATATATCTAGGAGTAGAATTGTGGGGTCATACAGTACTTCTATGTTTAACTATGTTTTGAGAAATTACCAACCTGTTTTTCATAGCAGCTGAACCATTTTACATTCCTACCAGCAATGTATGAGGGTTTCCATTTCTCCACAGTCATAAACACTTTTTTTCCTTTTCCTTTTCTTGTTGCCTCCCTCCTCCTTCCCTTCCTTCCCTTGCCTACCTACATTTGTTCCTTACTCCCTCCTTCCTTCCTCCCTTCTTTTCTTTTTGGTTAAAACCATCCTAGTCAATGAAAAAGTGGTATCTTGTGGTTTTAATTTGCATGTCCCTAATGACTGATGCTGAACATCTTTTCATTGTAGAACCAATCTAAAATGGAGCCACTTCTGTCATGGATGAAATGGAAATGGTCAACACAGGTGCACAAATGAAACAACATAATGTTACAGGAATTTACAGCTCTTCTCAGAAATCAGCAGAGCATACCAGCCAGTCCCCAAATGCCAAGTAAGTATGTCCACACTATCTCTGTGCTTCCTTGTTCCTTTGACTCAGGTACCCTAATCCAAATAAGAAAGAAAACCACCAGGTAATCAATCAGCTGAAAAAGCCAATAACTTCTGTATTTATCCCATATCACCCTTAGTCTGTGGGCAATTTGGACTCATTGCTCCTATAGCTTTGCCCAGCTTGCAGGTTAAAAGCCTTGCAATAAATTCATCTTTCTGCCTTTGAAATTTTTATTCAGTGTGCAGCATTTGGTTTTTGACAATGTACTTATAAGCCATTTGTATACTTTCTTTGGAGAAATGTCTGTATATGACCTTTGTCCATTTTTATATTGGGTTGTTTGTCTTTTGCTTTTGAGACATAAGCTTATATTCTTTATCATGTATGGTCTCTGAAGTCAGTTTTCTTTAAGCTGTGTTTAGCTAGTGTTTTGACAGTCATTTCCTTGAATGCTGGGAGAGAGAGAGATTGGGTGGAGGCGGGCAGGAGGGAAATGAAGGGGAAAAAAAGAAAAAAAAATGTCTCCCAATCTTTGTGTATTGGCTAAATAGTGGGGCCCTCCTGCAACACTTAGCCAGGCCAATTCTGCCTCAGTCTTCATTATCTGCTTACCCTGTGCCTAGAGATTAGCCCGAGTGGAAAGTTTAGTGTATCTGCAGGTCTTCTCTGAGCATGTGTCCTACCTAGGGCATGCATATGATTTTCAAAATCCCCCAGTATACATACGCACTTTTGAGTGCCCTAATTTCCCAAAGAAACTCTCTCCCCAGTTTCTCTCCCAGGCCTTTAGCACTCTATTGTTTGCTTCAATTGTAATCTTCTGCCCCAGGTGGCTATGGGTTTTTCATTCACCTTACCATGTTTCTGAGGCAATCCCACAGATTTTCAGACATGACTGAGTTCTAAGTTAGGTTAGACAAAGACAAGTTCCTTGCCTCAATATTCAGGCAGCCCCAGAGAGGTTAGACCAGGCATATACAATTTTTTGAGAATAAGTTCTGCTCTGCTCCTCTGGAACCAGGGACCTGGGTCCCAGTCTAAGACATGGACTGCTATCATCAAGACTGCTGCTGAGCTGGGAAAGAGAATGTGACAAGGGCAAATGAAAATGCCAAAAAATATCCTTATCATTTTCACATTTGTCCTTTCTTGATTCAGCATTTGCTTGTTTGCTATAAACCTTTCACTGTTTTCCAGAATTCTGACAAAATTGATTCTGACAGTTTTTGCTGGAGTTTTCAATGTTTCTGTGGTGTGTTGAGCCCTTGAAACTACCTGTTATATCATTTTCACTGACCTCACTCACTCATTTGTTTTTAAATCATAGAATTTCCACTGAAGTAGCATCTCAGTATACCTTCTAGTGCCTGAACATAAAGACTGCATCTTCTGCTCCTACCTTGGAAGCCAGGAAGGTGCTCTCACTGGGACAGTAAAGATGTTCACAGCATCCCAGATACTTATTCCAAATATTCTCCAATAACTCAGGAGTTAACATTCTGAAAGCATGTTTAAGCCATTTAGAAGTAAACAGATGCTCTTTATTCTGTACTTAAAAGGAATAACCTAAACTATTTCTTGTCAAACATTGTAGTTCTCTTAGTCATAGTGTCCCATGGCACACTGTGCACTAAATTTAGTCCCACTAAAGTTGGTATACAAAAAAAAAAAAAACTAGGAAAAAAGAGCTGTTTTAATTTAATAAAAGCCCAGGCATGGAAACTCTCTACATGTTTGTAATGATTCCGAGTATACAGAATATTGAGGCATTTGAGATGAATGTAATATTCTGTCTTTGATATACACAACCTGGCATGCAAGGCAGACAGGGCATCCTGCAGAGTAGGATGCAAGAAATCTATCTAAATATGAGAACTCAGTTTTTGAAAATTATTCATGAACAGATAGGAGATGAAGTCATGAGAGAAGAAATCCCTCATCAGTAAGGATATAGTGACAAAGTGAATCCAACTCAGTTATATGGTATATTTTCATTAAAATAAGTGGAAAAGAGAAACACTAAAGTTGTAAATTGCAGGACAATAGATTACAATGTTTAAACTTCCTTTTTTAATTCTTAATGAAGAAACTTTAATCCTGAATTTCAAAAGCATGCATATGAATAAATCCATACAGATACTTGAATAGACACAGTGTAAGTACAGCTTTATTTTATTCTGTCCTAATAGTTTTATCTATAGCCTTACACTCTTATTAGACAATTGAAAAGAAGGCATAATGTGAATGGCATCAATATTTGTATCTATATATCAAATATATGTCTCTTCTCTTGCTCTGATGATTCCTTAAAAAAAAAAAAGTAAATAGTACACAGAGATAGAAGTAAAGGAAATAATTGTTGTTACAGGGACTTTGACACATGTTTAGAAAATGAGAAGCAGATGGGAACTTAGTGCTACATCAAAGACAGTGGAGGGAGTCCTGGTCCAATGCACACATGGAAGA
Organism: Pseudorca crassidens; assembly: GCF_039906515.1. Lineage (NCBI taxonomy): Eukaryota > Metazoa > Chordata > Mammalia > Artiodactyla > Delphinidae > Pseudorca > Pseudorca crassidens. Next base: position 125,655,746 of record NC_090300.1, on the reverse strand, counting down.
AGGCTGCAGTAGCACATTTGGCTCCAGTAGCAGCCTAGAGAAGCTCAAAGCTTGGCATAGGAGGAAAAGATGGAAAGCATAACAGAGAAGGGTATTAACTGAGGGTTATGACAATGGCTGGAATTTTTGCCAATTATTCTTCCCCACCTTTTTTTTTTTTTTTTTTTTTTTTGGTACGCGGGCCTCTCACTGTTGTGGCCTCTCCCGTTGCGGAGCACAGGCTCCGGACGCGCATGCTCAGCGGCCATGGCTCACGGGCCCAGCCACTGCACGGCATGTGGGATCTTCCCGGACAGGGGCACGAACCCATGTCCCCTGCATCGGCAGGCGGACTCTCAACCATTGCGCCACCAGGGAAGCCCCTTCCCCACCTTTTAACTTCACCCACATGTTGTATAGAATCATCAGAGGTTCAGCATTGACTTCTAGAGCAGTGCTTTAAAAAAAGTGGAATGATCTCCTTAGAAAGTACTAGAAATTCTAGTATAGTTTTAATCAGGCCAAAACAAATCCATCATCTGCATTTTACTAATTTTAGGTTGATTGCAGTAGTCATCATTGTGAACACCGTGCTAATAATTATTAAGTTTGCTACTGGAAACACCATTCCTAAAAACACAAAACATCCAATTGCCTCTCAAGTTTAGAAGAAATAACTATTACAAATAATTAAATATATATATATATATATATATATATATATATATATATATATTTGCATTTTCCCAGTAAACCTGTAATCATTTAGAGAATACTTAGGATGTGGTTAAGAGGCCCTGCCCCAGAAATTCCAATTTAATTTGTCTGGCATAGGATCCTATCATCCATTAAAAACTCCCCTGATTCTATAATTATGAACACATAACTAATAATCACCAGGTACAGTGAAAGATTTTTAGAATATAAAGCACAAGGAATATGCATGTGTCTATATATATGTGCTTTTCATTAAACTGACATCAAATTTTCCTTATTGATAATGTGTTAGAAAACAATGGAACCATATTATAAGAGAAAATAAAATAGAACATAGATTTGAGACCCAAATCAAATATAAGATTAGACAAAATAAACATCAAGATAAGCAAATACTTCACTCAGAAATTTTGAAAAATATTATCTGTGGGTATACGTTACCAACATGCAAATTAAATCCAATGAATAGAGACTATAAATAGTGGGCCAAAATTGGGAGCACACATACCTTGAAAAGTGAAACTCTTCCCATACTTTTGGCCTGAACACAGAAGATTGAAGCTACCTACCCTCATTTACCTACATTTATCAGTCTGCTAGGACTACCATAACAAATGCCACTGATGAGGTAGCTTAAACAGCAGAAACTCAGAGTGGTAAGGCAAGGGTAGAATTTACTGAGAAGTTCTGGATGCTAGAAGTTGGAGATAAAGGTGTCAGCAGGATTTCATTCCCAGGCCTCTCTCCTTTTGTCTTCATGTGGTCTTTCTCCTATGTGTGAACATGTCTATGTCCAAATTTCCTATTCTTAAGAGGACACTACTTAGATTAGATTAGGACCCACCCATATGACTTCATTTTACCTTAATTACCTCTTTAAAGGCTCTACCTTCAAATACTGTTATATTCTGAGAAACCAGGGGCAAGGACTTCAACATACAAATTTTGGTGGGATTCAGTCCATAACACCACAATAACGTGACTTAGCTATTCCACTGTCTATTAATGTCATTGTACTTTTCTAGAAGTCTCTAGTCCAGGCAGATGTTTTGATTGTTCATTATGGAACTTCCTGAAAGACCCATCAAGTCTTTAATGGAAAGCATCAATAGACAGATTGTGTCATAAGATTCCTTGAATTCCCTGCCTCAAAACCTTTACCTTGTGTTTTCCACCAATCTGAGACTATTATAACATGATTTTTACCCAATCCTAATCAAGCCTACCAGTATTGAAAGTCTTGCTTTAAACCAAACTTCAAATTGTCAATAAATTCTCATCTTGCCTCCTCATTCCAAGACACTGTCCAAGCTCTACAGAAACATTATTCTCCTTTATCCTGTGAGTAACAAAGTCAATTTTCTCTTATGAAGAGCTTATGCTGTTGATATTTGAAGATCATAGAGGGGGAAAAACTTAACTCCTTTCTTCTATTCTCCTAGGTTCTCTGGCCTGGCTTTGCAAATTAGATTGATGAAAAGATCAGTAAGAGAAGAACAGAGTTTGTAAATGTATACAGCACACATTACACAGGAGAAACCTCAGTGATGAGTAACTGAGAGGGGTGGTTAGAGCTTAAATTTATATAGCATCTTAAAAAAAAAGAACAATATATTTGTCGAGAAGTGGAAAGGCAACGTAAAAGGGGTTTAAGCTTTTAAGGGTGGCAAGTTGTGGGAATATAAATATATGGGGACACTAATGGAGAGAGGTTTGTTTGTACAGGTCCATTTCACACCTACTTTGTCTTCTTCATGGCCATAAAACTTCCCCAATAGAGTAGATTTATGACATTCCTCATTTCTTAGAAGTTTCTTCTCGTAGGAGAAGAGAAGCTCCAGGAAGGTTTCTTTCTGCATATGTTGATTCTCATTTGCCTCCAGCTTAAAATAATCCCCCAAGCTAAAGTGGCATATATTCGGGTGCCATACTCCGTATCCCTTCAGGATCCAACATTCTACAACATATAATAGGATTCACCTATACATGTGGTATGAAATAAGAAACTCAGTGTGTTTATTAATAAAACAGAGTCATATATATATTTTACAAGTGAAAAAGACTATTGCATACTCTAGATAAAACAATATCAAACGAAGTCACGTTTCAATTATGATGCAATTTGGGCCATAAATTTTCAAAAGCAGTGTGTACTATGTAAAGATAATTCATTTCAACTTGATACCTCTCACATTCTTATTCAAATTGGACAGTTTTAATGACTTCAATATATATCATCCATCTTTTCCCATCAATCTTTCTAGAGGATAAGATTTATATAATCATAAATTTGCAAGCACTTTGCATTGGATTTTAATTTTTAGAATCAACTTGTAGACAACTGTGAGGGAAGTAAAATATCCTACCAACAGAAAGAGTCCTCCATACCAGTAGAGAAGGGAGAGAACACAATTTATTATTGCATATATAATCAAATTACACTGAGAGACTACAAAGTATAAACAAACTTCTTCACAAGTTTATATACTAATGTAGAAGGAAAGATCAATTAAAACTTTTCTTATCTCCTTGAGAGACAAATAGTTACAACTTTTGATAGTGTCTCATAAAACTGGTGAGAAATTCCTAATGAATTTCAGAGTATGTGTTTCCAGTTCCAACTGAGATCTTAGAGTATAAAATTTAAAAATTGAACCTATTATTGAGCCTATTATATTTTCAAGGAACATTCTAGTAAGGGAGGAATAGCTGCCCCTCCTTTATTAGACAAAGAAAATTTCATTTTACTTACACTTACACAACTTATCAGAACTTATAATTTCAAAATATGTGTTATAGACTTTGATAACCCACAGAAAATAAAATCATTCTTGTTGTAAGCTGGAAGATAAAACTATTTGGAAATAGATGAGAGTGTGGAAGCACTAATTTTACATAGTGATAATGAGATATTATCTAAAATTGATGGATTAAGAAGTATAAAACCAACAAAAATATGTAAGTTACTGGGGGGGATAGGTTAAGTAAGACCATTTCCCATAAAAGTATTTTAGTGGGTGTTGTTTAAGTTTGATAAACTGAGATATAAGCATATTGTTAAGATTGCACAGGTGACTGCCAACAGAATTAAGAAGAGACAGCAATATGAGCATGCATCTCACTGAGCATATTTATGTAGGACTTTGTTCAGGCAAAGGGTACAGTACAGCAGAAGAAAGAAAACACAGCCAAGCACTGGGGGCCAGAAGGACTTCCAAGAACAGCTCTCAAAGTCCTTTCTTCAGTTATGTAGAATTCACTTTGTCTCTGGAGAGGACCACTGATATATGTGTAAAGACTCGTGGTTTGGGGAGATATCCCACCCAAGTTTCCCATTGAGACTCTTGCATCCTTATTCATGTGGTCAAACCAGACCCTCTAAACAGTTATACAAGGTGTGAGCTACCAATAAGCAAGATTGCCCTGGGTGCCACAAGGGAAGTTTTCAATATTACAGCTTAATATAAATCATTAGTTACCAGACTTATTCTTACCCTAGCCAGAAGTCAGGACCAAATATCCAGGCTTACCAGGAGATAAATAAACCAAGAACTGTTCCTGTCCAGTTGTAAAATAGCTTTGTTTTACACAGGGATAGTGTAAGAAGTAAAGTGAATTATTTCTACTTTCAATTTTTATTTACTTGTTTGAATTTGACCAATAACAGTGCTCAAGTATTTATAGTTGAGAGAGAGGCATACCATTTTGTAAAGCATGTTGGCTTATTTTTGCTCTTATCTTTGAATAAGTATAAAAGAGCTAACAAAATTCCATTTAAGATATGCTGACCGATAAATATTATAATAAAATCCTTACATATAATAAATACCTGACATTTGATTAATGTTTGTCAACGAAGTTATTATTACTGCTATATAACAACAATATCAAATAAGTTGTCAGGGGACATTTAATTTCAATTGCTTGCTCTTTGAGGATAAAAATGAAAATTTTAAAATCAATGTACATCTGATTCAGTTTTTCTACCTGTCTAAAATAGCAGAAATAATTGTGTGCATGTTTAAGAGGAAATTTATAAATTCTATTTTGCATAAAGTTCAACAGTCATGAAATGTATATAGTTCCAATTTACTTAGTAATGTATAATTCTAAAATTGTATAAGATTTCATTAATAAAATTGAATCAGTGGCAGCTGAATTCATTTGGATAAAAAAATTATTCTTCTACTTTTTATACAGGTAACTAACTAAACTATTTTTCCAGTAGTTTGGTCAGATTTGTTTCTTTTTCTTTTTCTTTTTTTTTCTGTTTTCTTACTTTAGCTTCACACATATTTATTGTATTTTGTTGACTATATTAAGTTCAAGATAAGTCACTATCTTAGAAATTCTTACAGCATTTTTACTTCCTCCATATAAACACTTACTACCCCTTATTAAAGATGTACAAGGGAATTTTAAAAATATTTCCACTGTATTTTACTTCCTGGATAATATGCACTTTTACCCCTGCCACCATTCACCATGCAGATAAAGTTATGAAGCTACAGTGGGAGAGAAAATAATAGATTCCCATCAGACAGAAATCAGCAGAAGGACCCTCTGGTACTGGGTAGAACAGAGGGGAAAAAGGAATAGAAGGCAAGGGATAAATATCTTGAATGCTCCATATCATTCCCCTCCCAAACACACACACAGATTTCTATCAAAACTCTACTTTTGGGTGATGGGAGTATGTTTTAGACACATCCAGGGGAGGCTGTGTAAATGCCACAGAAGGGGATCTTGTTCCCTGATTCCAAGACCATGGTCTTTGAAAATGTTCAGGTTCTTAGATATATTTGGTATCTAGCATGCCAATTACTGTCCTAAAGCTCTAGATTAGAAAAATAAAGGCAGCAATGAGAGTATTTAGGCAGGTGGTCCAGAGTACAACACATAAAGTATTACCCACACCAGCCTGAGGGAGCAAAAGCAGCCTGTAAGTGCTAGGAGTCCCACTGTTTTAAAATGTTCTCAGAGAACAGGTATATCAGTGGGTGCCTGGTGTATGAAATAATTAGAACTGTGGAAAATGAAGATCTCAGGAATGGCATCTAAAGTAGAGGTCTCTTTAGTATTAGTATTAGTATTAGTAATCATTTAGTATTAGATGCAGTTCAATGTCAAACACATACACATACACACGCACACACACAGAGGCAGGACTAGACAGTTGTCAGCTCATTCCAGCATGTAATGTCCGGTCACCAGACAAGGTGAAGTACACCTGTTTGGAGTCCTGCACAAGAACGATAAGATGAACAGCCATCTCTCCTTTTCTCTTACACCAACAAGATCCATAATTTCCTCAAGAGAAAGAGTAGAGGGGAACCCAGATATGACTGAATGAAAGCCTTGAAATGATTATCTGAAAGAAACAAAGGCAGAGAGAAAAAAGTAATTTTAAATTAGAAGAGTCTAAGATGGGCAATTTCATTGTATTTTGCTTGGATGTAGGAAGACACATTACAGGAAATAAAGGATTTCTACATTTGATTCATCTGCTTTATAGGTTGTAAATTTTGACTTCAGTATAGCATTAAGTTTATAAGTTTTCATTGCTCTATACTACAGTTCCCTGAGCCAGGGACATATCTGCTTTTTATACTGTTCCAGGAACAGCCCCTAAAAAAGTGTATGTAATTTAGTAAATGTGTAATAAGAAATGTGTGACAAAAGTAACACAATGGGAGAAGAAAATAGAAGTATTAATATTAGAAGGTTCTTATGTCCAAGGTGGTATAGTATTATTTCATGGCAACTTGCCATAAGTTAAAGATTCATATTGCAAACCCTAGAGAAACTTCTGAAAATAAAATATGTAAAGAAAAAGCTAAAAGTTCATTAGGAAAGATAAAATAGGATATTAAAACTATTCAATGTAAAATAAAGCAGTAAATGAGGGAAAAAGAACAGAACGAATAGAATTCAAACAGTAATATAAAATTATTAATATAATTGGTCATTTCATTTAATGCAAATGGTATAAAATCTCCAATAAAAAGGCAGAGACTGTAGACAGGAAAAACAACAAAATTCAACTGTATCCAATTGTATGTGTGCCATGAGTTGAATACTGCCACCCAAAGACATATGTTCAAGTTCTAACTCCCATGGAAAAATAAAAACAAAAAGAAAATGAAAAATTAAGTTGAATTGAATGATGATGAAAACAAAGCAAATCAATATATGTATAATTCTGCTAAGCAGTGCTGGAGGAAACATTATAGCTTCAAATTCCTATATTAAAAAAAATGATCTAAAATAAATTATTTAAGGAGGCAGAAAAAGAAGAGCAAGTTAAACTCAGTATCAGTAGATGTTATGAAATAATAAAGATAAGAATGGAAATAAATAAAATAGAGAATTGAAAAACAATTTAAAAACTCAATGAAGAGATAAGATTGCTAAGTCTTTAGCTAGACAGTTCAAAAAGAAACAAAACAAAACACAGTAGCAAAAAGAGAAGACAGAAATTGCCAATATCAGGACAGAAAGAAGGAGTAAGTTTATCAACATTTTTAAAAAATAAGGTGATATTGCATACAAGTTTATGGCAGAACAAACTGCAAATATATGTAAAATGTAACAATTATTTCTTTTAAGTTTAAATATTGTCCCTAGAAGGAAACAGAAACCATGAACGAGTTTGTGTCTGTTAGAGAAATACATGATTGAATATATTTCCACAGAGGATACTCCAAACCTGGATATTTTCACTAATGAATTATAGCACACATTCAAAGAAGTAATGTTCCCAATTTTATATATATATATTTTTAAATGAAAGAGGCAGAATGCATCCCCAACTCATTTTTTGAGGACCATTACTCTGATACCAAAACCAAGAAAAGTAAAAGAAACCTGAAAATGAGTATCCCACATGAACATAGATGCAAAAATATCAAACCAAATATATCAGTATATGGAAACAATAAATGTTAACAAATGATGTTTATCCATGGAATGCAGGGCTTATTTAGTATTAAAAGTACATCAATGTAAATCATCAATAGAATAACGAAGGAAAAACATCTGAGTACCTCTATAAATACAGAAGATCATTTGAACAAATTTTAACAATTTTCAATGCAACAAACTAGAAGGAAGTAGCCTCAGCCTGATAAAGAGCAGCTGTAAAAAAAAAAAAAAATCCCCACAGCTAATATCACACTTCAAAAAACTTGAATGCTGCTCCCCTATGATCAAGAACAAGGCAATAGAGCTGTCTCACCAACTCTCTTCAGTATTGTGGTAGAGAGCTTATCTAATGCAATAAGAAAAGGAAATGAAATAAAAGGCATACAGGTTTGAAAGTAAATAAATAATCAGTAAAGATGTCTTAAGTAGAACACAACCTGACTGTTGGACTGTCTATTGTACTAAAATTGATCTCTAACTTCCAAAGCATTTCCAATCATTTATCTACAAACTTTTTTTTGGTAGAAATTGACATACTGAATCCTTGTGTCCCCCAATTACGGCAATGCAAATACTATGAATGGTCAAAAAATCTTGCAAAATCAGAACAAATTTGGAATACATAATTATCTGATTTTAACATGGACTTATGAAGCTATGATAAATAATTCAGTGTGGCACTGGTAAAGATATAGACATATGGATCATTGGAATAGAATAGGGAGTCTAGAAATAGATCACACATAGATATTCATTTATATTAAGCAAAATTGCCTAGATAAATCGGTAAAGCAAAATAATATTTTCAATAAATTTTCCTTGAACTGAATACCCATATAAAGATAAAAACTTTTGATTTACATGGTACACAAAAATTAAGTTGAAAATGATCATGGATCTAATACAAAAACTAAAATTAGATGACTAGAAAAAAACATCTGGGGGGAAAATATTCACAGCCTGGAACTAGGCTAAGGTTTCTTAGATAGGAACAAACAGCATACAACATGAAAGAAAATACTGGTGAATTCAAATTAATTAAAATGTTAAACTATTGTCCAACTAAAGATACTATTAAGAAAGTAGGAAAATAAAGCCATAGGTTGGAACAATATGTTCACAGTACTAATTCGCAATACAAAGAACTTTCATTTGAATATATAAAAAATCTTTAGAACTCAACACTATGAAGATAAATAAGCCATTGGTTTTAAAAAAATTGAAAATGATTTGACACACTTTACATAGAAGTTATACAAATGGCCCATAAGCACATAAAAAAGCTCTCAACATCATTAGGAAAATGCAAATAAAATCAAAATGAGATACCAATGTGGCCACACTACAATTTTTATAAGACTGACAATTCTAAGCATTGTCAAAGACCTGGAGCATCTGCAACTCTCATAAATTGATGATGATAACGTTTACTGTCACAATCACTTTGGAAAATTATCTAGAAGTTTTTTCTAACATTCCTATATGGCCTAGCAATTGAACTCCTCTCCTATATATTAGCCAATGAAAATGTAAATAAATGTCCACCCAAAGACTTATATACCAATACTTATAGCAGCTTTATTCATAATAGCTCCAAAGGGAAACAAATGAAGTATTTTTCAATAGGTGAATGGATGGATACACTACTCAATAATAACATTTATGTAATACTGATACTCAGAATCACATGAGTAAATATAGGAAACCTTATGCTGAGTGACAAAATACAAACACAGAGAGTATATGCAGTATGATTTCATATATCTATATATCTATGCCTATGTATAGATCTCTATGCCTATCTCCCTCTCTTTCTTCTTCTCTCTCTCATCTCTAACCTACCTACCAACCTAATTTCTTGAATGGCCAAAACTAATCTATAGTGACACATAGCAGTAAAATGGTTTGGGCCAGGGTTAGGGAAGGAGATTAATAGCAAATGGTCATGATGGAACACTCTGGAATTATGAAATGCTTCTATATCTTGATTATGGTAGTGGTTAAAAAGGTGCATATGTTTCTCAAAACTCACTGAACTGTGCACTTAAAATGCATGCACTTTGAACTTAAATTACAACTCAATAAATCTGATATAAATACATCCATTCAAATATATCAATAGTAGCATTTTTTTATAAACAAAAATTGGAAATAATCCAAGAGAAGGCACCATGGGGACTTCTTGAAAGCTTCTAATTTTATTTTTTATCTCCATTTGTGATAATTTACCAAGCTATAGTACCTATGATTACTTCCTGTTCTGTATCAATTATACTTTAATAAATAATCGAGTAAAATTGTCAAACATAAAAGAGAATTCTAAGAGAGGAATTGGTGACAATGTGTTCAAGACAACTCTTCCAAGGAGTTTCACTTAGAAAGTGGAGAAAATATCAATAAATGGTCTGGTAATTTATGGGGTAGAAATTTCAGCTCATTTATATTCTAAAGAAATACTGGAGAGAGGAAGATTACTTCTGCAAAATCCTTGGTTAGGTGATCTATGTTTGGATCTAGTGCACAATGGAAGTACTTGCCTTGGTGAGGAACAAGGATAGCTCATCCATGATAAATAGTGGAAAACAAAATATGTGTAGATGCAAAAAATTATTATGAGCATTATGTGAATGTAAATTGGTAACACAGGTAAGGGTGTCTAACACACTGTAAACCTTTAACATATTACTTATTAATGACCACACTGATACTATGAGTACTACTACTACTACTACTAGTTCTGTTAGGGGACAACTGCTGAGGAATGGGAGGTAGACTGAACCAAACCAAAAAAATTAAAAGTGACTTTCATGGTGAATTTTATTCTTAGTGACTTTCATTATTTCTTTATGCAATTTTAATTATTTTATATAGCAGGAAATTTTACATCTTTTGGATTAAATCTAGTGAAACAGGCATTTACAAGCAAAATAATTAACCTGTTAAAGTATACAATAATTCCAATTCATAAGTGAATGTTGTCAGCACACACAAAAAAAAGAATTTTAAAAATTTGACTGAAAAAAACCTTTATAGAACAATTTAACATTGTGAATAAGATCAAATGGGCTTCTGTTTATTGCATAACAAAATTTTATAAGGTAGAAAACATTTTAAAGAACTTTATTAACTTTTTCAACTGCAAGCAGTACAGTTAAAAATGTAACTCATGTTTTGACTTGTTTGACATTTATTCAATATTGAGACTTAAGAGACTGAGTGCTAAATAATTAGGTTGAACCATTTGAAATTGATGATATTCAACCATTCTGACCTTCTGAAATGACAATTTCTTGTAGTTCAATCTAATAATATAGTATAAAGAGAATAATTTCTACTTTTAATGAGTATTAGTTCCTTAGGATATGTTTCCAAGCAGAATTCCATTTAAAAAGAGAGATCATTAAAGATTATTTGTCAAAACATTAGATGTGTACATGCCTCTGTTTTCTCAAAAACAGTAAGATTCTGGTCAATAAGAATTGGGTTTTGAAATATTTCAAGTTTTCAGCATCTCAGAAAAACAATATATTTTTAATTTAAAGGAGATTATATTTATCCAGTGATTACTACATACAAGGTTGCATTCTAGATTATTTTTAGACATTGTTTAATGTTTAGGCAGTCGTGGAAGCAAATACTTCTATACTCCAAGTTGCAAAGATAAAATATGCTCAGAAAGTTTGTGTTGCTTGTCCTAGGTTATGTTGATGATTGGGTAGCAGAACATGAACTAGAAGTCAGTCTACCTTGATTCCAAAGCTTGTGTAATAATGTTCCAGAGTGAATAACTATGTCCTTGATGGGTCAGATGTCTCTAAGCAATTTTTCCTTTCACTCTATGTTACTATTTGGGAAAAGGGTAGGGTTGAAAGTGTTAAAATGAGGAAGAGTTAGGGCAAATATTGCTTTAGTTATTATTAATAACTTGCATGATCACCCTCTGATTTTAACACTGGGTTTCAGCTTCAGGATTAGGGGCACTATAGATTCTTCTTAGCTGGAAAATGAATAGATATTATCTGCAACATGAATTGAGAGATTCCTCATCTATTTTTGCTGATAATTGTACCAGCTATTGTGTTAATTACACCCTCAAACCCTAACTTTCAAAAATGAAAACAGAAACAGAGGAAGTGGAGCTAAACTAGTTTTATCACCTATGAGAATTTGGGAAAAAAATTGGTTTTACAGAGTCATAGCTGGACTTGAATATTCAAATATAAAGTGGAAGATTTGGAGAGAGCACAGGCAAACTCAACAGTAGACAGCTAAGGTAACCATAAGATCAAGGGATAGCAAAGATGGGAATTAAGGTAATGTTACAAAGTTAGAAGGTTAGAGAAAATAAGATAGTGGACTGGTATCAGTCTTGATAGAAAATCGTAAATGAGATAAACATCCATTTCTGAGTGTTTGGATCCACTCTTATAGAGATACATTTAATGGAATTTCTAGAACTTTGAAAACAAAGGACTTTGTGGTGATTAAATCAGATGAATAAATGTGTCTGTGAAATTTAAATTGGATTTTATATCATATATTTGGCACCTCTATATATTCATGTGTATAAATAACAGTAATATGGAATGGTCAAGTTTAATACTAGACTTTCAGTCATATTTTGACATCAAATATTTTGTAAAATAAAATTCTATTTGTCTCTATATGAAAGAAATAAGTATATACTTCCAAACATAAAATCATTTATAGTTCTGGCATATTAATATTATGATTATATTGACTTGGGAAAAAAAATCAACATTCCTTGACTTTGATAACAGATGGCCAGTTAACACTGACAAAAAAAAATACCTAAAAATCTAGAAAGACTTTATTCTCCAACTCTGAAACACTAAAATTAACAGTATACAATTATGTTGTAATTGCAACAAGTTTTATTAATAACGTCAAAGTTCTATTAGAACATACTACATGTTAAGTTATAAGATACAGTTAATATTCTTATTTTGTATGAGAGGAAGCTGAAATCAGAAAGCTAAAACAATCTGCCACACCTCAAACTGGGTGTAATAATTGTGTCAGGCTGTGAAGTTTGTGTTCTTTCCAATATAAACTACCATTTCCGTTGAATCTCATACATACTCAAGGCACAAATTACTAAAGAAGCTAAGTCTGGGAGATTAAAAAAATAATAATACAAGTTAGGTAAAATAAAACTGACTTAAGATAGGTATGTATTTTTATCAGAATAAAGTATTAATGTATGTGTATACATATATAAAAATATAAATAAAGGAAGTTTTCATGAACCAGATAGCTTCCATGATAAAGCAAGTATTCTACAGTTGTAAGTAGAATTTCTGGAGAATTCTAGAAAATGGGTACAGAATAAGCTAAGGATCATACAAATATATGAACTTAAATGTTATATTCCTGGAATAGTGATAATTACTGATGCTGAAGACATTTATTTTCAGAGTCTGGATCTAATCTCCTAGGTTTATTAAACACATGTAACCTCTTAATATTTAATTCCCTCTTTCTCCAAAAGCAACATACACCTAACAAAATCACACGCATACAATTATATATTTATCTACTTTTTAAATATTTATATGACTATACCTTACATAGCATTGTAGATCTGTACGTATATATATAATTGTTAGAGGGACTGCAGTGTAGTTTTAGGACAACAACAAATGCAATACCAGCTTTAAAGAGAAAATCATTTAAATATCCAAACAGCCTATGTTTGTTAAAGGTCTTCTGACTTTTAAAGGTCAGAAGCCCAGAATCTGCATTTTAATGATATTTTTCTAAAGGATTGTTATCATTTCCTGTTGATATAATTTTATCAGAATTTCTGCTTGCTAATCATTTTGTTCTGTTCATATAACCAGGAATTCCATGTATTCTCATTTTTTCCATCATTTGAAATGGTGTCTCCTGAACCACTTCCTTGATTTGGTGCCCACATTCCTTCTCAGGGATCTTAGGATATCAATGATGAAATTCCCTCCAAATCATTTTTTTTTCTTTCCTTCCACTCTCAGTTTGCCTGCAAACATGTTACCTATACTTATTCTTTGATAATCTTCCAATGAGCATGCTTCTTCCCTGCAGATCATGTTCTTGGCTGTATTCCCCAAGTCATATTTCTCAGAATATTGTCATTTGTGGCTTCCTCTTCCTCAGGCTAATTCATTAATCACTGAGGGTTATGTCTACCTCTTCCAACATTCTACACAACCAGGTCCTCTAAGGCTTCTAATGACATCTTAAACATAAAGACATTTCCTTTACCACTATTTTGCTTAACTTCTCTTGTTTGATGAAGTGGAAAAAGCATAGGTCCTTGAATGATTCATACAGGTATTTCAATCCAAATTTTGTTTCTAACTGTGTTATTTTAAATGTAATTTTCCCACGTATACACAGAATTTAGATAAAGTAATTTGCAAGGCTGCTGTTTGACTGAAAAAATTATGAAAAATCACCCAAAATACCAAACACATTTGGACATGCAATAATTTATAGGTTGCATTCCAGCTACCAAATTATGTTTTATTTATTAGATTATAAATTACATGGGAGTAACTTGTTTTAATCTCTATATTTTAATACATCCCCAGTAACATATATAGTAGTAATGAATAAATGTGACTTAATGTATGAACTTATTTTCCTTTAATCTTGGTGAAACTAAACACCATCTAAAAAAATCTAGAGGTTCTGTTTTTCAAATTTTCTATACATATTCTTAGAATAGGCAGCCATTCCTATGATTTCAGAAATCACCTGTATGCAGATTGTCCCTAAATCTTCATTTCTGGCTTTGAAATCTTGAGTTCAAGTCTTACATGTATAGTTCATTGATAATCAACTTGTACATCAAACTGGAAATAAGCTCTTTTCATAATTTTCCAGGATACTTATGAAAAGTGTTGTGGTATAAAAATTATCAGCAATTATTATCCTCCTATTCACTGACAGTGTATCACCATTTATTAAATGATGCTCCCATCTTCTCAGGCACCATTTGCCCAGACATACATAATCTGTGACTAAGTTCAGACAATTAAATTGCAAATTGCATCTCTCATAAATATATATGATTCTTATATTAATTTTTTGGCCAACATTCTAGCTTCTGCTCTTGTTTTCTCTTACATCAGAATGTTGGAAAAGAATATTGATTACCCATTTTCTTTCATTGTTATTGTTGTAATATACTTCTTCTGGTTTTCTTTTTCTTTACTTTCATTGTGGTAAGAACACTTAATAGATGATCTATCACCTTAGCAAATTTTTAAACGTATAATACATTACTGTTGACTATAGGTACAATGTGGTAGAGCAGATCTCTAGAACTTATTCATTCTACAAAACTGGAACTTCATGCACATTGATTAGTAACTCCCCATTTCCCCCTCCCCACACACCTTGGAAATCATCATTCTATTCTTTGATTCAATGGCTATTTTAGATACCTTATATAAGTGGAATTATAAAGTACTTGTCTTTCTGTAACTAGCTTATTTCACTTAGCATATTGTCCACAAAATTCAGCCATGTTGTTGCATATTACCAGAATTTCCTTCTTTTTTAAGGTTGACTAGTATTTCATTGTATTTATATACCACATTTTCTTTATCTTTCCATCTGCCGATGGATGTTTAGGTTGTTTCCACATCTTGGCTATTGGGAATAGTACTACAATGAACATGGAAGTGCTAAAAGCCACAGTGGTATTTTTTACAGAAACGGAAAAAACAATTCTAGGAATTATAAGGAACCACAAATAGGCAAATCAATCCTGAGAAAGGAGAACAAAGCTGGAGGTATCACACTTTCTGATTTCAAAATCTACTACAAAGCTACAGCAATCAATCTAGCATGGTGCTGGCATAAAGACAGACATACAGTACAGACCACTGGAACAGAATGGAGAACCCAGAAATAAATCCACTCATACACAGTCAATTGATTTTTGAAAGGGAGTCAAGAATACACCATAGGGAAAGAACAGTCAAATGTTGTTGGGAAAACTGGATATTCACATGCTAAAGAATGAAACTGGACCCTTAACTTACACAATACACAAAATCAACTTTACATGGATTAAAGGCTTAAATGTCATACTTGAAACTGAAAAGCTCCTAGCAGAAAACATAGAGGAAAATCTTCAGGACATTTGTCTTTTCATGATTTCATATATATGACAGCAAAAGCACAGGCAAAAACAACAACAACAACAACAACAAAAATGAACAAGCGGGAATACATCAAAACAAAAAGTTTCAGCGCAGCAAAGAAAACAATCAACAGAGTGAGAAGACAATGTACAGAATGGGAGAAAATATTTGCAAGACATATATTTGATAAATGGTTAATCTCAAAAGGATGGTGGGAGGGAGAGATTGGGAGTTAGGGATTAACATGTTCACTCTGCTATATTCAAAATAGGTAACCAACAAGGACCTACTGTACAGCACAGGGAACTCTGCTCAATATTCTGTAATAACCTAAACGGGAAAAGAATTTGAAAAAGAATAGATACATGGATATGTATAACTGAATCACTCTGCTGTACACCTGAAACTAACACAACATTGTTAATCATTGTTAATAAATTCTAGTCCCAGAACTATTTGAGAAGAGTAAGGCAATGAGAAATTTTTAGTTCTTTTCTTTTCCCTTTCTTTATTCAGAGCTAAAGCTGAGATAGACAATTTTCTCAGCCTTTATCCCTGTGAGATATATATTTTCTAATAAACAGTACCTCAGGATTGTCTCCTGTGTCCAAGTTCTAAGTCATAAAGGAATGTGTATGCCCTAGGAGCTGGGCTTTGGTATTGCCAAATTATGTCTCTAAACCCATACAGGCTCTAACTTTTTATCTTTTGAGTATTTTTCTCACTTTCTTGCCACCTCTGGTATGTGTGTTCATGTACATTCATACACATGCTGTTATCTCTTTATAGTTGATCATAAAGCATATATTTTCTAAGTATTCTCTTTCCTATACTAAATTTTCAGATATCTATTTTTTAATCATGAAATATTTAGGGCAAGTCTTCCTATTCTTATGCTATAATATATCTTTTTCAGTTTATTATCTATTTTTTTTGGAACAATGAGTGTATAGTCACACAAAGTCAATTATTTTCCCATTAGACACTTGTTTAGACACTTGTTTACTGCTAGCTTCTCCCTCTCAGATTTAATGCTAGAAGACAGAATCTTATTCACAATAGTCAGTTCAAATTCACATGGTTGAAATTCATCTAGCACATCTCTAGTGTGTGAAGAGATATGCAAATACCCATATAAGCTTGAACAATAAATACTAATATCTCCAGAATATGCTGACCTCAAGTCTTTACATTCAGTATTTACTCATACTTTGCCTAACTCACCTTACTTTCTAGCAGTGGATTGCTGTCTTGAAATAGATTTTAAAATGACTTTTATTCCACTGTGGGGAGAGCAAATGATTTTTGACTGGCACATAACCTCTGTCCTTGAACTAAGTTTGGGTTTTGTACAGGGAGGTAGATTTTTACTACAGTTAGCAGGATATAGTATTTTAACTCTAAACCTTTATTTTAGAAGCTTATCTGTGTGACCATGTTTAAACATTTTCCAGTTGATCTTGCAATCCCATTATGATGTCAATGAGCATCATCACAAGCACTTACGCCATGTTTTTTCAGTCATTGGAGAACTCTGCCTCCACTCCACACACACACCTTTTACATTCCCCTTGGCCCTTCCTGCTTAGCTGAGCCCTACAGATTAAAAAATCTGGTAAGGTGGTACTATAAGATTAATTCATTGGAGAATTATTTCTCCTATTATTCTCTTACTTCTCATAGGCAATAAATTTACTGAACCAAAAAGAGATTAAAAAGTTAAATTTTAGCCTTAAATTATGCCCTGCAAGTCACAGAGCAGTAAAATATACTTAAAGCCGTGAAGTCACTAAGGGAGTCATCAAAATTTGATGTTGCTAAGAGCAACTAGGACATTTAAAGAGGAGAATTAAGGGTAGTATACCTAATATGAATAAAAATTAAGATCACAGTAAAAGAGAGAAAAATGTTGCAAAGAAAGGATGAAGACATTTTGTGGGTCTGACCTCTTCTTAGTTAATTATTTGTGGATAGGTCTGTTTTTACATTTTATGAATATAAATAATGCTTTCTACACTTTTCATTCTACTCCTTTTGTTCAGGCCTCCAACCTGTATCCAAAAATGCAGCAGACTGTAGTTGAAAAAGTATATATTTTGGACTCAGGCATATCTAGGGTTACACGTTAATGCCTCAGTTAACGTACTGACTGCATAGTCTTGGGCAGTTTTGTTAATCACACTAAATCTGTTTATCATGTTTTATTATTGTTCTGAAATGTAGTATATATATATATATATCTAACATAGAGAAGGTGTCATATACAGGTACAAGAATCAATACGAACATTTATATTCTTCATTTCTTCTGAAGCTATGCATTGTAACTAAATTACCCATGAACTGCTCCTATTATATGTGTGGATCAAAAGCATTGGATAATAATTAGATATACTCCCTACATCTTCAATTGGAAGTCTGATTCATCCACACACCCTATTACAAATAACCTTAAGTATTTATGAACTAATTAGATATTATCACATAAAGATAATACCACCTTAAATTCAATAATCCATTTAAAAATATAGATAGCATTTTTCTTTGCAATAAAAACGTTATTTGGGTCTCTGAACAGACACTATAAATACAATTTTGAAACTGAAAAAAATTTAACAACTTTGGTTAAATTTGGTTTCAAGAAGAGAGTTACTAATGTCATTGTAAATAATGAGCACTTTAAACATCTATGTGAGGCATTTAGGGATTTAAGGATTGCTCACTAATTTAAAAATAGCAATTAGCATAACACAAAATTTCCCATAAGAATTGGAACTGGTCCAAGTTGGCCCCAGGGATCTCAGCCACAAGAAGTCATGACCTCCACTCTAGTACACCACAGTTAATAGGACAGTTTCCAGTTTCAGCAATATTCTCTTCTTTCTATAAAACATTACACATTTCTACAAAATATAGATTTTATTTTGCATTCCATTGCTTCTCCTACTAGATAGTTTTCCAGGGTACCAGTGTAATCCTGACTCTGCCATTTACAACTGAATGATCTGAGGCAAAATTAACTTAAATTCTGTGTGCTTCAATTTTCTCACTGCTATAGTTGAGACAATAATAGTACCTTCCACATGGAGATGTTGGGAGGATTAAATGAGTTATTGTGTATAAAGTTTTTATAACACTAAATTAAGTACAATAAAAATGGAAGGTGGATAGCAGAGAGAACCTGGGGTAGCCTACACTATTAAAATCCTAGTAAAAGGATTAGTATTTAAGAACTAGAATGTCTTCATCACTGGACTTCTTTGACAGCTACTCAAAGTAAGAAATGTATTTTAGGGCTTCCCTGGTGGCGCAGTGGTTGAGAGTCCGCCTGCCGATGCAGGGGACACGGGTTCGTGCCCCGGTCCGGGAGGGTCCCACATGCTGCGGAGCGGCTGGGCCCATGAGCCATGGCCGCTGAGCCTGCGCTTCCGGAGCCTGTGCTCCGTGACGGGAGAGGCCCCAATAGTGAGAGGCCCGTGTACCGCAAAAAAAAAAAAGAAATGTATTTTACATCACAATCCTAGGAAACCATGTGTGTACATGTATACACACAAAATGCCAAAACAATATTTTTTATTTTATTAATGTTTTTAATTATTCTATTCTATTCTGCTTTATTCTGTTGTGTTGAAAAATAAATTCCTGGTCATCCTCCACTAGATTAATTTTATAACCCACAAAAGTGTTTCAAGGTCTAGATTAAAAACAATAGTCTATTGGTCCTTAAATATATTAACTGCTTCCAGGGCACTTTCTCTTTTGTTCTTTACCCTCCTCTCCCTTACTTCCCTCTTCCTCTCTCTTATCTCCGTGTCGCAGGGTGTGTGCTATCTGAGAAACGACTGGGACACACATACTTTCAGCTTTCAGGGTCACACAGGAGTGACACTTCTCCACCACCTTCAAAGAAAAAGGCTGATGGTTCTGGTGTGAACCAAGAAGTCAACTGGCAGTTTCTAACCCAATCCCTGGTGAAAAAGGTGCCCCTCTCTGGTTACTAAAATCACATAGGGAAATTAGATACTGAACACACATAAACAATGGCTGCAACAAGTCTATCCCTTGAAAGCCCAGATCTCACACACATGCTTGAGGTATATAGACAACTATCTTCAGTTACATAGCAGCAAAGAATGTCTCATCCAAAGCAACTGTCCCGTATACCTATTATGTAAATGAAGTTGTAGCTATTATGACTATAGTTATATGTACTATCCTATCTTATTCCAGAATCTGAACCTGAAGTATATGTAACATTTAAATGCCCAGATGTTTCTTTTTAAAAACCTGTAACCTTTGAGCTATCTGATCATTTAAAATGACTCCATAAACAAATGAATGAATATAACAAAACAGAAACAGACTCACAGATGTGGAGAACAAATTAGTAGCTACCAGTGGGGAGAGGGAAATGGGAAGGGGCGAGATAGGGGTAGGGGATGAGAGGTACAAACCACTATGAATAAAATAAATAAACTACAAAGAGACAGTATACAGCAGAAGTAAATATAGCCATTATTTTATAATATCTTTAAATGAAGTGTAATTTATAAAAATATTGAATCACTATGTTGTGGACCTGAAACTAATATAATATTGTACGTTGGTTATACTTCAATAAAAATAAAAAATAGGGCTTCCCTGGTGGCGCAGTGGTTGAGAGTCCACCTGCCGATGCAGGGGACGCGGGTTCGTGCCCCGGTCCGGGAAGATCCCACATGCCGCGGAGCGGCTGGGCCCGTGAGCCGTGGCCGCTGAGCCTGAGCGTCTGGAGCCTGTGCTCCGCAACGGGAGAGGCCACAACAGTGAGAGGCCCGCGTACCGCAAAAAAATAAAAAATTAAAAAATTAAAAAAAATAAAAAATAAATATGATTTCACATACAAAATATAATAGTGAATGGAAAAATAAGTCTTCTACAATAAACATTCTAATTTAGTAGAGGCTACAAGTTGAAGGAATACACAGTGATCATTGGTATAGGTCCTATACCTCATACCACTAGACAAGAACAATAAAGTAAATTCATTATTGACATACTCAAGTCTGAAAATCTGCAGTCTGCTCATTCATTGCCAATGTGGCTATAAAGGCCTGTGGAGGGAATAGCCACACATCCCCATCCAGCTTGATGCCAGAGCTCTGACTTCCTTAAAATTTTAGACTACTACCCAAAGATTTAACTGGGGGCAGGGAACCATCTTATATATGTCCAGCAGCAGAAATCTTTTAAACCATGAAATTTTAATGTGAAGCCCACTCTCGAACTCTCTTGTAGCCATAGATGTATACAGCTTCAGTCTGTGTTGTCAGTTCTCAGTATTTGACTCTGACTAATGAGAAACAGCAGGCAAAACTAGTCACCTCTGTTCCCTGCCTGCCATCTGATAAATTGTGCTAACAGGTGAGAGTACTATTGATATTACCTTTGCAGAGCATAGCAGCCATTGGAGTTTTAGGGGAGGAGATAAAGAATTCGGCTCCCTGATATTTTATGTTTGTTTTGTTGTTGTTGTTTTAATTTCCCATTGGATGCCAAGCTAACTGCTGACATTTCTGACTTTCATTTTCTGGCCTGCCGTAACTACAGCGTGAGGCAAAGTCACTTTTGGCAGTTTCTAATTATGGACACTTAGCAGTGTTGGATCTCTGGCAGAAAGGAGAAAGGATCTCTTTTCTCACAACAGTATGTATGTATCCGTTCTTCCTTCAGACCGGTCAGCTTAAATCGAAAATTCTCTCTTTAGCAGCACTGACATTTATCTCTTTTAGCACCTTACTGAGGAGTGAACATAAGTCATTGCCACACACCAATAGCTTGATATTTTTTTGGAGAGTCCTATTTTTTTCTAAAATGTCCCATGTTCTTCCAGAGCCTTGACTGTGAATTCTAAGCAACAAAAGTCTGTATTTTAACCAACCGGTTAGCTTCAATATAATAAGGTTATTTCTCACAAGCTTAGGGTTGCTAGGTAAAATACAGGATGCCCAGTTAAACTTGAATTTCAGATAAACAAAAAATAATTTTTAGTATGCGTGTGTTCCATGAAATATCTGGACATAAACTAAAAAATGATTGTATATCAGAAATTTAAATTTAACTGGGGGTTGCTCATGTTGCTTGCTACATAAGCACAAAATGGAGGATCCTCTCTCCCCTTACAGAATTTATTATCTGTAATCCCTAATATTGTGTACTAATTATTGATGCATTATACACAGTCTGTACATATTCTAATAGAGTCCAAGGAGAGAATGCAAAGACTTCCCAGAATTTTAAGGACTGGAATTGGGCATTTGATAGACTTGGTGAACTTAATCCATGAATCCATCATTTGTCTCTGCTTCACTCTAAATGTTGGCATTATTCTTTCAATTTTTCCCATATGATAGAATGGGAACAAGATGGATATAACAGAATTCATTACAAGTTCCTGCCTACACGGAATTTTGGGTCTAATATTTCTTTTTTGTGTACTTATGTTAATTCAATACCCCCTCACACAAATCATTCAACATAATGGCCCTAATATCCTGGGCATCTTTTATCACATCATTGTATTTTATTCTTTCAGAACAATTATTTCTTCCTGAAATTTTTTTACGCAGTTATTTGTCCATATGTCAATGGTCTGTCTTTCTGATTAGAGTTTAGACATAAAGTCTAGACATAAAGTAGACATAACAGCAAGAACTCTTTACTCAGAGTATGAAATTTGCCCACATGTATAAACAGTACAAACTTTTTTCTCTCACAGATTATCTACCACTTACATGTTTTCTACACAAGTCAACCTCTAGCTTGATTTATTTTAGGTTACAAACTGATCTGTTTGTTTCTTCAGAAACTATGCTGTTTTCACACAACATTGCATCATACAAAAACTGGATAGTCTGGTATTCACTGACATTCTCAGAAATTCAAAGGACATCTGATGTACAATATATTCCTACACTCAAGTACTAAATTTACTAATATCATCATATTTGTAAGTTATTTATAAATATTTCTAACAATTCTGAAAAATCTAAAAAGGATTCCTGTTATGGGAATACCACCTTCATTATATGTTGCTTCTAATTACTAGCACTTTTCTCTAAAAAGATTTAGGTGAATAAGGAAGTTGAAAACAACCAGAATATGTCACTCCAAAGTATGCCTCTCTGACATGAAAATTATTTTGAGCTGAAGGCAATTAAGAAGCAGCAAACACATAAAAAGGCTCCCTCTTTTTCTGCCTAAAGGCAGGATATAATATCTCCTTTTACTGGAGACAAGCTCTTTCCAAGTCTAGAAAGGACAGCAGAGGAATCTGCAAACCTTACTCCATTAGTTTACTCCCATACATTTACCTTCCCACAGTTTGCTGCCCGTGGAATCCTAACACTGCTTCCTCCCCTTGTCCTACCATTGCTCTATAAATTTATTCCTTTGTTGAAAATTCAATTTAAGCCCAGTTCTAAGCAGCTACTTTGAGTTACTCTGCCTTTAGGTTTCTCCCATGTGGTATGTGCTACACACATTAATAAACTGTTTTCCTCTTGTTAATCTGTCTTTTTGTCAAAGAGTTCCAGTTCAAAACCTAAGACAGGTAGAGGTAAAGTTCTGCCTCTCCTACACAGATTAGGGAGGTAATTTCCACAACCTACAATAGGATATTTATTTGTATGTGATTTTTAGATACAGACTATGTTTATAACCATAATTCTTACATTCTCAACCTAATAATTTTCATTTGTATGCATACTGTAATCCAAACTAAATATATGTAAAACCAAGGCCATTTTGCTCTTAGCAAACTCTAGTCATGTATTAAGTTGACCTTAGAAATCATAAAGACTAGGTGCTTCATCATTTCCGGGTGACTTTTCATCTTCTCTTTTAAGACATGACCAAATCCTTCTAACTCTTTTTTCGTATATTTTCTTATGTATTACACTTTCTTTTAATCATCCCACCACAAAGCTCTTAATGGTGCCATAGCCTCTTTACAAGGTTTCCTAACTAACAGTCTATTTAATGTATATTAAATAAGAAGTAATAGTCAGCTAAGGCAAGTGTCCTTTTGATCCCATTATTCAGCTTCTTATAGTACTATCATGTTGCCAAATAGCCACTTATATCAAATGAAAATTACTGACCATGTCTTTTAAAATATTACACCAATTAACACAGAGAGACCCTGAAACACATAGATATACTTTACTGGGATGAGCTCATTCCATTTCATCTATGTTCTACTACAGTCCCAAGTATCATTTTATGGCTCAGTGTGTGAACTGTTAGCCTCAGTAAAATATACAAATGGATTTTTCTTTTTTTTTGAGGTGGATACAATACGGGCATTAATATCAGAACCATATTAAAATCCTGGTTTCACCACTTATTAACTACCTAGAGACATGTTAGGCTTTTAAACTTTTTGTTTCTTATTTACTGTCTATATTTAAAAATATAGATAATAATACCTATCTCAAGTGTAGAAAGCTAATAATTAATGTGATATATTTTCCCCTAAAATCAGTTCGAGAGAAAAAATTCAGAGAAAAAGCAGCTCATAGAACATGCATGGTATTAAGAAGACAACAAAATAAAAAATATACCAAAGTAAACAAAGGACAAGATATGTCAATTCTGAAAGTAATGTAATTGAGCTTAATACCTCTATTGTTAAAAATAGAACTTTCATGTTGGGTTACAAAGAAAGAAACAACAAAACAAAACAAAACCACAAAGAAAAAATTTTAAAAAGTAATACTCCCACAATGGTGTATTTTCTAAAGACTGAACTACAAAGCTAAAACAAAGTGAGCCAAATATCTTGACAGTAAAATACTTCTCAGACTAATGAACAACAACAACATCAAATAACTAGAGATTAATATGTTTACAACAAAATGTAGAAATCAAGAAAAGTATTAAATAAACAAAGTTATTAAAAAAGACTAGCTAAACAGTCATGGACTTTAACACAAATGGAAAAATAGCATAAATATATGTTTTAAAATATCATATGAGGGTTCCCCTGGTGGCGCCGTGGTTGAGAGTCTGCCTGCCGATGCAGGGAACACGGGTTCATGCCCCGGTCTGGGAAAATCCCACATGCCTCGGAGCGGCTGGGCCCATGAGCCATGGCCGCTGAGCCTGCGCGTCCGGAGCCTGTGCTCCGCAACGGGAGAGGCCACAACAGTGAGAGGCCCGTGTACTGCAAAAAAAAAAAAAAAAATCATATGAACACAACAAAAATGCATTGGAACAGCTGTTTCAAAAATCCCTTTAACCTTGAGCAGTCAAAGGGGCAAAAATAAATGACATGAAAAAAATGCAATATGATTAATGCCATAAAATTACTAAATAATTAGAACTATAAATCATACAGAAAACATATGTCACTTTTAAGTGTCTATGAGATAGTTCCAACATAGGAATCATTGGTAAGGAATTAAAACACACACATGCGGGATCATTAGCTGTGGGGATCCCGCATGCCGCAACTAAAGATCCCACATGCCGCAGTGGAGATCCAGCACACAGCAACTAAGACCTGGCACAGACAAATAAATAAATAAATATTAAAACACACACACACACACACACACACACTCAAACACACATACACACCTTTAAAAATAGTCATCAAAAGAGAAATTTTACAGGCACCATTTTCTAATGGTATTTCAAAATTGCAGAAATAAAAAAGAAAAATCCTTGGGGAATTCCCTGGTGGTCCAGTGGTTAGGACTACACATTTCCACTGCAGGGGGCACAGTCGGGGAACTAAGATCCTGCATGCAGCCAAAAAGAAAAAAAGAAAGAAAGAAAGAAAAAAATCTTTAACAAAGTCCTCACTCTACTGAGTTACTTCATGATCATATAAAGCCAAATCATAGGTTTACAATTTTTTTTAGAATTTAAAGGGAATTTGGCCAAGAAAACTGGAACCCAAATGAAATGGTACTGAGTTAAATCAAATTTATCAATTAGCAGATGATTATCAAAAAGCTTCTAGAATAAATAAAGGTAAAGGGAGAAGTGACAATGAAGAGAAATGTAGCACTGATGATTAAACTCAATAATTATTTTTTTTAGAAAAAATATAAACAAGAAAGATAACAGTTAAACTACTCTAATAAGGAGAAAAAACATACAGGGAGAGGGAGAGAAAGAACAGTTTCATGAAGTTGAAAATGTAAAAATAAACAATGGACCAAATAAAAGAGACTTAATTTTCAGATGATCAATACCATGTAAAAAAATTACATAAAATTCTGCAGTGTAGTATGAGTATATCGTTATTTTAGATTTCATTTACAAAAGTGTTTGACTACAGTTTACTATAACTTTTGAGGACGAATAACATCAATTAAGGGTTGCCAACCCAGTTAACCCTTATCCCTCTGATATTAAGACCTATTAATGTTACAATGAAAAAGCAATATTAAAACTATGTGATATTAACACAATAGAATTAAAGTTTATTAGATTATATACATGTCCAGAAGTGTTCAAATGTATGCAAAAAAGAGATATATAACATATTGATATAAAACATTTGAAATCATCAGATAAAAATTATCCAATATTTTATCCATAAAAATTATTAAATATTTTATAAAACATATTGTAGCTTATTTCATAATGCAGCAAAACTAAATGCAGATGGTTAATGGAGTTAAATGTGAAAAAAGGAAAATCTGTTATAAAAAAACTCTATGCATTTCAAGATATTTTTTAAAACTGAGACTAACTACTATAGTTAAAGCACTCTTTTATAATGTTGGCAGTAATATGCTTTCCACAAGACAATTAGACATTGTAGAAAAATCCCTGGATTTGCTCACGTACTTTGAGCTGTATCTCCAGTTCTGGGAATTCATTAAAGATCAGAGATTGAAACAAATGTGTATCCTCATTTATGGGACAGGCACATCCATATTAGAAAATGCTACACAGCCATTGTTAATTTCACTACCAATCAGTTAATGACAGGAAAAATGTCCGTGGCATTCATTCACACATTCAATCTAGCATCATGCTTGTGCCAGGTACTTTTCTAGCTTTTAGAGCTGTAGAGATAAAAACTCAAACAGATAAAAAATATCTAGCTCTTTTAGAGTATACATTTTAGTGATACAGCACTAAGAAAAAAATCACTGTGGGAAACAGGAAATTATACACTCCATATTCTTAATATGAAGACAGAAGATTATAAAATCCATATTTTTTTGCTTTTGGTGATATAAAAATGGAATTGTTTCTTCAGGTTAAGGATCTTGAATCATGAATTAGCCGTCATTCCAGAGAAATGGTTAGGGAGGAAGGAAGTGTTGACTACAGACAAGTCAGGAGGGAAGTCTCAATTATTTCCAGATAAAGACAAAGGCTTGAGATATTCTTAAAATGTTTTATCTTTAAGATATTAAAATATAAATATTAACCCAAATAGATTGAAAGCATGTTTGGCCAGAATTATACCTATTCTGGTCCTGGTTATTGTTAATATTCCTTAGGTATTTTGTCTAAAATTAGTCCCCTTTGTATGATCTGAATTTAAAATCGCTAAACAGATTTCTTGCCATGGGGGAAAAAAAAAATCAATCTTTGCAATCTCCCTTCGTTCCTTTCTCTATGTGTAAACCCTATTCATTGACCATGTCCTTTTCTGAAAAGTTTCCAGAACAGATCCACAGTATTCTTAACAAATTTATCTTTCCTGTCATATTTCCCAAACTGTAAATACTCAGGATTCATTACATGGGTTTTTTTCCGGGCTCTATCTTAAAGACCTGCACTGTAGCATATTTTAAAAATATTGATTTCAAGCTCATCAGCTCAGTGATGAGCATATCATCTCATTATGTGGGTTAAATAGGGTAAAAGTGCTTAATTACCTATGGAGTAGGTGTAAATACAAACACATTTGTTTCTACTTTCTCTCCCCATTGGAAACAAACTTGATAAAACTGGAAAAAAAAAAACCTCTAAATTTAAAGAGATAAGGAATAAAAATATAACAAAAATTCTTTTAAATGACCTCCATTTTACCAACTCACTGCATAAACCAGTGTTTTCCCGTTCTGTTAAACACACGTGCTGAAGTCTCTGGCTTGCTGAATGCTTTTGGCTCACATAACTCTGTCTCACACACTCCTGTTCCCTCTGTTTCGGAAGGACGTGTACCAAGTATCAGATGTGCTTATACCTAAATCTGTTTGTAACAGTTGCTTTTGTTTTTGTTTTTGTTTTTTTTTTCACTTACATAACTTATCTAAATATCACTTAAACTCATGAAAATAGGAGTGTGAAAACAGAGTTGTTTCTATAAAAACTAAGTTGTATGCCTTGAAAACAAGTTTGTAAAGGTGAGTTGCTTGAAATATGCTTTCAAAGTAAGTGTGGGCTGGACAACCATAAAATCTGGGGAAGATATTACAGATGTCTAAAAGGATTCTGCACACAAATTGCTTACAAGTGGTTGTAATTGCTTGACGTGCTTTAAAGAGATGGAAATAGAAAATTGCAGAGGATGAGTTATGAGTATACTTTATGTAAAAAGAAAAAAAAGAAGTAAAAGGAAAAGAAAAGTGCATAGGACCATCTATTAGCTGACTTACAAGCAAAGCCCTTGGCCTCAAATGATAAAATTTTAAAATAAATTCACATTTATACTTTCAAAGTTAAAATAAAACATATAAATTATAGACCACCTTTAATTATTTTGAGGTTTTCTCACACGGTAAATTGTTTGAGTAAAAGGACTTCTTCTATATTGTGTATGTGTTAATCACCAAAGGTGACTTGTTTACCTTTGTTTTGATGAAAAGTGCCTCAGCATAACCCCTTCCTCATTTGATGCCCTGTGACTCTCATCTCTGCCTATGCCATAGACACAGCTAATTGGAACAATGGTGGTAACTTAATCAAAGGAAGTCGCTGGGTAGAGGCAAAAGACTGCTGACCTGTTCTAAAAACATGGAATGGAAAAATCAGATTCCTTTTTGGTGTATTTAGATTTCAAATGATGAAGACCTAGCTATTAATAGTGGGTATGGGTATCAAAGTTTCCTTGAAATATATATTCAGGGTCAAAATTCTTTGAAATTGTGTGTAAACTGAACTTATGAGGAAAGAGGAATCATGCATAGGCATTCAAGGGGAAGGAATCTGTGATATTCAGAGAAAAGCAGAAATGCCATGAAAGATGATATATTTTATTGCCTTTAAAATGAAATACTTTAGTGCCTGTAACAGTACTTTTCCCCCTGCTTTTTTTTTTTTTTTGCAGTACGCGGGCCTCTCACTGTCGTGGCCGGGCCCAGCCGCTCCGCGGCATGTGGGATCTTCCCGGACTGGGGCACGAACCCGTGTCCCCTGCATCAGCAGGCGGACTCTCAACCACTGCGCCACCAGGGAAGCCCCTCCCCCCGCTTTTTGAATAAGGGGCTCTGTGTTTACATTTTGCACTGGGCCTTGCAAAATATTTGCCCTATCCTAACAACTAATGGGAGCTTCTGTTTATTGAAGATTTGACATGTTCTTTGGCAAGCGCTTTTAATGAAATGGCTCAGTGTACTTCTTGAATTAGCCCAGTTAATTTTACCATTTTACAAATAAAGAAATTGAAAATTGGCATGATAAAATTTCCCAAGAATATGGGCTTCCCTGGTGGCGCAGTGGTTGAGAGTCCGCCTGCTGATGCAGGGGACACGGGTTAGTGCCCCGGTCCGGGAAGATCCCACATGCCGCGGAGCGGCTGAGCCCGTGAGCCATGGCCGCTGAGCCTGCGCGTCCAGAGCCTGTGCTCCGCAACGGGAGAGGCCACGGCAGTGAGAGGCCCGCGTACCGAAAAAAAAAAAAAAAAAAAAAAAAAAAATTTCCCAAGAATAAACTTACTTTTAAATAATAGCCAGAGAAACTTGAAATAAATCTAGGCCTATCTGATTCAAATGTCCATGATTTAAGTCATGATGTAGAAAGATGACCTTCTTTAACCCTTGTCCTTTCTCACTATTCATATACTCCCCTTTACAGAGATAAAGTAATGAATCTCTGTTTTTTGTAAGTAAAACTGCTTGACAAGTATCAGAAGTCTGCAATACTGTAAAGAGATTCCAAATTCAAGGAAGAATATCTTTTGGCATTCTTTTCCTTAACATTAGTAAAATTATTAGCCCAGAAAATTATTAATTTCATATATACATATATATGTATATATGATATAAGATATGTATATATCTTAAAAATTATGTACAAGGGAGTATTCATCAGTGAAGTTTTTTTCTGTATTTAACTTATTAAGAAGGTGAATTTGTTGAAATTAACATTGGGTCTCTATCTTTTAAAAAAAAATTGAAGTGTTTACTTGAATCAGGTAGTTGTAAGAAAGGCACTCAAATTATGTATGCATTTATACTTATGCAATTTTAATAATCAGTGAATTTATCTACAGACCAAGTATATGCTCCTTGCAATTTAGAGATAAAAAAATTTATTATGGGTGTAGTCATGTAAAGTGACATAATTATCATCAATGGTTATCTTTTTTTTAAATCATGGCAATGTATACCACAGTTTTGCCTCCAGTGAGGCAAATCCTCACATTTGTGTGATATATGAACTATTAATATGTATAAAATTAATTTGAATCACTGGTTATATAAGCTAAAAGTAGTTAAATATTGGCAGTTTCATATGATTCAACTTTATATATAGTGCATATTAAAAAATATATATGTATATAAAAATTCATTAAATTCTACCACACTGTTAAACAGAAAGGGCATGCCATCCTGTGAAATTTTCAACATCTTAATATCTACTTATCCTCTTTTTATGATAGCAGCTCTTAAGTAAAAGTTCTATCTCTTGCTCTGTTTTTTGTGTCCTATTTGTTGTTATTTCTCAGTCTTGAAATCTGGCATAAGAATAGCAATATATTGTTTTGCAACCCTATTTTATGTCAATTCCTTAGCAACATTTCTCTTGTCATTTCCTTAACAACATTTATTAAAAGAGAACATTCACAAGTAAATATAGGAGGAAGTAACTACCACTCAATTTTGAATTTCTATTTGAACTTTGCAAAGACCAAGATATATCAATATATATGCACAAGTGCATGCACACACATACACACATTTCTTTTCTTTTTATTTTTTTTGGTTTTATTTCATTTACATAACGTCAAGTATTTTAAGACTCTCTGAATAAGAGCTAAGCTATGAATAAAAGCAGGAACTTATGTTCCAGAAAACCATAATTTTACTGCAAGTGATTGC
Source organism: Pseudorca crassidens (assembly GCF_039906515.1). Lineage (NCBI taxonomy): Eukaryota > Metazoa > Chordata > Mammalia > Artiodactyla > Delphinidae > Pseudorca > Pseudorca crassidens. The sequence continues at coordinate 125,624,690 of NC_090300.1, read as the reverse complement.
TAAGATATGCAAATGATTTTCAACCATTATCTTATCAGATGCTTAACTCAGAAATTCCTATTCCTCACTAGGGATTTTTTCAAGTTTTTGATTGCTATTTTCAGATGTCTATTTAGCTATGATGAAAGTAAAATCTTCTTCTTATGAGTCCATTACTATTATAAATGTATTTCATCTTTATCTCATATAAGTCATATCAAATAAGTTTCTCTATTTGGACAGTAACAAGTGAGAAACAGATGGCCCCAAATACCAAGAAATAAAGAAGGAATTCAAGCAGGAAACAACATACAAATATTGACAGCAAAATGGAAAACATAACCAAACTTTTTATAAGAATGGGTCTGCCTCAATGCTAAAAGCAGGTTATTTTTTTAAGGGTATTTTCAGATATTGATGTTCAATCAATGTGCCTTCCTGAACATCACATTTAGTCAGATACTTGTTATTTATATTGATAGAGTTAGAGGGAAAATGTTATGCTTATACATTGAATCTAGTCTTGTTTGTATGGTTTTTTAAAACAGGAAATTTTAAAAATCCAATTCTGAAGGAAAAATTCCCTACAGGAGTTTGCCAACAGTGAATATGGTGCTTCATACAAGATTAATTCCTGGAGCACCAGTAGAGAAAATCCAAGTCTGATGAAATGGCTTCAAGAAATAGATAAAGATGGAATTATTTCAATAGAAAAAAAACCAAAAATGTATATTCCAATGAATGAAATTATAATATACTATCTCCATAATGTGCAAACAGGTTTTCACAATTCTGAATACTGGTATTTAAACAGATGTTGAGTTGATCTCTATCATGTGTCATCATCTGAGCCAAGTCTTAAGAAACATGCACCACTGACTTTTTATGTCTATATGAAAAATGATTTCATATTTTAACTGTTGGTTTTCCATAATATAATAACAATGTCAATGCACTTGAAAAATTACTCACAATGATTATTTATTATTATGGAGATAAATGTATTGGATATTATCTCATTGCTCTCTGTTTTGTTTTTTAGCAAAATTTTATTTTTCATTATTGCTAACAGCAAACAAATATCTTCTTAAAACTGACTAGTATGTTTAATGTCTAGGTGTCTTTTGCAGAGTACAGTATTAAAGTTTAGCCTTTTCTGCCTCAGTTTCACCTTATGTAAAATGATGATAATAATGAATACAATGATGATGACTATGAAAATAATAGTATATCCCATTAGTTTTCTTAAGAATTAAGAGCAATGATATAAGTCAATAAGTGAGCACATTACATATAATAAGCACTAAATAGTGGCCTATCTGAAAATATATTCATATATGCTGAAAAACTTTGGAAGAATACATGAAGGGGACACTTGTTGGAGTAGTTTATCACTGGAAAAGGTTACAAAACAAGAGGAATGGATTCATGACTCTAACACATAGTTTACCATGTGGTTTTAGAAAAGTTTTTTAAATCTCCATGCCTCTTTCTTCATTTGAGAAATTGATGATAAAACTTTACCTGTGGAGTTGTAAAAAGCCAAAGAGCTTATGTATGTGAAAGCCTTTTATTATGAAATGTTATATGATTCCAACTTTTCACATACTTACTAATTTAATTAGTGTTTATTTAGAACATCAGTAAGCACCTACTGGACCCAATGCTGGTGCTGGGACACAAAAAGAAATAAGACAGATATTCTCCTTAACTTGGTAGTATTCAAATTTTATCAGTATAAACCATTATTGTAGTACCAAATTTACTTCTTTTGAGTATCAGCTCCCCATTATTTGAGAATTCAAATTCTGTTTAAAGATTGAGTAAACTACTTTAAAAAATGATATGTATCATTTGAGCTTAGATGTTCATACTATCCAACTTTGAATATTATTGAATGAAAAAGTATATTTTAGATGGAAAGTCTATTCAATTCATGAAGTATAAAGAAAAGGAAATTCTCTTTATTCTTCAAAAACTAAATTGATGTATGCAGCTTTTATTTATTCAACTTGACTACCTCAGTTATTCTTATTACTAAAATAATACCACCAGTGTGAAAAAATTTAAAGAACCAGATGTGGTCTTTGATCAACAAGGTAGAGACTGTTAATACTATTGTTAATTTTTTTTTAACAAATAGAGTTTCTATAAGAAGTTTTAATGAAGGGACTACTTACATATGTGTATGGAAAGTAAAGGATGTTGAGGTACCTAGACACTATCAAAGGCAGGAAATCATTATCAAACCCAGACCCAAACATTCACCAGGACTTGCACGGGAACTATGGATGATGTGCTTTGGGCAGAGTAGGACACTACCATGACTGAGACATTGAACCAGCACTGGAACATATGGAAAAAGGAAGACAACTGGGTTTTTCCCTGAGTCTCCCATTTGCTGAGCCCAACCAGGAGCAAGTGAGAGAATGAGACCATATTTTACCCTAGAGCACAAAGAAAGTAAAAGGAGGGAGGTATATTGATGAGTATGGAGGCAAATGAAGAATAAACTACACATGAGTGATGTCACTTCAATTACACTAAGATTTAGGTGTTTGCTTCCATTGTCTATTAACTAATAGCCTTTGATTTAGCTAATATTTGAATATGAGCTCATAAAAGCAAAGCAATTTAGAATGGATTAGATGAGCTAATAATACCTCCTCTAACAGTCTCTGTATTTAAGAGATTATTTAGGAAAGCCAGTTTTTCCGTTGACACTATTGGCCTATTAAAAATTAAAATTAAAAAATCATACCATATACATTTTAGTGTCGTCTTCATAATAAGGATATGTGTATAACATCATATGTCCTTAAAATTTGTAATGCAGGAGGTGATGTCAGCAAGCAGGCAGGCCAGAAGATCCCAAGACTCCTCTCCCCAAGAAAACAATGAAGAAGCAACTACAAATAGAAGAAAATAGTTCTGGGAAAGCTTTGAACTACAATGAAGATGCAGCAGAAACTCCATGGAGCCTAGAAACCAATGACTGGCACATAGAAAAGCATAGGAAACATCTTACCTCTGCTGTGCCACGCCATCTCCAGCCTGGAGCCACTAGGTGCTAAGAGGGATTCCCTCAGAGGGCTTTCACTCCACTGAGAAAAGAACAGGAGGACTTCAGTCATCCTCATCACCACTGGGGACATCTGCAGCCTTTGCTACTGAGGGCTCCACAGCCGTCACTGCGGCTAATTCCAGCTGACAAGCTGCCTGGAGTCCCTGTGCCTGTCTCTCCTCCCCAGGGCTGGAGCTGTGGCATGGAGACTTGCCCCTGTGCGCTCAAGTTGCGCATGTGCCTTGTTTTCCATGATGAGACGCCACATTGGCTCGCCATTTAGTGGTCCAGAACTGCCACTGCACTGTGCCCGACCCAAGGAGTCCTAAGGTATAGCTTTAATTTGCCATGCCTGGGGCCATGCTGCCAGTACACTTAATCCAGTCTTCGTGGTTCTAAATCCAGCTTTGATCTGCCATCACCCAAGCCACACTGCTGTACTGTGCCTTGCTGCTGAGTCCTGAGTTAGGGTTTTGACTCACCATCACCAGGGCTGTGCTGCCACTGCTCTGTGTCCTGACCCTGGGTCCTGAGTCAAAAACACAACAGGTAATTTTTGGTGGGAATGTTGAGAAAAGGGAATCCTTGTGCACTGTTAGTTTGAATGCACATTGGTACAATCATTATGGAAAACACTATGGAAGTTCCTCAAAAAATTATAAATAGAACTACCATATGATCCAGCAATTCCAATTCTGGGTATATATTGGAAGAAAATGAAATCAGTATTTCAAAGAGATATCTGCACTCCTACGTTCATTGTAATATCATTCATAATAGCCAAGATATGGAAACAACCTAAGTGTCCATTGATGGATGAATGGATAAAGAAAATGTGTTTATATATATATATACATATATATACACATATATATATAATTTGTTGTGATTGTTCTGGTATTTTAATTTTTGTACTGAATCCATTTTTCTAAAAAAAATTAAATATTTTTAATATATCTCAGAAAATTAAGTTGAACATATTGCATTGTATAATATTTAGATAAGAATGTTTGAAAATTATAGATATTTTGTTCCCTCTCAATATAGCACATCACTCCTTTTAAGGAGTCTCAATTATGACAAACAGTTACACACACCTGAAATTTTATGTACAGTAACTACAAAAGTAAAAACCAAGGGGAGTCTGTCATCACTTTGATAGTTGAAACCATTTTAAATATTAGGAGGAATTCAGTTTGTATCAAACACACACACACACACACACACACACATATAATGGGATATTATTCAGGAATAAAACAGAAGGAAATTCTGCTACTTGTGACAACATGTATGAAACTGGAAGACATTTTGCTACTTGAAATAAATCAGAAAGAGAAAGACAAGATGGTTTAGTATTAATTATCTGTGGCACCTACAAGAAATAAAAAGCCAGTCTTACAAAAAGTAAAATTGTGGCATCCTGGAATGGGGGGGGGGGTGGTAGGTGAAACGGGGAAGTATATTTCAAAGGGTACATGATTTCAGTTATAAATTGAACAGGTTCTGAGGAGCTAATGCAGAACATGGTAACTGTAGTTAATAATACACTATTGCATACTTGAAATTTTGAGAGTAGATTTAAATGTTCTCACCACACATACAGAAGAGTTAAGTATGTGAGGTAACAGATGTGTTAATTAACTTAATTGTAGTAATCATTTCATATTGTATATGTATATTAAATCCTCACATTGCACACTTTAAATATATATGATTTTATTATGTATTATTCCTCAATAAAGCTAGAAAAAAACTGTAAGTCATGTGGAAACTAATTTATAAAGGCTAAGTTTTGTTTCTTGCACTGCTATTAGAAATTGCTTACCATGTTTGAAATATTTCTAAACCAGACTAGATTACACTGAGTAAGAAACCTTGTATTATTTTTTTTACCTACATAGTTATATTTATGTAAAAGAAAAATATCATATATCAGATACACGTGCCTGTGAGTAAATAAGTTCCATATATATTCATCTTATTTGGCAGTTTCCATTTTGTCTTTATTATAGTTTTAAGGTCAAGAATGATCTCCTGGGCTTCCCTGGTGGCGCAGTGGTTGAGAGTCCGCCTGCTGATGCAGGGGACATGGGTTCGTGCCCCGGTCCGGGAAGATCCCACATGCCGCGGAGCGGCTAGGCCCATGAGCCATGGCCGCTGAGCCTGCGCGTCCGGAGCCTATGCTCCGCAACGGGACAGGCCACAACAGTGAGAGGCCCGCGTATCGCAAAAAAAAAAAAAAAAAAAAGAGCCTGTGGTCACAGCAGGGAATCACTGAGTTAGTGTTACGTAGAGTTGGAATAATTGTATTATGGGTAACAACAAGGTCAAAATTGAAATTGTGGAAGTGGATTGCTGAATGAGTCAAAAAGGTCACTGAACATAAAATAATCGTAAAGCTAAGAATTTGGTTGTTTTCAGGTTTGTGTGGGTGTTTACACCCAATGGCAATGAAATCTAGGGGTGGAAATAACAATTGTGAATCAGGTGTCAAAGGGTTCAAGGAAAAATGGAAGTGATAGTGAAAGAGAAACAGAATATCTGAAGAGGAAAAAAATGCCCTCAAAGGAGAAAATACCAACCTCCACCTCTGGATCCTGAGATCAGAGGGAAGTAGAGAATAAACGATGGTTCAAGAGAGTTTGGGGATAAAAAGAATTCTATGTCCCCAGAGAGATATCTGGTCTATGATGTTACGTTAAAGCTCTGTTGTGTCAGGTCTTATTACATTGCTAACACCACTTTAATATTCCTTGATTCAGACATTTCCTTCTGGAAGCACTTAAAGAGGCTGACATAGGTGGAGAAAAAAGCTCACTTTCAAAAGCAAAAAAAAAAAAAAAAAAATACAGAGAATTCTGCAGTTGTGTTGCTCTGTGGTAGAGGACTTCCATGAGAGAGAAGGCTGAAGACTGCGACAGTAATAATGAAGTAGAACTCACTGTGGCGAAAAATAACATGTTAGAGAACTCTTGGGGTCATGGGGTGGTTTCTTGTATCTCTTAAACAAAGATGACAGGCATGGGACCAATGGATTTTTGTCTCAATCATGTTTTTGACTTGGATGGATATAGTACCTCTGGATAAAACATGCTTCAATCTGCCGGGTGAATGCTGGCACGGATGAAGTTCTGCAATCTGCTTGGTCTGGATAATAATAGCTCTCCCAGAACATGTAAACATGCACTCCCCTATGCTGTTCAGCCTAAACATATATGGAGATATATATATATATAGCCATATACATATCCATATATATGTACATATATATATATATCCATGATATATGTACATATCAGAACCTATAATTGCAAATATATAGTATATAAAATGATGTTAAAATTAGACTAATTTTGTCTTGGTTTCAGTTGAGGATCCAGAGGCCTAAAATCATAGAACATTATGATAAGTATCCCAGTATCTTAAAGTGGTGATTGAAAACATATGAAGGATACCCTAAGATTTTTAAGATTTTAGAACATCCTAAGAGATGTAAAATCTGGATCAATCAGCAATAATCCATTGCAAATTTTTAGGTGTCTTGGTTTCAGCAGAGACTTCAAAGGGGAAGAATAATATAACCTTTCAAAGTATCTCTACATAATGAAGACATGGGATCACACATATATGACACATCCGAAGGTCTTAAAACTGGATCAGAAGCAATAATTAATCACTCACTTTGAGGTGCCCTGATTCTGCTAAGTCCCAAGAGACTAAAAATAATATCATATTGAGTCACATGTCCCCATGTACTAAAGAGGTTCTGAACCACATATGCAGGACATGCTAGCAGATTTTAAAACTGAATCAGCCAGTAATAATCTATCACTAACTTCAAAGAGATGGAGTAAAGATTTATTTGAAGATGGAGTAAAGATTTATTTTATGTGCTGTGTGTTGACACTACCTAACATCTCCCGAGGGCAGAGATGCTCTTCAAAGATGTGACACTTGTGTTTTGGGCTTAAAGTGGCAGGGAATGAGAGTTGCCCTGAAGCAAGCTTCAGTGACATCTAGGTCAGGGCAAAGATGCTAAATGTTATCTACAAAAGAGAGCCTGCCAGGGGTTGTATTTCAAAACACTTCTTTCCAGAATTGACTGCAAGAGTAAAAAGGCTCCATCCCAGAGAATAGCTGTGAAAGGACAGTCAAAATACCAGGGGCATGAGGATTCATGAGGCATGTGTCAGAGAGTGCTGTGAGCAATGACCCCGGTAGGATAATAGTTCACACACACACACACACACACACACACACACACACACACACACACGGTGCATTTTTTAAAAAATATTAGTTTAAATTAGGCTGGATGGGAAAATGTCATCTGCACTGGAGTCTGCTTGGAAAAAGGAGTACAGGAAACATTGCACCTCCCTCCCTTTTTCTGAATATTAAAATTTAAGTTTAAAATTTCAATGTTTAATGATCCCCCAGAAAGTCTGACAAAAGATCAACCTCCTTTCAAGCTGAAAAAAATTGGAGGGTTCTCTGAACAAATAAATTTGTCTACAATGTACATTCTTTTGGAGATGCACTGATTTTTTGTAGAATCCACATTCAATTCATTATCCTTCCTAATGTGGAATCTTTAGGGAGTTTTCATTTTTTTCTTGATTACACATTGTATTTTTAAAAAACTTACATTAAATTGCTTAGGTTAGATTTCTAGATGTGGAATGGGTAGAATGGCTTTAACTCCTATTTGCAAGTTGACTTCCAGAAATATTAAGTTTCCATTTCTAGCAACCTATCCACGCCCATTTCAGCTAAGTAGCATTGTTGTGTATTGCCATATTTTAGAAATTTATCAGTTTGAAAGATATAAAGATATCCTTTCTTCCACCCTTATATCATTTTTTAAAGATTAGAAACCAAATATATTATCATAACATTTTCAGACATTTGCGTATGCTATTCTGTATTATTATTTTCTCAGTGTTCAATTTTTTAAATATTTTATTATTTATTTAAAAGCCTTCTATATCTAAAATATGTGAAATCATTGCTTATTGTACTTATTTTTTTACAACTCATTTTGTCTTTTAACTTTTTCATGTATATTTATGCAAAATGTTTAATTTTCATACTGTCAACAATATTGATTGTTTCCTTTAATACTGGAAATATTACATATTCAGTGATAATGTAATATTTCATCATCTTAAAGAAAAATAAATATTGAAATAAAACAGACATTCAATACAACATGAAATACCTACTTAGAAAAATGTAAGAAGAAGTGAATCTACAAAATAAATTTTCATCTCCTAGATCCAAATGGAAAGGATGCAGATTTAAAACATGTAGTAAACTGTTTTGAGTAGTGAGGTTAGAAAGAATCTGAAAGTGTACTGGTTGTGAAGTAAGACACTTAGGCAGTACTACCTTGTGATCCAAATGAAAGAGCCTGGATTCTTGGGCCAGGTCCTTAGAGATTCCAGCCATGACCCATCTGTCTTAGCAGCCATTGCACTGAGGTGATGCACCCACACAGGGCTTGGCCTCCTCTTCCAAACCATAACTTGGACCTTGGAATCCCCCACTCAATGGGTCAAGACTTCTCCTTGCCCTCTATCTTCTCCCCTTAGAGCATCTTTGGTGTTCACACTCCTGGGCCTAAGAAATCATGAGAGATGGAGGAACAGGAAGATGTAGGTCTTTCACAGGCTGTGGATCATGTCTGGTTATATGGATTTTATTTTCCAAATACATGATTGGGAGGCTACAGAGGAGGAGGGAGACAAGTGTGAAAAAGAATGCACATACTGTGAACTGGAAACCCTCCTGTGTACTTTTTATCAGGACAAAAGTGGACCTGCACTTATATTAGAACTTTTCTATGCCATTAGCTGGATTCTGAATAGAAAAGTCTCTTATATCTCTGGATCTTAGTTTCCTCAACTGAACAATGAAGGTTTAATCTCTAGTTTAATCTCTAGTAATGTTCCTTGGTTGGCTTTATCCCTCTCAGTGAATTAAGATTCTTTGGAAAAAAATAAAGAAAATAAGAATTTAACAAAGTGTACACATAATAATTGACTTTTCTACCTTAAAGGGATTTATATACTTTAATAAAGTGGTGAGAAGACTTTTATACTAATTAATTTCTCCTGTTGGGCAGAAAATTGATTTCTATAAACTCACAGAAATGAAACATGTACATGAATATGTGTATATCAGCAAGGACAGCCACTAAATTTCAGTTTTTGTGGTTGCATGTGTAGTTTCTGAATATGGTATTTCTTACAACAGGAATTATCTCTGATTTATCCAGGTTCCTTTATCAATTCATATCATACTCTGTTGTCTGCTTTCTACAAATTCCCCTTTCTTGTACAGGATGATTCCTATGTCGATAAAAAAAGTAATGCAAGAGGCTTCAAATAAAAGTCTTAAGAACTGCAGCTTGGGAGTCACAGGTTCTGGAACCCGAAAGAGTATTCTTTCAGAAATCAGAAAGCCAGATTCCATCCAGGCTGAGACAGGCCTGTGTCACACTTCCTTAATGGCCTCCCAGTGCCATTTTAGAGCTCTCTTAGCAACACCAACTCCATTTTGATTTTTCTTTCACATCCAAGTTTATCAAAACTTCATTCTTATTTTCCATGAATATGGAGGTTGAGTTTCACTGTTGCTTAAGATAATTAGGCTATCCTTGCAAAATGGTGATAATTATTGTACTCTTTTGTTGAATTGGATCTGTTTCTTTGTGCTTTTGCACTGGGCCCTTGGAAGCGTTTCTGTAACAGAAGAGTAACCAAAAGATCAAAAAGATATGTGTTTTGCATTACTACCTCTAGCATTAATTATCTATGTGACTCTGGGTAAATTACTTCAACTATTTGAGTCTCAGTTTTATCGTCACTAAGAAAAAGAAAAAAAATTCTACCTCTGATAATGTAAAGTCCCTGGAACAGGATAACTTCTAAAGATGTATTAGCTTATTCTATTGTTGTTCTAAATGTGCTACTTCAATTCATCTTATGGGTATTTGGTGTTATACATTTGCTGAAATGCCTTGGTATCAGAGAAGAATTGCTAAAATCTGTTTGCAACTCCTAGTTCCACCGCTGAGGCGGCTTTAGGCTACTTTTGCAGGGCAGAGCAAGTGGATCTGAACTTCCACAGCAAAAATTGCTTCTTTTAGAAAAGACATATTTGAAGCTAGACAACAAAAAGTTTGCTGCTTTCCCACTAATGAAAATCAAGGACTGTCCAATACACACAGAGTAAGATAAACAATTACTGACAGAAGCTGCTTAGTTGCTTACAGGTTTAAGTGACAAGAATTGAGAATTTTTCAGTGAAGAAAGCACATGAAGTATCTAACAAACATTGCTTTTTCATCAAATTATAAAGATAATACATTAACTGTTAACATTTTTTTCTTTGTATTTCAATATGCATTTTTTACTAATTACAGTTGATCCTCACTATTCACAGATTTTGTATTTGCCAATTCACCTACTCACTAACACGTTTTTCTAACCCCAAAATCAATACCTGCAGTGCTATCCCGGTCACCTGCAGACTTACAGAGAGTGGAGAAAATTTGAACAGCCAGATGTCCTCCTTCCCAGATGAGACTGAACAAGGTAACTCTGCTTTCTTGTTTCATTGTTCGTGCTGAAAACAAGAGGTTTATTGTGGTCTATGTAGTGCCATGTTTTTTTGTGTTTTTGTGGTTTTGTGGTGATTTTACTGTTTAAAATGGCCCTCAAGTATACTGCTAAAGTGGTATCTAGAATTCCTAGTGCAAGAAGTTTGTGACATGCCTTTCAGAGAAAATAGGTTTGTTTGAATGTTTTCTTCAGGCATGAGTTATATAAGCCTATCTATGAGTTCAGTGTTAATGAATCAACAATATGTGGAAACCCAAATAAACATATTAATAGGTTGTTGAAAGTGCAACTGGAGGCTTCTAGGAACCTAGACCTGTTTTTTTCCCTAGGAACAGTGGTTCTGCCTTTGCTAATTCAGGATTTGTGGCGACTTGAGAGAATATAGCTACAGCAGGTAATGAGAATCGACTGTACTTAGTAATAAAACACTATCAAGTGTGCTCAGCTAAAAAGCTCTATGTTCTAAACTCTCTCGAAGCTAGCTGGGTTATATTATAAATTCTACTAATATAATTTAAGTGAAACATTGCACTACAATTCCAAGAAGCATTTCCTAAAGGGAGGGGACAATATTTCCTATATATCTCATGCATATAACCTGGAATACAAACTTAAAGGTAGAGGTCCAGCAGGCATGTTGGATGATAGGGTGACTTGGAAAGGAAGCAGTGTGCTGAGGCATTTAGAAGGGTAGCTAGAAACTAAGGCCTACTGACATCTACAGAGCGCCTTCCATCCCAGCCATGAAATGCCTATCAGCTCAAACATTATACATATCAGAGAAATAATCTTCTGTTTTGTTTAATGCACTTTAAAGAATCAGCTTTCATGTAGTGATTTTTAGTTGTAACTTCTGACATAGTATACAGATCAGTCTGTCAATTAAATGATGTTGTCTGTACTTGGTCCTACTCTTCCTGCTCTCATTCTTGTCATACATCACTTGGGCCATGGCCTTGCTCCAGTACCTCTTTTTTTGTTTGTTTGTTTGTTTGTTTTTTGGTATGCGGGCCTCTCACTGTTGTGGCCTCTCCCGTTGCGGAGCACAGGCTCCGGACACGCAGGCTCAGCGGCCATGGCTCACTGGCCCAGCCGCTCCGCGGCATGTGGGATCTTCCTGGACCGGGGCACAAACCCGTGTCCCCTGCATCGGCAGGCAGACTCTCAACCACTGTGCCACCAGGGAAGCCCTCCAGTACCTCTTAAAGTCGCTACTCAAAATGCCCCACATTGTTCTGTATCTTTTAAAAAAATTGTTAGTTCCAGTCTCTATCATGTTTATATATTAGACTCTTCTCTAATTGCCTGAATCAGTATATAATGCTGCCCTTTTTCTTCAACTATTTTATGTGTATTAGTTATGTCTACATAATTAGGTTGTAAAAATTGTAGGTGGGAGTACATCTTAAGCTTTCCTTGTACTCCATGATAATGATAATAAGTTTGTAGGTGCTGATTAAACACCAGTTACTGTTTAAATTATTAGAGAAAATTAATAATTATATATGTGTTCCTTAGATATTCAAATTATACCTAACACTTTCAAACTGCCACATCCTGTGCCATACATATACTATATAATATTTAATCATATATAATATGTATTTATATAATATATAATATAATGTAATTTATATATACTACATAATATTTGAATTTCTGTTTCTGTTTACATACAGTGATTAACAAAGTTGTAAAAATTGAAGCTGAATAGTTTACATGCATAATTGATAATACTTCAATGAAATTAATATCATACCATATGTTATTTTAAATGCATATTTTATGTTTATGTATATATGTGTGTATAGGATATATAATATCATAGTCTTACTTTTTTGTAATTTTAAGTATGTATGTCACAAAATTTTAGTAAGAATACTTTCCAAGTCTCCATTAATATTGAGTCTACAAACCATATAACCTTTAACTACTCATGTCAAGATCAATCAGGTATGATGATATAAAATATGTATTGTTCAGCTCTATTTAGTAGCTAGAATAATTAACAAATCAACCTGTGTCTTCATTCTTCTTCCTATATTCTTTTGTTCTGTTTTTGTTAGGTCACAGCATGGTACTTCCTGTCTTTATATTCAGGTGGGATTTTCCTGCTGTGAAATGGTGTCATGACTTATGCACAGCCTTCTTATAAAGTTATGATTTTGTAGTTATAAAAACATGAAAGCATTTTTCATCAGTTTAGATTTTACTTCTCTCATCTGATTTCATTTCAGAACAAATAGCTACTAAAGTGGGAAAAGCAGTGATTCAAATAAACTTAATTCACAATTATTCTGTACATTTTTTTCTCAGTGGAATCCAGGCCTTAATTATATTTATCATATGCACCAGCTATATAATTTTGTTTTTCATAGTCACTCTGTATCCTTAATGTAAAATTTCAACTAGAGTACCCTTTTATAAGAAAATCACTTGCTATTGGCAGGCTTGTTCAGGAGACTAAGATTTCTTTTTTTTTTTTTTCTTTCATCATTGTATAGCAAGTTACATTATCTGCTCCCCATAAATGCTTGCCATACGTAAGAAACATATGGCAGAGTTTTATAATTATGTCAAGGATGGGCAATGTAAGTTTTCTTAGAAGGACAATTCTGTTCTGGGCTAGCTAAGATATTACACACAGATTCTTATGTAATTCTTTCTTATCAGGAAACAATAATACTATTTATAAGTGCCAGTGGCATTTGTTATATTAAATTAATTACCCTAATTAAAATCCTTCCTAAAGAAATAAATACATTATAGATATCTATAAGTATTTTGCTTTAATAAATGATAATGTTATAGTTTTGAAGAGTTTTCTTTTAAATTTTATACCAGTTGGGATGAAAAATAGATATTTTCTACCTTGACTGAAGCAATTATTTTCACAACATAACTGTTTAAGACCACAATAATATTCCCCATCAAAAGAACTATGCCCCAGTCCATGCATAAATGTCTGCATTGGTAATATAATTTTATTTTTTAATAAACGGATCTATATATATGGAGATCTCATTTCTCTCCCAAATAATTTAGCTGTTCTTTCACATTACAGAAATGGAGATTGTGGAGATTATGGAGGAAAAGAAAGAAACCATGGCCATGCGGCAGTACTACATGTCTTCATTCTATAAGAAGGTTGTGCATTTTTTGTTGTCGCTATAAACATGGAATAATTTTAAAAATTATTGAAAGAAATGGTTGGTCATATAAAATTAATCTTCAAAGTTAGTTTTTATTTTAACCACATGATTTTTCTCATGTTGAATGATTCAGGAATTTTAAGGAAGTAGACGGAATTATATATGTGTGTGTATATATATATTTTGAAGCCATGATTGATTGAATCTGTGGATGTGGAAACACAGATACAGAGGGTCTACTGTGAAATTATATGTGGATTTTCAACTGCAGGGGGTCATAGCCCCTAGTGCCCATTTTGTTCAAGGGTCAACTGTATATATAGATATCAATATATATGTATATGTACATATATATAGATATATACGCATGAAGCATTTTTCATCAGTGCAAGTGCTGGTTGACTGACTTGCACAAGTTGTGATTAGAAATAAGTAAGAGCTCCATGATGTTTTCTTTATTTTGGGTCCAAAGAAGAGAATAATAGACTATTGCTTCTGGGTTGTAATCAATAAAGTTTGGAGAAAAAGAATGCATCAAGTAAGCACTGCTTTGGGTTCTTCCTCTGCTATTGCAATTGTGCCTGCACCTTCACTGCCCCACATCCCAGGTGGAGAATGCCTCTCATCCTACCCCACAAACAAGTATAGTAATCCCTCTGGATTCTACTCACTTTTGACTGTCAAAAGAACTTCCTTCTTTGTAGATTTGTTTTCTTCTCAATTCCTAAAATTGGTCTTTCATACTGGGTCCTTTCTCAGTATTTATATTTCTCCAATATTAAAACCAAATATCAACAGACAGGTTACCAAACTAACTTTCTTTTAGCTCTATTCTCAGTCTCCATCTTTTCCTATATACTGATGCACATGCCATTCAAACTCAAAACTATGTTCATCGGGAGGAGGGGGGAAGATGGCGGAAGAGTAAGATGCAGAGATCACCTTCCTCCCCACAGATACACCAGAAATACATCTACACGTGGAACAACTCCTACAGAACACCTACTGAAGGCTGGCAGAAGACCTCAGACCTCCTAAAAGGCCAGAAACTCCCCACATACCTGGGTAGGGCAAAAGAAAAAACAGAGACAAAAGAATAGGGACGGCACCTGCACCCGTGGGAGGGAGCTGTGAAGGAGGAAAAGTTTCCACACACTAGGAAGCCCCTTTGCGGGCGGAGACTTTGGGAGGCAGAGGGGGGAGCTTCGGAGCCGCGGAGGAGTGCACAGCAACAGGGGTGCGGAGGGCAAAGCGGGGAGATTACCGCACAGAGGATCGGTGCCGACCGGCACTCACCAGCCCGAGAGGCTTGTCTGCTCACCCGCCGGGGCGGGCGGGGCTGCGAGCTGGGGCTCGGGTTTCGGTCAGAGCGCAGGGAGAGGACTGGGATTGGCGGCTTGAACATAGCCTGAAGGGGTTAGTGCACCACGGCTAGCCGGGAGGGAGTCCGGGAGAAAGTCTGCACCTGCCGAAGAGGCAAGAGACTTTTGCTTCCCTCTTTGTTTCCTGGTGCACAAGGAGAGGGTTTTAAGAGCGCTGCTTAAAGGAACTCCAGAGACAGGCGCGAGCCGCGGCTAAAAGCGTGGACCCCAGAGACAGGCGCGAGCCGCGGCTAAAAGCACGGACCCCAGGGACGGGCCGGAGATGCTAAGGCTGCTGCTGCTGCCACCAAGGGGCCTGTGTGCGAGCACAGGTCACTATCCACACCCCTCTTCCGCGGAGCCTGTGCAGCCTGCCACTGCCAGGTTCCCGGGATCCAGGGACAACTTCCCCGGCAGAACGCAAGGCGGGCCTCAGGCTGGTGCAACGTCACGCTGGCCTCTGCCGCCGCAGGCCCGCCCCGCAAGCGGTGCCCCTCCCTCCCCCACCCCCGGCCTGAGTGAGCCAGAGCCCTGAATCAGCGGCTCCTTTAACCCTGTCCTGTCTGAGCGAAGAACAGACACCCTCCGGCGACCTACACGCAGAGGCAGGGCCAAATCTAAAGCTGAGCCCCTGGAGCTGTGCGAACAAAGAAGAGAAAGGGAAAGCTCTCCCAGCAGCCTCAGGAGCAGCGGATTAAAGCTCCACAATCAACTTGATGTACCCTGCTTCTGTGGAATACATGAGTAGACAACGAGTCATCCCAAATTGAGCAGGTGGGCTTCGAGAGCAAGATCTATGATTTTTTTCCCCTTTTCCTCTTTTTGTGAATGTGTATGTGTATGCTTCTGTGTGAGATCTTGTCTATATAGTTTTGCTTCCACCATTTGTCCTAGGGTTCTATCCATCCATGGTTTTTATTTTTTATTTTTTTTCTTAATAATTAATTTTAATTTTAATAACTTTATTATACTTTACCTTCGCTCTTTCTTTCTTTCTTTCTTTCTTTCCTTCCTTCCTTCCCTCCTTTAGACAACGAATCATCCCAAATTAAGGAGGTGGTCTCAGAGAGCAAGATTTATGATTTTTTTCCCCTTTACCTCTTTTTGTGAGGGTGTATGTGTATACTTCTGTGTAAGATTTTGTCTGTATAGCTTTGCTTCCAACATTTGTCCTAAGGTTCTATCCGTCCCTTTTTTTTTCTAAATAATAATTTTTAATTCAATAACTTTATTATACTTTATTTTATTTTACTGTATCTTCTTTCCTTCTGTCTTTTTTCCTTCCTTCCCTCCTTCCTTCCTTCCTCCCTCCCTCCCTCCTTTCCTTCTTGCCTTCTTTCTTTCTTTCTTTCTTCCTTCCTCCCTTCTTTCCTTCCTCCCTTTCTTTCTTTCTTTCTTCATACTTCTACTAATTCTCTCTACTTTTTCTCCCTTTTATTCTGAGCCGTGTGAGTGAAAGGCTCTTGGTGCTCCAGCCAGAAGTCAGGGCTCTGCCTCTGAGGTGGGGGAGCCAACTTCAGCACACTGGTCCACAAGAGACCTCCAAGCTCCACATAATATCAAACGGCGAAAATCTCCCAGAGACCTCCATCTTAACACCAGCACCCAGCTTCACTCAACGATGAGCAAGCTACAGTGCTGGACAACCTGTGCCAAACAACTAGCAAAACAGGAACACAGCCCCACCCATTAGCAGAGAGGCTGCCTAAAATCTTAAGGCCACAGACACCCCAAAACACACCACCAGACGTGAACCTGCCCACTAGAGAGACAAGATCCAGCCTCATCCACCACAACACAGGCACTAGTCCCCTCCACCGGGAACCCTACACAACCTACTGAACCAACCTTACCCACTGGAGACAGACATCAAAAACAGCAGTAACTATGAACCTGCAGCCTACAAAAAGGAGACCCCAAACACAGTAAGATAAGCAAAATGAGAAGACAGAAAAACACACAGCAGATAAAGGAGCAAGATAAAAATGCACCAGACCTAACAAATGAAGAGGAAATAGGCAGTCTACCTGAAAAAGAATTCAGAATGATAGTAAGGATGATCCAAAATCTTGGAAATAGAATGGACAAAATGCAAGAAACAGTTAACAAGGACCTAGAAGAAATAAAGATGAAACAAGCAATGATGAACAACACAATAAATGAAATTAAAAGTACCCTAGATGGGATCAATAGCAGAATAACTGAGGCAGAAGAACGGATAAGTGACCTGGAAGATAAAATAGTGGAAATAACTACTGCAGAGCAGAATAAAGAAAAAAGAATGAAAAGAACTGAGGACAGTCTCAGAGACCTCTGGGACAACATTAAATGCACCAACATTCGAATTATAGGGGTTCCAGAAGAAGAAGAGAAAAAGAAAAGGACTGAGAAAATATTTGAAGAGATTATAGTTGAAAACATCCCTAATATGGGACAGGAAATAGTTAATCAAGTCCAGGATGCACAGAGAGTCCCATACAGGATAAATCCAAGGAGAAATACGCCAAGACACATATTAATCAAACTGTCAAAAATTAAATACAAAGAAAGCATATTAAAATCAGCAAGGGAAAAACAACAAATAACACACAAGGGAATCCCCATAAGGTTAACAGCTGATCTCGCAACAGAAACCCTACAAGTCAGAAGGGAGTGGCAGGACATCCTGAAAGTGATGAAGGGGAAAAAGCTGCAACCAAGACTACTCTACCCAGCAAGGATCTCATTCAGATTTGATGGAGAAATTAAAACCTTTACAGACAAGCAAAAGCTAAGAGAGTTCAGCACCACTAAACCAGCTTTACAACAAATGCTAAAGGAACTTCTCTAGACAAAAAACACAAGAGAAGGGAAAGACCTATAATAACAAACTCAAAACAATTTAGAAAATCGGAATAGGAACATACATATCGATAATTACCTTAAATGTAAATGGACTAAATGCTCCCACCAAAAGACACAGATTGGCTGAATGGATACAAAAACAAGACCCTTATATATGCTGTCTACAAGAGACCCACTTCAGACCTAGAGACACATACAGACTGAAAGTAAGGGGATGGAAAAAGATATTCCATGCAAATGGAAACCAAAAGAAAGCTGGAGTAGCAATTCTCATATCAGACAAAATATACTTTAAAATAAGGACTATTAGAAGAGACAAAGAAGGACACTACATAATGATCAAGGGATCAATCCAAGAAGAAGGTATAACAATTGTAAATATTTATGTGCCCAACATAGGAGCACCTCAATACATAAGGCAAATACTAACAGCCATAAAAGGGGAAATTGACAGTAACACTTTCATAGTAGGGGACTTTAACACCCCATTTTCACCCATGGACAGATCATCAAAAATGAAAATAAATAAGGAAACAGAAGCTTTAAATGATACATTAAACAAGATGGACTTAATTGATATTTATAGGACACTCCATCCAAAAACAACAGAATACGCATTTTTCTCAAGTACTCATGGAACATTCTCCAGGATAGATCATATCTTGGGTCACAAATCAAGCCTGGGGAAATTTAAGAAAATTGAAATTGTATCAAGTATCTTTTCCGACTACAACGCCATGAGACTAGATATCAACTACAGGAAAAGATCTGTAAAAAATACAAACACATGGAGGCTAAACAATACACTACTTAATAATGGAGTGATCACTGAAGAAATTAAAGAGGAAATAAAAAAATACCTAGAAACAAATGACAATGGAGACACAACGACCCAAAACCTATGGGATGCAGCAAAAGCCGTTCTAAGGGAGAAGTTTATAGCAATACAAGCCCACCTTAAGAAGCAGGAAACATCTCAAATAAACAACCTAAACTTGCACCTCAAGCAATTAGAGAAAGAAGAACAAAAAAAAACCCAAAGCTAGCAGAAGGAAAGAAATCATAAAAATCTGATCAGAAATAAATGAAAAAGAAATGAAGGAAACAATAGCAAAGATCAATAAAACTAAAAGCTGGTTCTTTGAGAAGATAAACAAAATAGGTAAACCACTAGTCAGACTCATCAAGAAAAAAAGGGAGAAGACTCAAATCAATAGAATTAGAAATGAAAAAGGAGAAGTAAAAACTGACACTGCAGAAATAAAAAAGATCATGAGTGATTACTACAAGCAACTCTATGCCAATAAAATGGACAATCTGGAAGAAATGGGCAAATTCTTAGAAATGCACAACCTGCCAAGACTGAATCAGGAAGAAATAGAAAATATGAACAGACCAATCACAAGCACTGAAATTGAAACTGTGATTAAAAATCTTCCAACAAAGAAAAGCCCAGGACCAGATGGCTTCACAGGCGAATTCTATCAAATATTTAGAGTAGAGCTAACACCTATCCTTCTCAAACTCTTCCAAAATATAGCAGAGGGAGGAACACTCCCAAATTCCTTCTACGAGGCCACCATCACCTTGATTCCAAAATCGGACAAGGATGTCACAAAGAAAGAAAATTACAGGCCAATATCACTGATGAACATAGATGCAAAAATCCTCAACAAAATACTGGCAAACAGAATCCAACAGCACATTGAAAGGATCATACACCATGATCAAGTGGGGTTTGTTCCAGGAATGCAAGGATTCTTCAATATACACAAATCTATCAATGTGATACACCATATTAACAAATTGAAGGAGAAAAAACATATGATCATCTCAATAGACGCAGAGAAAGCTTTTGACAAAATTCAACACCATTTATGATAAAAACTCTGCAGAAAGTAGGCATAGAGGGAACTTTCCTCAACATAATAAAGGCCATATATGACAAACCGACAGCCAACATCATCCTCAATGGTGAAAAACTGAAAGCATTTCCACTAAGATCAGGAACAAGACAAGGTTGCCCACTCTCACCACTCCTATTCAACATAGTCTTGGAAGTTTTAGCCACAGCAATCAGAGAAGAAAAGGAAATAAAAGGAATCCAAATTGGAAAAGAAGAAGTAAAGCTGTCACTGTTTGCAGATGACATGATATTATACATAGAAAATCCTAAAGATGCTACCAGAAAACTACTAGAGCTAATCAATGAATTTGGTAAAAATTAATGCACAGAAATCTCTGGCATTCCTATATACTAATGATGAAAATTCTGAAAGTGAAATCAAGAAAACACTCCCATTTACCATTGCAACAAAACGAATAAAATATCTAGGAATAAACCTACCTAAGGAGACAAAAGACCTGTATGCAGAAAATTATAAGACACTGATGAAAGAAATTAAAGATGATACAAATAGATGGAAAGATACACCATGTTCTTGGATTGGAAGAATCAACATTGTAAAAATGACTCTACTACCCAAAGCAATCTATAGATTCAATGCAATCCCTATCCAACTAACACTGGCATTTTTCACAGAACTAGAACAAAAGATTTCGCAATTTGTATGGAAACACAAAAGACTCCGAATAGCCAAAGCAATCTTGAGAACGAAAAAAGGAGCTGGAGGAATCAGGCTCCCTGACTTCAGACTATACTACAAAGCTATAGTAATCAAGACAGTATGCTACTGGCACAAAAACAGAAAGATAGATCAATGGAACAGGATAGAAAGCCCAGAGATAAACCCATGCACATATGGACACCTTATCTTTGATAAAGGTGGCAGGAATGTACAGTGGAGAGAGGACAGCCTCTTCAATACATGGTGCTGGGATAACTGGACAGATACATGTAAAAGTATGAGTTTAGATCACTCCCTAATACCATACACAAAAATAAGCTCAAAATGGAATAAAGACCTAAATATAAGGCCAGAAACTATCAAACTCTTAGAGGAAAACATAGGCAGAACACTCTATGACATAAATCACAGCAAGATCCTTTCTGACCCACCTCCTAGAGTAATGGAAATAAAAACAAAAATAAACAAATGGGACCTAATGAAACTTCAAAACTTTTGCACAGCAAAGGAAACCATAAACAAGACCAAAAGACAACCCTCAAAATGGGAGAAAATATTTGCAAATGAAACAACTGACAAAGGATTAATCTCCAAAATTTACAAGCAGCTCATGCAGCTCAATAACAAAATAACAAAGAACCCAATCCAAAAATGGGCAGAGACCTAAATAGACATTTCTCCAAAGAAGATATACAGATTGGCAACAAACACATGAAAGAATGCTCAACGTCATTAATCATTAGAGAAATGCAAATCAAAACTACAATGAGATATCATCTCACACCAGTCAGAATGGTCATCATCAAAAAATCTAGAAACAATAAATGCTGGAGAGGGTGTGGAGAAAAGGGAACACTCTTGTACTGCTGGTGGGAATGTGAATTTGTTCAGCCACTTGGAGGTTCCTTAAAAAACTACAAATAGAACTACCATATGACCCAGCAATCCCACTACTGGGCATATACCCTGAGAAAACCAAAATTCAAAAAGAGTCATGTACCAAAATGTTCATTGCAGCTCTATTTACAATAGCCAGGACATGGAAACAACCTAAGTGCCCATCATCGGATGAATGGATAAAGAAGATGTGGCACATATATACAATGGAATATTACTCAGCCATAAAAAGAAACGAAATTGAGCTATTTGTAATGAGGTGGATGGACCTAGAGTCTGTCATACAGAGTGAAGTAAGTCAGAAAGAAAAAGACAAATACCATATGCTAACACATATATATGGAATTTAAGAAGAAAAAAAAATGTCATGAAGAACCTAGGGGTAAGACAGGAATAAAGACACAGACCTACTGGAGAATGGACTTGAGGATATGGGGAGGGGGAAGGGTGAGCTGTGACAGGGCGAGAGAGAGTCATGGACATATACACACTAACAAACGTAAGGTAGATAGCTAAGGGAAGCAGCCGCATGGCACAGGGATATCGTCTCGGTGCTTTGTGACCGCCTGGAGGGATAGGGAGGGTGGGAGGGAGGGAGATGCAAGAGGGAAGAGATATGGGAGCATATGTATATGTATAACTGATTCACTTTGTTATAAAGCAGAAACTAACACACCTTTGTAAAGCAATTATACCCCAATAAAGATGTTAAAAAAAAATTACTACGTTCATCAAAATTTTCAAAAAGTAACCTCTCCTCTTATTTTGCATATGTTGATTAATTCTAATACCATTCACCTAATCATCCAAGCCAGAGTTAAGGGTTTTCCTACTTATCCTCATTAATCATTTTCCATAGCCAAATCCCATGATTGTTTGTTTTTAATATAAACTAATCCCACAAATATCTTGCATGGTTTCTTGTTTTCACTACCCTGAAAGTTTATTTTTTTTAAATTACTTACTTTCCTATATGAAATCTGAAACTATAGAGAAACACTGAAATATATCCTCTGAGAATGGAAAAGATAACTGATGCAGGGGAAAAGAATTTGAATTTTTAATGAATATTCGTCCAACTTGAATCTAAAAGCCAGAAACAAGTAGCAGTAGAACTTTTTCCCCATAAATATCTTAGTAGCTCCATTAAAAAAAAAAAAATACCAAAGGAGATGCATTCAGTTCTGCTATAATGTGATATGTGAATTCTTAAAAATCAGTTTGCTATGCAAAATCACACAATAAAAAACACAGGGCTTATGGATAAAATGAAGTTAAAGGCACAACACTCCAAAACTTTAACAGTGACATATTAAAAAACAAAACCAAACACCTGATAAAGGCAGTAGCATAGGTTTGCATGTATCATATGGTAAATAAATACATAAATGCTACAATAAATATGCCACCTTACCTTGGAAAAGACCTGGAGTGGTGTTTTGCCTGTAGAAGTGGGTATTGAAATGATTGCAGTTTATGATTTATTGTGAAATCACAGATGGAGGGTTATATGAAATCGAATGAAAGTTAAAAGCCAGACACGGAAGGGTGTGTAGCATAACACATGTGGTGAACTGAGGTATTAGGTAGATGTTTGAGGTTTGAGTGTAGATGTGTTTTGTATATTCCTACATGGCTTGGTCCAGCTGGGTGAAGTTTTCTCTGTTCACCTAGTGTTTGGTTTTTTCCAGACAAAATTGTGCATAGCTATTTTAGATAGAAGAATCTCTCAAAATTGATAACATCTTTAAGATTCTTAGAAGTTAAAAGAAATGAGGAAAAATAAATATTGGTAAAGCAACAGATGTGATCCTCAGAAGGTGGTAGTTTTTTTTTTTTTTTTAGTAGAAGGAAAATTGAAGGTGACAGTAATGCCATCTCCCATGCTGCATATGGGTTATTTTATAATTTGCACTTGAGCAAGCTGTAATGGGAGCTGTGATTTCAGGAGAAAGCTATGTTATACTTCAGGTAAGAAGATGAAAACATTTTATTAAAAGTGAAAGGATAAGGACTCTGGTTTCTGATTTTGCATATAAGGAGCTTGGTGGTTACCACTCTATTGTAACAACGAGTAAATAAGTAGAATAGACTGAAAAAGTAGTCTGAAAAGACTAAGAAATCAACAACTCTTCTTGGATCTATAAGAGAAGGGAGGACACAGGGCAAATCACTACCCTCAGGATAGGGGGGTAGACAGACAGGCAACTAGAAGTAGATGTGGTTTACCAGAGCAAGGACTTTTATGCACAGGCTGATGTGGAAGCCAGTGCTGGCCTAGAAAACCTGAACGGTAATTGGTGGATTGCTAGAGGTTCAGTTTCGACAACTGTGAGAGTTAAAAACTCCAGGGTAATCCAGTCTTGGAAGTTGGTGGGGGCACAATATTGTATGATTTATCTCCAGGAAATCGACCATGGTCCCAAAGTAAATATCAGAGAAAAATCCCCTCAGGCCTCCAGCAGTGGGGAGGGGAAGACAACTATTTTGAAGGACACACAAGCACTCTGTTCTTCTTAACAAGGCCTGTCCTCAGGGGAAACTAGTTAGCCATAAACTAACATTCTGGAGTTTTGTCAGAGCCTAATTGCCCTTGGAAAGGGAAACACCCAACTCCAGCCCCAGCAAATGATTCACTCGCACATAAGTGAGGAGAAAAACAACTGAGAAATTGTTGTAAAGACAATAGTCAAAAGGCATGGGCTGTCTAAAAGACTGAGACCTAATCACAGGACTATATATAAAACACTTCCTCTACCCACACACCTCATCACCACATTACTAAATGCCTATTTACATCAGTTCCTTTTACAGGGTACATCCTGTACTTCTATCAAGAAAAAATTAGAACACATACCAAAAGCAAAAGATGTGACTTAAATCAACTGTGATTAATATGCTAAAGGATTTAATGGTTAAAGTAAATAGCATGCAAGAACAGATGGGCAGTGTAAGCAGGGAGATGGAGGTTCTAAGAAAGAACCAAAAAGAAATACTAGAGATAACAAACAAACAAATAAAACAAAACAGACAAATAAAACACTAACAGAAATGAAGAATTCCTCTAATGGACTTATAAGTAGATTGAACATAGCTGAGGGAAGAATCTCTGAGCTAGAAAGCTAGGAGATATATCAATAGAATCCTCAAAAACTAAAGAAAAAAAAAAAAAAGGAATATCCAAGGATTGTGGGACAATGACAAAAGGTAATATACACATAATGGGAACACAAGAAGGAGAAGAAAGAGAAAGGAACACAGTAAATATTTGAAATAATAATAACAGAATTCATGTCAGACACCAAAGCACAGATGCAGGAACCTTGGGGAACATCAAGCCAGCTAAATGCCAAAAAATTACACCTAGAATTAAAATTAAACATAATCTTCAAACTTCAAAAAACTCAAAGATAAAAAAAGCTTGTAAGAAGCCAGAAGGGCAAAAAAACACCTTAACTATAGAGGAGCAAATATAAGAATTACATCATTTTTAGAAACCATACAAGGAAGAAGAGAGTGGAATTAAATAGTTAAAGGATTGAGACAGAAAAAACAAACAAAAACAAAACAAAGCAAAACAAAAAAAAACCCCAAAATACCATCAAACTAAAATTCTGTATCCTGTGAAATAACCCTTCAAAAGTAAGGAGAAATAAACTTTCTCCGAAAAATTGAGGGAAATTGTTGCCAGTAGGCCTAGGAGACAAGAAATGTTAGGAGTCCTTTACAGAGAAGGGACATAATATAGATCAGAAGCTGATATCTACATAAAGAAAAAAAGACCATTAAAGAAGGAATATGTGAAGGTAAAATAAAAACTTTCTTGTTCTTAATTGATCTAACAGGTAACAATTTGTTCAAAATGATAATAGCAACAATGTATGCATGCTTATGGATATATCTTATGTATATATATGTTTATACATAAGTGAAATGAATGACAGCAATAGTAAAAGTGATGTGAGGAAGGAATTAGGATTATTTTGTTATTATAAGGTATTTAGAGTACTCATGAAGTAGTATAGTGTTACTTGAAAGAGGACTTGGATTAGTTGTAAATGTATATTGCAAACTCTAAAGTAACCAGTAAAAAAGAAAAATTAAATATATAACTAATATGCTGAAAAGGAGAGGAAATGGAATGATATAAAATGCTCAATTAAAACCACAAAAGGCAGAGCAAGGGTGGAAGACAAAAATAAGAAGAACAAGGGCAACAAAATAGAAAAAGTAACAAATATGGTAAATGCTATTCCTTCTATATCAACCATCACTTCAAATGCCAATAGTTTAAATGCATCAATTAAAAGACAGAAATTGTCAGATCAAACAAACCAAGACTCAACTACAGTTGTCTATAAGAAACCCACTTTAAATAGAGAGACACATGTACATTAAAAGTGAATGGTTGGAGAAAAACATACCATGCTAACACTAATCACGAGAAAGCAGGATTAGCTATATTAATTTCAAACAGAGCTAACTTCAATGTAAGGAAAGTTAACAGGAATAATGAAGGTCATTATGTAATGACAAAGGGTCAACTCTTTAAGAAGACATAATAATTCTTAACTTGTATGTGCCTAACAACAGAGTGTCAAACTACATGAGGCAAAACAGATAGAACTGCAAGGAGAAACAGATGAATCCACTACCATAGGTGCAGACTTCAATACCTCACTCTCAGAAATGGACAGATTCAGTAGGTAGAAAATCAGTGAAGATGGGGTTGAACTCAACAACACTGTCAATTAACAGGATATATTAATATCTATAGACAATTTCAACCAACAACAGCAGAGTACATATTTTTCTCAAGCTCCTATGGATCATTCACCAAGATACACCACTGCCATAAAACTCACCTTAACAAATTTAAAAGAATACAAATCAAAATGTCTGTTTTCAGACCACAGTGGAATTAAACTAGAAATCAATAACAGAAAGATAACTGGAAAAATAAACTACATGCAGGTTAAACATTACACTTCTTGGATTAGTTGGATCCTGTATCCTGTGAAATAACCCTTCAAAAGTAAGGAGAAATAAACTTTCTCAGAAAAGAAAGTTTAAAAGAAAGTTCTAACATGAGTCAAAGAAGAAATCACAAGACAAAAACATTTTGAGCTAAATGAGAATGAAAACACAAAAACTGTAGGAAGTAGTGAAAGCAGTGCTTACAGGGAAATTTATAATATTGAATAGAATGCTAGTAAGAGAAAAGAAGGATCTAAAATCAATAACCTTTCTTTCTACTTTAGGAAATTAGAAAAAGAGAAAATTAAATTCAAAGTAAGAAGTAAAGAAATAATAAGAATTAGAGCAGAAATCAATGAAATTGAAACAGGAAATCAATAGAGAAAAATCAATAAAACAAAAAGTTGGTTCTTTGCAAAGACCAACAAAGTTGGTAGGCCTCTGCCAGGATAAAGAATAAAAGAGAATACAAATTACTAATATCAGAAATGAAACTGGGGACATCACTAAAAATCCTGTGGACACTAAAAGTAAAATAAAAGAATAGTATGAATAACTCTATGTATACAAATTTGATAACCTAGGTGAAATGGATCAATTCCTTGAAACACAATTAGTCAAAACTCACACAAGAAGATATGAACAATCTGAACAGGCCTATATCTATTAACTTGAATCGATAATTAATAATATTCTAAAACAGAAAGCACCAGGCCCAGATAGGTTCCCAGAGAATTCTATCAAACATTTAAGAAATAAATTATACCAATCTCTATAATCTCTGTCAGAGTATAGAAACAGAGGGAATACTTCCTAACTCATTTTATGAGGTGAGCATTACTCTAATATGAAAACCAGATAAAGAGATTGCAAGAGAAGAAAACTGCAGACCAATATCTCTAATGAACATAAATGTAAATATTAGCATTTCAAATCCCCCAAAATAATAGGAAAAATTATACACCATGACCAAATGGGATTTAGCCCAGCTATGCAAGACTGGTTCAACATTCAAAAATCAAATAATGTAATCCATCATATCAACAGACTAGAAAAGAAAAAAATCGCAGGATCATACCAATAGATTGAGAAAAAGCATTTGACAAAATCCAGCACCCATTCATGATAAAAGCTCTTAGTAAACTAGGAATAGAAGGGAACTTTCTCAACTTGATAAAAGATATCTGCAAAAACTATGGCTAACATCATAGTTAAAAGAGAGAAACTCAAAGTTTTCCCACTAAGGTCAGAAACAAGTCAAGGATGAACCTCTCACCACTCCATTCAATCAGCACCCTGGAAAAGGCAAAACTATGGAGAGACAATAAGGTTAGTGGTTGCCTGGGGTTGGAGGAAATGAATGAATAGGCAGAGAACAGAAGGTTTTTAGGGCAATGTAAATACTCTGATGGATGATGATGGGTATATCATCATATATATATATTTGGATAATGATGGATATATGTCATTATATATTTGTCCAAACTATACAACACCAAGAGTGAATACTAAGGTAAACTATGAACTTCAGGTGATTATGATGTGTCAATGTAGGTTCATCTTGGTTAAAAAAGAAAAAAAAAAGTACCATTGTGGTGAGTGATGTTGATAATGGGGGAGGCTATGCATGGGTTGGGCTGTTTATGGGAAATCTGTACTTTCCTCAGTTTCGCTGTAAACCTAACACGCTCTAAAAAAATAAAGTCTTTTAAGAAAATGTAAAAAAATGCAGGACATAGCTTTTAAAGGGAAGAGAGGGTCGGTTTATGGGAGGAAAAGCACAAAGCAGTCATGAAGATGAGAACATAGGAAGATAATAAGTAAACAGAAAGCCTTATTTCTTGAGTGATGACCTGGTTTAACAGAAATACATAGCATGACAGATCAATCTACTCAGAGGGATTCTAACAGAATTAATCCTAGCTATCTCATTTTGTAAAGAGCTGGGGACTGTTACCTACAATCTATAGTGATCTACTTCTGAGAGAATATTTGTGTATCTGCACAGTCTCAGTGGAAATAGTTCTTACACCGTTTTAGAAATTATAAGTAAAGTAAGAATTAAGTTGTGTTTGTGTGTGCATGTTAGTGTGCACTTCAGGAGCCCTGGACTAGGTTCTTGTGAGAAATCAACTTACCCCATTAACACACTAGGCAAACACAGTCACCATTTAATTAATGAGGAATTAGAAACTGGAATAAGAACCCTCAAACTAAAGACTTGTTGTACATTTCTGTGTGAAAAGTGTATTTGCTTATTCTCAACTTCTTCCTTTAGCTTCATAAGAACAGGGGTGATGTGCCCAACACTTGATGGGGTCCAAATATTGGTTCCATACCCCGGCAATTTCCTGATTTCCTGATAATCAGTTAAGTCAGCAAATATATACAAATATATATTTGTAACTCCTGAGGGTAGTGGGTCATATTAATTACTTTTATAACTCTAAAACCTAAAATGGTAGCATATCTAATAGATGTTCTTAGACAATATTTATTGAATTAACAGATGAACCTAGAAATATGATACTGAAACTTAACAATGATGTATTGTAGCCACGTATCAGATAACATTTTTAAGGACATACTGTTGAAAGGCATGATTTGCCATTTCTATATAAGATCTGAAAGGCCAGAACAACTGCCCTGTGTTACAGAAAGTACTAGAACAGAATTAATCAAGAAGACCTGTGACATGAAGTCTCCCACACCTGGAAGTATATTTCAGTTAGGAACTCCTTGAGCATGGACAAATTTGGAGCAACCTTATTTTATTGAATAAAAGACCTCTAAAAAAATAGGAGATAATTGCATGTGAATAAAATGGAAAACTATATACATACAAAGTGTTACTATTCAAAGAAGGAAATGTGTTAAGACAATAAATCCTGGCTGGAAGGTCAGTTCACTACCCATCCCTTCTCATTCCACAGCCTAAGAAAAAACACAAAGAAAGGTGTTCATATTCAGAACACTTGCAAGAAACAGAGAGAAACACTTATGGCCCTGCTCTTTGACATTTACAGTTAAAAACATAGCTAAGTTCTCTTTCTGGGCACTGATTTCCCATCGCCTCTCCAAACACTTGAGTTATATTTACCTTTCCATGAGATTATAAAGTCTGGTCAGTACACTCTGGAGAATAAACTGAGAAATGCTTAACAAAGTCTTGACTCGTACAAATGCTGTTACATAAAGGCTGCAATCCATTTAGTCCACTGACTATTTTAAAAACTCAAGCCTCTCCTTATTATTACTGTCACAGCTAGAGACAAGTCTATCTTGAAAAAGATTTTTATAATGAAAGCTTTTGTAAGTCCTGAAATATAATAAAAAAAAGTAACAACATCAGTGACAGTCAAAACTTTTGTTTTCTGAAAATATGTAATTCCTTTTATTTTATATAAAAGAGCTAAGAACTGAGTGATAGTGTTTTGTTTGGTTTGGTTTTGGGGGTAGGAGGCAAATCAACTCAGAAGAACCTAGTCAAAATTAGTAATTCCTTTGGATAATTGGGGACATACATAAACCAAAAGGAATTGGGGATTACTTAAATTTCTTTGTTCAGGTGGTCGCTGAAGTTAAATGACACTCAACCAAAGCAGTTCAAACAATAATTTTACTTTAGCATTTCATGGAATATTCACTGACCCAGAGTTGATGGCAATTTTATTTTTTAATTTAAAACCTCTGTGTCCTTTGCAACTCAAGGTTAGCTATGGGTATTTTGATGTATATTAGAGAACAGCGTTGGATTGTGAGTGTTAGTGTTGATAATATAACTGTATATTTGATCATTTTAATCTAGTCTAGATGTTATATTTCTGTATATTTTAATAATACCTTAATGGAATTATCTAAATGGCCTGCTATTATGGGAACCTTATCAAAAGGTAGGAGTTGTACAATTGTAACAAAGTAGCCGCCATAACAGTGGCTTAAACAAGAAACATGTTTACTGTTGTTGTGTCAGACATGATTCAGAGTTGAGAGAGCACCTTCCCCCTCAAGGTCCAAGAAAGTTGCAAAAGTTTCAACATCTCCCAGAGATAGGAAGGGAGAAAAGGCTGAGAGAGTAGGCATGTAGTGCTTTTAAGATCATGGACCAAAATGGCACATTGTCGTACTATCCACGTATCTTTGCCCAAAACTTGCTTACGTGGCCACAAATAACAAGGATGACTAAGGAATGGAATGTCAGGCTAAAAACCATGTGGCCAGAGAGAGTTTGAGAAAGAGAAAGATAAATGGAAATTTGTGGGTAACTATTAACAGCCTCAGCCAAGAACTATTCCCAAATTGCAAGCTCAAATCTATTACTTTTTTCCATATCCTCCATTTATGCATCTCTAGATTTTCAAGTGCCACTGAAAGAAATTCTTCACCCCCTCTGACTAAATCTGTGTTTTGCCCTCTGCAACTTTGCCCTTCAAATACAACTATCTTATAAATTACTAAACTTAGATCAAACCTACTGTTTTTTTCTTCTTTCTCAGTGTTGTTATAGGACATTATTTAATTTCTCTTGCTTTAAGTTCAATCTTCTCAAAATCACAGTTTATCAACATTTTTGAAATTTTTCATGTGCTATTTCCTCAGCAGTCCATCACAATCAACATTCTATCCCCATAACTCCAATGACTCCCCCTTCACTAAATTTATCAAAATATCCATACCCCTCCATTGGTCTCATAATTCTCCATAGGTCATTGTTTGTCTCCATTATGGATTCCTTTTCTTATGTGTATCTTTTAAGCAATAATGTCCTCCATTTTCAACACTGAACCACTGATTTTTTTTTAACTGATTTTTTTTAAACATACTTCTCTTAGGTACTATCACTATTTTCATTACCTGTACAATTCCCCTAAATCTCTATTGTTCCACACATAAATGATCTTTGAGAAACAATTATTTTATTGTCTTAGATTCTATAAAATACAGGGCCAAACCACTTGGTCATAAATGCAGAATATTAAAAAGTTAATTTAGCACCAATCATTAAGCCTAAACAAATTCAGCCAATTTTCATGAGTGGCTTGATGAGGCATAGTTTTTTTCTCAGAAATCCAAAATAAGCTCCTAATTTTTCTTTAAAAGTTTACATGACATTTACCTGTAGGAACAGCCTTGTCCTGTCCTGGTCATGTAAAATGCTCTTCTTTATATGACCCAGCCCTAAAATAAGTCAATAACAGGTACTTCGGCCAGCGTGTCTGTGTCTGTGCACTTTGTGTATAGGCGATGGTAGTGGTGAGGGAGAAGGTTGCTAAGTAAAGCTTCCTCCTTGCTCAGCAGGAGCCAGGAGGCTTCTGTGAGGGAATGGACAAAGATGCCTGCTGACTGAGGCTCAAATTTATGGAGGCTGCCTAAGATGGAACCTCATGATCCTGACAAAGACCTTGCAGGAAGGAGCACCCCTGGAATAAAATTACCTCTAAGAGAGAAATTCAACTGGGACAAAGTTTTAGAATTGTGCTCTGGTAAAATCATTTTCCCTGGCAAGAGCTAAGGCTCTGGGCATGTTTCACAATAATTACTCTTCCCTTCCCCTGCTACCACAGAGATCTAGAATCCTCTCTATGAGAATCTGGCTGGGTTCTTGGAGGAAAGCTCATGGAAGTTAGGGGGCATGAGGTGTTTCGCACTCAGCCTCCAGCAATTCATCAAAACTGCCATTTAAGGGCTTCTCCTGGTTCATGCCTCCAGCAGCTTTTGCTCCAATGAGCAGACCATGGTTACCTATCTCTCTAGATTTTGGAGAAATACTTTGCCCTACAACCTGAGACACATGGATGTAAGAAGAGTTGTTGGTTTTCAGTTTGTCCAGCTTTTTCTTGTTGTAAGAATGAGAGTGAGCCCTGCCAATCTCTTTACATGTTGGAACTGAAATTGAAAGTCTCAGCTTCAAAGATTTACCTTTTAACTTCCATGGCTAAGTAGTGGGCAAGTCTCCAGCGATAATTGTGGTAATACTCAGTCCAAAGGGTCACGTGTAATTGTTTCTAACAAAGACGGGACCTGTGAGGCTATTTCCTTTGCAAGATACTAGTTAGTACGTGAAGGTTCAGAGACATATAGGGCTTAGATGGACTTCTTACAACTATCAGTGTTTTTTTATTCCTCTTACTCTTTGGAATTAATTAGTGATGGGATGAATGTGGGTGCGTGCGTGTGTGTGTGTGTGTGTGTGTGTGTGTGTGTGTGTTACTTGCAAAAGTATAGGCTCATGTAGAATAGAATTTTTTTTATTAGAATTATCTTCTTCGTTTCCAAAGAATGTGTCCAACTTCTCAGTACAGGTAGTTAAAATCTATAAATGTTTAAAGAAATAGGTATAAACATTATTTTATAAATGTAAAATGAGATTAGTTAGTATTTTGCCCCAAGAGAGAAGTATAGCCCCAAAGGAAAATAGGGCCAATGTCATAATCTTCCTTAATTTCCCTTTTATAGCTCAACATGGAACATTAAGTAGAATCCCCCAAGCTAACCTAGAAAATGTTGCAGTAGCAAACAACCTTTAAATCTCAGTGGATTACACAGCAAAGGTTATTTTTATTTTCATGCTAAATTTTCATTCACATTTTAGCTGGTGGCTGTTTCCCGTCAGCCTTATTCAGGAATACAGGCTACCAGAGCCCCACTATTTGGAATATATCAGTCTCTGTGGTAGTAGAAGTGGAAAGTGCTAAACTGGATACTAGATAAAGTTTCTTCCCACAAGTTATACACTTTACTTCTACTCACACTTATTTTCCCAAAGGAGAGAAACTTAAAATTCTCTCATATCCTATAAATAGTGCATATATTATATCCTTTACATGTTAAATAGTTAAGCAGAATTTCAGTAGCATATCTGACTAAAATGTATATTAAATTTTTTTCAATATAATATTTATGTAGAGCAAAGAACTTTATTTCCTCAAATACTTCTGAATATTTATGGGAAAAATGATGAAAAGTAAGAGACCAACATGTCTATTTACTCACAGCCTCTGTTCCCACAAACTGTGGTAGGTAATTTACCACAGTTTGCCTTTCAATCACTGTAACTGCTATGAGACATGACCATTATCATCATTTTATAGCTTTTAAGTAACCTACCAAAATTACACAGCATTTAAAAGCAGAAACATAATGGGGTCCTAGGATCCTCTTCTTCAAACAGCACTGTTAATGGTGCTAAATTGGGGAAGGATATTCATAAAAGTAAAATAAGTATTTCTTAGAATTTTCTCTTTGTTTTCCCATTCAGTGGGCACTTGAAAAAGACCTAGTATCAACCCTTTTCTTTTTCAACAAAGTTGGCATTGCAGAATAGTAGTTTATGAGACTGGGGAAAAGTCTGGAAAGCTTCTTCATTTTCCATACCATATCCATTTCAAGTAAGCTTCAAGCACATGTAGGTGACTGCTTTGGACCAGACCTAAGGAGAAATTCTCTAAAGTATTATCAGTTATTTTCAGAATAGTTTGACTAATTTACATTTTCAGTAAACATGTATATATGTGTGTATATATATATGGCTGTGTTGTGTATATATGTATATTTATACACTGTTAAAGTAACTGACACTGACTATTGTCACTAAACAAATATTTTTATAATTTAATGAATCTCTAGGACACACACACGTTCTAATGATGTAGATCTGAAAAAAAATCTCGAAAGTAACTTCAAGGGACACATTGTAGGTTACATCACCAAAGAAAAATGATCCCACTTACTGTTTCATATTTGATGGTGTGAACAAGAAATACATACAGTTCTGAATAACTAATTTGTTTACACAAACTTATTTAACGAAACTGTTTATTTTGCTCCATTTCAATAGTGTTTCTGTGTTTCCAGTAGCTGAAGGCACCTATTTAATATTCATACCAGTAGACACTGGAAGACTCTTAATGTGAGCAAATACATTCTTCTTGGTCAAAGGTAAGACATATATTTAAATTTCTAAAATTTGGGGGCAGAAAGACGAGGGGAAGATGGCGGAAGAGTATGACGCGGAGATCACCTTCCTCCTCACAGATACACCAGAAATACATCTACACGTGGAACAGCTCCTACAGAACACCTACTGAACGCTGGCAGAAGACCTCAGACCTCCCAAAAGGCAAGTACACTAGGAAGCCCCTTCGCTGGAGGAGACTGCAGGTGGCGGAGGGGGGAAGCTTCGGAGCCGCGGAGGAGAGCACAGCAACAGGGGTGCAGAGGGCAAAGCGGAGAGATTCCCGCACAGAGGATCAGTGCCGACCAGAACTCACCAACCCGAGATGCTTGTCAGCTCACCCCCCGGGGAGGGCGGGGCTGGGAGCTGAGGCTCGGGCTTTGGTCGGAGCGCAGGGAGAGGACTGGGGTTGGCGGCGTGAACACAGCCTACAGGGGGTTAGTGCACCACGGCTAGCCGGGAGGGAGTCCGGGGAAAAGTCTGGACCTGCCGAAGAGGCAAGAGACTTTTTCTTCCCTCTTTGTTTCCTGGTGCGCGAGGAGAGGGGATTAAGAGCGCTGCTTAAAGGAGCTCCAGAGACGGGTGGGAGCCGCGGCTAAAAGCGTGGAGCCCAGAGACGGGCCTGAGACATGAAGGCTGCGGCTGCCGCCACCAAGAAGCCTGTGTGCAAGCACAGGTCACTATCCACACCCCGCTTCCGGGGAGCCTGTGCAGCCTGCCAATGCCAGGGTCCCAGGATCCAGCGACAACTTCCCCGGGAGAACACACGGTGTGCCTCAGGCTGCTGCAATGTCACATTGGCCTCTGCCGCGCCCGCAGACTCGCCCCGCACTCCATACCCCTCCCTCCCCACGGCCTGGGTGAGCCAGAGTCCCCGAAGCAGCTGCTCCTTTAACCCCGTCCTGTCTGAGCGAAGAACAGACGCCCTCCAGCAACCTACACGCAGAGGCGGGGCCAAATCTAGGAGCTGTGAGAACAGCTCACTCCCAGCAGCCTCAGAAGCAGCAGAATAAAGCTTCACAATCAACTTCATGTACCCTCCATCTGTGGAATACATGAATAGACAACGAATCATCCCAAATTGAGGAGATGGACTTTGAAAGCAAGATTTATTATTTTTTCCCCTTTTCCTCTTTTTGTGAGTGTGTATGTGTATGCTTCTGTGTGAGATTTTGTCTGTATAGCTTTGCTTCCACCATTTGTCCTAGGGTTCTATCCATCCGTTTTTTTTTTTTTTTTTCTTTCTTTTTTAAAAAAAATTTTTTTCTTAATAATTATTTTTTATTTTAATAACTTTATTTTCTCTTACTTTATTTTATTTTATCTTCTTTCTTTCCTTCCTTCCTTCCCTCCTTCCTTCCTCCCTCCCTCCCTCCCTCCCTCCTTTCTTTCTTTCTTTCTTTCTTTCTTTCTTTTCTTTCTTCCTTCCTTCCTTTCTTTCTTTCTTTCTACTTTTGCTCCCTTTTATTCTGAGCTGTGTGGATGAAACGCTCTTGGTGCTGCATCCAGGAGTCAGTGCTGTGCCTCTGAGGTCGGAGAGCCAACTTCAGGACACTGGTCAACAAGAGACCTCCCAGCTCCACATAATATCAAATGGTGAAAATCTCCCAGAGATCTCCATCTCAACACCAGCCCCCAGCTTCACTCAATGACCAGCAAGCTACAGTGCTGGACACCCTATGCCAAACAACTAGCAAGACAGGAACACAACCCCACCCATTAGCAGAGAGGCTGCCTAAAATCATAAAAAGTCCAGAGACACCCCAAAACACACCACCAGACGTGGACCTGCCCACCAGAAAGACAAGATCCAGACTCATCCACCAGAACACAGGCACTAGTCCCCTCCACCAGGAAACCTACACAACCCACTGAAACAACTTTAGCCACTGGGGACAGACACCAAAAACAACGGGAACTACGAACCTGCAGCCTGCAAAAAGGAGACGCCAAACACAGTAAGATAAGCAAAATGAGAAGACAGAAAAACACACAGCAGATGAAGGAGCAAGGTAAAAACCCACCAGACCTAACAATTGAAGAGGAAATAGGCAGTCTACCTGAAAAAGATTTCAGAATAATGATAGTAAAGATGATCCAAAATCTTGGAAATAGAATATAGAAAATGCAAGAAACATTTAACAAGGACCTAGAAGAAATAAAGATGAAACAAGCAATGATGAACAACACAATAAATGAAATTAAAAGTATTCTAGATGGGATCAATAGCAGAATAACTGAGGCAGAAGAACGGATAAGTGACCTGAAAGATAAAATAGTGGAAATAACTACCGCAGAGCAGAATAAGGAAGAAAGAATGAAAAGAACTGAGGACAGTCTCAGAGACCTCTGGGACAACATTAAACACACCAACATTCAAATTATAGGGGTTCCAGAAGAAGAAGAGAAAAAGAAAGGGACTGAGAAAATATTTGAAGAGATTATAGTTGAAAACATCCCTAATATGGGAAAGGAAATAGTTAATCAAGTCCAGGAAGCACAGAGAGTCCCATACAGGATAAATCCAAGGAGAAATATGCCAAGATGCATATTAATCAAACTGTCAAAAATTAAACACAAAGAAAACATTAAAATCAGCAAGGGGAAAACAACAAATAACACACAAGGGAATCCCCATAAGGTTAACAGCTGATCTATCAGCAGAAACTCTGCAAGCTAGAAGGGACTGGCAGGACATATTTAAAGTGATGAAGGAGAAAAACCTGCAACCAAGATTATTCTACCCAGCAAGGATCTCATTCAGATTTGATGGAGAAATTAAAACCTTTACAGACAAGCAAAAGCTGAGAGAGTTCAGCAACACCATACCAGGTTTACAACAAAGGCTAAAGGAACTTCTCTAGGCAAGAAACACAAGAGAAGTAATATACTTACAATAACGAACCCAAAGCAATTTAGAAAATGGGAATAGGAACATACATATCGATAATTACCTTAACTGTAAAGGGACTAAATGCTCCCACCAAAAGACACAGATTGGCTGAATGGATACAAAAACAAGACCCTTATATATGCTGTCTACAAGAGACCCACTTCAGACCTAGAGACACATACAGACTGAAAGTGGCGGGATGGAAAAAGATATTCCATGCAAATGGAAACCAAAAGAAAGCTGGAGTAGTAATTCTCATATCAGACAAAATAGACTTTAAAATAAAGACTATTAGAAGAGGCAAAGAAGGACACTACATAATGATCAAGGGATTGATCCAAGAACAACATATAACAATTGTAAATATTTATGCACCCAACATAGGAGCACCTCAATACATAAGGCAAATACTAACAGCGATAATAGGGGAAATCAATGGTAACACATTCATAATAGGGGACTTTAACACCCCACTTTCACCACTGGACAGATCAACCAAAATGAAAATAAATAAGGAAACAGAAGCTTTAAATGATACATTAAACAAGATGGATTTAATTGATATTTATAGGATATTCCATCCAAAAACAACAGAATACACACTTTTCTCAAGTGCTCATTGAACATTCTCCAGGATAGATCATATCTTGGGTCACAAATCAAGCCTGGGTAAATTTAAGAAAATTGAAATTGCATCAAGTATCTTTTCCGACCACAATGCTATGAGACTAGATATCAATTATAGGAAAAGATCTGTAAAAAATAAAAACACATGGAGGCTAAATAATACACTACTTAATAACGAAGTGATACTGAAGAAATCAAAGAGGAAATCAAAAAAATACCTAGAAACAAATGACAGTGGAGACATGATGACCCAAAACCTATGGGATGCAGCAAAAGCAGTTGTAAGAGGGAAGTTTATAGCAATACAATCCTACCTTAAGAAACAGGAAATATCTCGAATAAACAACCTAACCTTGCACCTCAAGCAATTAGAGAAAGAAGAACAACAACAAAAAAAAAACCCAAAGTTAGCAGAAGGAAAGAAATCATAAAAATCAGATCAGAAATAAATGAAAAAGAAATGAAGGAAATGATAGCAAAGATCAATAAAACTAAAAGCTGGTTCCTTGAGAAGATAAATAAAATTGATAAACCATTAGCTGGACTCATCAAGAAAAAAAGGGAGAAGACTCAAATCAATAGAATTAGAAATGAAAAAGGAGAAGTAAAAACTGACACTGCAGAAATACAAAAGATCATGAGAGATTACTACAAGCAACTCTATGCCAATAAAATGGACAACCTGGAATAAACGGACAAATTCTTAGAAATGCACAACCTGCCAAGACTGAATCAGGAAGAAATAGAAAATATGAGCAGACCAATCACAAGCACTGAAATTGAAACTGTGATTAAAAATCTTCCAACAAACAAAAGCCCAGGACCAGATGGCTTCACAGGCAAATTCTATCAAACATATAGAGAAGAGCTAACACCTATCCTTCTCAAACTCCTGAAAAGTATAGCAGAGGGAGTAACACTCCCAAACTCATTCTACGAGGCCACCATCACCTTGATACCAAAATCGGACAAGGATGTCACAAAGAAAGAAAACTACAGGCCAATATCACTGATGAACATAGATGCAAAAATCCTCAACAAAATACTAGTAAACAGAATCCAACAGCACATTAAAAGGATCATACACCATGATCAAGTGGGGTTTATTCCAGGAATGCAAGGATTCTTCAATATGCGCAAATCAATCAACGTGATACACCATATTAACAAATTGAAGGAGAAAAACCATATGATCATCTCAATAGATGCAGAGAAAGCTTTCAACAAAATTCAACACCATTTATGATAAAAACCCTGCAGAAAGTAGGCATAGAGGGTACTTTCCTCAACATCATAAAGGCCATATAAGACAAACCCACAGCCAACATCGTCCTTAATGGTGAAAAACTGAAAGCATTTCCACTAAGACCAGGAACAAGACAAGGTTGCCCACTCTCACCACTCTTATTCAACATAGTTTTGGAAGTTTTAGCCACAGCAATCAGAGAAGAAAAGGAAATAAAAGGAATCCAAATTGGAAAAGAAGAAGTAAAGCTGTCACTGTTTGCAGATGACATGATATTATACATAGAAAATCCTAAAGATGCTACCAGAAAACTACTAGAGCTAATCAATGAATTTGGTAAAGTAGCAGGATACAAAAGTAATGCACAGAAATCTCTGGCATTCCTATACACTAATGATGAAAAATCTGAAAGTGAAATCAAGAAAACACTCCCATTTACCATTGCAACACAAAGAATAAAATATCTAGGAATAAACCTACCTAAGGAGATAAAAGTCTTGTATGCAGAAAATTATAAGACACTGATGAAAGAAATTAAAGATGATACAAATAGATGGAGAGATATACCATGTTCTTAGATTGGAAGAATCAACATTGTGAAAATGACTCTACAACCCAAAGCAATCTACAGATTCAATGCAATCCCAATCCAACTAACATTGACATTTTTCACAGAACTAGAACAAAAAATTTCGCAATTTGTATGGAAACACAAAAGACTCCGAATAGCCAAGCCATCTTGAGAATGAAAAATGGAGCTAGAGGAATCAGGTTCCCTGACTTCAGACCATACTATTCAAGTATTCAAGACAGTATGCTACTGGCACAAAAACAGAAATATAGATCAATGGACAGGATAGAAAGCCCAGAGATATACCCACGCACATATGGTCACCTTATCTTTGATAAAGGAGGTAGGAATGTACAGTGGAGAAAGTACAGCCTCTTCAATAAGTGGTGCATGTAAAAGTATGAGTTTAGATCACTCCCTAATACCATACACAAAAATAAGCTCAAAATAGAATAAAGACCTAAATGTAAGGCCAGACACTATCAAACTCTTAGAGGAAAACATAGGTAGAACACCCTATGACATAAACCACAGCAAGATCCTTTTCGACCCACCTCCTAGAGAAATGGAAATAAAAACAAAAATAAACAAATGGGACCTAATGAAACTTCAAAGCTTTTGCACAGCAAAGGAAACCATAAACAAGACCAAAAGACAACCCTCAGATTGGGAGAAAATATTTGCAAATGAAGCAACTGACAGAGGATTTATAGGCAGCTCATGCAGCTCAATAACAAAAAAACAAATCAACACAATCCAAAAATGGGCAGGAGACCTAAATAGACATTTCTCCAGAGAAGATATACAGACTGCCAACAAACACTTGAAAGAATGTTCAACATCATTAATCATTAGAGAAATGCAAATCAAAACTACAAATAGATATCATCTCACACCAGTCAGAATGGCCATCATCAAAAAATCTAGAAACAATAAATGCTGGAGAGGGTGTGGAGAAAAGGGAGTCCTCTTGCACTGTTGGTGGGAATGTGAATTGGTACAGCCACTATGGAGAACAGTATGGAAGCTCCTTAAAAAACTACAAATAGAACTACCATATGACCCAGCAATCCCACTACTGGGCATATACCCTGAGAAAACCATAATTCAAAGAGTCATGTACCAAAATGTTCATTGCAGCTCTATTTACAATAGCCCAGAGATGGAAACAACCTAAGTGCCCATCATCGGATGAATGGATAAAGAAGATGTGGCACATATATACAATGGAATATTACTCAGCCATAAAAAGAAACGAAATTGAGCTATTTGTAATGAGGTGGATAGATCTAGAGTCTGTCATACAGAGTGAAGTAAGTCAGAAAGAGAAAGACAAATACCGTATGCTAACACATATATATGGAATTTAAGAAAAAAAATGTCATGAAGAACCTAGGGGTAAGACAGGAATAAAGACACAGACCTACTAGAGAATGGACTTGAGGATATAGGGAGGGGGAAGGGTAAGCTGTGACAAAGCGAGAGAGTGGCAATGGACATATATACACTACCAAATGTAAAATAGACAGCTAGTGGGAAGCAGACACATAGCACAGGGAGATCAGCTTGGTACTTTGTGACCATCTAGAGGGTTGGGATAGGGAGGGTGGGAGGGAGGGAAACACAAGAGGGAAGAGATATGGGAACATATGTATATGTATAACTGATTCACTTTGTTATAAAGCAGAAACTAACAC
Organism: Pseudorca crassidens; assembly: GCF_039906515.1. NCBI lineage: Eukaryota > Metazoa > Chordata > Mammalia > Artiodactyla > Delphinidae > Pseudorca > Pseudorca crassidens. The sequence goes on along the minus strand of NC_090300.1, from coordinate 125,583,209 downwards.
ACGATTGTAAGGCAATTATACTCCAATAAAGATGTAAAAATAATAATAGTAAAAAAAATTAAATTTGGGGCCAGAAGGCTCACAGTTTTAGCTCACACAAACATACATTTTGAAAGGCTGATCACTTGCTAACTTGTTTCATTTAAATGAGAATTTAGATCAAGGATATGCTAAATAAATATGAAGATGCAATATCTCTTTCCACAATATTGCATTTAATTTGATAGTAATATTGAAATATATATGAGATTGTAACACATCTAATAAGGATAACTTAATGAAGTCAATCTGACCTATACTTACCATATTAAACTATGTGGTATGAGCAACAAAATCTATATATTGAAGGATTACACAATGTTATCACAACTATAGTCATTTAGAAGGAACGCATGATTTGGGGAATAAGCACCCTAAAATTTTGAAAACAAATTCTGAATATGTAATAAACTCTAGAAAATTTTGAGATGGGACAGCCATTATTTTAAAATGTTCAGTCTTAGAAAGTTGATGTGTAAGCAAATATGAGATTATAGATTCATATACAGTGATAAGAAATAGATTTCTCGACCTTTTACCCAATTTCCCCCAATAGTACCATTTTACAAAACTCTACAATAATATAATGACGTTGATGCAGTTGAGATGCAGAATAATTCTAATACCCTAGCGTTGTCCTTTTATAGCTATCCCCTTCCTCCTTTTATAGCTACCACTTTACTTCCAAAGGATAGTAAAACATTCTTTAAATTAAATGTGTATATATATTCATTTTTATATTTTCATCTTAGAGGACAAGATTGTCCCCTTCATGGTTAGCACCTGTCAAGTATCAAGTTCAAGGTCAGTTCCACAATTTTATGCTAAACACAACAGGAAATAGGCTGCGTTGAGGAAAGTGAGAGTTTGCAAAGAACAGATTCAGCAAAAGACTTTATTGGGACTTCATCTTCCCATTGTCCCCCAGAAATTTTTCACTGGCTAAGGTGCTCTACTGGGTATGGAATGTGGATTCACGTTCTTCCGGGATATTGTTCCCCCTCAGTTTTCCTTCTTTTATAGAAGGTGATGAGAAAGCAGAAATTCAATAAAAGAATATCCAGGAAAATTTGGATGTGGTATCTTACCTGAATTCACCAATCACAAATTTCTGCTTATTAACTTTGACAACTTTTCTTCTTCTAATACTGCTGATTCTCCTTCCAGTAAAAAGTAATGCACAGTCATTAATAAGCATTGTATCCTATGCTAACAAATATATATATGCACATATGCTTTTAAGTATAGCATATGAACTAATCTTACTTAAAAGCACGAGCACATATATCTGGAAGGTAAATAGGTCAGGGACTCTTTTAGAGATTATTAAAAACATGACAGCTTTCAGGAACAACATTAAATTTAATAAGATAATTATCTACACCAGACAGCTAAAAATGAGATCTTCATATGAGGAAACTTTGTAAGTTGCATCAAGATAACTCTAGTTGTTAGTTAGGTGCTTAAACTGAATTGTTTTGGAGAATTTTCTTTTTATGCTGTACCCGTGCTTCATTTCTCCATTACGATGATTTTATAGTGAACATGCCTGCTTGTAAAGTAATTTTAGCAAATGTTTAAAAGTATCTTCCAGGCTGAGTGTATTAAGTTTTATATAAGCTGTGTGTTTGATGTTCTGCTTTATTTCAACTATGTCCATGGACCTACAGTGTTTATGTAAGCTGCAGGCTACTGCCGTCATCTTTAGAACATCTAGCCAAATACTTTTATGTCTTTAAGAAACTCTAACAGTTAAAATAACGTTGGCAATAAGCACATCAGGAAATAAAGATACATTTCAGGAATGGACTTCCTTATAACTCTGCCAACTGATGGTTGAATGGCCCATAGTGCTTTTGTAGCTTTTGCAGATAAACAAGAATGGGATTTCTGTTCAGATTTTTATTCTCAGAAGGAGGTTATTTTCACTTTAAAAAGAGAATATGTTCTGATAAAACCATGTGTGTGACCGGATCAATTTTTATGGCAGTATTTGAACTTCTTTTATTCTTTTTGGAGGTAGAGGGAAATGCCTGGTTAATTTGAATGGCTTCTAATTTAGCTAACAATTTGGATTGTTTTTATAGATTATTCCTCCTAGAATTCACATGAAATCAAAGCAATATGCATATTCTATATACTTCTTTCCTTTCGCCCCCCTAACGTTTAAAATCAATTGTATTATGTAGTCTCCAGTCCAAAATAAAGAAAATATTCTGATTTATAAAATGAACCGTTTTGGAATTAAAAAAAAAATGTGTGAACACAATAAAATGGCAATAATTTGAGCATCCAATTAAAATTTAGAGGGCTGGAACAGGAGGGCATTGTAACTATTTTTAATTTTCTAATCCTCTGTATTTTCTGCACATTTTTAAATGAGTTTTACTTGTATTCACGTTTACTCTTATAACTGCGATAGAATTAGACAGTAAGAATTAGAACTCTATCTTTCCATTATTTAGCTTTAGATTTCATCTGAAGCAGCAAAAATTTAGGACACTTTTGTATCTAAGAAATACCCCAGGTCTTCCCTGGTGGCGCAGTGGTTGAGAGTCCGCCTGTCGATGCAGGGGATGCGGGTTCGTGCCCCGGTCTGGGAGGATCCCACATGCCGCGGAGCGGCTGGGCCAGTGAGCCATGGCCGCTGAGCCTGCGCATCCGGAGCCTGTGCTCCGCAACGGGAGAGGCCACAACAGTGAGAGGTCCGCGTACCGCAAAAAAAAAAGAAAAAGAAAAAGAAATACCCCAGATGCAAACTACAACCTACTCTTTTCACATCAAGAGCTCTAACAAGGACAATGAGATGAGTGAATGATCAGCCTGAAATAAGAGGAATGTTATGCTGGTCACAACCATATGGCAGTCTATAATTAATGTGCTTTAAATATTTGTAAATTTTAAAATTGAATATTCTGGTTTTACCATCTTGTTTTACTATAAATATGATTCCTATAATTTGGGGGGCCAGGAATGAGGACATATTAAATAAAATTAAAGACATGATAAAATGTAAAACTTGACTTACGGCTAATAGAAGTCAATATTTCTAACATAAATGTTATACACACAAAATAAAATTCTTATTGAAGAATTTCAATATAATTGGTTAATAGTAAAGGTATACTCTATTAGGTGAAAATACTTATCTTAAAATTATTTCTGTCATGAAGAGAAAGATAAATGTCTTTCAGAACTGTATATTTCTATTTAGCTTTGTATACATGGTAGTTTTCATGATATTTAGTGAGGACACAAAAAATAAAACGAGGCTTTTAATATTCATCATATGCTAAAAGATAATTTTCATAATTTTGAAGTCAGATGCAGGGGATAATTTAAGGAAAAAAATGATTGAATGAGCACAAATAGAGTAGATTTGACTTAGATTTGGTAAGATTAAAAGGTGTAAATATTCAAACATGGCACTATTTTCTTCATTCTTTGTTAAATATTACTGTATATTCAGGATTGTATTGATTCAAATTTAATTGAAATTTTCAATGTCAGTTTTCTCTGGTCTTTTAAAGTGAAAAAACAATGAAATCAAGTGATATAGATAAATGGTTAATTCCTTAGAAAATATATATATTGAAAACCCAATCTTTGTATTAGGCATGGGACATATAGCTATGATTAAACTCCCGGGCTTCAAAAAGCTCAGTCTAGAGTAATAAAAACAACGTAAGCTGAGATTTTTGAATGCTAGAAAATACATAGACATATTGCATAAATTATTTTAATTAGCTCTTAAAGTAGCCCTTTAAGGAGATGCCACCAATATATTCAGTTTTCAGGTAAGATTCTTTCCTTGTTGCAGGTTGGTAATCTATAGAGCTGGGATGTATAATTGGAGAGCCTTAGTCTCTTCAGAATATCTCTCTAGAGAAGCATGATAATTCACAGAACAGCCTAGTGTTCTGAGCTAGGGTTTTTATGTACTGTATATTCTTACTTGAAATTCTCCTCAGCAAATCTCAATGACTATTCAGTTTCCCTACTTGAAAATGTGGAGTCAGGTTGTCCAAAACTCAAGATTTGTTTTTAATGCCTGCAATCAAAATCAGGGAGTCAGAATACTATATACAAACTGGAAAGCTTGGTGCAAAAAAAGATGGTAAAATTAGCCATATATAAAGTAAAGCTAAAAATGTGCATAAAAGTGGAAAAGACACAGAAAGGATGAAGGTTTATTGGAGAGAGAGCCTTAAATAAGGGAATTACAGAGTGATGGCAACCCCCAAGAACCACATTATCTTGGACTGGGCATGGCTGGTCTGAGTTCATCATGGCTAATCTTTTGTTAGAACATGGCTTCATCCCCATAATGCTCAAAATGTTTTTAGAGTCAGGAGGATTGGAAACATCTATGCAGCTTCATCTAAGCAGGCTTCAGATTTTTGGGGTTTTTTGCTTTTTGTGTTTTTTTAATTGAGCTAACTTGGATTTTCTGAGGCAGCGGCTAAGCTAATATAAAGGCATAGAAATGAGCCTCCAGGTATTCCAGATTTGTCCGTCCTCAGCTCCATGAACTACCTGTACTTTCTCAAGCCAGACAGCCTAAGGGAGAGCAGATATGTACATAAAGAGCAGTTGTACCTTTCTAAGCTCTTTCTTATTTATCCTCAATTTCATTTAATGTCATGATCATTCCCTCAGTTGCCTGAATCAAACAAACCTCTGAATCATCTGATTTTTTAAATTTCCCTCATAGAACTAGCCAGATACTAAAAATGTCAAAGTTGATTTTTTTCTATTACTATTATTTTTGCCTTAGTTCATATTCTTATCACTTTTTAAAAATAACTGCAATAATCACCTAAATGATATTTCTGCCCTATTCCACGTTTGGTTCATAACTCTGTTTTAAACCATTACTAATACATTTCTTTTAAAAAAATACAAGAACTTGAAATGCTTGATTAAAATTTTTTACCCTAGCATCTATTACAAAAGGGTTTAAGTAACACCTTGCAAACATCTTGAAGTGAAAATATTGAAGCATGTTTGAGGACAGCAAGGAAGCTGATGTGGCTTGAGAAGAGTGAGTAGGTGGTGGAGTGTAAGAGCACTTGTCAAAGAGGTAAGGAAGGTATATCAACTTTGGTTATAGTAAGGACTTAGGTTTAACTGTGGATTCTTAGAACAGAGGAGTGGCATACTGAATTTTATGTTTCATAGGGATCATTCTGGATGCTATAACTTTCAAATAGACAACTTTAGAACATGTTCAGGAGACAACTGCAATATTCCATCTGAGAGATGATGGTGGCTCAGCCAAAATAAAATGGTAGTAGTGAAGGTGGGGACACCAGATGATTCTCTTGTGTTTCTAAATAAATATCCAAGAAAATAAGAGCACAAATCTATCTATATCTTTCTTGAAATCAGGCAACCTATGGAAGGCTGTCTACCTGTGAGACCTGTTAACAAGAAATTTGGCCAGGTTCCTCCTTCTGAGCAATAATAATGAAAATGCAGAGTCAGAGGGGTCAGGTTTGTATTAGCTTAGTGTTTACCAGAATCATTTTACAAATTGTGTATCTTCTAAAGTTTCTATAGACTAATAAAACTACTTTACCATGAAAGCTTACTGAATAAAATGTCACTCCCTTCAATAGTTCTTATGAATGGTCTGATTGCCCCCCTCCGCCCCCATCCAAGTCTTGATTCTCTTTCACGGGAACAGTGAAATGCACTGATTGACAATAGTTAGAGATGAAAGAGGCAAAGTCATTAAGAGAAATTGACATCATTCTCACAGATTTATTCTAGAATACACTTTTAATTCAGGCATTGTGGAATAGGCTAGAATACCCTTTATCTAATGCCACCTTTTCACCTTAATAGAATGTGTGGGGGGTGGCGCAGGGTAATGCCTAAAGTCCTATATGGAGTTTTGATGTCTTAAATAAAGGAGTGTTTACAAATAATATTTTGAATATCCCCTTTGCTTGATGTGATGGTTAATTTTTTGTGTCAACTTGACTGGCGATGGGGTGCCCAGACAAACATTTTTTCTGGTTGTGTCTGTGAGGGTGTCTCTGGAATAGATTTGCATTTGAATTGGTGGACTCAGTAAAGTAGATTGCCCTCCCCAATGTAGGTGGGTATGATCCAATCCCTTGAGAGCCTGAATACAACAAAAGGTGGAAGGAGGAGGAATTTGCCCCCTTTTTTCCTGCATCACTATTTGAGCTGGAAAAGCTCATCTCATCTTCTCCTGCCCTTGGACTGGGACTTATGCATTTGCTACCCTGGTTCTCAGGTCTTTGGACTTGACATGAACTACACCTCTGGTTTTCCTGGGTCTCTACCTTGTAAAGGACAGACTGTACATTGTGGGCATTTTTAGTCTCCACAATCATATAAGCCAATTCCTCATAATGTCTCCTTTACATACACACACACACACACACACAGAGTTCATTCCATTGGTTCTGATACTCTGGAGAACCCTAATACACTTGACACCCATGAGGTTTTTTATCTCAGAGTGAAGTAAAGTCAAGTATCAGAATGGGTAAGAGATAAGTATGAATTTCTTTTCTAAGTAGAGAATGATTATGAAAGGATGGATCAAAAGAAAGACAGGCATCATGTTTTGAGTCAGGCACATTCTCAGACATAGTAGCTTAGGAAAAAGTAAATATGAACCTTAAGAATAGAGAGTTTTTTTCCCATCTTTCCTAATATTCTATATGCTGGCCTACTCCACGAAAATCTTTAGGGATTCAACGATACCTGAATCTTTGTATACAGCTGCCCTGGGAAGTGTGAGATATATTTTGCTCAGCAACATATACTTTCTCAAGGAGGCAACACAGAGAAGTATATTTTAAAAATACAACAGAATGAATTGTTAGGGGATTAGTTTATTCATCTGCAAAAGAAAACCTAGATGTATTTCTGGATAAGCAGGTTGAGAAGAAGAAAATATTTCTATCTTTTCTCGCATAAACTTTAATATCTACCAGTTTCAGGAGCAATACAGACTTAAAAAAAATGGGTACCATGTAGTAATAAATAGATTTTAAGAAAAAAATTCACTGAAACTGTTACCTTTTTATAAACGCTGGCTTAGAAAAAATATGCAACATACTATAATAAATTTTAATTTATTTGTACTGATATATATTTAGAGAAATATATATCAGCTTTTGAAAGCTGTTCAAGTTGATGTGAATTGAAATCTAATGCATCCATATCTATAATATATTTTGCAGCAGTTTGTTACCTGTTTCTTTTACTAAGGTTTACCCACGGAAATTGCTTTTAAAATGACTATCTAAAGTGCATTTACTTTAACAAAACAGATGTAGTATTAGGGATTATTTTTTTGCAACATTAATTCAACATTGTTACTATAATATATTTAAGATGTTCCAAACATATCAAATATCTGGATTATAGTCTTAATCTACTAATTATGTAACGTTATTCAGTTTCAGAATAAATATCAACAACTTCCTCTTCCTAATTTACTTAATCTATAGGTGTTTGTATCATTATGACTTTCCTTACTGAAGTAAAATAATTCTAGAAAAAAGCGGACCATTTAATTCTCAAGGTCTTATATAGTTATTTTTTGAATTGTCACTACAGAATGACAACCTTTGGAGAAATTTAGTTAAGCCATTGAAAGTTCAGGGTTGAACTAAATGTCCTATATATTCTAATATTGTCTCTCTCCTCCCTTTCTTTCAAACAATAAGGAATAGTACAAAAAGAGCCGAGTCCAACTTTTACAAGAACTGATTTGACTCTAGTTTCTCTAGTAGAATAACTGTATACCTTGTCAAAATATTTAGTTCATTTGAAAGACATTTCAATTCTCTGGGAAATGCAGGATGATACAATATTTGAAAGTGCTTTCACAGGCATATAAACTAGGGTTTGATTTGTGGATCACATTTTTACTACATTCCTCTCTGAGTAAGGCTTAAGATCCCTTGATAGCTCAGTTTTCACACTTATATAAGTGGGTTAAAACCCTTGGTGAAAATGAAGTAAGATATTTGCAAAACTTTGAACATCGTGTCTGGCATACATCATGACTAAATTATATGCTTTCATGGTGTTTCATAGAATTATAAAGTAAGAGCAATACTAAAATGACAAGAAGTGTGTGTGCTGTACTTACAGGAGTGTTGTGAATAGCAAATTATATGTTTGAAAGCACCCGCAAATGTATATAAAATGTCGTGCATTTTAAAAGATATCCTTTGAAGTTTTGTTGAAGATTGTAATGAAACTTGGTGGTCAATTTTCTGGCCACATATGTGAACACATCTTTAATGGTATATGCTTCCTCTCAGATATATTCACTATTTGGTATGGGTGAGTTATTTTCAAACTTTCTATGGAAACCTAGAAATTGGATTGAGTGCTACCTGAATAATTTTATGTTGTATGTGCTTGTATGGAGAAAGGGTAGGATTCTGTTCCCATTTCTTTATTCAACCAGAGCTGTCCTTTTGTGATGGTATAATTTTTAATTTAAAAAATATCTTCAAATGGAATAAATTTGAGGTTCCACATTTCAGCAATAACAGAAAAATGTGTATAGACAAACATTCCTGTAGGTAATATCTATAAAATCTGTATAGAACATTTTTTAAATATTGACCTCAAACAGAAACAATCTTGAGAAGGATAACCCCTGAAAGATAGGAAGTACACAAGGTGAGACTTACATGCTTTCAGGATTTTGCTGAAGGGTACTCCCTGATCTCTATGGTGCAGGGGGCATGAGATTAGCATGCAGATTTGAGGCTGACATATTGGTTGGGAAATTAAGGTGAAAATCCTGGGAAGGAAGGAGTTGAATATGGAATGAGAGCCAAATTCTATATATAAAAATTATGTAAAATTCATGATTAAACACTGATCTAGTCAAGCATTTATGAGATACTAAAGAGACTGGCAAATAAAGTCACTAGAAGTTGGAAGGATGCAGATATTCAGTTGCTGCCTCTCCTGAAGGAAATAGATTTTAGAGTTTGAATTTGACCATTTTAAACTCAGCTTGAACAAATATCAGTCCTTCAGAGGAACATAAGTAGAATCAGAACCCTACAAGTTACTTTTATTGCCCAACATGCAATAAAAACTTACTAGACACGTGAAGAATCAGCAAAGTATGACATACTCAAACAAAGCAGTCAACAGAATTGATTCCCAAGAAGACATAAAAGGTGAAATTATCAGAAGAAATTTAAAGCAGCAATTATAAATATATTCAAGGTCTGAAGCAAAATCTAGCCACAATGATTGAACTAGTCACAATGATTGAACATTTGGAAAATATGAGTAGTAAAATTGAAACTGAGAAAAAGGAAATTCTATGAAAACTAAATGAAACAATATGATAAGTGAGCTCAAGAGCAAGGAGAAAAAAGACTCTAGAGTTCACGTGGTGATAAAAGAAAACAAATTATTATTTTTTTAATCTAGCATGATTCCAGGCACAAATTAGAAGCCTATTATACACTTATTGAAAATAACCAATGAATGAATAAGTATATAAATAACCAAATATTATGTTTACTTCTTTCAGAGAAATTGGTAATTTTCCAATTCTTACTGTATCTTTTCATTCTTTTCCCTTTGTGTATGCATGTTCATTTTGTTTTGTAAACTTTCACAACATTCACATCGAGATTTCTATGAAGTGTCAAACTAATAAGGCTCTATGGGAATACTGGTTTCTAGAACACAAATAACAACCCAGGGTTCAATCATTTAACATAAAAGGGGTAACAGGACCAAGAATGAGGCATCAAGAAGTTCTGCCGTTATCTATGTCTGACTCTGATAATCTTCTTATTCAAAATATCTATAATATCCCAGATGAACATTATAGGAGATATTTTATTATTTTAATAACACCATAAGAGTTATGAGACACAATTTCAAGATGACAAAATTGGTACTCAGAAAACTTAAGTATCACCCTCTGCAGCAAGCAGGTCATATGTGACAATGAGATTGAAGTTTTGGTTGCCTTTACTGAAATGTTAGGCACCTACACATTATTATTTCTGACTTCCAAACAAAATTATGTTCTCTATTTCCTCACATATAAAAGAGGTTACAGTAGATACTTTCTCAGGTTCCCTTTTTTTTCTTTTCTTTTCTTTTTTTTTTTTTTTTTTTTTTTTGCGGTACGGGCCTCTCCCGTTGCGGAGCACAGGCTCCGGACACACAGGCTCAGCGGCCATGGCTCACGGGCCCAGCCGCTCCGTGGCATGTGGGATCTTCCCGGACCGGGTCACAAACCTGTGTCCCCTGCATCGGCAGGCGGACTCTCAACCACTGTGCCAGCGGGGAAGCCCTCAGGTCCCCATTTAACGTAAATTGGAATGACTATGAGGCTTAACAAAGGTCAAATTAACAGTAGAGGATAAAAGTTCCCAAAGTCCTTGATATAAATTTGATTTTTTAATTAGTTTATGCACTGTAGTTGTTTGAATTGTGCCTCTTTGCCAAAAAAAAAAAAAAAAAAAAAAAAGTCCAAGTCCTAATTCCATTACCTGTGAATGTGACCTATTTTTTCGAAAATAATGTCTTTGCAGATATAATCAAGTTAAGGATATCAAGAAGACGTCACACTGGATTTGGGATGGACCTACCTCCAGTAACTGGTGTGTTTATACTGGGGAGACACAGAGGTGAAGGTCCTGTGAAGATCAAGGCAGAGATTGGAAGGATGAGTCTATAAGCCAAGGAATGTCAGAGCCATTGCCCACAGCACCGGCAGAAGCTATGAGAGAGGCAGGGAGCAGATTCTCTCTCAGTCTCTAGAAGTAATCAACTCTGCTGACACCTTGATTTCAGACTCCTGTACTCCAGAACTGTAAGAGAATAAATTTCTGTTGTTTAACACCAGCCATTTTTTGGTATGTTGTTATGGCAGACCTAGGAAATTGATACATATGTTTATGATAGGAAAAAATAAAGTCTTAATTTCGGGTTATTTTTAAATATAACTGAGAATTTTCTTCATGTAATTTATCAGAGCAATATTTTATGCTGTCTATTATACTGCTTTGTGGGAAAGATGAAATTAACTGATAAAATTTTGATTAAAGATATTTGTGGAAAACATTCAATTTTAAAAATCAAATAATAAACCACAGTTCTATAACATGTTTCATTGTAACAATTTATTTTAATTTTGGAATGATGAGCTGTATAATTCAAGGGTCTATGTCAAAGAATTGTTCTTGCAATATTTTAAAATAAATTTAAATATTTTAGTGCATGTATTAGTGTATTATCTATTGCCACATAAACCTACATACAAAACAAACATGCAAACTTAGTGGCATGCTATAATCAGTATGTGTTTCTTATGCATATGGAGTCATCTGAGATTGTTAGCGATCTCTATCTTGTCTGGATTCACATGCACAGACATGTCTGGGGGTCAACTGGTTTGCCATGATTTAGGCTAGCCTTGTCTGGGATTCCACATGTCCCACGTCCTCCAATAGGTTTCCCGTATCATGTTTTCAGGGCAATCACAGAAGCATAAGAGCAAACATAAGAACTCAAGGTCTCTTTAGGTCTAGGTTTGGAAGAGACATGCTGCCGTTTCTTCCTTATTGCATTGACCAACCAAGTATATAACCAAACCTTGAGTCAGAAGGGAAGGGCACTACAAAGAAACAAAGCAAAGGGCTTAGTTACAGGAAGGGGTGAAGAACTGGGGTCTTTGATACAATGTAATTTATCATGTTTTGTATGAAGAGATACCATTCTTGCTTTTGTCAGTCTTGTTCTAATCAGTCAAATGGACATTCTTCCTGCCTATATATCTTCAAAATATACCCTATACTGTAAGCAGCAGGACGTTTCCATCTGTGTTATATATGTCAAAGTTCGGTTGTACACAAACTCCATAAAAAATTCTTTCTATGTCCAATTCCCCTTCTTTTTATTGCTAGGTTTCTCAGTATCATACTGAGTCACTATATGAATAATAAATGTGGTTATTAAGAATGATCTAAAAGGCTTAGTCAAGCACCTCAGTCACCAGAGAGAGGAAATAATTAAAATATTTTTGTGGATCGACTGTCTTTCAACACTTTTAGTTTACCTGGCATTTAAGGATTGGATCATAGGCTTTTACAAGTGGTACAGCTGTGGAGTGAGAACACTGTGCCTCTCAGAAAACAAATGACAAAACAACAGTAATGATATTACATTAAACCTCAAGAGTCTATGGCAGAAACTGAGCAGTAGAGTTAGAGAAGGAAAGAATCCTGTAAAGTGAAAGTCCTTAAAATAAGAGGCAATAAACATTGTTTTTCAACAAAAGATAAAGAGTAAAATTGATTATAAAATGTTCCCATTATTTTTCAAAGTTTTACACTACATAATAAGTAATCTAATCGTTCCTAAAGGCTTACAACAAAAAAGCAGTCCCTAGGTAACTGCAGTAGAAAAATCCTTAATTCACAGTTCCAAGAAGCAATCAATTTAAACTTAAGCTTCCCTCCATCCTTTTTTCCCCAGTTTACCTTTATATTTGGCAATGTCATACTTATAATTTGCTTCCTTAATTTTTCAGCTTTTCATATTATCTGTTTCCTAAAACAAACATTGACATTCCTTATATCCGACAAACCCCTCACCTTCATAAACACTTCTCTTTCTCTGTCAATACTACAGTATGGCTCTGTTACTGCTTCAGTCCAAGCAATTATTGTTCAAGGTTTACATCATTATGGGTACACTTTCATGAGAATGGAAGTTTTGGTTTTGTTTTTCTACAGCAATGCTATGGTAATATATATGTCTTTTCCTACACAATTTCTGTTATTTTCCTGGAGTAAACAAATTCCTCACTTAATTTTTTCTTTTTCTATGTATGTTTTATGAATCCATCTCCAGATTCTGTAAGACAATCCTACAGTTTAAGATCACACTGAATGTCAGTTTAATTTCCTTTTTTCTTCCCCTTGGAAGTGATTTTCCTCAGAATTTGGAGGAAATTGTTTTATCATCTTGAAACTTTAGACTCCCCATTGAGAAGCTCATTGTTATCATATTTACTAATCCTCCACTGTTTTGGATTCTCTCTGTAAAGGTATGAGGTCTTCCTTTACCCACTCTATTCTGAGCTTTCATAAAGACATACCTTGGTGTATCTTTCAGAAATTCTCCTGAATTGTTTGACAATATTCCTCCACTCATTTTCACCAAAGGAGTTCAAGATTAAACTATTATAGGGTAGTGGACTTTGTGAACTGAATCATTGACTTTTTAGTTGTTCTATATTGTGTATCAAATTCTCCATCTTTTACAGATGATTTCTTTATTAGAAAAATCCTTGATATTCTGATCCTATTGAATTTTTCTTTATTGAATTCTTATTTTAATTTCCATGGTTCTCTTTATCCTCTAAATATTCTTTTTTATCTTTGTTTCATGGATGAAATTATCTCCCTAGACTTTAAAAAGGAGAATACTTTAAGAATTCAGGGACAAGAAAATTTTAAATTTCTTTTATTCTATTGAAAAAATTTTACTGCCTTTCAAATTTGGGCCTTTCTTCAAATGTATAGTGAATTCTGAGTGTCTAATCATATTTTTGAATGAGCCAACACTACACTGTAATCTTCTTCCACATGCAAGAAATTCGCCGGGTAATTAGTCTCAGGGGAGCTTAATTAGGCTGGGCATTGTCAACCATTAGAAGGGAACTACAACTATAGTAGGTGTAAGTTTTATGCCTTTGGCTAGATTGGTTCACCAGAGATAAATCTTTCAATTTCTTTCCTTAGGAGAATACACTTGCTTGCAATAACACTGAAGTTTTATCTTTATTATTTTTTTTAACATCTCTGTTGGAGTATAATAGATTTACAATGGTGTATCACTTTCTGCTTTATAACAAAGTGAATCAGCTATACATATACATATATCCCCGTATCTCCTCCCTCTTGCGTCTCCCTCCCACCCTCCCTATCCCACCCTTCTAGGTGGGCACAAAGCACCCAGCTGATATCCCTGTGCTATGTGGCTGCTTCCCACTAGCTATCTATTTTATTTGGTAGTGTATACATGTCCATGCCACTCTCTCACTTCATCCCAGCTGACCCTTCCCAAGTCCCGTGTCCTCAAGTCCATTCTCTACGTCTGTATCTTTATTCCTGTCCCGCCCCTAGGTTCTTCAGAACTGTTTTTTTTTCTTTCAGATTCCATATATATGTACTAGCATATGGTATTTGTTTTTCTCTTTCTGACTTACTTCTGTCTTACTGTATGACAGACTATAGTTCCATCCACCTCACTACAAATGACTCAATTTCGTTTCTTTTTATGGCTGAGTAATATTCCATTGTATATATGTGTCACATCTTCTTTATCCATTCATCTGTCCTTGGACACTTAGGTTGCTTCCATGTCCTGGCTATTGAAAAAGTGCTGCAATGAACATTGTGGCACATGACTCTTTTTAAATTATGGTTTTCTCAGGGTATATGCCCGGTAGTGGGAATACTGGGTCATATGGTGGTTGTATTTTTAGTTTTGTAAGGAACCTCCATACTGTTCTCCATAGTGGCTGTACCAATTCACATTCCCACCAGCAGTGCAAGAGAGTTCCCTTTTCTCCACACACTCTCCAGCATTTACTGTTTCTAGATTTTTTGATGATGGCCATTCTGACAGGTGTGAGTTGATACCTCATTATAGTTTTGATTTGCATTTCTCTCATGATTAGAGATGTTGAACATTCTTTCATGTGTTTGTTGGCAATCTGTATGTCTTCTTTGGAGAAATGTCTATTTAGGTCTTCTGTCCATTTTTGGATTGGGTTGTTTGTTTTTTTGATATTGAGTTGCATGAGATGCTTGTATATTTTGGAGATTAATCCTTTGTCAATTGCTTCGTTTGCAAATATTTTCTCCCATTCTGAGTGTTGTCTTTTTGTCTTGTTTATGTTTTCCTTTGCTGTGCAAAAGCTTTTGTAATTAGGTCATGTTTGTTTATTTTTGTTTTTATTTCCATTTCTCTAGGAGGTGGGTCAAAAATGAACTTGCTGTGATTTATGTCATGGAGTGTTCTGCCTATCTTTTGCTCAAAGAGTTTTATAGTGTCTGGCCTTACATTTAGGCCTTTAATCCATTTTGAGTTTATTTTTGTGTATTGTGTAGAGAGTGTTCTAATTTGATCCTTTTTCATGTAGCTGTGCAGTTTTCCCAGCACCACTTATTGAAGAGGCTGTCTTTTATCCATCGTATATTCTTACCTCCTTTATCAAAGATAAGGTGACCATATATGCATGGGTTTATCTCTGGGCTTTCTATCCTGTTCCACAGATCTATATTTCTGTTTTGTGCAGTGCCATACAGTCTTGATTACTGTAGCTTTGTAGTATAGTCCAAAGTCAGGGAGCCTGATTCCTCCAGCTCCATTTTTCTTTCTCAAGATCGCTTTGGCTATTCAGTCTTTTGTGTTTCCATACAAATTGTGAAATTTTTTGTGCTAGTTCCGTGAAATATGCCATTGGTAGCTTGATAGGGATTGCATTGAATCTCTAGATTCCTTTGGGCAGTATAGTCAATTTTCACAATGTTGATTCTACCAGTCCAAAAGCATGGTATATCTCTCCATCTGTTTGTATCACCTTTAATTTTTTCATCACTGTCTTAGAGTTTTCTGCATAGAGATCTTTTGTCTCCTTAGGTAGATTTATTCTTAGGTATTTTATTCTTTTTGTTGCAATGGTAAATGGGAGAGTTTCATTAATTTCTCTTTCTGATTTATCATCATTAGTGAATAGGAATGAAAGAGATTTCTGTGGATTAATTTTGGATTCTGCTACTTGGCCAAATTCATCGATTAACTCTAATAATTTTCTGGTAGCATTTTTAGGATTCTCTGTGTATAGTATAATGTCATCTGCAAACAGTGACAGTTTTACTTCTTCTTTTCCAATTTGGATTCTTTTAATTCTTATTCTTCTCTGATTGCTGTGGTTAAAACTTCCAAAACTATGTAGAATAATAGTGGTGAGAGTGGGCAACCTTGACTTCTTCCTGATCTTAGTGGAAATGGTTTCAGTTTTTCACCACTGAGAACAATGTTGGCTGTGGGTTTGTCATATATGTCCTTTATTACGTTGAGGTAAGTTCCCTCTATGCCTACTTTCTGGAGAGTTTTATCATAAATGGGTGTTGAATTTTGTTGAAAGTTTTTTCTGCATCTGTTGAGATAATCATATCGTTTTTATCCTTCAATTTGTTAATATGGTGTATCACACTGATTGATTTGCGTATACTGAAGAATCCTTGCATTCTTGGGATACACCTCACTTGATCATGGTGTATGATCCTTTTAATGTGTTGCTGTATTCTGTTCGCTAGTATTTTGTTGAGGATTTTTGCAACTATGTTCAGCAGTGATATTGGCCTGTAATTTTCTTTTTTTGTGACACATTTGTCTGGTTTTGGTATCAGGGTGATAGTGGCCTCATAGAATGATTTTGGGAGTGTTCCTCCCTCTGCTTATTTTGGAAGAGTTTGAGAAGGATAGGTGTTAGCTCTTCTCTAAATGGTTGATAGAATTTGCCTGTGAAGCCATCTGGTTCTGGACTTCTGTTTGTTGGAAGACTTTTAATCACAGTTTCAATTTCAGTGCTTATGATTGGTCTGTTTATATTTTCTATTTCTTCCTGGATCAGTCTCAGAAGGTTGTGCTTTTCTAAGAATTTGTCCATTTCTTTCACGTTGTCCATTTTATTGGTATATGGTTGCTTGTAGTAATCTGTCATGATCCTTTGTGTTTCTGAAGTGTCAGTTGTTACTTCTCCTGCTTCATTTCTAATTCTATTGATTTGAGTCTTCTCCCTTTTTTCTTGATGAGTCCAGCTAATGGTTTATCAATTTTGTTTATCTTCTCAAAGAACCAGCTTTTAGGTTTATTGATCTTTGCTATTATTTCCTTCATTTCTTTTTCATTTATTTCTGATCTGATCTTTATGATTTCTTTCATTCTGCTAACCTTGGGATTTTGTTCTTCCCTCTCTAATTGCTTTAGGTGTAAGGTTAGGTTTTTTATTTGAGATGTTTCTTGTTTCTTGAGGTAGGATTGTATTGCTATAAACTTCCCTCTTAGAACTGCTTTTGCTGCATCCCATAGGTTTTGTGTCATCGTGTTTTCACTGTCAGTTGTTTCTGAGTATATTTTGATTCCCTCTTTATTTCTTCAGTGATCTCTTGGTTATTTAGTAGTGTATTGTTTAGATTCCATGTGTTTGTATGTTTTACAGATTTTTTTTTCCTGTAATTGATATCTGGTCTCATAGTATTGTGGTCAGAAAATATACTTGACATGATTTCAATTTTCTTAAATTTACTGAGGCTTGATTTGTGACCCAAGATATGATCTATCCTGGAGAATGTTCCATAAGTACTTGAGAACAAGTGTATTCTATTGTTTTTGGATGGAATGCCCTATAAATATCAATTAAGCCCATGCTATTTACTGTGTCATTTAAAGCTTGTGTTTCCTTATTTATTTTCATTTTGGATGATCTGTGCATTGGTGAATGGGGCATGTTAAAGTCCCCTACTATTATTGTGTCACTGTCAATTTCCCCTTTCATGGCTTTAGCAACTTCCTTATGTATTGAGGTGCTCCTATATTGGGTGCTTAAATATTTACAATTGTTATATCTCTTCTTGGATTGATCCCTTGATCATTATGGAGTGTCCTTCTTTGTCTCTTGTAATAGTCTTTGTTTTAAAGTCTATTTTGTCTAATATGAGAATTGCTATCCCAGCTTTGTTTTCATTTCCATTTGGATGGAATATCATTTTCCACCCTCTCACTTTCAGTCTGTTTGTGTCCCTAGGTCTGAAGTGGGTTTCTTGTAGACAACATATGTACGGGTCTTATTTTTGTATCCATTCAGCCAATCTATGTCTTTTGATTGGAGCATTTAATCCATTTACATTTAAGGTAATTATCAATATGTATGCTCCTATTACCATTTTCTTAAGTGTTTTGGGTTTGTTATTGTACGTGTTTTCCTTCTCTTGTTCTCCTGCCTAGAGAAGTTTCTTTAGCATTTGTTGTAAAGCTGGTTTGGTGATGCTGAATTCTCTTTGCTCTTGCTTATCTGTAAAGGATTTAATTTCTCCGTCAAATCTGAATGAGATCCTTCCTGGGTAGAGTAATCTTGGTTGTAGGTTTTTCCCTTTCATCACTTTAAATATGTCCTGCCACTCCCTTCTGGCTTGCAGTTTCTGCTGAAAGATCAGCTGTTAACGTTATGGGGATTCCCTTGTATGTTATTTGTTGCTTTTCCCTTGCTGCTTTTAATACTTTTTCTTTGTATTTAATTTTTGATAGTTTGGTTAATATGTGTCTTGGCATGTTTCTCCTTGGATTTATCCTGTATGGGACTCTCTGTGCTTCCTGGACTTAATTAGCTATTTTCTTTCCCATATTAGGGAAGTTTTCAACTATAATCTCTTCAAACATTGTCTCAGTCCGTTTATTTTTCTCTCCTTCTTCTGGGACCCCTATAATTCGAACGTTGGTGTGTTTAATGTTGTTCTAGAGGTCTCTGAGACTGTCCTCAATTCTTTTCATTCTTTTTTCTTTATTGTGCTCTGCGGTAGTTATTTTCACTATTTTATCTTCCAGGTCACTTATCTGTTCTTCTGCCTCAGTTATTCTGCTATTGATTCCTTATAGAGAATTTTTTATTTCATTATTTTGTTGTTCATCATTGTTTGTTTGCCCTTTAGTTCTTCTAGGTCCTTGTTAAACGTTTCTTGTATTTTCTCCATTCTATTTCCAAGATTTTTGATAATTTTACTATCATTACTCTGAGTTTGTTTTTGTTGTTTTTATCATTTTTTCCCCAAATGGGACTAGCTTTATTGCTTAGTGTAAAAATTGATAATTTTTTGTATAAAAGAATACATAAGGGGAGGAGATATGGGATATATGTATATGTATAGCTGATTTACTTTGTTATAAAGCGGGAACTAACACACCATTGTAAAGTAATCACACTCCAAAAAAGATGCCAAAAAAAAGAATACATAAGCAATATAAAGAATCAAATATGTCTCCATATGTATGTATAGAATAAGATAAAATACTTAAACCCTACTATCCAGGGATAACCACTTAACTGTCTAGATTTTTTTCTCTCTGTTTACATACTTAGTTTATCTCAATTTCCATATGATATTATAAAAATGAAATTATGTAGCTCATCTGTTACATACTTCCCCTCCCCCTACCAATAAATGTGTTATGGACCTCTCAACATATCAGTAGAGACCCTTGTCTTCAGTTTTCATGGCTGCAGAGTATTCTCTTTTGTGGGTAGCCTTGACATAATTTGTATAATCCTCTTTAATGGAAGTTTTACTGCCATCCAGTATTTGGCCCTGTTAATGTTGTGATAAATATCCTTGCATGCTCACCCAAGCATTTGCTTTTCCGGATCTCATACTGTATATTTTTAGATACAGAACTGTGGGTCAAACATTAAGTATATTTAAATTTTTATTGCATGTTTTAAACTGCCTCCTGTAAAAGTGGGACTGATTCAGTCCAATGGTCCTGGCTTGTAGGATGGTTGTTGAATGCCTACAGGTAGCTGGGGGCTTTCTTTGGGTCCCTTGGACTGTGCAGTCCCCCAGCTCTGATTATTTCTGGGGTATTTGTGGTTGGACAGATCTGCCTGTCTTCTCCTCCAAATGACAGTAAGCCTGCTTCTCCAATCTGTCCCCCAGAATGCTGTCCATATCCCATGGGACTTTGAGGGCTGCAGTGTCCTCCGGAAGTACCTGGGCCAGCTCCACTACCTGCAGAGTTGGGTCCCCATTGGCTCAGGGCAGGAGGTCACTCTTTCTGTCACCTGGTGAGAGCTGGCAGGGCTGGGGGGTAGTGGGAGCCTGGAGGTGGCCTGGGACACAGCCCAGGGGTGTCTGGGTGGTGGGGATGCCCCTCTCACCACCCTGCTTTGGGTTGTTTCCAGCAGGAAGAGAGCAAGCCTGGCCTACACTGGCCTTGCCATCAACCGTGATGGTTCAACCTCAGCCTGGGGAGCCCCGAGTCCTGTGTAGGTCTCCCTGAGGCTCTGAGACTGGACTTGTAGGCTGAGGGTTGTGGACGGCGGGAGCCCCTTCCCTTTCACCCCATCCCTGCCTGGTGCAGAGCCAGAGACTGAGACTCCATTTACTCCAGCTTAGGTGTCCTTGGACCAACTGCCCCAGTTCTCAGACTCCTGTACTCTGAATTCTTTTTCAGGTAGACTGTCTATTTCCTCTTCATTCATTTGGTCTGGTGGGTTTTTACCTTGCTACTTCATCTGCTGTGTATTTCTCTGTCCTCTCATTTTGCTTAACTTACTGTGCTTGAAGTCTCCTTTTCGCAGGCTGCAGGTTCGTAGTTCCCGTTTTTTTTTTTTTTTTTGGTGTCTGCCCCCAGTGGCTGAGATTGGTTCAGTGGGTCGGGCTGGCTTCCTGGTGGAGGGGACTGGTTTCTGTGTTCTGGTGGATGAGGCTGGATCTTTCTTTCTGGTGGGCAGGACCACGTCCGGTGGTGTGTTTTGGGGTGTCTGTGAACTTATTATGATTTTAGGTAGCCTCTCTGCTAATGGGTGGGGCTGTGTTCCTGTCTTGCTAGTTGTTTGGCATAGGGTGCCCAGCGCTGGAGTTTGCTGGTCGTTGAGTAGATCTGAGTCTTAGCATTGAGATGGGGATCTCTGGGAGAGCTTTTGCAGTTTGATATTATGTGGGACCTGGAGAACTCTGGTGGACCAATGTCCTGAACTCGGCTTTTCCACCTCAGAGGCACAGGCCTGACCTCTGGTCGGAGCACCAAGACCCTGTCAGCCACACGGCTCAGAAGAAAATGGAGAAAAAGAAAGAAAGAAAATAAATAAATAAAATAAGATAAATGTATTAAAATAAACCAAATTATTATAATAAAAAAAAGTTTAAGTAATAAAAAAAAGAAGAGAGCAACCAAACCAATAAAAAAATCCACCAATGATAACAAGCCCTAAAAACTATACTAAGATAAACATAAAAATCAGAAAACTGTCAGTTGCATACAGCAAACCCCAAATCTACAGTTGCTCCCGAAGTCCACCACCTCAATTTTGGGATGATTCATTGTCTATTCAGGTATTCCACAGATGCAGGGTACATCAAGTTGATTGTGGAGATTTAATCCGCTGCTCTTGAGGCTGCTGGGAGAGATTTCCCTTTCTCTTCTTTGTTCACACAGCTCCCAGGGTTCAGCTTTGGATTTGGCCCTGCCTCTGCATGTAGGTCACCCTCTGGTGTCTATTCTTCGCCTAGACAGGAGGAGCAGCTGATTCGGGGGCTCTGGCTCACTCAGGCCGTGGGGAGGGAGGGGTACGGAGTGCAGGGCAAGCCTGCAGGCGGTAGAGGCCAGCGCGACGTTGCACCAGCCTGAGACGCGCTGTGTGTTCTTCCGAGGAATTTGTCCCTGGATCATGGGACCCTGGCAGTGGCGGGCTGCACAGGCTCCCTGGAATGGAGGTGTGGATAGTGACCTGTGCTTGCACACAGGCTTCTTGGTGGCTGCAGCAGCAGCCTTAGAGTCTCATGCCTGTCTCTGGTGTCCACGCTGATAGCTGCAGCTCGCTCCTGTTTCTGGAGCTCGTTTAGGTGGTGCTCTGACTCTCCTCTCCTTGTGCATCCCGAAACAATGGTCTCTTGCTTCTTAGACAGGTCCAGACTTTTCCCCGGACTCTCTCCCGGCTAGCCGTGGTGCACTAACCCCCTGCAGGCTGTGTTCATGCAGCCAACCCCAGTCCTCTCCCTGCGCTCCGACCGAAGCGGGAGCCTCAGCTCCCAGCCCTGCCCACTCCAGTGGGTGAGCAGACAAGCGTCTCGGGCTGGTGAATGCCAGTAGGCACCGATTCTCTGTGAGGGAATCTCTCTGCTTTGCCCTCTGCACCCCTGTGGCTGCACTCTCCTCCGTGGCTCCGAAGCTTCCCCCCTCCGCCACCCACAGTCTCCACCCAAGATGGGCCTACCTGGTGTGTGGAAACCTTTCCTCCTTCACAGCTCCCTCCCACTGGTGCAGGTCCTGTCCCTATTCTTTTGTCTCTGCTTTTCCTTTTTTCTTTTGCCCTACCCAGGTACATGGGGAGTTTCTGTCTTTTGAGAGGTCTGAGGTCTTCTGCCAGCGTTCAGTAGGTGTTCTGTAGGAGTTGTTCCACATGTAGATGTATTTCTGATGTACCTGTGGGGAGGAAGGTGATCTCCAGGTCTTACTCATCCGCCATCTTGAAGATCCTGCTCTGCAGCCAAGTTAATTTTACTACATAGCATCATAAAGCTTCTATGGGCATTTCCTCACTAACGTTCACTCTACAATAGATTATTCTCATGTGTCTCAAATAGGGAGTGCGTGGGCATGAGAGGGCAGTACATGAATGACTTTATTTTTTTGCGATACGCAGGCCTCTCACTGCTGTGGCCTCTCCTGCTGCGGAGCACAGGCGCCGGACGTGCAGGCTCAGCAGCCATGGCTCACGGGCCCAGCCGCTCCATGGCACGTGGGATCCTCCCGAACCGGGGCACGAAACTGTGTCCCCTGCATCGGCAGGCAGACTCTCAACCACTGTGCCACCAGGGAAGCCCATGAATTACTGTTTTAAAAGTCATTTTTTAATGTATATCAATTTATTAGGATAATGATAAAACTATTTCAAGTAGATTTCCTCAGTCTCCTGTTCAGTATGCTATAGACAAAGCAGCAATAATTATGGTTCCAACTTTGAAAGCCAATGGCAATACAGTTTCTAGCTCCTTTTTCTCAAATTGGATGAGGCTAGTTCCATTTAGCCAGCACTATTGTTTGTGTCAGTTTTAGAAGCTTCATTTTCCTTCATAAAAGTTTTTTAAAAAGTCATCATTAGGATATCCACCAGTTTAACGTTAGAAAGCTGCTGTTTTATAGTTATGATTTTGTTTCCCACTAAAATAGTATTAAGTTGCTCTATGACTATTTAAACATCTTTTCTTGCTGAGTTAACTGTTATCACCTGAATTTAATTCAATCAAGGTTTAAGAATTTAGACTTTGAAAATTTAGTCATTTTGGAGTCTATTTACCACTCTACTTTCTCGGTTCCAATTTTCTTTACTATCTTCTCATTATCTATCCACTGTTTCCTTCTAAGTTTATTTTGACTCATCTTTGTAGCTCTTAACAGGTTTTGATAACTTTCATACCACCAAGCTCACTTTTAGTGGGTATTATCCAAACATTCTCATTAGAAATTCTGTTTCTTTTACTGAAAATGTCAAATGGCCCCTTGATTATCAGAATTGATCAAACATGTCCATCTTCTTTTCTTTTTTTTCCTTCTTCAGAATTAAGGAGAGAACTAAAAGGTCATCTTGGCAGTCCCATACCAAAAAAAGATCCCTGTCAGTCTTCTTGCAAACTAGATAAAATTTGCTGATAATGCTCAGGTGAACAGATTGTCAAACAAGCACTTTTACTTTGAGTCAGATACCTTGATTTGTATTAAGTAATTCAGGAATTGCAGTTCTAGTACTGTGCTCTTGGAATTTTATAATAGTAATTTTACAATATGGTTTCTCCTGAAGACCCTATTTTAGACAGTGCAAAAATTTTTTTCATCGTTAGTGCAGTGAATAAATTAAACATGTAACTCATTACAATTTATTATGACTGCATCTTGATTTATTCATAGTGATTAAAAATTTACTGAGGAAAATAATAAGATACGTAAATAGAAAACATCTTTACTTAAATTTTATATCATATAGGCACTTATAGTGGAGAATACAGAATTTTCATTCTAATTTTTCTTCCTTTTTCATTTACTTACTACACATATTATATGTGATTTTCTAATATTCTTTTACATCTATGAACAAAAAATTTTAGATATATTTCCATCTATAAATTACTGACTTATTAGATATTTTAAATGTTCATATTAGTTGACAAGTAAAAAATAATTTCATATAAATATAATTTAATTAACTATAAGGAAGTAAGAAGACAAAAAAAAGAACACTCTTATGTACATTTACAATACAGAGGCTAACCTAATCCATAACATGGCACAAGATTTAAAAAAATGAACAAGTTTATTTTGACCTTTTGAATATAGAGATATAATTTAACATATTTTTTTGTGATTCCAACTGAACAAACAGTAGCTATACTATCATTTTTGTGCATACTTAAAGGAACTAACAAATCACCTCTATGAAAACATGCATGGTACAGCATGTCAATATGTGCTTCTTTGTCCTTAGTAAAATATCATAAAATATTGCACAACTCATGGAAGTAAAACAATCAATGTTTCTTTTAAAAGAAAGAAGTACTATAACTGACAAATGACTTTGGCAATATGTCATTTCTACTGCTCATGAGTATATATAAAAGAATATATTACGTTATATATCAAGTGAGTGTCTGCAATCCCAATAGAGAAACTGAGGATCAGACACAGACAGATATATAACTGCCTTCTGACTTCAAAGCTGTTCCCTACAGGTTAAGTTTTATATACTGTGTAGGGAAGGTCAGGAAAGAATGAACTATCTTTGGCCAAGTTGCTAAATTACATGATTAGTGAAATAGTCCCTAAGACTGTCAGTATGAGGCTCTTTCAAGAACACAGAATTTATTTTAAGTAGAACCAATAAAATGCACTATATTAGTCAGGGTTCTCCAGAGAAATAGAACAAATATATACCCTACTGGTATATATTGGCATATATATATTTCTCTCTCTCTCTCTCTCCCCCCCCTCACTCTCCCTTCCCCTCTCTCTATCTACAAGCTGAAGACCAGGACAGCTGATGGTGTAGTTTAGTCAGAGTCAGCCTGAGTCTGAAGGACTGAAAACCAGAGAAAACTTTGGGGTAAGTTCCAGTCTGACTGCAGAACACCACAGTCCCAGCTCAGCAGTCAGGCAGAGGAGAAACAAATTTCCCTGTTCAGCCTCTCTAAGGATTGGATAAGGCCCACCCACACTGGGGAGGGCAATTTACTGGTCCACCAATTCAAATTCTAATCTTATCCAGAAAAACTCTCATAGACATATCTGGAAATAACGTTTAGCCAAATATCTGAGCATCCTGTGACCCAGTCAAGTTGAAATATAAAATTAATCATGACATGTACCAACAGCATATCTTATGAATAGCCTAGTGCATCCTTAGTGACTGTGACAGGGATTTTTGTCATTCTCTCTACATTACCTCAGTAATACTCCTATGATACCTAATGTGTTTCTGTTGGAGAACCATCATCTTGACTGTTTCATATTTTATAACCTGGGATGTTAATTTAGAAATTTTCTTTGACATTCATTAACTATGTTTGAAGTAGTATGTCCAAATAATATTTTTCTAGAGATAATATTATTGCATAGATCTGTTACCCAAAATGTAGAATAATGGAGTGTAGTCTTGTGATAATGGTATATTTGCAAGTTACTGAGTAAATGTTACAATATTTAACACTTTTTAAGTTTGGAACCAGGTTTAGAATTTTATAATTTTCTGGTCAAAATTATAATGTTTTCCACTTGTTAGACAAAAATTTAAATATCCAATTATTTATGCAGGAAAAATAGAAACAATCTGCAAACAATATATTTGGATGCTGTTTCTTTGAGAAAGACATGAAATAACATTGTGTTTAAAGAAACACAGTTTCTAACCAAACAGTATTATACTCTTTGGAGAATAGATCTGTTGGTATTTATGTATGGGTGTTTACACACATAAACCTACAGAGATATAAGGCACACATTTTTTTCAAGTAATCAAATATTTATGGAAGAACACTTGCCTGATAATTTTATACTGCCTTATATGTTCCTAGGACTCACCTATTTTTTTTCCTCATTGATTGAGATAAAGTATCCAAGTACATATATAGTTGCTGAAGTTAAGTTAAACATATTTCAAGCTGAAGTCATTACTTTTGGGAAAGCCATACATTATAAATGCTCAATTTAAGTATTTTAAACTATTTAATATTCTTATCTTGGTATACAGTATTACAATGTTTTTCACATGTTAATGTTTTGTCACCTATGACAAAAACTATGTGATTATTGAGGTTAAAAATCATGTAACATCTCTACTTCCCTTATCTATTTATCTATCTGTCTATCTATCTGATCTATCTATTATATATATACCTATGGTATTTGAATGATTATATTACTGTTATTTTTATAATATGGTTCTTATTTAAATGACGAGAAGATTTAGAAAACCACATGTAAATTTCAGAATGCTAAGAATATTGTGTGTGCAATTAATACACCTATTTGAAAAATGCCATAATTGGTACACTTCAAGGATTGTAAACATAATCAAATTCAAAATATTTTAATTGTGCAGGTTGGAAATATTATATACCAACTTTCTGATTCAGTGGCTCTCAAATATTTACATGCATCAGAATCACCTGTAGAACTTGTTAAAACCCAAATTGCTCCAGAAGTTCTTATTTAGTGGGACCCAGGAATTTGTGTTTTTAACAAGTTTCCAGGTGATGCTCCTGATCTGAAGTTCCTAGGTTGAGATCCACTGATCTAATATTCATTTCGAAGGACAAAGTCACTACCCTCTCTAGCTAAATGGGAAATTGTCTAATAATTATATGAATCACAACTAACATTTACTGAGCAATGATAACAGTCACTGTACTAATCCTTTATGAGGAATACTTAATGGAATACTCATTAGAGTTGCAAACTGTAGCGGTGAGATCCTATCCTTGGTCATCTGACTCCAAAGTGTTCTCAATTTACAGGATAGCCTCCAGTCTAACAGAAAATCAAATAACTACCTCAACATCTCAGTTGGAATCATAACAAAAGAGAATAAAATAAGTGTAAGGTTATTAGTTTGAATTACTTGTAGATAAAACACACTAGCAGGTTATAAGAATTTCAATTTGAAATACTGGAGGAGAGTTTTGTAGTTAAATACTAAAACACAACCATCACCCCTTTCATATGCTACCAACTCATGAAAGCATCTTTTGAAAACTTTAATAGGCACAGTTCATCCAATGTCTGTTTGAGTATGTTTAAAAAATATGAGCTATGTCTTCTCTATCTGAAAAATGAACCATCTGACTTCTTTCATTCAGTAGTGCCAGTTCTTCCATCTGGGATTTCATAAATAGCAAAGCAGAATACCTTCTAATTCAATATATCTTTGATGATATAAACCTCGAATATTCCAAAGTGACATTAAAAATTTAAATTCACCATTCAAATAAGTGTTCTTTGACCACCACCACTGTCTCTGTGCTTTGACTAAAATTCGTTGATACTTGATTCTCACTGCTCTTTAGCAAGAGGTATAAGTTGTCACCGTGGTCCATGTGGTCTCTTAGTATTGAACACTGTCTCTAATCTCCCTATTCAGGCACATTGAAAAGAATATATGAGGTTGTCATATGTGCCAACATCAGGTTCTTATATGTGCCAAGCTTTTTACCCTATGGGATCTTAGTGCCTGAAGTGCTTTCCTTTTTTTTTTTTTTTTTCCATTTTTATCATTTTTACTTTTGAGCCATCCTTCCAATTTCATCTCAGTAACATTTCTCAGGATATTTTCCTCAATCTCCATCTCTTCAAGAATCATGTGTCTCCTTTCCTAGCATCTCTTCCATATGAAGTTGTACACATCAGATTTTTTAAATGTCCAATATAAAAAACATATTATGTTGTTACTTTTAGAGATATGTTCTATCTCTAACAATATATTATGAGATCAAGAATTCAGTTTAATTTTGATTAATATTATGTCTACAGACTTTATGTTGGTGACACTGTGAATGACTGAATAAATCCATCTAAAATGATGACCTGCCCTTTGGACTTCAGACTTGCCTTTCCAGCCCTCACAATCATGTAAGCCAATTCCTTGTAATAAATATTTTCATATATGTCTAAAAAATCTGGAAATAATGGTATCATATTCTTTCTCAAATTTTTTCTTTTAAAATACTTCTTTTTGATATTTATTATCAACTGATTCTCTTAACCGATAGAAGGTGATTAAAAGAGTAAGAAAAAATGATTTTTCAATAGGACTTTTCTGATAAACAAAATGTATGATAGTACAAGATGTTGTAGGGTCAGTGGTCAGACTGCTTCGATTAAATTCTGGCTATGAACTTAAAACTGGCAAGATCCTGGGCAAATTACACAATCTTTTTAAACTTTACCTTCGTCATCTTCAAAATGGGGGTTGTAATAAACTCACAAAAGGTTTATGAGGACCATGTCAATGCAATGTCAATGAGGACAGTCAATGCAAAGTGCTTAACATGGGGCTTGAACCTGTAGTAATCACTGAATAACTAATAGCCTATATAATTATACTTTTAAAAATATTAAAATACATGTATTTTACATGTTTGTATCTTCTAACATCACCATAATGTACTGAAATTGAAATTTAAGTAAGTCTCCCTAACCCCTTTGAGGCAGAGGTTGCTTTACCTCCTAATGTATCCCCCTTTGTGACATACACACACTCTTCCCAAAAAATGTGCCCAGATATCTGTTGAATAAGAAAATTAACTCCTGTGACGATTAAAAATCAAGTGAGGAACCTAAATTTGAGCACCTCTATATCAAAATTGCTAAGTACAAAATAGGTTAACAAAATAGAAGTTTCCTTGCCAGGATGTGTATAAAACACATGCTTTCTTTTCAAATTTCAGGGAGCAGCTTTGAGGCAGACTCCCCCAAGTGGAAGAAATAGATAATTACTAAATCATCTTTCAGTTAATAAAGATGTCAATTCATCAAGCAAAATATAGTAGGTTTTATTAAATGTATTTGTGTATGCTTTCCTCTAAAAATCTATACTTGACCCATAGAAAATGTAGTTAAAATATTTTGAATATTTATCCAGTTAAAATATGTTCTATTCCTGAAAAATATTATTGCATATTAACATAGGAATAGATTATTATAACAGCTGACTATGCTGGAATTCTCTGAAAGCACTTTTTATTGTTTGCTAACATAAACACAAATAATCAAGCACAGTATTTGAAGATTTCTATGTAAACTTTGTGGACTCATGTTATTAATCTTCCTATGCTCCAAGTGATTCAGTTCTTTATTTACATTTGAACGCCATAAATCTAATTCTTTGCCAGTGCCAAACTCAAGACACCGTCTTTACTATTATTCATGAAGCTTCTTAAAAGTAAGATTATAAACTATCAGGAATAGTTTCCAAGTTATCTATTACAAGTACTGTGTGTCTGTCAGAGTGAGATCACTGTATGACAATTCAATTTGATGTACAAATTTTAAACTATACTCAAGAAAATAATACATTTAACTGTTGAATTAATGTTTTTTAAAGTCAACCTAAGACTATCTGGTTCCAATTCAAGGATATTTGATATATTTCTTATTTTAAGTACTTGCAGACAATTAGGTAATTTGGTGCATTAATACACAGTATTTTGACATAGAACATTTATTTGTTTACCACTCACCTGGTACTTCATGCTATTTTATGAAAATTTAATTGCTTTATGACTGCTCTGGAGGTTTTAAACTTTTATACCCATTTTGAATCTGTGATTTGTCTGAAATGTGTGAAGAAAATTAAATTAAAATACATCACAAGAATTCCTCACTGATCTAATATCATTAACAAGTGTATATTTGAGGAACAATAACAAGCACTCTATAACTTTAATTTTCATTTTTAATTATTTTTGCTTATACTGTCATCCTTGATGCCTGTAAATAGAATTTTCTTCTTTACCAACTTCCTTCTTTTGAAATTGAATGACACTGATTGCTTTCATTCTTTTCAATGAAGCTGAACATATCCCTCCCCTTTCATTTCTATTTTATGTTTGTTCACTTATATTTACAATTTTCTTATCTAGTTTGCTCAAACTAAAGGCTTGGGTACAAAGCCTGCTAGTTATTCCTCTGTTGTGTATCAGAATTAGGAAGCATACACACATTCTGATGGGATTTGGGGTAATCTTAAATTTATTCAAAGCTTAAATTCATTTATTGACCTCCATGCTAGAGATTAGTGACTTTAAAAAATAACAATATCAAGGAGGTGGTATAAGCTCTTGCTTCTAGTTTTCTTGTTTCCCAGGTATGAATTTTGGAGGAAATAAAACTTTATATTTGGATATGTTTAGATGCAATGATTATTATCATGATTTCGATCATCATCATCATTCATGAAAATATGCATTCAAAATGAATTATGAGCAAGGAATTCACACATTATATTGTATATGTATCTAGATTAATTAATACAAGTTGTGTGAAATAATTTATAGGTAAATGATCAGTTTTTATTTCCTATAGAACGTGTTATATGACCAAGAAAATAATATTTCTTGTAATTTCAGTGCTTTAAAAGATTTATGGAAGTTATAAACTGCACAACATACTGTTATTTGTATTCTTGGGAGACAATTTACATGGATTTTAAATAGAGACGTTCTGATCATATCAAGATTTTGCTGCACAAGTCTAGCTTTTGTCCCTTTTTCTTCCTGTCATTTACATAGTATTTCTGTGACTAGTGACATGTTAAGATCATCTAACCCTCTCTTCCTTAATTGCTGAGATTGTTTTCAAAATGTCTTTTGAATGCCTATATCAGGCAAAATTATCTTCTAGACACTTTTTACCAGATATTATTGTAAGTTATATTTCTATAACTAACGTAATTCAAATAAAAGATTAAGACGCAGCAGTGGTTCAGTCAGAATACAAGTGCTGCCACATAGAAGCAGGATAACGAGTTTATAGTTTTCTGCAGCCTGGATGTGATTGGATGCCAAGAGAACACAGAGGTTTCTACAGCTTCTTCCTGAAGCTCACCATTCAGTTAGGTACCCACTGCTGGAGGAGGAAGAATATGCCTCCTGCTTCCCCTCCATATTCCAAATCTGGAGGAAAGGCATGGCTGGTTAGAAAAGTCAGCTTCAGAACTCTAAAGACAAGGGATGCTTAGAACTGTGTTAAGTAGCTTCCAGCCGGGATGTATAAGGGGAAAGGAGATACAGGGCTGAAAAAGAATGCTGATTGCTTAAATTAAGGAGAAAAAAAAAAAAAAAAGAAGCACAATAGGCCCACAGCCATTATCTTTAGTTCCTTTTCTTCAACAGGTCATACTTCCCAGAGTGGAATCTTACAAAGTCCTGCCTAATGGTGTAGCCTGGGTACCATGGATGTGAGAGTCAATGTGGTAGAAGCGGGTAGATGTTTGCTCAATACAACTACTTTTTGTGGGGGTGGGGGGGTACCCTGATTCTCGGGGGACAGGTGTTCCTACAATCGAAAATATTTCTTTTCATTTTCTCAAGAGGTTAAACATCCATACTTTTATTAGGGTTTGGAGAAAGAATATACCCTCTTTTTATAAGTTAGTTTTAATTTAAGATTATTATACAAGGGAAAAAAAAAGTGGCAAGAAAACAGCTCCCAAATACAGACTTCAGGGAAAAAAATAGGGTGATTTCAGAAGTGATTTTTTTAAAATGAGTCAATTTTAAAAACAACCCACACCACCACCACCGACACTGAGTATTAGTGAGCATCACTGTATTCCAGTGCTGCCGGGAGGAGAATGCATTCTATGAAAGAAGCCTAATAGGGTAAAGAAAATACTACTATGTAGCCTTAACAATTCCTTTAAAATATTAATTAATTAAGGGATAAAAGCATTGGAAATCTTTTTATCTATTGTTATCCTTTATGATATAAGAATTATTTATCAGTCTTAACAAGTGATCTCAGGATTGATAGGGTTTAAATAATAATTTTAAAATTAACACTTTCATTACATTATTTAGCACATATTCTAAGCTAGTAAAATTCTATTTTACTTCTAAATTTAGAATCTGATTAGCAGTTCTCCAATTTATCTATCTCTAGATTACAACAAATTCTCTCATAGAGAAAATACATACCTATATGGAAACTCTGATTTTAAAAAAAGCATTTAAAATTTGTTTAAATATAAAAATCCTTCCTCATCTTAACAATTATTAGGCAAATATTTACAGTGATAATTTTTTAAGTTGATTGAATGTCTAATGTACTTGGGAATGATTTGAACTATTTTGAATTGATTTGAATTACAATGTATGTTACAATGTATTTAAGTATGTTACAATGTATGTTACATTGTAATTACATGTTACAATGTAATTATTACATTGTATGTTACAATGTAATTATTGTATGTTACAATGTAATTATTATGAAAATTGTGTATTTTAATATTAAACTTATATTCAAAAATTAAATTAATTGGAGAGTTATGTTACATAACTATGTTACATAAGTATGTATGTTACAATGTAATTATTGTAACATGTTACAATGTAATTATAAGTATGTTACAATGTAATTATTATGTTAAGTATGTTATAATGTAATTATTATGAAAATTGTGTATTTTAATATTATGTTACAATGTATGTTACAATGTAATTATTATGAAAGTATGTTACAAAGTATGTTACAATGTATGTTACAATAAGTATGTTACAATGTAATGTATGTTACATGTAATTATTATGTTACAATGTAATTACAATGTAATTATGTTACAATGTATTACAATGTAATTATTACAATATAATTATTATGAAAATTGTGTATTTCAATATTAAACTTATAATCAAAAATTAAATTAATTGGAGAGTTATCTACTTTTGATTTCAAAATGACAGCCACATGCATTAAAAAATATATTTAATTAAAACATCCATTGATAAGGTTATTTTTAGCATGACAATGGATTTTTTACAATATGTTCAAAATAACTAATAATTCTGCATTGAAAAGACAGTTCTACTTAATAGTAAATATGGTAATCATGATAGCAACACTAGCTATAACTTAATATTAGTTATAAAAATAAATAAAAGTACAATTAGCATTTCATACTATTATATAGTATTTGTTTTAACTAATGTTGGCCTGATATTTAATTTTAATTAATTTTTGAAATCCATTCTCAAACTTTGTGAGTGACTGAACATGGTTTGATGATCTCAGTGAAAATTCTAGCATTTATCTTTAAAAACAGTAATCACACGTTATTTGTACAAAACTTGGTTTAGCTGAACACATTCAATCTGGCCTTATTTAATTAATATACTTAATATAATTAAAATATATTTAAATATAAATCACCTTTTAATACTGTA
The DNA here is from genome assembly GCF_039906515.1 of Pseudorca crassidens. NCBI lineage: Eukaryota > Metazoa > Chordata > Mammalia > Artiodactyla > Delphinidae > Pseudorca > Pseudorca crassidens. The sequence continues at coordinate 125,549,904 of NC_090300.1, read as the reverse complement.
TATTCTACTGGAAAAGGGATTGCATAGAACAATAGAAAACAGAAACTACTTGGTAAGATTATGTGAAAAAATAACATAATCAACAGTTACTATTTTTTAAAGAAGTGAGAGTAAAAAGAACAAAAAACTACTTTTGCCATTCAAATAAATTTGCTTTTGTTGTTTTTCCTGTTGTTGCTGGCTGCTCTTGCTTTTGCTACTGTTTTTAAGTTAAGATCTTGTACTTGCCTGAGGAGAAATCTACCAACCTAGAAACCAAGAGCTATCAAGTGTTCTGTGATGAAACAAAGAAATATTCTTAATTTGGTTTCTTAAATGTCAAATAATTTATTACTTGGTTTTCCAAGTATCTTAGGAAGAAGAGAAAATGGGGAAATCTCAAATTAATTATTATTTAATAAGAAGAGCTTGTACTCTATTCGTTATTCAACAGCTTTCACTCATGTAACATATTACACATTGCAAATATTGCCTCATCAATCATCACTAAATGAAGGCAGAAAACATGACACGTTTTAAATAATTTCCAAGAGCTCCAATATTAATATCATATTCTATTTATACAAAATAAGGTATAATCCTTGCTGAGTGATCATGCTGGCTTTCATGAAGGATTAAAGCATCAATCCATGTCCTGGAGGAAAAACTGACAAAACACTGTTCTAGTGGTTGAATATGATGAGAGCATTGGATTTTAAAATGTGGCTCTTGCCTGTAAGATGAAATGCAGGAAAAGTAATCAAATTTCCTGCAACACAGCACTTATAAATATAAGATACACTGAAACTTCAGTTATTATCCATATAACCAATGAAAATGATGGTCTGATCCTAAGTCAAACTTGGTAACTTGCATGAACTATATCAGTTCAAAAGGAACAGCTTGGAAGTTTTTACTATGCAGTTTGAGACTACCAAAGAGTAATTTAGTACTTGAAAAAGCTGTAATTCTTTTAAAACTTTTTAAAGAATTAAAAATTTTAATTCTAAAATCATTATCACTAGAAAAGTAACAGCTGACCCTTGAACAGCATAGGTTTCAATGGTGCAGGTCCACTTACATGCAGACTTTTTTCAAATAAATATACTGAAATGATTTTAGAGACTTATGGGAATTTGTGAAAACTCACAGGTGAAGCATGTAGATTAGAAATATTGAAAATATTAAGAAAAAGATATATCATGAATATATAAAATATGTAGATACTAGCCTATTCTTAGGCATAAGGTGAGTGATATTTAATATAAAATTAACAATGTGTTAGTTTTCTTACTGTTTTATAACTTTGCTCCCGAAGTTACATTACCTTACAGTACACCTCTCTTTCTTATAATTGGAGAAACTGAGTATCAGCCTATTATCACGTGTTTTTTAAAGTAACAATGTTTCCAATACTGTATTATGTATATGGCTGTAATAGCGTATGCCATAAAGATTTTACAATGAATTATTTATTAGTATATAGGCTAGGCTACCATAAGGCAATCATATTCCTGTTGCTTCATTATCAAAGCATGAATCATTACACCGATAAATATTAATTTTTTTCACATTATCTTTTTATTTTTGAAGTTTAGTGTTAGTAATAAGTATAATATATACAGTGTTTTGTATCATATAAGACAACATTGATGCAGGTCCTGACAGACGATTCATCTTGAAAACAGATGTAAACTTATGGTAATGATAAATACAGTACCGTATTGTAAATGTATTTTCTTTTCCTTATGATTTTCTTAATAACATTTTCTTTTCTCTAGCTTACTTTAATGTAGAAATAGAGTATATAATACATATAAGATACAAAATGTTAACTGACTGTTTATATTATTGGCAAGGCTTCTGGTCAAAAGTAGGCTATTTGCTACTAAGTTTTCAGGGAGTCAAAGTTATAAATAGATTTTTGACTGTGCAAGGGTTGGCACCCCTAACCCTCGTGTTGTTCAAGGGTAAACTCTATATGCCTTAGATGTTAGCTAACATACTCATTATTTTAGAGCCAAATTTTCTAATTTCCTATACTTATTAATTGAACAAGTTATTCAATAAATCAATCAATCAAGTCCTGTGTATTATCAAAAAGACAAGAAATGCAAAGTGTTGCCAAGGATGTGGAGAAAAGGGAAACCTTATACACTGTTGGTGGAAATTGGTGCAACCTCTATGGAAAGCAGTTTGAAGACTCCTCAAAAAGTTAGAAATAGAATTACCATTTGGATACAGCAATTCTACTTCTGGGTATTTATCTGAAGAATACGAAAACACTAATTTGAAAATATATATGCACTCTCATGTTCATTGTAGCATTATTTACAATTGACTAAGACATAATAAATTGTGTCCACTGATGAATAGATGGATTAAAAAAATGTGATACACACATGCACACACACACAATGGTATATTATTCAGACATAATAAAAGAATGAAATTTTTCCATTTGAGACAACATGGACAGATTTTGAGGGCATTATGCTAAGTGAAATAAGTCAGAGAAAGACAAATACCTAATAATCTCATTTATATGTGACATCTAAAAACAAAAACAAGGGCATAGATAGAACAGATTGGTGGTTGGCAGAAGTGGGGGGGGTGGAAGGTAAGCAAAATGGGTGAAGGGTGTCAAAAGGTATTGATACAAATTTCCAGTTATAAAATAATTCATGAAGATGTAATGTATAGTGTGGTGACTACAGTTAACAATACCATATTGCATATTTAAAAGTTGCTAAGAGAGAGACCTTAAAAGCTCTTATCACAATAAAAAAAAATTATAACTTTTAGTGATGGATATAAACTAGATTAATTATGGTGATTATTTCACAATATATACAAATATTGAATCATTAAATTATATACCTGAAACTAATATAATGTTATATGTCAATTATACTTCAAAAAATCTTTTTAATTATCAAGGAAAAAAAGGCCTGTGAAGTTACTGACAGTTTTTTCATAGTAACTAATTTAGAAACTGATATACAGGTAACATTTTAAAAATGATATTAATACAAAATTAAATTAAACTGTGGATAAAATGAAGGATCGTATATACCAGTCAGATCCCTAACATATACACTGATATCCAGTGGTCATGATAAACATAAATATCTATTATCCAAAATACTGTATCCACTGCTGGTCACAATTCAGCTGTGAACCATCATTCATTTAGTATTGCTCAATAAACAATATTTGGAAAAGCATCAAGTGATAAAGTTGATCTATGGCTTAAAAAATGGATCTTTTTTGTCTAAATAATTTCTAAATTAAGTTCTTAATCAATGACTAATAATGTTATCAGATGCACTTACTGAGTACTTTTTTTTCAATTTAATTTAATTTTTATTTTATATTGGAATATAGTTTATTTTCAATGTTGTGTTAGTTTCAGGTGTACAGAAAAGTGATTCCATTATACATATACATATACCCATTATTTTTAAGATTCTTTTCCCATATAAGTTATTACAGAATATTGAGTAGAGTTTTTTGTGCTATACAGTAGATCCTTGTTGCTTATCTATTTTATATACAGTCATGTGTATAAAATATGATGCTTAAGTTCTCACTTTCAAAGAATGTCCACAACACTGATTTAATACTTCTAAAAATTATACTTATAAATTAATACTTATAAAAAGTGTTGGATTCAGAAGACAGATATTGATTATTTTCAGCTGATTAAATATTGATTATTTTCAGCTGATTAAACTGATGTCTGGACAGTTTGACTTTTTCTTTAATGTCATAAAACATTCATTTCTATTGCTCCACTTTTTGTAGTTTAATATATAGGAAAAATATAAGTTGAAGGTGAAATCTAAATACTTACCCAACTGTTCTTTGCAATAAAACAATTTGATGCCCAAATGGACAATTTCTATCTCCCAGGCTACCATTTTGTGCACTAATCAAGAAAGAAATGGAAAGAACTCAAATATTGATATAAAGAACTCAAATATAAATACCAATATTGAGTTGGTATTTGCCAACTCAACAGTTTTTTGTGTAAGTCTTTATAGTAGTAATAGATAAAAAACAGAATTCTGGGGAAATTTACTGTTTTGATTAACATAAATGGATTCAATCGAGAAAATTACACTTTATGCTGTGAGTGACCATATGTGAGTATGCCATTCTTCTTCTAGGCTCTTTAGGTATATTTTAGTTCACTCAACGAATATTTATTGACCAACAATTAGAAACCAGCCCTGTGACAAATGTAGAAGACTATTTATTAATTTAGTTGAACACATACTTATTGTGCATCTGCTGTGTATATTGGTGTCCTACAAGGTAAATATAATATAGTTGATAAGCGGACAAACAAGAAACCTAACCTCAAGGAGGTTAAAACTGAATTATAGTCTCTGAAACAATGTTAGAGAATGTCTAATGCCATCTACTCACAATACATTTTTTAAATACCCTAAATATTTTAATATTTAAGAAATAAATAGTCTCAGAGCAAAGATTAAACTCCTGACCACTTATTTTGGAACACAGAATATATTTGCATACTGACCAGACATTTTGCCATTATATTTTAAACAGTAGTTATCACATTGGGTCAGAAAAACCTGGATGAATGCAGGTATTGACAGTTCATAATTCAAGAAATAACATATAATTATTAAAAAATTAAATCATGTAACAATGGCTGCTTACATCTAATTGAAATAATTTTGACATTAGAAGTAGTAGTTTGAAAATGAAGTCTATGTATATATTCGTAGATATATAGAAGCTCTTCATTTCAGAAAACCTTGCCATGTATAATCATTTCAGAGTTCTACTAAAGTTAAAAAAGGGTATATTTCCCTATAAAAATTGCACCCTGAAATGTTCAAGTCCTCCTCTTCCTTAGCTTTATATTATATTCTCTTTGTCATTGAACAAAGATCAGCTGGCCTGAGTTTTAATGTAGATGAGAGACAAGGTGAAATGAGAGTCATATTGCTAGGAGATGTTTAATCAATAGTGATTTAATTTTTACCTTTTTTTTCTGAATTGACTTAGAAAAGAGCTAAAGAAAAGAAATGTCATTGCTATGAGACTTTGCACTCAAAATAGCTATGGACTTTATGTTTTAACAGCAAATTATGAGCTAATTTTACATTTCCATATAGTTCACATGTTTAATAAAGAACAAAGAGAATAAAATAATATGAATAAGTCATGAAGATGTTTTTAGTATTTAAAACTTTCTAGAATAGCACTGTCCTATAGAACTTTTGTGATGACAAAAATGTTCAACATCTACGCTCTTCAATATGTACTACACTATGCTAGTAGAAGTACTACACTACTAGTACTACTACTACTGGCTACCATATTGGACAGTACACTTCTAGAACTGAATTTCAATTGCATGACATGTTAATTAAATTCTTAAGGAGATGGTTTAGAAGCTTTTTAACATTGTCCAAGATTTTAACATATTATGATATTATGATGCTGCATTTTTACAGCACACTACACTATTACTGTTTTTGAAATTTTTAATAGTAAATGTACAATTTTAAAGGGTAAAACTACATTTTCTTCACACTTATAGTAATGGATATTGATTTCTCCATCATTCTTATAGCTATAGCCAGTCATGATGCTTTGTTTAGTAGTGAAAATAGTTGGGAATTCAAATATGGTTTTATACAACCATTAAAAAAAAACAGTGGTTATTAAAACACATACCTTTGTATTAAACCTTTTATAAATGTAAAATGTAACAAATTAGCTTTCCATTTCTAATATGGGAATAAAATCATTTATTATTGTCAAATTGTGCTTTCCCATAATGCATCGTTTTATATTAACTATGTTATTCCCTCTATATTTTATGCTTACATAAGCCTAGTGAGAACTACATCTGACCTATTGTTAGTAATCATTCATCTAGAAAATGCAGGCATTTCTTCCATAGTATACCAGCTCAAAAAAAAATCCGATAAAGAATTTTGGAGGATTTCATTCCCACATTCATAAATTAGCACCTTGCATGTGCTACTGACTTTCTATCATAAACATTTATTTTGAGCAGGATGAATTACTGAAACCAGCTGCTTAGAGTGATCAGTTTCACCCATCTCTCCACTTTTCTTGCTTCTATTGGCACAACTTTAAAATTTCATAATTTCCTTTTCACAGTAGAATAACAACATTGCTCTTTCTCTTAATGCCCTTCTGTGGAAGGCAGATATATATTAGATAACACTGAGGTTGGTTCATCTGTTCTTACCTCTTTTATATCCATTGCCTGCTCACCCTTGATAACATAAATATAATTATCATATACCTTAGTCAGTAATAGAAACAGATTAGCTTTTTATACCAACAATCTTTTCCACTTTGCAATGGTTTTTGCAAAGCCATAATTGGCTATTCCTATTTATGACCATATTTAATGTGTTTTGGTTCCAGTTTTCCATGTGATCTTTCTCATGACTTTGCTACACGATATATTCTAAGTCAGAACTAGAATTATACTTAATTTTCAGTACATGCTACCAAAACCCAGCACCTATACATTTTAGGAGTATTTAGGAAAATACCACTGCAGGTAAAGACAGTTATTCCACTGAGGTAATAATAGTAGAAATGGGTGTACTGAAATGGCAGGCAGTATCATCATGGAGAGACTGGTTTAAAATAGGGATTTACTTAGTCTCAAATATGGTAAATCAAGGAACTGAACATCAATTCATCGCTAACTGTCCAACCATTTCCGGCCTGGCTTCCAGTGTGAGGAGTCCATCAATTTATAGACAGCTGTGATGATACTTAGGTAATATTCAGAATTGCCTTCTATTTGAAATGGTGAAACTAGACAACAAATACTTTTTTGGTTGCAGACTATATTTAATGATGCTATATTCAAGCTAAGATATTCTACTCATTATTAATGTTTTGGCATATGGCTAATCAAGACAGATAAAATATTTTATTTAAAATAACCAGAAATTTGGAAAGGAATAACAACAGTATCAGAATCAAAATAGTATCTTGAAAAAAATAATAATAATGTGATAATCAGATAACAGCAGTAGATTAAATCAATAGATGTAAGATTTGATCATTTGAGAAAAGAAAAAAATCCAAGTATGATGAAATAAGCAAAAACATCATATAGAGAAAAATAATATAAAAGGATATATGGAATTTTTAAAAATTTGTGAAGTCATTTTTGTACTCTCATTTTCATACCCATAATCCAACTCATCAGTGAATCCTATTGTCTCTATCCTCAAGATATTCCCTGTATTCAACCACTTGTCATTAACTCATAACTACCATCCTATTCCAAGCTCTTTCTTTGACTCTTAAAATAGCTCCAAAATGGACTCCCTCAATTTCCCCACTTAATTCTTAATTTCCATTCCATGCAAGAGTCAAAATTATCTTTTTAAAATAGAACTCATACATAACTGATTTTCCAAAATTCTCCAGTTTTTTTCCATTTTACTCAGAAGAAAATTGAAAGTTCTTCTCATGGCTTACACATGTCTAAATAATCTTGGTTTTGGCAACTACTCTGACCTTATCTGTTACCACTCACTCTACTGTCCACTCTACCCCAGACCCATTGTCCTTCTATAACCAGTTTTCCATGAGAATCCATAGGCTTATTATATCCCTTCTTGGGGTGCTCTTCTCCAGTGTCTTCTTTTTAGAAAAGACATTCTAGATAATCTTTTAAACTACATCTTTTCCTATGACACTTTTTTCTTGCAATTATTAATACTTTAAAAAATTTTAGTAGCACTTTTCACCATTTCACTTATGTGTTTATTTTCTTCCTCTCCAATAAGACAGTACCTCCACGAAATCAGTGGTCTTTTTTAATTAATAGTTTAAACAAATCTTTTCACAGGGCCTAGAAGAGTGACAAAAACATAATCCCCATAGACTCACTATGTGTTGAATCAATAACATGAGGATCCTATTTATTTCAATAGATATTTACAAGGAATTTAAATCAGAATATAAAGATGACTTCAAGAAGCTCAGTTAAGCGTCTAAGACTGATTCCCTCTAACATCAGGACACAAAGGAATAGACTAAAAATTTAGTGCATCCTCATACTTGTATGTCTAACAGCAAACTATGCACTCCAGCAGCTTCTATTTACATACATTGAGGAAATCCATCTTCAAGGTGTCACATGGCCAGAGAAAAGTGAAAGACTTGTTGAGGTGTACTTTTTCCAAGAATATTAAGGGATGTCAGGAAAACTTGTGGATATGTTAAGTAAAACAGTGATAATCTTAAAAAGTACTTTCAGTTCAATGATTCATTCATTCAGTCAGTCAGTCACTAATCGGAATATTGTTTATCAAGTTCCACTAATGTGTGAGACACTGAGCAGGGGATTAGGAAATTATGATGAAACACAGCAGACAGGACCCTTGGCCTTTATTTTGCTTATGGTATAGTCATGGTGACAATTATGACTCACATAATCAATTAAAGAAAGTTAACATTTAAATAGCAAAAAGTGTTACAAATAATGAGTTATTAATAGAGATATTTAATGTAGTCAGAAAAATCAGAAAATTGTTTCTTTGGAAAAAGTAAAATTTGAATTGAGATATGAAAAATGTATGGGTATTAATTAGGGAAAATGGAAGAAAGGAAATGTCAAAGGCCCTGGTGAGTGGAGATATCTTGCTAGTGAGAAATTAAGGAGATCCTTAGGGCAGGAGTGTGTGGGTAATGCTATGCTATTTAGGGAGAGAAGCAGGAAGGCTACCAGACAATATAGAACTTTTCTGGCCAAATTTAGGGATATCTTAAGTGAGATAGGAATACATTGAAAGGATTTATGCCGAGGGTCAGCTTGAACCCTGGCCACAATATGAAGAACATGTTGGACAAAAACTATTTTAGATGTCATTTGGCTAGTTAGATGTTATAGAAGTATTCAGGCAAGAGACAGAATGACAATTTAGACTAAAATGGGCAGGCAGAGAAGGTTAAAAATCAGAGATACTTAGCAGGTACAATTCACAGGACATCGTGATCAGAGTGAAATAGACAAATGAAGGTATGATGTTAGGGATGACGATGTACTATAATATTTCTGGCATGTAGAAGCTATATGGAAAGGCATGCTATTCAATGGGACAGAGAGCAGACTGATTTATATGAAGAAGTTCATTAATTTCCAGTTGGGCATGTTGAATTTGCTTGAGACAACTTTAAAAATCTCAAGAAAATAGGTGGCTCAACAGCTGGTTAGATATAAGGTTTCGATGGGCAGAGAGGTAACTCAGAAATACATTTGTGATTCATTTGTGTAATTGGAAAATATAGTCCTGTATGTGTACATAAGATTCTCTAGGGAAAGTTTATAATTTTTGGAGAGTAGATAGCTTGTAATGAGCCTTGAGGATTTCCAAATTTTAATATCCAGATTAGACAGCAAAAAGGTCAGAAAAGGAAAACCAAGAGAAAACTGGGTCATAGAAACTAAGGCAGAGAGTGTTACCAAAAGGACAGAGTAGTTTACAAGTCTAAAATCTACTGAGAAGTTAAGTATCATAGAAACTAAAAATCTCTATAATAGTATTGACATGAGGTGAAACTACAGTAGCTTCAGATAAGTGATATAGGAGTTAGTAGGGAGTAAGGAAAGGAGATGATTATTAAATAAAATATTTTGATAATGTGGATATTTATTTTTATAGCAGATATTTTGGTTCTGCTTTATTTATGTATTTATTTGGCTGCATCATGTCTTAGTTGTGGCACACGAGATCTTTCATTGCGGCACACAGGCTTCTCTCTAGCTGTGGCATGTGGGCTCTACAGCATGAGGGCTCAGTAGTTGCAGTGCACAGGCTTAGTTGCCCTGTGGCATGTGGGATCTTAGTTCCCTGACCAGAGAGTTAACCCACGTCCCCTGCATTGGAAGATGGATTCTTAACAACTGGGCCACCAGGGAAGTCCCAAATGTGGATATTTAGAAGAAGAAAAATATTTATTGTATTTGGATGGGTCTATATAATTTTAATTGAGATTTCTGTATCTTTACAAATAAGTGGGAAGATGCAGTTGCCAAAGAGATGTTGAATGCACTTGAGATGTGTGGAAATGGGGTCCAGACATATATATTAGCTAGCAAAAAGGACAGTTTTTATATTTAAAGAAGAAAGATAACCAAGAAGTAGTATTCTGTATTTTTCACTGATAAATTGGTATGAGATTCTAGAAAAAATAATTACATATCTATATACATATCTATATCATATATATATATATACCATCTGTATATTTTTCTATCTATATGTCAATCTTTATAGATAGGTAAGTAGATAGATAAATAAGATAGATAGATAAGTAGGTAGTTAGGTAATTTTTTTTTTAATTCACAGGGACTGTGATAAAGCAAACACTTATTACAATAGATTCAGAGTAAGTGGTGCCCTTGTTTAGTTATGATATATAGGAGGAGAATACTTAAAGAGACTGGGATGAGGCATTTTATTGTATATGGAGAGGTAATTTCAAAAGTCACAGTAAAATAGTATGGGATGTTGAGAGAGAAAAATACTAAGTCAAGAAGAAGATATTATATAAAAATTGGGGGCTTGTGGTATCAAAGAACACTGGCTTAACTCTGTGACATAATGCATTATCAATAAAGTCTCAAGAGCCATTTTAAAATGTGTGGATTCTCATTTTATTTACCTGTATAATGACACTTGGGAAATAACTGATCCAAAAGCTTCACATTCCATGCATGATACTAAAGAAAGCCCTGACCTGATGTAAACAATCTTTTGGCAAAGAAGAGTTACATAATAAACCTGATTCTTGAAAAATTATCAGAGTCATAAGCAGTGAAAACAGAAGAAACTTACTTATTTAATTGGACTTACTCCAAGTTAATTTTTAGGAATCAGAACTCAAACCTTAGCCAACATACAACTCTCTTGTGGTGGTTATGGCACCATTAATTCTCTGGGTAAAGACCTGCCCTGGGAAGACTGTTACCCATTCAAAAAAATAATTAGGAGAGAAAACAAACAGCAGAATACCTATAACATATGCAAAATACGGCAATATTGGCAAGAACTTGAATCATCGTAGGAACACATTTCTGAACATGATTTATTACAGAGTTCACAGGATACTTTTAGAAAACAACTTCTCTGTAGACTCCAAATTACAAGAAAACCTCAACTTTATGACATAATATGAAAGATAACATAGGGAGTTAAGAAGAAAAATAGACCAAGAGAAAGGAATTTGGAGGAAATTTGGGATGAATGTTGTAATAAAAAAATTGCAATATTAGTTCAACTCATTATGATCCCAGTAGATAGGCCTATTCTCTCTTTATTATAAATCTATTGAAAACACCAAAAATGAGAAATTTTCCAGTAATTTTACAAAGTTTTATTCACACTAACGAACATTTAATAAATTATATACTTGTCATTATTTCTTAGAATTTACATCTTTTGTGCGGTTAAACATAGTAGAGTTTTTTCCAGTCTATTGTGAGTATAAAAATTAAACAATATTTAGCAATATCAAATAAAAATATTTTGTAAAGAGTCATAAATCAGGTTTTAAGTACCAATATTTATATATTAATTATTATTCTAAACTGTCTTTGGACTTCAAAACATAAAGATTAATAGGAATTTTTTTTTTAATATTTTTTCTTTAAAATTCCACTCTAAAAAAATTTACATTAAAATGAAGAGTCTAGGGATATTTTGATTTGAATGGAAATTTTTTTCCTCAAAATATTTGTAATATGTTGTATAGAATATATGACTACATATTCTAATGTGCTCCATGAGTAATTCATGAGTTCAGACCTGCAAGATAATTTTCCTCTTTGAATTTCAAATATTAAAATTTAATATGTCAAAATATGCTATGAAATTTATTTTAGTTATTAACATCTTTAAAAAACAGTTTATTCTCTTTTATATTCCCTGATGTTTAAATTGTATTCTAATTTTAAAGTTTCTATCAATGCATTTAACTATTATCCTTGTAAGTAAAATTAAACATGATCAAATCTATAAAATGACTAAAGGTAGACAATATTTATTTTGTCCCAGTTAAATACTAAAATAAATTAGATTACTTGATTTCATCATTTTGTTCATTGCATTCCACCTGAAACCTACAACAAAACAAAACTGTACCATGTTCTTATTTAATCAGTACTTTAATCAGTTCCAGATATTTGTTTTATATCTAGAAACTGTTTCATTAATAAAAGGAAATGAGAACAAATTAATATGCTGAATATTTCCTCAAGATGTGAATTCATCAAGTTGTGGGCTAATTGGACATAAGAATCAATTTTAATTTCTACAGCCTAACAACTGTTTAACTTTTATCCTGTGTATGTGTTGGGTATCTTGTTTTCTGATTCAACTTTGCATTTTATATTAACTAAAGTGTATGTCAATTTAAAGTATATTATAAATGATGAAAAGGCCAGGGTATAATATCATATAAATTTACATTAAATTTACTGTTCTTACTTTAAATGTCTTGCACATATTAAAACCTTATTTATCTTGTTCATGATTTATTTGTAGTTTTAAAAATGTATTTTATTCTAAGATATTTTGAATATTTTTCTCTAATGTTATATAGCCTTAACTATAAAATGGTTGTAAGGTCATATAAATATTTCTATAAGAAATCCATTCCCCCTAATATGTTTAAATGCATTCTCTTTATTACTGCTGTTAGTCATTGACATGATTAAAGGAAGAGATCTGGGAATAAATGTGAGAAAATGCAGGTATATTATAATAAATGTTAGCATGAGTTATTCATAAATTATTATAAAATAAATACTAACTTCTTACTGACAGAAAAGAATCAGAATAGTGTTTTATATGGATCTTATTGCTATGTCAGGAACATGTCAAATACAGGTTATATTTATTAGCTAAATAAAGATAAAATGAGTATTTACAAATGTATGAAACTAGTATAATTAACAGTTTTGAATTCCTGTACTTCTAAAGGTTGGATCAGTGTTCTGTTGAACATTTAAAATACATGCATTGATTTGCAATAAATTATTTAGTTTTTTAGTTGCTAAATACATTTTCAAAAATGTTTTCTAATATTAATACACTTACTAGTTATAATAAAATTTTAGGTTAATACTTCCTAAGGAATATAAAAAGCCTGGCATTTATATTTTTAAAAATTGATATATATATTCATTTTATCATATGATTATAGTTAAAATATCAGATATAGATCTAAATAAATTAAATTTTAAAAACTATTGTTCAGTTAAGGAGAAGATGGCTAGAGCATAAAATTTGTATGGATTGTTTTTAGTATGATTTATTTAGAGTTAGACAAAACAGTGTAATCTTTTCTCAAAGTCATGATGATTAACTTTTAAAATTAACTGTTCTCAAAAATATGCTTTAAAATAGTAATAGAATTCATTACTAAAGGTTTTGTGTTTGCCATTACCAAGTGTGATAGGTAATTGCCTTTTACTGAGTCAGCCAACTCAATAAAGACTCCATATTCATTTTTATTGAGACAGTGCATATGCACACACACACACACATACACACGCACATTTAGACTGAACAACTGAATATTCAATAAAATATAAATGAAATATATGAACTGAATATTCAATAAAAAATAAACGTCTACAGGTCTTTGGCACAGTAATTTAGATGTAGTACAGTTTATAAAATAAGAATATCTATAAAACTTCCAAAAAAATTCACTTATCTACTTAAAATTACATTTGTGTGTGAGTGTATAAACTCTCAAAATTTACTTAGCGTTTATAGCAAAAACATTCTTGATTTAAACATCAGACTGGGAAATTAAATTTTCTATATTATTCAATCTTCAAGTTGTTCATTAATGCAACAAATGTCTATCAATGTGCCCATGTATTTCTTTGTTAATGTCCATGTTAAAACAATGATTAAAGCAAATGAGTAGGGACTTCCCTGGTGGCACAGTGGTTAAGAATCCACCTGCCAATGCATGGAACATGGATTCGAGCCCTGGTCCAGGAAGATCCCACATGTCGTGGAGCAACTAAGCCCGTGCACCACAGCTACTGAGTCTGCACTCTAGAGCCTGAGAGCCACAACTACTGAGCCCACGTGCCACAACTACTGAACCCCACATAACTAGAGCCCCTGCTCCTCAACAAGGGAAGCCACCACAATGAGAAGGCTGCATACCACAACGAAGAGTAACCTCAGCTTGATGCAACTAGAGAAAGTCTGTGCACAGCAACAATGATTCAACGGAGCCAAAAAAAAAAAAAAAAAAAACAAGTAAATGAGTAAAGATGCCAAAAAAGACATTATCTCACAGTAAGAGAATGAAACCTTTAGCTCTTTCTCACTATTGTGATTCTGAGTTATGGATCATGCTGAAAGAACAAACTTTAAAATTTATACGAGGACTCTACTTAGGTAATTTGTATGTATGTGACTGGTAGTTAGCAATGAATGCCTGAATCGTTCTGATGCTGTGTACTAAGATCACCCCTGGGATGAAAGGAGACACATCGGTATGTCAGAGTCTACTTTGCTGTTGTGACTACACCAAACTTAAAAGTGGGTAGAATACCATGCATACAGAAATATGTGTAATCAGAATCCAAGAAGGTGAATATTGACATGATACAATGGGCTAATATCACTTATGATTCACACCTAGAAATATGTATATTGGAAGCCTTGTGTCATATTCATGAACTGTATTTAGTAGTTCAATATGTTGAACTTAAAATAAGCAGAGGACAGACACTTTTGGATGTGTTTACAATTTTCTTGAATTGCACCCAAACCAAAGGTATTGGTGGCAACAGCATTTGATATAAGCTGAATAGATGCCATTTTAACCACTTCAGAGTGCAAAATGGCACTTTGGACCCACGGAACAGTTGGTTTTCCTGAAGCCTCACTTCAGATAATAAAAAAATAATAATAACCTATTCTGGGACATTGAAGTGAGCGTTTATTCTTCTAGAATACTGACCACACTTAGAAATTGGCATAGAAGATGATAAAGTATGTGTAAATGGAGTATGTAAATATATTACAAAAGTGATAGAGCACCCTACTTGCCAATAATTCTACAGGAGGTCATGGGGACTCAGGAAGAACTCATCGGTATGCTGCTTGCCATGGAAATTGATTTATTTAAATGGTCAATGACTAATTGTGCTGGAAGCTTACATCTAAGGAAATCTTATGGCCAGGCTAAACTATAAGTGTGATCTTACTGTAACTGACTCAAAGTGTCACACATTAAAATTAACATGTACAGAATAGCTCAATTAGTCAGGATGAGAGAAATTAGGTATCATTATTGTGCTATGCTCCTGGGAGAGAAATGGCCTATGATCCAACATGATACTAGGAAGCCTGTATTGGTAAAAATTTGTTCTTTGATTGGCCTTTCACTAGGTTGAATTCAGTGTTTTGTTGTTGTTGTTTGTTTGTTTTGTTTGTTGTTGTTTGTTGTATGTGTCTTGGCCCATAGCATCCTACCTAGCAATGGAAAATATATGGTACATAAGGAAATGATATTTTTGTTGGGGAGGTTGAGGAAATGATCTGGTAATCTTTGGATTTAAATATGTCTATATTTTTGTACATCAAATAATTGTATAGACATGGTTTCAGTTAGAATTACAAAAAGAAACATCCAGGAATTGCTTGCCAAAAAGTATTGTCAATGGTTAGACATGTATTTTATGAAATAGATGAATAATTGGAGAGTAATCATTTCCCCAGCTTCAGGGATATATAAGGATTTGACTCTTTACTCTTTGTATAGCTAAATCAAGAAGTTTATAATTATCTAAGATAAATAATATGTCTGCTGAGTTGGCTAAATACTGAGTACAGTTATTCAAGCATACTGTACCTGCTTATAAAAAATTATATTGTGTGTGTGTGCTGGGCTTCCCTGGTGGCGCAGTGGTTGAGAGTCCACCTGCCGATGCAGGGGACACGGGTTCATGTCCCGGTCCGGGAAGATTCCACATGCCGTGGAGCGGCTGGGCCCGTGAGCCATGGCCTCTGAGCCTGTGCGTCCGCAGCCTCAGCTCCGCAGTGGGAGAGGCCACAACGGTGAGAGCCCCGTGTACCACAAAAAAAAAAAAAATTATATTGTGTAAACTGTGACTAAGATAATTATATCAATTGATATAATCAATATATATAATCTATAATCAACAATATGCATCAGAAAATGGGAATTAGTTACATAGTCTTGAGAATGCTATGTGACTAGAAAGGTATAAAAGCTGACCAGATCCTAAACTGAAGACTTAATTTGAGTTGAATTGGCCCATACCCACCCTCATCGTTGTGATCATGTATGCCCCCCTGTGGAATGATTAGGAAAACTAGAAGCCATGTCTGATATTAACATACCTAAGCTAGGCTGCTATTGGGCACCCTGTGTCACCTTTCATGAATTCTTTCTTAAAAGCAGGTAAATTTGGTCCAGAGTAAACTTTACTGGGCATAAGAATTATATTGTCAATTTAGGAACCCCTTTGTTAGTAAATGTACCCTTTGTCTTATAACCATTTATGAATGAAGAAAATAAATTTTAGAAATAATAAGTATATTATCCAAGTTTGCACATTCCTTAAATGTCAGAAATTTGGTTTTATACCTAAGAATTTTGGTTTCAATATAAGTGTTACCAACTTGAGGATCCGAGAAGTTACATGGAGTTTGACATCTAATTACTATAAGGAAAAACAACAAAGCTAAACAAAAATATGTTATAAATAGAGATGTCTGATAGAGGAATGTTTTTTCCTCTCACAAATTCACATGTGTTTCCAGTGAAAATTGGTTGACTATATTTCAGAGGTATTGTGTAATGCATTCCTTCACTAAACAGAAGATGGGACAAGGTACTATTTAAGGCTTTTAAAAAAGAAATAAAAGATTCATATGAGTTGAGAGCAACTGTTCTCTTACCCATAGAGAAAAACTATGCAGTACCTGACATCCTAATATAGTTAGGATTAGATTAAGAATTAAAATATATTTATGCATGTTGGTATAATAATAGCATGTTTCTTTTCATCTCAGTTGTGTAGGGACTTACTGTTGAAGAAAATCCTGAAATTACCTAAGGGGTAATGGTAACACATCTCTCTGTCAAATGCCAATTAAGTCCTATTGAGCTTACCATCACTTCTCTATTAAAAAAGCAGAGAGGCAACTAGATATAAAATGAATAAAAGAGAATTGATATTTATTTATTACCATATATGTGCCAGGAATTGTAAGCTATTGTTAAAATTTGGTGAAGTCTACCCCATCTCCAATTACCTCACCTATAATGAAAGAAGATGAACCTTGGAGAATGATTATGGGCTATCATAATCAGAAGGTGACTACAGTTTAAGCTGCTATTCCAAATGTGGCATATACTCTGAAACAAATCAACAAAACCTGGTGCTAGATATGTGGCTGTTGATTTAGCAAATGCTTTTAACTCTATAGCAATTTGGAAGAATGACCGGAAGCAGGTGATGCTTATCTGGCAGACAACAGTATTCCTTCAATTCCACATCTCAGCGTTACGTCAGTCCTGCACTCTGCCCTAGACTAGCCTGCTGAAACTTTGATCTTCTTGACATCCTGCAGAACATCACACTGTTTTGCTACTCTGTTGACACTGTACCTGATGACAGAAGAAAAAATAAGTAACTTAGATGCTTTGGTAACAAACATGTTAGATGTTGAAAGAGAAATACAAAAGGACCCATGCTCTTAGTAAAGTTTCTAGCAGCCCTGTGGTCAACAGCATGTCAGGATATCACCTCTAAGGTAAAGGGAAAATTGCTACACTTTGCATTGCCTGTCATTAATATGGAAACACCACACTCAGTGGGCCTCTTTGGATTTTGGAGGCAACATTCCACATTAGAGTGAGCTATTCTGGCACATTTCCTGGTGTCCAGGAAGGCTGTCATCTTGAGTAGGGCCTAAAGCAAGGGAAGCTCTGCAATGCGTCCAGAAGTTACAGGCAGCTACCCTACCCTTGTAATGTATAAAACAGGTGAACAAAACCACAAAGGATTTGTGGCAAATAGGAGTGCTCTAATGAGCTCTAGAGAGTTTTATTAGTGAATCATCTTAGAAAACCCTAGGGCTTGGGAGTAATCTCTTGTCTTCTTCTATACAAAACTATTATTCTTTGGAGAAACAGCACTTAGGATGATACTGGGATCAGGTAAAAATGAAAATAGGATTATTGGATATAGGTAAATACTCTAAGCAACCTGAGTTGTTCATTATGAATTGAGTATTGCTCACAAAATTGTTAATGGACAGATAGTCACAGAGCTGAGGCTGCAAAGAATATTTTTCTTGGAAGTTAGAAGGAGAGTGTTGGGTTGTTTGTAGTGCTGTACTATGCTGAATAAGAGGCCTGGTTAAATAAGGTATTAGGTGTGAAAGTGCTTATTGCATGATATGTGCATAATTAAATGACTATCAAAAAGAATTTAATCAAGTTCACTTTCCTGTAGGATTGTAATTCTAGCCTGTAACTACTTTCTGATTTAAATATATATTTGTCAAATATAAACTGAGATTATCCCTTATCACTGGATTTTTCACTATGTGCTCATAATGGGTAGCTCATAATGTTACAGTGTAAAATACAGTAAAGTTAAGATAAGCACTCATAAAACACTGCTCATCATTATATTTGATTATAATATATTATTTTTACTTTGCATTTAGTTTTCATTGCAAAACACAATTACAGTGGTATTGCATAGCAAGAATAAAATATGTTTTGGTATTTTTACTTTGCAATTTTGAAATAATAAAAAATAATCCATTGCTGTATGGTTTAAGAGAACAAGAAATCTGTGGCTTCATGCTTTAAGTGAAGTGTATCCTTTTCTTTTTTCCTAAAAGATAAGATTCTATTCAGCTGTATAGGCACAGATTATACATATGTGGGATAAAATTAATTGTAGAAGTAACATAATTTACTTTCTTCATTATATCAATGAGGAATATAAAACAAAAGCTTTAAAGACCTCACACAGTTCACACAAATTGTACAGAACTGAGTTAAATTCATGTTTCTGAGCCTATTGAAAATGAATATTCCACAACCCATTATATTGTACATCCATGAAAAAGTAATTTTAATTTTTTCTGTTAATTTTTCTGTTAATTCTAAAAACTTCAAATAATTTATATCAAAAGTCATTTAAAAATTGAGCAGTTTTCGGCGCAAGCCGTGGCTATCAGCGCAGACACCAGAGACGGGCATGAAATGCTAAGGCTGCTGCTGCAGCCACCAAGAAGCCTGTGTGCAAGCACAGGTCACTATGCACACCTCCCCTCCTGGGAGCCTGTGCAGCCTGCCACTGCCAGGGTCCCATGACCCAGGGACAACTTCCCTGGGAGAACACACAGCATGACTCAGGCTGTTGCAACATCACGCCGGCCTCTGCCACTGCAGGCTCACCGCGCATTCTGTACCCCTTCTTCCCCCTGCCCTGAGTGAGATACAGCCCTCTAAACAGCTGCTACTTTAACCCCATCCTCTCTGGGTGGGGAACAGACACCCTCAGGCGACCTAAAAGCAGAGGTGGGGCCAAACCCAAAGATGAACACCAGGAGCTGTGCTAACAAAGAACAGAAAGAGAAATCTCTCCTAGCAGCCTCAGGAGCAGCGGATTAAAGCTCCACAATCAACTTGATGTACGCTGCGTCTGTGGAATACCTGAATAGACAACGAATCATCTCAAAATTGAGGCAGTGGACATTCGGAGCAAATGTAGACTTGGGGTTTGCTTTCGGCATCTAATTTGTTTCTGGTTGTATGTTTACCTTAGGTTACAATTTAGAGCTTATTTTCATTGGTAGATTTGTTGTTTGATTTGGTTGCTCTCCTCCTTTTTAATTTTTTTATATATATTTTTCCTTTTTCTCCTTTTGGGAGTGTGTATGTGTATGCTTCTTTGTGCGATTTTCTCTGTATAGCTTTGCTTTCACATTTGTCCTAGGGTTCTGTCTGTCCATTTTTTGTTTTGTTTTGTTTTTAGTATAGTTTTAGTGCTTGTTATCATTGCTGGATTTCTTTCTTGGTTTGGTTGCTCTCTTCTTTCTTTCTTTCCTTTTTTTTTTTATTACTTTTAAAGTTTTTTTTTCTTTTTAATAATATATTTTTTATTTTAATAATGTTGTTATATTTCATTTTATTTTATTTTTCTTTCTCTCTCTCTCTCTCTCTCTCTCTCTCTCTCCCTCTCTCTCTCTCTCTCTCTCTCTCTCTCTCTCTTCTCTCCCTTTCTTTCTTTCTTTTCTTTTCTCCCTTTTCTTCTGAGCCATGTGGCTGACAGGGTCTTGGTGCTCCAGCTGAGGGTCAGGCCTGAGCCTCTGAGGTGGGAGACCTGAGTTCAAAACATTGATCCACCAGGGACCTCCTGGCTCCACATAACATCAAACAGTGAAAGCTCTCTCAGAGATCTCCATCTCAATGCAATGACCCAGCTACACTCAATGACCAGCAAGCTCCAGTGCTGGACACCCAATGCCAAACAACTAGCAAGACAGGAACACAACCTCATCCATTAGCAGACAGGCTGCCTAAAATCACAATAAGTTCACAGACACCCCAAAACACACCACTGGATGCAGTCCTGCTCACCAGAATAACAAGATAAAGCCTCATCTACCAGAACACAGGCACGAGTCCCCTCCACCAGGAAGGGCAGACACAAAAAATAATGGGAATTACGAACTGCAGGCTGTGAAAAGAAGACCCCAAACACAGTAAGTTAAGCAAAATGAGAAGACAGAGAACACACAGCAGAGGAAGGAGCAAGGTAAAAACCCACCAGAACAAATGAAATGGAAATAGGCAGTCTACCTGAAAAAGAATTCAGAGTAATGATAGTAAAGATGACCCAAAATCTTGGAAATACAATGGAAAACTACAAGAAATGTTTCACAAGGACCTAGAAGAACTAAAGAGCAAACAAACAGTGATGAACAACACAATAAATGAAATTAAAAATTCTCTAGAAGGAATCTATAGCAGAATAACTGAGGCAGAAGAATGGATAAGTGACCTGGAAGATAAAAATAGTGGAAATAACGACCACAGAGCAGAACAAAGAAAAAAGAATGAAAAGAATTGAGGACAGTCTCAGAGACTTCTGGGACAACATCAAACTCACCAACATTCGAATTATAGGGGTCCCAGAAGAAGAAGAGAACAATAAAGGGACTAAGAAAATATTTGAACAGATTATAGTTGGAAACTTCCCTAATATGGGAAAGGAAATAGTCAGTCAACTCCAGGAAGCAGAGAGTCCCATACAGGATAAATGCAAAGAGAAACATACCAAGACACATATTAATCAAACTATCAAAAGTTAAATAGAAAGATAAAATATTAAAAGCAGCAAGGAAAAAACAACAAATAGCATACAAGGGAATCTCCGTAAGGTTAACAGCTGATCTTTCAGCAGAAATTCTGCAAGCCAGAAGGGAATGGCAGGACATAATTAAAGTGATGAAATAGAAAAACCTACAGCCAAGATTACTCTACCCAGGAAGGATCTCATTCAGATTCGACAGAGAAATTAAATCCTTTAAAGACAAGCAACAGCTAAGAGAATTCAACACCACCAAACCTGGTGCTAAAGGAACTTTACAACAAATGCTAAAGGAACTTCTCTAGGCAGGAAACACACGAGAAGGAAAAGACTTACAATAACAGACCCAAAACAATTAAGAAAATGGTAATAGGAACACACATATTGGTAACTACCTTAAATGTAAATGGATTAAATGCTCCAACCAAAAGAAACAGACTGGTTGAATGGATACAAAAACAAGACCTGTATATATACTGACTACAAGAGACCCACTTAGACCTAGGGAAACATAAAGATGGAAAGTGAGTGGATGGAAAAAGATATTCCATGCAAATGGAAATCAAAATAAAGCTGGAGTAGCAATGCTCATATCAGACAAAATAGACTTTAAAATAAACACTATTACAACAGACAAAGAAGGACACTAAATAATGATCACGGGATCAATCCAAGAAGAAGATATAACAATTGTAAATATTTATGCACCCAATGTAGGAGCACCTCAGTACATAAGGCAAATTCTAACACACATAGAAAGGGAAATCGACAGTAATACAATCATAGTACAGGACTTCAACACCCCACTTTCACCAATGGAAAGGTCATCCAAAATGAAAATAAATAAGGAAATACAAGCTTTAAATTATAAATTAAACAAGATAGAATTAAATGATATTTACAGGACTCTGTATGCAAAAACAACAGAATACACCTTCTTCTCAAGTGCTCATGGAACATTCTCCAGGATAGATCATATCTTGGGTCACATATCAAGCCTTGGTAAATTTAAGAAAATTAAAATTGTATCCAGTATCTTTTCTGGCCACAATGCTATGAACCTAGTTAACAATTACAGGAAAAAAAATCTGTGAAAAATACAAACACGTGGAGGCTAAACAATACACTATTAAATAACCAAAAGATCACTGAAGAAATCAAAGAGGAAATAAAATTATACCTAGAAACAAATGACAATGATAACACGACCATGCAAAACTTATGGAATTCAGCGAATGCAGTTTTAAGAGGGAAGTTTATAGCAATACAATCTTACATTAAGAAACAAGAAACTTCTCAAATAAAACAACCTAACCTTACACCTAAAGCAATTAGAGAAAGAAGAAGAAGAACAACAACAACAAAAAAAACCCTCAAAGTTAGTGGAAGGAAAGAAATCATAAAGATCAAATAAGAAATGAATGAAAAAGAAATGAAGGAAATTATAGCAAAGATAATAAAACTAAAAGCTGGTTCTTTGAGAAGATAAACAAAATTGATAAACCATTAGCCGGAATTATCAAGAAAAAAAGGGAGAAGATTCAAATCAGCAGGATTAGAAATGAGAAAGAAGTAACAACTGACACTGCAGAAATACAAAGGATCAGGAAAGATTACTACAAGCAACTATATGCCAATAAAATGGACACCCTGGAAGAAATGGACAAATTCTTAGAAAAGCACAACCTTCCGAGACTGAACCAGGAAGAAATAGAAAATATAAACAGCCCAACCAGAAACACTGAAATTGAAACTGTGATTAAAAATCTTCCAACAAACAAAAGCCCAGGAACAGATGGCTTCACAGGTGAATTCTATCAAACATTTAGAGAAGAGCTAACAGCTATCCTTCTCAAAATCCTGAAAAGTATAGCAGAGGGAGGAACACTCCCAAATTCATTCTACAAAGCCACCATCACCCTAATACCAAAACCAGACAAAAGATAACTACAGACCAATATCACTGATAAATATAGATGCAAAAATTCTCAACATAATACTAGCAAACAGAATCCAACAGCACATTAAAAGGATCATACACCATGATCACGTGGGGTTTAAACCCAAAATGAAAGGATTCTTCAATATACGCAAGTCAATCAGTGTGATAAACCATATTAACAAATTGAAGGAGAAAAACCATATGATCATATCAATAGATGCAGAAAAAGCTTTTGACAAAATTCAACACCCATTTATGATAAAAACCCTCCAGAAGGTAGGCATAGAGGGAACTTATCTCAACATATTAAAGGTCATATATGACAAACCCACAGCGAACATCATTCTCAATGGTGAAAAACTGAAACCATTTCCACTAAAATCAGGAACAAGACAAGGTTGCCCATCCTCAACACTATTCAACACAGTTTTGGAAGTTTTAGCCACAGCAATCAGAGAAGAAAAAGAAATAAGAGGAATCCAATTCAGAAAAGAAGTAAAACTGTCACTGTTTGCAGACGACATATTATACATAGAGATGTTGGCAGAAAACTGCTAGAGCTAATCAATGAATTTGGAAGAGTCACAGGATATAAAATTAACACAAAGAAATCTCTTGCATTCCTATACACTAATGATGAAAAATCTGAAATACCTAGGAATAAACCTACCTATGGAAACAAAAGATCTGTATGCAGAAAATTATAAGATACTAATGAAAGAAATTAAAGATGATAAAAACAGATGGAGAGATATACCATTCTTGGATTGGAAGAATCAACATTGTGAAAAGGGCTCTACTACCCAAAGCAATCTACAGATTCAATGCAATCCCTATCAAACCACCAATGGCATTTTTCATGGAACGAGAATGAATAATTTCACAATTTACATGGAAACAAAAAAGACCTCGAATAGCCAAAGCAATCTTGAGAAAGAAAAACGGAGCTGGAGGAATCAGGCTCTCTCAATTCAGAGTATACTACAAAGCTACAGTAATCAAGACAGTATGGTGCTGGCACAAAAACAGAAATATAGATCAATGGAATAGGATAGAAAGCCCAGATATAAACCCACACACATATGGTCACCTTATCTTTGATAAAGGGGGCAAGAATATACAATGGAGAAAAGACAGCTTCTTGAATAGGTGGTGCCAGAAAAACTGGACAGCTACATTAAAAGAATGAAATTAGAACACTCCCTAACACTACACACAAAGATAAACTCAAAATGGATTAAAGACCTAAATGTAAGGCCAGACACTATAAAACTCTTAGAGGAAAACATAGGCAGAACACTCTATGACATAAATCACAGCAAGATCCTTTTTGACCCACCTCCTAGAGAAATGGAAATAAAAACAAAAATAAACAAATGGGACCTAATGAAACTTAAAAGCTTTTGCACAACAAAGGAAACTATAAACAAGACGAAAAGACAACCCTCAGAATGAGAGAAAATATTTGCAAATGAAGCAACTGACAAAGGATTAATCTCCAAAATATACAGGCAGCTCATGCAGCTCAATATCAAAAAAACAAACAACCCAATTCAAAAATGGGCAGAAGACCTAAATAGACATTTCTCCAAACAATATATACAGATTGCCAACACACAAATGAAAGGATGCTCAACATCTGTAATCATTAGAGAAATGCAAATCAAAACTACAATGAGGTGTCACCTCACACTGGTCAGAATGGCCAGCATCAAAAAATCTACAAACAATAAATGCTGGAGAGGGTGTGGAGGAAAGTGAACCCTCTTGCACTGCTGGTGGGAATGTAAATTGATACAGCCACTATGGAGAACAGTATGGAGGTTCCTTACCAAACTAAAAATAGAACTACCATATGACCTGGCAATCCCACTACTGGGCATATACCCTGAGAAAACCATAATTTAAAAAGAGTTATGTACCACAATGTTCACAGCAGCTCTATTTACAATAGCCAGGACATGGAAGCAACCTAAGTGTCCATCGACAAATGAATGGATAAAGAAGATGTGGCACATATATACAATGGAATATTACTCAGCCATAAAAAGAAACAAAATTGAGTTATTTGTACTGAGGTGGATGGACCTAGAGTCTGTCATACAGAGTGAAGTAAGTCAGAAAGAGAAAAACAAATACTGTATGCTAACATATATATATGGAATCTAAAAAAAAAAAAAAAAAAAGGTTCTCATGAACCTAGGGGCAGGACAGGAATAAAGACATAGACGTAGAAAATGGACTTGAGGACATGGGGAAGGGGAAGGGGAAGCTGGGATGAAGTGAGAGAGTGGCATGTACATATATACAGTACCAAATGTAAAATAGATAGCTAGTGGGAAGCATCTGCATAACACAGGGAAATCAGCTCGGTGCTTTGCACCCACCTAGAGGAGTGGGATAGGGAGAGTGGGAGGGAGACTCAAGAGGGAGGAGATATGGGGATATATGTATATGTATAGCTGATTCACTTTGTTATACTGCAGAAACTAACACACCATTGTAAAGCAATTATACTCCAATAAAGATGTTAAAAAAATAATAAAAAATTTTAAAAAAATATTGAGCAGTTTTGAAAGTGATAAGTTTTATTTTTTCTTCTACCTGGCTAATCAGTGTTTTCAGCTAAACACATTACGAAATGATTTTTGTTTTCATACAAAGTATACAATTTTAACAACTAAATAGTTCTTTATAGCGTATCTATTATTTGCCTTTTATTCTCAAGGCTGAGTGGAACCATGGTTTTTATATGCATATGAAATCTAGTTATTGTAAATGCATGGAAAAGTACAAACAAAATAAATAACAATACGAATAATTTTAGTAATCGATTATGGTTTGGAAAAATAGAGAAGCTCAAAAAATATGCCTGCCCTTGGAGGAGGTAAAAAGTTTAGAGAGATTGAAGCGTGAAAGATATCTTGGAAGTGTTTCTAACATTACTTTGCATATGAACATATGGTTTCCCACAAATTTCATTTAAATTTTCCATTAGAATTAATTTTTTCCAAGAGGATAATTATTTTAGATATGAAAACAGAGGTAATTCACTCAATATATAAATAAATTCAAGGTAAATATATTGCTATCAATAATTTATTTAATAATAGTAGCATACTTTGTGCCATCTGCTTTATTCCAGTGTTCCCTTCCTATGTCACAAAACATGATGGAGAATTTCTAATAATATTTATGTTTTTGTTTACTCATTTGAATAACAGCATGATTGCATGTGTATGTTAGGACAAATACCAACGTTAAATAGTTATGTTATTGGACACGTCTCGTATTCTTTTTGGTTAATTTCCTTATTTGTAAACTAGATGTTTTAAAGTTAAATGATTGCTAAAGTACTGTGGTGAATATAACATTGTCTCCAAATATTTTTATTTCCTTCCTCTTGTGGCCCACTCTGCGTGGGGCGGATTGCATATATCTATCATATTGACCTTGGGAGACCCTTGTGGATTGCAATAGTTTTAACACTATTAAGAGAGGTGATTATCCACCTCTCTTTTCTCTTTTCTAAGATGTCCAGAAAGAGACTGCCTTGTCATCTGCATCCTGGAATGCAGATGACATGGAGCAGATCTATAGCCAATCTATAATTGACATGATCATGAGCAAGAAATAAAACTTCATCAGAGTGACTAAAGGTTTTAAGGACATTTATAATTGTAGCAGAACTTACCATATCTTAACTGATACAGCTACCTTTAGTTAATAAATGCATAATGGTGCCTACTATTCAAAGTTTACATCTTTACCTTTAAATATGTCAATGACACTTTCTATGTTGATATGTAAACATAAGTGTAGTCATAATAAGAGATACTTTTACCTAGTTATTATAATTCTGGGAACGCTGGGAAGGTCATCAGTCTTAAAATAAATAAACAACCCTTACATATCCTTGGAAATTAGTAAGCCAATCCTCTTCTCCATTAATATATAAAATTTCTTTAAGGGAAAAATCAGGCACTCATTCTAAACAATAGATAGACATATTTATGAACTTACCATGTTCTTTTTGGAAACGTATGGTTTAACGGTGCATGGTGAGAGGGAAATGTGTAACAGCTCAATGAAAGTAGCAGCCTCCTAGCACAGGGAAAAAGATGCTGTACGTGTACACTGGTTACTAAGGACTGGTTTTGTCTACCTTATACTTTTGCTTTGATTTTTCTGAATAAAACATTTTTTTTTTTGCTTCTGCATTTGAAAAATAAGATCTTGCTATAAGGAGAGAAGCAATTTGAATATTGTGTGATTCATATCTACGTTAAAGTTCTTTTACAAAAGGAAGCCATATAATTATCTATATTGTTAAGTTGAAGTTCCTATTCATTTAATATTTGAAACTATGAAGAATAACAAAAATGTTTTGAGTTTTTTATACTATTTAAAAGAACATGTTATGGATTCAATATTTTTTTCAGCATACTGAAAATATAAACTTTTATTTATTTTTTTAACAATTACCTAAAAACTTTTTCAAATTATTTCAGTTTGCATTATCTCACTTCCCTTGCCTGGAGATCAACATTAAATAAATATGGAGAAATTCTCTAGCTTTGAAAACCATGCTTCTTCATCTCATTTTGCATCTTAAGTGTGAAAGGATTTAACATATATTTTAAATTATTCATTACATTTTATTACAGAGTATATTTTCTTATGTTGTATAACCCAAATTCCCTGAGGAATGGAATTTTACATGGAAAATAACAAAGTGCTAAGAGTGCATTTTGTTTTTAGATTCCCTCTTGACAGGGACTTTGCCCTGCGCTCCTTCTTAACAAAGTAGAACTCAAGCTCTGTTCATTTTGAGTGACATGAAAAACATTGAAAAGTTTGTAAATTTGGTAAGGGTAAAATAAAATATGGGTCTTGGCAGCTTTTCACTATTATAAAATTGACTTCAAAAGATTAATGCTTTTAGGTGTTATTTTAAGTTATGTCAATTATATTTGTGATTATGAATCTATGCTAACACATCTATTTTATTGTTTTTTATGAGAATTTACTTCATGAGTTAGAATATCTCAATTAATTTTAAATAATTATTATTTAGATGTTTCAATGGATGACAGTTTTCAATCAAATCTAGCGTTCTTATCTTAAATCTGAAGGCAGAGATAGCAACTAGATTTCACTGCACTCTTTCCATATGTCACATACACCAGTCAATGCTCTACATCATCTGTTTAAATATTACAACAACCCTGTGAGTTAGGAAATTTCATTATTCTTACTTTATACGTGAGAAAGCATAACTCAGAGAGATTAACCAGGAGCACATGACAGAACTAGGTCTCAAATAGGTCTGAGGAAAAAAAAAAAAAACCCTGGGCCATTGAATGTTACGTCTATTCTACCTCCCAGTTTACTGATGGGAACATTTTGCAAAGGTAACTAGATCACAGTTTTTATTATGTTGCTGCTGTTTAGTTTATGCTTACATATTATTTTATTTTCAATGAGGTTAAAAATCAATAAAGTGCATAAATCTTGTGTTTAGCTTGATAAATTTTACAAATGTATTTACTTACTCTAACTACCTCCCAGATTAAGATCCAGAATATTGTCATCAACCAATAAGGTCCATGATGCCCATTCCCAATCACCATCATGTTTTGACTTGTCTTCACATACATCACACATGTCAACCTCAAAATAGTCTATCTATAGTTTTTCAATTTACAATCTATTTGCTCAGTATATTCAAAAAGGTAGCATTGCCCATAGCAAGAATAACAGGAAATTTCCAGCTCGGGTATATGAGAATGAGTGGTTTACTCTGATGACCACTGGTAAAATATTAGAACAGAGTAATATTAATGCAATTGGGAGAAATTCTATCTCCAGGACATATTCAGGAAATGTTGGAGTCATCATGATGCCCTATGATGGCATCTTATGTTAATGTCAGTATTTCTTTGTTTCTTAATTCTTTTGAAAAGATTTATTAAGCATTAACACAAGTAATAGTGGATAAAATACACGGTTCAGATATTTGAAAGATATAGTGCCTGGGATTTAATGACTTTACTGTTTAATACATGAGGAAAGTCCAACAGATGCACAACTTTGATACAAACTCCTCTGAATCAGGTGGTAGAAATAATGGGAATTCAGATGGGAGGAAATTTTGTGCCTGTGTGTGTATACTGCATAGAAGTAGTTAAATATTTTAAATTCTGTGCTAGTGTACCCATTTTGCAGATTTTTAGGACCTTCCAAGATTTATATGTGAAATGAGCCATGAGATTATAATTTTATAAAAAAACACACAAAATTTTAATATAAATTTACTAATAAAATATTACCAACACAATATTTTTATTGAAGTGTAGTTGATTTATAATATTATATTACTTTTAGGTATACAACATAGCGATTTGATATTTTTATAGTTTATACTCCATTTTAAGTTATTACAAAATAATATTTTTCCTGTACATAATATTGTAATAATATTGTACAGCTATAGTTCCCTGTGCTGTACAATATATCTTTGTTGCTTATCTTTTAATACATAATAGTTTGCATCCCTTAATCCCATACCCCTATCTTGCCCCTCTCCTCTCTGGTAACCTCTAGTTTTTTTTCTATATCTGTGAGTCTGTTTTTGTTTTGCTGTATAGATTTGTTTGTTTTATTTTTTAGATTCCACATATAAGTGATAACATACAGTATTTGTTTTACTTTGCCTGACTTATTTCACTAAGCATAATACTTTCTAGGTCCATCCATGTTGCTGCATAGGGCAGAATTTCATCATTTTTTATGGCTGAGTAATATTCCATTGCATATATTTACCACATCTTCTTTCTCTATTCATCTGTTGATTGACATTTAAGTTGCTTTCATATCTTGGCTATTGTAAATAACATTGCTATGAACATTGGGGTGCATGTATGTTTTCAAATTAGTGGGGTTTTTTTTTCAGATATATCCAGGAGTGGAACTGCTAGATCATGTGGTAGTTCTATTTTAGTTTTTTGGCATTTTTCAAAAGAAGACATACAGATTGCTAACAGGAACATGAAGAGATGCTTAACATTGCTAATCATTAGAGAAATGCAAATGAAAACCACAATGAGATATCACTTCACACCCGTCAGAATGGCCATCATCAAAAAGTCTACAAATGCTGGAGAGGATGTGGAGAAAAGGGGACGTTTTTACACTGTTGGGAGAAATGTAAATAGGTGCAGCTACCATGGAAAACAGTACGGAGGTTCCCCAATAACAATATTCTATGCTGAAAATACCATACAGTGAGCTTTTATAAAAGATAGGCTTTATATCTCAAAGGAAAATTGAGGTGGATTTTTAGTGTCATTACTTTTATTTAAAAAAGAATAAAGCTTCTGAAATAATATCTTGAACAGGGTAGGTTATTTAGTATAGAAACAAAGCAAAAAGCACACACACACACACACACACACACACACACGATTAATGGTATTCCTTCCATTCTTATTTAGTATAAGTTATGAAATGTAAGCAAAAATCTTTTGCTCAAGTATTTAAGAAAATGACGTAGCATTTTACTAGTAAGAGTTAAGCTTTTATGTTTTTGGTTTGTTTGTTTGTTCTTAGCCTTGCCTGGGGACATTATTATCTAAAAAAGAAGAGATACACATTTTCTTTTTTTTAACCTTATATTAGTGTACCATATTAAAAATAAAATGAGACCTCCAAAAAATTCCCTCAAAAACATCAGAAAGCCTGGACCTAAGAAGCAAGTTTCTTTCAGCATTAATTCAAGTGAGAAGAAGAAAGTTGACTTTAGACAAGTGGCAATACTGCTGAGAAAAAAATGAGGAGATGGGAGCACGTTAAGAGTATACGGAATGTAACTAGAAACAAGGGTTCTTTACCTATACTTTGCTATGCTCTCATTTACTCATAGTTTCTCACCAGCACTACAATGCTATCCAAATCCAACTTACTATCTATTACCTACTTAAGTGCTCCCACTTTAAATTCATGATCAAGAACCTCATATGGGCATTATCTGAACACTTTCTTAATTTTCTCATCAAGTCCCTTGGCTTTAACTCTTATCTGTGTACAATGACTTTGTAAATTACATTTTTCATTCAAACCTTCCTAAACTTCAAACTTAAATATTTATGTGCTTACTGGGCCTATCCATATAGAAATATCTAATTTAGCATGTTTAAAGTTGAACTGTTTTTTCATCCATGAAATTAAACTCAATCCCTCCAGAACTTTCTAATTTAAATTAATGGCAACCAAAAAACAATAATAATCACAAATAATAAATAGCATCTAAGTAATATCTTTTTTCTTACCCTCCTCATCCAATTCATCAGGAGATACTATTGTCTCCACTTTCAAAATATGTTCTTAATCTGATCACTTATTATCACATACACAGCTACTAGCATGGGGAAATCACCAAATCTTCTATCCTTGATTACTTAAATAAATACCCTCTATATCATTTGTCTAGTCTCTCCTTCTGCTTCACTAGAATGTAATCTTGACACAGCAGCCAGAGATGTTCTTTAACTTGTTGAATAATTTCACTGCCTACTCAAAATGTTTTGACCCCTCATATTCCCAGGGACTTTACAATGGCCTAAAGGTGCTGTACGGTTTAATCCTCCCTCTGGGCACTTAAACCATATCTCCCATGATTTTCTTCATTTTTTCCTGCTTCAGACACTTTGGTTCTCTGTTTTGATTGATTGTTGTTAAAAAATCTAAGCCTTAGCTTGCTGGCCTTTTTCCTTCCTGATACCTCTGCCTAATTTGAGCTCCCCCATGATATCAACATGATTAATCTTTTCATCTTACATAATCCTATTCCTGAATGCCATCTATACAAGAAGTCCCATCCTAATGATTCTCTTTCATTCTGTGGAAAGCTCATTCCCCTTCCCCACCAGGGACTCACTGTCCCCCTTACTTATTTTACCACTCCCTCAGCATTTATTACTTTCTTACCTACTGAGTAATTTTCTTATTAAATATGTTACTTTGTGCCTGTGGTTGCTTATTATCTCTCTCTTCTTATTAAAATAAAAGAGATACATATAAAAGAATTAAATCTAGTCATTTGTGACAACAAGGATGCTTAGTGAAA
The DNA here is from genome assembly GCF_039906515.1 of Pseudorca crassidens. Classification (NCBI taxonomy): domain Eukaryota; kingdom Metazoa; phylum Chordata; class Mammalia; order Artiodactyla; family Delphinidae; genus Pseudorca; species Pseudorca crassidens. The sequence goes on along the minus strand of NC_090300.1, from coordinate 125,517,408 downwards.
TAAGTCAGCTGGAGAAAGACAGATACTGTATGTTTTCACTTATATGTGGAATCTAAGAAACAAAACAAATGAATAAATACAACAGGATAGAAACAGACTCATAAATACAAAGAACAAACTAGTGCTTACCAAAGGTGAGAGGTGTGAGGGGATGGATAAAATAGGTGAAGGGCATTAAGAAATACATACTACTAGTCATAACATAAAAAAGCCACAGGGATATAATGTACAGCATAGGGAATAGAGTCAATACTATCAGAACTTTGTATGGTATAAAATCTATAAAGATGTGGAATCATTACACTGTACACCTGAAACTAATATAATATTGTAAGCTAACTATATTTCAATAAAATGTTTTGAAGTTAAAAAATAAAATTAAATAAAATTAAATAAGTATATGCTTTATTGCTGATGTAGAAAAGTGTCCAACATTTGATGGATGATCAATAAATATTTGTACACTGAATGAGTGAACAAATAGATAAGTGTTTTATTCAAAAACTGCATGATTGATGAATAAAGAGATTTCTTAGCATAACATCAGGGACATACTTGCCTTTCACATTTTATAGTTCCTCAATATGTCTTCGATCTGTCTACTTTCTCATCTCTGTTAACTCAATCTTGGTCCAAAGCATCATCGTTTTTTCATCGGGAGTACTTGCAATCGTCTTCTATTGGTTTCCATTCTTTCACTTTTGCAGGTAAAATAAACATTTGAAAGCTTACTTCAGATTTTGTCATTCTTTGGCTTAAAGTCTTTAAATAATATCCCATTCCAAATTGAAAAATACTTGTACTCCTAAATATCATGGCGAACATAATTTGGCCCCTGACTAACTCATCCATCTCCTCTCAGTGACAGTCTTCCCTATTCCACTTAACGTTATGATTCAGGTGCACCAGCATCCTTGTTGTTTCATATACCAGGCATTTTTCTTTCATAAGTCCATTGTACTTCCTGTTCTTGCTTTGTGTAGTACAAGCTCCCAAGTTTTCTCTGGTAAACTTGGCAGCACTGATCCAATATCTCGGCCAATAATCAAGTTTAGCACATACAAAGATTCTTGATGCGTGATGTAGATACGTGAAAAATTTTAAATTAGTAGCAGGAATGTGACATGGGTGGGCCTCATAGAAATTTTAACAAACTCTAGTCTTCATCTCTCCTCCCCTCATAATTACCAGTTATGGATTTCTCACAAGTAAGTTTTTATTCAATTCTAGTCCTGTTATCCTGGGTATGTTGATTAAATAATTTATTAATTTTTTCCACTTCAAAAATTATGTCTCATTTAAGCTTTTATTCTAATATAAATATTCATATCCTGATGACAATTTTTCAAATACTTTGACATGATTCTATACAAATGCTCACAATGCCCTATTTAATTTTTAGCACCAAACTTCCAAAGAAGTAATTCTTGTTTTTGAGGAGTGTCTTCAGTGCCTAGTATTTTCACACATATCTTGAGTTTTTACTTTATCTTACTAATTTGAGTTTTAAATGATAAATATCTGAAAAAGTACAGAAAAGTACCAAAACTAATGGGACACCCATGTAGCCACTTTTCAATGTTTTGTCATTTATTCATTGGGTCAATTTTTTAAAAAACAAAACACATATTCTGCAGTTAAATCTCAGCCAACTTTTCTTTCAATCTCACATTCTACAGGATTGACTTGAAAATTTGTGTCTATTTTACCATTAAAATTTTACTTTCGTGAAATATGCATGTGAAGTGGAGAAAATTATGAGAATATATTAAGATATATATATTTTTTCTTTTATATGACCTATTAGCTTTGTACTGAAATTCCCAAGATAAATCTGTACATTTTTATTCTTTGCATGCAATTTATTTTGAAAGATCTTTTTCCATTATGTAAAGAGGTCAGTATTGCCAAAAAAAGTAAGAACTTAAAATAAAGATATGCATTGAACAAGTATGAATTCAGTCAACAAATACTGAGTAAGCAACAAACAGTGCTAAGAACATGATTTAGAGTACATTGGCATATATTGAAATGTGTGTGTGCAAATATATATACATTCATCATACTTTTATTAATATAATTTTTATCACTGAAATATATTAATTGCTACATTTTACCATCTCATGAACAAAATATGATCATGCAGTAATAATGAATTTTTATATTTAGCTCAGTTGGCAAAAACATACACTTTGTTGACAGTTAAACAATACTGTGACATGTTTATAGCTCAACAATGAGAATCAATTTGAGGCTGATAGAAATGCAAACTTGTCTGCAAGGACGCATCACTCAGATGGCGTGTTGATTTTTTCCGACTCAGTATAGTTTATTTTACATCCCAGAAAAACCAAGAGTTCATCTATCACCTGCTTAATTGTCTGTGGCAAACATTCAGGCCTAAGGAGTGTTGAAAGTATACCATCAGCAGAGGAAGAACAAACAAGCTGTTCCCATGCAATGCTTTTTTACACATCCTTACTTCTTCATGACTATAAAGATGAAATAAAATTGAAAAGGAAAGGAGTAAAGATACATGCAATATATGATGATGATGATGGTGGTGACGGTAGAGATAACAAATAAACATTGTAGGGAAGTACTCAGGTTCTTGGTTTATGATGCATGGATTAGAATCTTCATCCCTTTCATTTATCAATTATGTGATTTTGACAGGTAATTTAACTTCTCTGTGCCTCAGTTTACTTATCTAATTGCAGATATTAATCAGATTAACCTTAGGGCTTTATTATTTTTTTTAACTTACTATTTTATATTGTAGTAGAGCCGATTAACAATATTGTGATAGTTTCCGGTGCACAGCAAAGTGACTCAGCCATACATATACATGTTATCCATTCTCCCCCAACCTCCCCTCCCATCCAGGTTGCCACATAACATTGAGCGGAGTTCCCTGTGCTATATAGTAGGTCCTTGTTGGTTGTCCATTTTAAATATAGCAATGTGTACAGGTCAATCCCAAACTCCCTAACTATCCCTTCCTCCCACACTTCCCCTGGTAACCATAAATTTGTTCTCTAAGTCTGTAAATCTGTTTCTGTTTTGCAAATAAGTTCATTTGTATCATTTCTTTTTACAATATATTCCACATATAAGTGGTACCATATGATATTTCTCTTTCTCTGTCTGACTTACTTCACTCAGTACAATCTCTAGGTCCATCCATGTTGCTGCAAATGGCATTATTTCTTTTTAATGGCTAAGTAATATTCCACTGTATATGTGTACCACATCTTCTTTATCCATTCCTCTGTCAGTGGACATTTAGGTTGCATCCATGTCTTGGCTATTGTAAATAGTGCTGCAGTAAATATTGGGCTGCATGTATCCTTTCAGACCATGTTTTTCTCTGGACATATTCCTAGGAGTGGTATTACAGGGTCATATGGTAGTTCTATTTTTAGTTCATTAAGTAACCTCCATACTATTCTCTATAATGGCTGTACCAATTTATGTTTCCACCAACAGTGTAGGAGGGTTCCTTTTTCTCCACACTCTCTCCAGCATTTATTGTTTGTGGACTTTTTGATGATAGCCATTTTGACTGGTGTGAGGTGATATCTCATTGCAGTTTTGATTTGAATTTCTCTAATAATTAGCGATGTTGAACATCTTTTCATGTGCCTCTTGGTCATCTATATGTCTTCTTTGGAGAAATGTCAATTTAGGTCTTCTGACTATATTTTGGTTGGGTTGTTTGTTTTGATGATATTAAGCCACATGAGTTGTTTGTAAATTCTGGAGACTAATCCCTTGTCAGTCACATCATTTGCAAATATTTTCTCCCAATCTGGGGCTTGTCTTTTCTTTTGTTTATGGTTTCCTTTGCTGTGCAGAAGCTTTTGATTTCATTGCATTCATTGTTTCCTTTTTTTCTTCCAGTTTTATTGAGATATAATTGACATACAGCACTGTATAAGTTTAAGGTGTACAGCATAATGCTTTGACTTATATACATCATGAAATAATTACCACAGTAAGTTTAGTGAACATCCATCATCTCATATAAATACAAAATTAAAGAAATATAAAAAAATATATTTTTCTTGTGATGAATACTCAGGATTTACTCTCAACAACTTTCATGTATAATATACAGCACTGTTAAATATATTCAACATGTACTTTACATCCCTAGTACTTATCTTACAACTAGAAGTTTGTATCTTTTGACTGCCTTCACCCAGTTCCCCCTCCATCCACCCCATCCCCCACCTCTGGTAACCACAAATCTGATATCTTTTTCTACAAGTTTGTTTCTTTGTCCATGATTTTAATTAGGTCCCATTTGTTTATTTTTGTTTTTATTTCCATTACTCTGGGAGAAAGATAAAAAAAGATACTGCTGTGATTTATGTCAGAGGGTGTTCTGCCTATGTTTTCCTCTAGGAGTTTTATAGTGTTCAGTCTCACATTTAGGTCTTTAATCCACTTGGAGCTTCTTTTTCTGCATGGTGTTAAAGAATGATCTAATTTCATTTTTTTACAACTAGCTGTCCAGTTTTCCCAGCACAATTTGTTGAACAGACTGTCTTTCCACCATTATACAGTCTTTCCTCCTTTGTTGTAGATTAATTGACCACGAGTGCATGGGTTTATTTCTGGGCTTTCTATCCTGTTTCATTGATTTATGTTTCTATTTTTGTGCCATGACCAAACGTTTTGATGATTATAGCTTTGCAGTATAGTCTGAAGTCAGGAAGCATGATTCTTCCAACTTCATTTTTCTTTCTAAAGATTGCTTTGGCTAGGATCTTTTGTGTCTCCATACAAATTTTAAGACTTAAGACATAGAACACATTGAGTAAATTGCCTGGATACACTTTTTCTGTTGCTCTGTCAAAATTTTAATCTCTCTTCTATTAATACAGAGGTAAAGAATAATGAGTGTGTTTATGAATATCAGCCACATGAAATGGTCTAGTTTTAAAAAATAAAAGCCTGAGGTTAAACACTCTATGCCCATGGAGGGTTAAACTTCTCCATGGGCATAGATGGTGGCTACATACTCTTTTAATTCTTACTTCTATTTTTGGCTTGCTAAATTGAGGAAATTTTTTGTTGGTTTGGTTTGTTTTTTTCCCACTTGAACATATAATTGCTATTCTAGACTTTTCCCTGTTATTAAGATAAATTAGTTTGATTTAACCTCTGAGAACAAAAAAACAAAACATTTTCTCAAACATTACATTTTTTTAAACATCTTTATTGGAGTATAATTGCTTTACAATGTTGTGTTAGTTGCTGCTGTATAACAAAGTGAATCAGCTATATGTATACATATATCCCCATATCCCCTCCCTCTTGAGCCACCCTCCCCCCCCATCCCACCCCTCTAGGTCGTCACAAAGCATTCAGCTGATCTCCCTGTGCTATGCAGCAGATTCGCACTAGCCATCCATTTTACATTTGGTAGTGTATATATATCAATGTTACTCGCTCACTTCATTCCAGCTTCCCCTTTCCTCCCCAAGCCGTGTCCTCAAGTTCATTCTCTACGTCTGCATCTTTATTTCTGCACTGCCACTAGGTTCATCAATACCATTTTTTTTAAGATTCCATATATATGTGTTAGCATTCGGTATTTGTTTTCCTCTTTCTGTTACTTACTTCACTCTGTATGACAGACTCTAGGTCCATCTACTTCACTACAAATAACTCAATTTCTTTTCTTTTTAGGGCTGAGTAATATTCCATTGTATATATGTGTCACATCTTCTTTATCCATTCATCTGTCAAAAGACACTTAGGTTGCTTCCATGTCCTGGCTATTGTAAAGAGAGCTGCAGTGAACATTGTGGTACATGACTCTTTTTGAGTTATGGTTTTCTCAGGGTATATGCCCAGTAGTGGGATTGCTGGGTCATATGGTAATTCTAATTTTTTAAGGAAACTCCATACTGGTCTCCATAGTGGCTATATCAATTTACATTCCCACTAACAGTGTAAGAGGGTTCCTTATTCTCCAAATCCTCTCTAGCATTTATTGTTTCTAGATTTTCTGATGATGGCCATTCTGACCGGTGCGCGGTGATACCTCACTGTAGTTTTCATTTGCATTTCTCTAATAATTAGTGATGTTGAGCATCCCTGAGCATCCCAGATTGTTTGTTGGCAATCTGTGTATCTTCTTTGAAGAAATGTCTATTTAGGTCTTCTGCCTATTTTTGGATTGGGTTGTTTGTTTTCTTGATATAGAGCTGCATGAGCTGCTTGTATATTTTGGAGATTAATCCTTTGTCAGTTGCTTTGATTGCAAATATTTTCTCCCATCCTGAGGGTTGTCTTTTCATCTTGTTTATAGTTTCCTTTGCTGTGCAAAAGCTTTTAAGTTTCATTAGGTCTCACTTGTTTATTTTTGTTTTTATTTCCATTTCTCTAGGAGGTGGGTCAAAAAAGATCTTGCTGCGATTTATGTCAAAGAGTGTTCTTCCTATGTTTTTGTCTAAAAGTATTATAGTATCTGGCCTTACATTTAGGTCTTTAATCCATTTTGAATTTATTTTTTGTGTATGGTGTTAGGGAGTGTTCTAATTTCATTCTTTTACATGTAGCCATCCAGTTTCCTCAGCACCAGTTATTGAAGAGGCTGTCTTTTCTCCATTGTATATTCTTGCTTCCGTTGTCAAAGATAAGGTGACCATATGTGTGTGGGTTTACCTCTGGGCTTTCTATCCTGTTCCATTGATCTATATTTCTGTTTTTGTGCCTGTACCATACTGTCTTAATTACTATAGCTTTGTAATATAGTCTGAAGTCTGGGAGCCTGATTCCTCCAGCTCCGTTTTTCTTTCTCAAGAGTGCTTTGACTATTTGGGCTCTTTCGTGCTTCCATACAAACTGTAAAATTTTTTGTTCTAGTTCTGTGAAAAATGCCATTGGTATTTTGATAGAGATTGCATTGAATCTGTAGATTGCTTTGGGTAGTATAGTCATTTTTACATTGTTGATTATTCCAATCCAAGAACACGATATATCTATTTGTTTCTATCACCTTTGATTTCTTTTATCAGTGTCTTATAGTTTTCTGCATACAGGTCTTTTGCCTCCTTAGGTAGGTTTATTCCTAGGTATCTTATTCTTTTTATTGCAATAGTAAATGGGAGTGCTTCTTTATTTTCTCTTTCTGATTTTTTTGTTGTTACTATATAGGAATGCAAGAGATTTCTGTGCATTAACTTTCATAAATTACATTTTAATATTTCTGGTTGTTGAAGCCATAACTTTCACTCCAAATGTGTATTTCTGACCTATTTGAGCAATAGCTGAAAAGATTTCAATATCAATAGGACTCTTTCTTTCTCAAAGACATATATCAACTCTCACCCTCAGGCTCAGAGATTGAGCAGATTAAAACCTTCATTTTGAAGTATCACAGGAAGAGGAAAATAATTTTGAGCACTTTGTTTTCCAGCCAGATTTAAGGACCTTTGGATTCCCTTTGTTTATAGTGGGGAAGGTACACTTCACTTGGAAGACATCTTCTTCCCTAAATGCTCATGTCACCATGAAAATTTTTCATTAATAATGGGATTCATCAGGATTTTCTTCATAAATTTCCAAAAAAAAAAAATGTACCACTTCCTCTGTAAGTAAACTACTGAGCTAGTTTTTGATGTCTTCAGCAACATGGACCATAGTATTTAACAGTGATATGCTCCGAGCCAAATCTCTATTGATATGAAGAGTAGAATAGATATTAGATATAATCATAAGAGTGTTACCTTATATATGCTAACTGAATTCACAATATTAATTTTATTTCACTTGAAATAAATAGTAAATTGAAGAATTTGAAAAAAGTTTTAAAAATCACACTAATTTTATATATATATATATATATATATATATATATACACATATATTTGTTTTTTCTATGTTATGATTCTCACTTAGGGACATAGATTATATTTCCTTTTCTCCCCACCATATTTATCATCCTCTGTAAAAAGACCAACCCCCTGCCTTGATTGGAATCCAGTTTTCAATCACATCTGTTTTATTTAGATGTGATTGAAAATTTTAAATGTAATTTTAATATTGTATAAAATATTTTGATTCTCAATTGATATCTTTAGCTCAGAAAGCAACAGAAACTAGCTCATAAAATTTATTCTGAATTAAAAATTAGCTCATCTATGGCCACTTGTTTTACTGAATCTTTTTTTTATATAAGTCAACACTGCAAAATATTTGAGGCCACATTCTTCTGTTATTTTGAAGAGTTCTTCTCTGTCTTTTACATAAGTGTTCATTTTCTTTTCTTTCTTTTTCCTTACTTTTCTCCCTTTCATGATGGAGTGTCATGTCAATTTTTTTTTTTTTTTTTTTTTTTTTTTTGCATGCGGCAAATTCTGTCAAGGGCTTTTGATTCTCTCTCTAATTATAGTATAGTTCATTTACAATGTTGTGTTAGTTTCAGGTGTACACCAAAGTGATTCAGTTATATATATGTATATATTCTTTTTCAGATTCTTTCCCCTTACATGTTATTACAAAACATTGAGCATAGTTCACTGTGCTATACAGTAGAATGAAATTAGATTTGTTAAATGTTAGAGATGCCTAAGCACTAACATCACACAGAAAAATAAACTCACAATGGATTAAAGACTTAAATGTAAGATGTGATACTATAAAACTCCTAGAGGAAAACTCTTTGACATAAATTGTAGCAATATCTTTTTGGATCCATCTCCTACAGTAATGGAAATAAAAACAAAAATAAACAAATAGGACCTAATTAAACTGAAACTCTTTTGTACAGTAAAGGAAACCATAAACAAAATGAACAGTCTATAAAATGGGAGGGAATATTTGCAAATGATGTTATTGACAAGGGGTTGATCTCCAAACATACAAACAGTTCATGCAGCTCAATATCAAAAAAACAAACAACCCAATCAAAAAATGGGCAGACGATCTAAATAGAGATCTCTCCAAAGAAGACATACAGATGGCCAAAAGGCACATGAAAAGATGTTCAACACTGCTAATTATTGGAGAAATGCAAATCAAAACTCTAATGAGGTATCATCTCAAACTGGTCAGAATGGTCATCATCAAAAAGTCTACAAACAATAAATGCTGGAGAGGATGTGGAGAAAAGGGAACTCTCCTACACTGTTGGTGGGAGTGTAAAGTGATTCTCTCTTAATACCTTACCATTTTATCTGGATCCAGGTTGTCTTTCCTTTTTTAGGCAACATTTGAGAGCTACTTTCTATCCTCTTTTATGTTGCTTAATTTGAAGAAAGAATACGATTTGTTTTGTGCTCAGTGGAAATCTTGCTGGGAAACTAGGTTTATCTTTATTTTTTCAAGGAAATCCCATTAAATATTCAATACGTCAGCCCAGAATAAATTTGTATCCAACACTGATAAGCCTTGTCTAGTTCTCTCATTCAGTATAATGCTCTAAAAGATAGTAACCCTATGACAGTTTTTATTATCTCTTATGAAATGTAAGTAGGTGTGTATGGAATTTTCCATAGGTTATTTCTTATCTTTTTTTTTCTTTCTTTTTTTTTTTTTTTTTTTTTTTGCAGTACGTGGGCCTCTCACTGTTGTGGCCTCTCCAGTTGTGGAGCACAGGCTGCGGACGCGCAGGCCCAGCGGCCATGGCTCACGGGCCCAGCCGTTCCACGGCATGTGGGATCTTCCTGGACTGGGGCACGAACCCGTGTCCCATGCATTGGCAGGCGGACTCTGAACCACTGTGCCACCAGGGAAACCCTCCATAGGTTATTTCTTAGATTTTTATTGAAATTATCTGCTGTCAAACTCAGGATTTTTTTTCTTAGGGGAGGGGGTGAAATTATACAATTTTACCACTCATTTTACATTTTATTGGGGCAAGGTAGTGTTTTCTACCCTGACATTGTAATTTCTATCTTGTTTCTTTCTTTCTGCCTTCCCTGAAGTTTCTGGCATGAAGTTAAATGCATTTTCCTATTTAATTGCTCTAAGCAACATTCTGACAGATCCTTATCACTCTATGTTTTAATCACATCACTTGGTACTGATGAAAACTGAGCATGTAAATAGACTTTAGTGTACCATATTTTCCTAGAAGTCCCTTATCCATATATGTGGAAATCAATAATTTATACCTAATTTTGAGATGAACCACTAAAAAGGTATTACATATATGCATCTTGAAGTAAGTTACAGATTATAAAGTATAGGATGAATAATGAATATTATAGCTTGAGAGAAAAGAAAATTTAAAAAAATTAAGATTGAGATTCTTTAAAATGAAGGATTTATCAATTACGAATAAACATCTGGATTCACGGTGATAAACTCAACACAAAGGCTAATTTTACTTTATTCAAATAGTTTAATTAAGGAGAATAAATTATATGTGTACCATTTGAAAAGGCACTTCAGAACAATTATTAATATCTGCTTATTAGCAATGAGATTTGTGTGATTTCAGATATATAATGCATCCAAAGAGCTACCTTCTAGAGTCACTGAACTCCAAGAAAGCTTAGAGGAAATGTGTCCCCAAGCACTCATTTCAAAAATGACATAATTGGTGCTTTGAGAGCTAAAGGACATGTTAACACTCATTCATAGCTTGTTAGATATGTATTTGAAAGTATATTTATATAAGCCATCTCTTAAGTAATAAGCAGGAAAGAAATATATACAGATAAATGGACTTAAAGACAGAACATTGTAACGTGTATTTCAAAATTTAATACATAATTGAATATCAAGAACCAGGATCTAACCTTTATAAAATTTGCATGCTAACTTGTTTTTGGTGATTGCTTCCAGCTGAACTTTGCCTAGATTGTCTACCTATGCTAAAAGGGCAGAAGGAGCAGGAATGATTTTCACCCTTTAGCAGAAGAGAAGAAATATTGTGTGATCATTAAGAGAAGAGCATTTTCTCTGATATTAACTAGTCTCTAAACAGAAGTTAAAAGGGAGAGCTAAAATAGGAAAAAAATTTCTAACATTCAGAGATACAAGTCAGCACTATTATAAAAAACCTTTTCTAAATTAAGGATGTAATTCACACAACCTGATAACTGGATCATGTCAACATTCTTTCATTTTTTTTTTTGAAAAAATATTTATTGGTTTCTTTCCTTTGTTAAAATAACTAATAAATTGACTAAGCTATAATTTTCTTCATATTTCTTACCACATTGAATTCTGGAGATGGAAGAGAATTTAGAGTAGAAATTATCCCAAATCTTTAAGCTTAACCTACTGACTGATATTTTTTTTAACATTATTGGAGTATAATTGCTTTACAATGTTGTGTTAGTTTTTAGTTTCTGCTTTATAACAAAGTGAATCAGTTATACACATACATATGTTCCCATATCTCTTCCCTCTTGTGTCTCCCTCCCTCCCACCCTCCCTATCTCACCCCTTTAGGTGGTCACAAACCACCTAGCTGATCTCCCTGTGCAATGCCACTACTTCCCACTAGCTATTTTACGTTTGGTAGTGCATATATGTCCATGCCACTCTCTCACTTTGTCATAGCTTACCCTTCCCCCTCCCCATATCCTCAAGTTCATGCTTTAGTAGGTCTGTGTCTTTATTCCTGTCTTACCCCTAGGTTCTTCATGACCTTTTTTTTTCTTAGATTCCATGACTGATTTTTCAAAGTTCTTATCCACAGTGAGAGTGAGGGTAGGATTTCTGAACTCTCTGTTTCCCTGACCTCTTGTTTTACTGGACTAATACTGATTGAAGGGGCCATCTATTTATACCACAGTACTTAATTAAACATTCTCCTGATCTCTTGCCTCTAACTTTACTCATTGTTATCCAAGGTAAGTGGGGTGAATAATTTGATTGGTGAAAAGTGGGTATCAGTGTCTCATCCCCACACTTTTAGACCTGGCTTTCTATAGAGAAGGTTTAATCTCATCTGATTTCTGCCCTTTTGTTGGAGGCCTACACTTGTCTACACGTATTGACTGAATAAGTGAACAAGTCCTGGTAATCTGGAAAGAATTACTAGAGAGTCATTTAGGCTAAAGATATAAACATGGGTGCTACAATGAATTATGACTATAATAATTCTGACATTTGATCTTCATCAGCATAATTTCTATATTTATATATCAACCTATTAATAAAAAGTGAGAGTTTTGATGAAATTACCTTCAAACCTCAATGATGATTAATACATATATATCTGAAATAGATTTGTAGCTTTATATTATTTTAAAAAATCAAGCTTAAGAGAAGTATGAATCAATTATTGAATTTAATCAGTTGTCAAATTACCCTCACTTTAGCATAATTCTCCTTTTAAGATTAAAATATTTATCTGATGAGATAAATGGACTGAATATACTTAATTTTTATGCCTAAAATAAAATTAGGGAAATTCATAATATTTTAGGTTTCAATTTTTGTAGATAATGTTTTATTAAAATGTCAACCTATAGGATTTAAAATGAAATAATACCTTTCATAAAGAAGGATTTTAAATTAAACTAAATATTTTGTTGCTATTAATTTATTTTTTTCCCAAGATTTATTTCTCAATGACATCCTCATGTTATATGATGGGTTAGTTAGATGAGAATCCAAGGACGTTTGGCAAGATAAAGTAGGCAATTGTTTCAGTAAGGACAGGCTTTTCATTTTCAGCATTCTTCTATTCTCTTTTGATTCCTATTATATAGTTATAGTGTGTAGATAAATAAAGATCAGAAATAGTATGATGTTTTTGAAATAAATCAGTTTCAATTCAAATAACAGGTTTACACAGAAAGTAAATTTGTATAACTGGAATTCTTAATTATTTATCAATTTAATTTTTTCATTAGCTCTTGCCATTTTTTCTTGACTTCTGCTAAAGTACAGCATCATACAATAAAGTCATTAAATATTTTAAGAAATATATTTAATCTATTTTCATTATGAATCTTTCACATTTGTGCTTCATTAGAATTTTGCTAGAAACTATTTTATAAAGTTCCTAAATAACTTAAATATTTTAAATAAAAAGGTTGAAAACAGCTATTTCAAATATGATCTAATCCAAGATGAGTGAAGCATCAATTGAAATACAGCAGTGCCTCTTTTCTATAAATTAAATTAAATTTTTTTCTTTATACAAAGCAATGACAAATTCCTCACATCATCTGGAAAGTGATCATAGGCCTAAATGTAAAAGTTAAAACTACAAAATATCTAGAACAATATATAATGCAAAATGTGTAGAAAAAGTTTTCTCTTAACTGCACTTCATTGAAATTAAACAACTGTGCTTTTTGAAAAACACTATTAAGAGAATTAAAATAGAGACTTCCCTGATGATCCAGTGGCTAGGACTCCGTGCTCCCAGTGCAACAGGCCTGGGTTCAATCCCTGGTCAAGGAACTAGATCCCACATGCCACAACTAAAAAAACATCCCGCATGCCGCAACTAAGACCCAACACAACCAAATAAATAAATACTTAAAAAAAAGAGAGAGAGAGAATTAAAATACACTGAGAGAGCTCACCTAGGAAAAATGTTCACCTGGTGGTAATATTTCAGGTAAACTGACAAAGAGCAAATGAGAAATAGTTGAAGCTAATTATAATAACACCTCACTGTTTCAAATTGTTAGAGGCATAAATGTATGCTTATCTTCAGTTTTCCCAATAAAAGTTGAAACATTTTTATTAAGAAGATACTATGTGTAAGGTACCACATGGTAGTAATAATGCAGGAATGTAATGGGAATGTTGTAAACATTTGCAAAATAAATAAGTAAATAAATATAGCATATTTCTACCTATAAAATATTTTAATTATTGTCAAGAATGATTTTCTATTCTTTTTAAATTTTTTTTAAAGGATAAATTATTATTCAATTTATTATTCCTTATATACAACAAACTAGTTTGGTAAAACATTAAAAGCTTTCACTTTTAGACTGAGAATAATTCATAGCTCCCCATTATTCCTACTTCTAGTTAACACTGTCCTGGAGATCTTAGCAAGTACAATAATGCAAGAAATATAAAACAAAGTATAAGAATTCAGAAAGGAATAAATATTGTTCTAATTATGAGCATTTATTTTTCTTATTAATCATCAATTTAATACACATCAGTGAATACATGTCAATCCAAATCTCCCAATTCATCACACCACAATCCCCACCCCCCTGCTGGTTACCCTCCTTGGTGTCCATATGTTTGTTCTCTACATCTGTATCTCAATTTCTGCCCTGCAAACTGGTTCATCTGTATCATTTTTCTAGGTTCCACATATATGCGTTAATATACGATATTTGTTTTTCTCTTTCTGACTTACTTCACTCTGTAGGACAGTCTCTAGACCCATCCACATCTCAACAAATGACCCAATTTCGTTCCTTTTTGTGGCTGAGTAATATTCCATTGTATATATGTACCATGTCTTCTTTATCCATTTGTCTGTTGATGGGCATTTAGGTTGCTTCCATGACCTGGCTATTGTAAATAGTGCTGCAATGAACATTGGGGTGCATGTGTCTTTTTGAATTATGGTTTTCTCTGGGTATATGCCCAATAGTGGGATTGCTGGGTCATATGGTAATATTATTTTTAGTTCTTTAAGGAACCTCCATACTATTCTCCATAGTGCCTGTATCAATTTACATTCCCCCCAACAGTACAAGAGGGTTCCCTTTTCTCCACACCCTCTCCAACATTTGTTGTTTGTAGATTTTCTGATGATGCCCATTCTAACTGGTGTGAGGTGATACCTCATTGTAGTTCTGATTTGCATTTCTCTAATAATTAGTGATGTTTAGCAGCTTTTCATGTGCTTCTTGGCCATCTGTATCTCTTCTTTAGAGAAATGTCTATTTAGGTCTTCTGCCCATTTTTGGATTGGGTAGTTTGTTTTTTCAATATTGAGCTGCATGAACTGTTTATATATTTAGAGATTAATCCTTTGTCCATTGATTCATTTGCAAATATTTTCTCCCATTCTGAGGGTTGCCTTTTCATCTTGTTTATGGTTTCCTTTGCTGTGCAAAAGCTTTTAAGTTTCATTAGGTCCCATTTGTTTATTTTTGGTTTTGTTTCCATTACTCTAGGAGGTGGATCAGCAAAGATCTTGCTGTGATTTATGTCAAAGAGTTTTCTTCCTATGTTTTCCTCTAAGAGTTTTATAGTGTCCGGTCTTACATTTAGGTCTCTAATCCTATTTTTTTTGTTTGTTTGTTTGTTTGCGGTACACGGGCCTCTCACTGCTGTGGCCTCTCCTGCCGTGGAGCACAGGCTCCGGACGTGCAGGCCCAGCAGCCGTGGACCATGGGCAAAGCCGCTCCATGGCATGCAGGATTCTCCCAGACTAGGGCACAAACCCTTGTCCCCTGCATCGGCAGGCAGACTCTCTACCACTGCGCCACCAGGGAAGCCCTCTAATCCATTTTGAGTTTATTTTTGTGTATGGTGTTAGGGAGTGCTCTAATTTCATTCTTTTACATGTAGCTGTCCAGTTTTCCTAGCACCACTTAATGAAGAGACTGTCTTTTCTCCATTGTATATCCTTGCCTCCTTTGTCATAGATTAGTTGAACATATGTGTGTGGGTTTATCTCTAGGCTTTCTATCTTGTTCCAATGATCTATGTTTCTGTTTTTGTGCCAGTACCATATTGTCTTGATTACTGTAGCATTGTTGTACAGTCTGAAGTCAGGGAGTCTGATTCCTCCAGCTGTTTTTTTTTCCTCAAGACTGCTTTGGCTATTCAGCGTCTTTTGTGTTTCCATAAAAATTTTAAGATTTTTTGTACTAGTCCCATAAAATATGCCTTTGGGAATTTGATAGGGATTGCATTGAATCTGTAGATTGCTTTGGGTAGTATAGTCATTTTCACAATATTGATTCTTCCAATCCAAGAACATGGTATATCTCTCCATCTATTTGTATCATCTTTAATTTCTTTCATCAGTGTCTTATAATTTTCTGCGTACAGGACTTTTGTCTCATTAGGTAGGTTTATTCCTAGATATTTTATTCTTTTTGTTGCAATGGTAAATGGGAGTGTTTTCTTGATTTCACTTTCAGATTTTTAATCATTAGTATATAGGAATGCCAGAGATTTCTGTGCATTAATTTTGTATCCTGCTACTTTACCAAATTCATTGATTAGCTCTAGTAGTTTTCTGGTAGCATCTTTAGGATTCTCTATGTATAGTATCATGTCATCTGCAAACAGTGACAGTTTTACTTCTTCTTTTCCGATTTGGATTCTTTCAATTCTTTTTCTTCTCTGATTGCCGTGGCTAAGACTTCCAAAACTATGTTGAATAATAGTGGTGAGGGTCCACATCCTTGTCTTTTTCCTGATCTTAGAGGAAGTGCTTTCAGTTTTTCACCATTGAGAATGGTGTTTGCTGTGGGTTTGTCATATACGGCCTTTATTATGTTGAGCATGTTCCCTCTATGCCCACTTTCTGGAGAGTTTTTATCATAAACGGTGTTGAATGTTGTCAAAAGCGTTTTCTGCATCTATTGAGAAGATCATATGGTTTTTATTCTTCAATTTGTTAATATGGTGTATCACATTGATTGATTTGCATATATTGAAGAATCCTTGCATCCCTGGGATAAATCCCACTTGATCATGGTGTATGCTCCTTTAATGTGATGTTGGTTTCTGTTTGCTAGTATTTTGTTGAGGATTTTTCCATCTATACTCATCAGTCATATTGGTCTGTAATTTTCTTTTTTTGTAGTATCTTTGTCTGGTCTTGGTATCAGGGTGATGGTGGCCTCATAGAATGATTTTGGGAGTGTTCCTTCCTCTGCAAATTTTTGGAAGAGTTTGAGAAGGATGGGTGTTAGCTCTTCTCTAAATGTTTGATAGAATTCACCTGTGAAGCCATCTGGTCCTGGACTTTTGTTTGTTGGAAGATTTTTAATCACAGTTTCAATTTCATTACTTGTGATTGGTCTGTTCATATTTTCTACTTCTTCCTGGTTCAGTCTTGGAAGGTTATATCTTTCTAAGAATTTGTCCATTTCTTCCAGGTTGTCCATTTTATTGGCATAGAGTTGCTTGTAGTAGTGTCTTAGGATGCTTTGTATTTCTGCGGTGTCTGTTGTAACTTCTTTTTCATTTCTGATTTTATTGATTTGAGTCCTCTCCCTCTTCTTCTTGATGAGTCTGGCTAATGGGTTATCAATTTTGTTTATCTTCTCAAAGAACCAGCTTTTAGTTGTATTGATCTTTGCTATTATTTTCTTTGTTTCTATTTCATTTAATTCGGCTCTGATCTTTATGATTTCTTTGCTTGTGCTAACTTTGGGTTTTGTTTGTTCTTCTTTCTCTAGTTCCTTTAGGTGTAAGGTTAGATTGTTTATTTGTGATTTTTCTTGTTTCTTGATGTAGGCTTGTATAGCTATAAACTTCCCTCTTAGAACTGCTTTTGCTGCATCCCATAGACTTTGGATCATTGTGTTTTCATTGTCATTTGTCTCTAGGTATTTTTTGACCTCCTCTTTGACTTCTTCAGTGATCTGTTGGTTACTTAGTAACGTATTGTTTAGCCTCCATGTGTTTGTCGTTTTTATGTTATTTTCCCTGTATTTCATTTCTAATATCATAATGCTGCAGTCAGAAAAGATGCTTGATATGATTTCAATTTTCTTAAATTTACTGAGGCTTGATTTGTGACCCAAGATGTGATCTATCCTGGAGAATGTTCCATGTACACTTGAGAAGAGAGTGTAATCTGCTGTTTTTGGATGGAATGTCCTATAAATATCAATTGAATCCTACTGGTCTATTGTGTCATTTAAAGCTTATTTTCCTTATTTATTTTCATTTTGGGTGATGTGTCCATTGGTGTAAATGAGGTGTTAAAATTCCCCACTATTATTGTGTTACTGTCGATTTCCTCTTTTAGAGCTGTTAGCAGTTGCCTTATGTATTGAGGTGCTCCTGTTTTGGGTGCATATATATTTATAATTGTTACATATTCTTCTTGGATTGATCCCTTGATCATTAGGTAGTGTCCTTCTTTGTCTCCTGTAGCATTGTTTAAAGTCTATTTTACCTGATATGAGTATTGCTACTCCAGCTTTCTTTTGATTTCCATGGAATATCTTTTTCCATCCCCTCACTTTCAGTCTGTATGTGCCCCTAGGTCTGAAGTAGGTCTCTTTTAGACAGCATATATATGCATCTCATTTTTGTATCCATTCAGCAAGCCTGTGTCTTTTGGTTGGAGCATTTAATCCATTCATGTTTAAGGTAATTATCGATATGTATGTTCCTATTACCATTTTCTTAATTGTTTTGGGTTTGTTCTTGTAGGTCCTTTTCTCCTCTTGTGTTTCCCTCTTAGAGAAGTTCCTTTAGCATTTTCTGTAGAGCTGGTTTTGTGGTGCTGAATTCTCTTAGCTTTTGCTTGTCTGTAAAGCTTTTGATTTCTCCATCGAATCAGAATGAGACTCTTGCCGGGTAGAATAATCTTGGTTGTAGGTTCTTCCTTTTCATTACTTTAAGTATATCATGCCACTCCCTTCTGGCTTGTAGAGTTTCTGTTGAGGAATCAGCTGTTAACCTTATGGGAGTTCCCTTGTATGATATTTGTCATTTTTCCCTTGCTGCTTTCAGTAAGTTTTCTTTGTCTTCAATTTTTGTCAGTTTGATTACTATGTGTCTTGGTGTGTTTCTCCTTGGGTTTATCCTGTAGAGGACTCTATGCACTTCCTGGACTTGGGTGGCTATTTCCTTTCCCATGTTAGGGAAGTTTTTGATTATAATCTCTTCAAATATTTTCTCTGGTCATTTCTCTCTCTCTTCTCCTCTGGGACCCCTATAATACAAATGTTGTTGCATTTAATGTTGTCCCAGAGGTCTCTTAGGCTGTCTTCATTTCTTTTCATTCTTTTTTCTTTAGTCTGTTCTGCAGTAGTGAATTCCACCATTCTGCCTTCCAGGTCACTTATCCATTCTTCTGCCTCAGTTATTCTGCTATTGGTTCCTTCTAGTGTAGTTTTCATTTCAGTTATTGCATTGTTCATCTCTGTTTGTTTGTTCTTTAATTCTTCTCAGTGTTTGTTAAACATTTCTTGCATCTTCTTGATCTTTGCCTCCATTCTTTTTCCGAGGTCCTGGATCATCTTCATTATCATTATTCTGAATTCTTTTTCTGGAAGGTTGCCTATCTCCACTTCATTTAGTTGTTTTTCTGGGGTTTTATATTGTTCCTTCATCTGATACATAGCCCTCTGCCTTTTCATCTTGTGTATCTTTCTGTGAATGTGGTTTTGTTCCACAGGCTGCAGGATTGTAGTTCTTGCTTCTGCTGTCTGCCCTCTGGTGGATGAGGCTATCTAGGTGGCTTGTGCAAGTTTCCTCTGATTTTCTATTCTTAAGACTGAAGTTTTGAATTAAAATAACTATAATTCATCTACTGAGACTAGATTATTTAAAGCAATTTATTCTAATATATATGGATGGGAGGGAATACTGTATTGAACATAAATCATTTGGAAATTCTTTCTTCTCTAATAATCAATTACTCAACCAGAAAATACTACTACTAGTACTAATTAAGTGCTTAGCCTATAAAATATTCCCAGTTTCTTTTTTCCAGAAAATGTTATGTATGTCTAACTTTAAAATTTATTATGCTATTAAAAATAATTATTTAGGGCTTCCCTGGTGGCGCAGTGGTTGAGAGTCCACCTGCCGATGCAGGGGACGTGGGTTCGTGCCCCGGTCTGGGAAGATCACACATGCCGTGGAGCAGCTAGGCCTGTGAGCCATGGCTGCTGAGCCTGCAGGTCTGGAGCCTGTGCTCCAAAACGGGAGAGGCCACAACAGTGAGCGGCCCACATACCACAAAAAAAAAAAAAAAAAAAAAATTATTGAGCATTCATATTTTTGATGAGAAGAGACCAAATTTCTCTTTATACATCTCTTTGATAGTGGACCCTGAATAAAAATATTAGTGCTATAATCACTTTCATATGTTCATTAGAGGTTTATATGTAAGATAAATATTACAAAATATACAAATACACTGCTGGGCGAATCATCTATAAAACCTTGTACTTCATTTATATTTTATTCAATACAACATTAAAGTAATATGTCAGAATTGTATATTTAATTCAGTAATTAAATTATTTTGTTATTGAAATGCTTATATTGGTGTGTTATGTTGAACCATTTTCATTCTTTCTAGATGGAAATAGGTGTGTTACAAAAGACTAGCATCTTTAGTGCTAAATTCACTAATCATATACATATTTCCATTGTGCTTTCATAAGACAGTGAAATTGAGGAACTTGCATACAGTTTTTCTTTCATTATTCATAGTTACAATGAATTATAAATTACTTTAAAATAGAAAGTATTTTTAAATTATGTTATCTGGGAAAGGTAATTATTGCCATTAATCCTTCCTAATGGAATTAAGTAATAAAATTGCTATATGTAAATATATTCATAGTAAAATATTAACCCAAACCCCTCAAAACAATGTCATAACACATATTTCTATGTACAGTATATAATAGTAAGATGACAATCAATAAAATGTATAAAAAACTCCATTTATGTGGTATTGTAAACATGCAAATGGTTCATTCTCTAATTGAAATAAATTTTTCAGAGTAAAATTATCAGAGAGAGTCC
The DNA here is from genome assembly GCF_039906515.1 of Pseudorca crassidens. Taxonomy (NCBI): domain Eukaryota; kingdom Metazoa; phylum Chordata; class Mammalia; order Artiodactyla; family Delphinidae; genus Pseudorca; species Pseudorca crassidens. Next base: position 125,496,762 of record NC_090300.1, on the reverse strand, counting down.
AAGAACAAGGTGACACATTAACACCAGCATTTTAAAGTATAGTCATTCATGATACATATAAAATTATAAGATTCATTCATATCATTTCAACATGAAGTGGGTAAAAATATAAGTGATAGATAATATATTACAGATTTCTCTATCATCTCACCATTTGTTTATTCTAGGAATGGAAGAGGAGAATTAAAATAAAATAGTTTTAATTTACACAAAGAAATACATTAGGTGGTGTCTAATTTTATTTGCAATCCACTTACATGCAACAAATATAATTGTTTCTTATCTGTATTTCAGGTATATGTGAAGTTACACAGAGGTCATTTACTTGTGATTTATATTAATATTTACCTAAATACAGTATATGTATGGTACATGATGAACTATTAAAATTATGAATGTCAATCCACCAAGCTCCATCCCAAATTTGAAAGGTATACCATAAAAGTAACTTGGTGATTATCAATAGAAGCTAAATTCCTCAGAATATGGACATTTTGGCTCCCTGAATTTTCTTGAGGTGAAATACAATTTATATTTTTTTAAGAATTGATACTGGAGAAAAATAATTTACAGCATATAAAGGATATGATGGATGAATATTCATGTCAAAAAAGTTTTTTCTTAGGAATCAGAAAATTTTAGGAAATAATACTTTCTTTTTTTAAAAAAATATTGTCATTATTTTTGCTTTAAACATTTAGTGACCTTTTAAATAGATAAAAATAAGAAAATATATTTTATGTATACTTATATGTTCACCAATTTTGGTAGTTCATTTAGTATCATTTTCCTGCCTGAATCTTTTCCTTAACATTTCTTCTGATGTTGATATTCAGGTGATGAATTATTTTAACCATTATATGTGTGATAAAGTCTTTATAAATATTTAAGACTTAAAACTTACTGCTGTTAAGTCTTTATAAAGTCTTTATACCACTTTCATTTTTGAAAGATATTTTTGCTGGGTAAAGAATTCTGCAGTGACATTTTTATTCCACAGAAAAATATGAAAGAAAGAACAAGAAACAGACGACACAAATAGAAAACAAATAGCAAGATGGTAGAAATGCACACTATTATCAACTAAAACAACTACATCAAAATATACATTCTTTTGAAATGAATGCATACAGAACATATACCAACAGACATTATGTTCCATAAAATAAGTCTCAATAAATATAATTTATCTATCTATCTATCTATCGATTAGTGGGATGCAGTTAAAGCAGTGTTTTGAGGAAAATTTATAACAATGAATAACAATATTAGAAAAGAATAAAAAGGTACAAATCAATTACCTCAGCTTACCCTCTAAGAAGCTAGAAAAAAAAGAGAGCAAATTTAACCCTAAATAAGCAGAAGATAGAAAATAATATCAAAACAAAATTAATTAAATTAAAAGACAAAAATGATACATAAAAATCAATAAAATTAAAGCTGGTTCTTTCAGAAGGCCAATAAAATTGATAAGCATTTACCCAGACTGATCAAGAAAAACAGAAGATACAAATTAATAATAACAACATTAGAAATGAGAGAGGTGACATAATTACATATCCTACAGAAATTAAAAGGATGATAACAAAATATGAATACTATTATGCCAATGAGTTTTAAAATTTTGGTAAAATGTACAAATCCCTTGACAGATACAAGCTTCAAAAGCTCATTCAAGAGGAAATTTGTAGGCAGGGTAGCTCATTTCTATTAAAGAAATTGATTTGTAGTTATAAAACTTACAAGGAAGAAAACTCTAGCTTCATTAGTGAATTCTTCACAGTTAGTTTGAATGCATTCTTTTTAGTTCAGAATTACTTTGTATTGATAGAGTACAAATAAGATTTCATTCTTCTGTTCATATTGATATGAAGTTCTATCTACTTAATTCTCAAAGGAAATGTTCGTGAATAATTTGCATTCTCTTTTTTGATCTACCTCAATAAACTGCAAACTTAATGGATTACTATCAACAGAGGAAACTCATCTAAAGAAGGAATATAAAATAGTTCTGAGTAATCCTTGAACTTAAAATTCTTCAAATCTTGAGTGTGTGTAAATTAAAGGTTATAAGGTGAGTGATAGTCCCATACAAGTTCTGAAATATTTAACTGTCGCTGGTAATAATTTATAAAGTAGGTATGTAGACATTTGCCTGATAGATCTGAGGAGCATTTTAATGGAGTACAATGAAGACAGATAGCTCCATTCTGGTACCACTGAGCAGACAGCCGCCTCATGAAACACTTCTCAGCCAAATCGCATTGATCGTCGCCATGATGGCTGCTCAGATTAGACAGGAAGGCACACTCCTGTGAATCTTAAAAGGCCATTTCTGTCTCTTGTGAAGTTGTTTAACTTTGTTTTCATTTTATGGAGCCTGGCTGAGCTCTAACCCACACAGGATTTGACAGACCGACTTTTATAAAATACCTGGGAAAGAGTGATTTTTACTGAAACATAAATTACAAATTTCATGGAATAAACTGAACTTGGCATTAACTTGAGATACTATAAGATGATATTTATTATTTCTTTTTTCATATATTATTTATAGGTAGATTCATATTTTTTGTGACATGATTTGATTTGTTACAGTTTAGAATGTGATACCTGAGAGTAGGAAGTCAAACTTTGCACAGTACATGTTAAATTATTTTGAAACCTAATTTATATGGTTTATGAACCACTAGAAATTATTAAGACACCCTAAGGAAAACATCAAATAACTTTTCCTGGACAGTCAATAAGATGATGATTTGATATGCTGAAAGCAACCTCCCAAATGCATTGCTGTCATTCTTTATTCAGTATCATGCCCAACAGTGACATAACACAAAATGTGGTTTCCTGTATTTTCCAGAAATGATTTGTTTCTAGGATTTGTAAACTTGCAGCAATGTAAAATCAAAGTAAACAATATCAATGTTCAAACTATGTCCATAAATTTATATCTAAAAACAAGTGCAATCTACTATTAAAGATACCATCAGCAAGATACCAGGCAGTGCTGCTCAGAAATCATGTAATGTTTTTTGTTTGATTGTTTGTTTTGACTACTAAACACAATTGGCCAAACTAAACAAGTATAAGCACATTCTTTTTAAAATGCTGCTACAAAATGTAAACATTCCTAGGAGGCTGAAGGCCTTTGCCATGAATTTTGTGAATCTTTCAAATAAGGGATGGTTCCCAGCTGAATGATGAGTGCTGGAGAATGAGAATGACCTTCAGAGGATGATTTCTGTGTTCCACAGCATCTTATCACATATCAGGACCTAGTGTCATTTTTCAAGCCTCAGTCTTTGCCACTCCCCCTCTGTGTGCACTGGCTTCTTTATCTGCCAAGTTCAGGCCTCTCTCAGTTCCTAGTCCATTTGAGGTTTAAAGCTGTAAACACTAAAACCACCCATATTTCCTCTTCTAAGGCAGGTCATTATTGCATCTTCACTTCTATTATCCTGACTTCGGACACAGGATTCCAGGGGTGACCAATAGCCCTAAAATGAGATACAGTGGAAAAGCAGACACTCAGTGTTCTGTCCCAGCAGCCTTAGTCCAGCCCTAATTCAGCTTCTACTCTTATACTTGGGTTCCTTAATCTACAACTCAGAGAGCCAACTAAGTCCTATTTCCTCACCTCCTGTCACCAGTCTTCTAGTTGCTAGCTTGCGTATCTGTACCAGTAACTAACCTAGTGCTTTAGTTTCTCATGAACATGAAAGCCTGTCAGGGTCTGCTCCTTTCACCTCTCTACACAAGCACAGCACTTGGCAATGTCTACCTGAGTACAACCTCCAAATCTCAAATACTGTCTGACAAGACTTCTGCATATCACCAACACTACTTATTCCCATCTGAGAAAATTCTCTTTGAACCTGTAGCACTGACCATTAGTATCATGAACAGAGCATATTTGCTTCCTCTCCCTCCAACATCCACCTGAATATGTAATTTTATATGACTCGTGATAATTTGTTTGATGGCTATTTTCTCCATGAGCCCAAGGACTTGTATGTTTTTCTGTTCCCCACATTTTCTTCAGAACTTAGCACAGTAATTAGCATATGGTAGGTGGTCCATACAAGTATAAATAGTAATCATATTAAATCTAGGAAAAACAAAAACTCTTTTCCCTATACCCACCCCAATTACTGAGAAGGATTAAGCAGAATAAATGGAGATAGAGACTCCTAAAGAGAAGGACAAAGGCTGGGTTCATGTTCAGACACCAATTGAGTCATATTTCTACAAGTTGGGTTTGAAATGGAATCAAAGAAAACCAATAAAAGTCCCACTTCCATTTAGAGGTAGAAAGTTACAAGAGAAAATTGCTACCCTTTTAATTTAGCAATAAGAAAAACCTGGATAATATACAAAATTGTACATTTTCCTGAACCTATCAGAGATGACTAAGGAGAATTTATCATTCCAGGTAGTCTGTTCCATTATATCTGGTATCTTTTTTGAAACTCCGTATCATAAATATATTTTATTAGAGAACTTGTAGAATATGGAAATTTATTTATTTAAGTGAATAGCTCCTTAAGTATATGAAAATATTGCTCTGCCATACAGAAAAAAATATACCTTTTTAAAAACCCTGGTCATCTGACATAACATCACAAAAATGTAAGTGTATTTGCCAATGACTGTGATATAATTTAAAATATATATTACTTGTAATATACAATCTATAGTATATAAAATATAATAAATAATGCATAAATGATATACCTAATGAAATATGTAATACATAATAAATCCAAGTCATATCTTAACATAACACTATGCCGTGAAAACATATAATTTATTTCTTTCATTAATAGGCATCTTTGTTGTCTGGTATATATCTCAGGGCTATGGTAAAAAACAGCACATGTTCCAAAGAGTTGACTGGAGAGAGTTTAAGGTAGAGACAATTTAAAGTCTTAGATGCAGTTCAAAGAAACACAGAGAAGACAATAGACAGTACTGCCTTTCATTAACCTAAAGGGAAATGGTCCAAAAAGAGATGTGTCTATGGGAGAGGGCTGCCCAAAAGAAGCTGTGCCTTTGATATTCAGCCACTGTCAACTACAGCCTTCATGGAGGGAGAATCAAGGGGAGTACGAAGAAAAAAATCTTTTGCTCTCTGTATTAGTCTGCTAGGGCCACATGACAAAATACCTGACTTGGGTGGCTTAACAACAGAATTTTATTTTCTCATAGTTCTGGGGGCTTAGAAGTCCAAGATCAAAGTGTTGGCAGATTTGGTTTCTTCTGAGACTTCTTCTTGGCTTTACATGGCCTTTTTGCCCATGCATGTACATCCCTGGTGTCTCTCCCTGCACGTTCTAATTTCCTTTTCTTATAAGGATACCAGTCAGATTGCCTTAGATCCCACTATGAGGGCCTCAATTCTAGTTATTTACCTCTTTTAAATGCCCTATCTTCAAACACAGTCACATTCTGAGACACCGGAAGTGAATTTTCAACATATGAATTTTGTGGGGACACAATTCAATCTGCAGCACCCTCTAATCATGAGTTCCTCTCATTGGCCAAAGCCACCTAGAGGCCAGAGGGCACAAAAATCCTGCATGCAATTCTTGGAGGTCAGGAGGGTTCTATGGAGAGGGAAATGGAAAATATTTAGCACTCGAGTAATATTTTCTATATTTGTTTTAGCAAAGTATAAGACAAAATATTTACTTCTATTACAAAACATAAAAATATTATCAACTTAATATTTCATTAAATTTGTTTAATAAAATATGGTATTTCCATTTGAAACATCCTAATATTTCAATTTACTCATAAACTATAGAGTTCTGTAACTTTTCTCCATTCTACTATAAATTTCTGATAGCCAAGTTCAGTTCCTATTCTCAATCTAAATTCTCCTTCCATCCCTATAAAATCTGATGTAGGATATTACCTCCTCTTTAGACAATTTTTTTTTCATTTCTGACATTAATTGTTTCACACTATTCAATTCTTAAGTTCTTCAATAACAGACTCTCAATAAACTGGTTCATCAATAGGCAGTCATTATTCTGCTGACTGTAAAATATAAAGTTTATTTCAGCCAAAATATAAACTTTATTCTGGAGCCATCATGAAAATCAGGCTATTGGGACATCAGTTGCCCAATTCCATCCCAACTGGAAAGGGATGTTCTAATTTAATTGTTCTCTGTGATTAGAAGATTTGTTGCAGATAGTCATTTTCAGAGATTAAAGGTCGGGGAATATATTTTTGCTAATTTTCCCCTTTGTTCTGTTTTGCAAATTCATTTAAAAGTGAAAAGAGATGTTCTGCTGCAGTGAAGTAGAAGATGACAGATTTTTGTAGCCCTGTGCCATTGGTATAGGTTGACCATGCCACAGTGAGTTAACTAGCTGAGGGGTAAGGTTTTGATGGGTATATTTGCTGCTCACCTCCTGAGCACAAAGGCATGGAAAGTGCCTGTAGCAGAGCTCAGGATACATTTTGGGGGTTTGCAAAGTCTTAGGCTGGATCACACAAATCTGTTCATAGACTGAATCAATTTTAAATTCACAGTTCTAGACAACCATTTTGGATTCATTGACATCCTGAAGAATTAGAGGTTAGAAAGAAAATTCATTTTTTAAAGACTATATGCCAAGTATTGTCTTGAGAGGCACTTAACATTCTTTTAGTCTTACAGGTTAGAACAGGGCCTGAGAGAGGGGAGGTCATTTTTCCAAATTTGTAGAGCTAAAATGTTTAATGTCAATTTTGACTGCAAAGTCTGATACAGTTGCCTGCATTTGCTGCTTTCTTAAAGAAATATGTATGATTTTTTCATTAATATTATGTTGTTTCTTCTTTTTAAAATATTTCACACTTCAAAGTGTCACACTCTCTTTTTTGTATGATTCTCAGGTAGTGATAGTAGAGCTTTATAAAGGAGCCAGTCTTAAATGTTAGTCATTGTTTGAAAGTGTCAGACAAGATCCTCCTTCTTAGCAATATCTTAGCAAGATGTGTGTGTACACACACTTGTGTTAGCAGTGACAATAACAAAAGTAAAGAAAAGTGGTTGGTTGCATGTTGTTCATAGGACCAGCAGAACAACTCTAGGAAGAATTAGTGAAGAGAAGCATAAGCTGGTAGAGGAGACACTCAGGGTATACTAAGAAGTCAGAAGTACCAAGAGAGACAATATTTTGAAATCTCTAATAAAACTGTGTTAGTGATAGTCAACGACAAACTTTAATGCCCGGATAATCCTAACATTTTATCATTTTACATTCAACAGGGCATTGGATTGGATAGTTTTTGGTTCTATATATTATCTAAAGATTTAATGTATGCAATATAGTGATCTTTTAAATTATATCTTAATTTTTATGTTTGGTGATTGTGGAAATGCAAAAAGATAAAATATGTTCATAGATATATTGCTCTTATGCTAAAAAGCATACAATTTCTTGGTTGCTGGAGTTTTTCTTCAGAAATATGATTCAATCTGTAACAAAGAAATAGTATTCCCTCTTCTGCTTTACTGACAATGGACTCCTCATAATAAAAATCATCATCACCATCAACACTAACATGAATTGAATGTTTAATGTGGGTTAGGAACTAAGTGCTTTGCATATATTCATTTAATTCTGACAGAGTCTATGAGGTTTTCGCTTTTTAGAAATGAAGAAATAGCCAATATTAGGGACTTGAGCAAAGTTACTTAGATCCTAAGTGGGAAAACTATACCCAAACACAGGCAGTCTAATTCCAGATATCACACTTTTATTTACTGCTCTGCCTCTCTCATGAAAATTATAAAATTATTGGAAAGAACAGTGCTCTGTGAGAAGAACTGAGAGATGAAACAATGATGTGCTTATATTCTGCATAGGAAATTCTATGCAAATCAAAAATTGGTGAAATGATTTTTAACAAATGTTTTAGGCAAAATCATTGAGAAGACAAATCAAAAAGTAGAAAATATAGAAAATTTCTTCTTGAGTCTCAGAAGAGAAAAACACCAGTGGTATTACAAGTTGAACTACGTTTTGCTAAAATTCATGTATTGAAATCCTGACCCCTCCAGTACCTCAGAAGGTGACTATTTGGAGATGGAACCCTTAAAGAGGTAATGAAGTTAAAGTGAGGCCATTAGGGTGGGCCCTAATCCAATCTGACTGGTGTCCTTATAAGAGGAGGAGATGAAACATACAGGGAGATGTCAGGGGCATGTGCACACAAAGGAATGACCACATGAGGACACAGAAGAAGGCAGTCATCTGCCAACCAAGCTGAGAGGCCTCAGAAGAAGCCAAACCTGCCTACAACTTGATCTCAGACTTCTAGCCTCTAGAACTATGAGCAAATAAATTTCTGATGGTTAAGCCACCTAGTCTGTGGTATTTTATTATTGAAGCCCTAGAAAACTAATACAAATAGCTTATAAGAAATAAAATTATTTTCAAATTCTCTGCTAGGTAATGCAAATATAGACATTAATGATATAATATTTTTAACCTTCACATTAGCAAAATTTTAAAGTCTTATAAAGATAAGTATTGGAAAGAATATGATGGAATTATTGTTCACATAAACCACTGGTGATAGTGTAAATTAATAAATTTCCTGCCATTTTCTATTCTAAGCCTTGGTTATTTTCACAATTAGGATTAGAGTTACACTGCGTGCAAATGTACGTCTTGCTCTTTAACTGAGCAAAAGAAAATAAGTGATTTTACAAATGATTCTGTTATCATAAATACAATTTCAACTACTGTCTGATGTTCATTTTAATGGATTTCATATAATTACTTAAACTGTCAGATATATTTAAAATCTAGATTACATTATTTTTATTTATTTCCATTATCATTATTAACTCTGCAGTGAACATTATTCTGTATAAAACTTTGCATACAGAGGCTTATTTCTTTTAGCTAGATTACTAGAAGTAGAAATGGTGGGTCTATAAATATGAAGATCTTATAGAATCTTGAGATACTCTGTCAAAGGATTTCTAGAAGAATTATACCTATTTATAATCCTCTCACATGGTGTGATTATTTTACTTCTCCTAACCCTGTATCTGTTTCTGATAAGACTGATTCTATATTTTGTCTTGGCAAAATAAAACAATTTTACTAAAAATCACTCCTGTAAATTTTTAAAATAATAAACTGTCACGTACATGTAAGAAAATAAAATCAGATGTCCTATTTTCTTAAACATACTGAAAGTCTCCAAACAATGGATTAATTTTATTTTCAAGTTTTACTTTAAAAATCAAGCTCTCATATTTTCAGTTCTGAGGTTAGGAATCTCAGAAATCTAGGAAATTAATATAAATTTGTTTATAATTCATGCAATGCTACCTATACATTTCACAAATGTATAGGTTTCACATTTCACAAAACACTCAGGGAAATAAAAGGTTATTATTTGTCCAATCACCATAGCTCTGTACTACTACAAAGTCTAACAGAGTCTGTCTTACCTTACTTTTGGAAAGGTAATATCTCTGACAGCTAAGATAACTTCTGCAGAAATAGAATTCTCATCTGCTTGTTTATTTGAGGGAATGGAATAACCTACTACAATTACCTCTTTCAAAGTATGCAGTCAGGCTCTCATCTCCATTCTGATCTTGTCATTCCACAAGAATTTTACTTACATTATCTCAAATATGTCATCGAAAGTCCCACACTGCAAGGACTCTCAGTGTCTCCTCCTGACTTTTATGTTATTATTCTTTGGTTAATCATGGCCTTCAAGACTATTATGCTTTTGAAAACTTGTTTGTCAACACCTGAAGATTAGTCTGAATATATCTGCAATCTAATTGTACCTGTGACAAATAGATAGGTTTCCAAAAACTTGCTTGATTTATACTCAGTTAATTAAAAATAATTGTTAGAAAGCATTTTCTTCCTTGTTACTTAGTTTCCATTTTGCTTTACCTGCACAGATACTTTCTCTCAAATTCCAGACATTTAATTAAATTGCTCCTTTAAATTGTCCATACACGTAACATAAAACATTACATTTTAATCACAATGAGTAAAGGCTCTGTGGTACAATTCTTTTATTGAAGATACAACAGAAACCATTTTCTTAGGCTTAACTATTTCTCTATAGAGTTTATTTTTGGTATGCTTTATTACACTTGTCAAAGACTATGAGCCACCTGAATGGGTTTGCTATTGTTACCTAGCTTGATGTTACCTCAGGGGTTGTAATTAATTCAGATCTGTGTAAGCTATTCCCACACTTGATTAAAAAAAACACAAACATATTGTTTTCTCTTTTTAGTCCTCCCATTTAGTCATATGTCAAAAGAAGAAAAGAAAAAATTTGCTTGTTTTTCAGGTCGCATATCTGTTAATGGACCTGAGATATATGTATATAACACTACATGATGCAAAAAAAAAAACCTACATGAATTTTTATTAACATACTATGAAACTAATAAAATGACATATTTTGAACACAATATAGGATCTATTTCTTGATACTTATATTACCTGTACTCTTAAAAGTTATTACCTAAGGAGACTCACAATAATAATGAAAGTTTATGTGAATTTTATTTATGGAATGAACTAGATCATGTGTGTGTGTGTGTGTGTGTGTGTGTGTGTGTGTGTGCTGCATATAAGTAAAGTCATACTTAGAATTTTGTGCTAGCCAACATTTTCAGGTCTCTAAAATGTGTAAAGATATATTCTTCATGTTAGAAAATCTATGAGACAATGAACATTTATTCAGACACATTCTAATTTTTCAAAAGAAACTATTTGCAATATAAAATAACTTTAGGGATGGACCTTCAAGATGGCAGAGGAGTAAGCCGTGGAGGTCACCTTCCTCCCCACAAATACATCAGAAATACATCTACAGGTGGAATAACTCCTACAGAACACCTACTGAATGCTGGCAGAAGACCTCGGACCTCCCAAAAGGCAAGAAACTCCCCACATATCCAGGTAGGGCAAAAGAAAAAAGAAAAAACAGAGACAAAAGAATAGGGATGGGACCTGCACCTCTGGGAGGGCGCTGTGAAGGAGGAAAAGTTTCCACACACTAGGAAGTCCCTTCACTGGCAGGGACAGGGGCGGGGGGCACAGAAGCTTTGGAGCCACAGAGGAGAGCACAGCAACAGGGTGCAGAGGGCAAAGTGGAGAGATACCTGAACAGAGGATCGGTGCTAACCAACACTCACCAGCCTGAGAGGCTTGTCTGCTCACCCACCGGGGTGGGTGGGGGCTGGGAGCTGAGGCTGGGGCTTTGGAGATCAGACTCCAGGGAGAGGACTGGGGCTGGCTGCATGAACACAGGCTGAAGGGGGCTACTGTGCAAAAGCTATCTGGGAGTGAGTCTGGGAAAAAGCCTGGAACTGCCTAAGAGGCAAGAGACAATTGTTTGAAGGTACACAAGGAGAGGGTATACAGAGAACCACCTAAATGAGCACCAGATATAGGCGTGAGCTGTGGCTATCAGCACGGACACCAGAGATGGGCATGAAATGCTAAGCATGCTGCTGCAGCTGCCAATAAGCCTGTGTGCAAGCACAGGTCACTATCCACACCTCCCCTCCCAGGAGCCTGTGTAGCCCACCACTGCCAGGGTCCTCTGATCCAGGGACAACTTCCTGGGAGAACACACGGCATGCCTCAGGCTGTTGCAACGTCACACATGTCTCTGTCACCACAGGCTCACCCCACATTCCATACCCGTCTCTCCCCCTGGCCTGAGTGAGCCAGAGCCTCCTAATCAGCTGCTCCTTTAACTCCCTCCTGTCTGGGCGAAGAAGAGACACCAGAGTGTGACCTACATGCAGAGGCAGGGCCATATCCAAAGTATAACCCCATGAGCCATGCGAACAAGGAAGAGAAAGGGAAATTTCTCCCAGCAGCCTCAGGAGCAGCAGATTAAATCTCCAAAATCAACTTGATGTACCCTGCATCTGTGGAATACCTGAATAGATAAGGAATCAACCCAATATTGAGGTGATGGACTTTGGGAGCAACTGTAGACTTGGAGTTTGCTGTGTGTGACTAACTAGTTTCTGATTTATATGGTTATATTAGTTTTTAGTGCTTGTTATCATTGGTGGCTTTCTTTATTGGTTTGCTTGCTCTCTTCTGTTTAAAAAATTTTTTGAATTAAAAATTTTTTTTATTTTAATAATTTAAAAAACATTTTTATTTTAAAAACTTTATTTTATTTATTTTTTCTTTCTATTTTTTCTCACTTTTATTCTGAGCCGTGTGGCTGACAGGGCCTTGCTGCTCCGGCAGGTTGTCAGGCCTGACTCTTGGAGGTGGGAGAGTCGAGTTCAGGACACTGGAACACCAGAGACCTCCCAGCCCTACATAATATCAATGGGTGAGAGCTCTCCTTGAGATCTCTGTCTCAATGATAAGACACAGCTCCACTCAACGACCAGCAAGCTACAGTGCTGGACACCCCATGCCAAACAAGTAGCAAGACAGGAACACAACCCCACCCATTAACAGAGAGGCTGCCTAAAATCATAATAAGTTCACAGACACCCCAAAACACACCACCAGATGCAGTCCTGTCCACTAGAAAGACAAGATTCAGCCTCATCCACCAGAACACAGGCAGCAGTCCCCTACACCAGGAAGACTACATAACCCACTGAATCAGGCTTATCCACTGGGGGAAGACAAAAAAAACAATGAGAACTACGAACCGGCAGCCTGAGAAAAGGAGACCCCAAACACAGTAACAGCTGATGAAGGATCAAGGAAAAAACCCACCAGACCAAACAAATGAAGACGAAATAGGCAGTCTACCTGAAAAAGAATTCAGAGTAATGATAATAAAGATAATCCAAAATCTTGGAAATAGAATGGAGAAAATATAAGAAATGATTAACAAGGACATAGAAGAACTAAAGAGCAAACAAACAATGATGAACAACACAAAAAATGAAATTAAAAATTTTCTATAAGGAATCAATAGCAGAATAACTGAGGCAGAAGAACCGATAAGTGACCTGGAAGATAAAGTAGTGGAAATAACTATTGCAAAGCAGAATAAAGAAAAAAGAATGAAAAGAATTGAGGACAGTCTCAGAGACCTCTGGGACAACATTAAACACACCAACATTCGAATTATAGGGTTCCCAGAAGAAGAAGAGAAAACGAAAGGGACTGAGAAAATATTTGAAGAGATTATAGTTGAAAACTTCCCTAATATGGGAAAGGAAAGAGTCAATCGAGTCCAGGAAGGGCAGAGAGTCCCATACAGGATAAATGCAAGGAGAAACATGCTAAAACACATATTAATTAAACTATCAAAAATTAAATACAAAGAAAAAATATTAAAAGCAGCAAGGGAAAAGCAACAAATAACATAAAAGGGAATCCCCATAAGGTTAACAGCTGATCTTGCAGCAGAAACTCTGCAAGCCAGAAGGGAGTGGCAGGACATATTTAAAGTGATGAAAGGGAAAAACCTACAACCAAGATTACTCAACCCAGCAAGGATCTCATTCAGATTCGATGGAGAAATTAAAACCTTTACAGACAAGCAAAAGCTAAGAGAATTCAGCACCACCAAACCAGCTTTACAACAAATGCTGCATGACCTTCTCTAGGCAGGAAACACAAGAGAAGGAAAAGACCTATGATAACAAACCCAAAACAATTACAAAAATGGTAATAGGAACATACATACTGATAATTACCTTAAATGTAAAAGGATTAAATGCTCCAACCAAAAGCCATAGACTGGCTGAATGGATACAAAAACAAGACATGTATATATGCTGTCTATAAGAGCCCAGTTCAGACCTAGGGACACATACAGACTGAAAGTGAGAGGATGGAAAAAGATATTACATGCAAATGGAAATGAAAACAAAGCTGGAGTAGCAATTCTCATATCAGACAAAATAGATTTTAAAAGAAGACTATTACAAGAGACAAAGGACAGTACATAATGATCAAGGGATCAATCCAAGAAGAAGATATAACAATTGTAAATATTTATGTGCTCAACATAGGAGCACCTCAATACATAAGGCAAATGCTAACAGCCATAAAACGGGAAATTAACAGTAACACAATAATAGTAGAGGACTTTAACATCCCACTTTCACCAATGGACAGCTCAACCAAAATGAAAATAAATAAGGAAACACAAGCTTTAAGTGATACATTAAATCAGATGGACTTAATTGATAATTATAGAACATTCCATCCCAAAAGCACAGAATACACTTTCTTCTCAAGTGCTCATGAAACATTCTCCAGGATAGATCATATCTTGAGTCACAAATCAAGCCTTGGTAAACTTAAGAAAATTGAAATCATACCAAGTATCTTTTCAGACCACAACACTATGAGACTAGATATCAATTACATGCAAAAAACTGTAAAAAATACAAACACATGGAGGCTAAACAATATGATACTAAATAACCAAGAGATCACTGAAGGAATCAGAGGAAATCAAAAAAATACCTAGAAACAAATGACAATGAAAGCAGGATGGCTCAAAACCTATGGGATGTAGAAAAACAGTTCTAAGAGGGAAGTTCAATCCTACCTCAAGAAACAAGGAACACCTCAAATATACAACCTCACCTTATACCTAAAGCAATTAGAGAAAGAAGTCCAAAAAAACCCAAAGTTAGCAGATGGAAAGACATCATAAATATCAGATCAGAAATAAATGAAAAAGAAATGAAGGAAACAACAGCAAAGATCAATAAAACTAAAATCTGGTTCTTTCTTTGAGAAGATAAACAAAATTGATAAACCATTAGCCAGACTCATCAAGAAAACAAGGGAGAAGACTCAAATCAACAGAATTAGAACTGAAAAAGGAGAAGTAACAACTGACACTGCAGAAATACAAATGATCATGAGAGATTACTACAAGCAACTAAATGCTAATAAAATGGACAACATGGAAGAAATGGACAAATTCTTAGAAAAGCACAACCTTCCGAGACTGAGCCAGGAAGAAATAGAAAATATAAACAGACCAATCACAAGCACTGAAATTGAAACTGTGATTAAAAATCTTCCAACAAACAAAAGCACAGGACCAGATGGCTTCACAGGCGAATTCTATCAAACATTTACAGCAGAGATAACACCTATCCTTCTGAAACTCTTCCAAAATATAGCAGATGGAGGAACACTCCTAAACTCATTCTATGAGGCCACCATCATCGTGATACGAAAACCTGACAAAGATATTACAAAGAAAGAAAACTACAGGCCAGTATCACTGATGGACATTGATGCAAAAATCCTTAACAAAATACTAGCAAACAGAATCCAACAGCACATTAAAAGGTTCACACACCATGATCAGGTGGGGTTTAACCCAGGTATGCAAGGATTCTTCAGTATACGCCAATCAATCAATGTGATAAACCATATTAAAAAATTGAAGGAGAAAAAACATATGATCATCTCAATAGATGCAGGAAAAGCTTTTAACAAAACTCAAAACCAAGTTAAGATCAAAACTCTCCAGGAAGTGGGTACAGAGGGAACTTACCTCAACATAATAAGGTCATATATGACAAACCCACAGCAAACATCATTCTTAATGATGAAAAATGGAACCCATTTCCTCTAAGATCAGGAACAAGACAAGGTTGCCCATTTTTGAGTCCCTCCTACTGGACTTCATATTGTTTCCCATGACCTGTATAGTTTATGGTTAGGTAAAATGCGACTTAACTGTAATGACGTGAATTATTTTACATGTTTATATTACACAAACTTTAATCACTTTCACACTTCTGGGTTATTAAATGTGGCTTTTTATATCTTGGCAATTTCATTAAGTAACTTCGAACTGTAGCACAAGAACTAGCAAAGAATAATTATAGTCCCTCTTACAGATATAAAGCGTACTTGTAAAATATAGGAAAGAATCTTTAACTATTGGATAAATAATTTTTGGCATCGCTGGTGGAGTATTTTTCTGGATGAACTTCCAGTTCCACATTCTTAAGAGATAATTAATAGTTGAAAATAAAATTTTACAATAAATGTTATTTCATATTCTTAGCAAGCTTCCTAGATTTTCTGTGTCATTTATTATTTTGAATAGTCTTTCTTATTTTACTTGTCTAAGCATTTATGAACATTCTGTTTATGCCAGCAATAGATATTTGGTATGATTTTTATATTGCTTATGTCAACATAATTATATCTAGAGTTTCATTTCACTATGATTTTAATGTAAAAATTGAGTTTGTAATACAGAGTATATTGCAATACTTATACAATATTTGAATTGTGTTTCAAAATGTATATACTTAATTTTTCTTTTTTTTTTTTTTTTTCGGTACACGGGCCTCTCACTGTTGTGGCCTCTCCCGTTGCAGAGCACAGGCTCCGGACGTGCAGGCCCAGCGGCCACGGCTCATGGGCCCAGCCGCTCTGCAGCATGTGGTATCCTCCCGGACTGGGGCATGAACCCACGTCCCCTGCATCGGCAGGCGGACTCTTAACCACTGCGCCACCAGGGAAGCCCAAGATACTTAATTTTTAAGGAGAAAACACAATAGCTTTTCTCTGAATGGTGATAACTTTGTGTTATTTTGTTATTTTTCATTATTTGTCCTGAAAAACAACTTGAATTATAGCTACGGAGAATAATAAAGTGAACACTACAACATTTTACTTTTTCTATAATTCTATTAAAACATTATTATTTTATCATTTATAGATAATTATGTACATGCATATTTTGTAATTATTCTCATAGATAATATGACTAATCCAGATTGTTCCAGATTGTTCTATGACCATATGTAGCTAATCAACAATCTCTTAAGGTTAGCCTTCTTGGGTCTCAAATACAGTCTGAGATTTTAACCAGAGCTCCTATAAGTTTTGAGTTTTAAACTCAAACTTTTGTCTCTCCATAACAGATTACTGAAATCACTGTCAGCTTGTTTGCTACCCAGTTTGCTTGTTTATTTGTTTGTTTTTTTGCTTTGGGTCTGGACAGCACTGAGAGATTAGAATTTGGCAAATGCCTTGAGGGAATGTTGCATGCAGAATTTTAGCCTCACTTAATTTGAAATTTAAGTCCCAATCTTCTAGGCAGCTCGGATTCCAACTCATCCTCCCCATCTCAGCAAGGCCCCTACAAATCACTGACCTAGTTTTATCCTCAACTATTATTCCCTGCACTGTGAATTAGAAAATCAACTGAGGGATACAGCAGAGGCAAATCTGATGCTCACTTTCTTGTGCCTTGCTTGTCTGTGAAATTTTTCATCCATTGCACCCTATCTTACTTAGTTTTTCCCCACTACCTTTCAACAATTGTTTTATATATTTTACACAGCCTTTATAGTTATTTTCTGTTAGGGGTTTAGTATAAGAAAGTACTTTAGAATGTTGGAAATAAAAACACATAAAAATTGAATGTCTTGTTTGCATAAGTTAACTTTGTTTTCACTAATTTTGGTTTTATTTCCTAAATGTAATGAAAATATTAAGGCATTGATCTTAATATTTTTAAACAAGAAAATGGAACCAGCAAGAAAGTAGCCATAATCTGTAGTCTTATAGTCTCTTTTTGCAAATTTCCCTTAACTTTTTGGCTCTCGCTTAGTTACCGTTTGTTGCTTTGCATTTGAAAAAATAATCTAATAGGAAAAATCTCCTTTTTTCCAAGACATTCTTATATTTTGACAGTGAAGGGGAACACTCACAATGCACCATTCACTGTAGGAAATATTTTTATGATGTAAACCATCAGCCCTTTCCTCATAAATCTTCTCATACCTGTTTCTAGTCCTCCTTGTGGCTCTGTTTACTCGACTTACTTTTCAGAAGATAAGAGTATTTATTGAACTTTCATGGCAACTATTTTGTCAGGAAAGTTTGCAAAATTACAAAGGTAATACTCCATTAAAGTATTGGAGAAGACAAGATTTGAAAACACTTCTGTGTGACAAAACAATTTTGCCTTTGTATTTCCTTTTTTTTTTTTTTTCTTGATTTTTCCCTGTCTCTCTCTGAGTTTTCTTTCCTTCCTCTTCCCAGAAGACATTAAAATTTTCCATGAATTTGAAATCAGCTTAAAAGTATTCATTGATAAAAATCTGGTCTGATTCAGTAACAAAAAACTTTCACAGTAAATACCCTTTGCCCCCATGGATCAGTTTAGCTGTTCTACTGCTTGCATAGCTTTTAGTCAAGCCATCCAACTATGATTCCAATACTTATATTTTTGTATCTTTCTTAATTAACAACAATGGTGACATATAGACTCACTCTTGAATGTGAGACTCTACTGAACAATTTATGTCAGAACTTATTTTATTCATTTTAAACATGTTATTTGCATCACTAGGCAAAAGTTCTATTGCCAAAGCATTACTTTTTAATATTTCTCTTCTTGCCATTGTTTTCTAGTCAGACAAATGCCTATTGAAATTTTTATTGCAGATAAAAATTTCTAAAGGATTCCTTTATGGTATCATAATGCCAATTTTCCCTTATAATTTGAACTTTAAACTGTTTTTTATATTTATAATTCACAATTTGAGTGACATTGTAATTAAAACTCAATAATTGATAGATAACTTAATTGATAACTAAAATCTGTAAGCAATTGCATAATTACATATGCCAATCTTCAACTGACTAGTAACTTGGGTTTGGGTAAAACTAGCAAATTGTTAGGATAGAATTGAATATAAAAAGCATTTTACATCTATGGCATGGGAGAAAACACAAGGGAATTGAATTTATATTTTTTTATTTCCAAATTCTGTTGTTTTCATCTCTTGATTGAGACTACAATGAGTGTCCATTTTGTAGATAATTGGCATGCAAGTAGACAAGTAAATCTTTTTACTTGTGAAAAGGTTACATGCTTTACAAGTAAAGCATTATTGCACTTAAATATGATACACTGTACCATTTTATTTTATTTTTCTTAAATTTTATCTCATGGGACTATGTGTCTAATGAGAAACTATCTTTTGTTCCTCAAAATGATTCTTCCTTGAATACTACTCAGCCATCAAAAAAAGAACAAAATAAAGCCATTTGTAGCAACATGGATACAACTAGAGATTATCATACTAAGTAAGTCAGAAAGAGAAAGACAAATACCATATGATAGCATTTATATGTAGAATCTGAAGTATGACACAGATGAACCTATCTATGAAACAGAAACAGAATCATGGACATAGAGAACAGATTGGTAGTTGCCAAGGGGGAGGGGGTCAGGGGAGGGATGGGGTGGGAGGTTGGGGTTAGCTGATGTAGGCTTTTATATATAGAATGGATAAACAACAAGTCCTATTGTATAGCACAGAGAACTATATTTTATATGTATAACTGAATCACTGCTGTATAGCAGTAATTAACATAAAATTGTAAACCAACTATACTTCAATTAAAAAAATTTTTTTTAAAGATTCTTCCTTACTTTCATTGTTGCTATGCTATTAAGGACAAAGAAAATAGTTCTAGCATAAAATATCTGTTTATTCTTCAATGGAATACTGAAATCTAATTCTGAATTTTAATAAAATATTTATTTTCTTTGAGGTAGCAATCACATTCACTTAAAGATAATGATATGGGGCTTCCCTGGTGGTGCAGTGGTTGAGCGTCTGCCTGCCGATGCAGGGGACACGGGTTCGTGCCCCGGTCTGGGAAGATCCCACATGCCGTGGAGCAGCTGGGCCCGTGAGCCATGGCCGCTGAGCCTGTGCGTCCGGAGCCTGTGCTCCGCAATGGGAGAGGCCACAACAGTGAGAGGCCTGCATACCACAAAAAAATAAAAATAAAAAAAATAAAAGATAATGATATGGCCTGAGTGTTTGTGTCCTTCCAAAATTCACATGTTGGAATCCTAATGTATAATGTGGTGGTACTGGAATATAAGGCCTTTGGAAAGTGCCCTAAGAGGATAAGTGCACTTATAAAAGAGGTTCCAAAGAAATCCCTAGCCCCTTCTTCCATGTGAGGATACAAGGAAAAGTCTGTGACCCAGAAGACAGGCCCCAACCTGACCATGTTGGCACCCTGATCTCAGACTTCTAGCCTCCAGAACAGTAAGAAATAAATTTCTGTTGTTTATAAGCTACCTAGTCTGTGGTATTTTCTATAGTAGCCTGAGCAGAATAAAACAGATAATTACAGTTCACTGTGAAAAATGTGAAACACTAATATCCAGGATGAGGTACTGTATTTTGCATTGAAAGCAAAGGAAGACGCTTTGAGAGGTGCTGGCCTCAGTGTGAGCATAAGACAGAGATAACATCCTGCCACTGCTGTTAGCTGATGCATTAACTCATTCATTTATTAATCGATTGTATAGCTATCACTAAACTGAAGATATAGTAATAAACAAGGCAGGGCAGTTCTGCAGGTAGATCATACACTAGCATGGTGGGAGATAAATGTGGTATTACTAAACAAAAAAGAAAATAATAACAATAACTGGGAAGGCAACATTTATTTTGAGAAAAAAAAGAACAGGAAGGATCTAGAAGGAAGAGGGTTTCGGCAGTGGGAACTGCACATATAGGTGACCTGCATGAGAAATAGTCATTTGCATTTGAGAAACAGAAAGAAAACTTTTTGGTGGGGCACTGGTGATCTCTAAGAGTGATGTGGTGATGCTTGAGTTCTGAATGGAGTAAAGAGATGAAATGTGATGTGATGTTAGTATTTTCCCATGTCTTGGGGATAAAGAATCAGCAGTAATTGGCACAACAGAGCATAAAATTAAATGGGATAAATAGGTAATAGTTAAAAGATCATAAAAACGAAAGTAAAAACTCATGAAAGGAGGTATGTCTAATTCTATGAGAGTGAATATTTGGAATAATTGATTAATTAGGAAGGTCAGAGAAGCTTGCTTTGGAGATGTCACTGAGCTGGGATATGGAGGAAGATTAACAATTAGTTAAATCATGGTAGAGGAGTAAAATAGGAGTGTTTCAAATGAAGGGACCAAGATGTGTGAAGGCTCTCTGCCTGAAGAGAGTGTGCAGAAACACAGAAATGAGTGGAGAAGCTTGGCCAGGTGGTTTAGCAAGAGAGTGCTGGTCTGCCTTGGATGGTAATAGTGTATAGGACAGAGTGTTTGGGTCAGGGATCCCTGGAGGCAAGGGATGACAGCTACAGACTGTAAGATATGGATCTCATTTCCTTGCTCAATGAAGAAATGTGGGTTTTCAGATAAACCCATTGTAAACACCATGGTATTCTGAAAATGTAATCACTGTGGAATATGGCTCATGTTGTATTCTGGTAGTCAGTAATTTGTTTAAAAAAACACAAAGATATTAAGTGCCAAGGTAGGAATGCTAAACTTAGTCTTTTGCTTATAACACCATTTTTGATATTCTGTTCTAGAAAAGTGTGTGATAGTTCTCTCCAAACAACTCTTTATGGTATTCCTATGGGGAAAAATAGTGTTCTGTTAAAATGAAAGTAAGTTTAATCTTCAGTCTTCTGTTCCATTCATTCATTTAATTAGAATACTACTGAACAATTTTCATGCGTGACACTGGGAATGCATTAACAAAAGGCATATACTTCTCTAACCCTAATGAGTTTATAGTCGAATTACACATTTGGAATGATGATTAACTTCATAGATTGTTAAAAATAGAGTGTGCTAAATCCTAGGTTGGAGATAGCATTGCAGCAGTTTGGGGATTCATAAGCATATGATCTAACTTGTTTCCTGAGTTCTGTGGAATTTTTTGGGAAGTAGGATTTACCAATCAAAGAAGGATGTGAAAGTTGAGGGTTGAAGATGACTCTGGGCAAAAGAAACAACAGAAGTCGTGTCAGAGACACAGTTTTTGAAAAAGCAAGCAAGCAGGCAATTGCCAGTAGTAGTAGTAGTAGTAGTAGTAGTAGTAGTAGTAGTAGTAGTAGTAGTAGTAGTAGTAGTAGTAGTTGTTAACATTGCCCCACTCCTCCAACAGGCACCAGTTTCTCTGCCAATTGATAGAGCTGGCATTCACCATACTCAACCTCCCTTGCACCCTTGACTCAGGGATGATTTTCAAGCCATGCTAATTCATTAGATTATCTTCCAGAAATGTGCAATTTAAAAGAAACCCAGGGACTTGATTGAACTGTTTGGTGGTAGACTCCTGAAGACCTGGTGATCAATTTTGCTACCAAGATCCTTGTTTCTGCCCCAGTTCTGTTTTCAATAAACTGGATGTTCATCATTTTCCTTATTACTAAGATCTATACATTATTATCACAAAGAATCAAATAGTTTTTAGCTTGTAATAAAAAAATAAAACAAAAAACCTGAGAGGCATAGTAATACTTAGGTGAAAAGTTAGACAATGATCAGGTTGCTTACCATACTAGGAGGTTAAATTTTAAGTTGTAGAAGTAAAGATTACAAATTCTATTTTATACAAGGATAAGCAGGTAATTTAAATATTATACAAAATAAAATGAAGGAGAAACTAGCAACTTGAGACATTACTTCCCATTTCAAAATATTAAACTGCATTAACAATGCCAGTCTGATAAAATATATTCTTATCTTGAACTTAGTTATTCATCTTCTTTTTTACAATTATATATATATATATATATATATATATATATATATATATATTATGGGTAGGCATTACATAGTATTAAGAGATTTTATAATCATATTTATTAGAGTTAATAAAACTGTCACAAATTCTTTATAGCATCTCTTAACAAACAGTGGAGTCCAATTTCCTTACCCCTGAACCTGGGCTGGAGCTTGCTTTGATGAATAGAATGTGGCAGAAATTATATTTTGTGAGTTCTAGAATCTAGGCATTAAGAAGGCTTGCAGCTTCCATCTTCACACTTTTGGAATGCTCCCACCATATGTAAGGTAGCCTGGGCTAGACTGCCAGAGAGTGAGAGCTCACATAGTGAAAGGCTCAGGAATTAGGCAGCACCAACACCCCTGACATGTGAATGAATATCTTAGTACCTCTAATACCAGACTGCAACAGCATGAAGGACCAGCTGAAGAACCAACTAGATGCACCTGACCAACCCACAGAATCATGAGAAATAACAGACTATGGGTGTTACAAGCAATGGAGCTTTAGAGTTGTTCACTGTACAGCAAAAGATATATGAGACATTCTACTTTAAGAATAGATTAGAGACACTGAGACTAAAAGAAGAAAGAAGAGTTACAATAATCTAGGCAAAAGTGAGACTATAAAAAGACCTGAAGGAGAGACCCAGATGGTTAAGGTAAGGAGGTGTAACTGACAGAATTTGGTGAACTAGAAGGAATGAAGAAAACTCATGTGCTCCATTAGTAACTAATATGGTGTCATTTAAAAAAGTAATGAAAACAGTAAATTTGGGAAGGCAGCTGTTTTGGGAGAGGACATTTAGTTTAATCTCACATGTGATGAAGTTGATAAAGTTGAGGTGTTTATGGGACATCCTTTTGGAGAACTACAGTGACGTCTGTGCTATACCAAGGAGGCAGATTAGACAAACATGGGTTCTAGTGCTAGCTAAACTAGCTTTGTAAAATTTATTATCATAGCCAAGTCTTAATGTTTTCATATGTATAATAAAATTATGAGACACTGCCTTCACATACGTGTTTTATTATACAATAGCTTTATTAAGACAGTTCACATAGCATACAATTTAGCCATTTTAAGAGTAAAATTCAATGTTGTTAGTATATTCATAGAGTTTTGAAACCATGACCACAATCAAGTTTAGAATGTTTTTATTACTCAAAAAGGAAACCTATATCCACAAGCAGTCAGGCAGTCAATCTCCATTTTCCCCTCAACCACCCCAACCCTAGACAATTGCAAATCTATTTTGTGTCTCTATAGATTTACCTATTCTTTATGTTTCAGGCAGATTTCAACATATAACACATGGTCTTTAGGGACTGGCTTCTTTCACTTAGCATAATATTCTCAAGAGTCACAATATTGTAGAATATATGAGTACTTTATTCCCTACAATGCCAAATACTATTTCATTGTATGAATATACCACATTTTACTTAGCCACTCATTATTAATGGGTATTTATGTTGTTTCCACTTTTTGGCTATTATTAATAACACTGCTACATACATTCATGCACAAGTTTTGTGTGGACATGTTTTATTTTCTCTTGGGTACATACCTAGGAATAGAATTACTGGCCATATTGTAACTCTGTTTAACTTTTTAAGGAACTACCAGACTACTTTTCAAAGTGTCTCCACCACTTTACACTTCCACCTTCAGCATATAAGCATTCCAATTTCTTTGTATCTTTGCTAAAGGTCCCAATTTCTTTACATCTTTACTTGTCTTATCTGACTTTTTTATCTGCAACTATGTTGAGCATTTTTCCATGTCCTTATCCGCTTCTGACGGTCTTCTTTGGTAAAAAAATCTTCAGATCATCTGCCCAGTTTTAAATTGTTATTTACTTTTTTATTGTAGAGTTGTCAGAGTCCAGGATGCAAATCCCTTATCAGATATATCATGCAAACATTTTCTCAACTACTATGTGATGTCTGCATTATTTTGATGGTATCTCATGAAGAAATGCTTTTAATTTTGATGATGCTAAATTGTCTTTATTTTCTCTCTTGTCATTCACATGGGTATATCCAATTGTCCCAGCATTATTTTTGAAAAGAATATGTTTTATTGATTGAATTTTCTTGGCAACTTTGTCAAAACTCAATTTTTTGACTGTCAATGTAAGAGTTGATATATGACTCAATTCTATTCCCTTTATCTGTATGTCTAAGCTTATTCCAGTACACAGTCTTGACATTGTACATTTGTAAGCATGACTCGTCCAATTTTGTTTTTCTTTCATAATACTGTTTCGCTAACTGGGATCTTTTGCAATTCCATATAAATTTGAGAATTGGTATTTACATTTCGGAAAGAATTTCTGTTAAAATTTTAATGAGGATTGAAGTGAATCTGAAGATCACTTTGAAGAGTATCGTCATCTCAACAATATTAACTCTTCCAATCCATGAACATGGGATGTTTTTCCATTTAATTGGGTCTTCTTAATTTCTTTCACCAATGTTTTATTGCTTTTAAGTACACAACTTTTTCACCCCTTGGTTAAATTCATTCCTAGGTATTTTATTATTTTCAATGCTACTGCAAATGGAAATATTTTCTCAGATTTGTTTTGATTATTCATTGGAAGTGTAATTTATTTTTGTATATTTATCTTTCTGCCTGAAATATTGCCAAATTTGTATATTTATTAGCAGTTTTTTTTACTAGATGCCTTGGGATTGTCTATACATAGAATTATGTTACTTTCCAATGGCAATGATTTTATTTCTTTTATTTCAATCTGGATGCCTTTTATTTCATTTTCTTGCCTAACTGCCCTGACTAGTACTTATTATACAATGTTGAATACTGGTGAGAGAGGACTTTCCTGTTTTGTTCCTGATCTTAGGAAAAAATATTTCAACATTTCACCATTCAATATTATACTACGTGTGAGTTTTTTGTAAATGCTTTTCATTGGATCAACAAACTTCCTTTCTTCTCTAGTGTGTTGAAAGTTGTTAATTAGGAGTGCTAGTTATTGTCAAATTCTTTTTCTGTGTCTATTGAGATGACTGTGTGGGATTTCTCTTGGTTACTGATTCTATTAATATGGCTCACTGCATTGGTTCTCTGACATATAACCAACCTTTCATTCCTTATATAAATCTCAAGTTGTAGTATATAATATTTTTTACATATTGCTGGATTTTTGTGTCTATATTCAAAAACAGTATTTGTTTGTAGTTTTCTTTTGACATCTTCGTCTTCTTTTGCTACTAAAGTAATATTGGTCTCACAAAATGGTCTGTGAAGTTCCCTTCTTTTTTTAATTTTTGGAAGAGTTTGTCAAAAATTTCTATTCTTTATTAAATGTTTGCTAGAATTTACTGGTGGAGCCATCTCTGCCAGGATTTTTCTTTGTGGGAAATTACTATTATTATTATCATCATTTTACTTGTTGTAGGTTTATTCCTATTTTCTACTTGTTCTTGAGTATGTTTTTAGTAATTTTCATTTTTCTAAGAATTTTCCCACTTCATCTAAATTATCTAATTTTCTGGTATGTTATGTCCATAATACCCTTTTTTGTTTCAGTAAGGAAGCAGTAATAGTTTGTCTTTCATTCTTAATATTAGTAATTTGCATCTTCTGCCTTTTTTCTTGGTCAGTTTCACTAAATGTTTGATAATATTTATCTTTCAAAGGACCTACATTTGGTTTCATTTCTTTTTCTTTATTGTGTTTTAATTTACTAATTTCATTGATTTCTACACTATTATTATGTCCTTCCTTCTGCTTACTTTGGAGTTAACTCTCATGTTACCAGCATGTTAAGGCAGAAGGTTAAATTATTGACTGGTGTATTAATTTGCTATGGCTGTCATAAGAAAGTATCACAGACTGGGTAGCTTAAACAACAGAAATTTATTTTCTCACAATTCTGGAAGCATGAAGCTTGAGGATCAAAGTGTCAGCAGGGTTGGTTTATTCTGAGGCCTCTCTTCTTGACTTGTAGATGACCATCTTCTTCCTGTGTCTTACATGGTCTTCACTCTGTACATGTCTATGTTCAAATTTCCTCTCCTTATAAGGGCAATAGTCATATTGGATTAGGGCTCACTCTAATGATCTCATTTCAGCTTAATTAATTTTTTAAAGACTTTCTACAAATACATTCTAAGGAGGAGTTACCTGTCCATCCAGTGGTTAGGACTCGGCACTTCCACTGCTGTGGCCTTGGGTTCAATCTCTCGTGGGGGAACTAAGATCCTGCAAACCGCGTGGCCAAGGAAAAAGAAAACAAAAATAACATTCTAAAGAATGTGGATTAGGATTTCAACATATGAAATTTCATGGGGAAACAATTAAGTCCATAACAATTTGATCTTTCACTTTTGTATAGGTGTTTACAGCTAAAAAATTCCCTCTAAACATTGATTTAGGTGTAACCCATGACTTTTGATATGCTGTGTCTTCATTTTCGTTCATCTCAAAGTGTTTTTTAATTCCTTTTGTGATTTATCCTTTGACCTGTTGATTATTTAGTAGTATGGTGTTTAATTTGTAAATATTTGGGAATTTTCCAAATTCATTTTTGTTATTAACTTCTAACTTAATTGCATTGTTGTCAAAGAACTTAAGTTGTATGATTTCAATCTTTTTAAACATTTTGAGGCTTGTTTTATGGCCTACCTTATAGTCTATCTTGTAGAATGTTTCATGTGGACTTGAGAAGAATATGTATTCTGCTGTTTTTTGGTGAAGTGTTCTATAGATATCTGTTAGATCTCATTGGCTAGTAGAGTTATTCAAGTCTTCTATTGCCTTTTTGATCTTCTGCAATGGATAGTTGCTCTATCCATTATGGAAGTCTTCAACAATTATTTTTTAATAATTATTTTTTATTATCTAGATCTTCAATTCTGTTTTTGCTTCATGTACTTTGGGACTCTGTTGTTAGATGCAAATATGTATATAATGCTTACATTTAGTGATTAATTGACTATTGTTATAAAAGGTCCCTTTTTATCTCTAATAACATCTTTTGTTTTAAATTCTATTTTTGTCTCATATTCATATGGTCATTTCATCTTTCTTACAGTTGCTGTTTGCATGATATATCTTTTTTCTATCCTTTTGTTTTCAACCTGTTTGTATCTTTGTATCTAAAGCATATCTCTTATAAAAAGCTTATAATTGATTCCTATTTTTCTCTACCTAATATGGCATGCTCTACCTTTGCATTGAAGTTTTTTATCCATATACATTTAATGTCATTTTTCATTTAATTGGACTTACATCTGCTGATTGATGGCCTATTTCCCTATATGTTCCCTCTGTCAGGTTATCTGCATCATACCTAGCAGTTAGGCTACATTAATTGCAGGCTGTTTTCTCTATTGTTTTCAAAAATGTCCTGGTGTGTAAATTGCTCCAGTGTGTGAATCAACTGACTCCTTCGTTAGTGTAGATTTCATTTTTTGAATTTTTGAATTTTATTTTATTTTTATACAGCAGGTTCTTATTAGTTATCTATTTTATACACATTAGTGTATATATGTCAATCCCAATCTCCCAATTCATCCCACCACTACTACCCTCCCCACCACTTTCTCCCTTGGTGTCCATATATTTGTTCTCTACATCTGTGTCTCTATTTCTGCCCTGCAAACTGGTCCATCTGTACCATTTTTCTAGGTTCCACATATATGCATTAATACACGATATTTTTTTTTCTCTTTCTGACTTACTTCACTCTGTATGACAGTCTCTAGATCCATCCACATCTCTACAAATGACTCAATTTTGTTCTTTTTTATGGCTGAGTAATATTCCATTGTATATATGTACCACATTTTCTTTAACCATTCATCTGTCAATGGGCATTTAGGTTGTATCCATGACCTGGCTATTGTAAATAGTGCTGCAATGAGCACTGGGGTGCATGTGCCTTTTTGAATTCTGGTTTTCACTGGGTATATGCCCAGTAGTGGGATTGCTGGGTCATATGATAATTCTATTTCTAGTTTTTTTTAAGGAATATCCATACTGTTCTCCATAGTGGCTGTATCAATTTACATTCCCACCAACAGCACAAGAGGGTTCCCTTTTCTCCACACCTTCTTCAGCATTTGTTGTTTGTAGATTTTCTGATGATGCCCATTCTAACTGGTGTGAGGTGCTACCTCATTGTAGTTTTGGTTTGCATTTCTCTAATAATTAGTGATGTTGAGCAGCTTTTCATGTGCTTCTTGGACATCTGTATGTCTTCTTTGGAGAAATATCTATTTAGGTCTTCTGTCTATTTTTTGATTGAGTTGTTTGTTTTTTTTGATATTGAGCTGCATGAGCTGCTTGTATATTTTGGAGATTAATCCTTTGTCCATTGATTCAATTGCAAATATTTCCTCCCATTCTAAGGGTTGTCATTTTGTCTTATTTGTAGTTTCCCTTGCTTTGCAAAACTTTTAAGTTTCATTAGGTACCATTTCTTTATTTTTGTTTCTATTTCCATTACTCTAAGAGGTGGATCAAAAAAGATCTTGCTGTGATTTATGTCAAAGAGTGTTCTTCCTATGTTTTCCTCTAAGAGTTTTATAGTGTCCAGTCTTATATTTAGATCTCTAATCCATTTTGAGTTTATTTTTGTGTCTGGTGTTAGGGAGTTAGTGTAGATGTTGAGGTCAGACTTTGAGGTTTGTTCTAACTCCATTGTTGTTTCTTTCTCTGATTCCCTCAAATAGTTTACTCTCTTTAGTAAAGTAGCTGCCTTAAGGAAGCTGGGTGCACTCATAGAGCTACCACATCCCTCATAATAATTTACTACTTAAATATCCATTGTTTCAAGAGCACATTTGGACTTGAACTTTCTCACAATGTATTTCAACTAATTATTTAGAAATTAATTAATTTGGGGAGAGCTTTGTAGCTCTTTGTTCTTATGGCTTGCTTCTTCTCCTGGGCAACATCTCTGAGCTATTCTAAAGGTGTGGGGGTGGACACAGGGACCTGCTTCTTTCAATATGAAACCCCTGTTTTATAAGCATGGTGCTGGGCAAGGGTGGTGGCCTCTTGTCCTGGTATGGAATCACCACCTCATAGTGAGCTGCAGTGGGAAGAGTCTGCACCCCAGGATTCTCAGTCTGCCATGCCTGAGGTAGAGACTCTACCCTAATCCAGGGGGCTGGGTGGAGGAATGGAGCCCCAGACTTCTCACCTGCAATTGCCTAGAATTTAATTCTTTTGTCAAAAGCAGAAGGGATAAGAAACAGGCTTTATGCTCCTCCTGAAAAGAGGAGAATACATAGAGAATTCTAAAGATGCCACCAGAAAACTACTAGAGTTAATCAATGAATTTGGTAAAGTTGCAAGATACAAAATTCATGCACAGAAATCTCTTGCACTCCTATACACTAACAACGAAAATTCAGCAAGAGAAATTAAGGAAACAATCCCATTCACCATTGCAACCAAAAGAATAAAATACCTAGGAATAAACCTACCTAAGGAAGTAAAAGACCTATACTTATAAAACTATAAGACACTGATGAAAGAAATCAA
This sequence comes from Pseudorca crassidens, assembly GCF_039906515.1. Classification (NCBI taxonomy): domain Eukaryota; kingdom Metazoa; phylum Chordata; class Mammalia; order Artiodactyla; family Delphinidae; genus Pseudorca; species Pseudorca crassidens. The sequence goes on along the minus strand of NC_090300.1, from coordinate 125,466,662 downwards.
AGATGACACAAACAGATGGAGAGATATACCATGTACTTGAACTGGAAGAATCAATACTGTGAAAATGACCATACTACCCAAAGCAATCTACAGATTCAATGCAATCCCTATCAAATTATCAATGGCATTTTTCACCGAACTAGAACAAAAAATCTTAAAAATTTGTATGGAGACACAAAAGACCTGAATAGCCAAAGCAATCTTGAGGAAAGAAAGCAGAGCTGGAGGAATCAGACTCCCTGACTTCAGACTATACTACAAAGCTACAGTAATCAAGACAATATGATACTGGCACAAAAACAGAAATACAGATCAATGGAACAAGATGGAAAGCCCAGAGACAAACCCAGGCAATTATGGTCAACTAATCTTTGACAAAAGAGGCAAGGATACAATGGAGAAAAGGCAGTCTCTTCAATAAGTGGTGCTGGGAAAACTGGACAGCCACATGTAAAATAATGAAATTAGAACACTCCCTAACACCATACACAAAAATAAACTCTAAATAGATTAAAGACCTAAATGTAAGGCTGGACACCATAAAACTCTTAGAGGAAAGGATAGGAAGAACACTCTTTGACGTAAATCACAGCAAGATCTTTTTTGAGCCACCTCCTAGAGTAATGGAAATAAAAACAAAAATAAACAAATGGGACCTAATGAAACTTAAACACTTTTGCACAGCAAAGGACATGAAAAACAAGACAAAGGCAAACCTCAGAATGGGAGGAAATATTTGCAAACGAATCAACAGACAAAGGATTAATCTCCAAAATATATAAACAGGGGGCTTCCCTGGTGGAGCAGTGGTTGACGGTCTGCCTGCCGATGCAGGGGACACGGGTTCATGCCCTGTTCCGGGAAGATCCCACATGTCATGGAGCGGCTGGGCCCGTGAGCCATGGCTGCTGAGCCTGCGTGTCTGGAGCCTGTGCTCCGCAACGGGAGAGGCCACAACAGTGAGAGGCCCGCATACCACACACACACACACACACACACACACACACACACACACACACTATATATATATATATATATATATATATATATATATATATATATATATATCAGCTCATGCAGCTCAATATTAAAAAAAAAAAACAATCCAATCAAAAAATACGCAGAAGATCTAAATAGACATTTCTTCAAAGAAGACATACAGCTGGCCAAGAGGCACATGAAAAGCTACTCAACATCACTAATTATTAGAGAAAATGCAAATCAAAACTACAATGAGGTATCACCTCACACCAGTCAGAATGGCCAGCATCAGAGTATCTACAAACTACAAATGCTGGAGAGGGTGTGGAGAAAAGGAAATCCTCTTGCACTGTTGGTGGGAATGTAAATTGATACAGCCACTATGGAGAACAATATGGAGGTTCCTTATAAAACTAAAAATAGAAGTAGCATACGATCCAGCAATCCCACTACTGGGCACATACCCAGAGAAAACCATAATTCAAAAAGACACATGCACCCCAGTATTCACTGCAGTACTATTTACAATAGCCAGGTCATGGAAGCAACCTAAATGCCCATCGACAGACGAATGGATAAAGAAGATGTTACATATACACAATGGAATATTACTCAGGCACAAAATGGAAGATTTTTAAAATGTCTCATTTGCAGAGACATGGATGGACCCAGAGACTGTCATACAGGGTGAAATAAGTCAGAAAGAGAAAAACAAATATCGTATATTAACATGTATGTGTGGAATCTAGAAGAATGGTACAGATGAATCGGTTTGCAGGTAGAAATAGAGACACAGATGTAGAGAACGTATGGACACAAAGGGGGAAAAGCGGGGGTGGTGGTGGTGGTGGGATGAACTGGGAGTTTGGGATTGACATGTATACATTAATATGTATAAAATAGACAACAAATAAGAATCTACTGTACAGAAAAATAAAATTCAAAAAAAAGACAAATAATTTAAAAATGAATAAAACTGTAAAACCTAAGTATATGCTGTCTGCAAGAGACACATTTTAAAGATAAAATACAGACAGGATGAATATAAAAGATCAGAATGAGTTACCACATGTGGAAAGAGGAATGAAATGAGTACATTACTATGAGAAACTTCCAGGCAAAAGGTATGATCAGAAATAAAGAAGGAGGGACTTCCCTGGTGGCACAGTGTGGTTAAGAATCCACCTCCCAATGCAGGGAACATGGATTCGAGCCCTAGTCTGGGAAGATCCCACATGCCGCGGAGCAACTAAGCCCGTGCGCCACAACTACTGAGCCTCCGCTCTAGAGCCCACAGCCACAACTACTGACCCCACGTGCCACAGCTACTGAAGCCCACACACCTAGAGCCTGTGCTCCACAGCAAGAGAAGCCACCAAAATGAGAAGCCCGCCTACTGCAACGAAGAGTAGCCCCCGGTTGCCGTACTAGAGAAAGTCTGCGCACAGCAACAAAGACCCAACGCAGCCAAAAATAAATAAATAAAAATAAATTTATTAAAAAAAAAGAAATAAAGAAGGACATTTATAAAAGAGTCAAGACATCATGAATACGAACCCATCATAAATTGGAGCTGAAAAGCAGAGCTTAAAAAGAAACCAAAATTTATTAAATTAAAAAAACATATAAAACCTAGTTGGAGATTGTAATGCTCTTCTCTCAGCTTTTGATAGAAACAGACACAAAAATCAAAAAAACTCACAGATGGCTTGAAAAACTCTATCAACTATCTTGACCAAATTGACATTTATAAAATACACTCAACTGAGAAGAGAAACGCTTTCCAAGAGCACATTTAATAATCATCAAAATTGACTGTTACGTCTATCATAGCACAATTCTCTGTATATCCAAAAGATTGAAAAATACAGAGTATATTTTCTTATCACAAGGGAATAAATTAAAAATAAGAAACAAAAGCTATCTAAAACAACGTCAAATAATTGGAAATTAAACTACACACTACTAAATAATTTGTGGGTAGAAAATAAATCACAAAGAAAATCAAAAGATATTTAAATGTGTATGATGATGAAAACTGCATTATTATACATAATTGTGAAGCAAAAGTGCATTCATACAGTTACTTTAAACTTGAAATACTTGGTGTAGATACAAAGTACACATTCCTCTTTATAAAATCTAAGGATGTTTAAATGTTAGCTCATATTCCATTAATTGTTTTGATTATACTTGAGATGTTTTTTATGTGATATTTTCATTGCACATATGCACATAATTGGCTTGTTTTGCAAGGACTGTAGGTTACAATCTTTGTGATCTGAATTCGTCATTTCTCAAAAATGTCAAATCTTTTTTTTCTTATTCTGAACTTGATGCTGCCAGAATTTCTAAAGTATAACCCATTATTCATATATCTCCTCTGATTCATGTGTTATTTTTTCTTGTTTGAGGTATTTCACTTTATTTTAGTAGAAATAGGAGCTCAGTTGCTTGTATATTACTTTTATTTCTTTTTGGTATGTACATACAAATGGGTGAGGATGAAAATTTTTTCAGAAAAAAAATCATTATAGAAATCACTGAAGTAACTGATGAAGTACACCATAAGAACAGTATTTTGTAAACGTTAGAAGAGAAAGTTATATTTAGATTAAAACTTGAATATTTTATTGCTTCTTGTGAGTACAAATATCCTCCTATCTGAAAGACTGCTTTATCTCTTCCATTTTGCAGTTTTGATACAGTCCATTATGCAGTGTCAGAAAAACCACAGCTTTGCTATAAAGTTCCCCAAGTCTATTCTCAATGAGCATGTCTTATAATCTATTATTTTCTCATGTACCCAATTGCTATGCTGAGAGTAATTATAGTGGTAAATGATAATGTTTCTATTATGTGTAATTTCATTTCATACTTTGTTCCCTCTTATCAAGAATATGACATAGCTTTGACAAAAAGTTTCTCAACCCCATTCATGTGTTATTCACAGTAATTTTAAGGAACATTTAAAAAACCATTCCAATGATTTGACTGCGTATGTAAAAAGTGTAGCGTTTGCTAATAAAATATAAATTATAGAGAGCACTGTTAATTTTAGTAACATATATATATATACTCAACTTGAAGATACAAACAAGTAAGTAGACAGTTGTAAACATGTTATGACATTGTCAACACAGGTTGTGATAAATTATCAGAAGACATCTTTTAGAAGAAGTAATGTATACAAGGAAATCTGAAAAATTAGGACACTTTAGACAGGTTATATAAAGGAAACTGGATAAGTCAGAAAAAGTAAAAAATGCCTAAGCAAAAGGAACAGAATGTGCAAAAACCCAAAGGTAAATGGGAACACAGAATTCGGGGGAAGAAAAAAGTAACCCAGAATTAATGGAGCCAGATTTAGAAGGACGAAGCAAATACAGCAGAGAAACAAAGAGAAGGCAGATAATGAAGTGTCCTATAAGCATGGCAAGAAGGTTAAATATCATCCTGAGAGAAAACAGGGAGCCATGGGAAAGGTTTAAGGAGAGGGAATTCCAGGAGACATTACTGTGGCTGCAGTGTGGAGAATAATTGGGAAGTAGGAAGACCAGAGGTAGAGAGGATGATTTATAGAAAGATGTTGCAATAGGTAGGTAAGAGAATATGGTAACCTAAATTAGTTGCAGTGGGATAGGGAGAAGTGAAGGGATTTGATAGACATTTAAGATGTAGCACTGGCAGGATTGCTGAGGGATCAAATACTTGTGGGGAGGAAAGAGGCATACTCAAGTGTGATACTGTTTCTTGTTGACAAATGAATATCTGGAGCTGCCTTTCCCTGAAAGATAGAATTCAGGAGAAACGTGGTTTCTTTAATTATTTCTGTCATTCAAACCTGAATTAAGGTTTGAATATATATTTTTAGGCATTTGTGAAACATTTATATTCACATGGATGTAAATTTCTTTATCTCTAACAAAACTCAGGTTCAAGTATTTTTCAATCATCAGCATATGGATGTTTGAAGCCACTGAATATAAATGAGATCACTCAGGGATCTTGTAAATGAGAGAAGAGAACCAAAGATCTAGTCCCTAGAGGAGATAAAACACAATGTAAAACTCGATAATTGACCAAAGGAAAGGTCTTTAACAGAGTTTCCATATGAGAAGAAAACTGGAAGATCATGCTCTTTAGAGTTATGGAAAATGATTCCTATCATGTTAAACTTGCTTATTCATGAGTATACTTTTCAGCATGGAATCATCACTGAACTTTATGTTTCTTTAAAATGTTTTATTCTTGCCATATTCTCTATGAATCTATGTATCTATGTATCTATCATCTATCTGCCTATTTATTCATCTATCTATCATCTGTGTGTATGTTTGCATTTATGAACACACTCTAAAAGAATGATACTTAGAAAAGTTGATCAAATAGTAAAATTACTGATTTCTTATGCATTAGTGTTTGAAGAAGGAAAAATATTGTTAAGAAAACTGAGCAACAGCAAGAAGGAAAAGGTAATGTAACATCACTATTTGTTGACCATAATTTTGGAAGATCAGGATAAAAAATTACTAACCAATAAATTTTCCATTTTACAATTTTAATTGCATAGTACATATACAAGACCTTGATGTAGTTTGGGGGAGTTGTTAAGTATCTAATGTAATTAAATTGTGGTGAAGTGTAACTGTATAGACTCCATATAGTAGATAAAACCAATCTGAAAACGTTAAATTACACTAGCAACACTTTTGTAAAGAATGTAGTGTTTTATGTTGTTATTGTTGTTTTCTGATCATCAGCAAAGAGGTGAAATGCATTGAACAGCTGGTTGCATTAGTGTTGTTGAGATTTCATGAAGAAAACATTTCATTAATTAGAAAGAAACAATATTTTTATTAAAAAATTTTTGATGAATTTTTAAAAATCTATACTTTTAATGCCAAATTTATTTCTATGGATGTTTAGGGTGATGTAAGTAAGGTTTTGAAAAGTCAGACTTTTCTAAGGCATAACATGCATAGGGTAAAATCACTCTTTAGAGGCGTAAAGTTCTATGAATGTGACAAATGCATACTGTTGTGTAATGAACACTACAATAAAGATATATTTTCAGCACTTATGAAGTTCCTTTGTGTCACTTTGTAGTCAATCAATTTTCCCCACTCTTAGATCCTGGCAAATACTGATCTTTTTCTGTCATTATGATATTATCTTTTCCCAGATGTCAGGTATACAGCATGTAGCCTTTGGAGTCTGACTTCTTCCATTTAGCATAGTGCAATTAAGATTCATCTATGTCGTTTCATGTATCAATAATCCATTTACTGAAATGCATAAGTAGTGATCCATTGTGTGGATGTAGCATAGATTTTCATACATTCACCAATTAATGGACATTTCATTTGTTTCCTGCTTTTGGCAATTATGAATTACCCAATAAACACTGGCTCCTATAAACACTGGCATCCAAGTTTTTGGGTGGAGATGCTTTTCTTTCTCTTGGGTAAATACTTAGGAGTGGGATTTTGGGTCACATGGTAATTGTATGTTTAAATTTATTAAGAAACCTCCAGACTATTTTCCAAAGTGGCTAAAATTTTTGCATTCCTGCCAGCAATATGTGAGAGTTATCACTGATTCACATCCTTGCTAGCACATTGCATTTTATGGGTTTTTTTCCCCCCTCTTTGACATTTGTATAGGTGTATAGTGATATCTCATTGTGGCTTGAATTTGCATTTTTCTAACCAGAGCCAGAACAATCTTAGGCAAATACGGTCACCAGTAGGTAGAAGCAAGGACTAGTTTGTTCTGCCTTTGAGGAAAGGTAGGGGAACAGTTTAGAAGGGGTTTATGAGAATGAAGGAAAGGATATAATTTATGAAGGATAAATTTAAACCTAATACAAAAAAAAGAGAACCGCTAGGTAACTCTAACCTGCCCTTTCTCTGCAGATTGTTGAGGCTCAGTGTAGTAATCGATTCATTTGCCCTTACCCAGCTGACTCAGTTGCTGTACCTACTTCTCTCACTGGATGCCTAGACTGTGCCATGATGCAGAGGAACCTATTCAGTTTGCTGCTTGACTTGCTCTTTCTGAAGTATTGGTCTTTTCAAGGTGTAGGAGAAGATGAGTATACAAAGGCAAGGATTCAGTAAAATAAATCAATGCTTTTGAAACTAACTCTTGGTAATTGGAAATTTCTTTCAATAACAATATGAAATAAATTCTCATTAGTCTCCTGTCAGTTGGTATCAGTATAGCTAAATAAGGCGACTGGTATTCAAGAGTCCACTCACTGAAATAAAAGACACTTCAGAGGACTTTCAATGTGTTCTATGGTAGTAATTAGGCTAAGTAACATTAAAAAAGGAAACAGTCAAGGGGCTTAAAGTCTAGTGATATGTAGAAATATAAACAGGTAATTTTAATGAAATGTAGAAAATCTTAATACTGAGGTACTTACAAAGAGCTTTGAAAGCATTAAGGGCTACTTGATTCATCTTAAGATTCAGGAAAGAATTTTCTCAAGGACTTTGCCTCTGAGATTGATCTACAGAATGATTGAGAGTTGGGAAGACAATGAACCCTAAGAAATGGTGAGAAAATGGAAAGATACAAGCAAAGTAACAGAGGTGTGTAGTAGTACAATGTATATAATATATGTATATTTATGTACAGGTGGGTTCACAGATGATGCACTTAAACTCACTCATAACCACCATGGGGATTCTCAAACTCATCATGCAGTTAAAGACAGGCGAGTAAAATGTTTTATGCAGAAGACTGTGTTTGTCTACTGAATAGAGAAAGAAATAATTTAACGGCTACAAAATTGTTAACAGGGAGAACATTATAAAGATGATAGAAATAATTTAAATGAAAAAAAAGTTACAAATGCAAACTTTGTGGTATCCTTGAACTCAGCCTATTAATTGCACACAACAGCATTATCTGTAACATCAAAAAGTTGTAAAATTAATATTTAATTTACTGAAATAGAAAAATTAAAAAGCTTGTTTCTATCTTTTTTAGTTCAACTTGAAAAAAATGACACAATATATAATTCTAATAAATGTTAGCAAGCACATTTAAAAGTTTATAGTTTAAATTAACTTAAATATTTTAAACTGCATTTATAAATATGTTTTAAGCACCAATAAACAAAGCCTTCCCACGTATAAATCTAATAACTTAAACATGTCAAAATGGTTAATCTTACGCTTTCTGAACATGCCAATGATACTCAAAAATTTACAGTTCTATTTTATCTTTAAATTTAAAATCTGAAGTTTGAAACTGTTACTCAATAATACTTTAAATTTGATTTATAATAGTAACTTAGTTGATATTCTATTATGCTTGAATTTATTATAGATGTCAAATGATTAAAACAAAATATATACAGATAATTCCTGAAATGAATATTTTATTTAAAATGTTATTATAAAGATAATTACTTATATTTAACTTTAAATTCCCCAGTCTTAAAGACATTAACCCACTGAGAAAATTATTTTACAATCTCAAATAATGTTTTTTAACTCTCAGAATTGAATTAAGGGTCATTGTCTTACTAGAGTAAAATTGTTTATAGTCCAGAGAATTTGATCAGGGTATAAAAGTTGAACCTGCAGAAATCCAAAGAGATATTTCTAATGATTAGAAGAGTCAAGTTGAGCAGCCTTTTTTTTTTTCCAAATAATTTTTTATTCACTCATCTCTTGAAAAATAACTATCCCATCCCCGAGTTCCAATATAGAAAATTTTATTAAAATAAAATTATGAGCATCTATCTTCATAAGGTTGATCAGCTTTCTAAATCTGAACAGATTCCATTTCATTTTTCTCTGCTGAAAAGCCTAAACTTACAGCTCAACTCAAAAGTCAGAGGAAAGGAGACAATGTCTTGGTTTTGTCCATCCTGCATTTAACGTGTATTGTGTGGCACATAAACCTCTTAACATGTCTGCTGTGCACTCCTGGGTCAATTATAAATTTTCCTGTGCAACACTAGGGCGGCAGCACCAGGCACCACGTACGAGTTTTATTGGACATGCATTCTTGTTTAGCGCATGCGCTACAGCTCCGGCTGCTCCCTCCCCTGGGCCTGAGGGAGCTGGGAGAGGAGGTAGCTGCCATTCATTTGTTACATAATTTCCCCAAAATGCCAAGAGATGCCATACCAGGTCCTTCTTTTCGGGAAGGTATACAGCCTCCCAAGCCCCCCGGTGGTCTGTAGTTCACAGCTCAACACAAGGTGGTGGTATTTGAAAGCAGGAAAACCTTGGAACCTGATTCTCAGCCCTGGAAGAAATCTTTTCTCCAGCAAGGCCCAGGTGGCCAGCTGAGGCTGCTCTTTAGTCATAGTCTGCAAGACTTAGAGTGGAGTGTCCTGGCATTCCTGTATCAAGTCCTTTTTTTAAGTATTTCTGTCGTCCCTCTCTAATTTTCCTCCCACTGCCCATATGAGCCTTCTTTTATAGAACCAATAGAAAATGCCAGCCCAGCCTCTACCAATGTAGGAGTCTCACATCCCAAGTTCCCTGTGCTCAACATAAAAACTTCTAACTCTCAAGTCTGCCTGAGGCCCCTTGTCTAGGTTATTTATCACTGATTTGAATTCAACTATTCTGAATTATGTTGTATTCTTCCTATCTAGAAGAATGTGACATGTTATCAAATTCTGCCTATTTCTCATATTTGGCCATAAAGACCTGTTCTTTGGTGATTCCTATAACAAGAGTCTGGTCCAGGGCAATAGAGGAAGTGAAAAAATGAGTAGATGATTTCTATTTTTTAAAAAATAAAATCTATACTCCTAATGGTTCATGTTTCAAAAACAATGCAGTATCATTTACTGTGAAGGTGAATAAGGGAGGATAAACAAGTTTTGATGATTTTCACTTTCCGTATTTTGACTTTGAGCTTCTTTGATATATGACACATTCATATTTTCATTTTGGATATCTGAGGTACTTTGACACTGGAAATTTTGAGCTTGAGGCATTTACATGGTTGTAAATATATTTTGTAGTGTTTTGAGTTTGCAGTTATGTGTTTTTGAAACTAGTTTGAAAGGTAAATTTTGAATACATATATATATATCAAACCACAGGTGATCTCCATTGACTGGCCAAAAAGAACAAGGAGATTGACATATGCCAAGAATGTACCATTGGACAATGCTAAGGTTTACAGGGAAATATCTAGGAAGCTATGAAATAGACACATAGAATCAAATAGACAAGGATACTCCATAGGATTACTATTCAGCTGGAGATAGCTTGAACAGCTCTGTGACAGGGAGAGTCTAGAGGACAAGCAAACATCTTTACTACGGCAATGATTTATACACAAGTGAGGATCTCTATACACAGGGATGCCTTTGTTAAAATGGGCTACTTTCCTTCAATCCGAGTGGGATCTAGAATTGTCAGCAGGAGGTAAGATAAATGTGTCAGTGAATCCAATTTATTCTTATATGAAACAAAATCAGCAAAACCCTTAACCAGACAATACTGAATCCTTATCAAATTGTACTGCTAAATTATGATTTAATATCGTTCTCATTTCTTGTTAACTGAAAATTGAAGAAGGAGCTTTAAGAGTAACAACTCTGGGCTTGATACAAAATCGTTAAAATTATTTTTTCATTGTTTAATATTATATGTAGAATTTGATTCTAGGAAATAGTATAGATTATCTGCTTTCTAAGCATCATTTCTTTTAATAAACAATAATAACAATGTAGCTCATTATATTTACTTTTTGCCCTGGCTAATAGAAACCTCAGAGCTGTTTTGTTTTCTGTTTCTGCAGTTTTCCTCAGGCAGTTATTTCCTGCTATAATTTTGCTCTTCTTTTTGATTATTAAATCTTGTTTCTTTGTTATGATCCTTTGTTTATTTGACATGTGCTTTATTATGACCTTTACATGTGCTTGGATAAAGCTTCTATAAAAATTCTTGTACAAATCTTCTATTGACACTTCAAAAAAATTCTCCTGGGTAAATATACAAGAGTTTAATTGTCAGGTCATAAGTCTTGACCTTAAAAAGTACAAAAGAGCCTGTTATTTTACTAGCAAAATGTGTTTATTTGGGACTAGCAGAAAATTGCAAGGGCAAGCAAACTGGTGAACCATAGGCAAGTCTGGGGAACAGGGTAGATGGGCTTGCTTTTATAGAGGAAAAGAGGAAACTGGAGAGGCCAAGGCTGTTCTTCCTTGGTTGTAGGTGGGGAGGCAGCTTGCTGTTGCTGGGTCAGAAGGAACTTTTTCTTCCTGAGGGGATCTCTATGCTGCAGTAAATGATTATGTGTGAGAGCTCCCCCTTCAAGGCTTCCTGACATAGGGTAGCTACATACTTAACTTTAAAAAAAATTTTAAAAAAAGGGTTTGTGCTAATTTACCTGGCTCCAAGCCGCCCCTCCACACCCTCACCAAAATCTGGTGTTGTCAGTCTTTTAAAATTCAGCTATTCTAGTGAATGTGGAGTTGAATCTATCACATCTCCTGCTGATTGATGATGATCAATGATGTTGAACACAGTTTCACGCACTTTTGAGGCCTTTGCATAATTTCCTCTGTGAGGTGTCTGTTCAAGTCTTTTGCCAACATCTTACTGGCTTAAATGTCTTTTTTATTGTTGACTTGAATAATTTATTTATATAAGCTGACTACAAGCCTTATCTAAAAATAATGAACACATTATATGTTTTCTTCCAGTACCTATAAGGCTTTATCCTGTATTCAGACTATTTGACTGATTTAGACTGTAAAGTTAGACTACAAATCTTTCTGCATTAATCTGTGTATGGTGTAAGATACTGTTTGAAACTCTTTTCTACACAGTTGGTCTTAACACTGTAGTTTTAGTTTTACATGAATTCTACGACCATATATGCATTAAACTGAGGCACATTAAAATTTTCAAGAGTTTATTTGAGCATGCACCGAGTAGAATCTGCAGTGTCAAACCAAAGGTGGTTAGAAGCACTCCACCAACAGGAGATAGGGGCAAGGTTTTAATTAAAAAACAAAACAAAAAATGCAGAAGCAAAGCATGGAGATTATTTGATGGGCTATAGCTTAAGCAGTTGTCTTCTTTGGGAAAGCCTAGTTAGCTGTCTGTGATTGGTTATTCCTAAGTTTCATTTTCTAGGATTTGAGTGCATTGACTCTGGTTTAGGTTTTGGTTTGCTTATGTAGTCCAGGAAGGTGTTAGAGCCACCTCAGTCTAATGGTCTACTTGTTTAAATACTTTAACAGTGTCTAATATTTCACTTTGATCTACTTGTCTATTCTAATGCTGTTACTACTCTGTCTTACTATCACTTTACAACAAGTCCTGAATTCAGTAATATGAGTCCTCCAAGTTTGTACTGTTTCTCAAGATTGTTTTGTCTAGGCTTCTTACTTTGTTTTCTCTATAAATTTTAGAATCAACTTTTTGATTTTCGTAGAAAATAGCTTGTTGGTATTTTGACTGGTGTTGCATTATGGCTATAGATCAATTTCAGGATAATAAACATTAAAAACATATTGTCTTCCACTAATAAGGATGGTATTTTGCTTTATTAATATATTTTTTATTTTTATCTCCAATATTTTATAACTTTTAGTGGAAGATTTGTGCATATCAAATTTATTAAATTCCTTATTATGTACTTTGATTTTTTGGTAAATTAAATTTTTATTTGATTTTTCCACTTTGTGGTTGCAACTATTTAGCAATAAAGTAGATTTTTTATTTTGACCTTGCATCCTATGATTTTTTAACCTTACATACAAATTCCACTCATTTGAAATTTCTTGAAAATTTTTCTATGACCAAATATAAATATTATATATTTTGATGAATATTTTCTGTAGGTAATGGGTACAGTGTTTAGTAAATGTTGATTAATAAAGTTAGTGGATAGTTTTTATTCTAATCTTGTATATCTGGTGATTATTCAGTTTTCTTATTCTATTAATCACTGAGACAGTGGGAGTAAATCTCTGTGATTGTAGGTTTGTATTTTTCTTCTTTAATACCATGTGATTTTGTTTCATATATTTTGAAGCTCTCTCTCTTGATGAATTCATGTTAGGATTCTTATATCTTTCTTTAGAAAAGTTTCATTTTACCATTATGAAACTTCACTTTTAAATGTTAACTAGCACTCCTTATCTTGACATTTATATTGTTCAATATGAATATGGTCACTCATGTTTTTCTACTTTTAATGATTGCATGGTGTATCTTTTCTCAATTTTTAACTTTCAATCCTCCTGTGCCTATACATACTTAAAGTATACCTCTTGTAAAGAGCATATAGACAGCTTATATTTTAACTTTAAAGTATTAATTGAGTTATTTGAGTTCCCAGCCACTCTTGCCCTTTATTTTCTATGTGCCTCATTTCCTTCTTTTCCTTTACTTCCTTTGACTTTTTAAAAATTCCTTTGTGATATTTGAATAGAAAAATAGAGATTTAGATGTAGACAGTCACTTTCAAGACTTCTTACCTGTATCTTTTTTTTTAAACATCTTTATTGGAGTATAATTGCTTTACAGTGGTGTGTTAGTTTCTGCTTTATAACAAAGTGAATCAACTATACATACACATATATCCCCATATCTCCTCCCTCTTGCATCTCCCTCCCAAACTCCCTCTCCCACCCCACTAGGTGGTCACAAAGCACCGAGCTGATCTCCCAGTCCTATGCAGCTGCTTCCCACTAGCTACCTATTTTACATTTGGTAGTGGGTATATTTCAATGCTACTCTCTCACTTCATCCCAGCTTACCCTTCCCCCTCCCCGTGTCCTCAAGTCCATTCTCTATGTCTGTGTCTTTATTCTTGTCCTGCCCCTAGGTTCATCTGAATAATTTTTTGTTTGTTTTTTTAGATTCCATATATATGTGTTAGCATACGGTATCTGTTTTTCTCTTTCTGACTTACTTCACTCTGTATGACAGACTCTAGATCCATCCACCTCACTACAATAACTCAATTTTGTTTCTTTTTAGGGCTGAGTAATATTCCATTGTATATATGTGCCACATCTTTATCCATTCATCCATCGATGGACATTTAGGTTGCTTCCATATCCTGGCTACTATAAATAGTGCTGCAATGAACATTGTGGTACATGACTATTTTTGAATTATGGTTTTCTCAGGGTATATGCCAGTAGTGCAATTGCTTTGTCATATGGTAGTTTTATTTTTAGTTTTTTAAGGAACCTCCATACTTTTCTCCATAGTGGCTGTATCAATTTACATTCCCACCAACAGTGCAAGAGGGTTCCCTTTTCCCCACACATTTTGATGATGGCCATTCTGACTGGTGTGAGGTGATACATCATTGTAGTTTTGATTTGCATTTCTCTAATGATTAGTGATGTTGACCATCCTTTCATGTGTTTGTTGGCAATCTGTATATCTTCTTTGGAGAAATGTCTATTTAGATCTTCTCCCATTTTTGGATTAGGTTTTTTTTTTGATATTGAGCTGCATGAGCTGTTTATATATTTTGGAGATTAATCCGTTGTCAGTTGCTTTGTTTGCAAATATGTTTTCCCCCTTCTGAGGTTTGTCTTTTCATCTTGTTTATGGTTTCCTTTGCTGTGCAAATGCTTTTAAGTTTCATTAGGTCCCAATTGTTTATTTTTGGTTTTATTACCATTTCTCTAGGAGATGGGTCAAAAAGGATCTTACTGTGATTTCTGTCATAGAGTGTTCTGCCTATGTCTTCCTCTAAGAGGTTTATAGTGTCTGGCCTTACATTTAGGTCTTTAATGCATTTTGAGGTTTTTTTTGTGTGTGTATGGTGTTAGGAACTGTTCTAATTTCATTTTTTACATGTAGCTGTCCAGTTTTCCCAGCATCACTTAATGAAGACTCTGTGTTTTCTCCATTGTATATTCTTGCCTACTTAAAGATAAGGTGACCATATGTGCGTGGGTTTATCTCTGGGATTTCTATCCTGTTCCATTGATGTATATATTTCTGTTTTTGTGCCAGTACCATACTGTCTTGATTACTGTAGCTTTGTAGTATAGTCTGAAGTCAGGGAGCCTGACACCTCCAGCTCTGTTTTTCATTCTCAAGATTGCTTTGGCTATTCGGGGTCTTTTGTGTCTCCATACAAAGTGTGATATTTTTTGTTTGAGTTCTGTGAAATATGCCATTGGTAGTTTGATAAGGATTGCACTAAATCTGTAGATTGCTTTGAGCAGTAGAGTCATTTTCCCAATGTTCATCCTTCCAGTCAAAGAACATGGTTTACCTCTCCAAGTGTTTGTACCATCTTTAATTTCTTCCATCAGTGTCTTATAGTTTTCTGCATACAGGTCTTTTGTCTCCTTAGGTAGATTTATTCTTAGGTATTTTATTCTTTTTGTTGCAATGGTAAATAGGAGTGTCTCCTTAATTCTCTTTCAGATTGTTCATCATTAGTGTATAGGAATGCAAGAGATTTCTGTGCATTAATTTTGTATCCTGCTACTTTGCCAGATTCATTGATTAGCTCTAATAGTTTTCTGGTAGCATCTTTAGGATTTTCTCTGTATAGTATTATGTCATCTGCAAACAGTGACAGTTTTACTTCTTTTCCAATTTGGATTCCTTTTATTTCTTTTTCTTCTCTGATTGCTGTGGCTAAAACTTCCAAAAGTATGTTGAATAACAGTGGTGAGAGTAGGCAACCGTGTCTTGTTCCTGACCTTAGAGGAGATGGTTTCAGTTCTTCACCATTGAAAACAATGTTGGATGTGGGTTTGTCATATATGGCCTTTATTATGTTGAGGTAGGTTCTCTCTATGCACACTCTCTGAAGAGCTTTTATCATAAATATGTGTTGAATTTTGTCAAAAGCTTTTTCTGCATCTACTGAGATTATCATACAGTTTTTCTCCTTCAATTTGTTAATATGGTGTATGACATTGATTGATTTGTGTATATTGAAGAATCTTTGATTCCTGGGATAAACCCCACTTGATCATGGTGTATAATCCTTTTAATGTGCTGTTGGATTCTGTTTGCTAGTATTTAGTTGAGGATTTTTGCATCTATGTTCATCAGTGATATTGGCCTGTAGATTTTTTTTTTTGTGACATCTTTGTCTGGTTTTGGTTTCAGGGTGATGGTGGCCTCATAGAATGAGTTTGGGAGTGTTCCTCCCTCTGCTATATTTTGGAAGAGTTTGAGAAGGATATGTGTTACGTGTTCTGTAAATGTTTGACATAATCTGCCTGTGAAGCCATCTGATACTGGGCTTTTGTTTGTTGGAAGATTTTTTTTTTTTTTTTTTTGCAGTACGCGGGCCTCTCACTGTTGTGGCCTCTCCCGATGTGGAGCACAGGCTCCGGACATGCAGGCTCAGGGGCCATGGCTCATGGGCCCAGCTGCTCCATGGCATGTGGGATCTTCCCGGACTGGGGCACGTACCCGTGTCCCCTGCATCGGCAGGTGGACTCTCAACCAATCACTGCGCCACCAGGAAAGCCCTGTTGGAAGATTTTTAAGCACAGTTTCAATTTCAGTGCTTGTGATTGGGCTGTTTATATTTTCTATTTCTTCCTGGTTTAGTCTCGGAAGGTTGCGCTTCTCTAAGAATTTGTCCATTTCTTCCAGGTTGTCCATTTTATTGGCATGTAATTGCTTGTAGTAATCTCTCATGATCCTTTGTATTTCTGCAGGGTCAGTTGTTACTTCTCCTTTTTCATTTCTAATTCTATTGATTTGAGTCTTCTCCCTTTTTTTCTTGATTAGTCCAGCTAATGGTTTATCAATTTTGTTTATCTTGTCATAGAACCAGCTTTTAGTTTTATTGATCTTTGCTATTGCTCCCTTCATTTCTTTTTCATTTATTTCTGATCTGATCTTTATGATTTCTTTCCTTCTGCTAACTTTTGTTTTGTCTTGTTCTTCTTTCTCTAATTGATTTAGGTGTAAGGTTAGGTTTTCTATTTGAGATTTTTCTTGTTTCTTGAGGTGGGATTATATTGCTATAAACTTTCCTCTTAGACCTGCCTTTGCTGCATCCCATAGGTTTTGGGTCGTTGTGTTTTCATTGTCATTTGTTGCTAGGTATATTTTCATTTCCTTTTTGATTTCTTCAATGATCTCTTGGTTATTTAGTAGCATATTGTTTAGCCTCCATGTGTTTGTATTTTTTACAGTTTTCTTCCTGTAATTGATATCTAGTCTCATAGCATTGTGGTTGGAAAAGATACGTGATACAATTTCAATTTTCTTAAATTTACCAAGGCTTGATTTGTGACCCAAGATATGATCTATCCTGTTGAACTTTCCCTGAGCACTTGAGAACAAAATGTGTTCTATTGTTTTTGGATGGAATGTCCTAAAAATATCAATTAAGCCCACCTTGTTTACTGTGTCATTTAAAGCTTGTGTTTCTTTATTTATTTTCATTTTGGATGATCTGTCCATTGGGGAGATGGGGTGTTAAAGTCCTGTACTATGATTGTATTACTGTCTATTTCCCCTTTTATGTCTGTTAGCATTTGCCTTATGTATTGAGGTGCGCCTATGTTGGGTGCATATTTACAATTGTTATATCTTCTTCTTGGATTGATCCCTTGACCATTACGTTGTGTCTTTCTTTGTCTCTATGGTTTGTTTTTAAGACAGTACATTCCTTTTTAAGTAAAACACTGACTAGAAAAAAAAATAATAAAATGTCTTAAAATGCTACAGTATAAGCTCTATCTTACATGCTCTTTTTATTCATTCGTTAGGCTTTTATCCAACCAATATAAAAAAGTTTAGCTGTCTTTCAACCTGTACTCATAACCTTACAAAGAGTTATAAGGATATGGCCTTTACCTTTTGATGTAAATCTTATGATGATTCATTACTCCCTAAATTAATTTTTTCCATAGTCATTTATCGTCATCAAGTTTCTATAATGTGGCAGGTTATTCCTGTCATGGCAATTGCTGCATCCTCTGTAGATTGATTTCTCAATGATAAGAAATGCATTTTCTCAAGGTCACCATATCTGCTACATATCTAAAACAGTGTCACTCTACCCAGTGGATATTTCTACACAAAGATATAGTTGGTTTGTTTAAAATATATTTAGGAAGATGAGTGGGGAGAAAATAAAGTCTTTATACTCTATACTTAAAAGTGGTTTTTGCTTAGTGTAGAATTCTGAGTCCCATTTATAATGAACCCATAATGTGCACCAAAATAACAAGTTCACATCTGTGGAGCATGATTATGGTGGAAACCATTCAGGCTTTCAGTGTCCTGGCTGTTCTTTCTACTTCTGTGAGGTGATGCAGGGTGTAGAGTGATAACCCCCAAATAAAGACCTGGTAGTGATCTCTTTGGTTCCCTTATTCCCTAAGACACATATATTCTCTACCTGCATTAGAAAGCAAACCTTTTTCTATTTCATGAGTTACCTTGTACCAGAAACCTGGTCAAAAGAAAGAGTAATGCTTGTTAATGCAAGCTGTGAAATAAATATGGAACATAAGAGTATTGTTTAAGCTGGAGGGAAGGGAATTAATGATGATATAACTAGTTATAGTTACTGAGCATGATATTCAGTTAATAATCATTAGAAGTAACAGTAACTGGGAAATACCATTACTCTAAAATGATAAACAGCGTCTGTTCTTAAGTGACATTTTTAAAAAGTGTGAGACTCTCCATTTCATTTTTATTTGCTTGTTTAAGTCTAATCAGCTCAATTGATCTAAACATATATTAAAAGCAAAGACTCTGTATATAGTTTGTTACTTTGGTGGAATAGTTTGGCTGAAGCTATAATGCTAGTCAGTCATTTCCTAAGGGAGACAATTCCCATCATTAGAGAAAGCAAACAAAAATAATGTTGTTAATATTTATTCTATAATTTACAGTTTGCAAAACACTATTTTAAGGACTGAACTGTGCCTCCCACAAATTCATATGTTAAGCCTTAACCCCAAATATGACTGTATTAGAAGATAGGACCTATAAGAGGGTAATAAATGTTAATGAGGTCATAAGGACGAGGCATTAATCCAATAGGATTGGTGCTCTTATAAGAAGAGGAAGAGAATTAGAGACTCTCTGCATGGGCACAGAAAAAAGGCCACTTGAGTACACAGTGACAAGTAGCTATCTGCAAGCCAAAAAGAGAGGCCTCACCAGATACTAAGTCTGACAGTAACTTGATCTTGGACTTGCAGCCTCCAGAACTGTGAGGAAATACATTTCTGTTGTTTACATCACTTTGTTACAGTAGCTCAATCTGACTAATATAACTGTCATATTTATGTTTATTTGGCATAATAATAAAGCAAAATGGTTAGCTATTGTTGCTATCCAAATACTGGAGGTAAAGAAATTAGGGATCAGAAAGTCTAACTGTTTTCCCTCATATCACCTAGGTAGTAAGTAATGGATTAATGATTAAATATTCATTCCTTTCTATATAAAAAATTTTATATTTTATCAACTGGCCCAGTAAAACCACCATGAATTTAAAAAAAAACATATCTGGGTGACTTAACAATAGCATTTTCGTATGTAAGAGAAAAATTCTGAAAGTAACTTTTTCTAGAAATCAGAGGAAAATAAAAATATGAAAATGCTAAGTTGTGATGGAATCTACCAATATTAAAAATCTAAGGGAGGTAATGAAAGTTGTGTGAAGTTATCACCTTAAGGACATGAATATTATTTACCTCAATGTGTTTGATTACTACAAGCAACTATATGCCAATAAAATGGACAACCTAGAAGAAATGAAATGAAATTCTTAGAAAGATACAATCTTCCAAGGCTGAACCAGGAAGAAACAGAAAACATGAACAGAAAATCACAAGTAATGAAATTGAAACTGTGATTAAAAGTCTTCCAACAAACAAAAGTCCAGGACCAGATGGCTTCAGAGGCAAATTCTATCAAACATTTAGAGAAGAGTTAACACCCATCCTTCTCAAGCTCTTCCAAAAAATTGCAGAGGAAGGAACACTCCCAAGCTCATTCTATGAGGCCACCATCACCCTGATACCAAAAGCCAGACAAAGATATCACAAAAAAAGAAAATTACATGTCAGTATCACTGATGAACATAGATGCAAAAATTCTCAACAAAACACTAGCAAATAGAATCCAACAACACATTGAAAGGATCATAAACCCTGATGAAGTGGGATTTATATAAGGGATGCAAGGATTCTTCAATATATGCAAATCAATCAGTGTGATACACCACAGTAACAAATTGAAGAATAAAAACCATATGATGATCTCTAAGGATGCAGTAAAAGCTTTTGACAAAGTTCAATACCCATTTATGATAAAAAACTCTCCAGAAAGTGGGTTTAGAAGGAACCTCCCTAACATAATAAAGGCCATATATGACAAACCTACAGCTAACATCATACACAATGGTGAAAAGCTGGCAGCATTTCCTCTAAGATAAAGAACAAGACAAGGACGTCCACTCTTGCCATTTTTATTCAACATAGTTTTGGAAGTCCTACCCACAGCTACCAAGAAGAAAAAGAAAAAGAGGGAATTCAAATTGGAAAAGAAGAAGTAAAACTGTCACTGTTTGCAGACATGGTACTATACATAGAGAATCCTAAAGATGCTACCAGAAAACTACTAGAACTAATCAATGAATTTGGTAAAGTTGCAGGATACAAAATTAATACACAGAAATCTCTTGCATTCTTATACACTAACAACAAAATATCAGAAAGAGAGATTAAGGAAAAAGTCCCATTCACCATTCTATCAAAAAGAATAAAATAAAATACCTATGAATAAACATACCTAGGGAGGCAAAAGACCTGTATTAGGAAAACTATAAAATACTGATGAAAGAAATAAAAGATGACACAAACAGATGGAGATATGGAAACATATGTATATGTATAACTGATTCACTTTGTTATAAAGCAGAAACTAACACACCATTGTAAAGCAATTATACTCCAATAAAGATTTAAAAAAAAAAAACGGAGAGGTATATCATGTTCTTGGATTGGGAGAATCAATACTGTGGAAATAACTATACTACCCAAAGCAATCTACAGATTCAATGCAATCCCTATCAAACTACCAATGGCATTTTTCACAGAATTAGAGAACAAAAAATTGTACAATTTGTATGGAAACACAAAAGGCTACAAATAGCCAAAGCAATCTTGAGAAAGAAAAATGGAGCTGGAGGAATCAGCTTCCCTGACTTCAGATTATACCACAAAGCCACAGGCACCAAAGCAGTATGGTACTGGCACTAAAACAGAAATATAGATCAATGGAACAAGATAGAAAGTGCAGAGATAAACCAACACACTTATGGTCACCTAATCTATGACAAAGGAGGCGAGAATATACAATAGATAAAAGACAGTCTCTTCAATAAGTGGTGCTAGGAAAACTGGACAGCTACATGTAAAAGAATGAAATTAGAACACACCATAACACCATCCACAAAAATAAACTCAAAATGGATTAAAGACCTGAATGTAAGGCTGGATACTAGAAAACTTTTAGAGGAAAACATAGGGAGAACACTCTCTGACATAAATTGCAGCAAGATCTTTTTTGATCCACCTCCTAGAATAATGAAAATAAAAACAAAGTAAACAAATTGAACCTAATTAAACTTAAAAGTTTTTGTACAACACAGGAAACCATAAACAAAACAAAACAAAAAACCCCTCAGAATGGGAGAAAATATTTGCAAACAAAGCAACCGACAAGGGACTAATCTCCAAAATATACAAACAGCTCATGCAGCTCAATATCAAAAATATGAACAATCCAATAAAAAAATAGGTAGAAGGTTTAAATAAACATTTCTCCAAGTAAGACATACACATATTTAAAAAGCACATGAAAAGCTGCTCATCATCACTAATCATTAGAGAAATGCAAATCAAGACTACCATGAGGTATCGCCTCACACCAGTCAGAATGGCCATCATCAAAAAGTCTACAAACAATAAATGCTGGAGAGGATGTGGAGAAAATGGACCCCTCCTACACTGTTGGTGGGAATGTAAATTGATACAGCCACTATGGAGAACAGCATGGAGGCTCCTTAAAAAACTGAAAATAGAGCTACCATATGATCCAGCAACACCACTCCTGGGCATATATCTGGAGAAAACCATAATTTGAAAAAATACATGCAGTCCAATGTTTATTGAAACACTATTTGCAATAGCCAGAACATAGAAGCAACCTAAATGTCCATCAACAGAGGAATGCATAAAGAAGATGTGGTACATATATACAATGGAATATTACTCAGCCATAAAAACTGCCATTTGCAGCAACATGGATGGACCTAGAGACTGCCATACTGAGTGAAGTAAGTCAGACAGAGAAAGACAAATATTATGTGATATCGCTTATACGTGGAATCTAAAAAAAGGCTACAAATGAACTTATCTACAAAACCAAACATATGTAGAAAATAAACTTACGGTTACGGGGGGTTAAGGGGAGGAGGGATAAATTGGAAGATTGGGATTGACACATACACACCACTATATATAAAATAGATACCTAATAAGGACCTATTTTATAGCACAGGGAACTCTACTCAATACTCTGTAATGGCCTATATGGGAAATGAATCCAAAAAAGAGTGGATATATGTATTTGTATAACAGATTCGCCTTACTGAAACTAACACAACATTGTAAATCAGTTATACCCCAATAAAAATTATACCCTAATAAATATTTTTAAAAAAGAAAATAAATGCTATATGTCTTTTTTAAGCAATTTGCTAAACATGATTCACCCATTTTGACCTGCAAAAGGCTAACATATAAATTAAATTTCTTTTAACATCTCTACACTTTCTGAAAGATATTTCCATATTGATTCATAAAACCAAAAGATGTCTGTATCAGTTCCAGTGTCATCTGAGTTCTCTTTTTAGGATACTTCTTCATTTCACGTCTCCATATTTGGCTACTTACTGGGCGAATACTGTGCTTTTAAAATTCATGTTGGCAACATTTATATCTAATTAACCACCATATGCCAAAGATACTTCTCACAAATTATATGGACATGTATCCTTATAGAGAATACAATTTCTCATAACTACACCCCCACGAGTCCTATTTTTGAAGAAATCACTCAGTATAAGTAGAAGAGTAGTTAGGATAGAAACTGTTTTAAAGAGCACACTTCTGTTGCCATAGTAACTATAACCTCACCAGGCTCAAGCTACAGTTTATGTGGAAGCAATATAATTCTGACAGTGATATTTTCCAGTTCGATTTTCTTTAAAAATAAAGCAAACCACTACAGAAAAAAATAATGAGAAAGTATATTTCCTCTTTGTATTTTCTGGCTTTAGCCCCCAAATTAGAAGTTACTTTACATATCACACCAACAAAACAAGTGATATCGAATGTTAATAGCAAGTCCATCTCTAATGGTACAGATCCCTTAGTGCTTATATTTAAAAGATTTCAATTTAAGATAGGAACTTAATTTCAATAGTGGCACAGGCAAAATATTAATCATGATATAGGGAAATTATTCATTTGTCCTATGCACAATCTTAAATGCCCCCAAATGAGACATAAACCAACAATGAAGGCAGATAAATTCATTTTAAAAACACTATTTTCACTGTTATGTTTCAAATCATCTGATGCTTAGTAAATCCCAGCTGGATTTGGAAGTATGTATTTGACAGTTTTTAACCAATAATACAAAATAATGAATTCAAATATAATGTACTAGGAAATTTCTGGGACTAAGGACCACATTTGTGAAATGGGACAATCGGATGTAAGAGAAAAGCAGATATAAATATTGTTTGCAATTCTGAGAAAATGTTTAGTGTTAATGTGCATTTGTAATACAATGTATAATAATTCTAAATAGCATTTTTCAGTACCTTTCAATAAGGCAAAAAATAACAGAACAACTTAGAAAATGCTTGTTTTTTATATAATATTTTATTACATTTTAAAATAGTTTTCTTATCTGAATTATAATTACACAACCTTATGTATCTCTTGATCAGAACTGTGAAAAATGCAACCATTCATTTTCACACTCAGAAGTCTTGTTAATAGCATGCAAGTTCATGCAGTTAATCTGTGATAAATAGTTTATGTTATTTGTTAGGAATTCTAAAAGAATATTTTGTATCAGGTATAACATCTGTTTAAAAAAGAAGTCTTGCTAATCAAATTTCATTTACTCCTCCTGTGCTCATTTTTCAGGATGGCAATGAGATGAACACCAGGCTACTGCACGGGAGTGCCATCTGCATTACAAAAATCACATCTTGGCCAGAATTCAGACACACAACTTTGATTTTTATTCCCAGAAACTTCCTGGCACAAAACGATTAACGGCAGGTGGATTTAAATTATGTGGGCATCTGAAGGGCAAGGTCTTTCTTTAGTACTGTCAGTGTTAGGTGTGAATGCAGATTAGACTTTTCTTATAAGGCAAAGTTTAGACACTACCCCACTCTACACCTATAGCAATGACTACATATTTCTGTGTAAAACATAAAAAAGAAATGAAATAATTTCTGTTCTCCCTACAAGTTGCAAGCTTGCTAAAGACAGTAACTCTCTAAGTATTTAAGGACTATCACAGACCTTATCACAGAGTAGACATTCAAT
The DNA here is from genome assembly GCF_039906515.1 of Pseudorca crassidens. NCBI lineage: Eukaryota > Metazoa > Chordata > Mammalia > Artiodactyla > Delphinidae > Pseudorca > Pseudorca crassidens. The sequence goes on along the minus strand of NC_090300.1, from coordinate 125,442,073 downwards.
AATTACATGTTGCTGGAATGTGTATGACTGAATCATGGGACAGCAGTATCCTCTGGAAGGGGGCCATATGTATTCATTTTTTGCATCCCATGTATTTACTCTGCAGGGGCAGATTAGACAGTTAATACATTTGTGCTGACTGATGGACAAAAGAATTCTATGTGTCATCTGGACACCAATTTTCATGGCAGAAAAAGTATAATTCCACAGCATCAAACATTTTCTTTTAATTGCTATTTCCTGTAGGTCTTTAAAAAAACAAACATCAAGAAAATTAAACTATCCCATACAGAAAAATAATGTGAAGGAAAGAAAAGTAGAATTTAGATTTTCAGACTTTGTATCTCGAAATAGTTGCTTGATTTCAGGAGAGAGAGAAAATACTTGCATATCTTGCAAGAAAAGATTCAATGAGCTGACTTATTTGCCTTTTTATTTAAGAAAATTGAACTGGAATGTACTATAAAGAGCTCATTGGGCACAGATTGTTAAATTGCTTCAAATTTGCCTAAGGCCACATAAAAGAAGGTATAAACTGTATTGTTATATAGAACCATATAACTGCTACAGGCTCTTATTTTCCCTCTGAAGCCTGTTGACATGTAAATGGACTAATTTTTTTCTAAAGACTTTAATATCATCAGATTCTAGAAATCATGAAGGGTATTTTTTTTATGAGTTATACTTTGAAGTATTTACTTAAATAGCATTTTAAAAATGGAGAAACTCTCAAAGTCAAAAAAAAGAAAAAAAACAAAACAAAAAACAAACAAACAAAAAATACAAAGGAAAGTCTGAGAAACTGCCACAAGAATAGCCTAAGGAAACAGGACAAGTAAATGTAATATGGTATCCTGGATGGGATTCTGGAACAGAAAAAGAACAGTAGGTAAAAATCAAGGAAATCTAAATAAACTATGGACCTTAGTTCATCCTAAGGTATCACATTTGGTTCATTAATTATAGCAAACATACCATATTAATGTAAAATATTAATAGTAGGAAAAACTGGATGTGGAGTAAATGGAAACTCTCTGTACCACCTTCTTAATCTTTCTGTAAATGTAAAGCTGTTTTAAGAAATAAAGGCCATTAAAATTAATGACAACAATGGACATTAGGCACACATTTTTCCTTTCTCCTTGAGCTCCAATATAACTCCACCTGGCATTGACCATATCCCTAACTCCTTTGGAATTTTCCAATATTTAGTATATTTATTTTCTGATTGTATAAATGTAATGTATAAGTGTTTCCATTTTCTCTGATTTTGTCAGGAGATTTCTTCCCAGATACAATCCTTACTCTGTAAAAAAATACAGCACCATACAATGATTAAGGGTCATCAATCCTCCACCCTTCCTCACCACACACATAGATGGATACTTCGGTAAATAATAAGATTGGATAAAGAGCGCTTACAAACCACTAAGGGAAATGAGTTACTAAAAATTCCATAATAATAAAGAGCAACATTCCTAGTTACCAAATACACATACACACACACACACATATACACAATAAATCAATGTTTTAAATTGTTTAAATTAAGAAAAAGGACTCCATCTTAATTCAACTTGTATAATAAAAGATGAATTCTCAACAAGTAAAAAAGTTTCAAAGAAAAATATAAATTGATATGATAATCTGTGATTCTCAGGTAATATCTGACTAGTACTGGTCAGAAAACAAGTTACAAGCTACATATGAGAGAATCACCTTTCAGGAGAATTAATTTAAAAAGTAAGAGCAGCACTTAAGAGAGCTGTGTTACAATTTAGGAGGGATCAGTTAGTGTGATTTTTGTGTCAGGCTGAATGACAATATGTTTACTCTTCCAAATGAGTAAACCAAAGCACCAAAGTGACAAGGGAGGTCAGGGTAAAGGTAAGGGAAAAACTGTAATCCTCACGCATGAAATTTATTCTGGGTAAGGTAAGAAGTGTTAGTATTGTTAGTTGAGGGATAAATGGCCATAAAAATTTGATAAGATCAGTACATTAACAATTGCAATGAGATTAAATGAGTGTTGTTGAAAGTATACAGAAAGGTGGTGATTGGAAAGGGATTACTGAAAATTCGTATTCGAATTTGAAAATGATTGCCCAGATTTCTGATTTCTCATTGCCATTTCTCAATCAGTGTGGTCAAGATAGTAGGAAGAACAGACTTGGGGGATATCGTTCTTAGCTAATGACGAGTTTAAGTTATTTGTGTAATAGAGTTTCCCTGTAGGTAGCTGAATATAAAAATATACAGTTCACTAGTAAAGCTTTGGATGGAGGCATATTTTTATTGGTTATTCATTTATTCTTGTCAGGGTTATTCTAGGCAAGTCTGAGAATGTCCAGGGAGATTATGTTCTGTAAACTAAGGATAGACTACCTATGAATACCAACATATAAGTGCACGAAGAACAGAGATCAACAACATGAAGGGTGCCTGAGGACTGGGAGAAGAACTGGGATTATGAAATATCACTGAAGATCACTGAGTGGTGAATGGCGAACAAACAGATGGATACGAGAGCATCTTCTGCCAAAGGAAGACAAAACCGAGGAATACTAAGACACAGCGATGGTTGTTGCCTAACCGAAGGAAATGGGTGAACTATTATCAGTTTCAGTAGCACAAGTGGGTACCAGTTATAATTCCTCCAGGTTCTGCTCTAAGCATCGTTGTGTAGAGGTGAAAAGTAGAGTCTGAAAACGTCAATATAAACTTACATTCAGATTACACACAGCTGAAACGAAGCCTAAGGGCAGGAGATTCTAAAGGTTCCTGAATCAGGGAATCCTCAGTAAGAAGGTGATGCTTGTGTTGAATCTTAAATGGAGAACATATATTTACCTGGCAAAGAGGGCTGCAACATGGTATTCCAGATGGAAGTAACATGTGTAAATTGTAAATTTTTGTCAGTAAAAGCAGAAGGTGTTCTGTGTAACACTTGTGTAGTGGGTATTTTATTATGCATCTGTCAAAACACATAGTACTATACATCATAAAGAGTGAACTTTAATACAGGCATACCTTGCAGATGCAAACTAGTATATACAGAATGGGCAAATAACAAGGTCCTACTGTATAGCATGGGGAACTATATTCAGTGTCCTCTGATAAACCATAATGGAAAAGAATATGAAAAAGAATATATATATATGTATAAGTATATTACTTTGCTGTACAGTAAAAAGTACAACATTGTGAATCAACTATATTCCAGTAAAATATTTTTTTAAAAAATTTAAAAATACAGGCATACCTTGGAGATATTCTGAGATATGTGGGGTGGGTTTGGTTCCAGACCACCACAATAAAGCAAATATCACAATAAAGCAAGTTGTACAAATTTGTTTTGGTTTCCCTGTGTATATGAAAGTTATACTATACTGTAGTCTCCTCAGTGTGCAATACCATTATGTCTAAATAAACAATGTCATATTTAAAAATATCTTATTGCTAAAAATGCTAACCATCTTCTGAGCCTTCAACTAGTTGTAGTAGTAATGTAAAAGATCACTGATCACAGTGATAACCATCACAAATATAAAAAGAATATAAGAAATTTATAATATTATGAGAATTACCAAATGTGATACAGAGACATGAAGTGAGCAATAGCTGTTGGGGAAATGGTGCCAAGAGACTTGCTCAACTCAGGGTTGCCACAAATCTTTAATTTGTAAAAAATGCAATATCTGCAAAAATGAAGTGCAATGAAACGAGGTAGTATGTGCAAGTAAAAATAAATACCTCAGAATGCTGGAGGATCTTGGGATGGAATGCAGATTGTGATAATTGAATCTGGGCTATAAATGTATGACGCAACCTCACAGAAGGGGTTGGGCAAAAAAAAGTTAAAAAAAAAAAAAAGAAGCTGACCTCAGTAACTCTGGATGACAGTATTTTGATTGGAAAATGTACAAAAATGATAACTGTATATAACAACACTGTACTATAGTTTATAAATTTGTTTCTTACAAGGGTATGGATTGAAAGTTCTGAAAGAACTTTATATCAGTACCAGGGTTGAAAAAATAGGTAAATAAATGTTAGGTAATTGAAGCTAGATTTTCCCTATCAGAGAAAGAAGTTACAAATAAGCAAAGAGAGGCTAGAATAAACCCTGTGATTATTAGAGTTGGAAACACTGGTTTAAACTCATATTTAATAGATAGGTAGATATGGATGGGTGGACAGACATACAAAAAAGGCAAATAGAAAAATATTTATAGATATGTGGATATACAAAGGTTAATCTACAAACACATATTTCCTAGATGTGTTTGCTGAGTGGGCCTAAAAGCTGTAACTTCCTAATAGATCTTCATTTCTAAATACTACTCTCCAACAAGAGGAACTATGCCTCCTTAGGGAAGTTACTGATTATAGTGCTGGGGCAGGGAACATGCAAGGTGAGCCTGGAATATCTTGTCTCAGAAAACAGTAAGTGTTCAAAAACCAAAAGGAAGGGCACATGTCAAAAGGACACACAAGAGCTCAGCTGAAAGAGCTCCAGATGTGTAAATTCAGACCAATTTGAACAACAACAAAAAAAATGACACAGTATTGGATTATAACTCAAAATATAAAACAAGTCAACAAAAACATAATGATATAAATATTGAAAAACAAAAAAGAGATACATCTTACTTACAAAATTCCACATAATATGTATACACTGTCCCCTTCAGGATGTATATTTTAATCCTCTTAATCCATCCCCGAGTGTGGAATGTTCTTAGTGAGTATGGAAAAAATAAAAACTTTAGAATGGAGAGACCTGGCAGACACTATCTCAATCAAGTGATCAAGTTTAACATCACCAGTGGTGAGTCATGTTGATATCTTATTCCCCATTCTTCCATTGATACATCCCATGATGTGATGGGATGAGAAGGACATTTCAGCTCAGTGCTATTATTCCTAAAATCCAGTCAGTCACACCAGACTAAACATGAGAAAGCTATCAGACACACCCCAACTGAGAGACACATCAAAATTCCTGACTGGTTCCCTTCAAAACTGTCAGTGTCACGGAAAGCAAAGAAAGATCGACAAACTGCCAAAATCCAAGGAGGCTAGGAAGACACAGATGACTAACTGCAATGCGTCATCCTTAATTGGTTCCTGGGAACAGAAAAAGCATATAGTGAAAAAACCAAAAAACAAAAAACTGGTGATGTTGAAATAAAACCTGGACTTTAGTAAGAAGTTAGGTGCTATTGTTAATCTCTTAGTTTGACACATGTACCGTAGGTATGTCAGTGTTACTATCAGATGAAAGTAGGTCAATGGCATATGGAAACTCCCTTTTCCATCTTGGCAACCTTTATATACATATGAAAGTTTTGCAAAATAAAAAAGTTATTTAAACCACAGAAGAGTAATCTTTTTATCTCTTCGAAGCTCATTTTCCATGCATTCCATATTCTGTATATTATAAAGTGATATGATATACATAAGGAAACAAAAGTTATTTAAAAAGAAGATGTCTTTGAAATAAACTGAAATAAATTTGGCATTAAGAACATATATCAAACTTGTTTATAGGTTCCATGTAGTGGTGGTGTTGTCACACATACTGTAGTTACAGTACTTCTCTCCTGTAAGTACACACTTAACCACGTGTGAAGGAACTTTTTCATTGTTCTACGTACTCAGGTGCTAATGTTTGATTTGTCTTCATTTTAAATGTAACCAGGAATTCTGTGGAATCTAAATTTTTGAAACCCTATCACATTTTTGGGTGGCCCGTATTGCTTCAGAACCTCCTGTCTACTTCCTATCCATAGGATTTGACACCTTGTTGGAAGTGTGGAAAAATTCTCCTTAATTCTTCAGCTAAAATATTACCATCCCAAAGCATGCCCTTTGTGTGTATTTACTGACCTCAGATAAATGAGATGCTAGTGTTGGGATTTAAACACAGCCCATTGAGTCTTTAGCTGCTTAGAAAGGTGGCAAAAATCATGTACAATGCCTCATTGAAATAAAAGGTGGTCTAAGAAGAAAAATGAGTGTCTGCAGATGCAGAACACACAGAAGTGCAGATTAACAGGAGCCCCAGGAGACTTCTTCACAGAGATAGAGAACACACAGTGACAGCACTGCCAGGCTCGTTTTCTAATCTGTTCAATCACAGTTCAAGTTCCTTAGCACATAAAAGTCTGGTCAGCAACTAGCAGGAAAGTGCAAGTTTTCTGAAAATTTTGGATTTTTATGCATTCTACCTCTTTTGGCAACTTACTTTATTTCACTTTAATAGTCATAATCAAACAAATCAACATTCACATGTTCTCTAAAGTCCAGAGAGTTGGAAATGGAATTTATATGATGATTTAAAACTTCATTTTGTTTAGTTTTATCAAGCATAGTCGCTCTGTCTTTCTAAAAAGAAATCACCATCTCCATTTATCTTTTCTGTTGATAAAGTGTTTCTAGATGGATGATTGTTCTACTTTCCATCATAGCTGCATACTTGAAAACACCTCTCATCAATAAGTATGAGTCACAGTGGCCGATTGGCTATATATCCATAGCAAAGCTAAAGGTTCTGTAGAATCCTAATGAAGAATGGATTTTTGTAAAGTTTATTTGTTAACAATTATTATCTACAAGCATATCTTTTCTCTTTATCAGAATAGAATACTTATAAAATAAACATGTGAATAAAAACATAAACTTTTATTTTCTTGTACCCTTCTTTGAAGAGATGTGATTTTTTAAGACAGATTTTCATGATATTTCCTGATGAAATAATCAGGAAAAAAATCAACCTGGTAGATTGCCACTTATTTTGATTATAGTTCTGAGATGTATCAAAGCATTAAATAATTAGTATTTAAAATAATTATGTTAATTTAGGTGAAAAAAACCAAGCAATTAATGACTCTTCCTATGGATTTCTAAATAGCCAGGCAAGATATTCCTGCAATTTAGGTCAGGATGAACCTTTGAATCAGATATTTTAGTTAATTGCAGTAGAAATTTTATATTTCTTAAAATGTTACTCAGTATTTTTCTTAAATAACATAATATATTAGAGTGTTGGTTTTACATTTTGAAAACTTCAGATAGCACTTTAGAGTAGGAATGTCTGGACCAACCATTTTATTATGAAAGTAATCCAGTGACTCAATAAATCCTTTCATAGCTATATACTCTAGAAACTCTTACATGTGTCCACTGGGAAACTAATACATTTAAAGGAAATGACCTATGGATTCATGAATCATGCAATTATATTCTACCTGGAAAAAAGCCAACCCTAGAATTTGAAGCCCTAGAGTATGAAGTCAGCCATTTTTATAATGACCAAATGCAAGCAAACCTAAATAACATATTATTTAAAAGTTACATAGATAGGGCTTCCCTGGTGGCACAGTGGTTGAGAATCTGCCTGCCAATGCATGGGACACGGGTTCGAGCCCTGGTCTGGGAAGATCCCACATGCCGCGGAGCAACTAGGCCCGTGCGCCACAACTACTGAGCCTGCACGTCTGGAGCCTGTGCTCCGCAACAAGAGAGGCCGCGATAGTGAGAGGCCCGCGCACAGCGATGAAGAGTGGTTCCCGCTTGCCGCAACTACAGAAAGCCCTTGCACAGAAACGAACACCCAACACAGCCAAAATAAATAAATAAGTAAATAATAAGAATAAAGGAATTCCCTTAAAAAAAAGTTACATATATAATAAAATTATTAAGGAGAAAAGCAAGAAACTGCTAAACAATTCATATTAGTATTTTTTATGTGGGATGATGCAAGGATGGTGACACCATGGAACATGGAAGAAACACAGAAGTCACTTCAATGACACTAATAATAGTATTGTTTTTTGCTCCATAGGTGTCCAATTCTATCTTATGCTTAATGGTTTTGATATATGTTACACATATTTTCTTGTGTATTTCAAATATTTTATTAAAAAATGTGTTTTTCAAAAGCCCTTGTTTATTGGATTTTCTATTCTAAATACTGGGCTATTAAACCAAAGCACACTTGACTGCCAAAATGTATACAAGTGCTGCTTATGATCTCAGAGTTTTTAAAAAGGTTTCCATCATCTCTTCTACTTAAGAGGGGAGAAACACTCAGAGTGTACTTGTTCCCTTACAGGAAAGGATCTTCTTGTTTTAACACCATTATTGTTTTTGTTGCTGCTAATACTGTCATCTACCAGTGCACTCAAAAGGAGTTCTAACTCATTCTAACATCCTTTTAGGAAAGAAGAAATGACCATGCAAAATACCTAGAATGGCTACCTTTCTCAATGCCCTTTGGGATGCCCCCAGTCATTTAATTTTTAGGGAAGTGTTATTTATTAATTTTCTATTCCCTGTCATGGGCCTCTTATTTTCCCTTCCCTAGTTTTCCTACTATAACAGATCAGAGTCCATTTGGATCATACCTGAGCAGGAAAAATGAATACTTATAAAGGAAAATACAATTTCTAATTAATCTCCTAGTTAATGAAAATAAAGGATGGCAACTTAGAAGACTAGTCAATATTGGCATAACATTTATTAATCAGGAGGATAATGGACAACTTTAAAACTTAACTTTGCAGTTTTATACTGTCATTGTTGCCTGTTCCACACTTCCACTGAGGTAGAGGTATTCATATATGAGCAATTTAATTATCGTGCCACTGATCACAGTGTAGCTGAAATTAACTATATTTATCTCTGTAACAGCTATGCTTTGCAAAGCCTTAATTAATTTCACACACTTGAGATATTAGATATGGATAAAACTGACAATACTGATGTTCTCTTGCAGGATTTTTGAAGCTTTACTTCTCTATTTTGGCTTTAAACATATACTTAGCAGCTGTCATTACACAGAAGACACTTCATCTAACCTTGTATTTCAAAATATTAAATAAGAGCCTAAAAGGATCTGAAAAGAGTGGAGGTCTCAAATATGTGAAATGAATCTTTATAAAATGTTTTATTCTGGGTTATTATAAAGACTACATACATTCACCAATGTCCCTACACATCCTAGAATTCCAAATCATTATAGTTCCCTGTCATTTTTAAGTAGTAAAGAACAATCCACTTTATTACCATGAATGTATTTATTACAAGATTTCATGCAGGAATACAAAGAATATTTCCCTATTTTGGCGGGGGGGAGATTATTTTTCTGTAACCAGTTTGCTATAATTCCTGTGCAATTCAGTTCAGGTGGGATTTTCCACAACATTGAGAATCTTGGCTTTTTAAAGTGCAATATGTATGTAGTGATTAGAAGAAAGTATACAAAATTGAAGTCTGGAGCCAAAGAATGGTTTTGAATGTCAGGGGCTTTGGATGAATACACAGAGAATATTGTCATTGTTTAAAAAACCAACACCAACAAGGGTATCCAAAGATAGTTTATTTTTCTCGAATGTCATAAAATCAAGGAAGAAGAAATTCCTGGCATTTATTTAGTTATTTAAAAAGGTCACCAAGGACTCCAGGTATTAATATATTTCCCTTATGTTATCCTTAGCCATATTGGCTTCATGTTCACAACTGTTGCCTCATGGAATCAAGATGACTGCTGCAACTCTACACATTATGTTCCACAAATCAAGAAGAAGTATGGAAAGGTGACAACAGCTACGTCACTCCCATTTTATTAGGAAATTTTAAACTTTACCACAAATTCTCAGTAGACTTATGATTATATCCCATTAGCCAAAGTTGTCACAGAGCTGGTGCTACTGGAATTGTTGTTCCCAAATGAATATGTAATCAGTCCAAATATAATTTGTGACCTATTTTCAGTTACAGGCTTTTGTTTGAGATGGAGTTTGTAATGATTGTCAAGGAAAATAGTAATGATTGTGAAGGACTCAAGAAAGTATTTAAGCAGGTAAGAATCAGCTCTAGAACTGAGAGTGGGTAATATTAATCAGATAGTTTTGTTTTCATTTGTTTTGTTTTGATGGCAATGATAACTTATTGGAGAAGTGGCTAGAGAAATGAAAACTAAGAGAAGGAGGAAATGGCAATTAATAGCTGCTAATAATTTAAATGATATTGGGGAGTAAGAATGGTAGATGTTAAAACATATAACTACAGTTTGAGATTCACTGATTTGGAGCCTTGTTTAAACAGTATTAGAAAAAAATAGAAAAGTTACAAAGGAAAGTTTTATGGGAAATGGTGACAGTGAAGGATGGAAAGCTTAGCTCATGAGAGTATCCCAGTTTATTTACAGTCATCTTGAAATGCAGAACTGGATCTTGGGACAAGAGATGCTGGTCTATCAGCCGGCTGAATACAAATAGTAAGTGAAAGTGTGGCAATAGAAAATAGCCAATGAAGAGAGTATAGAAAACATGTAAGAAATTAGAAATTAAAACAATACTTGATATTCTAGTCTGTAGTTAGGCGTAGCAGAGATGAGGCAAGGGGAAAAAAAAGGAGGAAACACAGACCTTTTATGCAAAATTAAAGATTTATCACACACCTTCTCTGTGCCTAGCACCATACTAGGGGTTAGTTAAGCATGCCAAAAATAAGACAGTTTCTATCCTCTAGTAAGCTGCCCCTTAGAGGAGAAAACTAACAATTAAATGGGAATGACAATATAGTAGGATACAGGCTGTAACTGCAAAATATGGTGCTCCCTTGAAGTGACCTTCATCCCAATGTGGAGTCACTAGAGATGAAAAGTTTGTGGACTTAAAGAGGTAGTATCTTAGCTTTAAAAAAAAGATATAATCAAGTTCATGAAGGCTTTAAAGGTAATGTTAAAATTCAGTTGTATATGTATACCACAAATTCTTTTTTCATTTATCTGTCAACATACAATTACCTTTTTTCCATATCTTGGTTATTATGAATAATGATGCAATGAACATGGGAGTATAGATATCTCTTCTAGATCCTGATTTCAAATCTTTTAGATATATACCCAGAAGTGGATTGCTGAATCATGTGGTAGTTCTATTTTTAATTTTTTTGAGGAAAAAATTACTTTTTTCCATAATGGCTGCACCATTTTACATTCTCACCAACAATGTACATGGGTCTCAATTTCTCCAAAGCCTTTCCAACACCTACGTTTTGGTTTTTAATTTTGTTTATTTCTAATACATGAAAAAGTTATTTGCATAAACAATGACAATTATGAAAAAAAGGGTAATGTCAAGAAGATGTGTCAATTGACAGAGATGCCAAGAAAATGAAGCAATTAATGGCATTCCTGAAACTATACATGAATCTAGGAGCTCAGTGATATTCCTCAATAAAGCATTTATGATTTGGTGCAGGGGGAAAGAGAATACAATGTAGGAAATATTAAGAACTGTGTGGATAGCAGGGGAATTGAGGTAGCAAACACAGAGTATTCTTTTGAGAAGACTGTTGTTTAAGAGAAGGAAAAATGTAAAGATATAAATAAGTATGAGTATGGAGGCTAAGAATAGTTAATATTTCTAGGTGCAAGTGAATATTGCTTTGGATATTTAATATATTTCAAAAAAATAAATGAAAGCCTATATCTGCCAGTTTCTTTCTCCCTTATGAAACTTAAACTCTCAAATAACCAAAGCAATATCCATTTATTTTTTTTAACTTCCTTAAAGGTTGAAATCAATTCTATTTAGCAAAACAGCACACATTGTAGAAAGTAATATAAATTTGTGCTTCTGAAGTACACAAGTTAAATACATGTGATTCAACAAAGGGCTAAGTGATGCCCCTCTCATATGGTATAGGTATAAATGGCATAGACCACTCAGCCTAACCTTGCCTAGACTAGACACTAATACCTTGTAGTTCCCCTGGTAGTTTGGCAGTAACCTACGTGTAAGAATATTACATTTACTATAAGCAATATACATAAATTAAATAGCTTGAATTTTTGTTTGTTTTAAAAATTCTGGTAGTTTAATGGGTCAGGCTATTTTTAGGAAGTCTGAGATCAGTGTGTGTGTGTGTGTGTGTGTGTGTGTGCGCGCGCGTGTGTGTGTGTGTAGGGAGGTGAACCATGGTGCATGAGCCACATGCAGAGCCACCTGGTACATGCTTTTTTATAGCTGTCTGCCCCTGATTAAGGGCTGGAATACGTCACTTGTAATACACTTTATTAGAGTTGTGCAAATCTATTACATCTTGAAACAGAGAAGTGCAGAAGTTATAAAAGAAATAAAAAAGAAATTTAAAATACTTTTTACTTTCATTGATTTGCTACTTCTAGGAAAATGTTACCTGCAATATGTAAAGTTTCTATCTGACTTTCCCCCCTAGACTCCATTAACTTAATCAAATCATTGTAACTTGGTGCTTGCCACCTCATTATCATGTATTATGTAGTTGTCTTTTAAATTCATTAGACAGAGACCTTCCATTTAAAGCACATTAGTTTCTCCACTCTTCTGAAACCTTTAGCCAGAGGTGGAAATTTATAAGGTCTAATGCAGTATCCAAAAAGAAAGACTTTTGACTTGGGATTTCATACTGGAGTAATAGCTGAAGCAGTTTTACCTATCAAATTAATGAAGCTTATTCTTTAGAGTTCCTCATTTTTCCTGTGTTTAATTTTACAATTTTATTCTTTTAATTAAAGCAGCATTTCTCAACGGGGGCACTGTTAGCACTTTTGAATGGATAATTCCTTGTTGCAGGTGTAGGGGGATTTGGGCTTTGTAGGCTATTTAGCAGCATAAATATCCCCTACCCACTAGATTCTAGGAGCTGTGACAATAAAAAAAAGTCCAGATAGTTTCAAAATCCCCCAGCTGGGTGCCTGGGGATGATGACCATTTGAGAATTACAGACTTAAAGGCTCCCCTTCCCTCAAATTATATAAGCTTCAGCCACACAACACCTGCATCTGGCTTGGAGAGCAGTTATCAAAAAAACTGTCGAAGAAAGTATAATATTATTTTAGTTATAACCCAGAATATTATGTGTGAATGATTTTTTAAATTTTATACTTTTTTTGACTTTTAACTAGCAAAATATCTTAGGATCTTGATTTGTTTTGTCTAACATGTGACAAGCTTACTGACTTGGAAGTGATGCAGTTTAAAAAAAATTCTTTTAAATAAATAGCACCCATTAAACAGAAAAATGTCATTAAAACGACTGTGGGGTATGAATTCAGACTACACACCATTTATGTGTTAGGTGCAATGAAGAGTAAGCATGTGACTAGAAGTGGATACTTCTATAATTGATGAAGTTAAATGTAAAATATTACACCCTTTGTGCTGTGTAACAGACTCTTTATGCCACAAAATGAAAACTTTATGAAGAAATGACAATTTTTGAACCTAATAGTACACTGCAATCAACGCTTTCAGTAGCAATGTAAGAAGATTATTTTTTCCCTTCTTAGAGAATTAATTAGTACCTAGAGATTCATAAAACAACAGTATATGTTATTTAAAAAATTGTTGATAAAAAGACATTTCAATACATAGGAGTTCCTTAATTTAACATGTTTGTAGTATTTTTTTCTAAAAAACAGATAGCCATTGGAGAAAAAATAAATATCGTGGGACAAAAATGTAAAATATGGCAGGATAAAATAGCTAAATTATTTGCTTTTGAAATAACTGAAATATCAATATCAATGTCAATTTATATCATGATTTCTAAGTTTTGTTATAATCTCTAAAAAGAGTCAGAAAGTATCATTTTTAAACAGGTGTATGAATTTAAATATATTTGCTATTTAATTAAATAACTAATATAATTTTATATTAGTAAGTGTAAATAAATGTGTCTGGCAAATATACACTCTTTGTTTTAGATTTTCTGATTTCTCTTTCAATATAACCTAGAATTCTCTTAATCTAAAATATCCATAAGACTTAAAATATTTACTTTTGGGACAATATATTGAATCTTAATGTCATTGGATTAAAATAAAAGTATCATTAGTTTAAAAAAGAAATGTAACCACAAAGTCTGATTAATGCTACTGTACTGATTAACTAATATCAGCACGAGTGTAACTGTTCCCTAGTGTCTCTCATTTAAATATATTTCCTGATGTCAAAGGAGACAATATCAAGGGAAGTCATTAGCAACAGTCAAAGATGAAAAAAAGCGTCTTTCCACCACATTCTACGCTTGAGAAATGAACAATGCATTTAGGAAAAAGACCGTGCATGTGTGTGTATAAGAGAGAAAGAGAGAAAGGGAGAGAGACAGAGAAAGAGACGGAGAGAAACAGAGAGAACAAAGCACTGGGGTTTATGGGTGAAATATACTGTCCAGATCAGGGTTTCTTGATCTAGATTTCACTGACCTCTCTCAACCCCTCTGGAAGTTATATAATTCTAGAGAAAAGAGAGTGTCTAAGTGGTCATGAGCTCTTTTCTAAGAGAAGGAATTATCAGAGTATTTTTTTCTTTCCCCCAGCTTTCCAAAATATAAAGTTTCCTGTGTCTAGAGATGTAAATATAGCTTATAATGAACTGTTTTTGGTAAAATTAACTATGATGGAATAGTGTTTAGTGAAGTAGAAGGAAAAAAATGCTATCTAATTTATAGTACACACATGCTTAACTAGTATGCAATTGACCAATAGGTACATCTCTGAATCTAACATAATTTTGTTCCAAAAAATTTAGAGAATGATTCCTCAATACTTGTCATTATTTTCACTTGCTCTGCAATATGACAAAGATAACAAATATCATTTTCTGCAATAATTAATAGGTAATACTTATTGATAACTCACTGAATACTCAATGCTGGGCTAAGTACTTTCAATGAGATTTCATGTTTCTTTTAATCTTTCCAACAACCTAGTGAAGTAGGAACTATTATTATATGCATTTTATTGTTTGGAAAACATAAGCTTAAAGAGATGAATTGATCTCCTAAAGTTCAAAGCACTACTATATGAAAAGTAATATGTTTCAAGTGTGGGGTACTCACAAGTCCTACAGTGCTATACTTCTCTATCACTACTAGAAGTTAATGTGGTATTGAATTACTAACTAAAGTGAGGTTAATCAAAGGGTACCATCAAAAAAATGTATTCAAACTTACATCAGCCATTGTGTCAACAACTTTTCACAGATACTCAACTATGCCAATAATTTCTGCCTTCTAGATTTTGCAGCCAAAAGCAGTACAAGTATCTAAAAACGTGTGGAAAAAGTTTTTCTACAAACCTGCAACAGAGGTTTTTCTGTTATTGTATAGGATTCTGAGGAAGTCACATGCAGAAATACTAATCATTGAGCAACTGGTGCAACTGCCTTTAACATGCTGGAAGCAGACAAGAAACACTGGAAAAGCTTTGTAAGATAAACGGCATTTTTTCCACTCCACCCAATGAGGGAATTGGTTTCAAAGAACATCCCAATCAAACACTTGCTCTACACAGTAAATTGGCTTAAATAATTCACCCTTTGTGGAGAGCTCTAGCAGAATGTAGAGACAAATGGCTCAGGATCACCAAAATCTAAGAATATAGAGACACACCCAAACTAACACATACAAACACTTCAAAGTTGCTAACAGACTAGATTTTAATTGTTCTCACCATGGAAAAGAAATGATAATTATGTGACATGATAGAGGTGTTAGCTATTGCTATGGTAATAATCATATTGCAGTATATAAATATATCAAATCAATATCTTGTACACCTTAAACTTACTCAATGTCATATGTCAATTATATCTCAATAATAATAATTATAATAATAATAAAAACACTGCCAGGCAAGCACTTCTCTTTCAGAAGACTGCCTTGACTCAGCTTATTTTTTCTATGCACGTCACTCATTGCATATACTCAAACTTTATCTCAATTAATTCAAACTCCCTTAATTTAAGTAAAATCTATGTGAAATAGATAGTCTTTTCTTTACTTCGTATACATGGAAACTAAAGTTTAAGGATCAAAACACTAGCTCAAAACCTGTTTTACTGATGCCATCCTCTCACTGTTTTTATCATTGTTTTATAGCCTATCCTAAATTCTAACACAGCCATCTAAACAAGCTCTTAATATACTCTATTGTTTAATATTGTAAATTGAATCACATAATTTTACAGTTGAATGTCCCTTTGAGAACATATAAACTGGATGCATGATAAAATGATGAAATCACCTGAACACCAAATTAAGATCTCCAAAGTCATAAGCTATCTTTCATACGGAATATGTCAAAATGGACATATAGAAGATAAAACTGACTTTATTTTACACTATTGTTCTAAGTGTAAACTTAGAAGAGTAAATGGACTCAATGGGAAAATACAGTTTGGAAGAATTTTCTAGTAGCCAAAAAGAAATTACTTTGCTTATGTGACATTTAGATGGCTCCATTTCTGGTGTTCCAGCAAATGGACAATGCCTTGGAAGACAGAATATGCAGTCAACTTCAGCATCTAAATAATTTCTTCTACTAGATTTTTTCAACTACTCACATTCAACTCAGATGTTATTTCAACCACTTTGTCGTTATTCTAATTCAATGAAATTTTAAAAAGCCACATTCTAAAAAAGCCAATACAAATAATGTCCTATGTATACAAGAGTATTAGAATGCAAGTTAACCCTGATTATCAAGCAATCCAGTTAAATTTTTAATGTTTCCATGCAAATAACACCAGAGATTAATCAAGTCTTTGGCATGGAATACTTTTGCTCCCTGTCTTCATGAAGTTTAATGTCTTTAAATTTCCAAATCAGGTATTGCTTAGTTTATGAAGACTTCTTTCACCCTCTCTACTGTCTTTTTAATCCTGGCTGAGGCAACCAACCAAGCAACATTTCCATTGTAATTATTTGCTTCCATGTTTACCTCATCTACAAAGTAATGTGCTACATAGAGAAGAAAATAAAAAGTCAGTTCTTATTGGTCTTTATTCTCATCTGCCTAGCACAATATTTTGCAAGTACTAGGTGTCAAAAAAGTGTTTATTATATAGATGAAGAAATTAATGATTGCATGAATAAAAGTCGTTTGATATTATATAATATGTCAGCCACATATAAGCGTAATAAGGTGTTTATATTAATTTAAGATTTCATAAAGATGCCCAATATGTTAATAATCTATTCTAAAAGAAATAAATTATCAATTTTTAAAGAAGATATAGCAAGAAATTAGACCAGGAAGCATAAAACTTGGACTTTCATTTTTGTTTTATCCCTTAACTCTTGAGTCCTTGCTTCCTTCAGCTTTAAAGTGCATGTATGTTATGCCTGCATGTTATCTACAAATAGCCTTTAAATTCACACTGTACATTGCCCTTAAGCACTGAAAATACCTAATTAAAATTTCAACAGATTTAAGTTCTCTGATTACAAGGGAGCATGATATTTCTAGAGTGAAGATACTATTTTAATAGCATGCCATATGCTAGAAAATATACTTGAAGTGTTAAGATTCAGAGAATAAGGTATGTTTACTAATTCATTTTCATACTATTAAAAATAATAATGTTATTAGCACATTTGGCACATTAAGATGAATTGTCTTGAAAGACTGGAGAAAGGAGTGACTTTCTTTTTCTTTTTCCCCTATATGTTGTAAACATTAATTCAAAATATGGGTATAATGTGTATACCCATATAGCCACATAAGCACAGGTTCAAAGACCTCATAAAACATTACTGATGAATCATAACAGGTTCAAACAAGCTGTTACAGCCTAGTGGGTTAAAACCTCTTTAATATTGATTTATAAAGCTGTAAGCATTATTAAAGAACAAAACATGGTAGTATTTTAAAAATTCTTTATTTGTTTACCTATCAGCTAAAAAATAGTAAATAACAAACATTTTCTAATAGTGTATGCCTGTGTGAAAAGTCTGTATTTCTATACATTACTGAGCAGATACAGCCATTCAGAAAGGGGGTAGTTTTATTTTTGTAGCAAAAGGAAAAAAAACTGAGAAAAGATATTAAGGATTTGAGTTTTAAGTCAACCTCCTTCGCTTTAGTTTAGTATATTTTAGAATATATTTTCTTTAGATCAAATTTGTATCTTTGTGTCTCACCAAAGCACAGCTGAAGAAAAAAAAATATCTTCCATGTAGAAGACAAGGATTTTTTTAAAAAAAACTTCTAAATTTATAACTAGGTTCAAAGATGGAGTTCTTAAATCAGGATATGGTTATAATTTTAGGAACATAATTTCAAAATGTCCTTAACTGTACTAAGTAAACTTCCATTTTAAGCTATACAAAGGCAAATCATATTTCCCAAAGACCATAATTTAGCAGCACTTTTTTTTTTTTTTTTTTTTTTGCTGGAAACAGATACATCTTTTTAGAAAACAAGAGAAAAGTAATCATATTATGAGATCATTGCTTTTACATACTGTATGGAAATACATGTAGGATTTTGGTGCATTCAGTCCCATGTTTCTTATTTTTCTCTCTTGTGCAAAGAATTACACTCTTGACAATATATCAAGAAATATTCACTTTGGTTCTTAAATACAATCTTTCTTAAAATTATACCCTTGAAATATATGGACAAAAATTTTTGATTTTTCAGGAATTTTGGTATAAGTTTTACACTTCAAATTGTATACCTTTTATTTGGTAAAATTTGTAACATAAATTTAAGATTCTGAAATCTGAAATATAGTACTGCAAGACGTTTTAGGAGATTTTTGTAATATCACTAAGGTTTACTCTGAATCACTTTAATATCTCCAGATTTTCTAGTGTTTAGTTACTTTGAAAATAGTAAGATAGCTATTTGGGCAGCTAACCAGAGGGGGTTATTTCTATGCATTTTTTAAACAATCTGATAACTGTTAAGTGAAAAGGATAAACTAACCAATCTAAGTCAAAATGTTTTATAAGGTCTCTGGGCACAAAATAAATATTTTCTCTTTCTTTTGCTGCAGTTGAAATAAATTTTTGTTTTTACTCCTTTCATTTTTTTAATGGTTTATGTGTTTGCCCTTTAAAAGTATGTGGCAGGTTTGCTCTCTACATCACCATGGTCTATATAGACATACTGCACTATATTTATTTATATATATATATATATATATATATATATATATAGTGCAGTATGACCTGGTGCGTACATGTCAATAATATATAATTCAGGAAATACTGTAAATTTACTAGTTTGCCTAATGGTCAGAGAGAATCAGAACTTTAGGTAATAAAGTGAAAAGTTTATTTTAATTGGACATTTTGTATTTTGAGGAATTATAAGAGGAATTATAAGGAATTATAGGAGGAATTATAAGTAAAATAATTTTTTTCAGATCATACATGCTTTTTTTTTACTTGCATTTGAAGAAAGCTATTCTTTTATAATTTTATCCTTTTGCCCAGTGTGACTTTTTTTGCTGTTAAAAAGCAAAGGGTTTTAAAATAATAATGATAAAGAAGCAAAGGCAAAAAATGTTTCAATTAAAAACATTAAAAAATGTGTTAAACATAAAATGTGTTTGTTATTGAGAGCTCTTCCTACCAGCTTGCAAGAATTAATTGTATTAGTTTGTTAATGGTGCATAACAAACTACCCCAAACTTAATATCTTAAAAAGATACTCATTTTTTAGCAAACAGTTCTATAGATAGAAGTCTGGCATGTTATGGTTGGATTCTCTACTTAACAGTATAACAAGGTTAAAATCAGCATGTTGGCTAGACTAAGTTCTTATCCTGAGGCTTCAGGGGAAAACTGGCTTTCATGCCCATTCTTATCGTTGGTGTTATGATCTAGTAAGTCAAAAGGATAAACTAATCCCCCTAAGTCAAAATGTTTTATAAGATGGTCTCTGCAGAAGATAGATATTTCCCCTTTGTTTGGCTGCAGTTAAAATTCTATTTCCTTGAGGCTGTAGGACTGAGGCCCACATTTCCTTGCTACTTGTCACCAGGTGCCACTCTCAGCTGCTTGAGGCCGTCCTTATTCTTTGACAGGTGGCCCCCTCCAACTTTAAGCAGCAATACTGCTTAGACTCTGCTTAGACTCCTTCTACTTCAAATATCTAATTTCTCATTCAATCAGCGTAAGTAAACTCTGTGCTAATAAAGGGCTCATGTGATTAGATCAAGCCTACCCAGATAATACACATATCATAAAATGAACTGTACCATTTAACATAACCTAAATCATGAGAGTAAAACCCATCATATTCATTATTCTAGAGACTGTCCATAATTTTTACATAGGGTGGGGGTGAGAAATCTTGGAAGCCGTTTTCTTTTCTTTTTTTTAATTGAAGTATAGGTGATTTACAATGTTGTGTTAGTTTATGGTGTACAGCAGAGTGGTTCAGTTTTACATACACACACACACACACATGCACACACACATATTTTATGGTGGTCATTTTAGAACTCTGCCTACTACCATCCTCCCCCCATATCCTCACAGGTGCAGAATAGATTCACACACTCCCAGTGTTTCCAAGGTTCTCATCCATTACAACATCAGTTCAAAGTCCAAAATATACATTTAAATCTCTTCATTGTAAAAGGTCTACAATTTCATTTTCTAAACCATCTCAGTCAGAAACAGATGAGGCTACTGAGTGTAACCTATTATTAAGTATAACGCCTACATATAATTCAATCTATGAAACTAATGACACAAATAACCTGAGCTGAACATTTCCAATATCCAGTGGAATGACGAGAATAGAGTAATATTTTTTGACATTCTGGTTCAAAAATAAAGAAAAAAGTGAATGGTTAGAAAGGGTCATCAGATCAAAGTAGTTTTGAAATCCAGACAGGAACTCAACCTGTATTTCCTTGTTTAGGAGTTAAATCCTGGGAATAATCCTCTATTAGCTTTTGGATCCACCCTCTGACCTCTTGCCTCTGCCATCTGGAATTTTGGCTGTGCATAAATGGTAACAACTTATTTTTGAATCTGAGTTGTTTTATCAGCCTGGTCACTGTAGGTAGAATCTTTGGGTTTTAATAACCTTCTTTTATTTTCTACTTTCTCAGTTCCTATCAGTCCAAGTTGCCAGTGTTGTTGCTTATATAATTTTCCTAAAAACCTTATGGGCCTTTGTGGATTTCACTGGTTTTCATTAGTAGAACAAAGCCATGTCTACAGATCTGAGATAATCACTTTGGTTTCTACAGATATGAATTAGGAGCAATTCCTTTAAATCTCCTACATGTCCTATGGCTTAATCAAGACTCTCATGATGAACCTTTTATTTTTTTCCCCCCTTTTCCCCTGGAAGCAGGCTCTTAGCATTTTCTCCCTATGTAATGTTGCCAGAAACAATTTCTGAATGTTAGCATCTTTGCAATTTGGATAGGCTGAGAATTACCCAATTCACCAAGACTTCATTCATTTTGTTTAAAAGTTCTTTCTTCAATTTACCTCTTTCCTCTTACACTTTACTAGAAAAGAAAGAAGAAACCAGGGCACATCTTCAAAATGTTGCTTAGAAATCTTCTTAGCTATATACCCAGTTTCAGCACTTATGATTTCTGCTTTACCCAAAACTACAGGACATGACTTTGCTAAGTTTCCTGCCACAACAAAACAAGAATCACCTTTCAGTTTCCAACAACATTTTTTTTTCACTTCCCTTGGAGCCTTCTTCAGCAGTGTTTATGAAGCTCATATTTCTACCAACATTCTATTTATAGTGATTTAGGCTTTTTCTAGGGCTATTTAGAATTTCTTTATAATGTTCTTTACTTTTTTATGAACCCTCAGCTATAACATCTTTAAAAATCTATATTTTTACTAACAATCTGCTCAAGAAAATCTAGATTTTTTCTATCATACGCTTTGAAATTCTTCTGGCCCTCTCCCACTGTCCAGTTCCAAAGCCATTCACCCATTTTAGGGTTTTCCTAAGGAAGCACCCTACTTTAGGTACCAACATCTGTGTTAATCTCCTATTGTTTTGTAACAAATTACCACAGACTTACTGCCTTAAAAAACACCCATTTAAAAAAAAACAAAACAAAAAAACACCCGTTTATTAACTCACAGTTCTATAAATCAGGAGTCTGGCACAGCATGACTGGATTGGATTCTTTGCTCAGGCCATAACAAGGCTGAAAATAAGTTGTTGGACAGGCTCTCTTTTCTTCTGGAAACACTTTTCAGTAATTTCCTTCCAAAATTAATCTTGTTTTTGGCAGAATTCATTTCCTTGTAGTTTTAGGACTGAGATCTCCATTTCCTTAATAGCTGTCAGCGGGGGTTACTCTTAGCTGGTTGATGCTACCTGCATTCCTTGAGTCCTATCCTCAAAGGAGCCACATTGCATGGAATCCTTTTTGTGCTTCAAATCTGACTACTATTCCTTTTTCAGTTAGCCTAAGACTCTAACTTTAAAAGGCTCATGTGATTAGGTCAGGTCCGCCCAGATGATCTCTTTATCTTAAATTGAACTGTATCATATAAATAACCTAATTACAGGATTAAAATCCATAATGCTCATAGTGGTGGTAATTATGGAGGTCATTACTATCAGAAAATCGCACAGCTGTCTCAGAATTCTGCTTACTGCCACAAATTGTTACATTTTTAGGAAATATATGAGCTATTTGATGTTACTTTGATGGCTTATATCTGCCATTGTGATAGTATTTACACTATAGATATTGGCAGCAGCTAAATATCCAGGCTTTTGTTGTTGTTGATTATTGTCTTGTTGAATTTGTGTGGGTGTATAGAGGGTTTACTGACACAATGTCAGTTTATGTATGTATGAGATAACTCTGTTCATCTATATCTATCTATAATAGATAAATATAGATAGATAGATAATTACATAGATAAGTAATAGATTGAAACAGATATACTGATGGACAAGTTGAGAAAAAATACCACACACTACTCTGTATCCTTTGTCTAGATTCACCAAATACAACTTTTTGTCACACTTGCTTTATCTCTCTCTTGCTTTCTCATATGTGTATATCTGCATATTATTATTACAATTCAACAAAAAAATGGTTCTTTCCTTGCTTACCTAAGCTTCTTATTTGCATGTCACCTTTTTGATTGCAAAAACCCTGGCTCCTACAATATCAGTACATTTAATCATTTGTTCAATTCCACAGTACTCACATGAACACAAAAATAGTTTCAGATATCTATGCCCATATCACTACAACAAACAAAAATACTAAGTAGAGTTCAAAATTAGTATACAATTCCTTTTATTTTTATTTGGCCAAGGATATATAAGCAAAATATTGAGTTTAAGTTAATTTAGATGCTTTATATGCTTATTTATTTATAGTACAGTTAAATTTGTTTATGTCTGTATTCTATTTGAGCAATACTTCTCTCCATCCTTGTTAAATTAAATTTCATTTTTGAATATATGAAATATTAACATGTTTATAAAAGTGAAAATTATATATCTATATCTATATCTATATCTATATATACATACACACACACTGAGAAAATTGTCATGCCTTCTTCCATGCCATCCTCTCCGTTCCCACTCATGCACTCCTCTACGTATTGCATAAGTTCCTGGTTATTTTTCTGTTTTTTTACAATTACTCAAAAGCACAAAACTATTCATGCTGTGGTTGTTTTTTTTTCTCTTTCATTATTTTACTTAATATTAATATATCCTAAAAGTCACTCCATATCTGTTCACAGTTTATTCAACCATAATTTATTTAACCAATTTTCTATACAAGCAAGTAAGGTTTTTATTTTCTGTTATGCAACAATAAATAATAGCACAATTAATCAGATCATACATATATATTATAGTAATTTTTGAGGTTTATTATCTTGGTAAGTTTCTAGAAATAAGATTTCTGAGTTCAAGGGTAAGGGCATAGATACTAATAATACTGCCTAATTCCCCTCCAGAGGAGATTCTATCACTCTGCATTGCCACAGGCAATGAATGTATCAGAATGCCTGTTTTCTCAGAGCATTGACAATCAAAGGTATTGTCAAGCTTTGGAATTGTTGCCAAACTAGTAAGCTAATAATATGTATTTAATTGTGATTAATCTACATGATCTATGTAATGCAATATTTTTAGCATTTATATGCCTTCCATGAATGTTAAAATTTGAACTATGAAAATACAGTAAGTCCTATATACAAACATTCAAGTTGTGAACTTTCAAAGATGAGAATGAGCTACTACCCAGACATCACTGGATTGTTTTTTCAGAATGGTAGAACTGAATCCAGCAAGGAGCCAGATTCTGTGCCGTCAATGTCAGGTGTGAGCGAAATTGCAGCTTGCCCTTCATCTCCTAATGCTGAAGATCCTTCAGCTCTACCATCTCCCACCTCCTCTCCCTCCTCCAGTCAGTAACTCTTCTTGCCTGTTCATTCGATGCCAGCCCCTGTATGCCAGCTATTGTATTGTATTACTGAACTTTCCAAGGTACTGTACTGTAAGATTAAAAATGTTTTTTTCATTTTTTGTGTTTTTTTAATGTATTATTTGTGTGAAAATTATTATAAACCTATTACAGTACAGTACTATATGGCCAATTGTGTCAGTTGGGTACCTAGGCTGACTTTGTTGGACTTACAAACTGGACTTACGAACACGCTCTCAGAACGCAGCTCATTCGTATGTAGGAAACTTACTGTAAACTCATTCTAAAGAAATATGCGTGCATACATATTGCTCATTTAGAACAAAGGTCATATGAAAACTTTAGTCTGGCTGGTATTTAACTAGGCATGTAAATGTATTTTTAACATGACCTTTTTCATCAGAGAAATCTTACTAGCAATAGACTTCATGTTCTATAGATAATTAGTAGATGACGATCAAAGACTGAGTATGTGAAGTTTGTTGGAGAATGCACCTGTAGAAACTTCACATAATCATAATCATTGACCATCATAGAAATATATGTGTGTGTGTGTGTATATATGTAGATATATATATATATATATATCTACATATATATAAACATGTGTACATATATATAGTGGAAGTAGCCCCCTTTTCCTTCCTGCCTGACTGCTTAAACTAGGACACTGCTTTTCTGCCCTTGGTGCTCCTGCTTCTCAGGTCTTCCAATTTGGACTGTATGACACTACTGTCTTTCGTGGGTCTTCAGCTTACAGACAGCAGGTTGTAGGACTTCTCTGCCTCCATAATTTCGTAAGCCAATTCTACTAAATCTTTTCCTATAATATGTCCTATTGATTCTATTTCTCTGGAGAATCATGACTAATACATCCTCCTAAGACTGTGGTCACCAGGAGATTCTCATTTTCAAGCTAGCTCACAGTTCATTCTCCATAAATTTATTAAAATGATCATTTAAGTATTCCTCTAACTTTATGGCTTCAGCAGCTTCTGCTCCAGGCAATCAGATCTTGGCAGTGTCTCTCTGCATGTTCCAGATCTTAAAGCCAGATTTTGGGGTAGTTGTTTGCCCTGCAACCTCAATTCTCTGAAGAAATTGAGAAAAACATTTATTTCCAGTCTATTCAGGTTTTATTCTTTACAGTTGAGAGTGAGAGCGATGTGTTTCAAGATCTTTACACGATAGAGGTGAACCTGGAAGTCTCACAATATTCCTTAATAAACTAATTTTTTAGTGCTCCATACAAAATACCTATTATGAATGTATAACTGAATGAATAATTACAAAGTAATTATATTTGCATAACCATGACCTAGATGAAGTCATAGAATATGAACAGTACTCCAGAAGTAGCCCCATTTCCCCCTCCCAATCACTATGCTATCCTTTCTCCTCAAAGGTAACCATCATACTGACTACATTGTACTACTGCAACCTTTGAACAGTATTGCTCATTTTTGTAATTTATATAAGTGCCATCACTCAACATTTATTATTTTATGTCTGACTCTTTCATTCAGTCATTTATTTTGAGATTTATGCATGCTATTGTATATAGCAGTAATGTTTCTATTTTCCTTGATATGTAGTATTCTACTGCCTAGAGATACCATAATCAAATACTTTTTACTATTCAATGGCAGTTTATCCCCCCACCCCGCAGTTTTTAATCTGTTTCAGTACTGCCAATCATTCTTGAATATGTTGTTACACATATACACACATATACTTTGCTATTATTTAGGAGCATGATTTCTAGGTCAGTTACATGAATATTTTATTTTAATGGATAATGTCAACCCACTTTTCAAAGTGGTTGCACAAATTTACACATTAATATATTTCATTACATGCAATATATGAATTTGAAACAATTAACTTCTTTTGGTATACAGGGCAGATAAAAATCATATGCAAGATAAGTTCATTCATTATAATTATATTCTTTAAAGTTTTACTAAATCAAGTTTTAATATCTGTTACTGATGACCTGTCATTTAAGAATAGATAACCATCTGCTATTATGCTTAGATGAAATTTGCTGGAATGTTATGAAAAAGATATTTTGATTTTAAGTTATTAATACATTCCCTTACCTATTATTCATCTTTGGTTATGAATCATTATTTTCCACTAATTAACTATGATGCATACCTGTTTTATCATAGCAAATTTATAAAAAAGTGTCCTATTTGTATTAATAGGTTTAAAATGCAGTGTTTAAAATGCAGCTTGAGAGAGCAGGAGAGCCCCTGAGAGCAGTGTCCAGAGGGGGCTCCATCATGTAACCCAGCTGTTCTTCCAGAATCACCACACGCACCCCACGGTCTGCACCCTGACTTAGCTGACTGCAGACCCAGAGGATGGGGATGAGGAAGAACCACCCATGGGTGCCCACACCCTGTGGCCTGAACCCTTTTGTCCAGCCAGGCCTCTGTCACCCGAGCCCTCTGGAGCTGGAGTTCAAACAGTCTGTATGCACGGCAATAGGGAAGGCAGATCTTTTCAGCATGCGGGGACCCCAGGTGTCATCTGTGACTTGTGGTGACTACCAAATGCAAAAGCAGCTTGGGGTGGCATCCATTGGCCTCTGAGGACCTCTGGCCTCTTGGTTCCCGGGCCCAGCCCAGGGCAATGTTCCAGTCTTGGTTCCTGACCTGGGGGTGGGTGGACTCTGGGATGGGCAGGTGAGCACCAAAGCTGGAGAAAGGGTATTTCCTCCCAGGCTAGATCTGGTGTGCTGTGTCCCAATGGCTCCCACAGGATCTTTCATAAAGGTGATTCCATTGTCCCTGGCTCACTTCTGTTATGATGTCATGCAGGTGATTTTGTGGTGGCCTGACAGGCACTGTACCTCTGTTTTAGCCCTTTTCAAGGGGGTGAGGCCTTAAAAGCCGGGTCCCTTCCTTGGTGGGGGGCCTCAGTGGTAGCCTCATGGGGGCTATAAGGGGTCCAAGTATGGGGGTCATAAGCTGAGAAATAAAGGAATTATACTCATCCCCACCACAAATCTACTTCAGTGAGGCAACTGATTCAATGCCAATCTCATTCAGAAACATCGTCACAAACACATTCACAAATAATGTTTAATCTGAGCACTCTGCGGCCAGTCAAGTTGACACATAAAATTAACTATCAGTAAAGCCCCCACTCTTTCATGGGCTTTACTGCCAGGAATTCCACCAGGTTTTCAAGAGGAAGATCCCAGAAAGATTCCCTCTTGGTTCTGGCAGAGGGAATAATCATTTTGAAACTCCTTCAGAAATTTCTGCATAACAGAAGCCTACTTTTCAGGGGAAAAGATGTTAGCAGAGTCTTTCCCCTCTGAGGGAGGAGCATTCCACCAACTATAGCCTCCTTTTACCCTCTTATCTCACCTCAAGTGTGAAAAAAGCTATACCACTGGAGAAAGACTTGTGAAGGTCACACCACAGAGATGCAGGCCCATCAACAGACTGAAATTTGATCATAAGATTCTCCTCCCACATATCTTACTACCATACTAACAGCAGCAGGGTAAAATATAGTCAATTCTCCTTATTTGCAGATTCTGTATTTGTGAATTCACCTACTTCCTAAAATTTATTTGTAACTCTCAAGTCAACACTTGTGGAGGTTTTGCAATCATTCGCAGATAAGGACAGAGTGGCGAAAAATTTTAGTTTCCTGACATGCATGCCCCAGCTGAGATGGAATTAGGAGATGCTCTGCCTTCTTGTCTCAGCTCTCATACTGGAAATATATCCTTTTTTAGGGTCTTTTTAGTGTTACATTTTTAAAAAATTGGGGGGCTGGTTTTGGTGATGTTGCTGTTTAAAATGGCCCCCAAGTGAAGTGCTGAAATGCTGTCTAGTGTTTCTAGAGCAAGAAGGATGTGATGTGCCTTTCCGACAAAATACGTGTGTTAGAGCAGCTTCATTCGGGCATGAGTTACAGCGCTGCTCCTTGTGAGTTCAATGTAAATGAATCACAATATGATACCTTCATAAAACAGATGAGGAATTTCACTGATCTGTATCTGAGGCTGCTCTGGAAAGTGCTAAAGTAACATCTATAGTGTGTCATAAAACTACTGGAGATATCAAAAAGCGCCTAAATTTTTGGATTCATAAGAAAAAAAAGAACAAGAAAACAAAAAGCATAGTGGACAGCAGTGTTGTGAGGCTGAAAGCTAAAGAAATTTAGGGTCACGTTACTCAGGGTCAGGAAAGTGCTAAAAAGCCTTCTCGGCTAGTGCTGGCTAGCTTGCACGTTTCCAAAGGCAATGTAGCATAAAAATGCTAAACTTACAGGCAAGGCAGTTTCTGCAGACCAGAGGCTGCAGAAAAATTGTTCAAAAATGTCTCCTAAATGTTGTACAGGAAAAGGGTTATGCAAAAGAGCAGGTTTTCTATGTTTTGTGACTGGCTTGGTTTTAAGGATGTTGTCAAATGGACCTACATAAACCAAAGAGCATTTCAGTTGGTGCAAAGGTTCTGATCAGACTTACAGGAACCTCTCCCTGTATGTACCCTAGCAACAACAGTTCAGTGTTAGTTCATTCAGTGTCTCTGGTGACTTTATAGAACACAAACTATGGTGAGGATAATAAGAATGGGTTGTATGATGACAGTGGATTACAGCTCAAAGAGCTGCAAGACACAAACTGTCCCCTGGGAGGAGAGCTCAGGCAAGACCAAAAGCAAAAGGACAAAAAGGAGGACATTGGAGGGATTTGATGTCTCTAACAGCTATAGATACAGCAAACATTAAACACGGCCCACCTCCTAGCCCGATTAATCCAGATCCTTACACTAAATGACTAGTTGGACAATATCAAGTTGTCTAATATATAAGTGAGAAGTAGAAAAGTAACAGTAGAAATAAAATATATTTGAAGAATAATAGCCAAAACTTTTTCCAATTTTGAGAAAAATTATAAGATCTTACACCTAAAAAAAAAAATCAAAAAACTTAAACCCCTTAGCAAACACAAAATTAACATGAAGAAAAATAATACCCAGGTATAACATAAACATATTTCTGAAAAATAGTGATAAAAAGAAAAATCTTAAATTTTATTACATATCCAAAATCTCAATGATTCCCAAGCAGAAGAAATATGAATAGAGCAATACAAGAAACATCATGATCAGATTTCTGAAAAACAAGAATAAAATGTATTAAAAGCAGCCATAGAAAAATGACACATCACACATAGGAATTTCAAAAAAGAATTTTAGCCAACTTCTAATCAAACATTATGCATGCCACGAGACAATTAAGTGAGTCTTTAAAATCATGGAAAGCAAATAAACAAGTAAAAACATAAAAATCCTTTTACAGATAAAATATTTTTCCAAGAATAAGGGCAAAATGAAATCTTTTACACCCAAAATAAATATGAAGAGAATTCATCAATAGCAGACTGCAATATAATATGTGTTAAAGGAAGTGCCTCATGTATTGTAGAAACTCAGTTTTAGAAAGATAATGTGTAAGCTTGTAGAGAGCCCATGATTCTAAAATAGGAACACATACTAATGAAACTGGGTACTGATTATTCCAAAGCAACTAACTAATATTATCCTCAGAAGCAAACTACTCCAAAATGTAGTGGTTTAAAACTACAGCCATCAATAAATAAATAAATAAAAATAAAAACTACAGCCATTTTTTTTCCTTTTTTTTTTTTTTTATATTCCTGGATTCTCTGGATAAGGAACTTAGACAGTGTACCAGCAGAGGTTGACTGTCCTTGCTCCTTAGTGTCTGGGACTTCGGCTTGTAAGACCTGAAGACTAAGCTTAACACAAGTCTGGAGTTTAGTATTAACTGGAGGCTCCTTCATTCATCTGTCTGGTACCTGAGCTGGAATGACCTAAGGACAAACACTGCCAACCAGAGAACCTAAAGTTGGCTAATCTGTGTCTGGACCCTCACAGCATGGTGGTCTTAGGATACTCAGATTTCCTACATGATATCTCATGGCTCCCACTTCAAATATTCCAGTGGCCAAGGAAAAACCTGCCTTGCTTTCATTACCTGATCTGAGGGTCACACGGCCTCACTTCTCCCATGCCCTACTACAGTCACAGCAGTAAAAAGTTGATGCAAGTCCAGTGGGAAGGGGTATTGATTCTCTCAATGGGAAGAATATCAAAGACTTTGCTGTCATTTTTCAAAACATATACACCTAACTACCCTCTCTGATTAGCCAACAGTTTCTACCACTATCTTTTTCCTTTTCTGGAACCACAAGGTCTGTAACTTGCTGCTTCTTTCTGAATATCTGCTCCAACTCTCTCCTCATCCATTCTCAACCAGCTTCCTTTTCTTCTTGAGTATAGCACAAATGACTACCAATGGTCATTCAACATCGTAACATAGGACATACTACCTACAATAAGAGAAATTATCCTTTCCTGTCTTTTTGAGAGAGTATATGAATGGCCAAGCACCATTTGAAAATAAGGCCACTTAATTCATGAGTCAGTGACCAGCACTGAATTAGACAAGACCAGGAAAGGGTAGTAAGAAATGGAGTGGAAGAATTTTATGGCTTCCCCTGATAGAGGGAATCTGTCTGATGTTTCTTGAAAGCCTTCCTGGAATGTTTATAGCTACACACTGTGGTAAATGTTTTACCAAGGTCATAGAACTCTTGGTTTATGAGAGCAAATCACCAGGAAATAAAAGTCTGCTATAACAGAACTTTTAACAGCACAAGTCACAGGACAAATATTTAAGATAGCATTAAATATACAAAATATGACTCAAAACTATCTATATAATCTTCTCTTTTGAAATGTCAAGATTGTTACACATTTGGATAATCTATAGACAAGGTAATTAATTCATTTGAGGTAATGTTAATACAGAACTATTTTTCTGCTCTTTTAAAGAAAAATGAAGTATCCAATATCATACTTTTATATTATAATAAAATCAATCTCCTTAACAAAGAAAATGAATAAAGGACAATGTTAAATAGAACTTTTAGTGATTTTTTTTTCAAAACTTCAAGTTGGGAATAAATTAGAAAAAAAAATCTCCTTTCTTATTGAAATGATTTAATAAAAACCTTACTCTCCAAAAACTTAATTAAAATATATCAAACTTTTACCATATAACAGATCTTACATAAGCAGTTCATTTTTCCAGTCCATATTAAAAGTCACAAAAAACCTAGAAGCCAGCTAGTATTATCTCCGTTTTCTAGATAACATTACTGAGATTTAGGGTTTAAGTAACTTAACTGGTACAGTATATCAATAAGGACAGAAGAAGAAATTAGATTTAAATCTATCTTATTCCAAAGTGGGGAAATTTTTAAAAATGCCTGATTGCAGACCTTCTACCAAACTAGTAGATAACAAGTTTAAAGCCTTATTATAATTGTATTTGCATAAATAAAGAGATGTGACTTTTCTTATATCCAGATATTAAAAAGATCAAGTAGATAGCATAAAAATAAGGATTCTGAAGCTCAAGAAGTTTAAGAAAATTACTAAGTGCACATATCTTGAACCATGGGCCACAACTCGAACTCAAGTCTCATTTCTCCCATGATGTGACAATCTCACCTTTTCACTTTGTCATAATACAGCATTCATTTGGAATTCCTATTGCAACTCCTTTCACAACCTCTGCATAAATTATTTATTACCTGTCTACTCCACAGATCTTTTTTATGTTATTTCACATAAAAGTGACTTCCTAGAGCATTTATTCATGTTAAGACTCAATAGTGTATTTGCAGTAGCTTGGTATATATTATACCAATTAATTATCATGGTAGCATCACTTTTGTTAATTTGGTACTTTCTAGAAGATATGGAAATATTTTTTTCAAAGAAGATATACAGATGGCAAACAGTTACATGAAAAGATGCTCAACATCACTAATCATCAGGGAAACACAAATCAAAACCACAATGAGATATCACCTCACACCTGTTAGAATGACTGTTACTGAAAAGATACCAAATGTAAAATAGATAGCTAGTGGGAAGCAGCTGCATAGCACAGGGAGATCAGCTTGGTGCTTTGTGACCACATAGAGGGGTGAGATAGGGAAGGTGGGAGGGAGAGGCAAGAGGGAGGAGATATGGGGATATATGTATATGTATAGCTGATTTTGTTATAAAGCAGAAACTAACACACCACTGTAAAGCAATTATACTCCAATAAAGATGTTTTAAAAACAAAATAAAGAAAGAACAAGTGTTGTCAAGGATGTGGAGAAAAGGGAATTTGTGAACTGTTTGTGGGAATGTAAACTGGTGCAGCCACTATGGAAAACAGTACAGAAGTTTCTTAAAACTTTAAAAACAGAACTGCCATATGAGTCAGCAATTCCACCCTGGATACTTATCCAAAGAAAACAAAAACACTAATTTGAAAAGATACATGCACCCCCATGTTACTTGCAATATTATTTACAATGGCCAAGACATGAAAAGAATTTAAATGTCCACTGATTGATGAATGGGTAAAGAAAATGTGCTATATATAGATACAATGGAATATTATTCAGCCATGAAAAAGAATGAAATCATGCCATTTTTTCAACAATATGGATGAAACTCGAGGGCACTATGCTAAATGAAATTGTCAGACAGAAAAACATAAATACTGTACTATCTCACTTACATGTGGAATCTGAAAAACAAACAAACAAATGAGTTTATGGATGTACAGAGCAGATTGGTGATTGCCTGAAGTGCGAAATAGGGGATGGGTGAAATAAGTGAAGGTTATAAATAGATCAAACGGTATAAAAAAGAAAAAAAAAGAGTTGGGTCAATATTACTACACAGAACTTATAAGTGTACATTTATATGGAAGTTTATTAATGCAAACTAACATGGAAATTAAAGCAATCTTAAATTGCCAGTTTAAACTAACAAAAACTGTCTCAAGCATACTATACAGTAGTTTCTGGAAACAAAACAATTACCCCAAGAGCAAAATATATTTGCTCAATTATATTAATCTTCGATATTATTTAAAGGACTTATTTAGATTAAGTATGCTCTAATGTGCTGTTTTGTACTCTTAAAAATGTGTTCAATATTTATTTTAACCACTGCAATAATATTATTAATTATAAGAAATTAAGAATATTTTAATAGATGTTATCTTGCCAGTGTTCTTTGCTTAAAGATTGTAAAGAGCACAAGTTATGAGCAACTTTCATCTAGTGCAAATAATCTATCACAGAAGAACCATTAAAATTATTTTCAACAAATCAGTTCTGTAATTCAGAAACACCTGCCTATGAATAGATTTTCCCCAAGATCATTTTAAGTACCTAGTTGAAGTTATTCAGCCTGCCTCATCAAGATTTTAACAGATAATTCATTCTAAATTGTTACATACATGTCTCCAGGCACTACAAAAAATTATTTAAATATATTAGAATGAAATGCGTTAAACACTTTCATCATTATCCTGAATTGGAAACAAAAGATATAGACATTTTTTTCTAATTAAAAAAAAGTTTGCTCACAAAATATTAAGAAATTCAAATGATTGCTTTAAATATGCCAGATTAGTACAATCTATTAGTTTTTTAAATATTTATTTTGGAGTAATCAAACATTTGCCAAAGTTCAAGGTTATTTAGGTAAATACACACACACACACACACACACACACACACACACACACACAGAGAGAATGAGAATATCTCCATTAGAAGATGCTTTTGTAACCCAGATAATAATACATCCTTTGAAATGCATACAACTCAGAGACTATTTAATGTTTAATGGGAGTACTACATCCATGCTTATATGGAGAAAGTTGGCAACCATAATATCTTTAAAGCTGTTTAAATTATCCTCAAGTCTGTATGCTTTTTTTTGCTGTTGTTGTTCTATTTGATTGGTATCCTGCTCCTTGCTTCTACTTACATACGGAACTCAGTCATTTTGCATGGATTCTTTTAAATGAATTATGTAAAAGGTGAATGGACACAGCCTTTACCTTGTAACATATAATAAATAGTCAAGGTTTCGTTCTGTGGAAACGTTACTGAAATCATGGACGATGGGAATTTGAATTACAATGCAACAGAAAACATAAACTGAAACGGGGTATTCTGACAGTCCGCAATTCTTTCCACTCTGCTGTTTTCATCCTCCTCCTACACTCCAGCTCGTGTCCTCAAATCACACCAGTGCTTCCCCAACCATGAGCACAACCCCGACGCCTCCACTATCACCACCGCCAGTGCCACTCCCTAAGGAAATTTCTTTAAAAAGATGCTACTGTAAATTAAATAGAAATGAAGGGAAAGCTTCCTACTTCTGTAAGCAAAGCACTTCAGCTCTTAATAGACATGCTTTGCCTTGACCCTCCCCTTTCAGACCCTGCCTAGGTCCAATCATTTCAATACCTAAATAGGCCAGCAGGTGTTTTCCTAATTAATTCATGTTTCTCCACTAATAGGTGCCAGCTTTCTAAACATATATTGTCTCAATTGTATGTGGTGAAGAGCAATTTTATATGTAACCATATTAATGATAAATTAAGCATATTGTTTCTATAGGGATTTATAAAGAATGTATTAATCATACAACTCATTTCTTTAAAATGTAACTGAATTTAATCTCTGCTGTTAGTGGTTACATAGGATGCCTAATTTAAGAGAGTTTATAGGTTTATTGAATCTTCAAATATTTTTAATTAAAATTGTCATGTGTATAGATATATATCCATAGGTACTTAGGTTAAAGATAATGTTTTTTCATTCACCAAATAGTATTTCAAGGAATAAAGAAATGGCTTAACGTCTTGCTCATGGTATAGAAGAAGGGAAGTGTATATTTTAAAATTAAAATCAAAGGGGTATTCTCTGTCGAATAAGAAAGGAAGTATAAGAGATATTCTTTCTTGCATTTTAGCACAGCATCTTTCTTAAAAAAAATCTTTGACTACCTCTGATTTAGGTGGCACAATAGCTTTCTTATGACACTTATGTTAATCTTTTTACCCCTTTCCATTACCTGAACATATCAGTATGTTTTCTTGTTGAAATAATTTGGACTAGCAATTTGCAAATTTCCTCTGACAGCCCTTAAGGTACAATAAATTTCTCAAATCAGTGGGAGCCCTTGAAATGTGTTTTCAATACCTCTGCTGCAGATGAAACTAGCGAGCTACAAATGTGTAAGTGCACAGAAAATCAGAAAGAATGAATTTTTCACTTACACGTAATCAGATGTTTCCTTAATTATGTGCAACCCCGGGCTATACGGAAGTTTCTCATTTCAGAATTAGATTTTACAACCAGGATTTTTTTTTGTTTATATGCCTGTACTATATTTAATGAGTTTGGATCAGAAAAAACAGAAAGAAAAACTTGACCAAAAAATACATCACTCGTTTTAAATGTTTTAAGGTATTTCCTATAAACAGTGTTACTTCAACATATAAAACTTTACTGAGTGCCCATGGATAACAAAAGGCTATGTCCAGTCTAAAGTTTTGAGGTACGTTAGAGATTTTCTTTTGTGGTTTTGACCATGGCAGGTGCAGGCGGAAGGGAATCCAATATGCTACTGATAGTATTCCATAGCCTCTATATTTTTAGACTTCTATGATTATGATATATTTTATCATTTTTGGTCTGTAAAAATTTTTGTTTTTTCCCCATTTTTGACAATTGCACTTTTGCCCTTGAGGCAGTATGCTGTGGTGATTAAACTGTAGGTCCTGAAATCAGACAATTGGGGTATAAATCCCTGCTCTTCCACTTACTAATTTGGGCAAGTGACTTAGTTTTTGTGGGGTTTTTTTTGTTTTTCCACGGACATTCTTCTAATGTATTATCAAAACCTAGTGATTCTCAAACTTTTTATATCACATCTCACATAGACAATGACATTTTACAGAAACTGGTGCGTCAAAGGTTGCTCATGGTCTGAGGTGACAGGCAAAGATCTCTGGGTCACTCAGGCCCAATCCAGTTCACCTGACTGCTGAGGAAATCAAGGTACACCTTTAACACACTATCATTATCAACTTTTCTCGGGTCAAGAACCTCTATTCTATAAACTATATAATCTTCTCTTTTACCTCCAAGCTAATGAACTACTTCATCAATCAAAGATACCAAGTTTCATTAGGAATTTATATAAACACATCACTCTCTCTGCCACAACATTCTTCCTTGATAATGATATGAGAATCAAAGTTGCGGTTTGAGCAAGGAGACTCAGCAGAAGGAAGACACATGGAAGTGTAGCTCTACTGAAGAGATTTGGAGCAAATATACCTGGACAGGGGCTTCCCTGGTGGCGCAGCGGTTGAGAGTCCGCCTGCCGACGCAGGGGACACGGGTTCGTGCCCAGGTCCGGTAAGATCCCACATGCTGCGGAGAGGCTGAGCCCGTGAGCCATGGCCGCTGAGCCTGCGCGTCCGGAGCCTGTGCTCCGCAACGGGAGAGGCCACAACAGTGAGAGGCCCGCGTACCGCAAAAAAAAAAAAAAAAAAAAAAAAAAAAAAAATATATATATATATATATATATATATATATATATATATATATATATATATATATACCTGGCCAATAACTACAGTTTTTCTATGATTTGCTGAGCTGTGCTAATATATTAACTGCATTCCTGGGGTAGAGCACACATGAATCCAAATCGAGCCATAGGAATGTCACCTATGGGTGTCTGATTTAGGGATGA
This sequence comes from Pseudorca crassidens, assembly GCF_039906515.1. Classification (NCBI taxonomy): domain Eukaryota; kingdom Metazoa; phylum Chordata; class Mammalia; order Artiodactyla; family Delphinidae; genus Pseudorca; species Pseudorca crassidens. The sequence goes on along the minus strand of NC_090300.1, from coordinate 125,405,130 downwards.
CTGACTGTCAGACTGGAGGCTGTAGGATTTGTGCTTATGCATATTTCTGATTTACTTGTTCTTTGCATCCTTTTCTATTTATGCCACTCTTTTTTTGCCTTTATATAGACCATTATTCTCTTTCACTTCACATTACTTTCTATTCATACACACTTCATGAATTCTTTGTCGTACAAGCTACATGCTTACTCTCCCTCTATGCTAAACACACCCTATATAAGTTTTCACTTTTCTAAATATTTTTATCATCTTCAGCAGAATTGAATGTTCTTCAATGATAGAGAAGACAAACATTGCACTTCAGTAATATAATTGTTTGAAACTATGGTTACATTTAATGAAAGAGAACTTAGGCACCGTGAGGATTCTGAACTCCAGATAACCCACACCTCATTCTGAAACTCAACAATACTGATCCTGTTTCATTGGTCATTGAAATCCCATGAAATTACTTTTCAGTAACTAGAGATAAGGACAATTTGTGTACTTACTGCAAGGGCACTTCTCTGGTTCACTGACAAATGGTGCCTTTAAAAGTTTTTACTTGCCCTTTTGTGAAGTTTGAATGAGGATTCAGGTATCTTCTCAGGTCATTAGTCTTTAGTGCAAGATTGCCAGTAGCACTTAGCAGAAGGTTAATATGCAGGAAGATACTTCAGGAGATATAAACATCTATTTTTTTCCAGAGACAATTCACTTATTCATATGCATTTATTGACTACTACTATGACCCAGGTACTGTTGTAGGTGATGCAGATAGGGAAGAAAACCTGTGCTTGAATAGGTAGAGACAGTCTGTGGCATCCTTGAAATATGCTTTTCAGATCTCACTCAGGACTCTATTTGCCAAGAGTGTAATTGACAACCAGTACAGCTGTTGCATTATAAAATCTATCACTAGATTTGTGATATATGAGGACATGCTTTCTGTGTGTATTTCCCTGCCAATGACTGAGTGCGGCTAGGATATTCAGGCTCGCCCATTGCTGGGAGATTTGGTACTGGTCTCATGGGACGCTTTGGCTCAAGGACTCTATAGTAGCCTTGCCAAATTCTCTTAGGTCTGTATAGAAATCTCAGGTATTTCACTCCTCCCCTCCCCTCCCCTTCCTCCCTCCCTCCCTCCCTCCTTCCTCCTTCCTTCCTTCCTTCCTTCCTTTCCTTCCTTCCTTCTCTCTTTCCTTCTCTCTCTCCTTTACCCAGAGCCAACTAACATTAAGATCTGACAACTTTTCAGACTCCCCCAGATCCCTTCTATTTTTCCTCACAGGCATTGTCCCTCACAGAGCTCTTGAATGACTAATTCTGTCCTGATGTCTGTATCTCAGAGGAACCAGGCTAACCCACAGAACAACAGCAAAGAAACAGTAACAGATAACTGCTATGGAGAAAAGATAAAGCAAGAAAATAGAGGTAGGTTGTACAAGGTAAGTAGAACTGCTATTTTATGTAAAAAAAAAAAAAGTCTATTTTATAGACTTCAGAAAGTGAAGCAGAAAGTATAGTAGTCCCTGCTTATTTGTGATTTTGCTTTCTGAGGTTTAGTTACCCACAGTCAACAGTGGTCCAAAAATATTAAATGGAACATTCTAGAAAGAAAAATTCATAGGTTTAAAATTGCATTCAGTTCTGAGTAGTGTGATGAAATCTCCAGGACTCCTGCTCAGTCCCTTCATGGATGTGAATCTTCCCTTTGTCCAGTGTATCATGCCCCTTAGTTACATAGTAGCCGTCTTGATTATCAATCATGTTGACTGCCACAGTATCACAATGCTTGTGTTCAAGTAACCTTATTTTACTTAATAATAGCCCCCACATGCTAAAGTAGTAACGGTGGCAATTCGGATATGCCAAAGAGAAGCTGTAAAGTGCTTCCATTAAGCGAAAAGGTGAAAGTTCTTGACTTAATAAAGAAAAAATCATGTGCTGAGGTTGCTAAGACCTACAGTAAGAATGAATCTTCTATCCATGAAATTGTAAAAACAGAAAAAGAAATCTGTACTAGTTTTGCTGTCACACCTCAAACTGCAAAGGTATGGCCACAGTGCATAAGTACGTAGTTAAGATGGAAAAGGAATTAAATTTGTACAATAAGATATTCTGAGAAAGGCAGAGAGACAGAGTGGAAAGAGAGAGCACAATCACATTCACATAACTTTCATTACAGTATACTGTTATAATTGTTTTATTTTAATATTAGTTACCATTGTTAATCTCTTACTGTGCCTAATTTATAAATTAATTTTTTTCATGGGAATGTGTGTATAGGAGAAAACATAGAATTTATAGGGTACAGTACTTTTTATTTCCCTTAGGAATTGGCATTTTTTAACATTGTAAGCATGTATAAATATTAATTTTAAATGGATCTGGTAAGACATAAAACTGTAAAGCTCCTAAAAGAAAACTTAGGGAAAACTTGCCTTGACACAGTTCCTGACAATGGAAACAGTAAAAGGATTTTGCAGATGTCATTAAAGTCCCAAATTTGTTGACTCTGAGTTCATCAAAAGGAGATTATAGTGGATAAGCCTGATTTAAAACAGGTTAAAGTTCTTGAAGAAAGGACTGGGAACCTCACTGAGGTGGGAGACTCTCCAACCGACATTGAAGAAGACAGCTGCTGTAAGTTCTTCATCAACAAGGAAATGGCTTTGGCCACAACCCAAGGAAGCTTGAAAGGTAACCTTTACCCAGTAGAACCTCTGAGGAGAATGTACCTCTGCAGACACCTTGACTGCAGCCTTTGGATGCCATAGCAGAGGACCCAGGTGAGCTGTACCCAGATTCTTGACCAATGGAAAGTGAGATAAAAATACGAGACATTTTAACCCAGTAAATTTTTGGTAATTTGTTATGCAGCAATAGAAAACTAATACAATTACCCAAGAGTGCAGGAGTGCTTTAAGAAAAATAGAAAACCCTAATAAGTAAATGCCTTTTACAAACCAAACCAAAAAGTGAAAAATTTTCCCTCTGAAAACATAGGTGTTTCATGTATTATTAAAGTATAATTTTAGAAAAAAAATATCTGGAATAGTGATAATCCCACATATACAAATTTGGACAAAGAGTAAAAATTAAAAGCTGTTAAACTCATGACCTAGTATAATTTGCCCTAGGAATGCAAGAATGGGTTGCTATTTTTTAAAAAATTATCACTGTAAATCACATTAACCAATTAAAGACAAAAAGAAAAACTCTCAGTAGATCCTGAAAATATATCTAATAAAAATAACAATTATGATAAATCCTAGCAACTTGATAAACTGCTCTGCCAAGAATCAAAGCAATATCACACTTGAGAGGGAAGAACATAGTCATTTTCTTTACTGTTAGTAAAATGCCAGCTTGCTCACTTATATAGCTCATAATCAGTAGGGTACTGGAAGTCCTAGCCAAAGAAATATAACCAAAAAGTTGAGGGAAAAAGTGGAAAATGAAAAAAAAATGTAACTTTCTTAAAAATCACATAATGATGCTAAAAATCTAAGAAAATAAATATTAACTCCTCCATAGCCAAGATGTACTTAGCAGAGTAACTGTATCAAAATATGAAAATAATAGCATTCAAACAAATCAGCAATAACAAAGAATTAATATATACAAAAAAACAAGAAAAAGTATCATTGAACCTGACAAGCAAATCAATATATTATATGAAGCTACAAAAATTTTCACAAGTTAATGGAGAAATTTGCTAAATCTCATTGCATATAAAATTTTGACTCAAAATTTTAAAGTCTCTGTGATGTCAAAAGCATAATGAGTAATCTAAAACTGTTAAAAAGAACTGGGAAAGATGTTCACATATAGGACAAAAAATGCTAATTTAAATACAAAATTAAAAAACAATAACTATGTAACCCCCTGCCCCCAAAAGACAAATATGCCAGTAAGACAAAAAACAACAAAAAGCCAATATCAAAAACGATAATCAACATAAGAGGAAACCAAAGGCTAATGAACATACTAATTTATCTATAACCCTGAAAATATTTTATTCTATTAAGTTAGTAAATATTAGATACTCTCAAAATCCCATGCATTGGCCAGGATGTGGGAAAACAGAAAAGAAGTAATAATAAACTGCTGGTGGGATTGTAAATTTTCCATTTATTTAAGAGACCATTTCTTTACTATATGGTAAGATTTAGTGTTCATTCTCTACACTCATCAAGAGTGTCATAAGGAAACAAAGATTCCATGTAGCATTGCTTGAAAAGGCAAGTTTGGAAGAATTCTTGTTAGAAATGGAGAAGAATGGATAGGAAATATACATAAATGATAATCCCATAATCTGTGTGTACACTATTCTACCTTTATACTTTTCTGGATAATTTATGTATTTCATAATATACTTAAAAGTAAATAATAATAGTGAACATCTTGTAATGAATTTAAGAAGCCATATATATATGTAATAATCTGAAAAATGTATCTACAAATGAAAAGCTGAATGGCTTCATGAAACCTCAAGTCCCCAAATTCTCAGATAAAGAAATGAAACACAAATTTCCTTCAAAAAACAAAGTAACATTCAAGCTAGAGATAATAGGAAGTGTTTGCTATCAGAGTACAGCAACTGATATGTGAGAATACCATCAGAACACAAAGAAAATATGTTAGATTTGGTCAGGAAGACAAAAGGAGGTAAAGCTCAAGCTGAATTTTAAAAGACAATAATAAGATCACATCACTCAAGACCAGTGATTGGAATGAGAACAAAGCTCTAAATGACACCTGTAGGAAAACCTAATTTTAAGGAGTACAAGAACAGAAGCAGACACTTCAAAGAATACAAAAGTACACACTCATTTATCCTGTGCCTGGCCATGTACTAGGCCTTTCACACGTATTTTTTTCCCTACAAAATTATTATAAATAGATATTATCTCATGTCAAGATAAAGAAATTAAGCTTAGAGAATTTAAAATGGTAAAATAAGTTACTCTTGATAGACACAAATAAGACTTTCCTGATTTTAAAATTCCTCTCTAATAACTAAACTTGATAAGCATTATAAAAGTGTGAAGAAAGACTCTCAAAAGAATTATAGATACAACAGAGGAGTGAAGTGAAAATTATACAATTTGAGGGAGTGACCAATGGCATATACAGTGTCATAGAATGAGGATGGAGGAAATCAGTATGTGTTCAGTTGTAAAATGAGAGAAGTGAGGAACAAGGGATAATAAGTGTGCTATTTTGAGTGATCCACTATGAAAGAAAGAAAATGAGAGAATGCTTATTAAAAATAATTATATGGATTTTTCATCTGAGAACATGTTACGGGTATGTAACAAATGATATTGTGATCTGTCGTTATCATACTGGAGGTCACAGCCAGTGCAATAAGAAAAGAAATGTTTTAAAAATGTGGTATAAAAATTGGAGACTTGGATGGTAATAAATAAAAGTGTATTTATTTTACAAATAACAAATAAACGTGTATTTCTTTTACAACCAATATATATATGAACTACAATTAGACAAATCAAAATAACAGAATTTACCAATGTAATTTATAAAAACCAAGTTCTAAATATGAGGAAAAGCAATCAGGAAATAAAAGATAACATTTCTGAGAGCATAAGAAAGATAAGATGTACAGCAATAAATCTAGCAGAAGAGGAACATTAGCCCTCCCCTAAGAACAACAAAAATAGAGATATTCCAGGTTCAAGGTTTGGAAAAAACAATACTGTGGACACGTAAATTCTCTCCCAATTAATATACTGACTCAAAGCAACCCCATTAAAAATCCCCACAGGTGTCTTAGCAAAACTTGGTTAGCTGTTTCCAAAATTACATGAAAAATAAAAGTCAAGAAGAGCTTAGGCAATCTTGCAAAAGTATTAAAACATTAAAACAATCTGAGGAACTTTTGTTCTCAGATATACAGATGAATTATAAATACATAATAAATATGACAGAATACAATTGTAAACAAGCAGGACCCTATGGGGCCCTCCCAGGACAGATCCCACCCCCCAACCCATGTCCTCCACCTGCCTCTTATTTGTAGAAAAACTTTAGCCCCCTAGGCATTCCTCAAGTTCCAAAGAATAAATTTAATTGGAGAAGTGAGAAAACGCAGAAGCAAAGGAAAACAGTCAAGCAAGACAAAATAATAATAGTTTAGCCACTATACAAAGTCAAGGGCCTTTAGTTCCTTCTCAAGGGCTATAGATAATATTCTGAGCAATAGGCTTTGAGCTGTTTTACAGATACTGAAACCCCCACCAGGTGGAAGAAGTTAACTGTATTCTGACCACAAGCACAAAGACCCCAGACTGGTTGGAACCAGAAGGTTGATGATGTTGGTTCCTGACTACCTCACCACCAACCAATCAGAAAAATGTCCACAAGTTGATCATGTGCCCCACAACCCCCTCCCTCACCCTGGTTAAAAACCTTTCGCTGAAAGCCATCAGGGAATTCTGGTCTTTTAAGCACTAGCTGCCTCCACTCCTTGATTGGCACCCTGTAATAAATGCTGCACTTTCCTTCAGCACAACCCAGTGTCAGTAGACTGGCTTTATTGTGTGCAGGCATGAGAACCAAATTTGGTTCTGTAACACAATTAGCTCAGAAACAGACAAGAAGAATCCAATAAAGTGCCCAGAAATCTGACATTAAAAATTTGATATACAGTGAAATGGGGAAGAATTTGGCTTTGGTAGTGTAGTGGGTCCATTGGATACCCATTTGCAAAACTATGAATCTGGAGGTGGCAGCACTGCAGTGGTGCTTTGGACTTGGTCCCAGCACTGTGTGGCTCTCCAGCTGGGGCTCTGTTCCAAGCCCTACCACTGACAGCCTGAGCACAGTGGCAATGGAGTGAGATGAGCAAAGAGAGCAATAAGAGAGCTCCAAAAACAGCAACCCAGAGACTGAAACAGGACTATCTTCCAATTTAGAAAGACTGGTACCTTACATGTGTGCTGAGCTCCTCCTTTCCAATATTCTTGAATGGCACTACAGTTCAGCTGCATCCATAAGGTTATGCATGGCAGATTCAAACAACTACAAATGAAAAATACTGGGGAAAATATTACAGAGAATTCCAAAAAGCAGAACTTGAATTTGCCACCATGGGGGCAACTATTTACATAGTATTTACATTGTATTTACAACTATTTACAAAGTATTTATATCATTATTAGGTATTATAAATAATCTAGGGATGACTTGAAGTATAGGGGAGGGTGTTGATAGGTTATATGCAAACACTACCCCATTTTAAATAAGGAACTTGAGCATCCTCTGATTCTGTGGGGTTTTGGAACCAATCCTTGGCAGATACCAAAAGACTACTGTATATGCACCAAAGTCCTGAGATGACTCCTTGTGAAAGTAGTTATTATCATGGACAACTAATTTTTTTCCAGAGAATTTTCTTTTAAACCTCCTAGTATTTATACAACTCCCAATGGAAAGTTCAAGTGCAATACAAAGCTGAGTCTTTTCATCATGGATTTCCCCACAGACAACCTAGCCTAGTCCATATCCACCATCCTGCCTGGGCAGTACAGAAACGTGGGACTTCAGCAAAAGACAACCGCCAGCACAAAGTTTAATGTTTAACTAAAAGACAATGTCTTTTTTGAATTACTGCTGAAGTCATATAGGAAATTGAAAACATATAGCACAAGACGAACTCAGCAGCAGACCCCAGACTTTCCCCTTCCAAGACATGGTTCCAGACAGAGAGGGACATACACCATGGCCAGAAGGTGCTTCAGCTCTTCTATGTGGTTGGGTGGGCCTAACCTTGCTGGGCTAAAGCAGGCCAATCTGCACCAAGGTCCTGGAAGGCGCCCTGGTGACCTTGTTTGTTATCGTTGAGTTTGCAGCCTTGCCTACGCTGTCAAGTAAGTTAATTACATGCTGAGAAGGGACAGCGCAGGAGGAGCCCAGATGTGGCAGAGGTAGTTGGCAATGCTGGGTCCCAGCTGGCGGCACAGGCTGGCGGCACGCACTATCGAGTGCAGGGCAGACCCACCACACTCCTGGGGTTAGCTTATTAAAAACCTTAAGCAACAACAGCAACAAAAACAAAGTGTGAGGTTTGAATTTGAAGGAGATGTGAGATTCTCAGCCCTTGGGTGTACATTATCAGGTGTAAATGACGAGCAGTCCTCGTGCTTTGGTTTTATACCTTATCTCCTGTCTTATCTTTTGACCTGTTTTAGTAAATCTGTTTCATTTTATTAGATTTAGTCACTTAAAAATATAAAACTTGGGACTTCCCTGGTGGTCCACTGGTTAGGAATTCACCTTCCAATTCAGGGGGTGCAATGGTCCGCATCAAAAATATCTTAAAAAAATATAAAACTTGGGGCTTCCCTGGTGGTCCAGTGGTTGGGAATTCACCTTCCAATTCAGGGGGTGCAATGGTCCACATCAAAAATATCTTTAAAAAAATATAAAACTTGGTGCCTATCAAAATATCAGATATAAACATTTCTCAGTATTAAATGAAAGCAACATTGGTTAAAGTACCTAGCAAACTAAAGGCACCTAATAATGTTTGTTGCTTCTCAAACTGAATGACTTTACCAAAGTAAAGTAACAAATGCACCTGTATGTAACTATTTTATAACAAACAAGTGTAAGTTATTTCACAGATCCTTTTAAATACTTCATCCTTAAGAGAAAGTTTGGGACTTCCCTGGTGGTCCAGTGGTTAAGACTCTGTGCTTCCAATGCAGGGGGCACGGGTTCAACCCCTGGTCGGGGAAATAAAATCCCACATGCCCTGTGGCGTGGCCAAAAAAAAAAAAAGTTCATTAATCATTAGCAAAATATTGCTTTCAAAATATTTTAAGGCACTGAAATAGATGCATACATGCCAAATTTTCAATATAGTAAAATGTAATGAAAAGTATTCTGAATTAGAGAAGTATATAAAATAAATATGATCACTTTTATAACCTGGATAATGTATACCTAATTACTCACTGCATTCACAAAAATCTATTCTAGGTGCATTGTAGGCTTAAAGATATAACATATTATCTAGAAGAATATAGATTCTTGATATTTAAGATCTTCATGATATTGAGGTAAGGAAATATGCATTATATGGACTAAAAAAGATAATTTGATGTACATTAATCTAACCAACTTTTATTCATCAAAAGATATTAAGAGAATGAATAGGCAAGTTATAGACTAACTTACAGTTCGTATTACTGACAACTAAAACCCAGAGTATATATTGTACTCTTTCAAATCAATGAGACAGTGTATTAATTTGCTAGGGCTGCTGAAACAAAGTACCATAAACTGATGGTCTAAATAACAGAAAAATGTCACCTCAGTTCTGGAGGCTAGAAATCCTAGATCTAGGTGTCAGTAGGGCTGCAACTTCCTAAGGGCTGTGAGGGAGAATTCTGTTCCATATCATTCTCCTAGCTTCTAATGCTTTGCTGTCAATCTTCATCTTCACATGGCAATTTTCCCTTGTATGTATGTCTAAATTTCCCCCTTTTTATAAGGACAGCAGGCATATTAGATTAAGGTCCACCCTAAGCCAGTAGGACCTCATCTCACCTAATTACATCTGCAAGAATCCTATTTCCAAACAAGGACACATTCTGAGGTACTAGGAGTTAGGTCTTCAACATATGAATTTCTGCAGGACACAATTCAAAGCAAAACAGACAACCCAATAGATCAAAACATGTAAAACATGTAAACACTGGAAGAGATTCTTATGAGTCAGCTAATAAATGTGAAAAAGTACTCAACTATTTAGTCAGCAGGAACCTGCAAAATAAAATTAAATTTCAGTATACCACCACTAAAATGGATGAAATGGAAAAAACTGATAATATTGACATCAGATTGGAAGTCTTATATGCTGATAATGGTAGTTTAAGTCAGTCCAACTGGTTTGGAAAACTTTTTGGCATCCTCTACTAGAACTAATTATTCGACAATTCCATTCCCCAGCATGTGCTGTAGCAGCACTGCTTGAAATAGATAAAAACTTTAAAAAGCCCATTAAGTGTGATTGTGTGTATGTATTTATATATGTATACATATTCACATATTTATATATGTATATATATGTTTTTGTAGATTTATATAAAGTATATCATAATAAGGAGATAAAATAAATATTGTTTGGATGCATCTCACAAACAAGTTTGAGTAAAAGATGCCAGACACAAAAGAATATATACAGTAAAATTCCATTTGTACAACATACAAAAACAGACCAAACTATTTATAGTGTTAAACATCAGAGACATTATTATCTTGGTGGAGAATTGTTAGTGATTGGGAGGGAGCCTGGGAGTGGCTTCTGGGAGCTCATGATGTGTTATTTCATGAACTAACTGCTGGTTATATAGAGAATTCATTTTATAAAAATCCATCCACCTGTATATTTATGATTTTTGTTCAGTTTCTGTATTAATGTTATATTTCAATAAGAATTACTTAAAATAATGGAAAGTTACTATCTACTGTAATATCCAAAATCACTTACAAAAGAATCACAGGATAAATGACATATTTCTATATATTCAGTTGAAGAATAAATGTTTAAAATGAATTTGTTTTTAATAAAAAGATGAACAAACATGTAAAACAATATACGACATTTCTTTTTAAATAATTGTTGTGCTTTAGTTGCAAGAAACACTGGAATAAAAAACATACAATTTCACACATGAGTTCTTCAAATTTTTTCACTCCTTTATCTTGTATCATTTTTTAATGAATTCACTTTTTGGCTACAAAGAAACAATGTTTTTAAATATTGGGAAACTAACATACATTCATTTACTAAAGTATGTTTTTGATCTCAGTGCATGTACTCTCTATACATACCCACTGAAAACTTCCCTGTGGTTCTTAGATTATGGGAAATATGCTTAGGTTTCAAATACAATTTCTGGACTCATTGATGAGATTTTGTCGTTTATTTTTTTAAATTTTTAAACTTTTTTACCTTTCAACCCCCTATTGTATCTTTAACATGTTTTATTTGAAAGTTGTTTAAGCCATTTCTGTTGTTCCCACTATTTGGGACAACAGAAAGTATACTCAGATCTGTTTGTACATTAGGATATTTATACTTAGATTCAGTTTTGGGTAAAAAACATCACATAACTATGAATATTTAAATAAACTTAAAGACAGGAATCAAAAATACCTGTAAAAATGTAAATGCCTTTGCTTTCTCCATCACCAATGACTAATACTAATTTTCATATTTTGATGATAAGCCTAGTTGTAATTTTAAAAGTTTTCTTAACATAATACTACAGAAATAAATATAAAAAATTCAGAGTTGGCATTTAGATGAAAACCTTATTCATTTGAAGTTAAGAGTTTTATTTTAATTTCAGTAAAATATAATAGTGTATATATATTGTTTTATTCTTGTGGTTAAAATCTCTCTTAGTATTATACTTTTTCCTAAAGTGAATGATATAAAACATTTCTTAGTGAAGAGAGAAAATTAGGTAGCCAGAGCCCTCATTTTATTGTTGTATTTTAGAGTTTAGGTTAAACATTGAACTAAAATATTATATAAATATATATGGAATATATATATATACACACATACATTTGTGCTATATATCATCTGTATATAGAAATATATATTATATATATTGTATATGTGTCTATATTCAAAATAGGATGCATAAAGCACCATAGCTTACTTATCCTTGTGAAGCTGACACAATTTTGTCATGTTTCCAAAGACTTCTAAATCTTTGGGAAAAGGAAGAACAAAGACAATTAACTCAAAATATAGCTGGCATTTTTAACTCTTCCACTCCTCATAACTACACATCTGTATCTTAACCTGACTTAATTTGATAACTATAGTTTTATTTTTTTTAACCATCTATTCCATTTTTTTAATTCTTTGCTGGAAACCTGATAAAATGGGTTATTTCTTGGGGCAAGGGTGACCGAAAATCATGTTTTTCTGAATTATCTAGGTCTAATTCATTACTGCCTTAATAGAAGTAATTTTCCATTGGCCAAGTCTACTGAGCAAAGGAATATTAAAAATTCTAGAGGATTTCTACTGGTCCTCTTTGCTCCCATTTTGTAACCTCCTCAGGAGCTCCCCTTGTGTAATCTGAAACCTGCCCTGTACATGAAAGACAGGGAGAGACCTAAGAAAGAGGCAGCCCACTCTAGATTGGTAGGTGGCGGCTTTAAGAAGCAAGGGAACTTTCAAGGCTTGTCTTGGGCAGCTGCAAGACCAGTAACTTTTGCACCTACCCACCAAATCTTAAAAGTTTATACAGATGCTTTAACTGGGTTCAATCATGTACACAGTCCAGATGGTCTCAACACCATATTACCATTATTTCAAAGCTGTGTCCTTGGGTAGCTTCCAGCTTGGGAAAGACAAGCAGAGCACACATTCCAAGGTGGGGCGTGGGGATGGTGGTATGAACAGCCTCCAAATGCTCTGGTCCAGCTTGCAGGTCAAACTGGAGGTCGTGTCTTTTTGATGACCTTTCTCAACAAGCAGCATCCCAGTTCATGTTTGGTAATCAGAATTATTCACCTTGGCTAGTAAGTACAATGACCCCTTTTTCTGCCTGTTGGTTCAGTGGTATGAGATTTCAAAAATGTTAGTGAGTGAGTGAGGAGTCAGCATCAGTTTCCAAACCACTGGAGATATGAAACTTTTCCTAAGGGAAATAGTTGTTCATTGAGCACAAAAACATCCAAATACTCCAATCAATTTGATTCAGGATTTGGAAGAAAAATATCTTAAGTAGATAATTAGTTGTAACAGTGAAAGGGACCACATCTCTATCTTCTGCCTTGTTCTTGGACCCATGTTGTTTCGCTAAGGAGTAGATGTTATGACATCTAACCTATTAGGCATGGGTCCTATTACTAAGTCTTTAGTGTATTCCATTATTCTATTAAATCTGCTTCTTCTAACTGTGTATTCAAACTAATGAATCCTGTACATGTTGATCTCATTGTTGTACTCACTTTACCATAACTAAGCAGAGATATTCTATGGGATTACATGTTGATGGATAAAGCTCTTTTTAAGATCATGAATGATGATGATGGCCGAAGCACTGCAGACAGGAAGGGGATTTAATATTCAGAATATATCTAAACCCATGAGAACAAACCTGTACTCCCTTCATGATAAAACAGTCCAATATATTCAGCTTTCTTGCAGGTGGCTGGCTATTACCCCTGAGGAAAGATCCTCTATCGTGGCTGCATGTTAGTAGTTTAAGCACTTATTAGTGACGGTAAACAGATCATTCATGGCGAGGAGAAATCCATGTTTTAGTGCTAATGCACTGCCTCTGTCTTTGCCACCATGGTCAGTTTGTACATGGACCCACAGTGTAAAACTTAGAGCACCTACGAAACAGGGCACACAGATGTCCACAGATTACTCATAAATGACCACTATAAAATTTCTATTTTCCCTGAGTCTTTGGATTTCTTCTTCAATACTCCAGAAATACTTTATAGTATCTTTCTCATTTGACTAAAGGTCATATTGGAGTTCAGGATGTAATTAACCAACTTAGTTCACACAATTACCTGCCGCTTAAACCCATCCCTAATACTGATTTGGTGTATCCATATCAATACATTTGGCCTGCCTAGTCTCATATTTTGTCCTCTTCGGTCAAACATCTCTTAGCCCACCCCCATATATGTTCCCGTAACTCCTGCTGGTACAAATTGGAAAGACCATGTTATTCTTTTAGTGTGTAGTCTGCTTTGTCCCAGACCACTTCTTGTACTTTTCCATTTGGGCTATGCTGGGGTTCCAATTCTTAAAGGTCTTAAAGGCCGACGGCAGAATGAATAGTTATAGTTGTGAATTTTGAGTAGACTAAGCAACTCCTCATGAAGAAACTCTCTCTTGTGAAGTCACTGGAAGGATTTTATGAAGAAAAAGTCAATTTCCTCAGACAGAGAAGGGTAAACTATTTCTAAGACAAGAAACACTGAGTTATTTTGGAGATCAAAATTATCACCTTCATCTGTGTCTGCCCAAATGTTTTTATCCAGTATCTCAGTATTCTACTCTTTCCCCTATTTATTTATATTCAAATGTGAGTTTAATGGACTATCAATTCTGCATCCCTGAAAATAAGTCTCTTGGTTTGGTTCATAGCGGCAATTAACAAGTTTTCTGATTTTTCATATGTGTTCTAAATTTTGTATTCAAGACCTTTATACTGATTCTCTTCCACTCCCTTTAGGAAAGTTAAAATAAGCTAGACCATGTAGAATGTTTATAACTGCCACAACTACTGCTTCTTTTAACTCCTTGCCTCCACCTACACTCCATTCCATGCTGATAGTAGTGATGTTTTTTGTATCAATGCTGCCACTATCAGTGTTCCATTTGCTCCTGGCTAGAGGTTATCCATGTGCGCTAGACAAGTATCTGATAAGAAACAGGCAGTATACTCAGAAGGAGTAATTTAAAATACCTTAATGAAGAGATGGTTTATAAAAGTATAGGCAGGAATGGTGAAGTACCCTGAGGCTATCTACAGAGAAGAGCCATTAATAGAAATACCCCATATCCACTATCCAGTATCTGCCATGATTGTTTCATCTAAGATTCTAATTGTTAACATTTTTTTATAAATTAGAAACAGAAATTACTATTATATTTGTTAGATATATTATAGTAAACTATAACAAAGATTGTGTACTCCAAGTGTGTAGCAGCTAAAGTTAGGTTTTTTCCTCAGTTGCATATATCTAAAATATGTGACATCAACAAGACAGAGTTATTTTTCCCTCATAATAGGCAAGACCTAGACAGCCTAGTGGTGATAACATGTCTAAGTCCAGAAGCCTTTAGAGACTGAGGTTCCTTTGTGCTCAACAATTCATCCCTCATTAAAGATGCTGTCCACAGCTCCAGGCAATAGGAAGAAAAGAAAATAAAGTCTTCATTTGAACTGTCTTTCATGGAGTGTTCTTAGAAATTTCCTTGTGACACTTTCTATCACTTCTAATTTGCTAGAACTTACTCACAGGCCAGATCTCATGAAGAGAGACTGAATACTATATATTTCTAATCTTTGGTGGTTATATTTACAGCTAAAGAGTTTTCTTACCATATAAAGGGGAACACCTTTATTGGAGTTCACTTAGTTGTCTCTGACTCACAACAACACTGACAAATTCTAGCCTAAGGCAACATAAACATAAGTAGGAAGAGATCTAGATAAATATTTTTGAGTTTTATATTTGACTCAGCCAAGCCATTGAAATATCATTCAGGAAATATCAGAATAGGGAAAATAATTTTCATACAAATAGTCTATTATAAATATACTCATACTTGAAAGAGAGCCTTAGAGTCATCACTTATAAAAATTGTAAAAAATAAAATGCTTGAATTGCCATTAATATACTTCTTTTCTTGAAACCATCATTATATTTTTCATAATAAGATAATTTTCTAATTCACTAACATTCTACATTTTGTGCAAGTAAAAATCTAACTTTACCTATGGAACTTAATACTTAATATTGGTTACATATATAAAATTTGGTGAGTTTAAATTATCTCTAAATGATTTAATATTATAACATCATTTTGACCACTCAAGAGTATAATTTATCTATTGTGAATAATAAGAATTAAAATGAAATCAGTAATGTCATCATGATTTAATAAAACAAATAGTATATAATGGAAAAAGTCTTTACAGTAGGATTCAAAATATTAAAAAATCTTCAATATCATTAACAACATCGTTACACATGTCCTTAATTATTCTAACATTAGATAATAAAATTCTGCATTCTGGTGTTTTTCTGCTTCTATTTCTTCTTTTACTCACTAATGTTTTCCAAATGAATGTTATTTCCCAGATTAAAAAAAAAAAAATTAAAAATTGTCACGTGATAAAACTTAGGGTTTCCCTTTTTTTCCCCCATAGAGCTATCTCTCCAACATTGGGTTGATTTCTTTTCAGGGAAATAAATAAATAAACAAATAAATAAATAAATAAATACTATGAAGGGCAATATTTAAGGAATTAAGAAGGTTCTGTAATCCACACATCATAAAACCATTAACTATAAGTAATACTGTAAAAATGAACCAAAAAAGAAAAGTGGCTATTTCTTAATGAAAACTATGAGATTTGTT
Organism: Pseudorca crassidens; assembly: GCF_039906515.1. Taxonomy (NCBI): domain Eukaryota; kingdom Metazoa; phylum Chordata; class Mammalia; order Artiodactyla; family Delphinidae; genus Pseudorca; species Pseudorca crassidens. Next base: position 125,388,974 of record NC_090300.1, on the reverse strand, counting down.
TGTTTGTAAAAATTTTTTTGCATAAAGCAATTAGGAAACTTCATTTACCAATTAAATAATATGTTATTCAAGTGTGATTTCTTTCAGGTAAATTATCAAGATAAAATTTGAAAAATAAACAAGTAAAGCAGAAATAAGAAATAAAAACAACCAGGAAATAAAAGGCATTTGCTCAAGAATTAAACTAGAAGTCATCACAATATACAAAAAAACCCCAAACAAACAGTTATATCAGACAAAATAAAAGGGCCATATAATTTTTACTGAAATATGCATCAGATACCATTGAAATATGTAAATCTCTAATAATTCACCTTTGAAGTAGTTTAGAAAGGATGGCTCTATCAAGCTATAAAGAATTTGAATTACAACACATTTTATAATGTGTGTCTATTCGTTGAAAAGTTTACAAAACAGAACGTATTAGGAAGAATTTACTCTAAAAAACTGGAGACTTGATCTTAGGCAAGAATCAAACATTTGCTTAGGTGTGATTCAAAAAGCTAATTAAATATAAATCTTTTTTATCTTTAAAATAAAATAAACTCATTCCTGTATAATTTTTTCATATTTTGACTGAGGGATAGATCACAATGATCTCTGAGTTTTCATATTTGAAAATGGTCTTGCTCTCCTGATATTATCCTTTATGTTAACTTCTTCAAGAGTAATAGTCTGAGTAATTAAACAATACACACACTAAAAATCACCTCATTAGTATACACTGTAATGATTCCAGTCGATAAAAATTGGTAAGTCCACATGAAAATATTCATAATTTGTGGTTAGGTGGCCTTGTATACGTTATTCACTGATTCCTACATTCATCCTTTTATTTGCTCTCTTATTTCTTAATTCTTAACTCATTCCATGCCACACTCAGTTATCTTATAAACTTCTTAAGCATCTATTCTTTATTTAGCCCTATATGCACAGGCATTAGATATTTTGCTCATGTGCATTTTATTCAGGAAAAAAACCCTGAGTATTGAAGGGGATGACAATCAATTCCACCTAAGTCCACAAAAAAGAATTGGACTCAATATTAATTTTGGAAGCTGTTGGTTTGAGACATGATAACCACTACAGAAAATGCAGGAAAGTAACATATAAATGAATATGAATAAGCAACAATGCTGAATGAATAGACTATAAAAATAGACACATTTTTCACCAGCATTTTTATTTTTATGGAAATAGTGTCTTGTGTTTGAATATATTTGATATGGAGAGAATATAGAGCAAATAATTTACCTAGAAATTGCAAATACAAATAAACAATAAAACATTTATATAAAATGTTTTTACATATTGAAATATTACTCTAAAATAAAAACAACTTTTTGAAAAGTTTAACTCTGTTTTCAGAAATGGTTTTAGATAGACTTGCAAGTAGTGAGTTCAAGGAAAGTTAGACAAGGTACGTAACTGCAGATTACTAAATTTAACTGGAAAATCAAATTTCTTAATGTTGAATTTAAATGTGATAATAATATCTTACTTAATAGTCATTACATTAACTTTGTAGAATTTTAAGACATTAAGTTTCTCTTTCCAAATTCCTCTTTCACTCTACTTTTATTAAGTTCTATTCCAGCAGCCACTTTGGATAACTGTTTTGATGATTTGTACTCTTTCTCTATAAAAACTGAGCCATTATTTAGCAGTAGATATCTGTGATAAAATGTCATTTTCATTCAATTGCTAGTTTCCTCCTTCACTTTGAGGTTGAAACTACTTTCCTGGGAAACATTCTTAATTCAACTCTGTCTACAGAAGTCCTCTGCATTATTCCTTTTTCACTTCTAGCACAAAGCACCATTTCCCCTATATTGCTTTTTTAATACTTATTATCATTGGCTATTATCAGCAAGAAATACAAACTCTTCAGCACTGTTCGGTTTTCAGGTGGTACACTGACACAATATATTTTAAATACACTATTAATTTTAAAAGAAATATATTCAATTGAATGAAACCAAGTATTTTTTGCTCTTTAATGCCTTAACATCTTTATTTTCTCCTTAAAGAATTAATGTGATGAACCGCAGACCTTTTCAGTTTATCATGTTCAAAAGATATGTTTTAGCCCCATTTCATATTCTAACCACAGCTTTACACAAGGATTTGTAAGGAGAGTATCTGGGGCAAAGTTGTCCTTATTGTCACAATGAGTTGAATTGTGTCCTTCAAAAATTCAGATGTTGAAGTCCTATACCCCAGGATGGGAACTTATTTAGGAATTGGGTTGCTGCAGATATGGTTAGCTAAGCAAAGATGAGGTCATACAGGATTAGGATGGGACTTTAATCCAGTATACATGGTGTGTTTATAAAAAGGGGACATTAGGCTTCACACAATGCCATGTGGAGATGAAGGCAGAGACTGGTCTGATGTAGCAGAAGCCAAGGAATACCAAAGACTGTCAGAAAACTGCCAGAAGCTAAGAGAGAGGCATGGAACAAAATTTTTATCACAGTCCTCAGAAGGAAACAATCCTGCCAACACCTTAATCTGAGATTTCTAGCCTCCAAAATAGTGAGAACATAAATTTTGGCTACATCACCCATTGTGTGCTACTTTGTCATGGCAGCCCTAACAAAGTGAAACAATTGCTAGGCCTTAAAATCACATGAAAATACTTTTTATTTAGTCACTTATATAAATGTCACTTTAAAAGATTAGAATTTAATCAATTAACATTATAATTTTTACTTTGACAGTGTGTTGGTTTATTAAACATTTGTCCCAAATGCTCATTTTCAATACTGTAGATCATTCTGTATAAATATAACATGTAGCAAAACAGTTAAACAAAGAAGTTTTATTTATTTTTCTAGTACAGCCACCCTACATGCCAGGACTTTATCTGACTAAAAATGTGCCCCCTTAATTAAGCAGTTATTGTCTTAAAGTCTATTTAAAATCTATTAATTTATATATTTCTTCTCAATAAAGAAATGGTCAATATAAACAGAGTCTAAACACAGACTTTACATTCTCCTCAAAAATTAACTCAAAATGGATCACAGACCTAACTGTATAACACAAAACTATACAACTCTTAGAAAATAACACACAGAAGAAAATACAAACAATCTTGAGCATGATGATAACTTTTTTAGTTACAACCTCAAAGGCATTATCCATGAATGAAAGAATTGATAGGCTGGACTTTGTTAAAATGAAAATATTTTGCTCTGTGAAAGACAAAGAGAATGAGAAAACAAACCATATACTACAAGAAAATACATTCAAAAGACATGTGGTAGGGCTTCCCTGGTGGCGCACTTGTTGAGAGTCCTCCTGCTGATGCAGGGGATATGGGTTCGTGCCCCGGTCAGGGAAGATCCCACATGCCGCGGAGCAGCTAGGCCTGTGAGCCATGGCCGCTGAGCCTGCACGTCCGGAGCCTGTGCTCCGCAACGGGAGAGGCCACAACAGTGAGAGGCCCAAGTACTGCAATTAAAAAAAAAAGACATGTGGTAAAGGATTGTTACTCAAAATATACAAAGAACTCTTAAAAATCAACCATAAGAAAATGAATGACCTTATTAAAAAGTGGGTAAAAGACATGAACAGACACCTCACTATAGAAGATATACATATACATCTACCTATCATCTATCTATCTAAATGGCAACTAAGCATATAAAAAGATACTTCACATCATATGTCACTAAGAAATTCAAATTAAAACAAAAATAAGAAGATGGCAGAAGAGTAAGACTCGGAGATCACCTTCCTCCCCACAGATACACCAGAAATACATCTACGCGTGGAACAACTCCTACGGAGCACCTACTGAATGCTGGCAGAAGACCTCAGACCTCCCAAAAGCAAGGAACCCCCCACGTACCTGGTTAGGGCAAAAGAAAAAAATAAACAGAGACAAAAGGATAAGGACGGGTCCTGCACCAGCGGGAGGGAGCTGTGAAGGAGGAAAAGTGTCCACACACTAGGAAGCCCCTTCGCGGGCGGAGACTGCGGGTGGCGGAGTGGGGGAGCTTCAGAGCCGCGGAGGAGAGCACAGCAACAGGGGTGCGGAGGGCAAAGCGGAGAGATTCCAGCGCAGAGGATCGGGGCCGACCGTCACTCACCAGCCGAGAGGCTTGTCTGCTCGCCCGAGAGGGCGGGCGGGGCTGGGAGCTGAGGCCCCGGCTTCTGTCGGAGCGCCGGGAGAGGACTGAGGTTGGCAGCGTGAACACAGCCTGCAGGGCGTTACTGCGCCACAGCTAGTCGGGAGGGAGTCCAGGGAAAAGTCTGGACCTGCTGAAGAGGCAAGAGACTTTTTCTTCCCTCTTTGTTTCCTGGTGCACTAGGAGAGGGGATTAAGAACACTGCTTAAGAGAGCTCCAGAGACGTGCGCGAGCCGCGGCTAAAAGTGCGGAGCCCAGAGACAGACATGAGACGCTAAGGCCGTTGCTGCCGCCACCAAGAAGCCTGTGTGCGAACACAGGTCACTATCCACACCCCCTTCTGGGGAGCGTGTGCAGCCCGCCACTGCCAGGGTCCCGGGATCCAGGGACAACTCCCCCGGGAGAACACATGGCACGCCTCAGGCTAGCAACGTCATGGTGGCCTCTGCTGCCGCAGGCCCGCCCCGCACTCCGTGACCCTCCCTACCACCCCACCCCCCACCCCCCCACCTCCCCCCCCCACCCCCCCTCCCCCCCCGCCCCCCCCCCCCACCTGAGTAAGCCAGAGCCTCCGAATCAGCAGCTCCTTTAACCCCGTCCTGTCTGAGCAAAGAACACACGCACTCCGGCAACCTACACGCACAGGTGGGGCCAAATCCAAAGCTGAGCCCCTGGGAGCTGTGAGAAAAAAGAGAAAGGGAAATCTCTCCCAGCAGCCTCAGAAGCAGCGGATTAAAGCTCCACAATCAATTTGATTTACCCTGCATCTGTGGAATACATGAATAGACAACGAATCATCCCAAATTAAGGAGCGGTGTGGATGAAAGGCTCTTGGTGCTGCAGCCAGGAGTTAGTGCTGTGCCTCTGAGGTGGGAGAGCCAACTTCAGGACACTGGTCCACAAGAGGCCTCCCAGCTGCACATAATATCAAACGGCGAAAATCTCCCAGAGATCTCCATCTCAACACCAGCACCCAGCTTCACTCAACGACCAGCAAGCTACAGTGCTGGACGTCCTATGCCAAACAACTACCAAGACAGGAACACAACACAACCCATTAGCAGAGAGGCTGCCCAAAATCATAATAAGTCTACAGACACCCCAAAACACACCACCAGACGTGGACCCGCCCACCAGACAGACAAGATCAAGACTCATCCACCAGAACACAGGCACTAGTACCCTCCACCAGGAAGCCTACACAACCCACTGAACCAACCTTAGACACTGGGGACAGACACAAAAAACAACAGGAACTACGAACCTTCAGCCTGCAAAAAGGAGACCCCAAACACAGTAAGATGAGCAAAATGAAAAGACAGAAAAACACAGTAGATGAAGGAGCAAGATAAAAACCCACCAGACCTAACAAATGAAGAGGAAATAGGCAGTCTACCTGAAAAAGAATTCAGAATAATGATAGTAAAGATGATCCAAAATCTTGGAAATAGAATAGACAAAATGCAAGAAACAGTTAACAAGGACCTAGGAGAACTAAAGATGAAACAAACAATGATGAACAACACAATAAATGAAATGAAAAACACTCTAGATGGGATCAATAGCAGAATAACTGAGGCAGAAGAATGGATAAGTGACCTGGAAGATAAAATAGTGGAAATAACTACTGCAGAGCAGAATAAAGAGAAAAGAATGAAAAGAACTGAGGACAGTCTCAGAGACCTCTGGGACAACATTAAACGCACCAACATTCGAATTATAGGGGTTCCAGAAGAAGAAGAGAAAAAGAAAGGGACTGAGAAAATATTTGAACAGATTATAGTTGAAAAATTCCCTAATATGTGAAAGGAAATAGTTAATCAAGTCCAGGAAGCACAGAGAGTCCCATACAGGATAAATCCAAGGAGAAATACGCCAAGATGCATATTAATCAAACTGTCAAAAATTAAATACAAAGAAAGCATATTAAAAGCAGCAAGGGAAAAACAACAAATAACACACAAGGGAATCCCCATAAGGTTAACAGCTGATCTTTCAGCAGAAACCCTGCAAGCCAGAAGGGAGTGGCAGGACATATTGAAAGTGTTGAAGGAGAAAAACCTGCAACCAAGATTACTCTACCCAGCAAGGATCTCATTCAGATTTGATGGAGAAATTAAAACCTTTACAGACAAGCAAAAGCTGAGAGAGTTCAGCACCACCAAACCAGCTCTACAACAACTGCTAAAGGAACTTCTCTAGGCAAGAAACACAAAAGAAGGGAAAGACCTACAAAAACGAACCCAAAACAATTAAGAAAATGGGAATGGGAACACACATATCGATAATTACCTTAAATGTAAATGGACTAAATGCTCCCACCAAAAGACACAGATTGGATGAATGGATACAAAAACAAGATGCATATATTTGCTGTCTACAAGAGACCCACTTCAGACCTAGAGACACACACAGACTGAAAGTAAGGGGATGGAAAAAGGTATTTCATGCAAATGGAAACCAAAAGAAAGCTGGAGTAGCAATTCTCATATCAGACAAAATAGACTTTAAAACAAAGACTATTAGAAGAGACAAAGAAGGACACTACATAATGATCAAGGGATCGATCCAAGAAGAAGATATAAAAATTGTAAATATTTATGCACCCAACATAGGAGCACCTCAATACATAAGGCAAATACTGACAGCCATAAAAGGGGAAATCGACAGTAACACATTCATAGTAGGAGACTTTAACACCCCACTTTCACCAATGGACAGATCATCCAAAATGAAAATAAATAAGGAAACACAAGCTTTAAATGATACATTAAACGAGATGGACTTAATTGATATTTATAGGACATTCCATCCAAAAACAACAGAATACACATTTTTCTCAAGTGCTCATGGAACATTCTCCAGGACAGATCATATCTTGGGTCACAAATCAAGCCTTGGTAAATTTAAGAAAATTGATATTGTATCAAGTGTCTTTTCCGACCACAACACTATGAGACTAGATATCAATTACAGGAAAAGATCTGTAAAAAATACAAACACATGGAGGCTAAACAATACACTACTTAATAACGAAGTGATCACTGAAGAAATCAAAGAGGAAATCAAAAAATACCTAGAAACAAATGACAATGGAGACACGACGACTCAAAATCTATGGGATGCAGCAAAAGCGGTTCTAAAAGGGAAGTTTATAGCAATACAATCCTACCTTAAGAAACAGGAAACATCTCGAATAAACAACCTAACCTTTCACCTAAAGCAATTAGAGAAAGAAGAACAAAAACCCCCAAAATTAGCAGAAGGAAAGAAATCATAAAAATCAGATCAGAAATAAATGAAAAAGAAATGAAGGAAACGATAGCAAAGATCAATAAAACTAAAAGCTGTTTCTTTGAAAGGATAAACAAAATTGATAAACCATTAGCCAGACTCATCAAGAAAAAAAGGGAGAAGACTCAAATCAATAGAATTAGAAATGAAAAAGGAGAAGTAACAACTGACACTGAAGAAATACAAAAGATCATGAGAGATTACTACAAGCAACTCTATGCCAATAAAATGGACAACCTGGAAGAAATGGACAAATACTTAGAAAGGCACAACCTGCCAAGACTGAATCAGGAAGAAATAGAAAATATGAACAGACCAATCACAAGCACTGAAATTGAAACTGTGATTAAAAATCTTCCAACAAGCAAAAGCCCAGGACCAGATGGCTTCACGGGCGAATTCTATCAAACATTTAGAGAAGAGCTATCACCTATCCTTCTGAAACTCTTCCAAAATATAGCAGAGGGAGGAACACTCCCCAACTCATTCTACGAGGCCACCATCACCCTGATACCAAAACCAGACAAGGATGTCACAAAGAAAGAAAACTACAGGCCAATATCACTGATGAACATAGATGCAAAAATCTCAACAAAATACTAGCAAACAGAATCCAACAGCACATTAAACGGATCATACACCATGATCAAGTGGGGTTTATTCCAGGAATGCAAGGATTCTTCAATATACGCAAATCAATCAACGTGATACACCATATTAACAAATTGAAAGAGAAAAACCATATGATCATTTCAATAGATGCAGAGAAAGCTTTTGACAAAATTCAACACCCATTTATGGTAAAAACCCTGCAGAAAGTAGGCATAGAGGGAACTTTCCTCAACATAATAAAGGCCATATATGACAAACCCACAGCCAACATCGTCCTCAATGGTGAAAAACTGAAAGCATTTCCACTAAGATCAGGAACAAGACAAGGTTGCCCACTCTCACCACTCTTATTCAACATAGTTTTGGAAGTTTTAGCCACAGCAATCAGAGAAGAAAAGGAAATAAAAGGAATCCAAATTGGAAAAGAAGAAGTAAAGCTGTCACTCTTTGCAGATGACATGATACTATACATAGAGAATCCTAAAGATGCTACCAGAAAACTACTAGAGCTAATCAATGAATTTGGTAAAGTAGCAGGATATAAAATTAATGCACAGAAATCTCTGGCATTCCTATACACTAAGGATGAAAAATCTGAAAGTGAAATCAAGAGAACACTCCCATTTACCATTGCAACAAAAAGAATAAAATATCTAGGAATGAACCTACCTAAGGAGACAAAAGACCTGTATGCAGAAAATTATAAGACACTGATGAAAGAAATTAAAGATGATACAAAGAGATGGAGAGATATACCATGTTCTTGGATTGGAAGGATCAACATTGTGAAAATGACTCTACTACCCAAAGCAATCTACAGATTCAATGCAATCCCTATCAAACTACCACTGGCATTTTTCACAGAACTAGAACAAAAAATTTCACTATTTGTATGGAAACACAAAAGACCCCGAATAGCAAAAGCAATCTTGAGAACGAAAAATGGAGCTGGAGGAATCAGGCTTCCTGACTTCAGACTATATTACAAAGCTAAGTAATCAAGACAGTATGGTACTGGCACAAAAACAGAAATATAGATCAATGGAACAGGATAGAAAGCTCAGAGATAAACCCACACACATATGGTCACCTTATCTTTGACAAAGGAGGCAGGAATGTATGGTGGAGAAAGACAGCCTCTTCAATAAGTGGTGCTGGGAAAACTGGACAGCTACATGTAAAAGTATGAGATTCGATCACTCCCTAACACCATACACAAAAATAAGCTCAAAATGGATTAAAGACCTAAATGTAAGGCCAGAAACTATCAAACTCTTAGAGGAAAACATAGGCAGGACACTCTATGACATAAATCACAGCAAGGTCCTTTTTGACCCACCTCCTAGAGAAATGGAAATAAAAACAAAAGTAAACAAATGGGACCTAATGAAACTTAAAAGCTTTTGCGCAGCAAAGGAAACCATAAAGAAGACCAAAAGACAACCCTCAGATTGGGAGAAAATATTTGCAAATGAAGCAACTGACAAAGGATTAATCTCCAAACTTTATAAGCAGCACATGCAGATCAATAACAAAAAAACAAACAACCCAATCCAAAAATGGGCAGAAGACCTAAATAGACATTTCTCCAAAGAAGATATACAGAGTGCCAACAAACACATGAAAGAATGATCAACATCACTAATCATTAGAGAAATGCAAATCAAAACTACAATGAGATATCATCTCACACCAGTCAGAATGGCCATCATCAAAAAATCTAGAAACAATAAATGCTGGAGAGGGTGTGGAGAAAAGGGAACCCTCTTACACTGTTGGTGGGAATGTAAATTGATACAGCCACTGTGGAGAACATTATGGAGGTTCCTTAAAAAACTACAAATAGAACTACCAAATGACCCAGCAATCCCACTACTGGGCATATACCCTGAGAAAACCGTAATTCAAAAAGAGTCATGTACAAAAATGTTCATTGCAGCTCTATTTACAATAGCCCAGAGATGGAAACAACCTAAGTGTCCATCATCGGATGAATGGATAAAGAAGATGTGGCACATATATACAATGGAATATTACTCAGCCATAAAAAGAAACGAAATTGAGCTATTTGTAATGAGGTGGATAGACCTAGAGTCTGTCATACAGAGTGAAGTAAGTCAGAAAGAGAGAGACAAATACCGTATGCTAACACATATATATGGAATTTAAGAAAAAAAAATGTCATGAAAAACCTAGGGGTGAAACAGGAATAAAGACACGGACTTACTAGAGAATGGACTTGAGGCTATGGGGAGGGGGAAGGGTAAATGGTGACAAAGCGAGAGAGAGGCATGGACATATATACACTACCAAACGTAAGGTAGATAGCTAGTGGGAAGCAGCCGCATAGCACAGGGAGATCAGCTCGGTGCTTTGTGACCGCCTGGAGGGGTGGAATAGGGAGGGTGGGAGGGAGGGAGCTGCAAGCGGGAAGAAAAAAAAAAAAAGAATACTATATACTATTTCATTCACATTTTGATTTGAATTTAAATTAAATATTTGATGATATGTAAAAAAAAAAATAAGATACCATTACACATCTATTAAAATAGCCAAAATCCAAATCAGTGACAACATCAAACGCTGGCAAGGATTTGGAGCAACAAAAGCTCTCATTCATTGCTGGTAAGGATTCAAAATGGTACAGTCACTTTGGAAGACAGTTTGGAAGTCTTACCAAAATAAACATGCTTGTGATCATATAATCCAGCAACTGCACTCTGTGATATTTACACAAAAGGGTTGCAACTTAAATCTACACGGATGTGTGTAACAGCTTTATTCAGAATTGTTAAAACTTGGAAGCAAACAAGATGTCCTTCAGTAGGTGAATGAATAAGTAAACTGTGACACGTCCAGACACTAGAACATTATTCAGTGCTAATAAGAAAGGAGTTATCAAGCCATGAAAAGACATGGTGAAAACTTAAACACATGTTACTAAGTGAAGGAAGCAAATCTGAAAATTCTACATATTGTGTGATTCTAACTCCATGGCATCCTGAAAAAGATAAAACTATGGAGACAATAAAAAGATCAGTGGTTGCCAGGGGTTGGGAGGAGGGAGAGATAAATAGACGGAAGCACAGAGGATTTAGGGCAGTGAAATTATTCTACTATAATGATGGATAATGTCAATACATTTATCAAAACCCATAGAATGTACAACACCAAAAGTGAAACCTAAACTACTGACTTTAGGTGAAAAAGATGTGTTAATGTAGGTTCATGGATTGTAACAAGTGGACCACTCTGGTGCAGGATGTTGATAGTGGGAGAGGCTGTGTGTGTATGTGAAGAGGGGAGCAGAAAGTAGCTGGGAATTGTCTTTACATTCTGCTCAAATTTTCTGTGAACCTAAAACTTCTCTAAAACGTAGGATAAATTTTAAAGGAAGAAAATAAATACCTACCTGTGTGTGTGTGCACACTCACATATATTAAGGTATATTCAAAATAAAAATATTGAAATTTGTAGACATCACTATGACATAGTTATTGTTCTTATATATGGTTGTGTAGCTAATGATAAATTTCGGTGTCTAGTTTTTAATAACTAAAGAAGTTACTAAAAACTGATATATTTCAGTCCACCTAATTATAAAGGAATTTATGTTATTTTATATTTTTAAATAATCCTTGCTGTGTAAGTGCTAACCAAACTCTAAGCTGTTTCCTTGTTAAAGTCTCTCAAGTATAGAGTAAAATAATCATCTAGTGAACCTGTCTTTCTTTAGTATTTTTCCACCATGCTGTTCTGCTTGAGATTAAAAGACAGATTCTCCCAAGTTCAAAGGTAACACATGTCTCGAAAATTCATTTTTTTTTTAGAACCATGGACTTCAAGCTGCTTCAGTAATAGAATTTCTATTTTCATATAATACCACTGATGGTTTTAGCTTTTTTGATTTAGCAATACACACATATATATATAAATGAAGTGTAGGGCTTCCCTGGTGGCACAGTGGTTGAGAGTCTGCCTGCCAATGCAGGGGACACGGATTTGTGCCCCGGCCAGGGAAGATCCCACATGCCACGGAGCGGCTGGGCCCGTGAGCCATGGCGGCTGAGCCTGCGCATCCGGAGCCTGTGTTCCACAACGGGAGAGGCCACAACAGTGAGAAGCCGGCGTACCGCAAAAAAAAAAAAAAAAAAAAAATGAAATGTGGACCAATACACGAATGGTTGATTTAACATTTGTAAATTTCTGTTTAGATAATAAAGTGGAAAATTTAAAATAAGACTGTCAGAATGAGTCTTAACATTAAATAACTGTAAATGAAAAATCCTGAGATATATTTAAGAAAAATTTATGTCTACTTTGTAAATTATCCTTTTTTTATCAACAAACTATTTAAAAAGTACAGTTTGCAATAACTGAATAATTTTCGAAAAAGTTACACATACACTACGTATCCACCACTGTTCTGTAAAACAGTAGTTTTACATCAGAGAACAAAACAGAAATTCTCAAAGTCACAGAGCTTACATTACTGCAAGAGAACATAAAATAATAATAAGCATAATGATTGACTAAATTTTAGAGCATTCTGGAAGGTGATAGGGCTTATGTCTATGAGGTTCTTAGATCTTCATTTCCCAGCATTTTATGTCTAGAGATGGCTGAATGTACAACTGTATTTCAATGGACAATGTGTACATTCCTTTCCTCAATTGGAAGTTCTTATTCTAATGGACTATTTCAAATTATAAGAAAAAAGGAAAATTCATTTGCAAACACAACTAAATTATTTTAGTTACAGTTAAAAGGAAGTATTTGTTTTTCAGTCTCAAGAGCATCAATTAAAACTATTATACAATATAAGATAATGTGACTGTTAATACAAGAATTTTGCTTTTATTCTGCATTACCTTTCTATATCTAACAACAGATAAACTTTATTACAACACTATTACCAGGGAATATTTTAATGCAGTGTGATTATTCTTTTCCTATTTCCTTGTCCCTAACAATATCAAGAATTTCTATTTGACAGCAACATGTGTGTACTGAATGGAGTTTGTGGAAGGTAAGAGAGAATAGAGTGAAAATGAACCAGTACATTCTGATAGTACTTGATCTCTCCATAATAAATATAGACATAGGAATGGACCCAAAGTGTTACTGATATATGTGTGTGTGTGTGTTATATACATATTACATATATATACATATATATAAAATTATGTTATATATATATACACATATATATATACACACATTATAATACTATATATGTCTATATATTTTATATATAGAAACTATTTTTTAACATCTTTTTTTTTTGTGTGTATTTTTTTGCGGTACGCGGGCCTCTCACTGTTGTGGCCTCTCCCGTTGCGGAGCAACAGGCTCCGGACGCGCAGGCTCAGCGGCCATGGCTCACGGGCCCAGCCGCTCCGCGGCATGTGGGATCTTCCCGGACCGGGGCACGAACCCGTGTCCCCTGCATCGGCAGGCGGACTCTCAACCACTGCGCCACCAGGGAAGCCCTAACATCTTTATTGGAGTATAATTGCTTTACAATGGTGTGTTAGTTTCTGCTTTATAACAAAGTGAATCAGTTATACATATACATATGTCCCCATATCTCTTCCCTCTTGAATACAGAAACTATTTGAATGAAGTTGTCACAACATGTAAGAAATTTGTGCCATTTACAGATATAGAAGTAGGAAAAGCAAGGCAAACCAGGTAGACAAAAAGTTTAATTTTGGATATGTATACAACAAATCCAAGCATAAATACCCATATGAATTTGAATTAATTTCATGGACACAAAATTCACAAAAGATAAAAGCCCTTAAAATTGACTTTGATTCACAAGGCTTATGTTGTAGTTACCATTATAAGAGTGAAGTAGAATGGGTATTGGGGATATAAATTGACTAATGATAGAATATTGAAAATTACAGCATTTGAAAAGCTGTAAAAGAGAACACTATTATTAAAAAATATATAAAACATAGCAAGTGAAGGGAGAAGGGCAGGATACCTGGAAAGGAAATAGACACGTTAAATAAAGTTCTACAAATGGCTAATAGTGTTTAATTCTAGAAGAGTTCAATTATATAAGGCAGGAAAATCTCCATTTTTATTTTGCTACTGGTATGATATTGGATATATTTGCAGAGCAATTTAATAGAACAAAAAGATTAAAAAAAACCAATGCATTGACCAGTTTCTGTATCTGAGGAATTAGAGGTGGCAAGTATAAAGCAGTCTTTCTAGAAGTGTGAGTGTGAGGGTAAGCAGGGAGGTAGACAAGTTGCCAGACTAAGGAGAGGGTAGCTTATATGTTTGTACACATGTATTGTGAAAAGTGATACTCCTGCATAATTTAAATGACTAAAGTGACCATACAGAGAACGAAGTTCAAGACACAAGACAAATGTAAACCGACATTTGGAGAAAGGTCCTGTTAGAAATGAGAAAAGAAAGTGCTTCAGGTATATATAAAAGAGGACAAGAGATTTCTTATCATTAAAAAAAAAATAAAAAACTTTTCAGAAATAAAATCATTAAATATATTTTTTTGAAAAAGTATACTCTTTCTGATTTGAGAATGGGGGTAGAAAATGGACTTTCTTGCAGAGAGAAGGCATAGCTGCCTTGAGATACACATAACACCAAATTTTATTTAGGTCTGTTTCATATTTTTATTTCTTTGGCCATAATTCCTCTGCATTTATCCTTTTCCTCCTTAAAAACTCCTATTTATTTTATAAAGTAGCAATAAGACATAATTTCCTCTGAATATCTTTTTCCCCTATCTTAACACTTCAAATAAAATTAATCTCATCCCTTATTCTCCTTTCACTCTGTTATATGTATCCACCAACACACAACATATATTTTGGTAACTGTAACTGGTCAGGTTCTAAATTAACTGAGAAATAAGGCAAACATTGGTTGACTCTCCATTCCTTTGCAGCCTCAGTTGCAAAAATAGTCTAAGGTATTACCTTTACTACTGATAATTATCTAATTTGTCTTTGTAGTTTTTTATAAAAGAAAGACTTTTTTCCCCAGGAAATACAACACTGGACCTGGATGGAATTCAACCTCTCTATACTCTTCAATTTCCAACCCTTCAGAGGAAGAATTTTCCTGAAAGATCAGCAGAATGTATTTTCTCTGCAAATAGCTTGCTTCCAAGAACAAAACGATGTCAAGAATGTTAGCTTCATATACTCTACACAGCCATCATCTACTATACAGTCACTCATCTGGCCTTCAAGCCATTGCTAAGGCCTACATGACTTTGGAATAGGTCCCTCTCTATAGCAGACCAAAATCAAGACCCACACTATGTCAAAACTTAGTCACCTCTCTATATGACAGCAATCCAAAGAAGGCCAAAGAATTCTCTAAGAACAACCAAGGTCAAAGTGTGACACCTTTATGTTAAATTTTTACCTTTATGGGTAAATGCTATTAAATTACAATTACAAAATGCTATTAAATTACAATTAAATTATTTCTACTATTTCTCCTCTTGTTGCTTAACTTTTCATCAGTAAATTAAAAACAAGTTTATCAACCAAGAGTGGTATAAAAGAGGAGCTCTTGGTTGTTTGAGGAGAACAAAGAATATTGAAGAAAAAAAGTAAGGTACTAGCAATTATATTTCCTGTTTAATTTTCAATATTCACCTGTAATCTGTTAAATGTTTGTCTTTCCCCAAAAGAGGAAAGAACCCTGCCCCTTCATAAATCTTGTAGTATAGAAGAGTACAATGTTGAGCAATGCTCTAGCAGACCTGTTTTAAAAATATAATAAAGTAGTGCTTCAGGCAGAAGAAATATGGTTCCAGAGGGAAACACAGTAATGTAGAAATAAATGAAGAGCAACAGGGATGTAACTACACAATTAAGTTAATATTCACTTAAAACCAAGTTAATGTTGTATACAGTTTAAATATCTATAGATACAGAATTAATTAAAACAATCACATAAATGTTGAGGGGGTAAAATGTTTTAAGGTAATAATATTATCTGAAAAGTGGTAAAATTCCTCATTTAAATGAGGATCTAATATGTCAAGAATTCACATTGCTAGGGTAACACTCAAAGAGTAAAGAGTGTACATTAGTACTAGTAGAAGGGAAAATAGAGTTTTAAAAATCTTGATTAATCCCAAAGGAGTTAATATAGGGGAGAAAGAAGGCAAAAAGTCAAGACAAATGGAAAATAAAATGTAAGACAGTAGACATAAATCCAAATATAAGAAAGATAACAATGTATGTCAATGAATTATATATTCCAATTAGAAGACAAAACTTGTCTGTCCTAGTATCTTCAATTAAACCAGAAAACAGAACTAATAATAGATTTTCCATTGTTTCTTATGAACATTTTTATTGTCCTAATTTTCTGTTTATTCTTTTCTCTATGCAGATTTCCTACCACATGATGATAAGATTGATAGGGAACTGTCAAAAGACACAATATATTTTTAATGCTAAGTTATATGAATATTCAAAGATTTTGACTCAAACCAGACTTTAGATAATCAGAATTCAAACGTTCCATACTATCCAGATTCAATCGTTCCCATCAGAAAAAGCCCGTTTTTCAAAATAAAGATGTCCCACGCATGGTATTCTAGCCAGGGTCACTCTCTTAGTCACCCTACACTTGAGATTCTGGCCACATGTTACCTATTCATCATACACAAGTAACTGGCCCCAAATGACCCTAACACATTTTTTTTTTAAAGGCAAACAAGATAGCTTTCATTGGCAAATATTTATCAGTAGTTATTTTATACAAAACGCTGAAGCAAGATTGACATTGGACTATTCAATGGACATAATTTTGTCACGATGAAAATATTTCTGAGAGTCTACAATAAGCCTGGGAAAATCAAAGGTCAATGTCTTCATTAGGCCATTCCTTAGCAAAACTAGATTTCAACCTTGAATGTGATTTATTACATCAAGCTTCTCTACTTTTTTTCTCAAGTTCTGCCTTGAGTCTTTGCCAGACTGATTTTCTTTTTGTCTAACTTATGAAGTTCCTTTATAAAAGCCTGTTAATTTTACCCTTAAAATTATGTTATACCTATCCTTCCATTTTGTGGAATTAAACTAGGTTAGTTCTTCTAAGAGTGATCTGCTTGGTGATCTCCTCTTCCTTCATCTTCTATCATTTATTTTGTTGCCAGAGTAATCTTGCTTACACCAGTACTGTTTATCTCATCTTATCCTACCTCATCTCACCTTATCTTGTCCTCTGCAAAATAAATTCAAAAATTATCTTTTCCTGAATTTCGTTCTCTTCATAATCAGCTTTCAACCTGCTTTCCCATTGTCCTACTTTTACTTTTCCTATACTCCTCCATCTTACCTATGATGTGTGAAAATTGGAGTAAAATTGAATATGCTCCCTTTACTAGAGTTGAACAACATCTGATGCTATAACAGATTATATCTCAAATATCAAAGTTTAACACACACACAGATTATGTCTCACTCATATAACTGTCCATCATGGATATTCACTAAATGGTGTTTTCCAAGCAGAAGCATCATGTAATCAGGGTCTTTCCATTACACGGTTCCACAGTCTCTACGGCTTTGAAACTTTTGCTTCCAGCAAGAACTTGAAGGAAAGTAGAAGGACAGTTTTATGCAAGGGCCTAGATATGTTCCCCAGGCTAAAACTCAGTAATATGGATACACTCAACTGCCAAGGAGGCTGAAGTATGGTGTACTCTTGCTGGGTACCAAGGAAGAGTAAGAATGTGATTTCTGTGAACACACTGAATTTGTACCACAATGCCATGTTCATATGTTCTCTCCATAAAATATGCTTCCTCCTAAATCTTCCCCTTATATTCTCTATGATTCAGTATCCAACCTCATCACTTTCATAAATCTAACTTGATACTTTTAACAGATTAACTGAAATTTATTTTTGTATGCATCAGATCTTTCCTAATAAATTGTATTATTCCTTAGGTCAAGTATTGTATTTTAGCTAGTTGTTAATCCCACACATCATTTACAATATTTATTTATGCATGGTAGGTATACAATAAAAATGCTTATTAATTATTCTTCCCTAATAGCAGAATTTTTCCAGGCATATCAGAGAGATCGTTGTTTCAATTAATTATTTTTGTATGTTAATGACAAAATAATTAGTAAAAATATAACAAATATTCAATGCATCCTGAACAAAAATAATCTCTTAATTAGAATATGTTTTTTTTTTCCACAAATGAATTGGCTACAAAACATTTTATAAGCCACTGGAAAAAAAATCCCCATTCATTCTTGTTCCAGATTTTTAATTAGTTCTGCCACTTTTGTTTTCTTCAGTTAATTTAACTCTCTACATATTGAAGCAATTATTGCTGCCTACTCAAGCACATTTGTAAAACTGCTATATATTATGAATATTCATGCCAATATATGAAAGTTAAACTGGCCAGCAAAGGACTTGTACCAGAACATTTACCATTAGACTGATGTCTCATACATAAAATATAACGACCCATTATCTCACAAACATACACACACATACTTTATGTATGTACAGAAATAACTAAAATGTATGAAAATAAACGTGTAAATATTAACACAGCCATTCAAAGAGCTTCGAGAAGCTATAGTTTAGTTAATGCCATGACATTTACTCTTAACTAAATGTTGTTAATCATCCCCTTAGATAGCTCCATTACTTATTGAAATAACAGAATGCAAAGCAGAGCAAAATTGTGATAATATTCATACAAATGAAAATATCTAAACAAAACTTCACTTGAAATGTGAGCCAGGTAATTTGAAGCCTCTATTGAAGATGTTCAATAATATTAGGAAAAAGCTCAATTTTACAAAAAATATTTTATTGATAGAAAAATCTTGACATCTAGTAAATAAAATCACAAATATACACTCATTTTTAAAAGGTTAATTTCTAACAAGATGTATAAATGGTTGGAAGGATAAAAGAATTTGATGTGTGTAATAATTCCCTAGGACAATTAACAGCAATTGATTTTAGTGTTAAACTAGAAAATACACGGTATGAATTTTCAGGAAAGAAAGTTTGGGAGCCATGTATCATATATTAGGGTGTTTTATTTGTTTGCTGACCAGTAAGCATTTAAAAGTGGATATCATCAAAAAACATTAATCGTAGAAATAAAATGATCACATCTGTGGCAAGGGTACCGTCTGCGGAAGAAACAGGAGTCAGAAAAAAATGGAAGAAAGGCCTACGAATATGGCAATATTAATAAGTGTTCAAAATAATAAATGGCAGATTGCTATCAGTAGGAAATTGTCAGGCAGAAAATGGCATTATAGATAGAAAAGAATAATTGTGAGTTGGTAACTCTAAAATTGGGTAATAGGATCAGCACTTATATTTTTAACTGGATAGAAAATTGAGAATTAAGAAGTTTTTAGCAGGAAAAGCGATTGCCACTCTGTTAGCCTTGTTGAAGTTACTGTAGATCATCATCTAGGAAAGGCAAAACTATGGAGGAGACAATAAAAAGATCAGTGGTTGCCAGCGGTTGGGGGATGGATGAATAGGCAGAGCGCAGATGTGCTTTAGGGCAGTGAAAATACCCTGTATGATATTATAATGAAAAGTATATGTCATTTTACACTTACCCAAACCCTTAGAATGTACAACACCAAGAGTGAACCCTGACTTTGGGAAAATATGGACTTTGGGTGATTATGATGTGTCAATATGGGATTATTCCTTGGTAAAAAATGTACCTTTCTGGTGAGTGATGCTGGTAACGGGAAGCTTTGCATGTGTGGGGGAAGGAGGTATATGGTAAATCTCTGTACCTTACTCTCAATTTTATAGTAAACCTAAAACTGCTTTAAAAATAAAGTCTTAAAAATTAAAACAAAAAATTTTAAACACTGAGCTGTTATGGGTTGCTACCTCTGAGTAGGGAAATGGAAGTGGGGGTGTCTAAGGGAATATTTTAAATGTGGAGAAACAAAACTAAGAACAATGATTCTGTATGGTTTTCTTTTTAAATTTACCTGCTACTTGTGTTAACACAAATACAAAAGGGTTTTAAAATGTTCTAACACATTGCACAATGGCACTGACTACAGTAGTTAAGCATTCAGTTTTAGACTCAGACTGAATAGACATAAATTCCAGTTTCAACTGTCTTAGCCTTGTTTCTGCAGGCAAACAACATCTTTAAGTCTTTGTTTTCTCAACTACAGAATAAAGATAATAATCACACTTTTCTCAAACAGATGACCTGGATATTAAATCAGTAAATCATGGGAAGAATATAATATAAAACAAATATTCAAAAATGTTAGTTACTGTTATTTATAATGTATAAAGTAAATTTTCATGTAAATAAGTATTCAATATGTTAACATTATTGTAATGTATAAAGTACAAATTCTGAATGTTTAAGCCTATTATCATTTTAAAAATTCATTTGAAGTTGTCCTTTACTGCCCAAGTAGGTGTCTGCTCTCAGTGTTATTTTACTTTATTATGTATCTGTTACGGTATCAACAAAGAGCTGAAATAAATTCCCCATGTCACACATTTGGCGAGTTGGGGTTAGAATCTGAATTCAGTATTTCATGCCATAGCCTATGCTTTAACCAATACATACACAGACACACATGTATACAAGTATACACGTACTTGCACTGTTCTGCCTCAAATTATCTCTGGGTCTTTCTTATACATCCTCTCTTTATATATCACAACTTAAATGTCACCTACCTGGCTAAACAAAATCACAATACCCTTCCTATTTTTTCATAATACTCATCATGAACTGTACTTTTCTTATATTATCCTTACTTATTGTTTGATTCTTCATCTTTTCCACCTAAACATATCTTTATAAAAGAAGGGAGGAAGAATATCTCTCCACTGCCTATACATGAATCTGGCACAGAGTGGACACTTGGTATATCCTGTTCCATGAATAAATACAAGTACATAAGGGGAAAGTAAAATTATTCCTTTAGTGGACTGCATTATTATCTTCACTTATTTACCTTCCTGCAACCGCTCTTTGCCATGATACCATGTAGACCCTCCTTAGAAAAGGGCAGTTCAACTTGGTATGCAGCTTGGGCTATTAAAATGAGACAGGTCTGACAGGATGCCAGTTTTCAGCCTAGTTTTAAGAGATCTTACAATTTTTCACTTTCAAGTAAAAAGTGTCTGCCATCAGCTGAAATCTTTCTAAGGACATACATTTAAATTCCGGTGGACCTCAGGGTTTTTGGCCTGAGCACCTGGAAATGTGGGGTTATCAATAATTGAGAAAGTCTGTCAAGGAGCAGGTTTTGGGGAGGAGTTCTGGAACTCCAGTTTGCAGATGTTATAGTTGATATGACTATCATACATCCAAATGGAAATGTGGAGAAGGCAGCAGGATATGTAAGAGTTTGAAGTATTCGAGAAAGATTCTATCACCATGTCTTTCCAACTTTGTCTCCTAACAGTTTTCCTCATTTACTATCTTCTAGAACATGACTTAGCAAACTATAGACTACTAGCCATAATAGCATGTAATAATTATAACTGTTATAGACCTATGTTTCATATGACATTGCTACTAAGAGACGGAGCAAAATTTTAGTTGAGATCTTTTCATTTCAGTTTTGTGTTTTCTCTAAATCTCCAGGAATTTGGGCAATGTGGATTGCTTATGGTTGTTGTTACTGATTTTGTTGTTCATACTTTCCCCCACAATAGTGCCTATAAGTCTTTCAGAAACATTTATCTCCCTGGGATGCTTTTATGATCATCAGGGAACAACCTCTCTATGTTACCCAAACTGATGGTGTCCAAGCTGTCTGACTGGCTTCTCTGCTCTACTCTCTTACATTTATTTCTTATGATAATTTTTTCATGAGGATACTGGCTTATTTCTGAACCTCAGTTGATAATCTTGGGAAGACTGACTCAGTCAACAAGTGTTTCTGGTCCCACTTTCTGAGGCACTATTCACGTTAGCTAAGATGTAGAAACAACCTAAATGCCCATCAACAAATAATCGGATAAAAAATGTGGTATATACATATACATACAGTGGAATATTATAAAGCCTTAAAAAAGGAAATCCTGTCATATGCGACAACATGGTTGGACCTTGAGGACATTATGCTAAGCAAAATAAGCCAGTCACAGAAGGACAAATACTGCATGATTCTACTTATATGAGGGTCTAAAATAATCAAACTCCTAGAATTAGAGAGTAGAATGGTGGTTGCCAGAGGCTGGAGGGATGGAGAAAGGGGGAATTGAGTTGCTGTTAAACTGTATGTTTCGATTATGCAAGATGAATAAGATCTAGAAATCTGCTGTACATTATGCCTATTGTTAACAATACTGTATCATGCAATTAAAAATTATTATGAAGGTGGATATCATCTTAAGTGTTCTTACCACAACAACAACAAAAAAGGAGAATGTGTATGGAAATTGATGAGCACATTGCTTGTAACTTTAGTTCCTTTTGTTTCTTTTTTTCTGTGGACTTAGATTTGAAGCATTTCCTCAACCTGGAGAGAGAAGATGGTACCCCTGCTATCTTGATCAAACTGCACCAGCCCTGCCTTTAAAACTATCTGGTTTGATCTCAGCTGAATAACAGGCAGTATGCTGCAACAAAATTTACTATATTTGAAAGGGAAATAACATAAATTCTTATGGCAACAGAGCTTAAGGTTCTTCACATAATGATTTGTACATATGGTAGTGGTTTAAAAGCATTTTAATCAATTATTATATCATTGTAAACATAGGAATAATTAATTTAGCCTTGTATTTTACTCTTCCCATCTAGGGAATTTATTTACCTTTACTATCATTGTAAAAGTACTGGTGAACTTGAGGGTAGAAGAGGATATGTTAGTGGAAGATCCTTTATTTTAGCTCACACTTTCTTTGGACTCAAAAAGCAGGCCTTCAGGCAATAAACTTATACTTTGACCTTTGATGAAAACTCAGTCAAAGCCCAAACATAATAAACAAAGGAAAAATCATAATGGAAGAAGTAATAGACTTAGGCGCAGTTATGGAGTCCCTAGAGACTATAGTACCTGTAAACACCAAAGAGGGCTATAGATGACTTTGTGTCCATGCTTACTGACACTTGAAAATTGTCATCAATTCAACATCTAACAATAGAAGGATGATTGTGTTGGTTTCTACCACAAAAGATTTTTTTTTTTTTAACTAAAACACCCTTTCTTTCTTTTGCCTTTGGTGGAATGCTATAGAGAGGGCACTCTCTTCCTTTACCCTGCCATTCCCCATCTTTGTTGAACTATTTTCAGCATATACTGAACTGTGAAAATAACATTTAAAAGAAAATACATTCATAATTTACAGAACAATAAATTAAAATAATTGCTAAGCTATTTTTAAAATTTCTAACACTTTTTAAAAGGATACCAAACAATGAGGTCTTAAAATTTCAGAAATTTCCTCTTTAGAGAATGAAAGATGTTTACAGATAGTGCTGCTTGACTCAGAGCTTTTCCGTGATAAAAAATTCCAGTTACTTCTAGAAGAAATAACTTCTATGAAATAGATTATTCATAAAGTTTAGCTCTAGAATTTATCACTGATTTTTAGAGTACAATACATTCTTGGGTACTTTCATTTACAGAACGAGCACATTTCGACATTTTGATTTCGGAAGAAGGAAAAAAGATACTTGTGATACTAGATATTAAATGTGCACTTATTTGTATATTTTTATGTACATAATATACATAGGAATGGTCAGCTTGTAAAGCAACATATAAATTAAATATAAATTTTAATATCTGATACAAGATGATTTAATTGATGTAAACTACGTACAGTTATTATTAAAGTAAGTATACTTAAGTTAAAATTACTTAACATGTATATTTATTAGGGAAAGTATGTATATGTAAATATTTATGCACCTGTAATAATGATGTACCTCACTTATCCAGTGATATTTATTTGCTAGACTTACTGTGATAGTGAGAGTTATTTGAGTAGAGGCTCATATCTCTATTTGCATAATTACCATCCCTGGAAGCTCCATCTGAGGTTCTCTCATTCTTTTCAACACATAGTCTACTCTAGGGGCACCCCACTGGCTCCACAATATATTCCCATACTGCAAAATCTATCTGTGTCTGCAAATTCCAGGGGCTACCACTGGATATTTGTGCCATCACTTGCTCTCTACCCCATTTCTGTCTTCAGTCCATTTCTGCACAGTGGCAGAGTGTTTTATTTAAATTCTGCTAATCAATTTACTTATTTTTCACCAAGCAAGTTGTGCTTTATCATTCATGTTTTTTAACATAAATTGGATATTTGTTTTCATAATCCTGTCCTGACTGTAGGATCTTTGATATGAATAAATGTAATTTTATGACACATATCAAAAATTTCCAGAATTTTCAGAAAGTATAGTTTCCAGATCTTTAGGAATTTCAATAATTTATAGGAGATACGATAATGAGAGATTGTTATGTAAATATCAAACTCAGATTCCCATTTTAACTTATGCGACACCATGAATTTCTTTCTCTTGGCTGACAAAATTAAGTAACTAAAGACCTTATGGACTAATAAAATTGGCTCTACTTTAGGATAAAAAGTTGCCAATTATTATTTAGGTTTAAATATTAATATTTTGAAGACATATTACATATATTAAATCACACATTAAATCAATTTGTTTTAGTTATAATCCAGCCTTACAGGATAACTATAGAAAGATTCTGAGTGGGATTAAGAACTATTTAATAACTAAGTGCATGGATTTTCATTATAATTTTAGAGGATAATACCCATGAAATAAAATGATAAAAAAATTTTGTAACAACTGATATTTCGACAGCTTACAAAATATGATACAATTACATTTTTCTAAACAATCAGGGATATTTCTTCATAGGCTCTACTGTTGAGCATGTTCATTGACAATTTTATATTGAACAAATTAAATCTTCCCAAATCAACCACTAAAATTCTACTGTCCATATGTTAAGAGAAGAAATAAATTTCTTATTATGAAGACCTGGGGGCAGGAGTGCTGTAGTAGAATCTAAAGCATGCTAAATGAGGGCCAAGTTGGGAAGATAATTAAATTCGATCTAAAAAACATTTAAACTTCAAATTACATGCTCCAAGAAACTGGGGTGAGTTTTTTTGAGTACTGAAGTTGCACTATCAGATCTCTCCATTAGATAGTAAATGTGGAGGCAATATGCAATACATACTCTAGCAAAAGAAAACTGAATGAGTCTAAGGCAAGGAAAGCATGTTCCAAAACAATGACATACTCAAGGAATCAACTCTTAAAAAATGATGCAAAGCTGTTCTTTTGTATCACAGAGCTTGCCATTAACTAAAGTAAAAGGAAAACCTTAATATCTTCTTTTTAATGTTTGCCAATATGATGACCCATATAATATTACATGCAAATAATAGAAAAGTAAGCAAATAATCAATAAAAGAAAACTAATATATACTGAACACTATGTGCCAGTCTAAATACCTTGCATTTGTAATCTCACTTAATTTCGATAGAAAGCTTTAAATTATGTATATTAATTTTTTTCTTTTTCTTAACATCTTTATTGGAGTATAATTGCTTTACAATGGTGTGTTAGTTTCTGCTTTATAACAAACTGAATCAGCAATGTATATACATATATCTCCATATACATTCCCTCTTGCGCCTCCCTCCCACCCTCCCTATTCCACCCCTCTAGGTGGTCACAAAGCACCAAGCTGATCTCCCTGTGCTACGCAGCTGCTTCCCACTAGCTATCTATTTTACATTTGGTAGTGTATATATGTCAACGCTACTCTCTCACTTCGTCCAGCTTCCCCTCCCCATCCCCGTGTGCTCAAGTCCATTCTCTATGTCTGTGACTTTATTCTTGCCCTGCCCCTAGGTTCATCAGACCACTTTTTTTTAGATTCCATAAACATGTATGAGCATATGATATTTGTTTTTCTCTTTCTGACTTACTTCACTCTGTATGACAGACTAGAGGTCCATCCACCTCACTACAAATAACTCAATTTTGTTTCTTTTTGTGGCTGAGTAACATTCCATTGTATACATATGCCACATTTTCATTATCCACTCATTTCTCGATTGACATTTAGGTTAGTTCCATGTCCTGGCTATTGTAAATAGTGCTGCGATGAACATTGTGGTACATGACTTTATTTGAATTATGGTTTCTCAGAGTATATGCCCAGTAGTGGGATTGCTGGGTCATAGGGTAGTTCTATTTTTAGTTTTTAAGGAACCTCCAAACTGTTCTCCATGTATCAATTTACATTCCCAGCGAAAGTGCAAGAGGGTTCCCTTTTCTCCACACCCTCTCCAGCATTTACTGTTTGTAGATTTTTTGATGATGGCCATTTTGACAGGTGTGAGGTGATACCTCATTGTGGTTTTGATTTGCATTTCTCTAATAATTAGTGATGTTGAGCATCCTTTCATGTTTGTTGGCAATCTGTAAGTCTTCTTTGGAGAACTGTCTATTTAGGTCTTTCACCCCTTTTTGGACTGGGTTGTTTCTGTTTTTGATATTGAGCTGCATGAGTTGCTTCTATATTTTGGAGGTTAATCCTTTGTCAGTTGCTTCGTTTGCAAATATTTTCTCCCATCCTGAGGGTTGTCTTTACATCTTGTTTATAGTTTCCTTTGTTGTGCAAAAGCTTTTAAGTTTCATTAGGTCCCATTTGTTTATTTTTGTTTTTATTTCCATTTCTCTAGGAGGTGGGTCAAAAAGGATCTTGCTGTGATTTATGTCACAGAATGTTCTATGTTTTCCTCTAAGTTTTTATAGTGTCTGCCCGTACATTTAAGTCTTTAATACATTTTGAGTTTATTTTTGTGTATAGTATTAGGAAGTGTTCTAATTTCATTCTTTTCCACGTAGCTGTCCAGTTTTTCCAGCACCACTTATTGAAGAGGCTGTCTTTTCTCCATTGTATATTCTTGTCTCCTTTATCAAAAATAAGGTGGCCATATGTGCGTGGGCTTTCTATCCTGTTCCACTGATCTATATTTCTGTTTTTGTGCCAGTATCATACTGACTTGAGTACCGTAGTTTTGTAGTATAGTCTGAAGTCAGGGAGCCTGATTTCTCCAGGTCCATATTTCTTTCTCAAGACTGCTTTGGCTATTTGGGGTCTTTTTTCTTTCCATACAAATTGTGAAATTTTTTGTTCTTGTTCTGTGAAAAATGCCAGTGGGGGCTTCCCTGGTGGCGCAGTGGTTGAGAGTCTGCCTGCCGATGCAGGGGACACAGGTTCGTGCCCTGGTCCGGGAAGATCCCACATGCCGTGGAGCAGCCGGGCCCATGAGCCGTGGCTGCTGAGCCTGCGCATCCGGAGCCTGTGGTCCACAACGGGAGAGGCCACAACAGTGAGAGGCCTGCATACCGAAAAAAAAAAAAAAAAGCCAGTGGTAGTTTGATAGGGATTGCATTGAATATGTAGATCGCTTTTGGCAGTAGAGTCATTTTCACAATGTTGACTCTTCCAATCCAAAACATGGTATATCTTTCCATCTGCTTGTATCATCTTTAATTTCTTTCATCAGTATCTTATAGTTATCTGCATACAGGTTTTTTGTCTCCTTAGGTAGGTTTATTCCTAGGTATTTTATTATTCTTGTTGCAATGGTAAATGGGAGTGTTTCCTTAATTTCTCTTCCAGATTTTTCATCATTAGTGTATAGGGATGCAAGAGATTTCTGTGCATTAATTTTGTATCCTGCTACTTTACCAAATTCATTGATTAGCTCTAGTACTTATCTGGTAGCACCTTTGGGATTCTCTATGTATAGTATCATGTCATCTGCAAACAGTGACAGTTTTACTTCTTTTCCAATTTGGATTCCTTTAATTTCTTTTTCTTCTCTGATTGCTGTGGCTAAGACTTCCAAAACTATGTTGAATAATAGTGGTGAGAGTGGGCAACGTTGTCTTCTTCCTGATTTTAGAAGAAATGGTTTCAGCTTTTCACCACCAAGAACGATGTTAGCTGTGTGTGTGCCATATATGGCCTTTATTTTGTTGAGGTAGGTTCCCTCTACGCCTAATTTCTGGAGAGTTTTTATCATAAATGTTGCTGAATTTTGTCAAAAGCTTATTCTGCATCAATTGAGATGATTATATGGTTTTTCTCCTTCAATCTGTTAATATGGTATATCACATTGATTGATCTGTATATATTGAAGAATCCTTGCCTTCCTGGGATAAACACCACTCGATCATGGTGTATGATACTTTTAATGTGCTGTTGGATTCTGTTTGCTAGTATTTTGTTGAGGGCCTTTGCAACTATGTTCATCAGTGATATTGTTCTGTAGTTTTCTTTTTTTTGAGACATCTTTGTCTCGTTTTGGTATCAGGGTGATGATGGCCTCAGAGAATAAGAGTGTGCCTCCCTCTGCTATATTTTGGAAGAGTTTGAGAAGGATAGGTGCTTTAGCTCTTCTCTAAAGGTTTGATAGAATTCACCTGTGAAGCCATCTAGTCCTGGGCTTCTGCTGTTGGAAGGTTTTAAACCACAGTTTCAATTTCAGTGCTTGTGATTGGTCTGTTCATATTTTCTAATTCTACCTGGTTCAGTCTCAGAAGGTTGTACTTTTCTAAGAATTTCTCCATTTCTTTCAGATTGTCCATTTTATTAGCATATAGTTACTTGCAGTAATCTCTCATGATCCTTTGTATTTCTGCAGTGTCAGTTGTTACTTCTCCCTTTTCATTTCTAATTCTGTTGATTTGAGACTTCTCCCTTTATTTCCTGATGAGTTTTATCAATTTTGTTTATGTTCTCAAAGAACCAGCTTTTACTTTTATTCATCTTCACTACTGTTTCATTTCTTTTTCATTTATTGCTGACCTGATTTTTATGATTTCTTTCCTTCTGCTAACTTTGGTTTTCTTTTTTTTTCTATTTTTCTTTCTCTAATTGCTTTAGGTGTAAGATTAGGTTGTTTATTTGAGATATTTCTTGTTTCTTGAGGTAGGATTGTATTGCTATATACTTCCCTCTTAGAACTGCTTCTGTGGCATCCCATAAGGTTTGGGGACACTGTGTTTTCATTGTCATTTGTTTCTAGGTAATTTTTTGATTTCCTCTTTGATTTCTTCAGTGATCTCTTGGTTATTCAGTAGCATATTGTTTAGCCTCCATAGATTTGCAGTTTTTACAGTTTTTTCTTATAATTGATATCTAGTCTCATGGCATATGGTTGGAAAAGATACTTTATATGATTTCAATTTTTTAAAAATTTACAAGGCTTGATTTGAGACCCAAGATATGATATATCCTGGATAATGTTCCATGAGAACTTGAGAAGAAAGGTATTCTGTTGTTTTTCATTGGAATGTCCTATAAATATCAATTAAGTCAATGTGGCCTAATGTGTCATTTAAAGCTTCTGTTTTCTTATTTATTTCCATTTTGTATGATCTTTCCATTGGAGAAAGTGGAGTGTTAAAGTCCCCTACTACGATTGTGTTACTGTCAATTTCCCCTTTTTGCCTGTTAGCATTTGCCTTATGTATTGAGGTGCTCCTATTTTGGGTGCATAAATATTTACAATTGTTATATCTTCTTCTTGGATCGATCCCTTGATCATTATGGATTGTCCTTCCCTGTGTCCTGTAATAGTTTTTATTTTAAAGTCTATTTTGCCTGATATGAGAACTGCTACTGCAGCTTTCTTTTAATTTCCATTTGCATGGAATATTTTTTGCATTCCCTCACTTTCAGTCTGTTTGTGTCCCTAGGTCTGAAGAGGGTCCCTTGTAGACAGCATATATACAGGTCTTGTTTTTGTACCCATTCAGCTAGTCTGTGTTTTTTGGTTGGAACATTTAATCCATTTACATTCAAGATAATTATTGATATGTATGTTCCTATTTTCTTATTTGTTTCGCGTTTGTTATGTAGGTCTTTTCCTCCTCTTGTGTTTCCCGTCTAGAGAAGTTCCTTTAGCTTTTGTTGTAAAGCTGGTTTGGTGGTGCTGAATTCTCTTAGCTTTTCCTTGTCTGTAAAGGTTTTAATTTCTCCATAGAATCTGAATAAGATCCATACTGGGTAGAGTAATCTTGGTTGTAGGTTTTTCCCTTTCATCACTTTAAAATATGTTGCCACTCCCTTCTGGCTTGCAGAATTTCTGCTGAAAGATCAGCTGTTAACCTTACGGGGATTCCCTTGTATGTTATTCATTGCTTTTCTCTTGCTGCTTTTATTTTTTATTTGTATATAATTTTTGATAGTTTGGTGAATATGTGTCTTGGCGTGTTTCTCCTTGGATTTATCCTGTATGGGACTCTTGCACTTCCTGGACTTCACTGAGTATTTCCTTTCCCATGTTAGGGAAGTTTTCAACTATCTCTTCAAATATTTTCCCAATCCCTTTATTTTTTTCTTCTTCTTCTTGGACCCCTACAATTTGAATGTTGGTGCATTTAATGTTGTCCGAGAGGTCTCTGAGACTGTCCTCAATTGTTTTCATTCTTTTTCTTTATTCTGCTCTGTGGTACTTATTTTCACTATTTTATCTTCAGGTCACTTATCCATTCTGCTTCCTCAGTTATTCTGCTATTGATCCCTTCTAGAGAAATTTCAATTTAATTTATTGTATAGTTCATCATTGTTCATTTGCTCTTTAGCTTTTCTAGGTCCTTGTGAAACGTTCCTTGTATTTTCTCCAATCTATTTCCAAGATTTTGGGTCATCTTTACTATCATTACTCTGAATTCTTTTCAGGTAGACTGCCCATTTCCTCTTCATTTGTTTGGTCTGGTGGGTTTTTACCTTGCTCCTTCATCTGCTGCATATTTCTCTGTCTTCTCGTTTTGTTTAACTTACTGTGTTTGGGGTCTCCTTTTTGCAGGCTGCAGGTTCATAGTTCCCGTTGTTTTTGGGTGTGCCCCCAGTCAGTGAGGATGGTTCAGTGGCTTGTGTAGGCTTCCTGGTGGAGGGGGCTGGTGCCTGTGTTTTGGTTGGTGGGGCTGGATCTTTTTCCTCTGGTGGGGAGGGCTGTGACTGGTGGTGTGTTTTGCAATCTCTGTGAACATAGTATGACTTTAGGCAGCCTCTCTACTAATGGGTGGGGTTGTGTTCCTGTCTTGCTAGTTGTTTGGCATGGGGTGTCCAGCACTGGAGCTTGCTGGCCATTGAATGGAGCTGGGTCTTCATGTTGAGATGGAGATCTCTGGGAGAGCTCTCGCCGACTGATATTTCGTGGGGCCAAGAGGTCTCTGGTGGTCTGATGTCTTGGACTCAGCCCTCCCACCTCGGAAGCTCAGGCCTGACACCTGGCCAAGCAACAAGACCCTGCCAGCCATATGGCTCAGAAGAAAAGGAAAAAAAAAAAAAAGTGAACAGATAGAACCCCAAAACAAATGGTAAAAGCAAAGCTAAACATACAAAATCACACAAATAAACATACACACACCCATAAAAAGAAAACAAAGAAACAACAAAAAAGAAAAAAAACGAACAGGCAGAACCCAAGATAAATAGTAAAAGCACAACCTAAACAGACAAAATCTCACAAAGAAACGTACACACACACACTGACAAAAAGAGAAAAAAGGACAAAATAATAAAAGAAATTTAAATAATAATAAAATTTAAAAATAATAAATAAATTTTAAAAAAGAAGAGAGCAACTAAACCAGTAAACAAATCCAGCAATGATAACAAGCACTAAAACCTAAACTAAGATAAACATAAAAACCAGAAACAATTCAGAAACAGAAAGCAAATCCCAAGTCTACAGGTGCTCCCAAAGTCCACCGCCTCAATTTTGGGAACATTCGTTGTCTATTCAGATATTCTCCAGATGCAGGTTCATCAAGTTGATTGTGGGGATTTAATATGCTGCTCCTGAGGCTTCACAGAGAAATTTCCCTTCCTCTTTGTTCGCACAGCTCCTGGGATTCAGCTTTGGTTTTGGCCCCTTTTCTGTGTGTAGGCCGCCCTCAGTTGTCTGTTCCCTGCCCAGACAGGAGGGGGTTAAAGCAGCAGCTGATTAGGGTGCTCTTGCTCACTCAGGCCGGGGAGAGGGAGGTGTAATGTAGACATAATTGGAATGCAAGGCGAGCCTATGGTAGCAGAGGCAAGCCTAACATTGTAACAGCCTGAAGCACACTGTGCATTCTCCCAGGGAAGTTGTCCCTTGATCTTGGGACCCTGGCAGTGGTGGGCTGCACAGGCTCCCGGGGGGGGGGGTGTGGGTAGCGACCTGAGCTTGCACACAGGATTCTTGGTGGCAGCAGTGTCACCGTTAACATTTCATGCCAGTCTCTGGGGGTCCAAGCTGATAGCCACGGCTTGCACCCATCTCTGGAGCTTGCTTAGACGGTGCTCTGCCTTCTGTGGACACATGGAGCAGGAATCTCCTCTCCTCGTGCACCCCAAAACAATGGTCTCTTACCTCTTCAGCAGGTCTAGACTTTTTCCCTGACTCCCTCCCAGCTAGCTGTGGCGCACTAGCCCCCTTCAGGCTGTGTTCATGCAGCCAACCCCAGTCCTCTCCCTGGGGTCTGAATTCTGAAGCTCAAGCCTCAGCTCCCAGCCTCCACCCACCACAGAGGGTGAGCAGACAAACCTTTCAGGTTGGTGAGTGCTGGTTGGCACTGATCCTCTGTGCGGGAATCTCTCCACTTTGCCCTCTGCACCCCTGTTGCTGTGCTCTCCTCTGTGGTTCTGTAGTTTCCCCCCTGCCTACCCCCTGTCATCAGTGAAGGGTCTTCCTAGTGTGTGGAAACTTTTCCTCCTTCACAGCTCCCTCCCAGAGGTGCAGGTCCCATCCGTATTCTCTTGTCTCTGTTTTTTCTTTTTTCTTTTGCCCTACCCAGGTACGTCAGGAGTTTCTTGGCTTTTGGGAACTCAGAGGTCTTCTTCCAGCTTTCAGTAGGTATTCTGTAGGAGTTGTTCCACATGTAGATGTATTTTTGATGTATTTGTGGGGAGGAAGGTGATCTCCATGTCTTACTTCTCTGCCATCTTGAAGGTTTCTCCAAATTATGTATAATATTTAAATGACGTATAATGATTTATAATATACATAAGTCAAGTTGCTTGGTACTTCTAGATATAAATTGCAATGCCCATACTTGGTCCCACTTGCTTTCAAAGCCATTCCTCTGTCACTCTCTGCTAAACTGCCTCCCTGTAATTCCCTGAGACTTTGGACAAATAATAGTAAAGACCATGAACCCAATCCACATCATTTCAACTGAGCACTTGAAAAAAGTGATAATTAATTCTTCCTGATTAATAAATTCAACAATTCCATGCCTTTATTTCAATATTCACTTTGTCCTACTAGCCTTTTCTTTCTTACATTACCCATTATACAGGACCTGTTGAAAGATCAATGTATTAATTAGTCATATTGTCTCTTAAAACAGTATTATTTTAACTAAAATAAATTATAAAAACTCTGAATTCAGTATAAAGTAATTAAGTAAAGAAAACAAGATTTTTGTAGTAAATCAAACTTTAATGGTATTATCTAACCCTGATATGGGGGGGACATGAAAAGTATCATTTTGGATCAAAGGTACGTAGTTTGAAATAGTGCACATACATCATATCTAGTTTGCATGAATAACAGGAAGCTGTAAAAGTCTTCCAGCGCTAATTACACAATCTAAAAGTAGGTTTAAAACCTTACATTCATTTTCTGAATAATTCAGAGTTAATTTCCATCACTGAAAATCACCTAATTTACAGTAAACTAATTTCCCATTAATGCTAGGACTGCTTATGTCACTAAAACCTCCTCAACTTATTTTTCATTTTTCATACATATACATTAGCTTCTCTCTTTCCTCAGTCTCACAGGTTATCAATTACCCAAAAATGTATTTTTTTCTGAGAGATCACTGGGGTCTAGAATAGCTTTTAATATTTGGTTCTGGCCTTCACTGTTCCTAGCACAGAGGCACATGGGAATCATATACCTAGGTCTTTTCACTTTTGAGATACTGAAAATACCTTTATTATTCTTCAACCTTCTTCAGCATCTTTTGACATTAGAATTGATTTTTTCTAAGCAGATATAAGTATCTCACAGACCTATAAAGCTGAGACTTGACTTCTTTAGAACATGATCATACCAGCTTCTGGACAGGCTGGAGAAGGAGAGTTACTTTCTCTCCCACCTAAGAAGATTAGCCATCATGTGCTTTAACATCTAGCACCTCATCTTCCATGTCTTTACTGTAATTTTTATTATTTTTCTTCAACTATATAATTCCTAGTTTCCTCATCTATATACATAAAATAAATATTTCAGAGCTGTGTTACGAATTGAATGAGACAAATACATTTTCTAACAGAGTAGCTAGTATATAATTGTATTTGTTATTAAATCCCAGATATACTCTTAATATTTATGAATCAGAAACTGTCCAAGAGGGACTTCCCTTGTGGCACAGTGGTTAAGACTCTGTGCTCCCAGAGGCAGGGGCCCTGGGTTCCATCCCTGGTCAGGGAACTAGATCCCACATGCATGCTGCAACTAAGAGTTTGCATGCCACAATTAAGGAGCCCGCCTACTGCAACTTGAGACTCTGTGCAACAAAAGAAAGAAAGAAAGAAAGAAAGAAAGAAAGAAAGAAAGAAAGAAAGAAAGAAAGAAAAAGAAACTTTCCAAGAATAGTGAAATGGTTTCATTTATGTTTGATGAAATAGTGCATGTGTTCAATAAATATTAGCTATCATTCCTATTTTGTACACAGTCTCAAAGAAATTTATGCTGGTCAAATGATATCAAAAATAAAGATGAGTGCATAAAAGTACAGAGATAGTGCAAAGTAACTGATATAGCTAAAGAAAGAAACATAATATAGAAGACAACAAATTTCCATTACAGAAACTAACTTTAATTAGAAGCAACAAAAAGATGAGACAAAAGCTGACTGGTAACAAAATCAGTAATCTGACAGAAAACTGTATAAATCAAAATATAGAAAAATGTAAATAAAAACTGATTTGAAAGAAGCTGAAAGATATGGGAAAGAAATAAAAGAGAAAAAGGAGTGCTGTCCCTGAAGAAGAAATGATTACAAATATAAGAAAATTTATATTGAAGAAATATTAAAAGAAAACACTCTTGAAAGGAAGACTGAATTAAATATTCATAGGGAACACTCAATTATATTTTTTAAAAAGATACACATATTAATAACAATTCTAAAGAACTGATATTGCTCATCTGCATAGGGAAAGAAAATAAAATCACCTGCATAGGTGGATTACCCATGAAGTAAAATGCTAGCTTCAGAGTTCTCAAAAATAACTTTCAATGTCAGAACACATTAAGATCTGTAGATTATAATTCTTTATTTTATTTTATTATATCTTATCAAAGGACCATACTCAGAACTTCTAAGAAGAGTAGAGCAAGCCAATGAGACAAATTGTACTCATCTACTATAAAGCAAGAGCCAAGAGTTTTCTGTTAGAATCACTGATTGATAGACTAACCAGCCCAGTTTTGGAGGTGTGAAAGGAGGTGGCAGATCAGAGAAGTTAACAACAGGAGAATTTAATCTTATATTGGAGATAATTATTCAAAACAAAATCCTGGAGGAAAAACATCAACTAAACCAAAGTTTTTGGTTTGAAAGTTCAATGGACCAAATCAA
This sequence comes from Pseudorca crassidens, assembly GCF_039906515.1. Lineage (NCBI taxonomy): Eukaryota > Metazoa > Chordata > Mammalia > Artiodactyla > Delphinidae > Pseudorca > Pseudorca crassidens. Next base: position 125,353,255 of record NC_090300.1, on the reverse strand, counting down.
GTCCACAAGTGCTTAGCAAGATTGAAAGGATCAATGCAGTGAAATATCTCTGATTTTAGCTCCTTTCTGAAGCCTTTAAAATGCCAGAGGATTTTTTACTCAATTTGTATCCTCATTCATACAGTAATCAAATGAAAATGTTCTCAAGAATTAAAGAACTCAGGCGATATCACTTCCATGAATGCCTCCAATAAAACAAACAAACCCATACATAACAACTCAAACAAACCAAGTAAAACAAAGAACTGATTGATTACAGTATCTGCACAAACAAAAGATGATTCAAAAACAACCAGAAACACCACTTCCAAAACACTTGTTACTTCTTCTATGGAATTTACTTAGTGATAATGGATTAATAATTCAGATCCTCAATTTTGGGGAGTGGTTTTTGAGATCATATAACATTAGGAGATAGAAAAGTTGGCATACTGCAGCCTGTAGGCCAAATCTAGCTTGTCATCTAAATTTCTTTTCCCTGAGCTACTCAGTTCATGGTGGTAAAATTTAGATTGTTTTACATAGAAGTCATCCAGGTTTGCGAAAAAGCAAAGAGCTTTATTTTGTCCATGTCAAGTTAAGGATGCCTAGTAAAGAACAACATGAGAAGTTAAGTGGATAGTTGGATATATGAGTCAGAAATTTAAGGGAGAAGCCATTGTTGTTTTTAAACAACTAGTGGTTCTTTAATTAACACATCTTATTTTTCAGAATGTGACCCATATGTGTATTCACTTCAGATTTTAAAGTGTTTTGCTTTTGTGAAGTTTTCATTTAAATTCAGTGTTTCCTTATTTGATAAAGTTAAAATTGTTTATGAACACAGCAGTTTGATTTGACGTATTTAACAATAGCAACAGATAATAATTTCTGTGAGATTTTATCATTTAGTTTTAGAGAAATTCATTTTAATTGTGACACAGAACTAACAGGTAAATTTTAAAATAAAAAGCAGGAAATATCCATCCATCATTACTAAATAGATCACTTTATGAGATTATAAACTTTATGATATAGACATTAATCAAATTACCTTTAGAAATTTTGTGTCAAAAGTATTTTTCTAGCTATTTATTTTCTACAATAGACTTTTTAGATTAATTAATAACATTGTTTATCAAACTTGTGAGTCAAGATAATTTTTAAAAATTAGAAGGCATAGAATAACTTTTTATATGGATTATGTTTATCACTATTTACCATATAAAAATTAAAATTTATAAAATATTTACATATTACTTTAACAAATAATAGTAATACAATTATTACATGTTAATAATGTATATATATGCAAATTATTATATTTCCCAATACAAATATTCATGAACAGAGTGACATCACTTTACATTTTCACATTGTCTGGCTTAATAGCAAGCAATCGGATTATCAAATCTATTCCACTTTAACTTTGAAATGTCACAAGTCATGCAGAACCTCTAGAAAACCTTATTTTTTCTCTTGAGATAATGAGTGTGAATAATGTCTTAGTATCATTATGCAAATAGTTTTGAGTTTGAGGTACTCTATAAGTCTCTACTTCTGAGGCCTCAGATTTATAACAGTACACCATTCTCTTTTTGCTATTTTTCTTTATTTTTCTTTCCTCATTTTAATCTTTTTAAAATGTATTTCTGCTTTCAATCTCTAACATGCTTGAAGTGGTCCAATAACCTTTGGGTCAACACCCTAAACCTTTTCCATGGACATTGTCAGAAGTGACTTCAAAGTGGAGATTCATCGTCTGTGGTTGTTGACATCAAGGACATTTTGGGGGTCACCCAGGAACTTGCCTCATGGAGAATACTTTTAGGAAGGATGCTGACTTTTACTGCATTCGTGCGTGTGTGTGTGTGTTTGTATTTTGCCTAAATTCTAAATAACTGGATGTTGCCAACTAGGAACTGCTCATACATTTATTATAATAATTTAATGTTGTAAACTGCATTCAAGAATGAGGGAAGATTTTCAACTGCATGCATAGAGGCTTCATGAGCAAACAATGAAATATTTGTAGTAATTATTTCAGAACCATCTCTCTCTCATTCTGTCTCCATCACCATTAATTCCCACCTTTCATAAAAGTTATGAATAAGAGAATTTCAAAAGCAAATAAGAAATGTACTAAGCTGAGAATTGCTTTAGAAATGCAATACTTGAGGCTACATGGAAGGAATCGAGATACATAAATACAGTCAGTTTGACAAAAATGCTCTTTTTGAAACCACAATTTTTTTTCCCACATGATTGATATATTAGTGAAAACTCTGAATGCAATGGGAATTCTGTGCTTGATTATGCATGATTTAACTGGTGAGAAATAAGTAGGTGAAGACAGAAAATTGCACTCAGCTGAACCAAACTGTGTAGGAAAATAAAAATGCACACAACTCAAATGTCTACCAGCTACTTCAGTTCACCATATGTGTTATCCTATAAGGTTTGTTTTACTATGCTTTCACATTTGTGAATATATATATATATATATATATATATATATATATATATATATATATATATATTCCATATATATAGTTTTGTTTTTGTTTTAAATCACCAAGAAGTGGGGAAGTAGTGAGCAACTGGAAATGCAATTTATTTTATAAGGGCAAAAAAGGAAAGCAAAAAATCATCTGAAGATATTTTGCTGTGCAATTTACAGGAATTTGTACAGAGCTGTGGTGTGTGCATAGGTGTGTCTGCATGCAGGTGCTATGTATGTTTGTTTTTCTTACATAAACACACTCAAATGTTTTTTAACATACATAATAGATGACATTCTCATGTGAGAAGCATTTTTATGTTTGCTTTCCACCATTTCAGTGGCTACGGACTAGAAGAAATGAACTGTCATTTCCTGAAGTAACAGGAGCTTTACTCCTTTCCTGCTGACTGACCCAAAGTTGACTACCATCTTATGATTGTGGTTCTGACTAGTGCTCTATACATATGATAAAACCAAAATAATGCCACTATTTTTGTTTGAAAAGAAGTGAAAAATTTGTACTTTTCCATAGTTTTTGCTAATATTTCCACCTGGTTTCATGAAAAAAAAAAAAAAAGGAAATCAGTGAGCTGTCAGTAAAGAGAGATGAGGGGAGTGAACTTTCTTGACTTAAGTCTCCTGACTATTGCATTTGCCCATTGCCCTCTCAGTTTGAACGTATCACAGGAATATCGGATTGCCTGACACACATAATAATTAACTCATATTGGTTATTCTAATGTTTATCATCTCTTTTTCTGCAAATGAAAATACCCTCCAACTACTCGCAACAAAGAAAGAGGGAAAAAATGAAGGTGAGTTAGTAAACTGGGAAAACGAGTAATCGACATGACTGATTTTCAACCCATTTCTGTTCTTTTAACATTATTCCACGCTACACACAGTAGGACTCAACTCTGAAAGAAAGCCCTGCATTCATGAGTTCAATAACATTTAATTTCTCATTCTTTTCTCAGTTTACTTGTTTTTGTTTTACTTGTTTCCTTCTTCTGATCACGAATCTCACTGTCTCTCTTTTGCCCATTGCCAGGTGCACGGTAATTAAAAATGCTTATTTGTCAAATGAAGTACTGGACAGTCGCATTGCTTATACCCTGTCCTTAGCATGGAAGTCCAATTATTATTACTATTTTTTAAATAATTATAACTCCTGAATTTGACATTCTGTTTTCTGTGTAACCAGGATGTTCTTTCTGGCCAGGCATACCATAGAACTTTCCGTAAGTAATGGAAACTACAGGTAACAAACACTGGCACCTACTTTAGCTCTTCTCAATTATCAAGGTAATTTGATTGAGCCCAATTAATTTTGATAATACCAAACAATGAAAAATATCAACCGTATTCTTATTTGAACCTGCTCTTGTGCACTTTCCAAAGTAAATATTAAACTTCCCTAAAAGTCATTTCAGTAGTTGCAGGTCATAAGTTAGCTGGCTGTAGGTTAAAATTAATAAATGTTTAAAGGCATAATGGATGAAATAAAGGATAATACCAACTTGAACTTTAAAGTTTGAAAATGAAATTCAGAAAATGTAGAGACTACTGCTAATATACCTCTTCCACATTGGGCTAAGTTTTGCAGTTATCCTTTACTTTAGTCATTTTCTTTCTATCCATGTAATTTATTTAATCACCCAAGTAAGCTGAACTTGGATTTTAATTATTTTTCAATTTTAGCTTGAGCCTTTATAGAAAAGAGGGTTTAATGATAGCACAAGATAAAACTGAAATGGTATAAAAATCCCAGGCAAAAGAATACGGTACTTTAGTCACTTTTCACATGTGTTTCCAGGATATAATAAGATGTAGTGAAGGACAGCTTGATATGCAAACACTCAGATAACTGAAGATTATTCCTTATAGAGAATGGAAACTTTCTCAAATGCTTTTGTATGTCACCAGAGTTAGTGACACTGCTGTGTGTGTCACATTTGTTAAGAAAAAAATAGATTTAAATGCTCAAATATCACTCTGGGGCAAAAACATAACTGTTCTTTTGTCTAATACAGAGACTATTTTTCTTAATTTTTAAAAAATGTTTCAGTAAGGCAGAACTTTTAATAACATAATGATGATCATGCCATATAAGGTAAATGATTGCAATCTCACTATGCAAGAATACTCAGTATAATTATTTTGGAACCAAATTCAGAAATCAAACAGATACTCTGCAAAGCTATGCCTATATCCATATGTAATTCATTTTCCTCCTCCTATTAAGAAAAGACATACTTAAAGTTTGACTCAGCAAGTCAACACTGGCAAAGCCTGGTCAGTATATTTCATTCTAATTGTTTTACCTTTACAGTGGATACTTTTTTTTTTTTCTCCCATTGCCACTTTGGCAGGTCATTTGTCTCATCGGTCACTTAGGCAAAACTGTGCTTGTTAAGCAATCATCAGAGTAAAGTCAATACTAAGCATTATGCTCCCTGCTCTGTAAAAGGGAGAGTGGATAGGATAGAGCTTATCTACGCAAAACTTGGTGATGTTTTGACCTTATCTCTAAAGGTTTTTCAGGGCAAGACAAGTTGCCTAAGAGTTGCATGGTACTAGATTTCCACTCTCCTTGTCTTTATTTATGCTTCTTGACTCTCCACTATTTGTCATCCACTTATATTTATCGTGCATTCTCAGGTGCCTGACATTGAAACAAGTGGTTTGAGATTTACAGTTTTTATTTGCTCCTTGCCCTTAAAAGGCAGTTTAATGGAATGAACAAACACAGGCAAACAGATTACACTGCTAGGTTCATATGCTTAGACTAAGAAGTAAATAAACAAGAGAACAAAGAAAACATTTACAAACTAGGGATGAGGATTGACTGAGACTTTTCAGTAAGTGTGAACAAGCCGGGGGCCAATATATAGGTAGGGCTTTGGCATGAGATAAAAGTGCTCATTGCCCCAGAAACAAGTAAACTGTTTCAAACGTGGACCCATAGAGTAGACCTGAACACATAAGAAGATATATTTTAGGCAGAATTGACAATTCATTCACAGTTAATCTAGCAGGAAAACAAATAAACAAAAAAACTAAAAAAATTAAATTACCAACCTCATAAAGATTAAAAAGATTTAAGTTAAATTATATATAAGGTATAGTAACATCAGATATCTCAAAATCAAGAAGTACATCAAATACTGCTATTCTCATTTCAAATATCCATATGTAAAATTTAAGTACATCTCATTAACATATATAAAAAAACCCTGATGTGAGTAGAAAGTTAGAAGCAAGGAGAGTACTGGTACTCAATTTTTCTTTAGACATCTAGATGGTATTGAACTCATCTGATGCTATCCCGCCATCTTCTCTAATTTGCTATTCCTTAACCTCTGTCACTTCACTGTTAATGAAACAATCAAATATCATTATTACCATTATGTTGAATTTAAGTGACACAAAACATATACACATAAATACTTATAAGTAAATACATAAAAATATATAGCTTCTGAAAGTAGAATTACATAGAAATTTGATTTGAATCATATTTAAATCCATGGTCTCAAGGCAGACAGATTTGAAATTACAGGTTAAATCCAACACCAACAAGTTGTATTATCTTGGAAAAATTGTTCAACTTCTCTAAACCTCCATTATCTCACCTGTAAAATAGTAATTTTTAGAATACCTTTCTCTTATGGTTGTTTTGAGGACTGAATGTATTGATTTCAATAAATGAGACAAGAACAGTGTTTGACACATAGTAAACCCTCACCTTAGTCAGTTTGGGCTGCTATAACAAAAATACCATAAACTGAGTAACTTATAAATGATTTACATAAATGTATTTCTCATAGTTCTGGAGACTGCAAAGTCCAAGATCAATGTGTGGGCAGTTTTGGTATCTGGTGAGAGCTCGTTTCCTAGATGTCCATCTTTTCACTTTAACCTCATATGGCAGATCCCTCAAGGGATCCCTCTGGGGTCTCTTTTATAAGGGCACTAACACCTTCATGAGGGCTCTGTTCTCATAAACTAATGACTTCCTAAAAGCCACCTTCTAAAACCATCACATTGGTAATTAGTTTTCAACAAACAAATTTGGGGGGGGTGGACACAAATATTCAGTCTGCCACAACTCTCAATAAATTTTAGCAATTTGTGATATTATCATTATTTTTAAATTTGGTCATTACTTTTATATATTATTTAATAAATTCTGTTATTTATCATGATATCAACTATATATGATATGTCACCATATATCAACAACTTTCTTCCATGATAATACCTGATGTACAATAGGACTGGAAAAAGAAGTAAGTAGCACTATTGTCATGGCAGGTTGTAGGTTTGAAGAATAAATCCTTGAGTGTCTAAAATTGGCACTTTATCTTACTTCTTCATTTGATACAAGGTACCCTGACTGCTCACAGTATATCTACATGTCTGATGCCTTCCCTAGTGCCCAGAAAATTTACCCATGAACTGTCATGGGTTCTTTAATCTTCATGTTGCCACTAAGACCATCCAACTTCTGCTACTTCCTAATCTACTCTAATCTACTGTGGGAATTCTTTCTTTCCATTCCAATAATCCTAAAGTCAGACTCACAGAGTAGGTGACTCTACACTATGTTTGCTTATATCCCTCACGTAGTCATTTTGGATTACTAAAATAATATAACTATATTCTGAGTGGCTTATATACAGAAATTTAATTTTCACAGCTCTGGAGGCTGAAAGTCCAAGATTAGAGTGCCAGCATGGTCAGGTTCTAATGAAAGCCCTCTTCTGGGTTGCAGACAGCTGACTTCTCCTTGTATCTTCACATAGCAGAAAGAGCTAGCTAGCTCTCTGGCCTTTTCTTTTAAGGGTATTAATACTATTCATGAAAGCTCCACCTTCGTGACCTAACTCATTTCCCAAAGGTCCCACCTCCAAATACTATCACATTAGGTTTAGGGTTTCAACATATGAATTTGGCGGGGGGGGGGGGGCGGACACCAATTCTGCAGCTCACTGCAGCTTCCAAGGCACTTCCCAAAACAATGCTGCAGTATAGATACTACATGGTGGTATTTCCTTATAACCTGTAATTGTATGAATGTATCCATATTTATTTCCTATTACAAACAATTCTCCAATGAATAGCCAAGAACACATTTCCTAGGAGTGGTTTAGGTAAAATGCAGATGTTCAAATTTTCAGTTTTACTAAGCATTGGCAAATTGATTTCTAGTCATAATATTTTCATTTCCAATTTCAATGTAAACTATATCAGGTTTTAACAATCTCAGAGTAGTTTCTAAGTAAATTCCAATTAAAATAAGGTAAAATAATTTTGTGAATAAAAAAAGATAATGTAGGTATGGTGGGTGAATTAATGTAAGGTGTTTAATGTCAGGTTTATAAATTTAGATTTTGCTGCTAGGTTTCTGACTTATATGATATAAATATAAAACATATAAAAGTGAGAGACATATTGTCTTGTAAAGTTGATGTACAATGAAAATGAAAAAGACAGATGTAAGAGTTTATTAACTCATATGTAGTAGCAAAAATCCAGACAGGAAATTAAAATAAGCTGGACAAATCGGTCTGTGCAAATGGACATGTGTTGAATAGGAAGGTTCTAGCTGATGACGGTGAAAGTGATATTGATATTGAAGACTGACATTTATCAATATCTACCACATGCAAATGATGTTAGTTTTATACAGTGCTTTATTTCTAGATCTTATTACTTCAGATAAGGAAACTGAGACTCAGATATGCAAGAAAAAGAAAATAAGGAATAAAATAGTTTTCTAGAATAAGGTCTATATGGTATCAGATAAATACTCTTGCCATTGACAGGGATGAAGATTTGGAGAAGAGGTTCAAGTCTGGATACACTGAATTCAGTTTCTGAGAGGATATTTTTTGTTAGATATCAGAACATCTATTCAATTTCACATTGAATGAGTTCCCTTAAAGGATTTAGATATACCTATTCAGTTTTCAGCATTCTTATTGGAGCCGAAGTAAAATCATATTTACTTTAAGAAAGATTATACTCAGTTCAGTGTTTCTTATCAAAATACTAACAACAATCTAACTAGAAAATTGAGGGAAGAAAAAAAATGAAGCAACAGCAGATGGATAAAAATCAAAAAAAGTATTTAATATTTAAATATATAGAATTATGCCCTTAAAAAGAAATCTCAGTTAATGCATTTTAGAGGCACTTATATTTATAATTCACAGTCTTGATTTCAATGCAAAAAGCTGACTTTCAGAAAATAGATTCTCACTATATATTATGTCTGTAATTGGTACTACTCTTTCTACACTGTTAACTTTTTAAAGCCAAAATGTTATTTTCTAGGATCATTAATAATACAACATACCAAATTGTACTGTTAAATTCACTTAGCATGAAGAATTCACTAAAAACTGCAAACTGAGGTAATATTCTAAAGCTTCTTTTCCTTTCCATACCTGATATATATAATCTCAAAGGTTCATCTATTAATTCAGCCATCCATTTCTTTTGCTAATGATTCTTGGCACAGAAACTGTCACTTGAACAACATTTCTACTTAAAAATATGTAAACATACACAATTTTTTAGTGTTTGACTCATTTTTAATTTCTACATATACTTGCATTTTCTAGGCATTCTCAACCTGAACACCCTAAGATTTGCTGATCCTCAGATGGATGCTGCACTTTAGTTCTATCATTCAAATTAATGATTTTTTACTACATAAAAATTAATTTAATATAATCCCATTTTTTTCATTCTTTCTTTCAACATATTTATTGAGCCTATGCTTTATGCTATACACCTTCTTGGGTGGTGAAAATATAAAAATTAATAACACTATTTGCTTAGTGAGCTAAACGTTTACTAGGACAGACACTCAAACCATGAATTATGATACAATATCAAATTTTGAATCAGAGATAAACACAAAGTGCAATGGATACACAGTGGAGGAGAGAATTGAGTCTTCTGTAGAAGGAGTAAGAGTAAAGTTTAAAGCAAGATTCAATCTGAGATAGCAGAATCACAACTTTGTGCCATTCCTTCTCTTTCCAGTGTCTACCCTGCTGCCTCAGACATGTGGTCTCAGACCAGGTCCCAACACATTCTCCCCACAAATGAATCATATGTGCAAGATATGATCTCTTTGTCACCTGTAGAGTGAGAAGCATGAGGAATGTAGATTGAAAGCACCAAGATGCCATAATAAATGAAGGTTGACTGTACCAGCCACTACAAGATATTAAGTAAGTAATGGGGAAGACTTGTGAAAATTGCTTGGAAACCTGATTGTAAAAATATATTATCAATAGAAAATTCATATGAAAGAGGAAATAAATATCAGTGGTTAATGTCTTGTAAGCAATAAGACATGAGACAGACATTTTTGAATGAGGCAGTGAGGTAAGGTGTTATCAGGAACCACAGTAGACAACCATAGTCATGAATCTTAAGCCCAGCATGATGTAGAAAAGGAAAAATGCCCTCTTGAAACTGTAAGACACTTTATTCTGAAGTCATTAGTGGCTGCTAAACATACATAAGGATTTTTGTTATGTAACATATTTTATTTTTATTATATAAGATTACTAAATAAATAGGAAGTTTGAAGTGAAGAGGAACTGAAATATGTACCACATTTAAGGGATAAATTTATTTGCTGTTTCTTAGCAAATGAATGATAAATAGCAAATAATTGCTTCATCAGTTTTCTGTTATTTTAACACCTTTTAATAAATAAAAAATTATTTTCTTGTTTTGTTTTGTAGATTTTATTGAAAGGAAATAGAAGATGGTTAAGAAGTCAAAGAGATGCTTGTGTGAGCCTTCTCCTTGATATTATAAGATATATATCTTATAATATATATGAGATATATATATATCTCCTTGATATTATAAGAGCATGCAGAAGAATGCAAAATACATTTAAAACAAATTTGTGTTTCATTTCCATTATTTTATTTCTATTCAAGGAGAGTTGATTTGTAGATTTTAGAGAGAGAATCATGTAAAAGAGATGTTCCTGCAGAAAAATGTATAAAACCTTTGGCTATATCTGGTAGAAACTGATTTACTGTAAAACAAGAGGTCCAGACTGAGAATCAGGAGTCTTGGGTTTGATCTAGATACAATCACTAGTTACATCACTTACATTCAGTTATCATAATTGGAAAAGTAAGAATTCTGAATTAAATCAGTTTGTTTGTTTGTTTGTTTTTTAAGTAAATGCTGTGGTTTCAGAGTTTACAATCTGAGGGCTATTTGCATCCTGAAAGTGTTTCAGAAGACGGAAAAGGGTCTGAGAAACACAGGAATACATCTCAACTAATTGAGTTCAGAAACCATAACACGCTGCAGGGTATAAATTTTGGGTAATTTGCCTTCCTGGTGCCCCAAAAATAGCACCATATAGATGGTTTCTGAGTCCTGCCTACTTATTAAGTTCACTCCTAATAATAAGATGAAGCAAATAGCAAAAGCAGTTACTGGAAGTTGGAAGTCATTTTCAGGGATGTATTTAATAGAAATCACTCAAGTTCAATTTAGTAATGCAATTATTATTGTCTAAAACCTCCTTAGTAAAGAGCCAAAAAATTTTCCCATTATGACACAAAGGAAAATTAAATACTAAGATTTTATTACAAAGTATTTTATAGTGAAAAAAATGACACAGGAATGTATGGAGAATAATGTTTCCAACAACTGTGAAACAACCATCCAGTATTAACTCATAACGTTTCCATTATCTCTCTTCAACTATTAACAGATCAATCTTTACAGGTAAAATTTATGTCCACTTTGCTTGAATCTCTCAAACTTTTATATTCTTACCAGAAACAATTACTATCAATAATTTTACATATAGCTATTCAGTCTTTATTTTTATATTTAATTATAAAATGCCTCTAAGTAGATTCAGGCACAAATGGAAATGTGGTATATGATATAGTAAGTCTTACACATTAGAGGGAGAAAAACAGACTCTACATTAAATCACACTGGGACAACGATCCTACTGTTGGGATCCTACTATCTAACAGTCATAAATTCAAACTGCATTTTAATTGTGTATTTGAAAAACAAAGCTTTAAAACTATTTAAAATAAAAGTAAAAATTAAATAATATAGCTTATTTCTGCATTTGTATTTGGAAAGAAGTTATTAGACAATTTATGAAAAGCAAAACTCAACACAAATATTGATAACTGTGGTCACTTGAGAATTTAAAACTCAATATAGTTTTCTACATCGGTTTTATTAAAAGAAACACATCTACTGAAAAGAAATAATAGAAAGTCATGTAACACTGTATCCTTTGAATATTAATATCTTTACATAGAAAAAAGCTTCTCCTTTTTCATTATGTAGTAGAAAGAACTATATAGAATTGGTGAAATTCCTTAATCTCTCAGTTCTAGCTTCCTCGTTACCAAAGTAAGTCTAATAACATTAATTTCACCAATTCTTGTGAGGATTAAGTGAGATAACATGTGCATAGTGCGCCATATATCTTGGTTGTCTCACCCAGATGGGTGCAAAGTGCTGTTAAGAGCTGTATACACTTTCTTCTCAGGTGCTCATGGAACATTCTTCAGGATAGATCATATCTTGGGTCACAAATGAAACCCGGGTAAATTTAAGAAAATTGAAATTGTATCAAGTATCTTTTCCAACCCCAACACTATGAGACTACATATCAATTACAGGAAAAAAATCTGTAAATAGTACAAGCACACAGAAGCTTAAAAATACACTACTCAGTAACCAAGAGATCACTGAGGAAATCAAAGAGGAAATCAAAAAAATACCTAGAAACAAATAACAACGAAAACACGATGACCCGAAACCTATGGGATGCACCAAAAGCAGTTCTAAGAGGGAAGTTTAGAGCAATACAATCCTACCTCAAGAAACAAGAAACATCTCAAATAAAAAACCTAACCTTACACCTAAAGCAACTAGAGAAAGAAGAACAAAAAAACCCCAAAGATAGCAGAAGTAAAGAAATCATAAAAATCAGATCAGTAATAAATGAAAAAGAAATGAAGGAAACAAGAGCAAAGATCAATTAAAACTAAAAGCTGGTTCTTTGAGAAGATAAACAAAATTGATAAACCATTAGCCAGACTCATCAAGAAAAAAAGGGAGATGACTCAAATCAATAGAATTAGAAATGAAAAAGGAGAAGTAACAAATAACACTGCAGAAATACAAGGGATCATGAGAGATTACTACAAGCAATTATATGCCAATAAAATGGACAACCTGAAAGAAATGGACAAACGAGAAATATAGATCAATGGAACAGGATAGAAAGCCCAGAGATAAACCCTCGCACATATGGTCACCTTATATTTGATACAGGAAGCAAGAATATACAATGGATAAAAGACAGACTCTTCAATAAGTGGTGCTGGGAAAACTGGACAGCTACATGTAAAACAATGAAATTAGAACACTTCCTAACACTATACACAAAAAGAAACTCAAAATGGATTAAAGATCTAAAGGTAAGGCCAGACACTATAAAACTCTTAGAGGAAAACATAGGCAGAACACTCTATGACATAAATCACAGCAAGATCCTTTTTGACCCACCTCCTACAGAAATGGAAATAGAAACAAAAATAAACAAATGGGACCTAATGAAACTTAAAAGGTTTTGCACAACAAAGGAAACCATAAACAAGATGAAAAGACAACCCTCAGAATGGGAGAAAAAACTTGCAAATGAAGCAATGACAAAGGATTAATCTCCAAAATTTAAAAGCAGCTCATGCAGCTCAATATCAAAAAAGGAAACAACCCAATAGAAAAACAGGCAGAAGACCTAAATAGACATTTCTCCAAAGAAGATATAGATTTCCAACAAACATGTGAAAGAATGCTCAACATCACTAATCATTAGAGAAATGCAAATCAAAACCACATTGAGGGATCACCTCACACTGTTCAGAATGGCTATCATCAAAAATTCTAGAAACAATAAATGCTGGAGAGAGTGTGGAGAAAAGGGAACCCTCTTGCACTGTTGGTTGGAATGGAAATTGATACAGCCATTACGGAGAACAGTATGGAGGTTCCTTAAAAAACTAACAAAAGAATTACCATACGAACAAGCAATTCCACTACTGGGCATATACTTTGAGAAAACCATAATTCAAAAAGAGTCATGTACCACAATGTTCATTGCAGCTCTATTTACAATAGCCAGGATGTGGAAGCAACCTAAGTGTCCATCGACAGACGAATGAAGATGTGGCACATGTATACGGTGGAATATTACTCAGCCATAAAAGGAAACAAAATCGAGTTATTTGTAGTGAGGTGGATGGACCTAGAGTCTGTCATACAGAGTGAAGTCAGAAAGAGAAAAACAGATATCGTATGCTAACATATATATATGGAATCTAAAAAAAAAAAAAAAAATGTGTTTGAAGAACCTAGGGGCAGGAGAGGAATAAAGACGCGCAGACGTAGAGAATGGACTTGAGGAAACTGGGAAGGGGAAGGGTAAGCTGGGACGAAGTGACAGAGTGGCATGGACATATATACAATACCAAATGTAAAATAGATAGCTAGTGGGAAGCAGCCGCATAGCACAGGGAGATCAGCTTGGTGCTTTGTGACCACCTAGAGGAGTGGGATAGGGAGGGTGGGAGGGAGATGCAAGAGGGAGGAGATATGGGGATATATGTATATGTACAGATGATTCAGTTTGTTATAAAGCAGAAACTGACACAGCATTGTAAAGCAATTATACTCCAATGAAGATGTTAAGAAAGAACTAAAGAAAGTAAGATGAATATTATGAGACCAATTATGTAAAAGTTTAAAACAAACCATGTTGCATTTATTTTGTGGATGCACTTTGTGCTGTATTTTCCATTGTCAACCTGGCACCACCATCATGTTATTGAAACCTGGGGACTACATTTCCTAGAATAACCCTCTTAATGTGTTCTCTTAAAGTCTACCAAAGAAAGGAGCTCACTGATTTTGAAGCTGGAAGTAAAGTGGTAACCAGTAGTTTCAGATTGTCCATACATGGTTCCCAGTGACCACTGGAGGGCAAGCAACATCTCAGGCTGCCCTAGGTCTTTCCCTTGACTGGCAACTTCTCCACCACCACTCTCACTCCAGTGCTTCAGGCTAACTTAATAATAATTTATTTTAAAAAGACTTTATTTTTAGAGAAGTTTAAGGTTCACAGCAAAATCAAGGGTAAGGTACAGAGAATGGTTATTTCACTGATTCCCTGGTTTTAGGTCTTTACACACAGCTGTCCTGTTTCCTGTGTTAAAGCCCACTCACATACCACCTGCTGGTGGTTCTGATATTCTGACTGACATACATAGTGGAACTGAAATAAATGGTCTGGAAAGATAAATAGCAACATCTAAATACCAGTTACTCTAAGGCAGAGGGAAGGAGAACAGGACCAGCATGGGATGCAAAGGTGACTTCCAACTGTGTTAGTTTAATTTTATTTACTAGAAAATACACTCGGAAGAAAGTATGGCAAATGAACTAACACTTGTTAAAATTATATTAGGTAGATCAGTGTGTGTTAAAATATTTTAGGTATTATTCCAGATTTTAAAAATATTTCCTTAAAATAGAGGTTATAAACTGGTCTTTCACCTGAGCCCCTTTCCAATATTTCCTTTTAAGTCATCAGATTTCTTTTTAACATACTCAATTATGGCCAAAAAAGTATAATTATACTGATGGATATGGCAGATATAAAGCACCGAAATTATCATCATCTCATCTGACATTAGGTGTCTAGACACTCTGCTATTAAAATGATATATTATTACTGTAAGAGGATTTCATGAATAAACTTGATTTCCATTTCAAATTCAAATTTTTAGTCAACCATGAAATATTACAGCAATGTTTGCTAAATCATTTCATTGAAGTGCTATTTTAAACTATCTGAGGAAGCTTGAAATTTGAAACTTCATTGAGAGAGGGAATGAGCACATCCCCATTACTTTTCCAAATGAGTATCACTAGGTTCCTTCACCATGTTCACTTTACAGCCCAAATGAAGAAAATAAACCTCTTCAAACGCTGAGTTGAGTGAATTATGCTACAGCTACCCAATAATCTCTTCACAACAAAAAGAACATGGACATTAGTTAAATCAAGTTCACTTATAATTTTCAGAAAAGGATAAAACATTTTTATGAGTTTTATCATTATTATGGTTTTATTGAGATAAGAAGCATTAACATGGAGCAAGGGCATCAAAGTGATTTGAAACATACGGCTGCCTATGCCTACTATGGTGGCCTTGGTCTTACCCTTACTAACACCCTTACCCACCCCCCTGTCATTTCTTCTAATAATTAGTCTTTCTGTATCTCATCTTCTCCAAAAGAATACTGATGTATTTTTTTGTCACCTAAAATTGCAAATAAACTTCATCTCATGTTTAAATGCTTCCAGATGAAAGACTCGAAACACTCTGAGGGTTGTTTAAGAGTTTTCAGTCATTAGTAATGTATTAACCCCATCCTGTGAATCAGTTAGTGATATGCTCACAATCATACTTCATGTGAGCACACCTGGATAACTCAAAGCTATTCTTAAATGTACCTTTCATAAGTACCTTGAAGAACTGCAAATACAACTTGCTTTCTCTGGTGCTTTGGGATTAGGAGACAAAATGCCCTGTTCTCTCCAGAAATGCTTCCAGATATTTATTTTGACAACTGCCAGAATGGGAGAATGAGAGCTATATTTTAGCCCCTGAGAGAATATGGGAATTGCATTTTGACGCTTTCTCTTCTCTAGCCTCTTTCTTCACCCAACACAATTAAGAGTCAGTGAACTGGCATCAGCCCACTGAAGTTGGCCTGAATCATTCAAAATTTCAAACAGCGTAGATGTTACTCCATAGTACAGCTGCTTCATAGAATAATTTCACTTCACAGCCTAAATATTTGAAGTGATATGACCATTCAAAAAGGAAATGGTTGAAGAGTAGACACTAAGAAATTTGTTTCTCTAAGTCAACATCAACAGGATTTAAAAGGATCTTGAAAGAGCTGAAAGTGATTATGGAGAAATAGTACTCCAAGCTGAGAAAAATGAATTGACCTTCAGTAAATGAGATCTGGTCTCTGACTGAGACACAGGGAGTTGGGGAATGCTCATTGTGAGTGTCCTTAGTGTTCCTGTATCATTGTGTCATGCAAATAGTATAGGTATTTTACAGATTAAGTCATTTATAAAAAATTACTTTAATTCATATCCACAGTGTCCCAATCAATGGGTTGGGAACAGAAGTCTGTTGAAAAAGCCCATAAAGTAGTATATAAATAAGTAAACAAGCAAACAAATAAGTACTCCTTCAATACAGTATGAGAGTGTATGAATGGATTACCCATAAAGAAGGAGACGAGGTTAGCCAAGTTCCTTTCAATCTTAAAATTGAAGTGAAAACCTCAGTGCATTGTTTCTTCAAGTTATGAATTCAATTTGAATATTATGTGGAAGAAGCTACTGAATACATTTGCTAGTTAATTTTACTTGCAATCTTGATAACTTTTTGACTGATGGATCTGTAGGACGCCTGGAGAATCAGGAACAGGGCTAAATAGTGACCAAGATTAAGGTATTTAATGTAGTGTAGATTGTTCAGCATCAATTGAATAGAGCCAAATTCTCCACTTAATAACCTAATTAACTGTTCTCCCTTTTTTTTTTTTTTTAATGTAGCACTAACTACTCATTCTATGGAGACGAAAGATTCTTGAAGCATCTGACTTAACAATTTGTGAGATTTTTTATTTCTTGGACTCACCCATTAATATATTTTGTGAACTAATTTGTGACAATTAACTTCTGTAATAAATGTCTCCACTATAAATAATCATTCCTTTACTCCCACTCACTCATTAAATGGGTGAGTGCTGAAGGTCAGAAAGAAGTATTATCTCCTATTTTGTAAGACACCTAAAATTTCTTCCACATATAAGTAATTTACTGCCACTAACTATATTCTTATTATGAATACTACTTTTTTTTTTTTTTACTTCTTCTACACAAATTTATTAGGCACCTACTGTGTGCCACACGTGGAGACAGACTGGAGAGAGTAACAGTCAGCATGGCGGCTCTGGCCATCACCTTGGGGTTCAGTCTAGAAGAAGTGGAAGGCATGGGCAGCAAACAAGCATCCAGCAAAGAGACCAAGACGAGGGCGCTGTGACGCCCAGTGAGGCCTGGATGGTCAGGGGGTCTTCCCAAGGGTGGGGAGGGTTGGCCAGGCCAGGTGGCCAGCCAGGGTGAGAGTGAGAAAGACCCCCAGGAGGGGGGTAACAGGCCAGGTGCAGGTCTGCAGGCAGCTGTGGGCTAAAGAGCATTGGGGGCCTTTGGGGAGCTGCAGATGCTCAAGGCCAAGGTTGGGGTGGGTTGCATTCCAGGTGGTGGGGAGACACCGGAGGCCTGGAGCAGCAGAACAACGGGTTTTTACCTCGATGCTCACTGGCTACCACGGGGTGGCTGACTGGGCTGGGGCCTCCATGTGGGGAGCAGGCAGACGACGTGGTGGCGCCGGCCTTTCCCTTGTCCAACTCCCCAATCCTATCTCCTGAGCACACAGCCTGTGGGTGCAGCACTCCTCAGATACTACTTTTCTTGTGGGCTCTGCTACTGAGACTACTACTAACACTACTGTTACTGTTATCGTTGTTGTTGTTATTTTATTTCCTGAGTGAAGTACTGGAATTGCTCAAATAGACATTTGTTTTGATGACAAATTGAAATTATAATAAAGTAATTGTAGTTCAGGCATACAAAAATGGTAGCCATTGAGGATCTGGTCTCAGACACGTTCCTGCACCAGTGAGAACTCGAATTTTCTCTGAACTATATCAAACCCAAGGACAACACCAAGTGTTTTGGAACATCTGTCAGCTCCAACTTTATGGTCTCAAGGCTCCCCCTTGTAGCTATGCAACCATTTCAGACCCCAACCAATCCTTGCTTAACAAGCACCCTTGCTTCTTGGTGGTTCCAATTACAATTCTTGACAAACAACTGTTGTAACTAACTGCAGCCTTTCAGCTTTTGCCTTTGTAAGCTTCGTTCATTTTGTAGTCTGGCAGAACACAATTCAAATGTTTCTTGAATCTGTCTCTCGAGATACAGTCCTAACAAACCCCAAATAAACATCTCTGTATTTCAATCAGGTCTTCATTTCTGAAATTTTGCTCAAGAGTCTGTTTGTTTTGCCTTTGGTTTTATTTTGGTTTTGTTTGTTTTAAAAGGAAAGATGTAAATGTTTCTAGTAATGTGTATTGTCAAGTTCCTTTTCTTTGAGAGTGACCAGTGGTTGGTGCACATAATCTGTGAGACTCTATTTGTTAGACTGATTCAGAAGGTATGTCCGAAAAAGAAATGTCTCAGGCTTCTTGCCACAAACAAATCATGACAGAAGATGGAGAGATTATCTGGTCTCCTAGAGCTATCCATCAGGAGAGGCAATGCATATTTTTCTCACATAGCTTCCTATTTGCAAAAACTTCTACCATATTCTCTCTCTCTCTTTACATATATATATATATATATATATATATATATATATATATATATATAAAACACACACACATAAATATATATGATGCAATAAATACATTTAAATTATACATATAATTTTACAGAAACCAATACACAGTTAACATAACTATCATTGAGTTTTATTTTGTGAACTGAGTTGACTAAAATCTTGGCATTCAATAAGTATTTTATGTATCAGACCAGAACTAAACACTCTGGGACCTATACAGATAATTAGTATGTACCCCATAGTGTAAGCCTTGATACACTTAATTTAAAGTACTTCCAAATCTTAGGTCAGTCTTGAAATATCTGTAAGGCAATAAGATATATCGAGAAGTGTATATATATTTATACACTGAGAAGTGTATATATTACACTTCTCAATTTTCTGTGATTTTCCTCATTTATAATCTCTTTGTCTGTGTCACATTTTGTTACTTGGTCTTTTCAGCACCTCCTTTTTTTTTCTTATATCTGAGTTGTGAAAAATCACAGAGTAGGAAACCAGGAATTGTAAGTATAAAGGCTTTTTTAGACAAAGGAAGTAGTATCACTGACAAGGCTTAAAACTGAGTAAGGCTCAGAGTCACTGACAGGGGAAAAGAGTATGAGAGGTTAACTTGCACTTGTTCTGAAGGCTGGATGACTATGCATGCTCTGCTGTGAACTTTGGATTTTAACCTGCAGTGATGAGCAATCATATAATGATTTTAAGTTTTATGAGTAGGATAACTATCACATCTGAGTTACAGGAAGATAAATTTGAATGCAAAATAAAGACTACAGAGAAGGGTTGTCAAAATAACTTAAAAGAGAAAAAATGTGGCTTTAAATAAATGATTTTGATATATATCATAAAAAAGATTTTGATATGGATGTCAGATAAAGAATGATTAAAATTATTGTGTACTTATTGTCTTACTCTAGGTTCCCCAGGACACAGAACCTGAGTAAAAGCTATGCGCTACTACTTTATAGGTAGTGCAGTCCTAGGGTTCTGGGTTGAGGGAAAAAAAGAAGACAGGAGAGAAAGAAGGAGAGCCAATAAGAGGGCACTTTAACAATCAGGTTGTGTGCTTGTGCTGACAGAGAGACTATGAGATAAGAAGATGAATACATATCCAGAGTAAGTAGAGATACCCTTTTGTGAGTATGTACTGCTGCCCTTTTCAGAGCATGAAGGTATTTAAGATAGGTGACATGGCACTAACCATATAACTAGTCTTTCTGAGGGATGATGTCATCCTGAGACCCATCATTGGTCTCTGCTAATGGCAGTGTGGTTGTGCAGCAGTAGCAATTAGCTAGATCAGCCTACAAGCACTAGTGCATATATTATGACTCCCATGCATTGATTTCATCATTTACATAATTTTGTTGTTCCTGGACTACTGCCCAAACTTGGGTGGGATAAGAAAGGCTTATGAAAATCATAGTATTAGTCATTCTGGTACGCACGAACATGGAAAAAAAGATCCGTATGCTGTGTGCCCACTCCCATGTGTCTACCCACATGTCTTTTCCCCAGAACTCTACCTTCCAGTTTTCCTTCCTTTTTTTTTTTTTAATTTCCAAATCCAGATTTCATGTATACCCATACTTCTGGCCACTTCCCAGATTTCATGTATACCCATACTTCTGGCCACTTCTCATCCACAGAAAGTGACAACAAGGTGACCTCACACATCTTTGCCCACTGGAATAATGTCCCTCATAACTATACTTTAGTACCACCCCTTTGTAATACAAAGCTGTAGTGAGGCAACAGTCCCTTTTCACCTAACACAAACATACTGCAATAATCCATCTGTGAATAAGCTGAGATTTATCCTACTCCATCAGTTGGTCAAAGGGAACCCCCATCAACTAACTCATAGCATGAGTTGAAGGAAATTCATTTGTACAAAGAGACAGGTAACTTGGGCAGCAGGGTTACATGTTCATGTAATTTAAATATGTATTTGATCTGCCTGAGACAAGTCTCTACTGTGACATTCTAAGTTCACAATAAACCCTTCCTATTCTACCTGGCATTATGCCAAAATGAATACACTAAAACACACCTCAAAATGGACAGCTCCAATCATGGAAAATAAAGATCCACATGCTTTGTGCCTACCCCCTGGGCAAAGAATAGTCTATACTAGGTGCATAACACCCCCTCTAAATTCATTTCTTATTGCTTTATTGAAGAGAGTAGTATCTAGGCTATTCTGGGTTCTTAAATATTAAATCCATTTTACCTTCCCATATTCTCTGAGTCTTCTGATTTCATTCTCACTACTATGTCAAAGAAGTAACAACATTTATTCCCAATTTACTGTAATTGAGTGCAGGATTTAAGTAGCCAGATTAATAGGTCATTAGGATATTTTACAGTGGAAATAAACTCTCAAAAGTAATTAAGTTGTCCCCTTCTAAACCATATTTTCCAACCCCTGGATGCATACACTCAAGATCTATGCCTAAATATTGTCCAATAATTCCTGCCAGCAAAAATTAGCTAGGTTCTTTACTTCCTTTAATGTGTACACTATTTCCTTATTTCTTCCTTATGGAAGAGGGATTTTATTTCCCTGTTTGGACCGTGCTTAATCTGATGTGTGTAATTGCCTTAGCGTCAATGAAGGGAGTCAGGGAAATTTATTTTATGGAAACGATTTTCATCTCTGTAAGCATCTGATTCAAGTGAGGTCATTTCAAAGTCACTATTCAAGGGGAGGCTGTTTTCCTCTAACAAGGGGATGGGGACAGCTTCTGCTGAAATAATGAATTCAGTGGAATTCGGAAATTCAAATTTATCAGACTTGTTCATCCATATTCCTCATCATAAATTTCACAGTTCTACTCTTCTCCTATCAAAGTCCTAACATTGACAAATGAGAATTGTTGAGATTTCACACTTAATTATGTTATACAGAGCCTTACAATTAGGCTCTGTCCTGATACTGCAGCTTCTGGAAAACTTTATAGAAGCTACTCACAGTATGCCATGAGGTAGTATTTGATGCCCAGGTACTGGGAGAGTTAGCTGTTGAGAGTGCCCTCATTCATATAATTGCCATAGCCCAGTGCAGTCCTAACACCACAAACATCACATATCCTAATGCCCTAGATTCCACCTGTAACTCATTCAAAGCATTATTAATACTTTTGGTGCTACTGAATGCCAGGAGTTATAATCACTATATTTACTCTCAGCAATGTGGTCTTTATCAGAACTATAAGCATTTAAGCTCCCTGCTCTTAATCTGAGGGTCTGCTTTCTAGGGCCATACTTAGTTATCAATTGTCTGAGCTTGGGTTCTCCAGAAAGTAGAGCCTGAGAAAAATGTGTATATGTTCTAGTACTTTATTAGGCAAAGCAATCCTAGCATGAATGAGAGAAAAGGGAGAGACAAAAGTAAGAATAAAACACCAAACAATATATTGGTATTATGTTTTCAACTGGCCACCACATGATATGAAATAAAACTGATGACATTCAGGACTTTCTTATAAAACGCTGTATAAAGCACAAAACTCTAATGAACTAAATCAAAGAAGAGTCAAATAAATGGAGAGATATTCCATGTCCGTGGACAGGAAGACTCAATATAGTCACAATGTCAAGTTGTTCCCTATTTGATCTATAGATACAATGCAATCCTAATAAAAATCCCGGCAAGTTATTTTATGACTAACATAGGATAAAATCTAGATGACCTTAGGTATAGTGATGATCTTTTAGAGATATATCCTAAGAGTAAGTTATTTCGGCCCTTTACTATAGGTAAACATTGTAGGACAGTCGTCCCTTGGTATCTGCAGGGGGTGATTGGTTCCTGGACCTCCCACAGACACCAAAATTCATGGATGCTCAAGTCCTGATATAAAATAACATATATAGGTCCTCTGTATCTGTGCATTTAGCATATGCAGATATAGAGGGCTGACTGTATTAAGAAAAACATGGATCCAATTGGTTTCTTAGTCATTCGGGGCTGCTATTACAAAATACCACAGACTTAGTGGGTTATAAGTGACAGAAATTTACTTCTCATAGTCTGGAGTCTGGAAGTCTAAAGTCAAGGTGTTAGCATGGTCAGTGAGGGCCATCCTTCAAGTTGAAGACTTCTTACTGTATCCTTACATGGAAAAAAGGGCTAGGGAGCTCTGTGGGGCCTCTTTTAAAGGGCACTAATCTCAATCATGAGGGGCTCCCCCTTCATGACCTATTTAGCTCCCAGAGGCCCCACTTCTTAATACCATCACCTTGGGGATTAAAATTAAGGGAACATAAACATTCAGACCATAATATTTTACCCCTAGCCCCCCAAATTCATGCTTTTTATATGCAAAATATATTCATTCCATGTCAATAGCCCCCACAGCCTTAATTTGTTCCAGCATTAACTCAAAAGTCTAAAGTGCAAAGCCTCATCCAAATATCATCTAGATCAGATATGGGTGAGACTCAAGGTATGATTGAGTCTAAGGCAAATTGCTCTCCAGCTGTGAACCTGTGAAATCAAACATGCTGTGGCTTTCCAAAATACAATGATGGGACAGGCAGAGGATACACTTTCTCATTCCAAAAAAGAGAAACAGAAAGGAATAAAAAAGAGTAAAAGGTCTAAGGTAAGTCTAAAATCTAACGGGACAAACCACACTAAATCCCAAGGCTTGAGAACAATGCTCTTTGGCTCAATGACCCACCTTCTGGACACACTGGGCAGGGGTTGGGCATTCCCATCCCCACAGCTTTGCTGGGTACAGTCTACTCCTCAGCCCTCACAGGTTGGAGTGGAATTTCTGCAGCTATCCCAGGATGGAATCACTAACTGGTGGCTCTACTGGTCTGGGGCTGAGGGGGTGGCCCCATCCGCAAGGCTCCACTAGTATTACTCTAGTGGGGATTCTCTGTGATGGCCCCACACTTGCAGCGGTCCTCTGCCTCAGCTATGTGTTAGTGGCTCCACGTGGCTCCAATCTTTGAAATCTAGGTGAAGGCAGTCAGGTCCCCCATGCTTTGCTTGATACAGTGCAAGCCATACCAGGACTCGCTGGAGCTGCACCTGCAGTGGCCGAGGAGTGTGGTGCTGGAATGCAGGGAGTGGAGTTCACAATGTAAGCAAGCATCAAATAGATGCAGCCCCTCCTTCAAAATCGTTGTGCCCATAAACCCCTGCAGCACTCTAGGCTTGTGACAGGAAGGGCAGCCCAGTGATCTCTGAAATGCCTTTGGGGCCATTTTTCCGTTGTCTTGGACAATAGGCCCAGACTTCTGTTTACACGGCTGACCAATCTCTCCCACTCTCTGGAGGTAGCTCCTAGTTGCTGTTAAGATGGCCAATCCAGAAGATTCTTATCAAATTTGGCTACAACCTTCATGTTAACTCACAAACTTTTTTTTTAATTCCTTTTACTATGGATAGGCCAAGATGGTTCCAAAATTTTAAGTTCTGCTTCCTTTTTGATTAACAACTCCATCTTAAAATTGTTTCTCTTCTCACATTACTATAAGCATTCAAGAGAAGCCAGCTGCTCCTTCAACATTTTGCTTAGTTATTTTCTCAGCCACATAGCCAATTTCATCTCTCACAAGCTCTGCCTTCCAGAAAATTCTAGGTCACAAACATAATTCAGCCAGGCTCTGACACTTCATAGCAAAGGATCACCTTTCCTCCAGTTTTCATTAACATGTTCCTCATTTCTGCCTGAGATCTCATACGAATAGCCTCTACAATTCATATTTCTACTAACATCCTATTCACAAACACTTAAGTATTGTTTAAAATGTAGGTTTTCTTTGTAGCTCTCTTCTTTCTGATATCTCATGAGAACTGCTTTTAATGGTCCATTCATGGCAATATAGACCCTTTCTAGCATGTACTTCAAAACTCTTCCAGCTTCTACTCATTACCTAGTTTTAAAACCGCTTCCACACTTTTAGGTGTTTGTTACAGCAGCATCCCCACTTCTCAGTAGCTCTATCTTTATTAGTCAAGGTTTTCCAGAGTAACAGGATGATTAGGGTATACAGAAGCATGTAAGAGGAGATTCATTATGGGAATTGGCTCAAGCAATTATGGAGGCTGAGATATGTTACAACATGTCACCTGCAAGCTGAGAAACCAGAAAAGCTGGTGGTATAATTCAGTCTGAGTCAAAAGTCTGAGAACCAGGACCTCCAATGTCCAAGAGGAGGAGAAGGTAGATGTTTTAGCTTAAGAAGAGAAAGTGAGACTTCCACTCTTCCTTTACCGTTTTACTCAGTTCAGGCCCTCTATTAATTGGATGATGAACTATATATTCAGTGGTCTCATGCATATCCACTCAGAGGAATTAAGCAAAACAAATTTCTCTGGGAAGGTTGTTTTAATTCCTTTCCAACATAAAAAATAATTGATATTGTCAGGTCTTTAACAAAAATATAAGTAGTGTTTTGGTAGAAACCTACACTTTTGTCTACAGCATTTGTTTAGAATACAAACTAAATAAAAATATTGATAGCTCACTTTACAAAACTTATCATAAAACATTAAAATCCATATTGTACTTATGTATCCTTCCACCTGTTCTCCCAGGTATTTCATTTTGTAAATCAACTTTCCTGGTCTTTTCTATCTAACTATCTGGAATTGCTATATAGAATGAAATGAGCAATACTATCATACTTTCTAGTACTCATAATTTAAATCTTAAAACAAAAGTTATGGGCTTCCCTGGTGGCACAATGGTTGAGAGTCCGCCTGCCGATGCAGCGGACGTGGGGTCATGCCCCGGTCCGGGAAGATCCCACATGCTGCGGAGCAGCTGGGCCCGTGAGCCATGGCCACTGAGCCTGCGCATCCAGAGCCTGTGCTCCGCAACGCGAGAGGCCACAACAGTGAGAGGCCCGCATAACGCAAAAAAAAAAAAAAAGTTATTTAATAGAAGAAAATATAAATATTATCCACCCTAAAAAGACAATGCTAAACTTTATCGTGAATTATGTCTAGATTAAATATTATATTTAAAGACAAGATGGTTTCTGAACATTCTAACAGTTGTTCTTAAATTTTAAACATCCCCAAACTTAAATCTTGTCCTTTCTTTATGACCCAGGTAATTTTTCTTTACCTTAATACTTTGGTTTGTGCATTTATGCTTGGCTCTCATTTGAACTCCTTCATACCCATAATTGATTCATGAGGGCTCCAGGGAGAATTACACTTACTTTTAAATAATATTGCTTATGGAAAAGTCACAACTTTAAAAAGTGATTCCAGTAATTCCCTTCTCTTGCTTTCATGTAGAAATCCATGGATAAGTTCTCACAAAGTTGCCAAATTTGACCAAATAAAGTCACACAACTCCTGGGTGATAACTGAAGTATAAAGGACTAGGACTATATATGCAACATCCCTATAGCTTTATCTGATTCCTTGCTCTGGATCCAATCAGGAAAATATGGTACTCTCAGCAAATCCACTTATCTGTAGACTTGTAAATTGCACTTGGTACATTTTTCTTGAGAAGAAACTAAGACAGTTTATACACTGGCTAAGCCAAGAGCACTACTTGGGGAATTTAACTGTTTCACCCAGACTACAACTGGCCATCTGTTATTGAAGAGAGCTCTTTAAAGCCTGAGTCATCTACTTAGGTTAAGGCTACTGATAAAATTGCTTGACTAAATACTCGGTTTTCCACTTCATTTTTTAAGATGCATGCTGTATGAGGAAGGAAGAACAGGTTTTATCATTTCTTAGCATTGATATTGCATGTCTATAAAATTATTCAGTCATGGTAGAATCTCTACATTTCAAATCTTTGTGTGTCAGTGAGTGCGTGTGAAGATGTTGCTGCCGTGGCTGGAGTTTGTTTATTTTTTAAATTCAATTTATGATTTACTTGTTCGGTTTTGAATAGTTTGAAAAAACACCAACTGAAAAAATACTGAGGAAGTCATTTAAGAAAATAAATATTTGGGACAGTGTGCCCTGAATTTTGGTTCAGGTTCAAAGTATAAAAGATTAAACATTTTGGAGTAGATATGACTTTTTTTTATTATCCAATTTACTCTAAGAGAATCTGAAACTCCTAGCTCTTTTCTTTGTGATGAAAAAGAGTCTTTTTTAAAAAATTGCCCACATAAGAGTGATGGTAAAGGTGAGTATTAGACTAAAGTTAGGTAACCAACTTTACTTTTTGAAAATCAAAAGCAGAAAAATAGTAGAAATAAATTAACAGGTTATCAAAAATAAACTGTCAAATAATTCATTATCTTCACTAAGAAATCTTTGATGCATATTTATAATGATATAAAACATTGTTTTTTAACACCTAACATGTACCAAGAAAGGAATTAAAATGCTTCATCTAAATAAACTCATTTAATGCTCCTTAAAAGTTATATTATTATAAAGTCAGAAAAAGTACCTATTTTATTGATTTTCCTTCTTCTAACATGAGTGAGCATACATGTGAACAGCAGTCAACCAGATGTTCCATATAAATGGATATTTTGCCTCAGTTAACTGATTATCTATCAAACATCTACAAGAGTGCTCAGGAAAATAATAATTTTGAATAAGTTATCTGAATAAATAAATGAAAAGAACACAAGCATTTTAGATATTACACTTAACTATACTTAAATATAATGATTATATCATTTTCTTTGATGAAATGATTCTGTGCAACTGTAAAGCAGCCATTGCCCACCTACACTGGCATTTTCCACATGTAGGGACTGTCCTCCCACATATACCAAGAGGCAATGGTAAGGGGAATAAATAGGAACATGAAGGTGGATGATGACATTTCATGACAAATTATTCTGATGGTCTCATTATTATCTCCAGTCACTGCAATCATGCCAATCCTTAATAAAATTTCATTTTCTTCCACAATTAAGGTAATGGACTTTACGTGATAGCTAAATAAATGATTTATTTAATTGGAAAGTTTATAGCAATATATGCCAATGGAAAAAAAGATATAGGTGTTTTGACCTTTTTACTCCTCAGAGAATATATAAGGATTCTGATGTCACTTTAAAAGTTTTAAAGGGCATTTTTATGTGATAAAGAATTTTCAATATTAAGATCTCATATTTTATGTTAACTTAAGCTCAGAATGATAAATTTACAAAAGTTGAGAGATAATTTTAATTAAAGGCTTTTTAAATAATGTAGCTGATATAGTTCAAATATCCTTCAGCCTTTTGTGGCACCACATTCTTGTTTGTTTGTTTTGTTGTTTGTTTTGAGATTTAAGCTCACACTGGCTGTTCAGAAAAATAGTATGTAAGGAAGCATAATGAACTTATGAAAAATGTTTTGAACAGGTTGAAATAATGAAATGATCTGATATGCTTGTTATAACTGCATATGATAAATCAGTCTTCCAGACTTAATAATATGCTTTATCCCTTTGAATTAAAACTATTACATTCAGATTTCAAGTACTTTTAAAGATGGATGAAATGTTTTGTGGACAGATAGAAAAATGATATTATCATTGCATTTCATTGTCAATAACAGTATTTTGTATTATTTCAAAAGCTGAAAGTTCAACTCTAGTTTTTAATTTACATTGCAAATCATCTTATAGGGTTTAAAACACAGAATTTGTGGTAAAACATGTGAAATTAATCTTTAAAACATAGGAAATATTATATGTATAAAGATGCCATGTGCTCCTCCCAATTCTATTAATTTAAAACACTTCTTAAATTGTTGTGCTAAAATACTTTTGGGCTATTTGACCTCTATCTTGAAAGAAAATGAATGTCTACAGGTGGCATTTTAAAAACAAACAGACATACACTCATTCTTTGAGAGGGTTGAATACTGAAAGAGAAGAGGAAAAAAACACAGAGTGCAAATGTGATCCAAATTTAACAGCAACAGGACAAACTAACTTTACTTAAGGTGGTATATACAGATTATTAATATTTATAATGAAACTAGCATACATTTAATGGGATTATTCAAAAGCAACAATTAGAGAAGTATATTTCAAACATGAATAGCATATTTTAATAATATTGGATATTTTAAAAGGCCACATTTCTGAAATTCCCTAAATGTAAACGTAGTTCCCCCAGGTGTCTACCACTTCCAATTTTCAAATACTAACTTAAGAAACTAAAGTCTTATTTTATGTAATTGGCTTCCAAATGAAAACTGTAACTCTAAATTTGAGAAGGTCTGCCTTTACACTTGATTTAAATAACAGCAGCAACAAATGTAAGGGCCCCACCAAAAAAATACAAGAGTCATTTGCATATGGGGACTCACCTGACTTCAAGATTGTTCTTGTGAACCCTAGAGTAAGATTCATTCAACATATTCTGTATTGTTCCATTTTTATCATCACACCCTTATGCTTTTAATAAGATATTAGGTGAAACACTCTAAGAGAAACACTTCAGGGGGCGGTGGTGGTGGGATGAATTGGGAGATTGGGATTGACACATATACACTAATATGTATAAAATAGATAATAAGAACCTGCTGTATAAAAAAATAGATAAAATTCAAAAAATAAATCTGAGCATATTCCTATAATAAAATTCTATTCAGCAATAAAATAAATGAACTATAGCTACTCACAACAAAATGGCTGAATCTTAAACATGTTGGGAGAAAGAAGCCAAACACAAAAGAATACACAGATTATAACTCCATTTAAATAAAGTTGAAAATAGTCTTAACTAAAAAAAAAAAGAGAGAAACTTTTTTTTCTGAAAAAGACATGTAGAAGAGAATGTGTGTGTGTGTGTGTGTGTCTATGCTGGCTGATCCCTTTATAATGTGATGTTTTACATGTTGATAGAAATACATTATTATAAATTGAGCATCAAGCTCAGTAAGAGCATGGGACACAGGTAATGATGATGACATCTGTCAAATTGTTATGGGCAATCTCCTTTAGGGTCATTGCATGATGGGTCACAGAGGAAGCAGGGCAAGAGAGAAGGAAGTATATGGAGAAGGATGGAAGTCAAGGATCTCATTTTATATTCAAGTATCAAATCTATAATATAGGTATAATTTTCATTTTAAAGAAAAGGGAAGTAAAGTTCATGAAGATTAAGCCATTCACCTAAAGTTCTAGTATAATATCAGAAGCGGGATTTTAACTTTTAACATATGACTCCATTGAAAGTACTCAAATATTTAGAGAAGCTTATAAACTGACAAAATCTTCCTTCACGTTGGCATTGCTTCTCTACTCTAGACACATCTTCCATATTTTCTCAACAGCAGTCAACTAACATGCTTTATTCCTGATTTTTTGTTGTCAATTAAACCTCCTCCTCTGTCTACTGCTTAAAATATAAAACTATATTAATTATCAACAGCTTAAAACATGCCATATTTGGAGTTGTAGGAAGGGAAAGGAATCACAGTTCGACAAACAACAATTAAAGAAAAACCATTTAGAAGAGATACAAGTGCTAAGGAGATGCTGCAATAAATATTTCTCAATAATATATTTGCATAGACATCCAGGAGATAGGAAGAGAAACATATATATATATATATATATATATATATAGTAAAATTATTATTTCAGATATCCATTCCCCAGTTCTCTTAATGTTAGATTTCTCTTTATATTTTCATAAAGAAATATGGCTTCACAATGTATTTGGGGTATAAGACAAAGTTCTTATCATGAAGGCCTTGGCTTTGTGCCCCCTTCCTACTACTTGCTCTCCATTACTCTTCCCCTTGCTCACTGATTCACTCTGGCTATACCGGTCTCCTTGATGGTCCTCAAACCTGCTAACAACTCTCCCGCTCCTCCGGGCTTTTGTACTTGCTCTTCTCTATATCTGGATAGCTACAGGATTCACTCCTTTACCACTTTCAACTCTGTTTAAATGTAGCTTCAGTGTCTCTGTTAAAAAGAAATATGTTACTTTGGAAAAAATATAACATAGTTATTTTACAAAATATTTATTTAATAGCAATAACTTAGGAATTTTAGTGTGCTTATTGAGAGCTTGTTCTATTGCCACTTCCCTCTACAGTGTGATAGTACAGAAAGGATCTGGAGGCTTGCCATTTGCAAAAGGAAAGGTGGCAAACCTATAAGAGTAATCTCTTAATTATCAAAAATAGAATGCATAAAGTGACTTTCACACTCTTGAGTATAAAATACATCAATGATTACCATTAGACATCCTCTTACAGCTATAATTCACCCACTTGATGTTACAGGTTTTCAATGTGCCTGATTTGCTTGGCCTGTTTCTCTCCCTGTCACTCATTATCCCTATTTTCCTCTCCCACTGACTCTTCAATTGGCACATTTCCATACTCCCCATTATGCTTACAAATAATCTCATTAAAGGAGTTCAGCTCACCAAAGAGCACTTGTTACATCAAGGGTGGAACTGATATTAAGACTCATTTCTCCATGAGCAACATTCAAGTGTTTTAACAGAAATATACCCTCACTTCTGGTTGCTGCTCAATGGTTAAGTGTATAGCCTCATTACTGAGATCAACTATTGCCTGAGTTAGTAAACAGTTTACAACATGATGACAAGATGAAAAATACAGTCTTCAGTGAACCGGTCATTGACTGAAATATCAAGTACCTCTTGTGTCAAAGTGCTAACAATTTATAATCTAACAGACACAGTGTTTCAAGATCACACACTGATTATTTAGGGGTATTTATTCAGCATAATATCAAAAACCTGTGCAATCTTTGTGACTGCTGGGATCACAAAGGCCCAGTTAGCAGTGTAGCTAAGATATTAAAGATGACAGTTTTGCATAATTAAATTTCCATTTCCCATTCTTGATTCTGTTTACTATTTCATTTTGATCCATTTTTTACTCACACATATTAATATCAGGAGAAACTGAAGATACTTGTAAAATGATGATATGAGTTTGAAATGAAAAACACACCCACCCCAAAACTTGGTAGAACAACAGCTAACTATCAAAGAAAAGGACACATACACCTCCTCATTCAACTACCTTCTGCCAAGAGAACCAGGGCTCCCTGCCTGCTTAGATAACAGGTTGGCACATCACGTACATGCACTTCTGAGGAGTGGGTGGTAGTGAAGGAACACAGCAGGGGTGGACGGGGTAGTGGGAAGGATTCCTGATGGACGGGCAATTGCACAAAAAGGTCAAGAGAGCAATTGTTGGTCCAACATTGAATATGCCTTCACAGGGCCTGAGTTAGTGACAGAAGGTAGACTGCACAGCTCTGGCAAAGTACATTTGTAAAATTACATAAAAGTAAATTTTATTTCACAGATGCCTGCTGCCTAATATTAAATTTGGTTTCCATGCTCAAAAACATAATTTACCCCTTCATTAAGCCCTTACTTTTTGAAGTAACCATTTTTATAGTCTGTCACTTGAGGTTTAAAATACAATGATTTTCCTTTCCAGGAAGAAAAGGTAACATAATGGTGAAATATTCTAGCACGTAAACATGCTAAAAAAGCCAACATACTAGACCAATTCCAGCAATCCTTTCTCATTCATGTAAGTGGAGAGCTACATTATTCTTTTTCTAGTTACCTTAAGGGAGTCTGAA
Organism: Pseudorca crassidens; assembly: GCF_039906515.1. NCBI lineage: Eukaryota > Metazoa > Chordata > Mammalia > Artiodactyla > Delphinidae > Pseudorca > Pseudorca crassidens. The sequence continues at coordinate 125,320,641 of NC_090300.1, read as the reverse complement.
AATTATACCACTACCTTAAGCAACATCTAAGATCATTCCTATGTCTCATCAATCAAGCAATGCCAATTGACAGGCATCTTCTTTACAGTAAATCAAATTCTGACAATTAACAAAAGATTTTCAAAGGAAAATCTAAAGTGGATAATCCTAAAAATTATGTATTTATAAAAACATGATATAAAGGTGAATTAGCAACTGACTACAAATGACTCTTTAAAAAAAGATTGACTTCTTTAGTTTCTTTGATCCATGAATAATTTTTAAATTAAAATTTTTTGTAAGGTTTAAATAATATATAATAAATTAAAGTTAAACTCATATACTATATCTAAATAACATTAAGCCTATAAAAACTATACAGAACAGAGTATAATACCCAATATAAGAAAATAAATTGGTGATATTTTGATGAGAAAGAATGATGGCATCCTTTCTTTATGTAAAGTTTTCTATTTTTTAATAAGGCATATTTTTCATAAGACCAATGAAACTTCCAGTGTAATAATTAATTAAATACTGACACTGACAATGCTACTGGGTAGTTGTGTTTACCATTCCTTCCAACTACTGTTAGGATATTCCCCAATGATTATTTAGGAAAATACAATAATGCTGAGCAAATTTCTGTTCCAGAAGACAATCTGCTAATTTTCTCCTCTGAGAAAGCTCAGGATATGACAGGAAACCTCAGGTATAATTAGAACAAATACTAGTGCAAATCCTAATGGACATAAGCATTCACTGTAACCAATGCCCTTCAAAATTCTGATTAAAAACAATCTAGGAAACTGGATTATGAAACAGTTGTTTTTTTAACTTTAAATTATCCCTTCCATTTTAAAATTCATATTAACAAAATAAAGAAGCTTTTTCAGTTGCTACTAAGTCAAATACTGTGGTTACATCATTTTACCCAAATGAAGCAGTTGCATCTCTACTTATTTCTATAATATCAAAGAAACATTTTGAAAATAATTCTTTAAAATTAAAATTATATATTTATTAACATGGAGTTAATAATCTCACAAAGTATTAGAATCAGGAGTACAGTAGGTCCTGGAAGTATTGAGTAATAACCCATCATCAGCACACTCAGGAAGCAGGGTGCCTGAAATGAAGCCTGTGCCTGGGCATGGCATGGAGCTATGGCTTTTCTTTAAATGTAAGGGCCTCTCCAAACCAAGAGTCTCTCTGGCTGTCCTAGAAACAAGGGATGAGACTTTTGCTCCAGAGATAACATACGAGCTCATAGCAGCACTAAAGAGAGTGATAATGGAAGAAGATCCTACTGTGTAATCATGAGATAACACCATGCTTTTAACATGGAAGCACCATCAAGGTGGTTAATAAAGCATACGTGTGTGTGTGAGTGCACACACATTTAATGTTCTTTTTCATAGATGTATTGTGTGATTTCTTACTAGGATATAATTTCTTTGAGTTCCAAAAATATATCTGATTTATACTGGTGGTCTTTATACCGTCGAGGTCAGATCTGAAAGAAACAAAACACACATATATGCATGTGTGTGTGTTTGTATGAATCATTACTGAAACAAATATATTTAAGGGCTCCTGTAACATATATTTTAAAAAATACTCTCATATACCCATAATTTTTATCTGTATTCCAAAATAGAAATCCTTAGAATGATAGCAATTATTTTTATTTTGTTTGTATTTTGTTTGACAACAATGCACTATATAAGTATAATAGTAACTTGATTGTTTATCATTTTGCTTGAGTTCTTAGATATTACACACACTATGTAACAATGTATCAGTGTTGATTATGCATTTAAACTATACAAACTACTTTAATAAAGAGAGAAGCATTAAATATATTGTTAGAATAAGAACACAGTTTAAAATCAATCAATCATACCTCATTTCTTTATTTTCATTAAATTTCTTTCATATTGTAATGGCTAACAATGACAGCATACTGCAAATTAAAAAATAAATTTAAATTCAATATCATCCCTATAATAAATTCACTCTTTGTTAGCATCTTTAGTTTAGTTTATATCAAGATTTTTTTCCTCTATGGATTAAGAGAATGAATGGGTCATGTTTGGTAGTGGGAGCGTGGGTTAGGGGCAGGTTGGGGACAAGAAGTAAAGCAAGTAAAATAATTTTATAAAACTATGTATAATTTGTACATTTACATTTGTATCTGCATGCTTATCTAACATTATTTGTAAGGATTTCCTAAATCATCAAACTTCAAAAGTAACATTTTATAATGCACCTTTTAAAAATATTATGTTTGTTATTATTTTTTTGATAAAAAATAAAAACTCACTGGAATTATATCTAAGATCCCAGAGTAATTTTTAATTCTCTATATAAGTGATAAATAATTTCCAGTATCTTCTCTTCCTGTAAATTACTAACCCCTAAGCTTCAGTGCTTTCAAAATCTAAAATACTACTCAGAGAATACATACTTCTCTTTAAATTAAAAACAAATTGTAAGAAAGAACTATAACCAAACATGCAAAGTATGTAGAAACACAAAACAAAGGGATAGAAAGAAATAAAAGAAGGAAGGAAGAAAAGAAGGAAGGGATTGAGAGGAAATATTAACAAATCTAAACATATAAATAGAAAAAGCTTAAAAGGAACATATGTGGCTGGGAAGTATTTAAAGAAAAAAATATCTGTTATTTTCTACTTGCCATCACTAATAATTATTGCTGAATTATGTAATAAAATAATACATATATAAAGAAAACTTTTCAGTTTTTCATCCAGCATATTCAGTATAGATAGGTTTGCTGAATAATCTTTCTAGCTTAAAAAAAGGAAGAAAAGTAGCAGTTAGAATGCCCCACCAAATGATTTGTGCCAGCTAACTTCTGATTGATACAGTAATTTGAAAAGCCATTACTCTAGGGTAGATAGCATTATCATGGACAGTTAAAATTTAAAAGTATTTGACAAGCTAATCAATAGATTGTTGAATAATCGATTTAAATTGTAGTTCATTTGAAAATTAAATTTGAAGCTTATAACCATAATATTCTATCTTCCACTGTAGAGTAATAACTAAATAATCATTGTAAACTTTGTAAAATATAACAATTATTTTTGCCTTTATTTTTAAATATGTACACATAATTTCAAAATTATGTTTCCCTCTCTCTCTCACATATATATATATATATATATATATATATATATATATATATCTCCCAGAAAATGCATGTGCATGTGTACAGTTTTAGAGAAATATATATAATAAATAGATAAAAATATATATATTCTATATCATATGCTTATACCAGATACACATTGAGGACTGTGCTCAGAGTCCAACTCTATTTAAACTCAAGCTATATCATCCTGGTAAAGTTAGGCAAGTGTACCTCAGTTTCCCTATGTTTACATGGGTATAATAATGGCATCTAACTCACAACGTTGTGGTGAAATTACCATGCTTAATATGAATTTTGTATAGAATGAGTGCTTTTTTGCCATTGATTTCCTTTCCAACTAAGCACTTCAGAAAAACAGTCGGGTCTATTTGATTTGTTATTTCATAAATAGTCACAGTGCAGTAATGTGGATATTTTGGACAATCATTTCTTTTTAAAAACATTTCATGATTTTTCAAAGTATGAATCAAGCACTAAAAATCATAAACATATAAAAACAAATCCTTTGTTCTATATGATTTGATAGCACTTATAACCTTAAAATATAGTACCCCTGACAAAGAACCTCAATACACTTCTTTTATTGATTTTAAATTCCTAAAACAAAGAGAAAATAATTTAACAGAATATCTACAATTAGTGAACACAAGAGCACAGTATGACATTTTAAAACTCATCCCACTATTTTAGTAATTCAAATTACTAAGCAACACCTTCAGTATATTGTTCTTGCAAGCCAGTAATTCTTTTATATTTTTTAATACTGGAAACTTATTAAGTAAATTGATTTCCAAGAATATTGACAGATTACATAATCATATTTTAGTTTTCAAATCCAGATACTAAAGATATGTTATTCTTTTTAAATAATTAACTCTTATTTTTCTTAGTAAAGCAAGTTATACTGCATAGAGAACAACAGAAAAGGACATAGTTGCAGAGCATTATTTCTATTGAAAACTTAAATGTATGACAGGAGCCCAGAACTAGTTACTGTTAGAAATGGAGAAACATTATAAAAAGGTAAACATGAAAGTTTGCTAATGTGCTACCTTTTCTGTAGTGTTTCTGAACTTAAGTTATTATGCAAAGTGACACGTGTCCTTTGGAATCCTGGCAAAGCAATCTCATGGTAAGGAAAATTAATCTCATGTCTATTTCTAAAGCTACTTGATTATGGGAGTTTTAATTTCTTTAGAGAGAACACATTTTCTTTCTTTGTTTATACTCTTTGAAACTCCTAGGTATGCTAAAATATTCTCTGTAAAGCACATAAGACCCCCACTCCCAAAAGGCTAACCTGTACAGGAAATTATTGTACAACTGTATATACATAAACACAGATTTTTTTTAACAGATTAGCAGTTGAATAAATACCATAACCAGTAGAAATATTTAGCCTTTTATTCCTGTTGAATCAAAAGTTGACATTTCTGTATATTTTAGAAAGTAGAATATTTAAATGTTTTCTATACAAAAGTATACTGTCTCTCAGTATAAAACCTGACCTTTTGTACCAATAAACATTAACATTAATTTACAACAGCATAATGTATTTTCCTTGGAATTTTTATGTTCTTTTTGTAAATAGATGGCTTTCTTTTCTGTAAACAACAAATTAGTAATTGAAGAAAGAATGCATCTAAAAATTATTTCCATTATCTGAAACACTCCTGTTCAAGTAAATAGATTGGTAAATTAGTTATTTTATCAATAGTACTTTTCTAACGTTCATATAGCATAATTTTATAGGTATATTGCTAACATGGAATTTACCAAAAGAGATAAAATCTCTCATACACGCAGTAAATCATCTTTAGAAGTGGGCATGGTTCTAAATAGTTGAAAAAGGGAAACTGTGGGCTGTAGCAGAACCCCTGAATAAAGGAATATGATCTCAGAAAACTGGACAAGGTGGTCATAAAGGCTCATTTCAAGGTTTTAGTACAGGAGATTTATTCATCTATTTATTCATCAAGCTATTCATTTATATATCAATTCTTTCAACAAAAATCCATGGTGGTTCTACAATATGACATACACCACTCTAGTCCAGGGAACAGATGATGTAGATGGTAGACAAGTCCTGCTGTCTTTGGAGTTTAGACTCTTAGAGGTCACAGGCAAAAAACAATCACCAGATTAATAAGCGTTAACTGTAGATGGTAATATGATTTATTTTACACATGAAACTGTGTAAAATAATAGTGTGTCATGGGATATGACTATTAGAAATGGAGGTCAAGACTTAACCACTCGAGGAAATGGCATTTCATCTGGGGCCTGAATGAAAGGAGAGAGCCATGCAAAGAACTGATGGAAAAATGTTCCTGACAGAAGGAACTGAAAGGGCAATGTATTCAGTGAACACCACAGTCTGTGTCCAAATGCTGCATGTATAATCATTGTGCTATGCTGTCTTCTTTTAAGTTGTACAAAACCCACTTAAAGGCTATATGACAAAGAGTTTATTACAGGGTTTAGAAGTAGAAGCAAGGCACTATGGACTGAATATCTGTGTCCTCCCCAAATTCATATGTTGAATTCCAAACACCCAATGTGATGGTATTTGGAGGTGGAACACTTGATAGGTAATTAAATCATAAGTATGGAGACATTTTAAAGGGAGTAATGTCCTTATAAAAAAAGGTATGATAGAGATGATCCCTATCTTGCTTGGCCATGTGAGGTTACAGTGAGAAAGCAGATGTCTATGAACTAGGAAACAATACCCTCACCAGACACTTAATACTAACTTGGACTTCTCAACCTCCAGAACTGTGAAAAATAAAAATTTGTTGTTTAATTGACCCAGTCTATGGCATTCTGTTACAGAAGCCCAAGCAGACTAAAACACAAGGATACCAGTCAGCTATGGTAGTTTCTTGGCTTGAAGTCACATCATATTTTGGAAAAAATACTGCTAGGACTCTTAGGTTATTGTAATGATTTTGGCTTAGAGGATGAATAGAGTAATCAAGGATAGCTTTTTGTCTCTGGGGCTTAAGCAAGCAAATATATGGTAATTCTATTAACTCAGCTTGGGAAGACTAGGGCATGTTTGGATGCAGCATCAGTTTTATTTCAGAAATGCTGAATTTAAGATGCTTTTTAGACATCTTAGTGGAGATATCAAGTCAGCAATGGACAGAGGACCCTGGATATTATCAGCATATTGATGGAGACTAAACTCATGGCAGTAGAAGGGATCACCTAGAAAGAGAATAGATGAAATAAGAATTGAGTCTTGATCAAGAAATATTTAGAGATTAGTCTGAAAGGGAAGATCCAATAAAGGAGACTGAAAGGTTTGGGAGTAGGAAGCAAACCAACAAAATATGATATTATTAAACACAAATTAAGAAAATGTTTAGGAAGAATGAGTGGTCCTCTAAGAAGAAGACTGAAACTGGAATAAGATATATAGAAAGAAGCCATGATAAAGTTGGTTTGATTGACAGGGGATATTTCAATCGACTGGAAGATATGAGAGACAGTATTGAATTACATATGGACAGAATGGGTGATGGGAAGGCAAAGACAGGATTTATAAATGCCTATTATAAATGTCACCATAAACATGGTGGCTGATGGGAAAGTAAATCCAATGGAATGTGAAGTTGAGAAAATATTTTTGAAGAGAAATACCAAAGTACGTTAGACGCCACTGGTATTAATTCTGTAGAGAAGGAGAAATTAATGATTGAGCAGAGACAGAACACATGCTGGAAAGAAGTCCTCGAGTCACCAATTCTTAAATCAATTTTTTAAAAGAATAGCAGCCAACTTGAAAGTGGTAAAAGACAGGGATAGGCATTATGTAAGAAAAATATATTCAAAAGCCTTACAACATGAAGTGCTTAACCTCATACATTATTAAAGACATAATGAATTTAAGAAATGTTACCTACCATAGTAGAAAAGTTCAAAAGTTTGATAATAATGTTAGCATGTGTAATAAGACGTAGATACAAGCGCACACTGTACGAGTTTAAATTAGTGAAGCTTCACTGGATGGCAAAGAACCAATATCTTTCTAAATTGAAACTGTAATATCTCTTTTTTTCAGAAATTCCACTTTTAGAAATTTTAGCTTAGGAGGAAGATTCTTAAATGTATTTTTGCTGCTTAACTTTTAAACATGTTTAGGGTACAGTTATCTCTTTTTGAATTAAAAAATACCTACAAAGTATTAAAAATGGACCTATCATATTATCCAATAATCCTACTTCTTGGTATTTATCCAAAAAGAACTGAAATCAGGATCTGAAAGAGATGTTCATTTAAGCACTATTCACAATAGTCAAGATGTGGAAACAATGTAAATGCACATCAACAGCTAAATTGATAAAAAATACGGTGAGATTTATATATATTTATGTATATATTTATTCAGTCTTACAAAAAGAATACAATCCTGCAATATGTGACAACACATATGAACCCTGAATACATTACACTAAGTAAAATAAGCCAGTCACAAAAGGACAAACACTGCACAGTTCCACTTATATAAGGTATGTAAAACAGTGAAATTCATAGGATTAGAGAATAGGATGGTGGTTTGGGGCTTTTGGGGATGGGGAAATGGGAACTTGCTAATCAATGGACAAAATCCAATCACACAAATGTGTAAGTTCTATAGATCTGCTGAACAGCACTGAACATAGCTAAGAAGGTAGATCTCATTTTAAGTATTTTTACCACAATAAAATTTAACTGAAAAAAAGAAAGCTATAAAAATACATGCCTTTCTAGAAAAAACAAATGCAACAAAAGGAATGCAGCAAGACCATCTGGAAAAAAAGAATGCCTTGGGGTTACTTCTTCTATCTTGATGACAGACAGATGGAGGACAAATAGATGAATGGATGGATGGCTGAAGAGACAGAGATGAACAAGGGCTTCTTATATATTTATGATCATGTTATGTTTAATATAATGTAGCTATTCTTTTAATAAACTTCATGTGGTGATAATTTCCCCATGTCAATCAACCATTTTTCAGAGGATAATATTTATGGCTGAATTATATTGCAGCCAATAGAAGTACCATAAATTATTTAATGCCTTTGAAGTAAAAAATGTACTTTGCCAAATATCATTCCAAGTAGCTTATGCAAATCTAAATTTCCACTAGCTTCATACAAATGACCGTTTTACTGTAAAAAAGCCAAGTGGAGGGTTATTATTTTCAAAGGGATTCTAAGTTTGGGTGATTTGGACTGAAAATAATACCACACTGTTGTTATAATTTTATTTTTTAAACTATTAGTTAGGTTAAATATGTTTTCAGAAGATAATCAGCCATTTTTCCCTTTTCTCATATTTGTTTTGGAATGACCTCTTCTCATTTTCTTGATAACGTGTCTCTCCTTGTTAATTATAAGCCTAATATTGATTACTCATTATTTGTTTTTATAATTTTTACTACATGATACAATTATGAAAATGATTCATTTTAGAAACAATGTTTACATTTTATATTACTGTTTCATAAAATAATACTTTAAAACATTTATCTTGTATGATTATCAATATATATTTTTAATTTGTTTTATGCTCCATTCATCCTTCAACTTTCTGAAATCAGATAGATGTTCAATTAGCCTATTCATTATTAGTCCATTGAGAAGATTTCATAGCAAATCATTCTGCCTAGATTATCTTACTTATAAATACAGAAATTTAAATATAGAAATTAAGAAGGTGAGCTTCAATAGAGAAGAAAAAACACAAAGACTTAATTTTTAAAGAGCAAGTAGCAAAGAAAAAATATCCTCTTTCATATATAGAACTATATATTTTTTCACGATGTGGCATGTTTTTCCCGAAAAAGTACATATTTGACAAGAAATAATCCACTGAATCAAAAAAATTAAGGGCAAGATGATAACAATATAAGCAGGAATTAGAGATAATAGATGAGAGAGAGATTTAAGAGAGAGAAACCACACAATTAACTGGAGTCAAGTACAAATTAACATTGTGCCACTTTGAAATGTAAGAGCTGTGGTGAAGTGAAAATATTCCCGAGGGTCAATGAAATGAAATCAGAACACAAGCTATTTGAGGTAGGCACATAACATCTGGACATGCTCCAGTGAAAGTTTAAACACTTCTTCAAATTCTCATTTGTCTGGCAACATTGACTGGTTTCATTGCCATTTTAATAAGGCAATTGGAGCTACTCTTTTCAATGACCTTCCCTACAACGTGCATGAGGGATTATTGCATCTGAGCACTGACAAGGCATTTTAAATGAATTTGGACCTTGTCTTTGCTAAATATGTAAACATCCTATGATTTCTGACTGCTGTATGCACATTATCCTCAAGTATATGTGATTCTGAATTGAGTTCCTCTGCAATTAATCTAACGTAGTAACACTTACCATAAACTCACTGTCTTTTAGTGAGAGTCTAGACCCTAATAAAAAAACAATCAAATTTTGTGCTGTCAGCCCAACGTATTTCTCTAAGGCCTTGCATTTATGTGGTTCCTTAGGTATATTTTAATTTCTTTTAGTCCATAATAGAACATTATATAATGAGATGAGATGAGATGAATAGAGAAAGAAAAAATAACACTATCCTAGATAGGGAACAAGATCTCAAAGACATTAAACAGCTTGCCTTATTTCAAATGACTAAAAACATAATAACCAAATGTGATATCCATGTCCTCCAGCATTATCTCATCTTTGTTTAAAAAAACAATGAATTCACTAGTTTTACCTGTCCTTAACACTTTTAATTATCTTCATAATAATAACTACTACTACTACTACTATTATTACTATTATGATTATATTAAGAACAGCTAAAGGACCATACTTTTATCATAACATACAAAGTTCTTTGTGATCTGCCTTCTGGGCTCACTGTCCATCATTATTGTTTATCATTCCCACCCATTTCCCAGTCATACTCTATTCTCCAGCTGTATAGAGCAACTGGTCATACTGCTTCACACCTCTTCAGGCTTACACAGGCTGCTATTTCTTTCAGATTCAACCCTCTTTTCAAACTTCTTTAACTCTATATGTTAATGATTTTTAACATTTAAATTAAATATGACCTCTAATATAAAACCTTTACTGAACTCTGAATTTGTATCATTACCCTTTTCCCCATAGCATTTTATGGAACCTATCAACATTTAGGGAGCACTGGGAAATTTACTAAAATATTTATTTCAATCACAGCTGGGTTTATGAAGTTAATAAATCTTAAGTTTCAAGACTCTTTCCTTGCAGTGGAATCTTTCAGTGGGTCCTAGCAATGTGTTCACACAGTATTTTAAAGGAAGATCCAACAAAGAAGAATAACTTATTGAATTGAGCGCAGTATTCTGCACGCTGCTTTTCCTCTTGGAGAATTTGCCAACTCTTGTCTTACAAGCTATAAAGGAGATAGCTGCTAATATGCAGAGTACACCACAAGATTAATCACAGTCACATGGACATTAAAAGTGGCACTCCAGGCTTTCTAGAGTGCTAGGACATAAATATCCAAGGTCTTGGATAGAAGAAAGAAGCAGAGAAGGGAGACAGGTACTTGGATTTCCCAGAGACATTTGCTGATTCCTGAACTTAGAAGGACATGGGGAAGAAAGCCAAATAAAAAGTAACAGAAAAAAAGGTAAAGCAGAATTTTCAGCAGTCATATGTTGCTAAGGAAACAAAAATTGAAATTTAGGACTCTGAAAGGAGGGTGGTCTTGAATTTAAACAAACAAATGAACCAGAACTTTATAAAGCCAAACTTTATAAAGACTACAATTCAGAAAGAAGTCATTGGAATGAGGTGAGTCACTCCATTGCTTGGAAGAATACAGCACTGGGAAAAATACTTCAAGCTAAATATATATGTATATATAAATTCCATGTTACAGGAAAACCCGAACGAACTTTCTGGCCAACCCTATATATACACATACATATATATATATGTATATTTAAAATCGTGGATTGATTCACTTAAATTTGCTAATGCTACTGGAAAGGTATTTTCCACTCCATGAATTTTTGCCAGTTGCATAGTAGTATCATTTCCCAATAGGACAGACTGTTAAATATAAATGCAATAAAGGTATGTTACAGGTAACAGACATAAGTATGGAGGAGACCCCAAATTAATGTTGACATGGGGGTTTAGAAAACGTAAACAACTAGAAAAAAATAAATGTAAATCTTTTAATTATGACTTTAGCCATCACAACAATGATATTCTAATGAATTTGCATCATGACTGAATCCACTGTTGGGCTGGTACAGATGTTTCTCACATCCTGAGAGCCCATTTGAGGGCATCTCGCCACAACTCTGAAGAGGCGTCAAGTTGGTTGCATGACATCGGTCATGGGAGGGAACTTATATACATAAAATGGAAAAGGGTAAAATTCAATAAATTTTACATTAGAAATTAGGTTATGAAACACCAGCACAACACTGGATGCAACTCTTTGATGATTTGGAAAATAAGGAGCTATATTTACCCTGAGTGTCTTATTTAGAAGTAGCATGAAGTGAAACAAACCAAATAGACCTTTATTCTATGACTCTATACATGATAATTTTTCAAACTGTTTTGAAGGTTAGAGAGCCATGAAAAATATTATCACTGTTCACTCCTTTTGTTCTAAACCAAATTTATCTACATTAGGAATTTGCTTATACATAGAGTAGAAAGGCTGACGAAAACATTCTTGGCCTCTTACAGGCCATATTTTCTTTGTATTTCAAAGGTTTTGTGTGATGGTTTAATATCCACATTTTAAAATATCCCCTTATTAATCCATTCCATACATTGTTCAGTTAGAGGAATTCAACTATGTAAAAAAGTCAATAAAAACAGTTTGAAAGTGCTCCTCAATGTTTAAAAATTAAATATTTGTGTACAGAATCTTCAATTTCTCATAGCGTTAGCAAATTCCTTTCCTGTTTGTGACTTCACTGATTCTTGTAATATTCAAAATAGGGGAGGTAAATTTGCTGTAAAAGCATACCTATTTCTGCAGCAGAATGCAAAGTTTTCATGTACTGTTGGAAGCATGGCAATCACTCTCAGAGAAATTAATTGAGTATTCAAGTATACAGCACTGGCCTACTGGTCTGGCGAAATTAAGAAGTCCTAAATAAGGTTCAGAGAATAAGGTCAATAGGGGCAATATTTTAGTCTCAAGGAATAATTTGATACCTAACAGGACACAAAGAAGACATTTATGTCTAGAACTCACAAGCTTATAAAAAACTCACCCTTTGCTTATTTGTGACCTCATTTCACCCTAATGTTACATGAAAAAACTTGCATTAAGAAGTGCAACGGGAGGAGAGACCATCAAGATGGCAGAAGAGTAAGACTCAGAGATCACCTTCCTCCCCACAAATACATCAGAAATACATCTACACGTGGAACAACTCCTACAGGACACCTACTGAACGCTGGCAGAAGACCTCAGACCTCCCAAAAGGCGAGAAAATCCCCATGTACCTGGGTAGGGTAAAAGAAAAAAAGGAAAAACAGAGACAAAAGAATAGGGACAGGACCTGCACCAGTGGGAGGGAGCTGTGAAGGAGGAAAAGTTTCCACACACTAGGAAGCCCCTTCACTGGTGGAGACGGTGGGGGGTGGTGATGGTGGGGAAACTTCAGAGCCACAGACGAGAGCACAGCAACAGGGGTGCAGAGGCAAAGTGGAGAGATTCCTGCACAGAGGATCGGTGGCGGCCAGGATTCACCAGCCAGAGAGGCTCATCTGCTCACCCACCAGGATGGGTGGGGGCTGGGAGCTGAGGCTTGGGCTTCGGAGGTCAGACCCCAGTGAGAGGACTGTGGTTGGCTGTGTGAACACAGCCTGAAGGGGGCTAGCGCACCACAGCTAGCCAGGGCTAGCGCACCACAGCTAGCCAGGTGGGAGTCCGGGAAAAAGCTTGTAACTGCCTAAGAGACAAGAGCCCATTGTTTCGGGGTGCATGAGGAGAGGGGGTTCAGAGCACTGCCTAAATGAGCTCCAGAGATGGGCAGGAGCCACAGCTATCAGCGCAGACACCAGAGATGGGCATGAGATGCTAAGGCTGCTGTTGCAGACACCAAGAAGCCTGTGTGAAAGCACAGGTCACTCTCCACACCTCCCCTCCCGGGAGCCAGTGCAGCCCGCCACTGACAGGGTCCTGTGAACCAGGGACTCTTCCCAGGCAGAACACACAGCCGCTGTTGCAACATCATGTTGGCCTCAGCCGAAACAGCCTCGCCACGCATTCCATACCTCTCCCTCCGCCCCTCCCCCCTGGCCTAGGTGAGCCAGAGCCCCCTTATCAGCTGCTACTTTAACCCTGTCCTGTGTGGGCAGGAACAGACGCCCTCAGGAGACCTACACACACAGGCGGGGCCAAATCCAAAGCTGAACACCAGGAGCTGTGAGAACAAAGAAGAGAAAGGGAAATCTCTCCCACAGCCTCAGGAGCAGCAGATTAAATCTCCAGAATCAACTTGATGTACCCTGCATCTGTGGAATAACCAAGAAACACTTGAGAAATCAAAGAGGAAATAAAAAAATACCTAGAAACAAATGACAATGAAAACACGACAACCCAAAACCTATGGGATGCAGCAAAAGCAGTTCTAAGAGGGAAGTTTATAGCAATACAATCCCACGTGAAGAAACAAGAAACATCTCAAATAAACAACATAACCTTACACATAAAGAAATTAGAGAAAGAAGAACAAAAAAACCCCAAAGTTAGCAGAAGGAAAAAAATCATAAAGATCAGATAAGAAATAAATGAAAAAGAAATGAAGGAAACAAGAGCAAAGATCAATAAAATTAAAAGCTGGTTCTTTGAGAAGATAAACAAAATTGATAAACCATTAGCCAGACTAATCAAGAACAAAAGGAGGAAGACTGAAATCAACAGAATTAGAAATGAGAAAGGAGAAGTAACAGCTGACACAGCAGAAATACAAAGGATCATGAGAGATTACTACAAGCAATTATATGCCAATAAAATGGACACCTGAAAGAAATGGAAAGATTCTTAGAAAAACATAACTTTCCGAGACTGAACCAGGAAGAAACAGAAAATATAAACAGACAGTAGGCAGATGACATGATACTATACACAGAGAATCCTAAAGACACTACCAGAAAACTACCAGAGCCTATCAATGAATTTGGTAAAGTAGCAGGATACAAAATTAATGCTCAGAAATCTCTTGCATTCCTATACAGGAATGATGAAAAATGTGAAAGAGAAATTAAGGAAACACTCACGTTTACCATTGCAAGAAAAAGAATAAAATACCTAGGAATAAACCTGCCTAAAGAGACAAAAGACCTGTATGCAGAAAACGATAAGACACTGATGAAAGAAATTAGATGATACAAACAGATGGAGAGATATACCATGTTCTTGGATTGGAAGAATCAACATTGTGAAAATGACTATATTATCCAAAGCAATCAACAGATTCAATGCAATGTCTTTCAAACTACCACTGGCATTTTTCACAGAACTAGAACAAAAAAATTCACAATTTGTATGGAAACATCAAAGACCCTGAATAGCCAAATCAATCTTGAGAAAGAAAAATGGAGCTGGAGGAATCAGGCTCCCTGACTTCAGACTATACTACAAAGCTACAGTAATCAAGACAGTATGGTACTGGCACAACAACTGAAATATAGCTCAATGTAACAGGTTAGAAAGCCCAGAGATAAACCCATGCACATATGGACACCTTATCTTTGATAAAGGAGGCAAGAATATACAGTGGAGAAAAGACAGCCTCTTCAATAAGTGGTGCTGGGAAAACTGGACAGCTACATGTAACAGTATGAAATTGGAACACTCCCTGACACCACACACAAAAATAAACTCAAAATGGATTAAAGACCTAAATGTAAGGCCGGCCAATATCAAACTCTTCCAGGAAAACATAGGCAGAACACTCTATGACATAAATCACAGCAAGATCCTTTTTGACTCACCTCCTACAGAAATGGAAATAAAAACAAAAATAAACAAATGGGACCTAATGAAACTTCAAAGCTTTTGCACAGCAAAGGAAACCATAAACAAGACGAAAAGACAACCCTCAGAATGGGAGAAAATATTTGCAAATGAAGCAACTGACAAAGGATTAATCTCCAAAATTTACAAGCAGCTCATGATCAAAAAAACAAACAACCCAAACCAAAAAATGGGCAGAAGACCTAAACAGACATTTCTCCCAAGAAGATTGCCAACAAACACATGAAAGAATGCTGAACATCACTAATTATTAGAGGAATGCAAATCAAAACGACAATAAGGTATCACCTCACACCAGTCAGAATGTCCATCATCAAAAAATCTACAAACAATAAATGATGGAGAGGGTGTGGAGAAAAGGGAACCCTCTTGCACTGTTAGTGGGAATGTAAATTGATTCAGCCACTATGGAAAACAGTACGGAAGTTCCTTAAGAAACTAAAAATAGAACTACCATATGACCCAGCAATCCCACTAGTGGGCGTATACCCTGAGAAAACCTTAATTCAAAAAGAGTCAAGTACCACAATGTTCATTGCAGCTCTGTTTACAATAGCCAGGACATGGGAGCAACCTAAGTGTACATGGACAGATGAATGGATAAAGAAGATGTGGCACTTATATACAATGGAATATTACTCAGCCATAAAAATAAACAAAATTGAGTTATTTGTAGTGAGGTGGATGAACCTAGAGTCTGTCACACAGAGTGAAGTAAGTCAGAAAGAGAAAAATAAATACTGTATGCTAACACATATATCTGGAATCTAAAAAAATAATTTAAAAAAAGGTTATGAAGAACCTAAGGGAAGACAGGAATAAAGATGCAGATGTAGAGCATGCACTTGAGGACACTGGGAAGGGGAAGGGTAAGCTGGGACAAAGTGAGAGAGTGGCATGGACTTATATATACTACCAAATGTACATAGAAAGCTAGTGGGAAGCAGCTGCATAGCACAGGGAGATCAGCTTGATGCTTTGTATCCACCTAGAGGGGTGGGATAGGGAGGGTGGGAGGGAGACACAAGAGGGAGGAGATATGGAGATATATGTATATGTATAGCTGATTCACTTTGTTATAAAGCAGAAACTGACACACCATTTTATTACAATTATATTCCGATAAAGATGTTAAAAAAAAATGATGTGCAATGACTGTGTGGTTGTATAGAACAAACGGTGCCTACGTGACTTTAGAGTATTAATACCTTTTCCAAAAGAGTAAGTGCATGGCATGAAAGGTGCATTGAACTTTTATGTAGGGAGTTCATTCCTGGAAGACTGATTACTCACAATAATTATAAGGCCATATAAGGCCTTATAATTATAAGGCCAAGTCATGATGGATTAGGAGAATAGCCTAGTCTGAAATTGATCATTTAAGAAAACCTGAAGTACTATTTAGTATGATAGGGCAAGGGCTCATATTAATACCGACATGTACTAGTTATATTATCCAAGGAAAGACTGTTTGCATCAGCATGCAGAGAAGTAGTTGATTGTGACCTCATGATGAAATTGAAATGTGAAAACACAATGCTAAATGGCATTACAGGGAAGGGTTTTGTTGCTGTATTCAAAAGATGACCATACAAATCTTACAAGATTACACAGCAAAAAAATTAACAATAATTAAGAAGTGGTTCTGGTTCTTAGTCCTATAAAATATAACCAGTAATTTAAGAATGACAGTTTAATTGAACATAAGCTAGAATATAAATATTACTAATAATTTACTTTAATAAGACAAAATACCACTATTTGGAGCAAGCTTAAGTAAATTAACATTCCTGTTATGAGTAATACACTTTCAATTTTCCTGGGATTATGACTACTTTTCTGTGAAAACATCTTTTTTCTCTTTCTAAGAAAAGGGAGTATTTGGTGCCATAAAATTAGAAATTTATCTTTAATTAGATCATTGTATATTTTTTTTTTTTTTTTTTTTGTGGTACGCAGGCCTCTCACTGTTGTGGCCTCTCCCGTCGCGGAGCACAGGCTCCGGACGTGCAGGCTCAGCGGCCATGGCTCACGGGCCTAGTCTCTCCACAGCACGTGGGATCTTCCCGGATTGGGGCACGAACCTGTGTCCCCTGCATCGGCAGGCGGACTCTCAACCACTGCGCCACCAGGGAAGCCCAATTTTATAGACTAATTTGTAAAATAATTTTCTAAGTGCAGCTACATGAAAGTTTTAGCTTGGGTTTTAGTTTTTAAAAGAGGTGTAAGCACAGTTCAGCATTAGTCTAACCTCACCTTTGGTATCTCTCTTCATAAACATATCCTTTTTCTTCCAATTATCGTCACATCACATTAAAGGATGAGCTTCACAATAAATTTGTTTAGATGATGATATATATTTTATTTTCATAAGAAATGTGCATGATTTACAAGTAACTGAATAGTTTCTCAATTTCTTCAAATATCTCAGAAAATAAAATGAACCTCTCTATATTTACTTACGAACAGCTAAGTTAAAATTTACCTGGAAATACTGCATATAATACAGTTAAATATACCTTCAATCGATGGTTAAAAAAATTCTACTGATTGGATTAAATAATTAGTTGGACAAAAAGTAGGTAAATAAAGAAGTCCTTTAAACTTAGGACATTCTAGTTATTTCATGCCTTAAAAATTCCTGACCAATTTAAATGAATAGGATTAATAGATTTAAAATGAAAATCACTGTTGTGTAATGAGGGGAGATTTATTTTCTCTTGCATCAGTGTAATTTCTCCCTGTTTAAGAATAAGACATAATATTCTTAGGTTGAGATTCTATATAACCCAAGTTCTGGCCACCCCTTTGAGTTACTCACAACTGGGTAATCCCACGTGCATGAAGATGCACATGTTAATAAACTTCTTTTTTTTTTCCCCCTTATTACCCTGTCTTCTGTCAATCCTTTTCAATTCTCTGGGCCCCAGCCAATAAACCTAAGTTGGGTAGAGGTAAAATAGTTTTTCCTCTCCTAAACAATAACATAATCTATAAAAACAAAAACAAACAAACAAAAATCTGTATTAGTCAACAAGCTAAGTTATGCAGCAGTAAAACATGAACCCTGAAATCTCCATGGCATAACACTATTAAGTTCTGTTATTGCTCATTTTCAGGTTGTATACATAAGTCTCGTGTGTCAATATACAATTTCAGAGTTCTTCAAAGCAGAGGAAAAGAGAGCTGGAGGGTCACACACTAGATCTTAAATGCTTTTGCCTGGGAATAACACACTTATTGTCAATGTCCACTGGACACAACTGATCACATGACTATATCTAAAAGGAATGGAGAATCAGTGGAGAGGGAATAAATGTAAATTTGGCAGCAGTAAAAGTCTCTGTCACCTACCTGTTTGAATTACTCTAAAATTTCTCTAATCCTAAGACATTATTAAATAATTCAATCATTTTAAATTTTATAATGCCATTCTTTAAATAAAAGGAAGGAGCATTATAGAATTATAAAAGCGAATACATTATTTGAAAGTTATATAATGACTGGGAATCCCAGATATAAAACTGAGAGAGTGAGAAAGTTTTGGTAACATATTGTATGAAACTATGCAAAGTTTTGCTTTATCTGCTATTAAAATTCTGAAATCTCTAAAGCATATAGGGTTTTCATTTATCTCCCACCAGTAGGTTCAATGGGGATGTTCATGTTTGTATAGACCCCAGTGGTGAAAAGAGTTGGATATTAAAGCTTTATAATACAGAATAGAATCCACAAACATTATATCAGTAGATCAGATTATTCAACGTATGTTGGATAGTATAATTCCATGAAATTATGAAAGGACATGGCACCATAAGACATGCAGAGTAAAACAGATGCGACTATGAATAGCAACTTTGTTACTTACTAGAAGCTTGACCATGGACAAGCTAATTAGCTTTTCTGAGCTGCATTCTTCCTATGTCATCTTTTGTACAACAGTATACTACATCAAAATGTATCTAGTATAGAGATATGGATAGCATAATGCTTGTAACTTTAGTACAACACACAATGCTATTATTTTTTATTATTGACCAACTAGTTTGAGGATAAAAATTCTTTAAAATTCTATCTTTAATATTTTTAAGTTGAATTAAAATGAAAACATTGAAATAACCCTATAACACACGGTAAAATAATAAATAGTTGTTGCATATCATTTCCCAAACAATAATAACTATATTGAAATTGAAGTTAAATAGGTAAGACAGTCAGTAGAAAACAAGTTCCAAACTTTCTGCAGCAGTGATCCATTGCTAACTTATTCACTCTTTGGAATACTTTGTCATAAATTATTTTTAAAACAATGATTGAGATGCCCTTAAAACAAAAATATGATGTTAAAATTTATTGTATTTACTTTTATAATGTCTCAAATAAAAAAGTGTGATACTGTGTTTAAGGTTGAACCTATTTAAAATGATTTAATGAAACCACATATTTGAGACTGAAATATGACATAAAAATGTCTCAGTAGATTATTTTGGACTCCTTCTTTCAAAGGCTCAATTGATAGTCCAGTTATACCAGTATAAAACCTGTCATTCTCTAATCTAAGGGTAATACTCTTTCTTTTAATTGAACACATAGGACTTTACAAAGAGTTGCAAATAAAAAATAGGGTTTATTGCAGTTAATAGGAAATCGGTTCACATTGAAAACATTTAAATTATAGCTTGAGCTTTTAACATGCAGCAGTATAAATGAATAAATACTTTTAAATTTTTTCTGTGACAGGTCAGCTACACATTGTTCTTCTCATATGATACAAATCTTCATTTGTATGATGCAAAACTTGATCATTCTTGTTTGAGCACATATCTGCATCAATCAAAAATTTAGCTTTGATTTAAAATATGATTTGCCAAATCACTGTCTTTCTTCAAGAAGTACAGTTATTTGTTCATTTTAAAGTTTAAAGACCTTCCAAATATTCTAATTCCTACACAAGAAAAAGAAAAGGTTAGAATATGCAAGAAACTAGTTCAGAGATGCTCAAATGAGCTTTAAGAATTTGAGAATAGCTTGAGATGATGTAGTCATGATGTTGGGTCAATGAATTCTAGTCTGAAGTCAGAACTTTGCAGCTATATACCAAAGCAGATGTTGTATCACCTCCCCAGGCATCGCCAATACATTGGGTTGGCCAGAAAGTTTGTTCGTGTTTTTCATAAATTTTACGACCTTTTTGGCCAACCCAATATTTTTACTGATAGGTTTTAGAGAAGGGAGATAGTGCTTTATATTAACCACTTAAGATTTGCCTGTATAAGTGAACAGATAATAATGAAGAAAGACTTTGTCTCAGAACAATTTATTTTACCTTCAAAAGCTAAGGAGTACTATAAGATTACACAGTATGGGACAGAGGATAATGTAGCCATGATTCTGGCAACAGCACTGACCAGAGGAAAATCCTAAGAGACTTACAGCTTTGTCAAGGATTCCTTGCCAACTAGTTGACGGTTGTCTAGTCATCTTATACCTGGTATGGAAATTTGGGTGTCAAAGGCCCTGGACAACTTAATGTTAATCTGTTGTTTCAGAAATGAGTGGTCATCTTCATTCACCACCTGTGCATGTCAACAAATGGAAGATGGAATTGAGGATCTTGAGTTTGATCTTAGGTTAGATGTCCTTGTGAAAGAGATATTACCTGCTCTTTGTTAAGCTGCTCTTATTCAACAGATAAGAAAACAATGTGTGACTGTCAAGACGGAATTCTTAAAACTAAAGAAAAACCATTTAATAGGTAAAGGAATTTAACATATGAATCATCACAAGTATACAATTATTTAGATTAGTAATAGAAATTTCATATACATATATATACATATAATGGGATATTGTCACAATAACCAGTTATGTGAAAAAATTAATTTTTCATTGCCAAACTACTTTTGTGTATAAATACATCTATGTAATCTATGTTTCATTTAAAGGGAAGATTATTTGACATTGAACGTTTGAGAATAATTTGTAAACTACCACATATTTTCATCTGTCAAAATCAATCCAGTTTTACATTTTAGCATTGAGCTGGGTTAAAATTTCAGCTGGTAAAATTAATATTAGTGTGGTTAAAATCTCATTCCCTATTGAAATGATCAACTATAGTTGTTGGAAGTAGAAATAAAATGTAGTGATTAAATTATATGCTAAATAAACAAGCTAAATAATAAGCTAACATATAATTTATTATCTTAAAAGTAGTATTCTGAATCTTAAAAATGTTCCTATTGCCTACAGGAAAAACATTAAGGATTAATGCCATAACTAAAATAAAACAGAAATATCTAATTTACTATACATTTATAGAGTATTCTATCACAATGTGATGGATCCAACTCCTGTGCAAATTCTTCATGTAAAGCTGAAAATGCAATAGCCTTGATAAATTATCCTCTAGGTAGCCATACATTTATTGATTTTGTTAAAGGTGTATTGAAATATTGTATTTCTGGGTCGTATAGTCAAATGGATATACAAAGAACACACTTAAGACTCATTTGTCCAAGACTTAGAAATACTGTCAGAATCATTATATTATAGAATGTAAGGAAAAAATGAATTCCATAATACAGAGATCTGTTATTACAAAACAATTTCAAAAAAATCTCAAACTGCAGTCATTCCAAAAAAATAAAATTAGAACTTCTTTTTATAGTTGCCTACACTTTAAATATCTATTATCTTCTACTATTTTAAACATATTGAGACTGTTGGTTTTTTTCAAAGAACATAAAAACATGTCTTTGGAAGTAAGAGTCCAATCTAATGGAAAGCAGATTAAATAAAAAGTAAACACTTTTGATTTCTAGACCTTAAGTCCAGCTCCTGATAGCCATAGTTACTGGAAAAGCTACTCCAATGTAATTTCGAGCATGTAAACTAGGACTGACCTGATTGTAACCACATGTCCTAACTTAAGAATTTAAAGAATATTCCATAAATGGAATATCATACATGGATGATATTCTCATCATACATGAACACTTGTTAAGTGCCCCATTCCTATCAGATAAATGAAAGAAAGAAGAGTGATGCAAATAGATAACTTGGCAAATAAGGAACCCAAGTAGGTTTTTTAAAGCTAACTATGAGGGTGCTTTAAAAATAGAAATAGAAAGTTACATACTACACCAGATAGGAAATTCCAACAACAGGAAAAATTCCAACCTAAGATAATCCAAGGAGACGGGTAGAATGTATTTTTAAAAGTTCATACAGCTTAAATAGGATGATGGAGGACCCCAGAGAAGAGGAAGCCTCAAGAAAGAGAAAGTAAGTGATTCAAATGGAAAATCATTGTAATGATTCTACAAACATATTACAAATATCATATTTAATAGCCAAATGGAGACGATTATGATCCAATCAAGTTTATCTAAAGGAACTTGAGAAGTGGTCCATTTGTAGATATTTCAAGGTCTACAATATGAAAACTTTTAAACTTCCAGTTTAAAAAAAACACAAATGTGGTAACTGATGTCTTTAAAAATATATCATTTAAATTATACAAAATTTAAATTACATATAATAAATAAGCTTCAAACATAAGGTTTTTTTTGTTTTGTTTTGTTTTTTTGCGGTACGCGGGCCTCTCACTGTCGTGGCCTCTCCCGTTGTGGAGCACAGGCTCCGGATGCGCAGGCTCGGCGGCCATGGCTCACGGGCCCAGCCGCTCTGTGGCATGTGGGATCTTCCCGGACCGGGGCACGAACCCGTGTCCCCTGCATCGGCAGGCGGACTCTCAACCACTGCGCCACCAGGGAAGCCCCAAGCATAAGGGTTTTTAATCAAAATCTTATTTATTCCATTTCAACAATACCCAATATATCACTGCAGGTTTCCTAAGAGAGTATATTAAAAACAAGTTTTTCATATTAAAATTAAACCAGCCATATCTTAATAATAAAATAGTAAGTTTAAGGTTACATAAATAAAAGCCTTTTAGAACCAGATACAATCCATTTTTTTCTACAGTGAAAAACTTCTAAGTTAAAATATAAAATAATTTTAACTTTGAAATATGAAGAAACAAAAAATGGAATATGAGGTAGTTCTTTCTATAGAAGGATAAACTGAAAGTTGACACCATTTGGCTAGTTTTTCCAGTTTTCCAAAATGCCTTGAATTCTTACTTTATTATAATACATAAAATATACTGAAAACACTTTTCTGAAGTCAAATTTTAAATATAACTTCACAGAAAATACCTAATTAAATTCCTAATTAATACTAAAACAAGAGAAAATTAATTGCAGTTATTTATTTTAAAATAAAATTAAACTTCTCTTTCAATATTCATGGGTTGTAAAAAAAACTGTACTTGATAAATTAAATTGTGTTTTCATTTTTGCTTTTCTTCATGCATTGATGATTCTGAAAAGGCACAAGAGGCTATGTATTTATAAACAGATTATGACCTCCCTAGACAAGTGAATTAAGGAAGGAAAGAGACCTACAAAGTATTAAAATTCATTACAGAAAATATTTGCTGAGGCTAGAACATGAAACTCTAGAATTTTAATACCTGGTATACTTTAAATATCTTAACACTAAACAACTTATCCCGCATTCCCACTGTATTTAGCAGGCAAGCATTCATACCATGTTTGCAATGTGAAACCCCCCCAAATTCATGTTCGTGATGTTTACCAGTGTTAATGTTCAAAAAATAAATTGAAAATAAAATATTATGTCTGACTTCCTGTGTGTCACATTTTTGCTGTATAATCCCTTAACATATAAAAGGGTGAGAAGGTATATGTCACTATTAGAAAGATCTTAGAATCAGTTAATAAAGACCATGTACATGCCAGCCAATGGGACAAAAAGGTTATTGACACTTCTGGTTATTTCTTTATCAAATTTTATCCTGTCAGTCTATATGATTTTTATCCTTAGGCAAGATGATAATAATAATAATAATAATAATAGTAGCAGCTCTTCACTGACAAAGAAAACAAGGTACACTCCTGTGATCATGTTGTTAACACTCAACATTCTGTTTTGAGGGAATACTCCATTCTAGTTTTTCAGGGGCTTAGAATGTTGGCTTGATGTACTACCTTGTAGGTCCAATATCTTCTTGCAGTAATTTCTAAACTGGAAGTTATTCTATTATCCATTATCAAATGTTAGGGTCCTTTCCCACTGCCTGTTAGCATAACTGCTCCCAGTTTCATACCAAGGCTTGAATACCAATCTCAATTTCTATCCATTATCTGGGTATCAGAGTATTTATTTTCCTATACATGTGAATTGCAATAGCAGACAAACAATAAACCCAATGGAAACGTTCTGTTTTAGGGAGAATACTCCAATATGCTCTTCTGTTCCCAAACATAATAGAGAGCCATGGTTCTTTCCTACATATGAAGATGCAGAGACATAATTTATTGCCTTCAAAAATGTGAACTAGGCAATCTATGTTATTTTTCCAAGCAAAGAGTTCCTGGCATTTCAATAAAATTTTGTTTAATCTCACAGTTTGAGGGCCATGCTGAAAATTATCTTAATTTTTGTTAAATGAAGGACTCTCAATCTTTTGGATTCTCATCAACTGAATCACTCTATTTTGCAATGAATTCTATAGTGCCTAGGTCACAATAGATGCAAATAAGCCACTCATAAAGAGAAAAAAATTAAATAACTCCATAGAAGGAACCTGATTTTACACAGGATATGCAGAGTTCTAGCCAATACATTATTTGATCAACACAGGTATGTTACCTCATTTGGGGATATATGGTTCTAGGGTCAAAAATAAATGTATCCTATGTCTAAGAGATTCCTGATCTTGTTTGTTGAACATTGTTTTCACTGAATTAAGTAAGACTATTTTTCTACTTTTGCTTAAATATTGTCATCTTGGAGCAAAGAAATCTTATTCTAAACTTAGAATGCATAGAGATTGCAGCTTGCCCAGCCTAGTTCTGGTTTATGCTGGTTATCCTAGCATAATCATTAATAGTAATAATTCCCCATTTTACTCTCAAAAGTGTACTAGTGTGACTTACTTCACTTAGTATGATAATCTCTATGTCCATCCATGTTGCTGCAAAAGACATTATTTCATACTAAGTGAAGTCAGAAAGAGAAAGGCAAATACCATATGATATCATTTATATGCAGAATCTAAAATATGACACAAATGAACTTATCTATGAAACAGAAACAGACTCAGACGTAGAGAACAGACTTGTTCTCTACTTGTTCTCTACTTGTGGACTTGTGGTTGCCAAGGGGAACAGATGAATTGGGAGTCTGGGATTAACAGATGCAAACTATTTTACATAGAATGGATAAACAACAAGGTCCTACTGTATAGCATAGGGAACTACATTTAACATCCTGTGATAAACCATAATGGAAAAGAATATTCAAAAGTATATATATAGATATATATGTATAACTGAATCACTTTGCTGTACAGTAGAAATTAACACAACATTGTAAACCAACTATACTTCAGTTAAAAAAAAAAAGTGTACTAGTTTGGGTGCTAGGTTACCTGTTCACTAAATAGCGCTAGGAGCTTCACCAAAATACTCAAGTTTCACACATCACCCTCCAAGGGACCAACCGCTTCCACAGCACAATTATGAGGCAGTGTAGTTCTCTGTACAAGACCCCATTAAAAAGCTCTCTTCTCTATATCCAGATAAAGCAGTCATACCTGTGGGGAAACCACTTGTTCTAATCGAAGGACCACATATTCCCTTCTACCAATTTCTGCAGTTCCATTTTTTTTTTCCTGAACTCCATGGTGATTCTCCATCCCCAAGTGGAGATGGTTCTATAAATCAATTACTTCTGAGCTGTCAGTCATGCCCCTCCTTGGGAAATGTAGGACCTTCAGGAATGTTCATATCCACCAATACACTGCATTCCCAGCTTACTGGTGAGTCTTGTGGTAAATAAAATACAACTTTACTACTCATCTCTACTCATCTCTTACTCGTATTTAATGCAGATGTTTTAATCTATTACAGAAGAATCAACTTCATAACACTCAACGATTTAAGAAGAAGAATGTTGCTCTCCCACATTTCAAACTTTCCTTTTTATAGCCTCTCACTCTGCAACTCCCAAGAAATACTGTTTTGAGCCTCTGGTGGTGTATTAGTTTGCTCTGGCTGCTACAGCAAATTACCATAGACTAGAGAAATAAATTAACATTATTTTACATATTTCTGGAGGCTGGGAAGTTCAAATTCAATGTGCACGCAGATCTGTTATCTGGTGAAGGCTCTCTTTCCAGCTTGCAGATGGCGGCCTTCCCCTTGTATATTCACATGGTGGAGAACAGAAAGAGAAGCAAATCCTCCTGTTTCTTCTCATAAGGACACCCCCATCATGAGGGTTCCACCCTCATGATCTAATTACTTCCCCAAATCCCCACATCCTAATGCCACCATATTGGGAATTAGGGTTTCAACATGCAAATTTGGGCAGACAAAAATATGCAGGCCATTACAGATAGTATTTACAGTACCAGTGAATTTTATAACTATTATCACTCAAATTTTAGCAAAACTCCTCTGTACTATTATAAAGAACACTATTCTATCTTTTTGGTAGACTGGAAATTCAGGGAAAATTGATAGCCTCTTAGCCAAACTCAGATGCATCAGTATACTAAAAAACACTTTTATTTTTCTCAGCCTTACCAAAGTAATTATCTTTCCTAATTTTTCCACAGCCCCATGGAGGACTGAGAATAATTATCATAATGGAGTGACTAAATAATCATTCCATGTTATTAAGAGTGTTATACATAATATCATGTGTGAAGAAATCTGTTATGAGGGCTTATTTTTAATTTTCTTTTTCAATTTTAAATTAATTTTTATTGGAATATAGTTGCTTTACAATGTTGTGGTAGTTTCTATTGTACAGCAAAATGAATCAGTTATACATATACATATATCCCCTCCCTTTTGGACTTCCTTCCCATTCAGGTCACCACAGTACATTAAGTAGAGTTCCCTGTACTATACAGTATGTTCTCATTAGTTATCTATTTTATACATAGTATCAATAGTGAATTTGTGTCAATCCTAATCTCCCAATTCCTCCCACCCCCCCCTTTCCCCCTTGGTATCCATACATTTGTTCTCTTTGTCTGTGTCGCTATTTCTGCTTTGCAAATAGGATCACCTATACCATTTTTATAGATTCCACATATATGCATTAATATACGATATTTATTTTTCTCTTTCTGACTTCACTCTGTATGACAGTCTCTAAGTCCATCCACATCTCTACAAATGACCCAATTTTGCTCCTTTTTATGGCTGAGTAATATTCCACTGTATCTATGTACCACATCTTCTTTATCCATTCCTCTGTTGATGGACATTTAGGTTGCTTCCATGTCTTGGCTACTGTAAATAGTGTTGCAATGAACACTGGGGTGCATGTATCTTTTTTTTTTTTAACATCTTTATTGGGGTACAATTGCTTTACAATGGTGTGTTAGTTTCTGCTTCATAGCAAAGTGAATCAGTCCTACATATACATATGTTCCCACATCTCTTCCCTCTTGCGTCTCCCTCCCTCCCACCCTCCCCATCCCACCCCTCCAGGCTGTCACAAAGCACCGAGCCAATATCCCTGTGCCACGCGGCTGCTTCCCACCAGCTATCTACCTTACTACGTTTGTTAGTGTGTACATGTCCATGACTCTCTCTCGCCCTGTCACGGCTCACCCTTCCCCCTCCCCATAACCTCAAGTCCGTTCTCTAGGAGGTCTGCGTCTTTATTCCTGCCTTACCCCTAGGTTCTTCATGACATTTTTTTTTCTTAAATTCCATATATATGTGTTAGCATACGGTATTTGTCTTTTTCTTTCTGACTTACTTCACTCTGTATGACAGACTCTAGGTCTATCCACCTCATTACAAATAGCTCAATTTCGTTTCTTTTTATGGCTGAGTAATATTCCATTGTATATATGTGCCACATCTTCTTTATCCATTCATCCGATGATGGGCACTTAGGTTGTTTCCATCTCCGGGCTATTGTAAATAGAGCTGCAATGAACATTTTGGTACATGACTCTGTTTGAATTATGGTTTTCTCTGGGTATATGCCCAGTAGTGGGATTGCTGGGTCATATGGCAGTTCTATTTTTAGTTTTTTAAGGAACCTCCATACTGTTTTCCATAGTGGCTGTATCAATTTACATTCCCACCAACAGTGCATAAGGGTTCCCTTTTCTCCACACCATCTCCAGCATTTACTGTTTGTAGATTTTTTGATGATGGCCATTCTGACTGGTGTGAGGTGATACCTCACTGTAGTTTTGATTTGCATTTCTCTAATAATTAGTGATGTTGAGCAGCTTTTCATGTGTTTGTTGGCCATCTGTATGTCTTCTTTGGAGAAATGTCTATTTAGCTCTTCTACCCATTTTTTGATGGAGTTGTTTTTTTGTTTGTTTTTATATTGAGCTGCATGAGCTGTTTGTATATTTTGGAGATTAATCCTTTGTCAGTTGCTTCGTTTGCAAATATTTTCTCCCATTCTGATGGTTGTCTTTTCAACTTTTTATGTTTCCCTTGTTGTGAAGCCCTGACTTCAGACTACACTACAAAGCTACAGTAATCAAGACAGTACGGTACCAGCACAAAAACAGAAATACAGATCGATAGAACAGGATAGAAAGTCCAGAGATAAACCCAAACACCTATGATCACCTAATCTATGTCAGAGGAGGCAAGAATACAAAATAGAGAAAAGACAGCCTCTTCAATAAGTGGTGCTGGGAAAACTGGACAGGTACCTGTAAAAGAATGAAATTAGAACACTCCCTAATACCATACACAAAAATAAACTCAAAATGGATTACAGACCTAAATGTAAGACCGGGCACTATAAAACTCTTAGAGGAAAACACAGGCAGAACACTCTTTGACATAAATTGCAGCAAGATCTTTTTTGACCCTCCTCCTAGAGTAATGAAAATAAAAACAAAAATAAAATGAAACCTAAGGACTTATTTTTTAAACACAAAATTACTTTGATAAAGAGGTAAAAGTTATATAAATTAAACAAATTGAATTGTTTATACAAAACTGAATCAAAACATATGAACATTTGTGAAATTGGCTATGAAAATATGTAGAAAGATATTATGGTAGTTATGAAAGAGTTAAAATTAAAGAGTCTTGCAAAGAATGTATAGGGTTTTCATATGATTAGGGTATGCTACTGAGAGCATTCTGGATTCACATGGTGATAAATTTTAACGAGCATGAAATTCTCAAAGGGCCAATTCATTATTCTGTGTTTGGAATATGCACAGATTAATTCGTTTATTCTACTACTTCACTGACATTCTTGATAAAGCAAAAGTCTTTATTTCATGTATAAATCAAGAAGTTAATGCCAAGGACATTGATTTTAGACTACAGAACTCCCTTCTATAATCCATACACACTTTAAGGAAAATATAAATGGATAAATTATGGAACTCACCTATGACATGAAATGAAAAATTCAGAATAAGTTGCATAATGTTGTAAAGAACAGTTGTTCAACATCTCAAAATTGATTCAAAAATGAATTCAAAACACATTCACATCTTGCTGCAGTTTGCACCTACCTTGATTTGAAAAACTTCAGTCACATAAATTCTAATATGTTTAATTTATTATAAAATAAGAAAACAGCAAGGAAAGGTGTGCAAATGAAAATTCAAAGTATTAAGGACAAAAATGCTGAAATTTCATATAAAACAAATAATCTAAAACAACCTCAGCAAATATCTGGGTTTCAGAAAATTTCACTTGAAATACAACAAATTAATTTTACAGTGGTTGTGTATCTATTGACCTGGGCAGGATAAGACATAGGACACACAGAAATTTGCTTAGCAGAGAGACCTATTACAGCTTCAACTGCAGGCAAGCAACTGTATCTGTTAAGACTTTGTAACACCTTCTGCAGTGAAGGCCGAAAAACAGGAAACATGTCTAAACACAAATTACTTTTGTTTCATTTTCCCTAGCCTGACAATTTCTGTTAACTCATGAAATTTTGAGGAAAACAAAAACCCAAGAAGAATGACTATAATATTTCCTATCATCTAATTCCAAAAAGATAATAATCATGTCTTAAAAGGAACACATGTGACAGTTACAATACTTTTTTCATACCATATGCTCTAACCACATTCTAATCATAATATAAGACACTGTAAAATTCTACTAACTCTTATTCCAGCATGTTAGAATAAATAAGATGACAATTAAACTGCTTTATACTTTTAAACAAACGCATATGCCTAACAGTAATGAATAAATGCTACTTGAAATGCATATCATTAACTTAAAATGTCTTTCTATTTAATTGTAAAGGTAAACATATAGACACAGTAGAGATTACTCATAATTCAAGTCAACATACTCTTATTAAGTAGCCATTGTGTAACAGCTCTTTGCTTAATGCTTTCAATAAATAGTGATTTTTAATTCTCAGTTATATGAAAGAGAGAAACATATAGTTTCAAACATAGATATAGAGGCTCAGAGAAGGTTAAGTGCCACTGTAATGTCAGGTAACAGATTTCCAAATCCAATCCAAGATTTCTGACTCCAGGCCCAGCACACGTCCCATGGGAACTCCCCTCACTCTGTAGGCACCAGCACCCTGGCTTTCAGGCACCTGACACAATTAGGACTATGTTACCTGCTGTGTTCACTGGTATTCTTATGTAGATCAAGTTTTTCTCTCTATTAATGTATGGAATCCATTTTAAATATTTGGGGAATTATTCATTTGGTTTCATAGCCGTATTTAATGTCTGGATAACATGAAAAATAGTTATCTTTTATTTAAACCATTTTTTGTCCATCATTGAAAGTTAAAGCACTTAGCAAAGAGAACTAAGTGTTCATTTCCTCTCACTATCCATAATATTAAAACATTTTTAAGCACCCCTAGCTTTTCTGTATAACAAATTTTAACTATCCAGTATTTTATGATTACTTCCATATTTATATCTCAAATTGACAGCCCCTTAGTAAAAAGCAAACACATATCTAGCTCTAAGTATATCTCATTTTATTCTGCTCTATAATATGCATGTTCTTATTATTTCATTCATCTTGTAATACTGAAATACTCTTGAGGATCTCTCTCTCTATATTCAGTTAGCCTGAGATCCTCAAGGACAAGGTCTGTGCCTTTTTTATACCTGTATGCTCAGTACTTCACACTGAAATAACAGTATGTGCAAATGGATTAATGAACTATTGTGGTTTATCTTATTTACAGCCAGAGTGTAAGAATTTAATCTGGCTGATATACAGAAGTTAAATTAAGTCTGAACACTATTGGTTGTAGAACCCAAGTGGGACATTCTAATAAATTTTTTATCCTTGCCAGTCACCTCTTACCCGAGTGACATTTTACTCTCCCATAAATAAAGTTGGGAGTTAAGATTGTCCAAGACCTTCTCTTCTTTGTCCTGATGTTTTCATGGCTCCTGCTGTTGTTCAAAAACTAACTACATAAGGGACTTCCCTGGTGGTGCAGTGGATAAGACTCTGAGCTCCCAATGCAGGGGGCCCAGGTTCGATCCCAGGTCAGGGAACTAGATCCCACATGCATGCTGCAGCTAAGAGTTTGCATGCCACAACTAAGGAGCCAGTGAGCCGCAACTAAGGAGCCCACCTGCTGCAACCAAGACCTGGCGCAACCAAAATAAATAAATAAATAAGTAAACATTAAAAAAAATAATAACTACATGAGATCAGAATCAGGTACATGCTAGACTCTTCCCTTTTACATTTGGGACTATTACAAATTTTTATTTTAGGTATATTTTATATTTAGTTAGATATTTATTATATGTGTATTTCAGTTAGAAGCTTGGGATGGGTTTATGAACAAATGTACTAGCTTACCCAAAATATTCCCTTTGATACAGCATGACCAACTTGCTTACAAATGTTTGAGTTAAATTAGATTACTGTTCTGATTAGTAGAAAATGTTTTTCAGGTATCTCAGTGGGAACTTTATACATAAGAGTAGGATTAAACTTTCAGTAGTCATCAGATATAATGATCTGGGTAACTTCTTATAGTTAATAAGTTAATAAAAATGTGTAAACATTTATAGCAGAATCAAACAACATATTTTATTTTTCTGAATATGGACCTATGGAAAACATTCAAGTGTCATGAAAGAACTGTTGATTAAATATCTTCAATCTAAATTAAAGAACAGATTGATTTTAATTGCTAGAATTATTTAATTAGACATTAAACTATTTTATGAAGTTAAAATTTTATATTGAGATATTTTGTAGATAGTTTAGGGAAATGTTTTCCATGAGTAGCTTTGTCTATTATAAAGGAAATAAGTCTACCTATAGGTGGATGTATAAATTGGATAAAATTATATGACTCTTATCTACAATATCCTGCTATAAAAATGATTTACTGTTGAATGACTTAGCTGATCTTCTTAGAAACTGAATTACAATTGCATTGAAATAAACAACCAAAAAATAATCACAAAATGAAAGCAAAAACCATAAACAGATACAAAACGAGCACTGGTAACACTGCCATTGAATGTAAAATTTTCCTCTTTGGAAAAAAAAAAGGTTGCCTTGTTTTAGTTAAAGCGCTTAGGGAATGGGTCATGTGGTTGCTCTGTTAGGAAAGAATACAAATAGATCAACATTTTATCTTGAAGACAAAATCTCTTGAAAGATCTGAGTAGGAGCCCTATATGGAGAGAAACAGAATTCAGTAGCTTGGGACTTCCTTGGTGGCACAGTGGCTAAGAATCCACCCGCCAATGCAGGGGACTTGGGTTTGAGCCCTGGTCCGGGAAGATCCCACATGCTGCAGAGCAATTAAGTCTGTGCACCACAACTACTGAGCCTGTGCTCTAGAGCCCACGAGCCACAACTACTGAAACCCATGTGACTAGAGCCCGGACTCCGCAACAAAGAGGAGCCACCACAATGAGAAGCCTACACACTGCAACAAAGAGTAGCCCTCACTTGCTACAGCTAGAGAAAGCCTGCATGCAGCAATGAATACCCAACACAGCCAAGATAGATAAATAAAATAAATTTATAAAAATAAATATTTTTAAAAATTTGGTGCCTTATTTGCATGAAGAATATGTCTTTAATCTTCTAAAGAGATTTTGAGAAAATATACTGACCAATAATAACTTGTAGAGCTAAGCATATATATAACTACTTCCCTAAAAATTAATAATTTTTAAAACTAAAATATCTCAATATAAGCCTTTCAATATTATTTAGTCTTTTTTCTCATAGTCTAGAATATATAATCTTATTCAAATAAATTATTTTCTTCCTTGATAGTCCTTACAATGTTATATTTATGGATACCTAATTTGTGTCCTATGATCTAACAGGATAAGTAAGAATTCCAAAAAAAGCGCACCTCTCCTTGCCTTCTGGTAACTTCAAATTATTCAGATAATCTCCACTATATTGAAAACTGAAGTGTCTTAGGAGTTTTACTTTAAGGTCAAGAATCGTTCCTAAGTAAATACATATACAAAATTATTGCTAAGTAATAGATCATACTGCGATTCTGAAAGGCAAAACTTTCATTGAACCATGATGGTACACAGTACCAACTTCCAAATGGAAATAATTTCAAGGACAATAAAACACCAGATTTCATGTATTACCATCATTTGACCATATTAATGCTCAAAATGCTCATCTATCTCATATTCATTCTTAAAGAGAAAGGTCAAAATAAAAGATCATATTCTAGACGAACTTAAGATCTACAGTTTGTGTTATGCAACATATGAATAGCCATAAGAAGTAAACAAAACTTGGGACGTTCAGCATGTATAAAATATATTTTCACAGTGAAGAATTTCAAATGTTCTGCAATGAAGACTAGCTTATCTTTCATAAACTTTCACCATTTTCTTTAGAAATTCTAAATCTGATCTGATGGAAATTTCAAGGAAATTATTTTGACCAGGCTAATGAGTTATTAATGTCCTCAAGTGATATATGATGCAAGAGAGAGGCTCAGATAACTTAACAAAGGAAGTTGGAATGCAAAACCTTCTCTGTATCATAACAAGCTACTCTCTCTTCTATGACAAAATTATTCAGCATCTGGCCAGACTAGTTTATTTTTACATATGTTTTTTAAGAATTTTAAAGCTGAGGAATGATTATTTTATTCAAGGTCCACATGAAGATCTGTGGTAACCTAGTTGCTAAAAATGTAAGTGGTGATAGAAATTTTAGAGCAGAATTTCCCCATATAACATTTCTTCAGTTTTTTTAAACTTTTTTTTTTTTTCTATACTTTCCTTCATCAAGTTAACTAAATATTGGGTTGGCCAAAAGGTTTGCTTTGGTTTTTTCCATAAGATGGCTCTAGTAGCACTTAGATGTCTTTAAATTCATTCAAAACAATTTTGTTAGATTGTATGTGACAGCTGTCATATTAGTGTGCAATTAAAAAAAGACATCAAAATTGGTGAACTTTTGTGTTGCCATTTTAATATTGAAGATGGAAGAAAAAAAGCAACATTTTCGGCCTATCATGCTTTATTATTTCAAGAAAGGTAAAAACGCAACTGAAATGCAAAAAAAGATTTGTACAGTGTATGGAGAAGGTGCTGTGACTGATCAAACAGGTCAAAAGTGGTTTGCGAAGTTTCGTGCTAGAGATTTCTCACTGGAGGATGCTCCACAGTCGGGTAGACCAGCTGAAGTTGATAGCAATCAAATCAAGACATTAATTGAGAACAGTCAACATTATACCACTTAGAAGATAGCCGACATACTCAAAATACCCAAATCAAGCACTGAAGATGATTTGCACCAGCCTGGTTATGTTAATCGCTTTGATGTTTGGGTTTCACGTAAGTTACGTGAAAAAAAACCTTCTTTGACAGTACTTCCGCATGCGATTCTCTTCTTAAACGTAAAGAAAATGTTCTGTTTTTAAAACAAATTGTGAGGGGCAATGAAAAATGGACACTGTACAATAATGTGGAATGGAAGAGATCATGGGGTAAGCGAAATGAACCACCACCAACCACACCAAAGGCCAGTCTTCATCCAAAGAAGGTGATGTTGTGTATATGGTGGGATTGTAAGTCGTCTATTATAAGCTCCTTCCGGGAAAACCAAACGATTAATTCCAACAAGTACTGCTCACAATTAGACCAAGTGAAAGCGGCACTTGACGAAAAGCGTACAGAATTAGTCAACAGAAAACGCATAATCTTCCATCAGGATAACATAAGACCGCATGTTTCTTTGATGACCAGGCAAAAACTGTTGCAGCTTGGCTGGGAAGTTCTGATTCATCCGCTGTATGCACAGGACACTGCACCTTTGGATTTCCATTTATTTCAGTCTTTACAAAATTCTCTTAATGGAAAAAATTTCAATTCCCTGGAAGACTGTAAAAGGCACCTGGAACAGTCCTTTGCTCAAAAAGATAAAAAGTTTTGGGAAGATAGAATTAAGAAGTTGCCTGGAAAATCGCAGAAGGTAGTGGAACAAAAGGGTGAATACGTTGTTCTATAAAGTTCCTGGTGAAACTGAAAAATGTGTCTTTTATTTTTACTTAAAAACCAAAGGCAGGACTTCCCTGGTGGCGCAGTGGTTAAGAATCCACCTGCTGATTTCAGGGGACGCGGGTTCGATCCCTGGTCCAGGAAGGTCCTACATGCCGTGAAGCAACTAAGCCCACACGCCACAACTACTGAGCCTGCACTCTAGAGCTCGCAAGCCACAACTACTGAAGCCCGTGCGCCTTAGAGCCCGTGTGCTGCAACTACTGAGCCCATGTGCTGCAACTACTGAAGCCCGTGTGCCTAGAGCCTGTGCTCCACGAGAAGACACTGCAATGAGAAGCCCGTGCACCTCAACGAAGTGTAGCCCCAGTTCGCCATAACTAGAGAAAGCCCACACGCAGCAACGAAGACCCAACTCAGCCAAAAAGTAAAAAAAAAACCAAAACCCAAAAGCACTTTTTGGCCAACCTAATATGTTAAATTAAGGCTGTGAAAACTATTTTTCATTTCTACATTACCAGTTAAGAGCAAAATATGGTGACATCATATTTTCCTGTACAACAAAGAAATGTTAACACATGGTGAGTTCATGAGATAAACTACTTTGAAAACAATAAAATTATAGTAAATATTAATATATTTATCTTTCTCTGAATCATAAAGCTTTCCATAGTTGAGGGTGTCATGCTGATCAACATGCTGATGTGTCATTTGTGCTTTTTTTGCATATATAGGATCCATAGATATTCTATGAGTTAATTTAATATTGATCTTTTATGATGACTACTTCAAAGTTTGAGAATACTTTCAGGCCCCCTATAAAAATCCTTAACTCATATTGAGTTATAATCTATGAGTACATAATGTGATTTCTTGAATACATATTGAACC
This sequence comes from Pseudorca crassidens, assembly GCF_039906515.1. Lineage (NCBI taxonomy): Eukaryota > Metazoa > Chordata > Mammalia > Artiodactyla > Delphinidae > Pseudorca > Pseudorca crassidens. The sequence continues at coordinate 125,283,986 of NC_090300.1, read as the reverse complement.
TACACTTGTACGTTTGCTTATAGTTTGGTTTTGCATGGATGAAAATAAATTTATTTTATTCTTTATGATAATATAGATATTTTAAATTAAATTTTAAGTTAAATACAATTTCATTTTACTGTGTGATTGAAAAACTGTGTCCCACAAAAATTTCACAAAATTTTGACTACAGATTGATAACTGGATAAAAGGAGTCAATTAGACAGCTGATATTCAAGTGGTAAATGTACACAGGGACACTACTGCCACCACAATTGTATTCTAATACCCAAGTCGATATAACTGTCTATACTGATACACAAAAGATCTTGTCCACCAGTTGTTGATGCTTTGTTAACTCTAAATCAAGTAACATATCAGTCAGTACTAACTAGGTTTTTCCAACTAGTAGAACTTCATTCTAATAACAGACATCAGTATGACATGGTGGCTTAGTACATAGCTGCTGGAGCTAGAATTTCTGGGATTGAATCTCAGTAATTTCATTCATTAGTTAACATTTTAAGAACTTGATGTTTTGCTATTTTGTTTTTCGGCTTCCTTTCTGTGAGATGAGGCTCATATTGTACCTACCTCATAGAATTTCAGAAGTTTTAAATAATTTCCCTAGAGTGCTGTAAGGAATGTCAAGTATAGTAAGCACTCCGGAAGCCTGCAGTACATAAGAAATCTTCATATCTGGCCTCCATTTTCTTTAGTCTAAAATTTTTGACAGTTCCCAAGTGCCATTCTATACTTCAGCTACAATAAACCCTCAAGATTCCTAATTCAAAATGTGTTGCCCTTTTAATGCAACATTAGTTTTATAAACACTTATCATTAAAAATTTTCATACTGTTTTTAAGCTGTTAACTAACTTATTTAACTCGACCATGCATTTGGTATTATACTGCATAAAAAGTTACCACACCTATAAGAAGGTAAAACATATGCAGATATTTGTTAAATAATTTGGAATTTAATTCATACATTATAATAAAAGTATAGAAAATGTATTACTCTGTGTCTTCTTAATTCTCTCCTAAATATATTACATGTTTTCTTTCCTTTGCCTTTTTTCCAATCAGTATCTGAACCTTGAATATCTTGTTACTCTCGCTTTTGTTTCCATTTTTACAAAGATAATTTGGAATTCTTTTTCTACTAAGCATACTTTAACGTACCCATGAAAATTTTCTTTTCTACATTCTTGTAATATTTATCTGAACTTTTGTACTTCTTAATGACTTCTTAGTTCAAATTTCAATATTTCACCTACTAGATTAAAACTTAAGTGAAGGCACCATATTTTACAGGTCTTTGTAATTTGTCCATCTAAGAAAAGTCAGTAATATGATATTAGTAGGTGGAAAATGCTTAAATTGATAATTTATTAATAGTAACATATTGTTGTAACATACAAATTGTCCTATGGATAATCTTCATAAATGAGAAGCATGGTGTGAACATTTAGTACTACTGAGCAAAGATTTTTGCTCTCCTAAACATTTTGCAGCTTAGTTCCACTTTGGTCAAAACAAAATATATTTTGGTATGCTGATGGAAATTAATGTACCGTGACCTGAAGAAAAACTAATTATGATAAAAAATTCACAATAGAAATAATACAAAGGACAACAGGTTATCTGAAATACAAATAAAGCCCATTTTCATTAGTGAAACTGTATGTTTAAGAAAACTATTCAGTACTTATTCTGAAATGGCAATGAAATTATTTTTATTTACAATGATAACTTTGCCAATTATTTGTGTGATTATCTATGATTCCATTTTTCTGAAGACTGTTGAGACAGAAACATATGTTGAGTCATTAATATTTGTCTTTCTGTAAGTCATTTCACCTCTTTTTTAAAAGTTTGTGATTTTTTTTCTTAGACTACGTCTAGAAAGACACACAAGTTCATACACACACCACAGTGTTTCTCAAACTCCAAAGTGCATATGAACAGCTTGTACATATGAGCCACCCTGTTAACAAACAAGCTCTGATGCATTAGGTCTGTGATGGATCTACTCAATTCTGGATTTCTAACCATGCCTCCTATGATGCTGATGCTACTGGTCTAATCTAGAGACTACATGCTGAGTAGCAAGATTCAAGACATTATCAGAGCAGAATAGCTTCTGACAGGGAGACAAAACGTGCAATTTTAAAATGGTTGTAATTTTAAGTGACTCTCTATTTGCTCTAGAGAAATTAGAGACTTAGGGCCCAACTGATTGTAAAAGAGGTTGAAAGGTGTCCCCCTAGAAGATTTTCACATTTTAATCATGGAAACTCTGTCACCTTATATGTCACAAAGGGAGTCTTTGGAACTGTGATTAAGTTAAGGATTTTGAGATGGAAAGGTTGTCCTGGATTATCCTGGTGGGCCCTAAATCATACGTATCTTTATAAGAAAGAGGCCGAGGGAGACTTTACACACACATAGGAGTACTCTATGTAAGGATGGAGCAGGAAGAAATTTAAAGATCTTACCTTGATGATTAGAGTGATGCAGCCACAAGCCAAGGAATTCCAGGAGACATCAGGAGTTGGAAGGAGGCAAGGAAGGAGCCTCCAAAAGAGCCAGGCCTTGCTGACATGTTGATTTCCTCCCGGTGATACTGATTTCAGACTTTGTACTGCAGAACTGTGAGAAAAAGTTGTATTGTTTTAAGCCACCAGGTTTGTGGTTATTTATTATAGCAGCCACAGAAAACGAATATAGGAGGATTTTGTCAGAAACTTCTAATTAATATTTCAGTGTCCACAAACATGTAACCCTCACCGTTTAGGAAAAAAGTTCCCTCAAGAACCCAATGCTTAAATGAGTAATTTCTTACAGTAATCATATCTCTAGTTTAAGTTCCTTGGGAGTATGAATATTTTAACATTTTTGCATTGGAAGCTACAGACTTTGAAAATTATGAAACAAAAAATGACAAACTCTTAGAACATTGGATGTAGAGATATAATGCTAAAAAATTAAACCTAGGGCTTCCCTGGTGGCACAGTGGTTGAGAGTCCGCCTGCCGATGCAGGGGACACGGGTTCGTGCCCCAGTCCGGGAAGGTCCCGCATGCTGCAGAGCGGCTGGGCCCGTGAGCCATGGCCACTGAGCCTGCGCGTCTGGAGCCTGTGCTCCACAATGGGAGAGGCCACAACAGTGAGAGGCCCGCATACTGCAAAAAAAAAAAAAAAAAAAAAAAAAAAAATTAAACCTAAAAAAAGTGAAAGCATTAGAAAATATTCTCCAAATAAACCAAGGAGTTAAGTCAGTAGCTGTATGAAACTTATGCTCTTTAAATGTCCCTTAATACTTTTCAGGGATTAAGTTTTCCAAAAATGAAATTCAAGTAATAAAAAAAAAAATTGTCAATTCTAGCCCATCTGCATAACTTTAGCTGTAATATGATTCTAATCAAATCACAAATGGAAATTAAATTAAGTCAGTTTTGATTTACACCTGAGGTGTCTCAATCAGAACATTTCATCAAACTAATCAAACTAATTCCCATATGTTATGAAGGTAACTGGTGCAAAGCAACAGAAAAACAAATTTTCAATGAGCATTTTTGCAGATATTTTCTATTACTATGTATTCAAAATCAATAGAAACATAATATACATATATATGCATATGTGTATGTATATGTATATATGTCTGCCTAAGTGTATTGCATCAACAATCCATAATTCTATGCTATCTTGAGAAAAAACCCCAGCAACTCTCATTTTAATCCAGTTTTAACAATTAATACTTCCTTTTAAAAAAATCAGAGGACAACTTAAATAAGACACTCAAAGCCTGTTTTTATTCTTTTCTTCTCATTTGATTTTCCTATCAAGAAAGATTAATACAACCTGGAACATAGCCTTGCAAGTTTTCTCTGTTTCTTATTTTGTAGATAGGTAAAGGAAGTGGTTCCCTTCACCTCTTAAACAAATGAAGAATTGATATGTACCATAAATTTTCTTTTTAGTTTAAATTTGAAAATCAAATGCTTAAGTGCATATTGTTTAGTCAAAAGATACTATGAGGTTTATTCAGAGTTTCTTTTACATGCACATGAATCACCAGATCTAACAAATTTTAACCCTTAAGTTTCTCTTATGCTATTTGCTTTTATCTGTTTAATGTACCTATCGTGTTATCTCTTAATTCTTAACTTTTTAATGCTATCTAGTGCCTAAATCTTATAGAAGAAGAAAATTTAGATGTCTTATAATATCATCTCCCATCAAAGATACTGTCTTTTTCTATCCTTCCAATATGCTTATACTAAAAACTATATCTGAAACAATATTCAGTGTTTTTAACTTCTATTATATGAATATTAATAACTAAGTCATTTATATTTCCTAACTTATATAATGTTCTCGTTTACTCAGAATCAATAATTTATATGTTCCATTAGATTTTTTCCTTGCATATAAACACTCACTAATTTGAAAACTGTAAAACCGGAACACTTCTCTCCTTCAAGAAAAAAAACACACAAAATAATTTACCAGTTCTGTTTTCCTTAGTGACAACTCTCTTTTATGTCTTTATTTTAAATTAGTGTCATTCTTTGCCCACAGATCCTACAAATTTCTTTCTATTTGTTTTCTTCCCTTTCTGGTAAAGATTATTTTATTTATAGTTTTCTTAAAAATAGTTCCTGAGATCTAAAAGTCTAAAATTGCTGTGCCCTTGAAAAAAGACCTTTATTTACCATTATGATTGACTAATGTTGTTAGGTATAAAATTCTTAGTGGAGAATAATGAATGGACTGAGGAATTTTCTGGTTCTGCATTCTCATCATAGCAGCCAACTAATACAATTTCAGTGTTAGCTAAAACATACAATTGGGATCAGGATAATAATACACCATCAATAAAGATGACAAATTATCAGCCAAAAATTTTAGTGGCATAAGATAGAAATATGATAGAGAAGACAACATTGTGCATCTAACAAATATATTTTATTCTACTCAAATAAATAAATGTATTCTATTGCTCTTAGAACAAATTCTGTCATCCTTCAAATAGACACTAAGGTTAGTGTAATCTGGCCCCTATTTTTCTCTCTAACCACATCTGCTGACTCTCAGTGTGCTATGTTTACCATTTTGTTGACTTACGAACTTTTCTTAGTTTCTTGACTCTTTAATTCCTTTTGTACCTTTAAACTTTAATTATGCTTTATCTTCCTTATATATTCTCTCTTATGGAGGCCTACATGGTTAGTTGTATCTTCTTGTTATAAGAGACTTGATTTTCATTTCTAAGCACTTTTATATATTTGTTACTTAAATTAATTGAAAAGTATTCATTTCAACTCTGTTTTATCTAAAAGGGACTCTATTTTGTTCAATACTGTATGTCCATGGCCCTATATACATGGCCCTGATACACTGTTGAGGCCAAAAGCTGACCTTCCACTTTTCTGACTTTCATGCACACACAATCCCCTTCCCCCACCACACACACACATTTCTTTTACCACCTGTCCATTGAACTGAAGTGTGATTATTGAGCTCCTATCAGTATGCATAGATTTTTAAAAAATATATAAATAGCATAGTGTATAAAATGTTACTGTGGCTTTAAAATATACCTCTTGTCTCTCAGTAAAAGCACAGCAGAATTTAATGCCATTTGCTAACTTATTTTAATCTGTTTAAATACTATGATTCACTAGCACATTCCTTTCGAATCTCTTTTCCAGACGAGCCAAGGAAGTGCCCCGAGGCTCTTAAAGTATTTTTTTTGCAAGATTTGTTGTTCTTTCTAGAATTAATCATAAGAGCAGCCAGGTGAACAGTAATGATACAGAAAGCATATAAAATTCAAGATTGTTGAACAAAAATCGAGTCATGATTTTTCTGACCATAAAGATGACGATGCACATAAATCTGTCCTTTACACATTCATGATGTATCTATGATGAATTATGTTTTTAAAACAAATTTTGCTCTGCTATTAAAAAAATGCGCTTAATTCACTTAGCCTAGATGACATAATTGTCTAAGCTGAAATTTATCAAGCCAGGTAAGTAAGACTGAAAGACAAATCTATTAGAGTTATTTTGTTGCTGAAACAAAGTTATTGTATGATTCAAATTGAAGACAGGAACACAATAACATCTCAAAAACATCAACAATCTTGCATCATTTGAAATTTATCATATGAAGGGAAGTAAATGAAAGGAACAAGTGAACACAGAACTATATTAAAACAAACTATCTTGTCCTCCTTACCAATATGCCAGTCAATTTATAGAAGATACTTATTTTCTAGCTACAGTTTTGTGAATTCAATGAAATACTGTTTCCTATTAAACAAAACAAGCTTATTTGGAGATAAGTAAATCAAACAGAAGAAATGTAGAGATTATAATTTTCTTGAGAGTGGTTATTTATTTAGTCAATTCATATCTCATATGCAAGTTTCATTTTTTTCCTAAAACAATAAACCCTATCTGATAAACTACATTTCATACTTTAAAAATTGGTTATATAGTTTAGATAGAGGATTGATCTAATTTGATTTCAGAAATTTCAACTTAATGTAAAACATTTCAATGTATTAGTGTTTATTTAGTGAAATAAATCTGTAGACTTGGAAAATTTCAGTAAAATTTAACACTTCAAAATTCTCTTTGTTAGAATAGTGAGTGTCTGGTGGATATACTGAAAAGTTTTAACGTAGACTTAGTAGATATTTTAGGAAGTCGTGAGAATATTTATTTTAGCGGGAAAGGATTGATTTCTTTGAACTTCTTTAGTCAGGGTACACAATATGTGGTTACAATCAACACAAACATCTCATTGGCTTATACATGGGTATTGTCATTTTTATTCATATAAAACCCATTATAGAGACAAAGATTCCATCCACCTTTGGCTCTATCCTTCCTTATGACCTTGAGGTCTCAACCACTGAGATGAATAAATGAGAAACAAGAAATAGGATTACATATGGGAATTTTTTGGTATGTGAGTGGCCTGGATACGTCATTAGTATATTCAGCCAGTTAACTGGAACTCAATCACATGGTTACACTGAATACAAGGAAATGTGGTAAGTGTGGCCCAATTATGCATACATCCAGTCAGATGAATGAAGGAGTATGGTGAGCAAACTGCAAATTTCTGGCAAAAATCCAGTTATTTCTTTATTAAAATGTTTTTATCCTTCTATTAATACAAACTTGGTTTCAGAAATAGTATAGCATGCAAAAGAGTAGACTGCTATCTCATTTACCTGTGTAATGTATTCATTTCCACAAATACATATGTATTTTAAGTAATACAATTATTAAACATACCGTAACTTTATACAAATAGAATTTTATTTTTATTTATTTACTTTTTTTGCGGTACGTGGGCCTCTCACTGTTGTGGCCTCTCACGTTGCGGAGCGCAGGCTCCAGACACGCAGGCTCAGCGGCCATGGCTCACGGGCCTAGCCGCTCCTTGGCATGTGGGATCCTCCCGGACTGGGGCACGAACCCATGTCCCCTGCATTGGCAGGCGGACTCTCAACCACTGCGCCATCAGGGAAGCCCCAGAATATAAATTTTATTTTTCTTATTTCCCTTGAGAGTTCTCTATATTGTTAAAAACAACATTTCTCATTTCTTTCTCCTTATTAGTAAAAGACTGAAAGTAACTGTGAGAAATTATACCAGCTTTTAAGAAAATGCAAGATAACTATAGTTACTTTACAAGTTAGATTAAATTTAACATTAATAGCATATTCTAATCAAGGCTAAACTCTACTTAAAATTACTAAATTATTGTTCCATTGGTCAGAATATTTGATCAAAAGAATGACAGAATGATTCTCTTAACACGATTTATATTCACACTAAGGTAATGCAAATTTAAATAAAACATGTTATTGTCTGTATCACTATAGAAAAAATTGCAATATGTAGGTAAGAATAATGTAGATTTTACTTTTTGAAAGCAATACATATTTTAATAAATATGACTGTGGGGGAAATAATGGCACTTATACCAAATCTGTATGTTTGCAAAAGCTAAGTAGATGTTTTGGTACCAATACTAACAAACGATCATTTGTCTAGTAACTATTAAGTACATGGCTATCGCTGTGAATTTGTGACCTTGATCAAAGCACTGAATTTCTCTGCACCTAAGCCTGTTCCTCATCTACAAATACGTAAACAGTACCAATGTAATAAGGTTATTTTAAGGACTGAATTATTTAATCGAGATTAACTATATAGAAAGGTGCCTGACACTTAGTAAGCACTCAACAAATTCTAATTGTAATTAGAATTGATTTGTAATTCTAATTACAAATCAGTTACCTTCTATAATGTGTATCCCCGTCCCCCAAATTATACACAAAACATGTGTCCAACTATCCTGTTTCAAAATAATCTCTTGTCATTTATCTTGCATATCTTTTCTTAACTAGCAGCTATACTTTCTGTATACATTGATTGAGATAAAAGCATCATAAATGCAGCAGGATATTGGTCAGATTTACATTTTATCTTATAAAGATTTGAGAATGTTCAAAGATAAGCATACATGTATGTCTTAGCTATTTATTCAGTTTGCAGGCAGTTCTAAGGAAACATGTATATTCTCAAGTAGTTTGGAATTACTGTTTCATGTCTAAGAATTTGAGAGAAAAACCTGTATTCATCAGAAAATTGTGTATGTCTAATCTCTTAGAATTGGACGATTTTTGAATTTCAGTTGTTATTTTTTCTTCGTATATGTCCTAGCATTTTAGAGTTTCTATTCCATTATGTCCAAATCCTATTAATATATTGTAGATAAATTTTCTTCTTTAAAATATGCTAGATTTTAATCCCTACTATTAAATGCCTTAATCAGTATTATTTAAGACATCAATATATCCTTCTAAGCAGTAAACATAATAAATTGATAAGTTTGCCAATGGAAATGACCCTCGACTAGGCAATACTGGTTTCATTAGAATTGCAAAAGGAGGGACCCGTAAACATCATTTTATACCATCTATGTTCCATCTCCTCTATAGAAACTTAACCCTTCAAAAAGGCAATTGGTTAGTACATGTTTTCCAACGCATGCCGCCTATCTGCATGGCCATATGAAGGGCTATCTCAAGAAATTCAAATTTATTTATGTTAAAATACAAAACTCTATTGAGGTCAGATACATAAAAAGTCAATTTTTGAAGCAAAATGATGTAAAAAGCATGAAGTTTAGGTCTTAAGATTTTAGAGATGAGATTATTATGATACTATATAAATGGATAATTAATATTATCCTCACACTTTTTGATTGATTCATCTGAAGTGAATGTAACAGAAACCAGACACCATTAATAGATTTCTAGCCCATATAGATTTTAAACCATTTCTCTTATTATCCCCCTTCTGGTATGCAGTGTCTTATTAATGCATGCATAGTTCAATAACATTTCAGGCTGTTGAACTTTAGAACACAGCAGAGATGTGCAATTATATTTGGGTAATTCACTTTGAGAAATTGCTGGCATGTACTATAATTCTATCATTTAAACCTTCTCCTTTAATTTTATCTGTTGATAATTTCAATTATTTTATATTGCCAATAAGTCACTGATGACTATACCAGCGAGATTTTGTTATAGATATTAGTCAGAGAAGCAAATTAGCTTAAATTATATACTGTGCAAAGACAGCATTTTTTTTTGTAACACTGAGAATTGGCAATTAATATTAACTTTATACCTGGATTATTTGGGTGTACTATTCTTAGAAGACCATTTGTATCAGGTGCTTCTTCTTATTTTAGTACACACAAAGTTGTACATTCCTGAAAAACATTTGCAAGCTCTCTCTCACGGCTGCGTGCTCACTTGCTCACTGGTTTTGTTTTATTTGGCAGGTGAAATAAATTTCTTATAAATATACTGCTGTGGCCAAATGTTTGTAACGTTTTCTGTAATATCTGACTAGTATTTATGAAGCTATCATATCATATCAAGCCCTTTCCATGATTCTGCATTGTTCTATTTTGCCTAGAGACTGCCCAATTCCAAACTGTTCATCACTGCAACCATTTCTTTGCAATCTGCCCAACATGGCATCACAGATTCCAATTCTTAGAGGACCCTACATATAGCCTGAGAAAATTTTAGTCAAGTATTTTATACACCTTTTGAAAACACTGCCTCTTTGTTTTACAAAATCACACCATCATGTATTGCCTTAATTTGAATAATATAACATAATATAGGGATTTACAGTATCTTTAAGTAATGTTATTCATGATGCTTATTAGTGTTTTCTGCATTATAGATTGAAGTCCTTAATGTATTTTAAAAATTGCTTGTATGACCCATATTTTGTATTTCATTTAAACCACGTGGTACCTCCTATAAATCTAAGAATTTTGGCAAGTCAATCTAGCAACCTCATTTCATAACATTTATTTTACTGTTGTTTATTGCCAACCTACTATGTGCCAGACACTGTACTGAATATTAGGTACATTTGGCTAATACCATGACGCTCTATTCAGGTTCCTAACAGCAATTACCAACTTATTAATTTGGTGACTTATGGAAGAGCATAAAGGCAACTATAATTTTATTATACTTTCCTTTATTGCACTTCAAAAATATTGTATATTTTACAAACTGAAAGTTTACGGCAACCCTCTGTCCAGCAAGTCTATCAGCACCATTTTTCCAACAGCATCATTTTTAATTAAGTTACATACATTGTCTGGCATTTTTGTAGACATGTTATTGCACACTTAATATACTACAGTAAAGCAGAAACATAAAATTTACATATACAACCCTGGAAGTCTATGAGGTTTGCAGCCCTCGCTTTAACACTTTACTCCACTGTTCAGTTCCCCGTTCGGGAGTCAATGACTCCTCCGTCAGTCCCTCCCCGCACGGCCTTTGCCGGTGCCCGTTCCCCAGTACCTGGTCAGGCCTCGCGCAGACTCCACGGCACTGTGACTGACTTGGGGGAGAGGCTCCACGCGCCCACAAGTATTGGGGTTTGCATGATAGGTGGTAGGAGCCAGACTCCCTACAGGCCAATTTGGCAGAAAGAGGCCTCTGGCACCGGGTGCACCCAGGTGTTTATCATCCCGGCCCTCCCCTTCCGGCTTCTGTAGAATCCCGTAGAGCCCCGAGATCCCGCGAGATCTTGCTTCTTCTGGGAAGTTGGTTCACAGGCTGCCGGGCCTCGGCCTGGTTTTGTGTTTCTCTGAGCTGCCCCGATGCTCGGCGCTTCCCAGCCCGTCTCCTCCCTGCGTGTTGATTGGAAACCTCTGGAGTGCCCGGGGTAAAGTCTGAAACTGGCCCCCGAACTCAAAAGGCAAAGAGAGACTGAAGAAAGAGGCCGCCCGCTCCAGAGCGGTAGGTAGGTGGCAGTTTTAATAAGCAAGGGACTTAATTTCCAGGCTTGCCTTGGGTGGCTCAAAATGTGATCTCTGTCCCCACCTGCCAGAATCTAAAGAGTTTACATAGAGGCCTTAACAGGGTCCAGTCATGTGTACAATCCAGATTGTCTCAACAATACATTACTCTCTTAAGGCCGAGTTCTTAAAGTGACTCCAAGTGCAGGAGAAGTGGGTGGGGACATACATTGTAAGGACAGACGAGGGGGTAAGGAGCCTCTAATTGCCTGAATCCAGCTCACTAGTCAACTTGCGGTCCTATCCTCTTGATGACCTACTTCAACACTCCACCCCTGATGACCCGCTCTTACAATCTTACGTGCTCCCCTCTTCTGCAGTGTGCCTTGAGCAGTCAGCAAGTGGGTTTATTAGCATGGAGGTAGCTCCTTTGGCAGCTATCTGGCCACACTGGAGGCAGATGCCACGGCAACGGTATGGGCATACACAAGAGAAAACACATGTTAAGGTAATACTTCCCAAAGTAAGTAACAGTTTTTTTCCACCAAGAGCCCCATGATCTGAAACACTGATTTGAGTCCCCTAGACTGAGGGCAGATGACTCAAGGCATTCATTTGTGTCCTCATGGGACTTAATAAAGATGATACATTAGAAGACTCATTAGGTATGAACACGCAACTTGCTGTTTGGATAATGACACATTGTGAGACAGTGATAATATCCAAGGCCATCCCATTTTGGAGGACAGCTTTTCTCATTAGAGATATTTCAGTAGTTCTGAAGGACAGGCTTTGACCTTTAAGGCTTGCTGGGTCAATTTTGTAAAGGCTTCTTTGTGTGCTATGACAGCCTCCAGGCCAATGGAGGGAACAAAGAGAGTGGCCACATGATTGTACCAGTGGAAAACAGAATATGTCCATCTGGCCTTGAGGAGAAGGAAGTTGGCAAATTTTGTTACCATGGGGCAGATTCTCCCCTGTGCCCAGAGAAAACCCAGGGTGCAGCAGCCCAACCACCCAGGTGGAAGCCAGGGCCAAAGATTTGTGCCACACAACATTGGATCCCATTCGGTGCTACCTGATAAATACCTGGGCTGTCAAACCAGTTGCTATCCTTTAATGTGGCAGAATGACTGTCTGGTTCTGGTGATATCCACCCCATATCCCTGGTACAATTGGGTTGGTTCTGTTTACAGTGCCTTTTCTGTTCCCAATATAAGTGTGCACGAGTGCTCAAATGTCTGTAACCTAGGGTAAGCCATATGAATCCGTCCCAAATATGAGTGTAGCCACCCATGGCTCTTATGCTAATATTTTTAGGACCCTTCTGATCAGCTGTTTGGTGTGCTGCCTAAGGAGTTTGGTTGACCAAAAAAAAAAAAAAAAAGAATACCCATGCCCAGTGTTGCTGATAGTGCGTGCTGCAGGCCAGATTTCTGGATCAGTATCAGTAATATCAGATGAATTAAGAGTACTAGTCCTAGCTTTTTCTTCTTCCTTAATGCACTGCTTTAGGGCCCTCCATCCCCTCCCTGGAGTGGTGATACCACCATGGAAATCCTGATGAGCTGAGAAGGGCAGCTGCCCACACATACCCAGCAGTTGTATAGATTCCCTTGCTGGGCATAGGAATGGGGCCACAGTTGAAAGCTGTTTTTATCAGATGCCCAACCTGTGACTGGAAATCACAGCAGAAGACTAAGGTTGAAAAGATAGATATTTAGTAGCAACTTGTATGGGAAGGTCTTCCCTTTCAATAAGAATTACACTGTGGCCTGGTCCTTAGATATTAATGCGGCTGCAGCTTTAGGAACTTGACTTGGTTGTGCATACCATGCACGTTGACCAGGGGAGGCACTGCTGTCAGGCATGAAGAAATGGCCCAGGGATGGGACCTAATGCCAGACCAGGACCCCCACCTTGTCCCTTCTGTCCATGGTACATGTATCAACAGGTCCAGCTTGCAGCAGGACAGTGGGATCCCAGGGGAGATTAAGTAGTTCCCCTAGCCCAGGGGTGTGAAGTAACTCTCCCATCCTGCTGGGACATCCCACTGCAAATTCCAGTAGATACCTCCTCTCCCAGATGTGATATGACTTGGTATTCTCAGCACATTGATCCATGGTGAGAATGGGGGCAGTGTCTGTCTCTGGTGACTTGCAAAACTTCACAGTATTGTGTGTCTCAGCAGGGTGCCCCAGTCTGGCAAGTCTGGTGAGTCTGGCATATGGGGCAGAGGCCCTACTGGTTGATCATTCAAATGTATTAAAGCTTGGCATAGGGCTTCCCTGGTGGCGCAGTGGTTGAGAGTCTGCCTGCCAATGCAGGGGACACGGGCGTGACCTGGTCTGGGAAGATCCCACATGCCGCAGAGCGGCTAGGCCTGTGAGCCATGGCCACTGAGCCTGCGCGTCCGGAGCCTGTGCTCCGCAATGGGAGAGGCCACAACAGTGAGAGGCCCGTGTTACGCAAAAAAAAAAGAGAGAAAAAAAAAAAAAGCTTGGCATAGGACTTTAGTCCACCTGGCCAAGGTGGTTTTACTTGTAAGTAATTTAATCTGCTGCTTTAATACTCCATTATTCCTTTCTACCAACCGTGCTGTTTGCAGGTTATAGGGGAGATGTAGTCTCCATCAATGTCATGATCTTTTGCCCAGTTTTGCACATCATGACCTTTGAAGTGCAATCCCCAATCACTGTCTATTTGATGAGGGTATCTGTACATGGTACTCAGCTTCTCTCATCCCCTAATGGTGGCAGCCCAGTTTGCACAGTGACGGGGTAACTTGGGTTAGGCCAGACATGGTGTCTACACAATCTAAGACATAGTTAAAACATTTGCTTGGTGGGAGGTGGCCAATATAATCAGTCTGCCAATCCTTCACTGATTGGGAACTCCGACGGATGGCCCCAGATTTATTTGGCCATTGCTTCGGACGTTGTTTAGAACACATAGGACATGCTGTTACTGCATTAACCTAGTCATTGTATTTCAAGGTCAATTCGGCATCTTTGGCATTATGCCATCCCATTCCGGTGCTATGTGGACACTCTTTCTGTGCACCCAATCTGCTGTTTCTACTGAAGGGTAGTTGTTAGGGCTCTTACTCAGGCTAGCGCATCACCTTCCTGATTGCCAGGGGATCAGCATCTTATGAGCTGGGATGTAAAAGACAGTGAGAACTGCCTGAGGATCTTGCAGGAAAACCATGTTTTCCACATGTCCTGATCCCATAAATGTTTATTCAACATCCTCCATCCCCCAACTTCCCATTATCCAAGCCATAGGGTTAATCCTTTTAGAATTATGGCCTGGGTTCCTGAGTTATCACTAGCCAAACCACTCTGAAGTTAGCCCACTGAATACTGTGCTTCGTTTCTGTTTCCATCCAGATGGTGTCAGTGTTGGGCTGAATAGAAACTGTAGTCCATGTGGGCAGGTGGCCCTGACTAGACCTGTCTGTACGTTTAATTATTTCTCATTTTTAATTAAATACTACACCACATAACTCAGTAAATTATATATTAGAAAAGCATTAACGACAATAATAGAATAATTATTCTAATAATTATGAAGACACAAATATTTCATGTTATTCTGATCTCAGCCATTAAGATACCCAGAATTGGAAATGTCATTAAATTGAATAAAGGTTTTGATTAAAACTACACATTTAGACATTAACAAGCATGTAACATTTTCTATCTGAAGCCTAAACTCTTCCATGTTCTCAGTTTAATCTATTTGCTACCTTCAAAAGAACTTGAAGAATAAATGATAATAAATTTATTTTTAACTTTCACAAATAATGTAGGGTTGACTCATGAACAGGAAGATAAGAATATGACCCAATCATGAATCTGAATAAGTAAAATACTCTGAGAATAAATGGCTTTCCCAGCAAAGCATATTAATTTCTCTAGGACAGCAAGTAATTTAGTTAATCATTTTTTCTACCTTTGTACGTAGTACCCTGCTCTCCTGAAACATTTACATTTACCTTACAGGAGGAAATTGCTCATCACCAGACACCTTTACTCACCTGAGTCACTTTCCACTCATATCAAGGCTCATTTTGGTTGAGAATTTCCCTGTCCTAAAAAACAAATATTTATGCCAGTATGTGTTCAAATTTTCTCAATATTTTAAATGCTTTGGCTCAAAATACCTTAGCAATTAGAATAAGTCCATTATTGTACTACTATAAATATACAGATATTCACTTTATTTTCAAACTGAGTGAACTGTATATTACACTTAGCTGTCAAATTTCCATTCCAGGAGATTCAGTAGGGAAACCAGGAGATAACATTAATACAACTTAAGGACTGAAAACAAAAATTAGTATGAAATACTCTCCTGCCATTGATTTAGCAGAAAAGACTGAGAGAAAATGAGCAGTAAAAATATGTGGTAACAGCAGGCGTAAATTGTACTTGTTTTACTTAACACAGCACTACAACCTACCAGTTTGTGAAGTACAGTTATACTCTGAACACCACAGTTTGATGTCATTAATTAAATAATATGGCTATTAACACCTAAAATAGCAGTAGCTTGAGTAACACTATAATAAAATGATTACTATGAGCACGTTAGGTAGGCAGTACAATAAAAGTTTGTAAGGCTCTCTAATTATTGTAATTTGGAGGAAAATATAAATGATGGTCCATTGATTGCTCTATAATATTTTCTGCTTTATGCAACAAAGATAAAAAGTATCATATAAATAATCACTTGCGGTAGTAATATACTGAAAAGGATCTGTGAGAAATTTTCATTTTTTCACTAAGACTATTTTGCTTTTAAACTCATTGGTCTATGCATGTAAATCGCATAGCGATATTATAGGGGAGTGGAAGAGATAAATAAATGGAAGGAGCTTATTCCAAAATCAAATTGGAGGACTGCGTACAAATCACAGTGAGTTTCAGATTGTGACATTTATTGTAAATGGCAATAAAACATTGAGTTCTGTTGTAGAATCATTGTTTTATCTTCCAATTAAATGACAGCATTTATCAGATGTTTAAACAATGTGGTTCACAGAAAAGAAGTATTTCTGTCAGACCAGGCAAGGATTAAGAATTTCTGAATTCTGCATCCATCTCTAAAAGAATTCTACTTTCCAACTTGCATTTCATTACCTGCAAAATGGCAAAGGGTATGACCTATATTTTCATTAAAGTTTTGAAGGAAAGAGGATGGGTGTGCTTCCATTCCTTGTGATAGAGCCACAGTTATTCTATACTATCCTAAAAATATAACCCCCTGAGTGACTTTCAACTTTCCTCTGCCTTTTACATATTAAATCAAAGGCCACTTCCTCTTGCTTTGTTCGAAAGCATAGTTTTTATTTCATGTTACCTTAAAAGCACAGCATGAAACAGGACTAGGGCATAGGTAGTTAGTATGTGTGTTGTGGGTGAATAGGAGTGAGAAAAGGAAAAGTCAGAGAGAGACAGGAGAAGAGAGAAGAGGTCTGCAAGTGACTTTTCTCACACAGATTGTAAGGACTCCATTCATCCAGGGACATCTGAGAACCACAGTTGCCTCCCAGGATTGTCTGTTCAAAGGAAGGTTGTCTGGGACAAATATCGCAGGGCTCCTCTCCTCCAGTGGTTCTTGTTGGGAGGGAGGAGAGGCACTCAGTGCACTTCCCAACTGCACTTGTCTGTGGTTTCCGTTTTAAAGAACCTGTGACAGGGCTTCCCTGGTGGCGCAGTGGTTGAGAGTCCGCCTGCCGATGCAGGGGACGCAGGTTCGTGCCCCGGTCTGGGAAGATCCCACATGCCGCGGAGCGGCTGGGCCTGTGAGCCATGGCCGCTGAGCCTGCGCGTCCGGAGCCCGTGCTCCGCAAAGGGTGAGGCCACAACAGTGAGAGGCCCGCGTACCGCAAAGAAAAGAAAGGAAGGGAAGAAGGGAGGAAGGAACCTGTGACAGAAAGCAGAAAACTGTAGCCCATGTACTGGAGTGGGCTTGCTGAAGACAGAGGCTGGCCTAGAGGTGGGATGCAGAAAAATGGAACAGTCCGCCACACAGAGCCCCATTTTCCCTAGAAATCTCTAAAGGAGGGCAGATAACACCATCATTATGCTGGTGTGTCCGACCCCCCTTATTAAAATATACCTCATACAATATAGGATATATCATATAATCAGAGTTTAAGTTTAAAGGAATCTTACTATCCAACCTTAACATAGCCTCCTCTGAATTTTACTCTGTGTAGGACGGGAAGAGACAGAGGGTGACTGAGAATAAAAGGAGGTGTTACACTTAGAAAAATCTTCTAATATGAATGAAAAGCTGAAATAACAGGCCTTAGGAGTAGAATTTCTAGAATTTCTAAGAGACAAACAAAAGGGCATAGTTTGTTTTTGTAGTAGAAGTATCTGAGAAACATTCCCTCTACTTTTTAACAAATTATCCCTTTGACCTATGCAAATGTTCCAAAACTGTTAAAAAAGTGTCCTGCTTTAACCATTCATATCACCATAGTTCTAAATGAATATTTTGCGAATGCTGGTGAGAAATATATGTTTATAGTCAGTCTTTATATCTGATAAAGCCTGTTTTTTCAGTCACCAGCTTTGTACTCCTTTAAGGATATTGTTTCTGTTTCTGGCCTTGACATTTTTGTGTACAACTTATAATTAGGTTGTTAATACACACACACTCACTCTGCTGTAATTAATTTAAATCAATATAGATCAATTTGGGGAAAATTGCCATGTTTATAGTATTGAATTCTCTATTCCATGTATATGATCTGTCATTTTATTCATTTATTTTTAATTTTTTTTTAAGTACTGTTACATATTTTTCTGTGTGGAGCTCTACCATGTATTTTGTTAGATTTAGTGATAGGCATGTGATTTTTAGGTTCACACAAAATTGAGCAGAGTACCTAGAATTCCCTTATACCCACTGCCCCCACATGTGCACAGCCAGTCCTACCATCAGTATCCCACACTACAGCGGCACTTTTGTTACAACTGATGAAGCCTATATGATACATCATTAACACCTGAAGCCTGTAGTTTACATTAGGACTCACTCTTGGTATTTATTGTACATTCTATAAGTTTTGAGAAAAATAAGGTGGCATGTATCCACCATCGTAGTATCATACAAAATAGACGTGCTGTCCTAAATATCCTCTGTGCTCCACCTATTCATTCCTTCCTTTCCCCAACTCCTGGCTACCACTGATCCTTTGAATGTCTCCACAGTTTTGCCTTTTCCGGAATGTCATGTAAATAGTTGGAATCATACAGTATGTGGCCTTTTCAGATTAGCTTCTATCACTTAGTAAAACACATGTAAGATCCCTCCATGGATTTCTTTTTATTGCCCAGTAGCATTCCATTGTCTGGATGTACTGTGTTTTATCTATCCATTCACTTACATTTTGGTTGCTTCTAACTTGTGGCAATTATGAAGAAAACTGCTATAAACATCTGAGTTTGATTTATTTTTTTAACATTAATTCAGCCTTGCAATAATGTAAACTTGGTCATTATATATTATCTTATTATGTGCTACTGAATTCAACTTGTTAATTTCGCTTAAACTATTTGGGTTTATATTCATGCCAGAGATTTGGTGTTAGTTTCCTTTCTCGTACAGTGTTTGTAAGGTTTCAGTATTAATGATATGCTAGCTGAGAGTTTCTTTTCTTATACTGTTGTTGTAAGGTTTAAATATTCATGATATGCTAGCCTCATAGACTGTCTAGGAAATACTCCCCTTTTTTCTGTTTTCTGAAAGAGTTTCTATGAAACTGACAATACTTCCTCATAATACTGTAAGAATTCACTAGTGAACTTTTTTGGCAATGTTGTAAATAATTGATTCAAGTATTTTATAAATATAGAACTATTTATATTGATAGTTCTTTTTGAATTAGTTTGAAAATCTGTTTTTTTTTCCCAAGAAATTTCTCTACTTCATATAATTTAAGAAATTATTGGTATAAAATTGCTTTCTCCGGTAACTTTTAAGATCTAACTGGTAGAAAGCATTCCTTGTTTTTCATCCCAATGAAGTATAAATTGTAGTTTTGATTTAATTTTTGATCAATCTTCCTAGAGATATGGACATTTTATTAATATTTTCAGAAAACCAGCTTTTAGCTTTGTTGGATTCCTCTTTTATATGATCAAATTCTAAATCAGTGTATTTTGTTCTCACGTTTATTATATCCTTTCTGCTATTTCCTGGGTGTTGTGGGGGCA
Source organism: Pseudorca crassidens (assembly GCF_039906515.1). NCBI lineage: Eukaryota > Metazoa > Chordata > Mammalia > Artiodactyla > Delphinidae > Pseudorca > Pseudorca crassidens. The sequence continues at coordinate 125,264,387 of NC_090300.1, read as the reverse complement.
GGGGAGATATTCACCTACTTTTTGTGATGGATGCTTAAAATATTGATTTTTCAGTCTCTCTTTATCTCTATTCAATGCATCTATAAATTTCCCTGTAAAATTGGTTTTCCTGTGTCCACCATTTTTGTTATGTCATATTTTCATTATATGTGTAATCAAGCTGTATGCAAATTTATTTTTAGATTTACTCCTTAACTTATAAGTTTTGGTACTTATTTTATTTGTGAATGTCTGTTCCTTATTTTCTAAATAAGGATGTGAATATCCTAAATATAAATAAATATGTGGATGTTTAGGTTATATTATTATTATTAAGTTTTAGTTTAATTCTGCTGTGCTAATACAACACATTCTAAATAATTTTATTATTTAAAATTTTGTTAACACCTGATTTATGGTCTGCTGTGGTCTAAATTTAGGCAGTGTATATTCTATTTTGGTGAATGCTCCATGTGAACTTGAAAATAAAATGTTCTGCTGTTGTGTGTATAATGCTTTATAAATGAAAATAAGGTTCAGCTAGTCAGTTATATTATGACATCTCTAATTTACTTACTGACATTATCATCTGATTGTTCTATAATTTACTGATAGAGACGTGTTTAAAATCTGCAATGTAATTAAGGAATTGTCCTATTACAGTTATCACTTTTTTATGTAGAACAAATAAAAATATAGTATTTTTTTCTTCCTAGAATTTAGCTCTTATCAATGTAAATTATCATTTTTTATTTCTAGTAACACATCTGGCCTAACATTTTATGCAGTACTGGTACATCTATAATCACATGCTTTATTTTTAATTAAAGTATAGTTGTTTTACATTGCTATATCAGTTTCAGGTGTGCAATCAATAATGATTCAATATTTTATATATTATACTCCATTTAAAATTATTACAAAGTATTAGTTAATTCCCTGAGCTGTACATTATATCCTTGTATCTTATTTATTTTATACCTCACAGTTTGTATCTCTTAATCTCCTTCCCCTATTTTGCCCCTCCTCTCCACCTCTCTCCCTACTGGTAACCACTAATTTGTTCTCTGTATCTATGGGTGTATTTCTGTTTATTATATTCATTCATTTGTTTTATTTTTTACATTCCACATATAAGTGATAACATACAGTATTTATCTTTCTCCATCTGACTCGTTTCACTAAGCATAATCCCCTCCAGGTCCATCCGTATTGTTACAAATGGCAAAATTCCATTCTTTTTTATGGCTGAGTAATATTCTATTGTGTGTATATGTATATACACAACATAGGCGTTAACTCTTTTTTACATGTTTGGTAGAATTCCCCTGGGAAGCCATCAAGTCCAGAATTTTGTTTAATGGAATTTTTTTGATTACTGATTCAATGTCAATACTAGTAATCAGTCTGTTCAGATTATCTGTTTCTTCCTGATTGGAAGACTGTGTGTTTCTAGGAATTTATCCATCTCTTCTAGGTTGTCCAATTTGTTGGGATATAACTGTTCATAGTGTCCTCTTGTAATTGTTTGCCTTTCTGTGATACCAGTTGTAGTTTCTCCTCTTTCATGTCTTTGTTTCTTTGTGTCCTTTCTCCTTTTTTTCTTAATGAGCCTGGCTCAAGTTTTATCAATTTTGTTTATATATGCAACATTTTTTTTTGTTTGTACTAGCATGGTGTATATTTTTTAAATGATTCTTTTACTTTGAATGCTGAGTATCCTTATAGTTAAAATGCATACTTTATAAGCAGCATATAATTAGTGGTGTAGTATACTTCTTGTAGTACATTTACAGTATATAGTTGTTGGCTAAAAATTTATATTTCTAATTGGAGTATTTCCTTTATTTATACTTAAAAGCATAGCTGTATTTTTGAAATCAAGTCTAACACCATACTTTGCTATTTTTTCATCTATTCTTTCTCTTTTTTCTTTACCTTCTTTTAGATCAAATGCTTATTATTCTTCTGTTTATCATTTTATTAATATTGTGATTATAGTTTTTAACAGTTTCAATATTTATTATAATGATTAGCTATGTATCTTTGAATCATTACAGTACATCCAAAATTAATACTAAGAATTTTTAAGGCAAACAACTCTTAAATTCCATTTGCTCCCTTCTATCTACCTACTGCTGATGAATATTTCAATTCACATGTATTTTAAATGCTGAAAGACGTTATTTTTATTGTTTTGATAGTCAGTATTTATTTTTATTTACCAACCTACTTACCGTATTGAAATGTTAGTTTCTTCCTTCATGACCATGCTCCCACATAGTTCCACATATGACCTTTACCCTTTGTATGGAGAATGTCGTTAATAATTATTTAATGTTAATCATTATTTTAGGGCTTATATTCTAATTTCCTATATTCTGACTAATTAATTTGTGTGTGTATGTGTGTGTGTTTTAATTTAAAACGATACCTTTATTTTACTTTAGTGGTTTAAGGCATTTTCTGAGTATAAAATTCTGACTGAATATGTTTTTCTGTTTTTTTTTTCCCCCTTCAGCCATTTAAAGATGCCAGGTTGTCTTCTGGCTTTAACCAGTCTCTATTTTTTTTCTGGACAATAATCTATGTATATAGATGACTCTGACCTAGTTGGGTCTTTTCTTTCATTTGTTGGTAGGCCTTGACAGATTTCCTGTTTACCCTTTCTTCTAAGGGGTCTTAACAACATGCATAGAATGGTTACTAGGGCCTCCACTTCCTCAGACCCAGAATTATAACTTCAGGAGTCTCTGCATCATCCATCACATTGGCAATGTCTCTGCTCAGACTTTTAAACAATATGTGTATAAATACATATATATATATACATATATATATATATGTATATACACATATATATATATATCACTTAGGGGTAGGCAAGTATCTCTAGGGAAAAATACATGCTCAGTTTAAACTCAATTCTCGTCTCTCTGGGATCTTGTTCCACTCAACACATAGCCACTTTCAAAGTCTAAATTTCAGTAGTGTCTCCAATTCAGTTACAAATGGAATCCCATGGCTGCTGCTTCCCACTTGGCCTCTATTCTCTTTACTCACTGTATACTCTTCTCTCTACAGTCTCCTGGCTGACTTGATTGCTCTCTGCAATCAAGAGAGTAATTTTTTGGGGGGGCAGGGCGAATTTGGGGTAATTTTTCACAGATTTTTTTTCTCAGTGAGGTTAGTTAATATCAGCTTCTCTGTCATTTCCAGAAACAAAAGTTTGTGATAGTCTCTTTATGTGCCATCCTAACGTCCCCTCTAGTACCCACCACAGTGTGTCACACTCATACCTCTTCAATGAATATTAGTTTAATGAAGGATGTACAAACCATTTAGAAAGATAATCCCTTAAAACTACATGTAAATGAGAGCCATGCAAAATTCTAAATCTGTGAGTACTTTTGAGAACTGTCCAAAATATGGAGTGAATTCTTTTCAATGAATAACAATCAAAAATCTTAACTGTTGTATAAAACTGTTTGTTTAGAGAATCTGACTACAGGTTAGATAAGTAAAATAATAATCATAGTGTATTAAAGAATCATCTGTGAACGGAGAAAAGGAGCATTTTGAATCATACTATACTGGATGGAAAACTTGAGAAGGCTTCCATGAGGTCAAACTTTGCATAAAACCTGAAGGCAAATTAATAATCCAAGTAAAGAATAAGGAAAAGGTCATTGCAGACAAGAGGAATGGCACATGTGAAGGCCCAGAGGTATGAAAGTAAATCTAAAACATGAGAAAGGTGCATGCAAATGTAACTAAATGCTAGGGGCATAATTGTTCCCATTAAATATTAGTCAAATAAATGATAGAATTATAAATCCTTGACATTTGTTAATCCCATAGTAATCAACTCTATGTATGAATAGCCTTAAGAATGGCTCTGATAAATTATGAAAGATATCAGGATATAGAGGAAGATTGAGTTATTGAGGAGTAGAACTCAATCCATATTAGCTCAGATGTTGGAGAAAGACTACTATGCTTTCTACAGAGTATTCACTCCTGCTACTCTTGGGGGCTTCATTAGATCAATCACTCTTCTGCTAAACACAGAACGCATTTTCTTATGTAATAGACATTCTAGATAAAAACCCAATGTTGCTTTGAGATCAGCAGTTCAGTATCATCAGATATCTATATTAATTAGTGGTGCAAGTGGTTTAAAGTACAAATTCCATTTACCTTTTTGAAATGGAAGTGTTGATGTGTTTTCTAAAAATACAATGTAAGCAAAATGGTTTTCCCCTGCAGATAATTTTTTGATTGAAGAGATTATTATATCATGGCCTTACCTCCGTTCTCAGTGCTGCCAAATAGTAGGCATTCATTAAATTGTAGTTAAATATATGAAAATTAACCTTAAGGAAGTGGTTAAAATCATTGTTTGTCAGCAATATTAAGGTTACACATTCTACCTCTAGAAAAATTTCTGATTGATTTAAACGTATTACATGTAATGTATAAAAATACTCAGACCCTCATTAAAAGCGTCAGACTTCTGAATATCAAGTTCACTTAACACTTTATTGTATTTTAGACATACTTAGTACAATCTACAAAAATTGATTGTTATAAATCCAGAAAAAATATTTTTTCAGGAAATACGTAAGAACTAAAGAAAGAAATCGCTTTTCAGTTTTTAAAAGCAGCACAAGGGAACTTAAAAACCTGAAATAAGAAACCTAATAACTGGCAGCTTAAACTTGTGATTCAAAACTAGCATTAAAGAATTAGGATGGCCTTGTAAGTGCAACACAGAGTTTCTAAGGAATAGTAAAAAAAAGAATAAGTTTAATTGCCAATATCTTACAAATGGGTTTCATTTTACTACTTTAAAGTGTTGCCCTATTTTAACATCCTTTTCTAATTAAAAGCCATGTTTTAAGAGCCTAAATGTTGATACTGCTTCACCCTTTTATTTTTAATTATTGATATGTACAGGCCTAAAGATATATTTCTTAGGGCCCATGCTGGCCCAAATGAATTCAGTGGCTAATTTTCTAGGATAAAGATTTCTATACCAATCTGTAAAAATCAGAGAAGTGGAACACTGCAGACTTAAAACTGTCACCAGTTGTTCAAACTCAGACTACGCTTCATAGGCAAATAAGTGGAGCTGCATACTTGAAGTTCCCTTAAATGACCCAGTAGTATTTTGTTGTATTTATAAATTACTATAAATTACCCTGATGATGATAAATCTGTGATTACAGCTATATTTAAGAAAGTGATAGATCCTTGGAAGATGGTCTACAAAATAACTCCTTTAAAAGGTCTTTCAAAGAAATGTACATTTTATTTAAAAAAAAAGCTTAGCTTTCGTAAGGCAACTCTTAACTTCATTTAAAGCTGGCTTTATATATTTTCAAATACTGTGTGTTACTAATAAACAGTAACCATGAAATAATTAAAACAGTAAAGATATTCATTATCTTATTGTTACCAAAAAAAATGGCAACATATGGTAACAAAAAAATGCTACCTTCATTTTTTAAACCACTTGAAATAGCACTGTTCTCTTCCTATAATTGGGTGTTGAATAATTAAATCAACAAATTAACCAAGCACCATAGCAGTTTGTTAGTTTCATAGCTGCTAACTTAATAATCAAACCTCTGTTATCTCTTCATTTTGTATAATTTTGATGTTTCTAAAATAGAGTTTCTTTTCCAGTCTTATTTTTGACTAAACTTACCTTTGTTCTAAAACTCCTGAAGTCAGTATTCATCAGAGTGTGCAGTGTCTGGAGGCAGAGAAGCAGTCCAATCATGTAAACCTGAAAAATTGAGAAGAAAACTGATTTTCTCTGCTCTTCTTGCACTACTAGCTTTATTTAGCAAAGAGAAACAATAATAAAATAAAGGATTTGAGCTTCCAGAGTAAAGCCCAATAAATAACAATAAAAATGTTTTAAAATTGACATTTAGAAAATTGTAGAGTGGCAAGTAAAAGAAATGTAAAAGGCTTTGAAATTTTCAATTGCACAATATGTCTCTGTCCTGCAAATAATATGAAAAAGCACTCATATAAAACTCTCAAGTGGTTGGTTGTTGAGGAAGTGAAATGTTGTCAGAGCATATCTAACGAAAGTAGCAACGGGAAGCAGCGGAAATCATTTGAAGTGTCACTTCGAGGAACTTACTTTAGATATAGTTTTCCTTTTGTTTTGCTTTTTCTTCTACAAGAAAGGTACTGAAAAAGAAGTCCAAGTTCATTCTCTTTGATGTGTGAGTGAAATAAATCACCAACTTAATTTTAGATCTTGAATTGGTTAAGATTTCAAATCTATGGAAATGTTTCCCATGTAGGGTTTGAGAAGAAGCATTACCAAACTATCTCTGTCTATTATGTGAAATCCTTATTAATTACAATAGCTAACATGTATGAAAAACTAACTATGGTTGCAGTCATTGTGCTAGGTATTTTCTTGAATTTTCTCCTTTGGGCCCTATGACAACTCCATGAAGGGACTATAATTATCCTCATGCTACTGATGAGGAAACAAAACTTTAGAGATTCTAAGTAACTTTTCTAATATTGAGGAGCTCAAAGCAGCTGAGATGGAATCTAAACCTGTGTCTGCTGCTTCTAGAAACTAGTTCTTATTTTCATGCCATACACCTTCTGCCATTGTATAAGTGTATTTCTGATAACCCCCACTTTTAAGCAGAGAAGCATTATTGTTTTATGTGTTAGTGTTGTAATGGCACCCACTGTAGACATAAAATGATGTATCGTTCATGAGTTGACAGTTTTTTAACCATATTGACACTTTTGAGGAAGAGGGGGAAACTTATATGCTTAGAATCTACACTCTAATGGTTCAGATATGTACTGTTACTTACCTACATCATTTTTATAATCAAAACTACACTCTATTTCCCATTTTGTATTGAATAAAATGGAGGTCACAAGTGTTAAACAGTTTGCCATTTTGGTAACTTTGTTATCACATTTGGTTTCTCTCTCTCTCTCCTCTGTCTAGATAGAGAGAGGAGAGAGAGAGAGAGAGTAGTATATAGGTATATAATACATACTGTACCCTGGTTCTCATCAGCCTTTTTCCAATGAGTCTTGGCATCCATTACTGAATCTTACCTGAAACAATTATTAATATCATAGTCACTAAAGATATTTTTAAAGAATCTCTGACATTCTATCATCCCCATACATTTAGTAGGTGGAAGTCAACTCTAAATTAATATTTTTTCTCCCTCTTGACATAATCACCCATTTATTTATTTAAATATGAGTACATTTCTCATTTTATTTATTTGGTTGTAATTTATAGGTATTGTTATTATTTTGATAGTCCCAGATTTATCCAGTGGGAGCCCCTTCAAACTGGATCCAGTGTCCTTCAGTGTCCTACTTTTACATGCCCTAATTTTCTTTGAGTACATCTTTACTTTCTGGCCAATGAAAAATAAAAATTAAAAAAAAAAGCTATTCCAGGCTCATCTTATACTTTACTTCTCCAGTCCTGAAATCAGCCAATTATTCAAGGAGCCTTAGATCATATGTTCACACTGGTAACCCCAATCCCAGTAGAGCACCACCGGTGTTGTTTTATTCTGTCTCCATTACTATGTAGATAAGGTATTACTTCAGCAATGAGAAAGCTGGCTCCCTTTATCCATAATAAAATTATTTTTGCTCAAACTAAACAAAAAAAGAAAAAACAAAACAAAACTGGGTCTGGGGGCAGTTATTTCTCATATCACTGCCCCCAGACCCAAGCCTGTTCATTATAATTTAGATTTTGTCTGGATTTTTTTTCTTTCTATTTGTAGATGATACATTATCATTAAAATTCTGCTTTTTAAATTACTCTGGGTAGTTCTTTCCTCCTCTTTACTGTAGTCATATTAGTCATTTGAAATACAGACAGGTTTTTTCCATTCTAATTGATTTTATTTTAATTTTGTAGGTTGGGTTCCAAAATTAAAGACTACAATAAAGGTATATTTAAAGAAGTTTCAAACCATAAGCTTCAACACTTCCAAACATTTTTCTACCCACTCACTATAAATAACTATAAATAATTAAAATTTTGTCTGGCTTATCTCTGTCGGATTGCTTTTTGCGTAACTAAGCAGATACATGAATATTTAATTATTCCTCTTTCTTACAGAAAAAAATGTAAAATACATTCTCTCGTTTGCAGTTTGCTTTTCTTATGTAACAGTATATCCTAGAAATCACTCAGTTAGTTAGTTAACGGAAATGCTACACATTCCTTTTTGCAGCTGCATATTACTCCTATTTGAGGATTTGCTGCAGATTACTTCATCTCCCTATGTATGGGCATCTAGTTTGTTTCCAAAATTTTGTAATTAGAAAGAATGATGTAATATATATTTTCATATTATTAGAAGGCTACCATCAGTGAAGTTTCTGGGTCAAAATGTAAACACATACATAAACAATCAATATAGCCAAATTTTCTTTCACATTGTGTGAATCTGTGAGAATGCTCATGTTCTCACAGCCTCACCAATAGAATATTTTAAAAAGCTTTTCGTATTTCATAATCTGATAGATGAGAAATGGTATCTCAGCGTAGGTTTGATTTGCATGATTTGTAATGTGAGAATGAGAACTTCTGATATGTTTAAAGGTCATTATATCATTTTGTGAAATCCCTATTCAAATGTTTTGCATATTTCCTACATAGTTGTTGGTCTTGATTCCATCAATTATAAGAATGTTTTATACAATTAAAACATATATTAGCTCTTTATTTCTGATATATGTTGCAAATTTCTTCTACTTTCTGTCATTTGTGTTCTGTCTGTTTTTGTGTTATTTAGGACATACAAGGGTTTTTCTTTAATCTTTTTCAAAAATTTTCATCTCAGATATATTAATCTTTTCTTTTATTGCATCTAGATTTCGAGTCAGATTTAAAGATTCTTTCCCATAATTCAGGTTAGAGAGGAATTCACCCACAATTTGAATGCTTCATGTCTTTTAAAATTTATTTCTATCTATCTGTCAGTCTATTTATTTTACAGTTAGATTCATTTTCCTTTCAATAGATGAGTTGAGCCCATTAACATTTATGGATAAGGTGATTAGCCCCAATATGGGGCTCAAGTTTTACATTATTTTATGTTATACTTACTGTGTTTATTATACAATATTTATTTTTTCTTTCTCTGTACAATGTGATTTCTTACATAGTTTTTAAAAATAATTTTGATATTTAAGAAAGTTTGCATTTTTGTTCTAATTTTTTCCTCTGTTCTGACTCCTTTTAAAGTTGTCTTTAGACTCCTGTTATTTTATTTAGCCTTTGAATATCTGGTTAGTCAGGTTTAACGCCAGACAGAGGAAGATAAATACTGCATGGTATCACATATATGTGAAAAAAAAGTTGAACTTACACAAACATAAAAACAGAAAGTAGAAAAGTGGTTGCCAGGAACTAGTGGCTGGAGAAAGTAGGGAAAGGTTGGTAAAAGGGTACAAATTTCAGTTATAAGATAAGTAAGGTCTGAGGATCTAATGTAAAACATGGTAATTATAGTTGATAACACTGCATTGTTGGGTATTTTTGACTCACCCCTATTTTCTATGCATCAGATAATGGGCCCTACCTACTTTATTTTTTCTTTCTCTCATCTCCCTTTGCTATTATATTAATTCTTCTTTATTAGAACATATAATATTTATATACTTTTCCTCTATATATGTATCCCCTTTAAAACAATTTAGAACTACTTTTAACTATATGAAATGTTAACCATCATTACTTTTGCCAGTGTTTCCTCCTTTATCTCTTCTTTGAATGAAGGTCATCCTTTTGTAGATTCTCAAGAATTGTGGGCCAGTGTATTCCCTGAGTGTTGTATTTTAAAATTTGTTGTGTTTGCTGTTCTGTATTGTTCTGTATGCTTCTATAGCCTTAGTATTAGAAGGATAACTAGGTTGGATATAAAATCCTTACCTCTTACTGTATTTACCAGCCTGCTATTCTCCTCAACTCCCAAATAATCATGTGTGTTCATGTTGATCTTTGCTTACTTTTGTATCTTGAGTATTTTAGGCTGAATGTTTATATCCCCCCACCCAAAATTCATAAATTGAAACTTAATTCTCAATGTGATGGTATTTGGTGATGTGACCTTTGAAAGTGATTAGGTCATGAGAACAGAGTCCTCATGAATGGAATTACGGTCCTTATAAAAGAGGCCCCACAGAGCTCCCTCATCCCTTCTGCCAAGTAAGGGCACAGCAAGAAGACAGCAGCCTAAGAACCAGGAAGCAGGCTCTTACCAGACACCAAAGCTGAAGGATCCTTCAGCTTGGTCTTGTTTAAGTCACTCAGTCTATGTTACTTTTTTTTTTTTAGCAACCTGAATGAACAAAGACATTTTGTCATATGGATCTGTGTTTTTAATTCCCTGTTTCAGATCTAATTAGTTTTGTTTTCTTTACTTTTAACTCTAATCATTTGTGAACATTACCAAAACAAAAGTCTTTCTTTGTCTCTCCCTCTTCCAGCACTACCTCATGACCCATTTCTATAGGTGACAGTAGTAGAAGGGAAAAAGAAGCATATAATGATTAATAACATAGCATTATGTATGTCTCTAGTCTCCAAACAATTATCACATGGGTAATATCTATATTTTAATCATTTTGGTATAAGACTAACACAGTATTCACCTTTAGTTGATACTTGGTGATATGTGTACTATTTATTTAACTGTTAACAATTTTTTTTTTTACTTTTAAAATGCAATTTTGGGAATAAAGAATAATTATTGCTAATTTCAGATAAGCATGACTCCTAAACTTGCATTTTATATCTTATAAGAAGAGCAACTACAGTAATTGAATCATGCAGATCATATGTTAATTTTATGGGCAAGTGTATCACTGCTGTAACAATTCCCAACTTGCCCCATGACTAAAATTGCCCAGGTTATAGTACCCTACTCAAGGTTCAGAACTATGCATTTAGTAGCTAAGTATTGTGAAGGGAGCTAACAAGTATAGTGTGAGGAAACATGCAGAATGAAGCACATTTCCAACTGGTAAAAATGAAAAAATAGCAAAGCTGGTCCTAATAACTCAATCCCTGACAGTTTTCTGATTCCAATTATCACCCAAGCTTATGGGAACAATAGCTTTTCACTTCCCATACAATAATCGGTCCGTCCTCAGAGTCAGAAAAGTGAATTTATCGAAAGGGGGGGAATTCCAGAACAAGTCTACAGCCCAAAGCAGCAGACTGTAGGGACTCCAGTGCCAGGAGACCAGGCTGATGGTGCCACAGTTTGTGTTGCTGATGGACTTAATAAAGCTTTTGCTGGTTATCAGTTGTGATCTAGATACCTAGAGACCTTTTCTGCTGGTGATTTTAGAGCAATTTAAGGAAAAAAAGAAGAATGAGAGTTTTAAATTGTATTAAGTGATTTGAAGCAGAAGTCAAACCAGTTTAGTTTTATATTATCTATCTATAAGTAGGTAAGGAAATATTTAAATTAAACCAGTTTATACATATGAAAATTTTAAACATGGCTTGACATATAATAAGCACACAAAATTTGTAGCTGTTGTTGCTGCTGAAACATTTCCCCGGTGTAGCCAGAGCTCTGAGCCTGCTGAAAACTTGGCCCAAATAGTGCTCTCACATGTTGCTTAACTGCAGCCTGACTTGAATTCTCTACTGCCTGAGGCTTCTCTGGTTACAAATACAAGAAGCCTGGATATTGAAGCATAAATATGTGGAGGAATCAAAAAAGTTAGGCATTTCTGATATCTTCCATCCATCTCCTTAAAAATATGTGCCATCTTCATTCTGTATTGTTCTTACATGACCCCGGAAGTATATCTGCTGGTGTTACTCTGACTCCAAAAAGCATATGTGACAACAAAATATGGAAAAGTGAAATCACCATCCAGAAAATGGCTAAATCAAAAAGAAACATGAAAGACAATGTGCACATACATTTTCTGAGTGATCAATTTAGAAGTACAAAGTAACTAAAATTTCAGGTAGAGATGAATTTAACAGAATAGAAGATCCTCACAAGAGATACTCTGTTTAATTCAATAATGTAGGAAATTGACTAAAGTACTTTTCATGTGTTGACTTCATTGACATAGACATGACCGATATCTGGCTATCATTGAAATAAGAAACATTCACTCTTGGAAGCTCACTGGTGGGGATGATTCAAGAGGAAGAGCCAGCCTTGAATATTCATTCTGCTCTTGCTTTCAAGAGTGTCTCTGCCTACTCTCCATTCTCTTCCTGGAAAATTATGTCTTTCCTCAAACATTGTTCAAACATGAAATTTTCTTTGCTGTGACTACAAAGCCTTTTATATTTACCTAAATTGCAGCCCACGACACATTATTGTAATATGATAGCTATCAGTGAGATCATGGCAGTTAATTAATTTTAATGATGCTTAATTTATTATTTCTTTGTAGCTAGAGTATGTTTATTTTCACATATAAAGAGTTCAAAGCCCATGTAACCAAAATGAGGTAATTTTATTGTATCTTCTCCTACAGCCTCAGCTACAACAGTTAATGTTTCTCTTTGATTCAGGGGAATGCAATGATGAATGAAAACAGACACAGCTGTGCTCTGAGAAAGTTTATAGATGTTGACCAAGAATTAAGCTAATAGATAGAAAGAGAGAGAGAGATAGTAGTTAACTACATGAAATGAGTGGGTAGAGAAGAAATTTTTCTAAGCAGATTAAAAATAACATTTGAAGAGACACTCTAACAGGAAAAATAATGACCCATTCAAGGAGCAGATGATGATAATGGTGATAGAAGGGGGATGCAGAATCAGTAGTAGTACCAGGAGCCAGTGTGGCTGGAGGGAGTAGAGGACAGGGAAGGTTAAGTCATGGAAGATTATAAGAGAAAGCTTGAGTGGATGGCAGATGCCAGAACATGCACAGCTTCGAATTTATCAATAATATTTTTATTTTTATAAAACAGCGATGAGATAAAAACTAGCAAATAGGAATTAACAGACGCAAGGATGATATTCCATGAGGACAAATAAAATGTATTCATTTCCTAGGGTTGCTACAGTAAAGTACCACAAACTGGGTGTCTTAGAACAACAGAAATGTATTTTCTTACAGTTTGGAGGCCAGGAATCTGAAATCAAAGTGTTGGCAGGGCCATGTTCCCTCTGACAGTTTTAGGGAAGGATCTGTTCCAGACCTCTTTCCTGACTGCTGGTTGTGACTTGTGGCAGGCAACAAGGCTCCAGGCTTCACATGGCATCTTCCCCATGTGTATGTGTCTGTGTTCTAATTCCCCCTTTTTACAAGTGTACCAGTCATATTGTATTAGGATCCACCCTTACAGCCTCATCTTAACTAATTACATCTCCAAGGATCTTATTGCTAAATAAGATTTCATTTTAAGATACTGGAGTATATGAATTTGTGGAGGTACACAGTTCAGCCCACAAAAGAGACATATTTTTAATGGTGCAGAGTTGATCATTGTATCACACAAAAAATTTCCCTTTTTTGGCAAATATATTTTGTTTATTTTACTATTTTAAACATTATCCTGCATTTACATCTTATAGTCCATCATATTTGAGATCTTCTAAAAGATTTAAATTCCTTTATTTTTACAGACTAAGTAACAGTACAGATATACTTACATAAATCATATAAAATTATATTAGGTAACTGCATATCCATTTGCCATAAACTATATTATCTTTACTCAATAGATATGCTAAGATTATATTGTTCTTTATATGTTTTTTTATAAAAAACTAAGCATAGAACATTTAGATTAAGATGGCAGCCCAGGCTCACATGTATTCCCCTTATCTTTCATAAGAAACTAGCACTGTGCAGAAATGCAAACAATAAAAGACATTAAAAAAAAAAGAATTTAGGAGGGGGTGAGGCACAGAACAAACAGGTGATTAAAAATTCTGGAGGAGAGAAGAGAAATAGAATTGGGAGGATACAGGAATGGACAGTATAAACATTTGGTGGGACCTTTATATACCTGGTGAAAAAACAAAATAAACAGCAGGACCCAATGACATAGAGATCATTCTAGAAGCAAACAAAACAAAAAAGCAAAACAAACCCTTAAATCAACATCATAAATTTAATTAATATTAGTATAAATACTGAGAAGTTACCACATTCAAATAACAAATATGGCATTCTGAGCAGCTGGAAATTAAAAATAAACGAGTTCTAAATATTATATATGACTGGTGAGAAAAACATTCTATAGAATAACTGGTGGATAAAAATCCTGAAATGTTCCCAAATGAAGGGTGGAAGACTGGAAATCCCAGAATTTATGAGAGAAAAAAACATTAAAAGCAATACATAAGGGAAAATATATAGAATCCCCCAAAACACAGAAGAAAACTAGGGAAGAGAGATTATATATATAATATATATACAATATATTGTATGTATAATATATATATTACCAATTTATAAGAGGTATATTATAACCTGAATCTTTAAATTGAAAATTATCAAGTGGCTAGGATAGTTTCAAAAAAAGAAAGAAAAATAAGGCATTCTTATGCAATTACTTAGACTGTAAAATGCCAAAGGTAAAATAAAAATAAAGGTAAATATTGAAAAATTACTTAGGCATCCTCTAAGATGCCTCTGGATTCCACATCATAGAAAACTTTGAAGCTCTTACATAAAATATGAATATAATTTATAGAAAATATAAATAACAGTCTTTCTACCAGCAGAACCTTAGCAGCAGTGTTAAGTGTGATTTTATATCACTATGTGAATATATGTCTTTATGATCTTTCAGAGGTGCCAGCTGGAATGTTGGGGTAAGCACAGTGTTTGTTACAGTTGGAAGAGGTGTTTATGTGCCAATAAAAGTCATATTGCTTCACAGAATATATTCTTCAGCTTGTCATCCTTTCAGTAAATATCAGTTAAAATGTGTGAATGGTGACATCAGTCATAGTACTTGATACTTTTTTTTTAGATTTGCACCATAAACATAAATTGGACAACTTGAGAAATATAGTAGATAAACTCAGGAAGCTGAAGAAAAAAATTAAGTGACAAAGAAGAAGATCTTTTCATTCTTTAACATACAGAGAAATTTTAATAGGTTCAGGCATCAGTTTACTATATGGATCCAGTCTGTAATGATTATACTGGTCAGAAATAAAAGTTCATTTTATTTTACTTTTTAAAATTTTGTTTTTTTAAGTTGAGGTATAATTGATGTACAATATTATATAAATTTCATGTGTACAACATAATGATTCACAATTTTTAAAGTTTATACTCCATTTATAGTTGTTATTAAATATTGGCTATATTCCCTGAGCTGTAGAATATAACCTTGTAGCTTATTTGTTTTATACATAGTACTTTGTGTCTCTTACTCCTCTGCCCCTATTTTGCTCCTCCCCCTTTCCTTCTGCCCACTGCTAGCCACTACTATTTTCTCTATATCTGTGGGTCTGTTTCTTTTGTTGTTATATTCACTAGTTTCTTGTGTTCTTTAGATTCCACATATAAGTTGTACAGTATTAGTCTTTGTCTGACTTATTTCACTGAGTATAGTACCCTCCAAGTTCATCCATGTTGTTGCAAATGGCAAAATGTCATTATTTTTTTATGGCTGAGTAGTATCCCACTGAATATATACCACATCTTTTTTTTTTAACATCTTTATTGGAGAATAATTGCTTTACAATGTTGTGTTAGTTGCTTCTGTATAACAAAGTGAATCAGCTATATGTATATGTATATCCCTGTATCTCCTCACTCTTGCGTCTCCCTCTCACCCTCTCTATCCCACTCCTCTAGGTGGTCACAAAGCACCGAGCTGATCTCCCTGTGCTATGCAGCTGCTTCCCACTAGCTATCTATTTTACATTTGGTAGTGTATATATGTCCATGCCACTATCTCACTTCGTCCCAGCTTACCCTTCCCCCTCCCCTACCCGTGTCCTCAAGTCCATTCTCTATGTCTGCGTCTTTATTCCTGTCCTGCCCCTAGGTTCTTCAGAACAATTTTTTTAGATTCCATATATATGTGTTAGCATACGGTATTTGTTGTTCTCTTTCTGACTTACTTCACTCTCTATGACAGTCTCTAGGTCCATCCACCTCACTACAAAAAACTCAATTTCGTTTCTTTTTATGGCTGAGTAATATTCCATTGTATACATGTGCCACATCTTCTTCATCCATTCATCTGTCAATGGACACTTAGGTTGCTTCCATGTCCTGGCTATTGTAAATAGAGCTGCAATGAACATTGTGGTACATGACACTTTTGGAATTATGGTTTTCTCAGGGTATGTGCCCAGTAGTGGGATGGCTGGGTCACATGGTAGTTCTATTTGTAGTTTTCTAAGGAACCTCCATACTGTTCTCCATAGTGGCTGTATCAATTTACATTCCCACCAGCCGTGCAAGAGGGTTCCGTTTTCTCCACACCCTCTTCAGCATTTATTGTTTGTAGATTTTTTGATGATGGCCATTCTGACCAGTGTGAGGTTATATCTCATTGTAGTTTTGATTTGCATTTCTCTAATGATTAATGATGTTGAGCATCCTTTCATGTGTTTGTTGGCAATCTGTGAATCTTCTTTGGAGAAATGTCTATTTAGGTCTTTGCCCATTTCCGGATTGGGTTGTTTGTTTTTTGATATTGAGCTGCATGAGCTGCTTGTATATTTTGGAGATTAATTCTTTGTTAGTTGCTTTGTTTGCAAATATTTTCTCCCATTCTGAGGGTTGTCTTTTTGTCTTGTTTATGGTTTCCTTTTCTGTGCCAAAGCTTTTAAGTTTCATTAGGTCCCGTTTGTTTATTTATGTTTTTTTTAATTTCCATTTCTCTAGGAGGTGGGTCAAAAAGGATCTTGCTGTGATTTATGTCAGAGAGTGTTCTGTCTATGTTTTCCTGTAAGAGTTTTACAGTGTCTGGCCTTACATTTAGGTCTTTAATCCATTTTGAGTTGATTTTTGTGTATGGTGTTAAGGAGTGTGCTAATTTTATTCTTTTACATGTAGCTGTCCAGTTTTCCCAGCACCACTTATTGAAGAGGCTCTCTGTTCTCCATTGTATATTCTTGCCTCCTTTATCAAAGATAAGGTGATCTTAAGTGCATGGGTTTATCCCTGCACTTTATACCCTGTTCCAGTGAGATGTATTTCTGTTTTTGTGCCAGTACCATACTGTCTTGATCACTGTAGCTTTGTATATACCACATCTTCGTTATTCATTCATCTGTTTATGGATCTTTAGGTTGCTTTCTTATTTTGGCTATTGTAAATAATGCTGCTATAAATAGTGGGATGCATATAGCTTTTCTAATTAGTGTTTTTGTTTTCTTGAGATATATGACAACAAATGGAATTGCTGGATCATATGATAGTTCTATTTTTAGTTTTTTGATGCACCTCTGTACTGTTTTCCACAGTGACTGCACTAATTTACATTCTCACCAACAGTGTTCTAGGTACCCTTTTCACTACATCCTCACTAACATTTGTTATTTGTGGTCTTTTTCATGATAGCCATTCTCACTGATTTGAGGTGATATCTCATTGTGGTTTTAATTTACCTTTCTCTGATGATTAAAGATGTTGAGCATTCTTTCATGTGCCCGTTGAACATCTGTATGTCTTCTTTGGAAAAATGTCTCTTCAGGTCTTCTGCCCATTATTTATTTATTTTTTGATGTTGAGTTGTATGAGCTGTTTATATATGTTGGCTGTTTACCCCTTATCAGTCATATCATTTGCAAATATTTTTGCCCATTTACTAAGTTGTCTTTTCATTTTATTAATGGTTTCCTTTGCTGTGCAAAAGCTTTTAAGTTTAATTAGGTCGCATTTGTTTATTTATGCTTTTGTTTCCTGAGAAGACATTAAAAAAAATACTGCTATAATTTAGGTCAAATAGTGTTCTGCCTATGTTTTCTTCTAGGAGTTTTGTGATTCTGACCTGTATTGGAGAGAAATGTTTTGAAAGTATCAAAGTTTGCATTGCTGTGATAAAGCATAAATTGTGATGGAAGTTATAAAACCAAATAAGTAGATTATTAAACATTAGAATTTTTCACTGTACAAATATGTATTTATTTCTTATGCATGACAATATGTTTTGTCCAAGTCTAACTAACCTAGTTCAGAAAATAAAAATTTCTTGAAATGTGTTTTATAATGGAAGACATTAATCTTCTATCACTTCCTTGTATACCTTTATGAAATGCAGTGAGTTTAAGTGTAACAGTGAGCTGAAAGACATAAGATGTAAAATATTGTTTATTAAATTCATTTGAAGCCTTCATTTACATAATGTGGTGTTAATTTAACATGCATTCTTGTCCAGTGTATGAGATGTTGAGTATAAGCAATAATATTTTAAAAGAACTAAATATATTCCAAAAAATATATCAAAAATCCATCACTGATGGGACTTCCTTGGTGGCACAGTGGTTAAGAATTCACCTGCTAATTCAGGGGACATGGGTTCTATCCCTGGTCCGGGAAGATCCCACATGCCGCGGAGCAAATAAGCCCATACGCCACAACTACTGAGCCTGCTATCTAGAGCCCGTGAGCCACAACTACTGAGCCCATGCACCACAACTACTGAAGCCCACACACCTAGAGCCCATGCTCCACAACAAGAGAAGCCACCGCAGTGAGAAGCCTACACACCGCAATGAAGAGTAGCCCCCGCTCGCCGCAACTAGAGAAAGCCCACACACAGCAGTGAAGACCCAACACAGCCATAAATAAATAAATAAATAAGTAAGTAAGTAATTTTTTAAAAAAATCAATCACTGAATGTGGACAGACAAGTGAAATACGTTATTTTAAAATATCTTTAAATTCTTTGGGGTCTCAAAGTGAGTTTTATTTTGAAAGAAAATGCTCAAAATGAAATTTTTTTCCTAAGAGTTTAGTATATATTAGAATTCCTGGATTCAATCCAATTGTAGTCAGCCTCTTTCAATGACAAATAGGGGAGAAAGTAACTTGTTTTCTCTTTCTTATTAAGGAGAACATTGTCACAGGATAGAAAGAATATAAAAGCCAAGATAAAAAGTTCAAAGCTTGACTAATTTATTCAAATGGCTGCCATTTATTACAAAATAAAACATAGAAATTTACTTAAACAGAAGTCACAATGGATCAACCAAATGGGTCAAAAGATCAAAAATAGATATAAATACATATTTAATAGTGAAAACAAACATTTTAAATATAAAATAAATATTCACTGAGAAAGGAGAATAATGGAAACATTATTTCTTACTTAGGCTAGGTGTAACTAGGTATCACTTGTCTAATTTATAATAAACTGTCAGTGACTGCAGAAAAAAAAATTTATGTATGTCTAGCACATACAGTTATTCAAATACGTGCTAAAATGAGTTTCTCCTTTAGGGCATGCCTTTTTACTTAGTTTTGTTCTTATTGCTTAGTTTGATTACTATTTTTTTTTTACTGTTCAACTATGTAAATAGCTTATATAAGCTATATCACCATGCAGTATTAGAGTCTTGGGTATAGTTTCTTAGATTAGATTTTCAGAAAAGAGAAGACTTGTTAACCCCAAAAGCCAGATTAAAACATAATTAGCAGTAATTAGTGTTGAATTCAGATCAAATGAATAGCAATAAAATTATTACTAAGGTTTAGAACTAATGTTTATTGAAAACACTTAATCTTCACAAAAATCCTATAAAGTACAAAATATATATTATTGATAAGCAAAACATTATTTTATATTAATATTAATATAATTAAGTTTGAACTCCACAGCCATATAAATAGACTGTAAGTTTGGGAAAAAAAATATATATGTATACACAGCTCACATGAAATTAACATTATATGTTTGATACACTAAAATCTAAGACATTTCAACCATTGGGTAAAAAGATCGTGTGAATGCCCATCCTTCCCAATACCCCTATTGAAAAAACAATGCCAAATAATTAATGTAAAAATGGCATAACAATAAAGAGGATATAAGGGTTAGGGAGAGAATGAACCTTCAACATTGAATAAATAAGTTTAACTATATTCATGAATATGTAATATTGATAAATATTTTTACATATAAGCAGAATGGAAGCAGCTGCAGCTTAGATAACACTGAAAGGGAATATGATGTTACTCTCCAAGTTGAAATACCAGAGGAGGACTCGCAGTAATTTGTCAGGTAAGGTTGATGGGCAGGATTTAAATGTAAAGATATAACATCGAGAGAGGAATTTAATTCCTGAGATATAGGGCAATTTTCTAAAGAAATTATGCAAGCTTCAGAGGAGAGCAAAGGTGTTCATAGTGTCTGTGGGTCATCCATGGTAAACATTTATTTATGAAATACCATGTGTGGGGAGGTGGCACTAGTTTTCTAGTGAGCACTCTTAAAATTAAGCTGTTCAGTTAACATGCAGCTTTATCTGAATAAGTGTCCTGGTCAGTTTTTTTTTTTGTTTTTTTTTTTGTTTTTTTTTAAAAGACGTCCTTAAGGAAACAGTTTTATAAACTAAAGAAAAAGAAAGACACCTTACTAATTTAAAATAAACAATCCAGTATTTCATTCTTAAATATGAACAGACAGCTAAGCAAACAGCTTTTATAAAAAATGAAGATAGATAGATTGAAAGATAAATAAACAAAACAACAAATTAAAAAAGCTGGTTATAGATGTGAAAAAATATAATTTGAATTATAGATGAAACTACATGAAAAAAGTTCCTGAGAGAGAGAGATTAAACTATATATAGGGCTTCCCTGGTGGTGCAGTGGTTGAGAGTCCGCCTGCCGATGCAGGGGACACGGGTTCGTGCCCTGGTCCGGGAAGATCCCACATGCCACGGAGTGGCTGGGCCCACTGAGCCTGCGTGTCCAGAGCCTGTGCTCCGCAACAGGAGAGGCCACAACAGTGAGAGGCCTGCATACCGCAAAAAAAAAAAACTATATATAAGGGGCCTACCATATACTCTGTAGTATATAGAGGTATAGTAATATAAGAACTATAGAAACATAGGATAAAAGGATATTATGAAAAAATACACAATTGGATGAATGTAGAATTAATTGAAACAAAAATTATGATTTACAGGAGAACCAAAGATTCAAAGGGACAGAAATCTATATCCAAGTAAATTCTTCTAAAATTAGAAGCAAATATAAAAATAAGGAAAATATGTGAGAAATGGTAAAGAGATGCAGATCACTCCAAAAATACAGTACCTGAAAATAAGAATCCAAGAACATGTGAGAACAGAAATTATAAACACAATAATAAAATAAAATTTCAAAGAACATTTGTAGGAATAACTTTCTGAGAGCAAGGGTCCACTGAGACTACTATATCAAATAATCTCACCCATGTTAACACACTTATGGAGTCTCACCTCTAGAAGGATAAAGAGAACCTAGGTAATTCTTATCTCTTACGTAGAAATATGTGTCAAGTTGGCGTAAGTCTTGTATCCACAGGCCTGATGATAAAGAACAATGGAACAACTCTTCAAACTTTGTGAGGAAAATGAACTACATGTAGATTTATATTAAAATCTGTAAAAATGAATAAGTCAAAGATATCAAAGAGAAGTTATCTGAGAACCAGGAAGTAGTGGCTCCCATATGGAAAACAGTGGAGGGGGTAATTCCAGTGTGGTAGCTTCAGTGCAGCTCTGGAGAGTAAAATAGTTCAATTTAGAGGCAGAAGACAGAGGACACTAGGAAAGAGGTTTCTAGGGAGGAAATCAGGATCCTGCTAAACGTGTTACCTACCAATCTGGGTAAGTGTGATAATAGGCCATACCCATTTTTTCAAACAAACAAAAAGTTAATTTAGAAACATCACATACACCCAGACACATGCACCAGGACAGTCACACACATAAAAACACTAGTGGGATAAAAGAAAATATTGATCCATATTCAAAACAAACACAAATATGGCAAGGTTTTCACTAAGTAAAGTGTGTTTAAAAACGAAGAGAAAATAGCAAGATAACCGTTAAGCTGTGAACATTCAGAGTCCCAGGATTCATGCTATTTTATCAGTAAAAAAGAAAATGGACTTAGTCAATAATTTGATCCTACAATAAAGAGTATTTACATAATTACTATACAGAGGAATACATTGGCTTCACATTTACAACCAATTTAGAGACAAAGCACTATGGCCTTTTATAGACACAGAAACATAACAGACTTGAAAAAGTTAAATATAAAACTAATGAAATAAAGATAAGGATAATGGTAAGAAATAAATTAGGTAAATAAAGATATTTCTACCCTTGCACCACATGATTCTAACTTCTATAGATTTTTAGTATATTTTATGTTTGGTCGTACTTGATCTCACTAAATGGTTTTATTTTTGAAAACCGTTTTTGGCTGTTCTCTTGTTTTTGCTATTTTAGATGATTATTACAATAATTAGGTTACTACAAACAGAAACTCACTTTGGTATTTTGGTTGAAGTTGTCTGTATTACATAGATTGTTTGGGAGTAGTGTATATTTATATCACTGTATACTCTTATCTAAGTCTTTTATTTTTCCTGTAAGTGAATTTTTGTAATATTCTTCAAATGACTCCCGCACATTTACTATAACTACTCATAAGTTTTTATGCAAATATGTAAAAAAATGGTATATGTGTGTATGTATATATGTATATATACATATGTGTATATATATATATGTAACTTACCTGATCACCTTACTAAACATGATTCCTAGAACTAATTGCTTACAGTTGCACTTCTTATATTTTGTAAGTAGATAATCATAGGATTTATACAGAGTCCTGAAAGTTCCTTTCAATTGTGTGTATTTATATTTCTTGTCTTTTGCCACTGGCTCGAATTTCCAGAGTACTAGTCATTAATCATATCCATGCTTTTGAATTAACTTTTAACATTTCATTGTGAATATCTTGCTATAAATAAAATATTTTACAGAATATATTTGTATGGTTTTATATAAAATATTTTATCATAAACTGATATTTAGTTGAATTTTATAAATTTTAGATTTTTTCAGTATGATTTTACTTAGCTTATTATTTTGATTAAATATATGTTTTTATTAATTCTCCTTGTATCATAATTATTGGTGACATAGAAAATACTTTAGTACTTTGCTGGCTTCAGATTTCTGATTTTTTTCTTTGATGTTTTTGTGTTAACATTTATTAATACGATTGGTTTGCAAAGTTTTTTGCTGTTAAATAATTTTGGTGTTAATCACACATGATTTATAAAATAGTCTGTTAAATGTTGATTCTTCTCTATACTCTGGAATATTTTCATCTGCACTGAATTTTCTGCATCTTATAGAGCTGCCAACTTTGAATCAAATATAGTTTATATATAGGGGCTAGTCTTCAGTATATGGAGATCATTAGAAGACACTGGGTACTGGAGACAAGAAAAAAATCTTGACTGACAAAACACAGACTGGAATCCTGGAGGAATTAAATAATGGATCATAAGTTATCATAATACCAAGTGCTTTTTAAAGCCAATTGAAAGGAAGGCAGGATCTGAAACTGAAAAATAGTTCAGTAAGGAATGAAGGCAGACAATATCATGGGTGAAATGTAAGTATTATAAAATAGAAAGTATCTGTTATTTTAGTGGGTGAAGCTTCCAAGCACACAAGTAATCATGTAAGCATTCCTCAGTCAGCAAAACTTCCTACTGTGAATATTATAGAAGCCGAGGCCATATGTGGTCTAGTAATTCTTGCCAGTGAGTTAGTGCCCTATGGCTGAGGACGTAGGGGAACATTATCAGTATACCATAAAACAACTTCCTAGGAGTTAAAGGTCTCCAAACAATAAAGTAGGCCTTTTAAAAATACTCCTTATGACCATATTCCTTAAAAAATTATAAAAGGTAGTAAATAGTAAAGGTCATCCCTATATAAATGGAAAGATGATTTCTGTGGTTTCTTTATATAATTCTTTTATTTTTTAATTATCAAAGTCTGTATAAGACACCTGTACCAGGTTTGGCTGACTAATTTTTTAAAATAAAATTTAAAAAATGAAAAAGTAAACAAATATCTAAGACAAACTACTAAAATATTATAGGATTTTAAAAAATCAGAAAATTTTCTTCTTTCACCCAACTACAGTTGCACATTGAAGCAGGTTAGCAACATGAGTGCATCATCGTTGCAGTACTGGAATTGAATATTAGGCAGAAATAAAGTTTAAAACAGAGTGGGTCTATATTCATTTTATTTTGCCAAGTTCTGATGAGGGCAGTATTTTAAGTCATAACATATTATTACTTTTTAGTTTGTTTCATCTTATTTTAAAGTAGAATTGGGCATCCTGGTTTTTCCTGTCTGGCTAAAGTATCTCTCTTTGTTTTAGCCAAAGATTGAAGCTTCCTTTATCATAAATTTAAGTAAATAAAAATGGCTGATTTGATAAAACTGTATACAAGTTTAACTGTGGTATGTGTCAAAGGATATTTTTATTTCATTGTTTTATTAGATTTATGTTCTTTATCAATTTATCCTGAAAAGAAACAGCAAAGTAGGGTTTTGTTTTACTATAAAATGAAAAGAAAGAAAAGAGTAGCATAGAGCTAGCTTATTCCTTCTCAATTTGCAAAAATCTCAGATGTCTTGATTTGGTTGTTAATATTACAAAAGATCAGTAACTGTCAAATCTAAAGGAAAATATATGTATTAGAATGCATATATAATTTTCTATTTAATATGCTACAAAGATTGAAAATAAAAAATTTTTAAAGGTACACATATATTCTCTAACACATACCAAAATATATTGTAACCTATCAAATATTTTAAATATGGTTACAATTCCATGCTGTCTTTTATATCAGTATTTTATAAGCTTTAAATTGCATTTTTACATACATAATAACTTGGATGAGTATTTCTAAATTTATGCCATTTGATTTTGAAAAATAAATACTTGACAAATTTTACAGAAAACATTCAGAGCAGTTTATCATCCCTTTCGTTTTTTTTTTAACAGCCAGTGCTCTGGTGTGGGAATATTATGGCAGCAAAAGTACCTAAACTTTGAATATGGATACATCTGTATTCAAATACAGATTAGATTCATTGTGTATAAATAACATGGCATGTAGAGAAATCTAAATAAAAATATGTGGTATTATTATTAATTTATCCTCTTAGGCTGACTGTGTAAATCAACCCTTGACATTTTAAGTAACATACCCAAGAAAAAGTACGTATATGCTCAAGGAATAAGTCTTCTGATTTTATATTTTAATTCTTTTAAGTCATCAGCGTTTAGGTAAATAAAACTTTAACATGGGGACCTTTTTATTAAATAGGAGTAAAATGGTATGAAATCATAAAATATATCTGGCAACTTTTTATGCAGAAATAATATATCATTCACATTAGTATCAATCAGTGATTGATCTGTTAAGTCTGTCATTTTGATAACGTTTCATTTATTTTCAACTCTACTCAAGTTATTAATGAACAGATTCTCTAACTTTGAGAAATATAGAAATTTTCATAACCAATAATGAGATTTTCTCCTATGAATGTATAGATCCAAGACAGAATCCAACCCATTAGATCCAAATCACTCTCTTTTCCTTAGATATAGTTAGCTTCTTAGATTTTATGATCTTGAGCACAAGTCTTGAACATGAATTGAGTACAAGAGCATATCACATAGTTAAGAATATTAAGCACCAAGGAGATAGGAAACTGCCCTGCAACATTCAGTATCATTATATCCTTGATATTAATTCTTGTAAACAAAATGATAAGCAGTGTGCTCAAGAGGAGTAGAGAATTTCATTCAACTATCATAAGTTTATTTGATCAACATTATATAGGTAAAACAAGACAATACAGGGAAGTACAATTAATCAAGGCTAAAACAAAAACATAAATGGCAGTACTACGCTGCCTAAAAGCAATTTTGAAAATCAGTATTGCTATTTAGAATTGGAAGAATATCTTAATTATTCCTTTGTAAGTAACTACATTATAAATCTCACACGTGGCTCAACAAATAATATTTAGCAGATTCTGAATTTGGATTTTGCTTTTCTGATTTCTAAATTATTGATATTAGTTTGTAATGTTTATTCAAGTCGTGATATAGTAATTTATAGTATTTTGATGTGATTTGTAATGTATTTTCAGCTACAAAAATAATTTCTCTTACAACATAAAACAACAAAATTATGCCGATATGTCATGGGAAGAAGTTGTGGAATAGCAAAACATTCAAATGTATGAAAGTGTCTACTTCTCTAGACCATGTCAATAAGGTCTTTGTCAGTTTTGTTCACTACATTACTACAGTGCCTGGAAACATGCATGACACATATTAGGCATTCAATAAAAATTTGCTGCATGAATTTTAAAAAATCAACCAACAACATGGAATTATTTCAAATTGATTACCTCTCTACTTTTTTTGCAAATATTATTTTGCAAATAATCAATGCATCTTTACTAACCCAATTTAATGTTATGCATTTGCATGTGCCAAATCTTGAAAGTTGATTTATACTATTAATATACATAGAAAATAAGAAAAATATTTTGACACTCTACATTATTAAAAACTAATTTATACACTAAGCATGTAATTAAATCGGTCTATAAGTTATAACATATAAGGTGTGAACTTTAAAAAGAAAAACAAAACTTCGTAATTATTGCCTATAGAATATGGACATGAAATTCCCATGGTCCTCTAAATTATTTTCTCTCAATTTCTCTCTCTCTCTCTCTCTCTCTCTCTCTCTCTCACACACACACACACACACACACACACACACATATACACATACTCACTCACTCACCCAAAAAGAGAGTCACATATTGTTATATATGAGCCACTGTGATAAGCTTTGTAGTAAACAATTGAATAAAGGCCTTACGTTCATGGAGTTAACATTCTAGTGGGTGAGGCAGAGTTTTCAATGATTACATAAACTACCACTCATGTGAACAGGGTCTGAGGTGAAGGCAAGCAATATGAACCTCACTAGTTATGAGGTATAGATAATAAAGAAAGGTGTCTGACTCCAAAGGTTAACTCAAGATTTTTGGAAAGGCATACATGTTAACAGTTTATTTTTAGTGTGGAAATTCTTAGAGTATTGAAAAGATATGCTGTTTCAGGATATGCCAAAAAAAGCCTTAGTAAGCAACATTTGCCAAACTAAAGAACCATTAAGTGGGAATGTTTGGGATTTAGAGGAATGTCAAGAAGACTAACAAGATTAGAGTAAAATGAGAGGAAGAATAGAAGCTTGATTTGAATAGTTGGTCAGTTTTTGTATTTTATAGATGAACTAATAAAATGTTTATTAAAAACTTTTTCAGGGACTTCCCTGGTGGCGCAGTGGTTGAGAGTCCGCCTGCCGATGCAGGGGACACAGGTTCGTGCCCCGGTCCGGGAGGATCCCACATGCTGCGGAGCGGCTGGGCCCATGAGCCATGGCCGCTGAGCCTGCACGTCCGGAGGCTGTGCTCCGCAACAGGCAACAGGAGAGGCCACAACAGTGAGAGGCCTGTGTACCGCAAAAGAAAAAAAAAACAAATCTGTTTTTCAGAGCTTTTTGAAGAGTCACCAGAGCATGGTAAGTACTTCTATATTATTCTAAATATGAAACCATGGGAAGGCTATAAGCAGGGAAGGACATGACCCCATTTTGCATTGTCCAGAGCCTTCACTGATGTCTCTGTGGAGAACAGACTGTAAAAAAGTAAAAATGGAAGCTGAGAAATAAGTAGGAAGGCTACTAAGGCAGACCAAGTATGAGAAGATGATAAAGTGAGACTGGAGTCCTAGGGAAAAAGTTGCTGAAAAGTGATCTGATTTATAATACAGCTGGAGGATAGACAGTAAGATTTGCTGATGGAATGAATGATAAAAGAGAGAACTATACTGTGTTTCTAAGCTTTTTATCCTGGGCAGCCACTTACCACAATGGAGAACACTGAGGGAATCATGGGTTTGGGAGAGGGAATCATGTTAATTTTAAATTATTCTCATTACTTATCCAGGCAGTTGCACAATGACTTTGGAGTTCAGGGGCCAGTTCTTGACTTGAGAGAGATATTTGGACATTTGCAAGCATACACATGATATTTAACCTGTCTAGCTAGATGAGGACATTCAGGTGGTGGATAGACAGATAGAGAAGCCATAAAATGTGAGTACATCATCTCAGAGCCCTCCAACAATTAGAGCTCAGAAAGAGGAGGAAATTCAGCAAGAGGATTATCGCGGACCATGGTGTCTCTGAAACAAGATTAAATACTTGAGGGAGTCCTCAGTAGTTTCAGATCTTATTGACAGTTTGTAAAACATCCAAGAGTTTTTAAAGCACTTTCAAATTCATAATCTCATTGAATCACCAAATGAATACCATGCAATAAGTATTTCTGTTATCATAGTACAGATTAAAAATATATGATTCAAAAAAGCCACATAGCTAAGCTACTAAGTGGCAGAAGGAAGGTATGTAACCCAGATTTTCTGATTCGATCCGTTAGTGCACAGCCCTCAAAATAACAGATTCTATTAGTGTCATCCCACTATATACAAGTGCTATTCTTTTTTTCTATCTTTTTTAACATCTTTATTACAGTATAATTGCTTAACAATGGTGTGTTAGTTTCTGCTTTACAAAAAAGTGAATCAGCCATACATATACACACATCCCCATATCTCCTCCTTCTTGCGTCTCCCTCCCTCCCACCCTCCCTATCCCACCCCTCTAGGTGGCCACAAAGCACAGAGCTCATCTCGCTGTGCTATGCAGCTGCTTCCCACTAGCTATCGGTTCTACATTTGGTAGTGTATATACGTACATGCCACTCTCTCACTCCGTCCCAACCCACCCCTCCCCCTCCCCATTTCCTCAAGTCTGTTCCCTAGTAGGTTTGCATATTTGTTCCGGTCCTGCCTCTAGGTTCTTTATGACCTTTTTTTTTTTTTATGATTCCATATATATATATTAGCATATGGTATTTGTTTTTCTCTTCTCACTTCACTCTGTATGACAGACTCTAGGTCCATCCACCTCACTACAAATAACTCAATTTTGTTTCTTTCTATGGCTGAGTAATATTCCATTGTATATATGTGCCACATCTTCTTTATCCATTCATCTGTTGATGGACACTTAGGTTGCTTCCATGTCCTGGCTATTGTAAATAGAGCTGCAATGAACATTGTGGTACATTACACTTTTGGAATTATGGTTTTCTCAGGGTATATGCCCAGTAGTGGGCTTGCTGGGTCGTATGGTAGTTCTATTTGTAGTTTTTAAGGAACCTCCATACTGTTCTCCAAAGTGCCTGTATCAATTTACATTCCCACCAACAGTGCAAGAAGGTTCCGTTTTCTCCACATCCTCTCCAGCATTTATTCTTTGTAGATTTTTTGATGATGGCCATTCTGACCGGTGTGAGGTGATATCTCTTTGTAGTTTTGATGTGCATTTCTCTAATGATTAATGATGTTAAGCATCCTTTCTGTGTTTGTTGGCAATCTGTATATCTTTGGAGAAATGTCTATTTAGGTCTTCTGCCCATTTTTGGATTGGGTTATTTGTTTTTTGATATTAAGCTGCATGAGCTGCTTGTATATTTTGGAGATTAATCCTTTGTCAGTTGCTTCATTTCCAAATATTTTCTCCCATTCTGAGGGTTGTCTTTTGGTCTTGTTTATGGTTTCCTTTGCTGTGCAAAAGCTTTGAAGTTTCATTAGGTCCCATTTGTTTATTTTTGTTTTTATTTCCATTTCTCTAGGAGGTGGGTCAGAAAGAATCTTGCTGTGATTTATGTCATAGAGTGTTCTGCCTATGTTTTCCTCTAAGAGTTTTATAGTGTCTGGCCTTTCATTTACGTCTTTAATCCATTTTGAGTTTATTTTTGTGTATGGTGTTAGGTAGTGTTCTAATTTCATTATTTTACCTGTAGCTGTCCAGTTTTCTGAGCACCACTTGTTGAAGAGGCTGTCTTTTCTCCATTGTATGTTCTTCCCTCCTTTATCAAAAATAAGGTGACTATATGTGCGTGGGTTTATCTCTGGGCTTTCTATGCTGTTCCATTGACCTATATTTCTGTTTTTGTGACAGTACCGTACTGTCTTCATTACTATAGCTTTGTAGTATAGTCTGAAGTCAGGGAGACTGATTCCTCCACTTCCGTTTTTCTTTCTCAAGATTGCTTTCGCTATTTGGAGTCTTCTGTTTTTCCAAACACATTGTGAAATTTTTTTGTTCTAGTTCTGTGAAAAATGCCAGTGGTAGTTTGATAGGGATTGCATTGAATCTGTAGATTGCTTTGGGTAGTATAGTCATTTTTCACAAATTTGATTCTTCCAGTGCAAGAACATGGTATATCTCTCCACCTGTTTGTATCATCTTTAATTTATTTCAACAGTGTCTTATAGTTTGCTGCATACATGTCTTCTGTCTCCTTAGGTAGGTTTATTCCTAGGTATTTTACTCCTTTTGTTGCAGTGGTAAATGGGAGTGTTCCCTTAATTTCACTTTCATATTTTCATCATTAATGTATAAGAATGCAAGAGATTCCTGTGCATTAATTTTATATCCTGTTACTTTACCAAACTCATTGATTAGCTCTCGTAGTTTTCTGGTAGCATCTTTAGGATTCTCTATGTATAATATCATGTCATCTGCAAACAGTGACAGCTTTACTTCTTCTTTTCCAAATTGGATTCCTTTTTTTTCTTTCTCATCTCTGATTGCTGTGGCTAAAACTTTCAAAACAATGTTGAATAACAGTGGTGAGAGTGGGCAACTTTGTCTTCTTCCTGATATTAGTGGAAATGGTTTTGGTTTTTCACCGTTGAGAACAATGTTGTCTGTGGGTTTGTCATATATGGCCTTTATTATATTGTGGTAAGTTCCCTCAGTGCCTACCTTCTCTAGGGTTTTTATCATAAATGGGTGTTGAATTTTGTCAAAAGCTTGTTCTGCGTCTACTGAGATGATCATACGGTTTTTATTCTTCAGTTTGTTAACAAGATGTATCACATTGATTGATTTGCGTATATTGAAGAATCCTGCATTCCTGGGATAAACCACCCTTGATCATGGTGTGTATGATCCTTTTAATGTGCTGTTGGACTCTCTTTGCTAGTATTTTGTTGAGATTTTTGCATCTATGTTCATCAGTGAAATTGGCCTGTAGTTTTCTTTCTTTGTAACATCTTTGTCTGGTTTTGGTATCAGGGTGATGGTGGCCTCGTAGCATGAGTTTGGGAGTGTTCCTCCCTCTGCTACATTTTGGAAGAGTTTGAGAAGGATAGGTGTTAGCTCTTCTCTAAATGTTTGATAGAATTTGCCAGTGAAGCCATCTGGTCCTGGGATTTTGTTTGTTGGAAGATGTTTAATCACACTCTCAATGTCAGTGCTTGTGATTGGTCTGTTTATATTTTCGATTTCTTCCTGGTTCAGTCTCGGAAGGTTGTACTTTTCTAAGAATTCGCCCATTTCTTCCAGGTTCTCCATTTTATTGGCATATACTTGTTTGTAGTAATCTTTCATAATCCTTTGAATTTCTGCAGTGTCAATTGTTACTTCTCCTTTTTTCATTTCTAATTCTATTGATTAGTCTTCTCCTTTTTTTTCCTGATGAGTCTGGCTAAGAGTTTATCAATTTTGTTTATCTTCTCAAAGAATCAGCTTTTAATTTTATTTATCTTTGATATTGTTTCATTTCTTTCTGATCTGATCTTTATGATTTCTTCTGCTAAGTTTGGGGTTTTTTGGTTCTTCTTTCTCTAATTGCTTTAGGTGTAAGATTAGGTTGTTTATTTGAGATGTCCCTTGTTTCTTGAGGTAGGATTGTATTGCTATAAACTTCCCTCTTATAACTGCTTTTGCTGCATCCTATTGGTTTTGGGTCATCATGTTTTCATTGTCATTTGTTTCTAGGTATTATTTTACTTCCTGTTTGATTTCTTCAGTGATCTCTTGGTTATTAAGTAGTGTATTGTTTAACCTCCATGTATTTATATTTTGTGCAGAGTTTTTTTCCTGTAATTGATATCTTGTCTCATAGCATTGTGGTCTGAAAAGATACTTGATAAGACTTCAATTTTCTTAACTTTGCCAAGGCTTGATTTGTGACCCAATATATTATCTATCCTGGAGAATGTTCCATGAGCACTTGAGAAGAAAGTGTATTTTGGTGTTTTGGGATGGAATGTCCTATAAATATCAATTAAAGCCATCTTGTTTAATGTATCATTTAACACTTGTGTTTCCTTATTTATTTTCATTTTGGATGATCTGTCCATTGGTGAAAGTGGGGTGTTAAAGTCCTGTACTATGATTGTGTTACTATCGATTTCCCATTTTATGATTGTTAACATTTGCCTTATGTATTGAGGTGCTCCTATGTTGGGTGCATAAATATTTATAATTATTATATCTTCTTCTTAGATTGATCCTTTGATCATTATGTACTGACCTTCTTTGTCTCGTGTAGTAGTCTTTGTTTTAAAGTCGATTTTGTCTGATATGAGAATTGCTACTCCAGCGTTCTTTTGATTTCCATTTGCATGGAATATCTTTTTACACCCCCTCACTTTCAGTCTGTATGTGTCCCTAGGTCTGTAGTGGGTCTCTTGTAGGCAGCATATATACAGGTCTTGTTTTTGTATACATTCAGCAAGCCTGTGTCTTTTGGTTGGAGCATTTAATCCATTCACATTTAAGGTGATTATCGATATGTATGTTCCTATTACCATTTTCTTAAGTGTTTTGTGGGTTTTTTTATAGGTTCTTTCCTTCTCTTGTGTTTCCTGCCTAGAGAAGTTCCTTTAGCATTTGCTGTAAAGCTGGTTTGGTGGTGCCAAATTCTCTTACCTTTTGCTCATCTGTAAAGGTTTTAATTTCTCCATCGAATCTGAATGAGATCCTTGCTGGGTAGAGCAAGCTTGGTTGTAGGTTTTTACCTTTCATCACTTGAAGTATGTCCTGCCACTCCTTTCTGGCTTACAGAGTTTCTGCTGAAAGATCCACTGTTAACCTTTTGGGGATTTCCTTGTATGTTATTTGTTGTTTTTCCCTTGCTGCTTTTAATATTTTTTCTTTGTATTTAATTTTTTGATAGTTTGATTAATATGTGTCTTGACGTGTTTCTCCTTGGATTTATCCTGCATGGGACTCTCTGCGCTTCCTGGACTTGATTAACTATTTCCTTTCCCATATTAGGGAAGTTTTCAACTTTAATCTCTTCAAATATTATCTCAATCCCTTTATTTTTCTCTTCTTTTTCTGGACCCCCTATAATTTGAATATTGGTACATTTAATGTTGTCTCAGAGGTGTCTGAGACTGTCCCGAATTCTTTTCATTCTTTTTTCTTTATTCTGCTCTGCAGTGGTTATTTCCACTCATTTATCTTCCAGGTCACTTATCCTTTCTTCTGCCTCAATTATTCTGCTGTTGATTCCTTCTAGAGAATTTTTGATTTCATTTATTGTGTTCATCATTGTTTATTTGTTCTTTAGTTCTTTAGGTCCTTGTTAAACGTTTCTTGTATTTTCTTCATTCTATTTCCAAGATTTTGGATCATCTTTACTATCATTATTCTGAATTCTTTTTCAGGTAGACTGCCTATTTCCTCTTCATTTGTTTGGTCTGGTGGGTTTTTACCTTGCCCCTTTATCTGCTGTGTGTTTCTCTGTCTTCTCATTTTGCTTAACTTACTCTGTTTGGGGTCTCTTTTTCGCAGGTTGCAGGATCGTAGTTCCTGTTGTTTTTGCTGCCTGCCCCCAGTGACTAAGGTTGGTTCACTGGGTTATGTAGGCTTCCTGGTGGAGGGGACTAGTGCCTGTGTTCTGGTGGATGAGGCTGGATCTTGTCTTTCTGGTGGGCAGGTCCGTGTCCAGTGGTGTGCTGTGTGGTGTCTGTGACCTTATTATGCAGCCTCTCTGCTAATGAGTGGAGTTGTGTTCCTGTCTTGCTAGTTGTTTGGCATAGTGTTTTGAGCACTGGAACCTGCTGGTCATTGAGTGGAGCTGGGTCTTTGTGTTGAGATGGAGGTCTCTGGCAAATTTTCACCATTTGATATTACATGGAGCTCAGAAGTCTCTGGTGGACCAATGTCCTGAACTCGGCTCTCCCACATCAGAGGCACAGGCCTGTTGCCCGTGGGAGCACGAAGACCTTGTCATCCACGTGGCTCAGAGTAAAAAGGAGAAAAATAGAAAGAAAGAAAGAAAAAATAAAATGAAATAAAGTTATTAAAATAAAAAATAATTATTGAAAGTAAAAAAAAAAGTTTTTAAATGATAATTAAAAAGAAAGAAAGAAGGAAGAGAGCAACCCAACCAAAAAACAAGTCCACCAATTATAACAAGCACTAAAAACTATACTAAAAAAACAAACAAACAAAATGGACAGACAGAATTCTAGGACAAATTGTAAAAGCAAAGCTCTACAGACAAAAATCACACACAGAATCATACACATACACACTCACAAAAAGGGAAAATGGAAAAATATATATATATCATTGCTCCAAACGTCCACTGCCTCAATTTGGGATGATTCATTGTCTATTCAGTTGTTCCAGAGATGCAGGTTACTTCATGTTGATTTTGGAGATTTAATCCGCTGCTCCTGAGGCTTCTGGAAGAAATTTCCCTTTCTCTTCTTTGTTCGCACAGCTCCTGGGGTTCAGCTTTGGATTTGACCCTGCCTCTGCATGTAGGTCGCCCTCTGGTGTCTCTTCTTTGCCCAGACAGAAGGAAGTTAAAGGAGAAGCTGATTATGGGGCTCTGGCTCACTCAGGCCACGGGGAGGGAAGGGTACGGAATGTGGGGCGAGCCTGCAGTGGCACAGACTGGCATGGCATTGCACCAGCCTGAGGCACACCGTGTGTTCTCCTGGGGAAGTTGTCCCTGGATCATGGGACCCTGGCAGTGGCGGGCTGCACAAGCTCCTGGGAGGGGAGGTGTGGATAGTGACCTGTGCTCGCACACAGGCTTCTTGGTGGTGGCAGCAGCAGCCTTAGCGTCTCATGCCCGTCTCTGGAGTCTGTCCTGATAGCCACGGCTCCTCCCCCTCTCTGGAGCTCATTTAGGCGGCGCTCTTAATCCCCTCTCTTCTCGCACTGCAAAACAGGGCAAGAAAAATTCTCTTGCATGTTCGACAGTTCCAGACCTTTTCCGGGACGCCCTCCTAGGTAGCTGTGGTGCACTAGCCCCCTTCAGGCTGTGTTCATGCAGCCAACCCCAGTCCTCTCCCTGGGATGTGACCTCTGAAGCCCAAGCCTCAGCTCCCAGCCCCCACCCGCCATGGAGGTTGAGCAGAGAAGCCTCTCAGTCTGGTGAGTGCTGGTTGGCACCGATCCTCTGAGCGTGAATCTCTCTGCTTTGCCCTCCGCATCCCTGTTGCTGCGCTCTCCACCGTGGCCCTGAAGCTTCCCCCCACTACCCCGTGTCGCGGAGGGGCTTCCTGGTGCGTGGAAACCTTTCCTCCTTCACAGCTCCCTCCCACTGGTGCAGGTCCCGTCCCTATCCTTTTGTCTCTGTTTATTCTTTTTTCTTTTGCCCTACCCTGGTACGTTGGGAATTTCTTGCCTTTTGGGAGGTCTGAGGTCTTCTGCCAGCATTCAGTAGGTGTTCTGTAGGAGTTGTTACAAAGTTAGACGTATTTCTGATATATTTGTGTGGAGGAAGGTGATCTCCTCTTCTTACTCTTCGCCATCTTGAAGCTCCTCTCCACTTTTGTTTTAAATGAATACCCTCTCTTCTTCAAAATGTAGAGGCACACAGTTTCAACAGGCACCATATCCATCAATGGTTATATTAATCACTCCTCAAATTCAGGTGGAGTCCCACTGAATATTCTGTTACTTCTTCTTTACACCCCCTGCACTTCCCCGTGGCCTCCACCTCGTCCCTGCACCTCCTGGACTCTCACTGCGTGTGCGACAAGTGCTATTCTCGCATTGAGATTAAGTTCAAACAACTGGACATCCACATGCAAAAAAATGAATCTAGACATAGAACTTAGACACTTCATAAAATTAACACAAAATAAATCACAGACTTAAATGTAAAACACCAAACTATAAAACTCCTAGAAGACAACATAGCAACATAGGAGAAAATCTACATGACTTTGGATATATCAATGATTTTTCACCAAAGTCACAATCAATAAATGAAATAATTGATAAACTGAAATTAAAATCTAAAATTTCTGCTTTGTAAAAGATAATATCAAGAGAATGAGAAGACATGCCACAGATTGGGAGAAAATATTTGCAAAAAACACATCTGATGAAGGATCGTTATCCAAAATATGACAACTCAATGATGAGATAACTAAAAAATGCTATTAAAAACTGAGCTTAACAAAAGCTTCACCACAGAAGTGATACAGTTGGAAAAGCATATGAAAAGATGTTCTATATCATACATCATCAGGGAAATGCAAATTAAAATAACAATTAGATACCACTACACACTTATTAGAATGGCCAAAATCCAGAACCCTGACAACACCAAATACTGATGAGGTAATAGAACAACAGGAAGTCTCATTCATTGCTGGTGTGAATGCAAAATGGTGCAGGCGGTTAGTAAGACAGTTCGGTGGTTTCTTATAAAACTAAACATACACTTACCATATGATCCAGCAGTTGTGCCCCTTGATATCTACCCAAAGGAGTTGAAAACAGGTTCATACAAAAACCTGCACATAGACATTTATAGCAGCCTTATTAATAATTGACAAAATTTGGAATTTTAAACTAACTCTTGTAGTAAAATGTGGTTAAACATAAGTTATGTACAATT
Source organism: Pseudorca crassidens (assembly GCF_039906515.1). Lineage (NCBI taxonomy): Eukaryota > Metazoa > Chordata > Mammalia > Artiodactyla > Delphinidae > Pseudorca > Pseudorca crassidens. The sequence continues at coordinate 125,227,534 of NC_090300.1, read as the reverse complement.
TTATGTACAATGAAAAAATTTTAAATGCTTGCTTTGTATTTTCAAATACAAATTTATTTACCTGATTATTTTAATTTTCATTTAGAGTGGTGTCTCTATTCATAAGTACACACACATATTTTCAAGTATATTTTCAAAATTATATTTTATAGCAGATTATGAAATAATCTTTTTGACATGTGATATGACATATTTCTGCCATTTCCAAACTTCTACTTTAAGTTTAAGCTAATTTTCAAAATTTGCTACATAGCTCACAAGCAAAGAGTGTTAATCTTGAAAGAGATTGAACACTGGAATATAAATTTATCTTATTCAGATTCTTAAAAAGGATAACCCTTGCATTTTTCTTGATTAAAGCTCTTTCTAGTACAACTCAGACCCTATCTTGTTTTCTCCATTTAATTTGGCTCATTCTTGGTTCACTGTAAATTTTACTTTTGGGATGATAAATCTATATGCCTGTCTAGTGCCCCTTATGGAAGTTATCCAAAAATAGCTGTCTTGCTTTAAAAATAGGAAGAAAAAGCCTTTATTCTTGTGGTTGTAAGACTCAGGAGATATGAAACCATTCCTCAGACATGCACTTTCCATCACATTTTATTGCTTCATATCCTTTCAGTAACATTGAGATAAGTGAAATGATATAGAATTTGCTGGTGCTAGGTTGCACAGGAAAGAAAATAAACAGGTATATTTAGAAAGCTATTATTAATAAATAATTCTTGGAAATATTGCTGGAAATATTCAAATAAAGAATAATAGAGCTTCTGTTATTGGAAAATAACTTTTAAATGTATTTGAAGGAAAATGCAAATGCTGGTTTTACTAATGAAAGCAGAGGAACATAAAACTAGAGTTTTGTTTTCTAGTATGTGGTATCTAAATTCTCAAGGTATGTATAGAACTGAGCACTTTCATACTAATTTAATTGCTTTCATACTAATTTAAGTTAAATATCATCTATACTGTCTTATCTCCCATATAGTCGTGCACCTTTCTATTTCTAATCAGCTGTTTCTTCTGGGTGTGAAAATTTTGTCTCATTTTAGTATTGGAAACATATCCCAAAGACAGTTAATTTAAACCTGTTAAATAATAAAGACAATTGAGAAATTTTTTTCACTTAACATATAACACACCATCTCCTAACACTGCAGTACAGCAATGATAATTCGTTTGCGCCTTCATGCACCCTCTCTTGTATATGGCATAATCACTGATGCTAAAATGCTAATTTTTTTGTTTGCATAATATAATGGATCAAATAAAATCCTGAGAGACTAATCAGACTGAACCAAGGAAGATGTTTCATATTTCTATTTTTTTGGTTCTCCTCACAAACACTTGAAGTACGTTGTACAGAAAAAGAAAAAGGAAGAAAGAAAATGTAAGTTATTGATGTGTATGATGGATTGATTAGACACAAATGTAAGGAAAATGTAGGTACTTTCCTGTGAAAGACAAAGCTACATTCCCAAATTGAACAAAAAGATAGAAAATACATACATATGTTTCCATACCAAACACAGAAGTGCCATTGTCACAAGAAAACTGCTGATGCACAAACAAAAACAATAAGAAATTTAAAGAATACTCATGACAGATTAAACAGATTATATTATCTAAAGTTTCGTGCCTTACATATGCTTGTGTTTCTGAAAAAATACTTTCCTCTAAGTTACTTGAATCTCTACTCCAGTTTTTCTAATTCTCTTGTAAATACAGCCAACAAATAGAATAATAGAAACAAAAGAAACAATATTGAAACAAAATTACCTCCCAATTTTTTAGTGCCCTTTTTTCATTCAAAGAAAGGTAGCATTAGGCAAAGGAAAAAAACGTTATATTTATTGAACATGCATGAAATAAAGGCTGCAGAAATCATGGCCAACAAAAAAGGAAAAAAAATTATGAAAACTAGTTAATGTAATGTAAAATTTGTCCACTCCATATTTTACATGGAATCTATGAGCCCATTCCAGAAATGGTGGAGGTTAAGCCTGAAGCCACTGGCAGAGCTTGATGGTGTTTTTATCTTTTTCAGCTACAGATCTCTTTTTTCAAGTAGAATTGTGTTTTGTACACAATGTATAATTGGGATCAAAACAAAGCTGCTTGTCTTGAAGCAGGTTGGTAGATGAGACCCCATAAATCATAGCACCATGGCTGGTAGGGCTCCATGTATTCTGGAATAGCCACCTTGCTAATTTCTTTTTTTTTTTTTCCTTTTTTTTTAACATCTTTATTGGAGTATAATTGCTTTACAATGATGTGTTAGTTTCTGCTTTATAAAAAAGTGAATCAGCTATACATATACATATACATATATCCCCATATCTTCTCCCTTTTGCTTCTCCCTCCCACCCACCCTATCCCACCCCTCTAGATGGTCACAAAGCACCGAGCTGATCTCCCTATACTATGCTGCTGCTTCCCACTAGCTATATATTTTACATTTGGTAGTGTATATATGTCCATAGCACTCTCTCACTTCGTCCCAGCTTGCCCTTCCCCCTCCCTGTATTAAGTTCATTCTCTACGTTTGCCTCTTTATTCCTATTGTTCAGAAATATAACCCATAATTTCTATATTTAAAAAAATTAGACTATCACTCATTTATTTAAAAATATGTAAAGAAAGAAATGATATAAGAAGAAGTAAAACTTTTTAAAAATTTTTTATTGGGATATAGTTGCTTTACAATGTTGTGTTAGTTTCTGCTGCACAGCAAAGTGAATCAGCTATAGTATACATATATCTGCTCTTTTTTGGATTTCCTCCCCATTTAGGTCACCACAGAGTGCTGAGTAGAATTCCCTGTGCTATACAGTAGGTTCTCATTATCTATAGGTTATCTATTTTAAAATAGGTTATATATTTTATACACTTTAGTGTATATATGTCTATTCCAATCTTGTAATTCATCCCACCTCTCCTTCTCCCCCTGCTATCTGTACATCTATTCTTTACATCTTTGTCTCTATTTCTGCTTCACAAATAAGTTCATCTGTATCATTTTTCTAGATTTCACATATAAGCGATATTATACGATGTTTTTCTCTTTCTGACTACTTCACTCTGTGTGACAGTCTCTAGGTCCATCCATGTCTCTGCAAATTGCACAATTTTATTCCTTTTTATGGCTGGGTAATATTCCATTGTGTATATGTACCATAGCTTCTTTATTCATTCCTTTGTTGTTGGACATTTAGGTTGCTTCCATGTCCTAGCTATTGTAAATAGTGCTGCAATGAACATTGGGGTACATGTATCTTTTTGATAGAGTTTTCTCTGAGTATATGCACAGTAGTGGGATTGCTGGGTCATATGGTAGTTGTATGTTAAGTTTTTTAAGGAACCTCCATACTGTTCTCCATAATGGCTATATCAATTTACATTCCCACCAACAGTATAAGAGAGTTCCCTTTCCTCCACACCCTCTTCAACCTTTATTGTTTGTAGATTTTTTTGATGATGGCCATCCTGACCAGTGTGAGGTGATATCTTATTGTAATTTTGATTTGCATTTCTCTAATAATTAGGGATGTTGAGCATTTTTCATGTGCCTTTTGGCCATCTGTATGTCTTCTTTGGAGAAATGGCTATTTAGGTCTTCCACCTAAATAGACATTTTTTGATTGGGTTGGTTGTGTTTTTGATATTGAGCTGCATGAGCTGTTTGTATATTTTGGAGATGAATCCCTTGTCAGTTGCTTCATTTACAAATATTTTCTCCCATTCTGAGGTTTGTCTCTTCATCGTGTTTATGGTTTCCTTTGCTGTGCGAAAGCTTTTAAGTTTAATTAGGTCCCATTTGTTTATTGTTATTACTCTAGGAGGTGGGTCAAAAAAGATCTTGCTGTGATTTGTGTGAAAGAGTGTTCTGCCTATGTTTTCCTCTAAGACAGCTGTCCCCAACCTTTTTGGCACCAGAGATCGGTTTCGTGTAAGACAGTTTTTCTACGGATGTGGGAGGGGATGGTTCAGGCTGTAATGTGAGCAACGGGGAGCAGCAAATGAAACTTCGCTCGCTCACCCACTGCTCACCTCCTGCTGTGCGGCCAGGTTCCTAGCAGGCCACGGACTTGTAGAGGTCTGTGGCCTGGGGGTTGGGGACCCCTGCTCTAAGAGTTTTATAGTGTCCAGTCTAACAGTTAGGTCTTTAATCCATTTTGAGTTTATTTTTTAGTATGGTGTTAAGAGTTTCATTCTTTGACATGTAGCTGTTCGGGTTTCCCAGTACCACTTACTAAAACATATTTTTCTAAATTCCATAATGGAAAATTGACATCCAGGATCAAAAATTTTGGTTTGCATTAGTAATTAGTTTTACGTAATCAGAATGCTAATAAACAGTAGGAATGAATGTCAGCTTTAGAATATTCCCTACTGAGGCCTTTAGATGTAAAACTATTTGCATGTTGCTATTTTGTAAGATGGCTAAAAATTAATAACACCTGCAAACAGTTATTTTTCAACCATTTCTTGGAAAGCATCACAAATCCTAAATTTAAGAACAAAACAAGGTAATGTATTTAAGGTACTATTAAAAAGTATTCATATTCTGTTAAGTTGCAAACAGAAAGATAACGTGTTAGCAGCTTAATTATTTATTTAGTAAGTGTTTATATAATTAAAAAAATTAATGTTTTTGAATACAAAATTATTTCTATCAGTTCTATATAATATATTGTGGTATTTTCCTTTAGTTCTTCCTAAGTACAATTTTTAAATTACTATATTTTCACACTAGTGCCTAATATTACTGATTGGGACCTTAACCAATTACAGTTACATATCATAAATATTTCTTCAAAAGAATATACATATAAGAATGTAACATGGACAAGACCCAATGATAAATGGTAGGTTTAGCAAGACTTTAAAAAAATGTCTATTAACAAATGAAATGGGAAATTTTAAATTTATTTAGAAATAACAAAAAATATAATGCTGTTAATACAAATCATACTTATAAACAAGTCATTTTTTCAATAGGCAAAGAAAAGATATGGTTTTATAACTCTTCATTTATGTTGAAGAAGAGACTCAGTGGCAAATGTTAAAAATAGAAATTGTTGGGCTTCCCTGGTGGCGCAGTGGTTGAGAGTCTGCCTGCTTACGCAGGAGACACAGGTTCGTGCCCCGATCCGGGAAGATCCCACATGCCGCAGAGTGGCTAGGCCCATGAGCCATGGCCGCTGAGCCTGTGCGTCCGGAGCCTGTGCTCCGCAACGGGACAGGCCACAACAGTGAGAGGCCCGCGTACCACAAAAAAAAAAAAAAAGAAAGAAATTGTCAAACACGAATTTTAATATTTCAAAAATAACTCATATACGTACATATTTACTGTTGAATATGGAGTGGCGTGAGAAAGGTAATGTATATCAAGGCCCCAAATTCTGAAATAAAATTATTTTCTAAAAGTTCTGTGAATTTGAGCAACTAACAAATAATAGTGAGAGGCTGAAAATATTAATGCCTGGGTGTTCGTAGCTTTTCTCCTGATCAGAGCAATTGGGCCTCACAACTGAGCTGTTTTATCACTACTCTCTGTGGGGAAAAGAACTGATGACAATTGGTGAGAAGTCAGAGCAAGCAATCAGAGGAGAAACCCTGTGTTTCTTGGGGTAGGTGTATCAGAACAACAGGCAAGGGAGGGAAGGGTTCCCAGGAGTTTCTTAGTACCAGAGTAGGGGGCAAAGAAAATTTCCATAAGACTCTCAGTAGAACATGTCCTTGTAACCCTTTAAATTTTTTGAAGGAAACACTAATGACTGAAATGCACAATTTCTATTGTAGCTGCACTAAAAAAAAAAAAAAAAAATGACACTACTTAAATGAACTATGGCAGTTTCAGCTTTATATACCAAACAGAATTTCAAAGATGCAGTACCTTTGGGAGTCTTTAGAACTTCTTATTCCATGAGTTATTTTTGGCCTCAGTCCCAGTCCCCTACTCCTTCTCCATCACACAAGATTGTTATCTGGATCCATAATTGGAATACAAGACAATCACAGCACAGCCACTGCTGCTTTTCCCCCACGTGAGAGCACTCACCCGCCTACCTTCTCTTTTCTTAAACATCTTTAAGAATGAGTCTGATAAAAGTCTACTGAGTTCTCAAAAACACAAAGAAATTATAGCAAGTGTTCTGTGCAGACCTGGTGAAGCTCCATTTCCCAGGCTTTAGGTGTGGTGCGAATACCTCCCAACCTCTACTGTTGGAGCTGAGAAAGGATGAGAGTGGGATGCAACCACAATAAATGATTATGCTTTATTATTACAAAATTTTCAGAGAATTAACGACCATAATAAGTAGAATAAATGACACCATAAATACCCCCACCCCTATCATGAGTACTTTAATACTTCAATTGAATTTTAGAGTAAGTCATCTTTTGTAATTTTTTTAATTTGAAAATGACTCACAAGAAGCTGTAAAATTAATGCAGAGAGTTCTTGTGTATTCTTTACCCAGATTCCCTCAATGACAACATCTTATATAACCTTAATATGGTGTCAAAACCAGGAAATATACAATCCTACTAACACAGTTATAAACGTTGTTCAGATTCACTAGTTGTTTTTTTCTTTTTAAACATCTTTATTGGAGTATAATTACTTTACAACGGTGTGCTAGTTTCTGGATTATAACAAAGAGAATCAGCTATACATATACGTATATCCCCATATCTCCTCCCTCTTGCGTCTCCCTCCCACCGTCCCTATCCCACCCCTCTATGTGGTCACAAAGCACCGAGCTGATCTCCCTGTGCTATGTGACTGCTTCCCACTAGCTATCTATTTTACATTTGGTAGTAAATATAAATCCATGCCACTATCTCACTTCGTCCCAGCTTACCCTTCCCCCTCCCCATGTCCTCAAGTCCATTCTCTATGTCTGCATCTTTATTCCTGTCCTGCCCCTAGGTTCTTCAGAAAAAAAATTTTTTTTAGATTCCATATATATGTGTTAGCATACAGTATTTGTTGTTCTCTTTCTGACTTACTTCACTCTCTATGACAGTCTTTTTGTCCATCCACCTCACTACAAATAACTCAATTTCATTTCCTTTTATGGCTGAGTAATATTCCATTATATGTATGTCACATCATCTTTATCCATTTGTGTGTCGACGGATATTTAGGTTGCTTCCATGTCCTGGCTATTGTAAATAGAGCTGCAGTGAACATTGTGGTACATGGCTTTTTTTGATTTATGGTTTTCTCAGGGTATATGCCCAGTAGTGGCTGTGCTGGGTCATATGGTAGTTCTATTTTTACTTTTTTAAGGAACCTCCACACTCTTCTCCATAGTGGCTGTATCAATTTACATTCCCAACAGCAGTGCAAGAGGGTTTCCTTTTCTCCACACGCTCTCCAGCATTTATTATTTGTAGACTTTTTGATGACAGCCATTTGGACTGGTGTGAGGTGATAGCACACTGTAGTTTTTTGTCTTTCGTGGTTTTTTTGCCATACACGGGCCTCTCACTGTTGTGGCCTCTCCTGTTGTGGAGTACAGGCTCCGGATGCGCAGGCTCAGCGGCCATGGCTCACAGGCCTATCCGCTCCACGGCATGTGGGATCTTCCCGGACCGGGGCACAAACCCGTGTCCCCTGCATCAGTAGGCGGACTCTCAACCACTGCACCACCAGGGAAGCCCCACACTGGAGTTTTGATTTGCATTTCTCTGATGATTAGTGATGTTCTGCATCCTTTCATCTGTGTGTTGGCAATCTGTATATCTTCTTTGGAGAAATGTCTATTTAGATCTTCTGTTCATTTTTGGATTGGGTTGTCTATTTTTGATATTGAGCTGCATGAGCTGCCTGCATATTTTGGAGCTAAATCCTTTGTCAGTTGCTTTGTTTACAAATATTTTCTCCCATTCTGAGGGTTGTCTTTTTGTCTTGTTTATGGTTTCCTTTGCTGTGCAAAAGCTTTTAAGTTTCATTAGGTCCCATTTATTATTTGGGTTTTTTTTTTAACATCTTTATTGGAGTATAATTGCTTTACAGTGGTGTGTTTCTGTTTTATAACAAAGTGAATCAACTATACATATACATATAGCCCCATATCTCCTCCCTCTTGCATCTCCCTCCCTCTCACCCTCCCTACCCCACCCCTCTAGGTCGTCACAAAGCACCAAGCTGATCTCCCTGTACTCTGCGGCTGCTTCCCCCTAGCTATTGGTTTTATATTTAGTAGTGTATATATGTACATTCTACTCTTTCACTTTGTCCCAGCTTACCTTTCCCCTCCCTGTGTCCTCAAGTCCATGCTCTAGTAGGTCTGTGTCTTTATTCCCATCCTGCCCCTAGGTTCTTCATGACCATTTTTTTTTTTTTAGATTCCATATATATGTGTTATCATACGGTGTTTGTTTTTCTTTTTCTGACTTACTTCACTCTGTATGACAGACTCTAGGTCCATCCACCTAACTACAAACAACTCAGTTTTGTTTCCTTTTATGGCTGAGTAATATTCCATTGTATATATGAGCCACATCTTCTTTAGCCATTCATCTGTCGATGGACACTTAGGTTGCTTCCATGTCCTGGCTCTTGTAAATAGTATTGAAATGAACATTTTGGTTCATGACTCTTTTTGAATTATGGTTTTCTCAGGGTATATGCCCAGTAGTGGAATTGCTGGGTCATATGGTAGTTCTATTTTTAGTTTTTTAAGGAACTTCCATACTGTTCTTCATAGTGGCTGTATTAATTTACATTCCCACCAACAGTGTAAGAGGGTTCCCTTTTCTCCACACCCTCTGCAGCATTTATTGTTTGTAGATTTTTTGATGACAGCCATTCTTACTGGTGTGAGGGGATACCTCATTGTAGTTTTGACTTGCATTTCTCTAATGATTAGTGATGTTGAGCATTCTTTCATGTGTTTGTTGGCAATCAGTATATCTTTGGAGAAATGTCTATTTAGGTCTTCTGCCCATTTTTGGATTGGGTTGTTTGTTTTTTTGATATTGAGCTGCATGAGCTGCTTGTAAATTTTGGAGATTAATCCTTTGTCAGTTGCTTCATTTTCAAATATTTTCTCCCATTCTGAGGGTTGTCTTTTCATCTTCTTTATGGTTTCCTTTGCTGTGCAAAAGATTTTAAGTTTCATTAGGTCCCATTTGTTTATTTTTGTTTTTATTTCCATTTCTCTAGGAGGTAGGTCAAAAAGGATCTTGCTGTGATTTATGTCAGAGAGTGTTCTGCCTATGTTTTCCTCTAAGAGTTTTAGAGTGTCTGGCCTTACGTTTAGGTCTTTAATCCGTTTGGAGTTTATTTTTGTGTATGGTGTTAGAGAGTGTTCTAATTTCATTCTTTTACATGTAGCTGTCCAGTTTTCCCAGCACCACTTACTGAAGAGGCTGTCTTCTCCATTGTATATTTTTGCCTCCTTTATCAAAGATAAGGTGACCATATGTGCACGGGTTTATCTCTGGGCTTTCTATCCTGTTCCACTGTTCTATATTTCTGTTTTTCTGCCAGTACCATACTGTTCTAAATTAATGCACAGAAATCTCTTGCATTCTTATACACTAATGATGAAAAACCTGAAAGAGAAATTAAGCAAACACTCCCCTTTACCATTGCAACAAAAAGAATAAAATTCATAGGAATAAAGCTACCTAAGGAGACAAAAGACCTGTATGCAGAAAACTATAAGACACTGATGAAAGAAATTAAAGATGATACAGACAGATGGAGAGATATACCATGTTCTTGGATTGGAAGAATCAACATTGTGAAAATGACTCTACTACCCAAAGCAATCTACAGATTTAGTGCAATCCCTTTCAAACCACCAATGGCATTTTTCACAAAACTAGAACAAAAAAATTCACAATTTGTATGGAAACACAGAAGATTCACTAGTTTTTACATGCACATTTTTTTGGTGTATAGTGCTGTGTAATTTTATCAGATGTGTGTATTTGTGTAAGCATCATCACAATCAGAAAACAAAAACTCTTCCATCACAGAGAAGAAGCTCCCTTGTGTTACAGCTTCCTCCAAATCCTAATTCATGAGAAACACTAATCTTTTCTCTATTATTGTTACAATGATTGTATAATTTGAAGAGAATTAAATAAATGGATTCTTACAGTATGTAACCTTTGTTTTTGGCTTTTTTCACCCAGCATAATGACCTCAAAATCCATCAGAGTTGTTGTAGAAATCAATAGTCAGTTCCTTTTTACTGCTAAGTAATATTCAATTGCATGGATGTACCACCATTTGTTCATACGTTCATCCATTAAAGAACATTTGGACTGTTTCCAGTTTTTGGCTCATATGAGCCCAAATCTGCTATGAACATGGATCAACAGGTTTTTCTATGAATATGGGTTTTCATTGTTCTAGGATAAATATCCATCAGTGTGATAGCTGGGTTGTATGGTAGATGCATGTTATATTTTTATAAGAAACTGCCAAATTGTTTTCCAGAATGACTATCATTTTACTACCCACCAGAAATGTATGAGAGATGCAATTGCTCCACATTCTCACCAGTACTTGGAACAATCAGTACTTTTTATTCCAGCCTTTCTAATAGGTGTGTAGTACTATTTCATCATAGATTTAATTTGCATTTCCCTAATGGCTAATGAATTAAATGTCTTTTCATGTGCTTATTTTCCATTTGCTATCCTTTTTATTAAAAGTGTCTGTTCAACTGCCTTTGCATATCTTCTAATTGAATTGTTTTCTTACTGTTGGATGTAGTGAGCTCTTTATATATTCTGGCTAAAAACCCTTTGGTATGTCATTTGCAAATATTTTCTCCCATTCTGTGACTTTTTATCTAATTAATAAAGTCTTTTGCAGAGCAGAAGTTTCTAATATGCATGATATGCCATTTATTGATTTTTCTTTCCTGGATCTATTTATATTTTAATTTCCAATCCTGACCATTTTGTGTCCTGAATGTGGGTAATGTTGAAAGAGTCACAAACTTGTTTTCAGGAAACATTTTTGCTTGTCCTGCAGAGTGAACTTACACTTCACTGAGCCCCTATCACATTTCATATGTTTTCCATATATATATATGAAAGATGACAATTAAAGGTGTTAAATACACACACACACACACGCACACGCGCGCACACACACACACACACACATATACATCCAAGCTACCAGAAGTTTACCTTAAGGAATCATAGACATTAAATTCACTCTATATTTAATTGCAGAATATATTGTTAAGATCATAACGTGTATATCAATTTTTCTATCACACAAGTCTGATAATTTACCAAAATAATTCCTAAAATTATATATTATCAATGAACAATGGGAATCCCAAACTTCTATTAAAACTTTTATGATATGTTCAGAATTTTCAATTAATAGCTTTTCATCATCCTTGATGTACAGTAATTCATAAAAAGTCTATAAGGTCAGATACTTTGTACCTTTTTCTTTATGGTCTGACACAGCTAGAGTTTAATCGCTTCCTTTTATAGCCCATGAATTTAGTGATGAAAATGGAGAAATTACATACTGTTGGAGATCATCTTGATGCTTAAATACTATTTTATGAAAGTATAGAGCCTAAAAATTTAGATCAGATGTAGAAAATGGTTTTCAAGTACATATTTTATTGACATTAATACAAAACGTAGTAACCAAAAACAATGACTGGTTATACATAACTGTCAGTTATTCAGGAAGTAGTTGTATAATGATAACAAAGTTATTTGTCTTCTTGATGAGAGATGAGACAGGTTTTTGTTTTTTAACAATCAGTGTGTGACTTTTGACAATGCACATAACCTATGTCATTCAGTTATCCTTCTATGTGAAATGCTTGATTATTGGTACTAGTTACCACTGCATCTTCCAGTGACGTTTGACAATTAATTAGCCACATTAGTAGACATATACACTTCTTAAGATATTTGGTAATAATTAGAGGTCTTCATGTCCTGTTTTAGTAAGCTACTCAGAATATTGTTAGTATTAACATTGGGTAATGTATAAAATTTTTATTTCAGGAAAAATAATGGGAATATTTTGTGAATGAGTAAAATTATTTCCTGTTTTTTTCCCATTTATTTCCCCATTCAATACAAATGAGCTTAAATGACAAAAGAACAGAAGTGTAATTGATTTTGTTGTATTAGAATTTTGACTGAGTGCATTTGATAATTCAATCAAATCCTCCTTCTGTCAGTACCAATTTGTTATAGCATTTGGTATTCTAGTAACAATAATAATTTTGCCATAATAATCTGTCCTTCCACAAGCTAGGAATAAATCTTCAGTGCATCAGTTCCAAGGAAACAAGTAGCATTCTATATTTGTTAATATTTTCCCATTTCACTTCCGCAATTTTACAAGAAAAAAAATCACATTTTAAATATTATTAGACAAATCAGCAATAAGTGGTACCTTTTTTAACCTGCAATTCTACATCTGTTTTGGATCAAGATTTTATATATGCATAAATATGTTTCTGGACTCTCTGTTCTCTTCTTTAACATTTATATATCTTCTTTCCAATATATCATTTCCTAATTACCCTGACTTTGCTACATATTATGCTGCTGTAATGCATATTTCTGCATTATAAATTATACCCAAACTTAGAATCTAATAACAACAAACATTTATTATTTAACACTTTCTTTGGGTCAGCAATCCAAACATGACTTCTTCATGTGCTTGTGGGTCAAGGTCTCTCATGAGGCCGTAGACCAATTATTGACTGAACAACAGTGTCAGCTGATGGCTCAACTTGGGGAAGGATCTATGTCCAAACGTGGTTGGTGTTGGCCCCTCACCACCTGGGGATCCCCACAGGGCTGCCTCATGACATGGCAGCTGTATTTTCATCTCACAGAGAAAGCAGTTTGAGGAAGAGTGAGAGAGAGTACACCCAACACAAAAGCAACAGTCTTTTTATTACTCAGTCTCTAAATTAGCATCGCATTGTACCTGCCCTATGCTATTTATTACATACAAGTCAGTAAATTCAGGAGACACTTAAATGAAATGGATTGCAAAGGGTTATTAGAAGACCAGGAAGTAGAAATCACTGAACTTTATCTTAGAGACTGCCTACCACACAATGTATTTATAATTAGAATGTCTATCTGATAGGGCTAGTGCCACCGATATATCCTTTTTGGGGAGTATCTTGAATATCCTTGGACTTAATTATTTTATATAATGTTAATAGGCTTACCAAGTTTCCAAAAAATTAAATTTCTATTATCATTTTGATTTTAAGTTGCATTGAATCTATAACCTAGTTGAAGAGATTGATAAGTTTGTAATGTTTATCATTTTTATATGCAAAAATGGAGTAAATGCTATTGATATAGGTATCCTTTAAAGTCTTACCATATAGCTAAATTTTTTTCTCCTTCAAAGTTTTCATATTGTCTGTTAGATTCATTAACTACTTGGTCATTTGTGTATTTATTTATATAGTTATTTATTTAGCATCCAATATTGCCATCCTGCCTACTAAGTATGAGATAACATTGAACAAAACAGACAAAAATCCCTACATTTATATAATTTATATTCATTAGAAGAGAGAGAAAGAGAGAAGAGAGTTAAACAATTGATTAGGTAAAGTTTATAGAGTATTAGATGATGAAAAGTGCTCTAAAATTAAACAAGGGAAAGGAGAGAACAAATGAGGAAAGAACAAGCATGTATCTTTAAACATGGTGTTTAGGTAGCTTCCACTGAGAAGTTAACATTTGAAAAAAGACTTGAAGTTGATGCGTGAACAAGCTAGGTAAATACCAGGTGAGAGAACATTTAAGGCAGAAAGCCAAGGAAGTGGTAAATCCTGCCTCTACAGGCTCGGTTTGATTTAAAAGATCAGTGAGGCCTTTGTGACAAGATCAAAGAGGACAAGTGGAAGAGGACACTAGATCTGGATAGGAAGCCAGGTCTTGTCATTTCTGTTATCCATTTTGATAACCATTCATTCTTCTCTGAGTGAGATAGGAAGTCCGTGGATGATTTTTAAGCAGAAGAGAAACATGACATGACTTACTTTTATTAGGATCCCTGTGGAGGCTATTGCTGGTAGCCATATGGAATGGAAATTTAACCCAAGGTGGAGCAATGGATGTGTTGGTAAGTATTAAAATTCTGTATATGTTATGTGTAACCAAAAAAAATTCAGACAATAGATACAGCTTATGAAAAAGAGAGAGGTGTCAAAGATGATCCTAAGGGGATTTTATATGATCGACTATGATGTACTAGCTGTCAGCAGATATGGAGATATGGAACATATTGGAAATGGTGAGGGAAAATCAGTAATTCATTATAAAACGTTCAAGTGGATTTAGAGTTGAATACATAAATCTAGTATCTAGGCTTTTGCGCTAACCTTTCGGGTTTTTTATTCAGTGTCACTCCGGGGTTCCCCCTTTTTTGCTGCATGTAGTCAGGGTTCCATATTTATTTTCATTTTTTGTTGTTTCATTTTTGTAAGTGTCATTTGGGAGCATGTAAAAAGGTAAGATGTCAGCTCCATGAAGACCAAAGGAAAGCATATCTCAAGAAGAGCAGCCAATTATCACAAATGTCCAAGGGCAGAAATAATCTGGAACATTTCAAAAGCCAGTGTCATTGGAAAATAATGGGAATGTAGGAGATTAGGTAGTTAAAGGATGTGTCGGCAGGGCCTATCATGTTTTGTAATCCAGTTTAGAGAGTTGGGGCTTTATTCTTCCTGCTTTGGGAAATGATTGAAACAATTTAAGCAGGGAAATTACATAAATAATTTTGTTTGGAAAAGTTGATAATAACTGGCTCTGTGGAAAATGGATTGTAAAGGCCAAAATTAGAAGCAGGGAGGCCAGTAAGTGTGTATTACAGTAGTCTAGGGGACAGATATTGGTGATGTAGATGGTTGCAGTTGAGATGGAATATCTGGGGACTTAATATACATCTTAAAGATAGTGATTGAAGAACTTGATGATGGATGAGATAGAAGTTTAGGGATAGGGAAGAGCCAGAAATATGTCCTTGATTTTTATGTTGGGTAGATGTGATGCTGCATACAGAATCAGGAAAAACTGAGGAGGCAAAGATAGCATGGGGGAAGGTAGGAATCAATAATACTATTTTGTGTCCATGTTAACATTAAGATGTATTAGATTTTCAAAGGGAAGTATCAAAGGAATTTGTACATGCAGTTCTGGAGATCCTTGGATATTATGGGGTGGAAAATCATAGATTTGGGAGTCAACAGTATGTATAGTACTTACAGGGGAAAATGTGACCAGAGGTGATGTGAAGTTAGAGAAAAAAAGGCAGATATGGGCCAAATTGTTTTTTTAAAAAATCATATGTACTTATGTATTGAGTTAATTGGAAGTTAAAACACTTCAAAATACTGTAGTAGTTGAATCAAAGATAGAGCATACTTACTCCTTTATGTACTTTCAGGACTTTTTAATGCATTTGCTTATATCTACAATCATAATACAGTTAATATTCATAGAGGTCCTACCACATTCTCAACTTTTATTTCGTCAGTCTTTCAAGCTACATTTTCTCTTACAGCCTGTCTCTAATATTGAGTGACCTTTTTCTATAACAAACTGGTCTGAAATACTAACATGGTACAACGTCAGAGATCTTACACCATCTGTCTTTGTACGTACCTTGTATTAATCATTCATCCGAACGGTTTTCATATATTCTTTAAAAGGTCATAGACTTTTATATCCATTATTATTGTTCCCAGCATCATTGTAATGTAATAAATCAGAGACGATGTGATTATAAAAATATACTCTTGAAAACCTCAAATAAAACAAGCCTATACAATTGAATCAAGGTTTAACATGTTTAACTTAGCATGCATTTATCATTAGGACATTAGGAATTAGAATAAAGTTAGTTAGAAATGTGAAGCAAATCAATTTAAGATTTCAGCTAATATAGAATATATGGGAGTAAAGTATTTGATGATCCACTTGAAAACAAAAGATTTTGATTAAGGACTCAAGAAATTTCAGCTGTTTCTTATTAACTTCCTTTGGAGCCATCATGTTGGTAAGTAGAATTGGCCATTTCACTTTCCTGCAGGATGGAGACTAATCTTAATATCAATTAAACACATTACAGCACTTCTTCTTTCCACTATTAAACATAATTGTTCTGTTTTAGAAAAAAGCTTTTTATTATGCTTGTACTTCTTCTCTAAAAAGAGATTTGGATGTAAAAATGTCTCACATTTATAACTACAGTCTTAACAATGGAACATTTAACTCTTTTCCATATACAACACTTCTAATAATTCATATACACAACAAACTGAAGCCAAAAGCTAATACTTTTAAAAAATATGTTGCAAAGTGTACAGGCCAAAAATTCAACATAACTTTATTAGAATGTCACATTTAAAAATTTGCTCTTCTAAAACTAAATTTCAGGAAGAAAGAAAATATCAATTTTTATGAATCTCTGTCACATAAAAATATTGTGTCTAAAACATTGTGAATCTTTTAAAATCCCTGTATTGTCTTAACAGTAAGTATACAAAGAAAAAGGTGCATCTGATCCCATATTGCTCTGCTGCAGGTTGTATTGTCTCTTTCTAACCCTGCTATTACTGAGATACTATTTTCCCAAATTTTTGAATCAGTACTACTTTAAATACTTTCCCCCTGGTAGCTGCTTAAGTATTTAAGAAAATACTATTCTTAAAGTTGAAGGAGCTTATCATCTTTGCTAAGAGTTAACTGGATATACATGCATGAGTGAACATTAATTTCTGGAATGCTATCACAGTCTTACTTTAACAAATCTAGCAAACACTTTTTTTATACAATGATCTCACTTCCAGAGCATTGAAGTTATGTATAAATTGAATTTAATAATAGCCATTGAGAGGACAGACAGCAGAAGCAAGAAGAACTACAATCCTGCACCTGTGGAGCAAAAACCACTTTCACAGAAAGACAGACAAGATGAAAAGGAAGAGGGCTATGTACCAGATGAAGGAACAAGATAAAACCCCAGAAAAACAACTAAATGAAGTGGAGATAGGCAACCTTCCAGAAAAAACAATTCAGAATAATGAAGGTGAAGATTATCCAGTACCTCGGAAAAAGATTGGAGGCAAAGATCGAGAAGATGCAAGAAATGTTTAACAAAGATCTAGAAGAATTAAAGAACAAACAAACAGAAATGAACAATACCATAACTGAAATGAAAAATACACTAGAAGGAATCAATAGCAGAATAACTGAGGCAGAAGAACGGATAAGAGACCTGGAAGACAGAATGGTGGAATTCACTGCTACAGAACAGAATAAAGAAAAAAGAATGAAAAGAAATGAAGACAGCCTAAGAGACTTCTGGGACAACATTAAATGCAACAACATTTGCATTATAGGGGTTCCAGAAGGAGAAGAGAGAGAGAAAGGACCCGAGAAAATATTTGAAGAGATTATACATGAAAACTTCCCTAACATGGGAAAGGAAATAGCCACCCAAGTCGAGGAAGCACAGAGAGTTCCATACAGGATAAACCCAAGGAGAAACACGCTGAGACACATGGTAATCAAATTGGCAAAAATTAAAGACAAAGAAAAATCATTGAAAGCAGCAAGGGAAAAACGGCAAATAACATACAAGGGAACTACCATAACGTTAACAGCTGATTTCTCATCAGAAACTCTACAAACCAGAAGGGAGTGGCATGACATACTTAAAGTGATGAAAGGGAAGAACCTTCAACCAACATTACTCTACCCAGAAATGATCTCATTCAGATTCAATGGAGAAATCAAAGCTTTACAGACAAGCAAAAGCTAAGAGAATTCAGCACCACCGAACCAGCTCTACAACAAATGCTAAAGGAACTTCTCTAAGAGGGAAACACAAGAGGAGAAAAAGACCTACAAAAGCAAACCCAAAACAATTAAGAACATGGTAATAGGAACATACATATCGATAATTACCTTATACGTGAATGGATTAAATGCTCCAACCAAAAAATACAGGCTTGTTGAATGGATACAAAAACAAGACCCATATATGTGCTGCCTACAAGAGACCTAGACTTCAGACCTAGGGACACATACAGACTGAAAGTGAGGGGATGGAAAAAGACATTCCATGCAAATGGAAACCAAAAGAAAGCTGGAGTAACAATACTCATGTCACATAAAATAGACTTTAAGATAAAGAATGTTACAAGAGACGAGGAAGGACACTACATAATCAAGGGATCAATCCAAAAAGAAGATATAACAATTATAAATATATATGCACCCAACATAGGAGCACCTCAATACATAAGGCAACTGCTAACAGCTCTAAAAGAGGAAATTGACAGTAACAAAGTAATAGTGGGGAACTTTAACACCTCACTTACACCAATGGACAGATCATCCAAAATGAAAATAAATAAGAAAACAGAAGCTTTAAATGACACAATAGAGCAGATAGATTTAATTGATATTTATAGGACATTCCATCCAAAAACAGCAGATTACACTATCTTTTCAAGTGTGCACGGAACATTCTCCAGGATAGATCACATCCTGGGTCACAAATCAAGCCTCAGTAAATTTAAGAAAATTGAAATCATATCAAGCATCTTTTCTGACCACAATGCTATGAGATTAGAAATGAATTACGTGGGAAAAAATGTAAAAAACACAAACAAATGGAGACTAAACAATACGTTACTAAATAACCAACAGATCACTGAAGAAGTCAGAGGAAATCAAAAAATACCTAGAGACAAAGGACAATGAAAACACGACAATCCAAAACCTATGGGCTTAAGCAAAAGCAGTTCTAAGTGGGAAGTTTATAGCTATACAAGCCTACCTCAAGAAACAAGAAAAATCTCAAATAAACAATCTAACCTTACACCTAAATGAACTAGAGAAAGAAGAACAAACAAAACCCAAAGTTAGCAAAAGGAAAGAAATCATAAAGATCAGAGGAGAAATAAATGAAATAGAAAGAAAGAAAACAATAGCAAAGATCAATAGAACTAAAAGCTGGTTCTTTGAGAAGATAAACAAAATTGATAAACCATTAGCCAGAATCATCAAGAAAAAGAGGAAGAGGGCTCAAATCAATAAAATTAGAAATGAAAAAGGAGAAGTTACCACAGACACCATAGAAATATAAAGCATCCTAAGAGACTACTACAAGCAACTCTATGCCAATAAAATGGACAACCTGGAAGAAATGGACAAATTCTTAAAAAGGGATAACCTTCCAAGACTGAACCAGGAAGAAATAGAAAATATGAACAGACCAATCACAAGTAATGAAATTGAAACTGTGATTAAAAATCTTCCAACAAACAAAAGTCCAGGACCAGATGGCTTCACAGGTGAATTCTATCAAACATTTAGAGAAGAGCTAACACCCATCCTTCTCAAACTCTTCCAAAAACTTGCAGAGAAAGGAACACTCCCAAACTCATTCTATGAGGCCACCATCACCCTGATACCAAAACCAGACAAAGATGCTACAAAAAAAGAAAATTACAGACCAATATGACTGATGAATATAGATGCAAAAATCCTCAACAAAATACTAGCAAACAGAATCCAAGAACACATTAAAAGTATCATACACCATAATCCAGTGGTATTTGTCCCAGGGATGCAAGGATTCTTCAATATATGCAAATCAATCAATGTAATACACCATATTAACAAATTGAAAAATAAAACTGTATGATCATCTCAATAGATGCAGTAAAAGCTTTTGACAAAATTCAACACCCATTTATGATAAAAACTCTCCAGAAAGTGGGAATAGAGGGAACCTCCCTCAACATAATTAAGGCCATATATGACAAACCCACAGCAAACACCATTCTCAATGGTGAAAAACTGAAAGCATTTCCTCTAAGATCAGGAAAAAGACAAGGATGTCCACTCTCACCACTATTATTCAACATAGTTTTGGAAGTCCTAGCCACGGCAAACAGAGAAGAAAAAGAAATAAAAGAAATACAAATTGGAAAAGAAGAAGTAAAACTGTCACTGTTTGCAGATGACATGATACTATACATAGAGAATCCTAAAGATGCCACCAGAAAACTACTAGAACTAATCAATGAATTTGGTAAAGTTGCAGGATACAAAATTAATGCACAGAAATCTCTTGCATTCCTATACACTAATGATGAAAACTCTGAAAGAGAAATTAAGGAGACACTCCCATTTACCATTGCAACAAAAAGAATAAAATACCTAGGAATAAACCCACCTAGGGAGACAAAAGACCTGTATGCAGAAAATTATAAGACATTGATGAAGGAAATTAAAGATGATACCAACAGATGGAGATATATACCATATTCTTGGATTGGAAGAATCAATATTGTGAAAATGACTATATGACCCAAAGCAATCTACAAATTCAATGCAATCCCTATCAAATTACCAAAGGCAATTTTACAGAACAAAAAAAAAAAAAATCTTAAAATTTGTATGGAGACAAAAATACCCCGTATAGCCAAAGCAGTCTTGAGGAAAAAGAACGGAGCTGGAGGAATCAGACTCCCTGACTTCAGACTATACTGCAAAGCTACAGTAATCAAGACAATATGGTAGTGGCACAGAAACAGAAATATAGATCAGTGGAACAAGATAGAAAGCCCAGAGATAAACCCACACACTTATGGTCAACTAATCTGTGACAAAGGAGGCAAGGATATACAATGGAGAAAAGACAGTCTCTTCAGTAAGTGGTGCTTGGAAAACTGGACAGCTACATGTAAAAGAATAAAATTAGAACACTCCCTAATACCATACACAAAAATAATCTCAAAATGGATTAGAGACCTAAATGTTAGACTGGACACTCTAAAACTCTTAACGGAAAACATATGAAGAACACTCTTTGACGTAATTCACAGCAAGATCTTTTTTTTATCCACCTTCTAGAGTAATGGAAATAAAAACAAAAATAAACAAATGGGACCTAATGAAGCTTAAAAGCTTTTGCACAGCAAAGGAAACCATAAATAAGACGAAAAGGCAACCCTCAGAATGGGAGAAAATATTTGCAAACAAATCAACAGACAAAGGATTAATCTCCAAAATATATAAACACCTCATGCAGCTCAATATTAAAAAAAAAAACAACCCAATCCAAAAATGGGCAGAAGACCTAAATAGACTTTTCTCCAAAGAAGACATACAGATGGCCAGGAAGCACATGAAAAGCTGCTTAACATCACTAATTATTAGAGAAATGCATATCAAAACTACAATGAGGTATCATCTCACACCAGTCAGAATACACATCAGAAAATCTACAAACAACAAATGCTGGAGAGGGTGTGGAGAAAAGGGAACCCTCTTGCACTGTTGGTGGGACTGTAAATTGATACAGCCACTATGGAGAACAGTGTGGCACTTCCTTAAAAAACTAAAAATAGAAATACCATATGATCCAGCAATCCCACTGCAGGGCATATACCCAGAGAGAACCGTAATTCAAAAAGACACATGCACCCCAATGTTCATTGCAGCACTGTTTACAATAGCCAGGTAATGGAAGCAACCTAAATGCCCATTGACAGGCGAATGGATAAAGATGTGGTACATATATACGATGGAATATTACTCAGCCATAAAAAAGGAACGAAATTGGGTCATTTGTAGAGACGTGGATGGATCTAGAGACTGTCATACAGAGTGAAGTAAGTCAGAGAAAAATATCATATATTAACACATATATGTGGAAACTAGAAAAATGGTACAGATGAACCGGTTTGCAGGGCAGAAATTGAGACACTGATGTAGAGAACAAACGTATGGACACCAAGGGGGGAAAGCAGCGGGGGTTGAGGGTGGTGGTGTGATGAATTGAGAGATTGAGATTGTCATATATACACTGATGTGTATAAAATGGATGACTAATAAGAACCTGCTGTATAAAAATATATATAAGAAAACTAAAAATAAATAAATAAATAATAATAATAGCCATCATATATTTAAAGAGCAGCCAATCAGTCTCCACGGATGGCATTCAGAAAATAATTCCTATCAACTGTTATCAACCTTTTGTTATGTGTATTGTCACAAGAGAAGTGGTGTATATTGTTTTTTACCTCATATTTATAAATAATGCTTGTAATACTGTATATTTTAAACGCTGCAACTCATTCTTTTCTGACTACACAATGACATAAATATTATACTTTTTCCATTGAGAAAGTTAAACATAACTTGCCTAATCTAGTCAAATATAATACCTATGAAAGAGAGTTTGAGAGAAAATACAAATTTTGTAGGGTCCAATTTAAATTTGCAACTTCAGAAAATGTCAATATGTAGAATGTTCTTGATCACAAGATTTAGGCTTTTGCAAACGACATACTGACATACTTACTGAAGAAACTATCACACAATTTTGTTTTTACGTATTAGAGTGATTCAGAAGTGGCTCATCCAACTGATAATAAAAGACCCACTGAATTGTGGAGATTCTTGCACTTTTCTGGACTTGAATATATCTTCTGGCGTGTTGTTTGTATAGGGTATTGGGGGAATCCTATGTCCAGAAGAACTGAATGTCCCACTGGAAAAGATGTTATATAACATAAGTGATGGTATCACAAGATTCATGTAATTCTTCCAGTGTCTTTTCTTCATAATTTAGGAAAAATGAAAAGACATGAGTATATAGACTTAAGATTAAACATGTGTGGTTGATGCACATGTGTATATCCATTCCCTCCTAAATTCTCACTCAAAATATATTAGAGAATAAAAATTCTATATAAATAAAAAAACAAAAATCAGAAGACCTGATCAAATGTGAGACAACAAAAAAAAGGACCTGGGAAAATGGGAGGAGGTATTGAGATACGAGGGTGCTAAATGACTTGGCAGAGAGGTATAGGCAAAATAGTCAGATATGAAAGCAGTATGAATATGTTTTAAGAAATACAAGGTGTTAATATGTTATATTACAGTTCTCCTTTCTTAAAAGATACACTCCATAATAAATGATGAAGTAAAACAAGCAAAAGAAAACCATTGAACCCAGGAATCTAAATGAGGGATTTAATAGAAGACTGAGGAATAAGCAAATCCCAAAGTATCTATGAGGGCACATCACAGGACAGCTGAGGACATCCCATTAGGACAGCTGTGGAGCACAGCTACAAGCTGGAGCTGGCAGTTCAGTGCAGAGTAAGAGGCTGGTGGGTCATGGGAGATTTCTTTTTCATGAACCTGAGGACAATTTTTATAGTTTTCTTTTTTTTTAATGTTTGATGCTGAATTAGCAACAGTAGAAAAAACTGTGCAAGCAAGTAAATTAGTCAATTATTAAAGCTAGGTCAATGGAACAGCAACAAAAACATATATTAGAATGTGAGCCAGCTGTGAATAGCATTTATGTGGTCATAACAGTAATTCAACCAAGCAGTTATAATGCAATCTTATTTTTAAGTGGGTAGGACAGATGTGTGTGTGTGTGCGCTTGGGTGTGTGTATGCATATTAGAGCATGAGTGCATTTTGTATGTGTGTATATGTGTAAATGTGGTAGTGTAATTCACGGGACCTAATCATCAGCTTCAGAAGGTCAGTAGTTATTGCCTAAAATGATTTTTTTTAAAAAGGAAGAATAGTAGCAGCATGTTGTTTTAAAATGTTTGCCTAAACACCAGTAAGTTTGTTATTAAAAAGATTTTGCTAAATACCAGAAGAAAGAGCCAAAAAGAGTTGAAAGTTTTGCCTTTGGGAGGTAAAAATCAAGAGGGCAGCAGAGTGTGGAGAAAAGAAATGCTGTTTGGTTTTGGTTTATGTTTGGATGAGCCACTTCATTGACACAATTTCATAAACTTGTAATTTTCATATATCTGGAGCTCTTGCCAACATGTTTCATACCAACTAAGCATGGCAACAATCTGTTTTATCTCGGCCAAGGCTGCAGCCCAAGCAGCAGGCACAGCCCAGTGTCACTTTACCTCATGTCCACACCAAGTGTCCCTCACCTCCCCCTCAGTTTTTCCCTGGGACTCCAAAACATGCACGTCCATGCGACATGCATATTACCCTCACATGTCCCACGCTGCAGAGACATAAAGCAAAGTTTTA
The DNA here is from genome assembly GCF_039906515.1 of Pseudorca crassidens. NCBI lineage: Eukaryota > Metazoa > Chordata > Mammalia > Artiodactyla > Delphinidae > Pseudorca > Pseudorca crassidens. The sequence goes on along the minus strand of NC_090300.1, from coordinate 125,203,427 downwards.
ACCAATGAGAGAGAGAAGAAGCCAGCAGATAAATTCTCCTTTGACTCCAGGGCTGATTTGTTGATAGACAGAGTAACATATACTGCTTCTCAGAAAAATGATTTTACTTAATGCAAAGTTTCTGGTAACCAGGAGGTTTTATTTTCTCTCTGACATTCCTTGTCTCACTCACATTTTCCCCACCTCTGGTTTCTTTAGGATTGTACTTCCTAATCAAGTAGTAGCCTATGAGTGTTTGCCTCAAGTTCTGCTTTCCCAAAAGCCCACAATAAAACAGCTGATACCAGAAATTAACCAGTGATAAAATGTGGCATGTATTCACATCGCAAGTGTTAAGGATTTCACCTTTGATTAATCGGGATGAGGTGTAAGTGGATGGAGAGCTGTTGGATATATGGGAACTGTGGCACTTGAATGGTACAAGGGCAATGATAATGGTAATGACTGAAGAGTGGGTTGGCTTCCATTAATGACATTGGAAAGCCCACAGAACGAAAATTATAGGCTCAGTGCAGCCAACTGGAAATTGAAGGTGTTCTGTAAAACTGTAAAAGCAAAGAGCTTCTGTGGCAGCTTTTGAGTAGATGCTCATCTCTTACAGGCTTAGGGCAACTTTTATTGAAAATTAAGCCACAGATCTAATTGTAAAGGTAGCAAAGCTGACAATTAAAATTAATGGCCAGACTTGACAATGTTCTTACATTATAGCATGGCTCTGATAAGTAAAAATTGTGGACTTGTGACCTGGCAAGGAGAATGAGGAAACTGAACATGAAAATATTAAACCCTTACATTCTCCTAAATTCTCTGGGCTAAAATAAATAGCACTCTCTTCCCAGTCTTACACATGAGAAATGTCCTCATGTCTAAACATGTGCAGTTACCACATGGGAGGTAAGTTCCTCATAAGATAATGCTTTTTTCTTCTCAATATGTATCTGTTTTACCACTCATTACCTTCAGGCCATTAATCAGGATCACTTCTGAAAAGAACATCAGAAAGGCAGTGTGGTTCATCCAGCAAAATGAAATAATTTATTTGCTAAAGAAAATACAGAATCTGGGAAATAGGTCCTGCAGAAACTGGTAGAAAACTTTGTGGGTATACTGGAAAAGTATAGAAATAAGGCAAGTGGGATATAAGCTTGTATTGGAGAGAATTTATTTATGCGACCACACTGTTGCTCAAGATTTTATGTACTAGAAAGAAAATTAAACCCAGTCCTCATAGTTTCCTGAAATGTCTGCTTGAAAGTTGAAAACAGCCTAGAATAAGTGAGTTAAAAATGACAGAACCACTTTGTTGGAGTACTGAGGAAGGGATAAAAGGGTTCAGACTATATTTAGCATATACTACCTAAGAATTCTGTTTCCTGTTTGAGCCCAGAAGACATTCCCTTAACTGAAGAAATAAAGAATGCCCTGGTAAGGGGAGCTGGTATCTTTGAGAGACTCCATGGTGGCTATCCTCTAAAGACAAGAGTTGGTAGTGGGCACTGTTGCCATGAAACTTGAGTCCATAGTAGTACTGATACTGGAGACTTCAGGATAGCAGCATTTAACTGTCAAAAGCAAGGTGGAATTGATTGCCATAGAAGAATGGAAGGCCAGAGTGAAAATCAGGGTATTTGACTCTCAGTGACCTGATATCTTAAGGTAATATATTATGGTGCTCTTAGGGGCATGCTATGTACACAGTTAACTGTAGTGTTTCTTGAATTGTCTAAATTCAAGAATAATAAACAATAACAAATAAAATAAAGAAAGAAAAAATAAGACCTGGTGAGCAGAGTCTAAAGGCTACCATTGCATGAAAAGCCATCTCCCACCCAGTGTACTAATGTAAATCAGGCACAGAGTCTCTTGATCAAACAGTGCTGAGTCCTCTTGAACAAAGACACTTAAATGATATTTCATGTATATGTGATAGATATTCCTTGGATCCTACCCCCCAAAAAATCAATAATCGTGAACTCAGATTTTGAATCTTGGTTGACACTGCTGTAAGGGCACCACACATGTTATACACATCAGGTAATTAAATGGACTTATTAAAGTCCACAAAGCATTCTATTATAAGGCTTTATTGAAGATAAATAATATGATATAGGAGGAGAAAAGTGAGTGCAAAGAAGTTGTGACGCCCAGAAGACTCCTAGGCATATCCCCCAGGGTTCTTTTATTTAAAGTTTTTTATCTCAAAATTTTGAATGATTAAGATTTGTGTGAGGAATTTTGTTTTTAGAAGAACTCTGCAAACATTTCTAGTAGAGTGTTTTATGTCCTTCTTTTCACACAGCCCCCAGTAAACAAGCCAGCCTTGGGAACCACTGTGGGATTTTAGAACTTTAAACAGCATATTATAAATTATTATTTAGCCCCTTTGACATCATTTTGGCTAAAGTTAAGTATCATAATTCCAAACTTCCTCAGAGATAAGCAGAGGCAGTCCCAGTCCAGCTGTAAAATAACTTCTTACACTGAGACCTAAGACACTGTCAGATTTTCTGATTAGTCTGTTCCTGGAGTTTTGGTTCAAGCCTATATAACATTGGGTTCAACTTAGAGGGATATAATTAGAATCTGATAGAATTTTCATGTCTTTTATCTCACATGTGGAATAAAAGGACATATTGTAGGAAATAGCTTATTTCTGAAGAAAATAGCAAATCAAAAGCAATTTCAGATGGAATTCAGATTCAAAGTTTTGAAGAATGAAGGAGTAGTGATTCTCATCAATTTCCATTCATTTTATTTGTCTGGCCTCTATGAAAACCAGATGATTATGGCATATGAATAAGATGGTATACATGAGTAAAGTATATGATAAGGGGTCCAAACCACCATGTTACCTACCTCACAACTATAGACTCATGGGGTTTTTCTACAACTAACTGATAGAGTTTTAGGTCTAGATCACAGGTAAGTTAGGGATTTGTGTTGGTGATAGCCAGGAAAAAGAAAAGAATTGTCACATTATATCACTACTTAGGGATGGCTCCCAGTGGGAAGGATTGTGACACTTATACTTGAGCATGTAATTCATGTGGATTTCTATGAAAGGAGAAGGGGCATAACTGTGGTTGCTTGATGAACAACCAAGCATTTCATCATGGATTTGACAAGAATAAGACTTGATGGAAGATGGAGGAGCCTGGAGGTCTGAGAAGGAGGTATAGAAGTAAGCACAAAATGTATGGATATTTGACTCTTACTACCACTGCCACCACAGAAGGATGCCAATCATCTTCTCTTCTTAGCTACTCCAGGGTCAGTATAATAACCTCATTAAAAGAAGAGTTATGGTGGCAAGGATGGCAACTATGAAATGGCCCAGTTTCATAGGCTTCCTCTTGCCTGATAAATGTCAGTGTCACCATTGCAGATACCAAGAGTGAGTACAGTATAGTGAACCATTCAGCCATTTGGTAGTAGATCACTTATATCAGTTCTTCCAGCCTGGAGAAGACAGCCTTACCATAACTGATAACTATTCTAGGTAATCAATCATGTAATTTTCTAGATAAGTATTTGTCTTGCTCACATTCAGTGACTTCTTCATCCCCAATATCTGAAGGCTCAAGGATGATTTTTTATGCAGTATCTCAAAAACAACCCTACCTCAGAGAAGAGGATCCATTTTATGGCAAAAGAGCAATGGCATAATAATGATGACATTTATTTATTTATATGTGTGTGTGTGTGTGTGTATGTATGTGTGTGTGTGTGTGTATATATATATATATATATATATATATAGCCAATGTAATGACATTTACAGGCTCTTATAGTCAGTCCCTTAACTGCGTATTGTGGATACAAATGATTTTACTATTTTTTGTCTTTTAACCTCCCTACTACCTTTGTGCATGGGTGATTTCCTACTTTTACTATATGTTTGCCTTTACCAGTGTGCCTTTACTTTTCCATTTTGTAATTTTCTTGTTTCAAAAATGTTGTGGCCTTTTCTTTCCTGCCTAGAGAAGTTCCTTTAGCAGTGGTTGCAAAGCTGGTTTGGTGGTGCTGAATTCTTTTGGCTTTTGCTTGTCTATAAAGCTTTTGATTTCTCCTAAAGAGTCAGCATGAACAAAAAACCCTATAGGATTGACAGATTGTTTCTAGGATGTGCAAGATGCACTGTTCCGAGGGCAGACATATGGCAGAGTGCCTCAATATGAGTAGATCTAGAACCAAGGAGTAGAAGTAGGATCCGCCTCTAGCTGCATCATTTCCAGTGTGTGCTTCACATCTTTGCAGTCTTAGATAGTACTAGGTTTAAGGTCTTTGCTCCTAGGAAAAGAATACCTCCCTCAAGAAAAATATTATGAGTTACACTAAACTAGAAGCAGAATAGACCTTCTTGCTATTTTGGCTTCCCCACATCAATGAATCAAGAAGAAAGGAAAGGATTTACAGAACTGGTTGGGTAATCAACCCTGTTTGCCCACGTGGGCTCTTGTTTCCTATACCTGGTGGGGTAAGGCAGAAATATGTCTGGATCCTGGAGATTTTCTGGGACATTTCTTGGTATATCCATACCCAAAAAGACTTGAAAATGGTAAATTGCAGCAACCATCTAATAACAAGGGCAAAGTAACTGTGTGAGCACAAATCTCTCAGGGATGAAGGTTTGGAGATCTATTACTAGTCAAGCACCCAGACCAGTGGAAATGCTGGCTGAAAGTGAAGGAAATATTGTATGGGTTGTGGAAAAAATGCAATCACACCTTGGGAATAGCTGTAGCACTGAGGATTGTAGATTTGTCTCAGTAAAATTCTCTCACTTTGTCTTTTCAGATATTGTGGCTGGTCACCAATTGGAAGGAAATTCTGTGATTCTTTGGATTTGCATGTCTACTCTTTCAGGTAAGAAGTGAAAGCATATTATTCTTACAAAATTTGGAGGCTCCATAGTGTTAGGTGGGAGCTTGGTAATAGGGACAGAAATGGATCCGAATGAACTAACCTGACTGTATAAGATACTTTCTGTTATCACCTTAGATCTTCTTGAATCTGTTTTCTGGCCCTTGGTCATTTTTTTCATCCTAGATTCTACTGGGGCAACTGACCACAAATAGGTTTTACTCATTATAAATCAATTTTGTGGATTAAGAACATAAAAAGGCAAAAGTATTCCATCTTTCTCAATTGTTATGTTGATCTGATCATCAATCATTAAATTGAATATATTGAATTATTCTGGATGTTTTCATCCTGTTAATTTCTGGTTATTTTAATTATTGTGTGTTTATTTGCTTGGTAGAAAGTCAAAACAAATATTCTCTGAAGTTCCTTTTTAAAAGTTCCTTTTCTTAAATTAGCTAATATAATATCTGTATTTACTACAATAGATGCTTTTCATATGAATTACTGTTCAGGCCTGGTCACCAGTGATTAAGCACAGATTAAAGGCTAGGACTCCAAACAAAAATAAAGAGTGTCCATTTGCCTGTTAATGTTTCTCAGGAATCTGAAGTAAGGTAATATGTAGTAATTTATAGATCCAGTAGAAGAGGGAAAGTGGAAAGTTAACACCTAGGGTAAATAACAAATGGTACCTTAACAATAATCAGTTGGACCAGATTATGTAATTTTTTTCTTTCTCCAGCTAGATATGTGCTCCTCTTTTCATGAACTCACAATTTTAAGAGGAGATATATTAAAAAATGAGAGGAAATATAAGCATCAGTTGTGATTTTTATTATTTGCTCTTTATTTGATAAAAGGTTAATGGTGAAAAATATATACAATTTGCTAATAAGATTATGTGAGATTATTTTAGCTATCTTTTCACTCACCTATGCTATGGTGACATTATATAAATGTAAATAAATCATACAAAAGGCATTCATTAAACATGACATATCTGCTCTCCTGGTATACAAAACAATTTCTTTCAACTTGTGCATTCAGTCTCACTAAACATATATGTATATGCACATACACACACACACGCACACACAGAAAAGAGAGAGAGCAAAACAATGACAGAGAGAGGGAATTTTCTTCTGATTGAAAATAATTAAATACTACAATCAATTATGTAAAAAAACACAAGAATTACAGAAAAGTTGGTCAGAAACACACACACACACATATGTTCTAAAGTGTGACATTCACAGTGACTTATATGAAGAATGAATTCATTTATTCTAAAAAATATTACCCCAAACCGATCATAGATGCAGATTCAGATATATGTTAAATTGTGTAGCACTGATTTAGGTAGATGTTAAAACACAATTATTAACTCAGGAATTTTTTTATATTTTATAATGCTAAGAATGTTTCCCTCAGTTTATACTTAACAAGTCTTATTTAAATAGAAATAATCCTTGGAAAACTAATTACTTAAATATTTCTATGCAAACCCAAATGCTCATTTTATAATTCTGTTTAAACCATGCTTTAAATTGATTTTAAAAATTCCTGAAATACTTTAATATGAAAACTAGTACCCTCCCAATAAAACCTAGAGGAATCATTTTAATGTTTATAATCTCCATGAACAGCTCTACTTTGAGAAAAGGCTTCTTACCATAATAGCCTGTTTTGTATTAATAAAGTACTTCATTGACAAGAATCTGAAAAGACTTTGCAAATATTATTTCATTAATCCTCCCAGCACTCATATGGCAGGTATGTGGCAAGAATGATTATTCCACTTTGTTATACTAATGAGGTAAAGATGGCCTCTGTGTATTGGTCCCTAGGTTGTTTACTTATTCACGGCAAGCTGACACCCACTAGTGTGAAAGCCTGCCAGTGCCAAACTCAAAATTTATACATCCAGTTATTTCAAAAATAGCCCCTCCCTGAAGCAGATTTTTAGCCATTTAGAACCTGCGTATTTTGCATAGCTGTAAAACTTCAGCTTGCATTTGCCGTCCATTGATAAGATAGGACCTTATAGTTCTAAGGCCCCAGGCTTCTGTGACCGTTTGTAGCTCTCTGGCACAGACTTTGCTGAGCAGCATCTGCTAGACATGTAAGCACCCTGTCTGATCTCCCTCTTCCCTAAGAGTCCCCCTACCCTTCTCTCCTTCTGGTTGGTGACCCGCACACTCTTAAGTGTCTGGATGGTCTCATGTTCTCTGGGCTTTCCCCTCTCATGCAGTCCTGTCTAAGCACTGCCCAATAATGCTTACTGTGAGTTACTGCCTCTTGTGGTCCTACCTTTATCCTTAATCAACCCCAAGTCCCTTGAACTTCCCACAACTTTTAGAGGGAAATCAGGCATGGACAACTGGTGGTTGTGTAGTGGACTGATAGCAGACTCACTCCATGGGCAACTCAACCATGAAACTCCCAGCTCAGTGCTTTATCCAGACACATTTCTCCTTTTAGGTTGTTGTTTTCCATCATATTATGTGTATTATGGAACAAATGTTGTCATATATAACAATAACCTAAATACATACAATCCTTAGAGTGTGCTTGTCTTATCATGTCCTTTCACTGTTTCTACAGATGTTTAGTGGGTGGATACAGGATGTTACAAAACATAAAAGACCATGTTTGATACTGGGATTTAGTTAATGTTTATAATGGAGTATTTTTTAGAGGAAATAAGGTATGAGCTTGAATGTCATATCAAAACAAACAAAATGGCTGTGGTTATACTCATAAATATTCTTTCTTTTTCTCATGTAATTAACACTATATCTATAAAGAACAATTATTAACATAGGGGAACCAGCATAGTGATTACGTGTATTTTATATTTTTCAAGTTATAATCCAATTTTATGCATGGGAATGTGTCTGAATAATAAAAATCTAATTTGAGGGAAATGATTCTGCTTTGAGTGATGGAAGAAAAATTGCAGGGTAAAGGACACAAAAAAATACATGTCATGCTATAAACATTCTCCAGTCTATAGGTCATATTATAGTAGCAGAAGTGAGATAGGTCTTTATATTATTGAAATGTTGGGATCAAATACAAACTCTTGGCTCATTAAGTCTACAAATTTCACACTAGAAATGAATGAATAATCCAAAGAAAATAGGGGAGAAAAACAAATTAGAGCACTAGACAAAACTGAAGCTCTGGCACCTACAGCTACACCAAACATTAAATGTAGCTCAGTCTAGCCAGATTAACATAGTTAACATACATGGAGAGAGAGATTTATCATAGAAATTGGATCATGAAGTTGTGGGGGCCGATTTGCCATTTGCAAACTAGAGACCCAGGAAAGCATGCGGTATAATTCAGTCTGAGTCTGAAGGCCTGAGACCCAGGAGCATGAATGTGGTGGGCAGGAGAAGATAGATGTCTCAGCTCAAGCAGAGAGAGCAAATCTGCCCTTCTTCAACTTTTTGTTCTGTTCAGGTCCTCAACAGATTGCATGGTGCCCACCTGCATTGGTGAGGGCGATCTTCTTTACTCAGTCTGCAGACACCAATATTAATCTGTTACAGAAGCACCCTCACAGGCACAGCCAGAAATAATGGTTTACCACCTACCCGGGAATCCTTTAGCCCAGTCAGGTTAATATAGAAAGTTAACCATCACACTTGTGGACAAGAAAGAGGATTATAATAAAAATAATAGAATGTTTTTGATTAAAAATATTAAATAAGTGTTTAAAGTAGAAAACCTATGGAAGACTTTTTATTTTTAGATTTTTTCTTTAATACTTTTGTCACCCTCAATTTTCAATTAAAATTATACATAAAAATAAAAATTCCTGATAAAAGTAATGGAATTATCTAATGGGATGCCATAACTAAGTATTTATAAATAGACAGATTTAGATGTTTTTTCAGAGACATGTTTATTTAACCATATTGGAATCAGTAGAAATGATGGTTCTATAAAAATAACACATTTGGGCAAGGATTTATGACACCGAGGACATGAATTACCCATTGCTATTTTAACTAAAGGAGTCAGATGATCTGCATATTTAGTGTATCTACACTCAGTCATAGTTGCTGCATAATCTATAATTTGAGCTTAAAAATTAAAATAGAAATACTGAATTAGAGAGAAAAATAATTCCATTTTTAAATACCGTTTGCCTCTATATTCAAATATTTCAGAAAGTGGTAAATGTTATTCCATATAATAACCATGTTTTTCCAATTCACTATGCACATGTAGATGCATTCAAATATATTAAAAAGAGGAGAGTTCCAATTTTATCCCACTGTTTTGAGGAATGCAGATAATTCTCATATGCAAATATTCCATGAACAATTATAAGTTCAATGCAGCACAATGAACTTCCCTTTTAAAAAAGCCTATTGCAAATTGGTCCTTTAGATCTCCATTTAATTATTAGCAGGCTTTTTAAATAACTGTATTTTCTCTTTGTGTTTGAAAGGGAGTGAAAATGCCTGAATTTTTTTTCCAGTGCTCATAGGTAATTTTTAGCAGAGAATAGGCTTTGCTAGAGACCATGACCCCACTGTGAGGTTGTTTAGATATTCAAAATAGATAAAATTATGATCGTGTACAATAGGTCTGGCTTCAGTTATTTCAAAACAGTTATTTCTGTCACATATAACAGTAGGAAAAGAGACACAAAAATGGTAGGTTATGAACCTGATTTGCATTACTGTTCCTATTGCCGTTATTTTTTATAAAAGGAAAGAAACCAGTGGCTCATAATTTTTAAAATTCTGTGATACTTTTGTAATACATTTTACATAGAGAAAATTTGCACATTAATGATTGAAGAGAATCCAAAATACTAATGCTGTTACTTCTTTCAAGACATGCTTTCACAGTGTCCTGTAAGGAACCAAAGATGTATCTTGAATTCCTTTCATTTTGTGGGGTGAGGGAAATTTACTTAGCAGAGGTTTGGGATAGGAATGATTGACTGAAGAACTTGGGGTTGAGAATAATTTCTAAGAGGGACAGTGAGACTTATCTGACTTGCAATTCCTAATTAGGACATCTAGTGCTATCTAAATACAAGGTACCATGGTAGAAACTGTATATACTACACATGAACAAGAAGGTTCTGATAAAAGTTATGAGTCTTGAGTCATTTCTCAGAGCTACTGAAGGTTCAAGTCTCTTTGGGCTTGAGTGAAAACACAAGGTTTTAAAGGCTCCTAAATGATTAGGACAGTAACTATGGACATTTGATACTTGCCCTGGTCCTGTTCTCTGCCTGGGATCTTTGGAACCTTGGAATATCCATACACTCAAGACTTAGACTTGGAATAATTAAAATTTGAATGTCATCTTTTGATGCATGTAAGACCAGCCATACTGCAGCCTCTGATGAAACATCCCTTCCTATGTACCTCTTTGAGCACTTTTCTGTGGCGACAAGAAATTAACATTATAATGAAAAGGTTATTATTAAATGTTTAAAGTAGCAAAAAATTTAGAGCTGACAGTTTGTAGTTTAAATATATTTTCACGTGCTGCTCATATTACAGCCTGGTATTACGTTTGACCAAGAAAGCTAAGCATAATTCTAGTTGGTGAAAGAAATAAGAACCAACTTAACTTGGGTTTTTCAATTGTATGCCCTGTACAGTCAAATGCAAAGGTTTCTGAGGAGCAACATTAAGTAGTATTAATACAGGCTTAAGGGACCTGAAAATACCTTATCATGGGTACTATGTTGTTACATTAAGAGCAGGGACAAAAATTAAGGAAGTGGAACCAAGACTAAATTCTTAGTTTGGATTTTTTATTGTCTTGACTGTATTTTCTCAAGAAGAACTTGACTTCTATAGTCCTATATCTATGAATGTACAAGGTTTCCCTTTCTTCCTTCCTCCCTTCCCTCCTTTCTTTCTTTCCATTACTTTTATATATGAATAATTTTTAGGTTATATAACTTTGTCGTATAAATCTCCCACCCGTGCCATGATAGAACTTCTTTTATACAGAGTAGAGAACTTAGCTTTTGTAGACATTTGTCATGTATATTTTCAGGAAGTGCCTCAGAGAGTATCTTTCTTTCAGTTTTGCCTATCTAAGAATAACTTTCAGTTTTATATAGCTCTGATTTATTTCCTTTGGATTATTTTCACCAATGGAATTGATATTTCGAAAAATATCCTCCTGTTTACTAAATTGCTCTAAAAGTTTATACTGATGTAAAAGTTTCACAATCATAAGTGAACCTGTTTACTTAACTGCCACCTTCATTAATCCAAGAAAGTAAAATTTTAGCACATTAGATGGGAAAAATATGTCACTTTTTAGTGAAATATTTTTATTGCTGGTGAGGTTAAATAGTTAGATTTTAATCGATGATTTGTATTTCCTCTTTTATGAGTTCCCTCTGCCCATTTCTATACTAAGGTCAGCCACATGTATTCTCTGGCTTGAATGGTCTGTTTCTGTTTTTTTAGGAAGACTGGTGGTAGGTTTTCAAAAAAGTTTAAGTTCTGAAGTTGTATGTATAAGTGGACAAAGTCTGTGGCTTTGTAGATAGGATTAGCAAAATCCTTTGCTGAAATACTTGTGTTTATTTGGTGAATAAATATAACTTACTGAATATAAGTATTTACTATATCTAGGCTTTGCTGTGTGAGGGCCTAGACATAGAGCATCTTTATGAGCAGTGGTAGGTGTAAAATTGTCCAATCTAGACCCCCTTTACATGCAGCCCCCAGCTGTTATGAGAGTTGCTGGTAAGAGCTCAGAGCTGCCAGGTATCTCCAGAGAATTACCCTAAATGACTAATGGGAGCCACCTCACTAGGAAACTTACAACATCAACCCTCCCCCAGAAAATGACCCTCAGTCCATGATTAACAATTTGGGGTTTAAAAACCCCACCCTGTGACCTAAAATAAAAGACAATCTTGTGGGGTGATGTACAGTCAGAGTCCTCCCCCTGTGATGTGGAACATCTTTGGTCTTCTCTTTCCCTTCCCTGTACTGCTTCAGTTCTTTTCCTGAAGAGCACTTACCCCAAAATTCAGGCATATCTTAACCCTTCTCTCAGGCTCTGCTTCTAGTGGATCTGTCCTAAGTATCCAGCTCACTTAATATTTTCAAAGAAAACTTTGGGGTACTAAGAAAGAGTGTTATTAATAGTACTAAAAGGTATTTTTTGAAAAGAATATAACCATGACTTTCATACTGATATAAAATTGAAGCTGAGCTAGAGATTTTAACTCTTGAGGCAACCTAGCTGATGATGTAACTGATTCAAAAGGGAATCCAAAGAAGAGATACACATATCGACCAAGATTTTTGAAAGAGATATATAAATGAAGGCAAAGATATTTTTTTCTTCAGCGAGGGAAGTTCATTAGTTGAAATTCTACTGGTCATAACAGAATTTGAATGTACATAGGAATCATTTACTTGGTTATCGTTTACCTACCACTACAGAGTTATAAAACAGATAAAAGGCAATGGAAAACTGGAATCAGATCACCCAGAGGGATGCCCTGTAGACATTGATTAGTTTTTAATGTCTCTTCAATAAATCACACATCATTTTTTTTGCAAAAACAATTAATCAGTAAATAGGGTCATGTGTATACATTTATTTATTCAAGAGGCATAGCTAATACTGTATTCCTAATGTGTTTCTCCTATTCCTCCTTTTTCTTTTTAGTTTTCTTCAAAATGTTGTAGGGAGTAGTCCCATATCAAGGAAAAGCTTATCATCATCCAGCTAGACATCTCCCTAAGAGTATAATTGTACTCAGAGGAGTTTGTTTATATGTAAATATAGTATATACATCATTTGAATAGAAGTTAATGTACTTGACTATGAGTTCCTTGATGAAGAGTTTTACACAGTTAAATAATCTCAAGACTTGTGTAGTCACCAATATGCAATGTCATGAATAATACTGATTAAAATGAATAGAATTTGGAAAGTGATGAGGGCATTCAGCAAAAGAATGGACGCAATATGATTATTCTGCCCTCTCCAGTTTCACCTTTCACATTTCACATTTTCACTGCACTCATGAGTTTTAGTGAGTTTACGTGATTACAAGCCTTTCTCTTTCAATGTACTATAAGTGCTCCCATGGCAGGGACTTGACTTATTCATCACAACACCCAGTGACTAGTACTGAGTCTGTTACAGAAGACTTTCAATATATTTGTTTTTTAAACCGTGAGTGAAGAAGACCAATTTAAGAAGATTGAAACTTTTCCTGTTCTACAGGAATGTATGTGCCTAGATTTAAACTGTACATTAAGTATTAATAACTGCCCTTTTGTACTCCTGCCTTTATGTTCTCAGAGAAGCATTCTAAATGTGCTCTCTCTCTCTTTCTCTTTCTCTCTCACAAACACATACACACGCACACACAAGCATGCACACAGAGAAGCACATATTCAGCCCTGTGGATATCTATCATAGATACTTAACATGATATTCAAAACATAAAATTTTCACATTTTTCTGAAAATAAGTCAATAATATTTATGTCACAACCTACAAAGATATTTCCTTTTCTTCTGGGTGTTAATACATGTAAATCTGGAAGTACTTTATGTTTATTCCAAAGAGAAAACTAGTTTTATAATGCATAGAAAGATAAAATAAGCTATATATTGCATCTATGGAAATGTAATGATAAAGGTGACAAACACTGTTAATTACACTCACACAAATGTTTGCTCAATTTGTTTTTATGTAACATTGAGTAAATTTAGATTAAACAGATGCAAATATTTAGGGAATTTTGATAGTTATCCATAATTTTTAAATAAAATTATCATCTTGTAAATTTATGTCTACCACAAAAAAAGAATAAACTTACCCAACCCTGGATATCTAATTATATCAGATCTCTTCCCCATGATATTTCTGTGTGCCAGAATTATTGTCTTTTCAATTGATATTTTTAAATGTTAATATTATTTATTAAGACATAATTTACATACAGTATTTTAACCCTTTTTAGAGTAAAATTCTGCGAGTATTGATAAATGCATACATTTATTCTGTAGCCCCTACCACAATCAAACTAAAGAAGGGTGTATCAGCCTAACAAATTCCACTGTGCTCCTTTGTACTCAGCTACTTAACCCCATGAACATTCATTAGAGTATGGGGAAGTTGGAACCATTATGCATTTCCTCCCAGCAGTTCTACTCCTAGGTAAATACTCAAGGGCATTGTAAACATATGTTGACACAAAAATGTAGCATAGAAATATTCTTAATATCATTATTCATGACAGCCAAAAACTAAAAAGAAATGCCTCTAAGTGATGAATGGATAAACAAAATGTGATATATCCATACAATGGAGTATTATTCAGTCATAAAAAATCAACATAGTATTGATACATGTTCCAAAATGGATAAATCTTGAAAATATTTTCAATGAAAGAAGTATTGATACATGTTCCAAAATGGATAAATCTTGAAAATATTTTCAATGAAAGAAGCTAGACCAAAGGAAAAAAAGGTCACATATAATATGATTTCATTTATGTTAAATGTTTGAAATAAGCAAATCCTTAGGGACAGAAAATAACTGTATGATTGCTAGTGGCTACGTGTGGGGAAGATTGTGGAATGACTGCTGATATGGGTTTTCTTTAAGGCATCTTGAAAATGTTCTGAATTAGTAGTAATGATTGTACAACCTTGTGAGTATATTAAAACTACTGAATTGTACACTTTAACAAGATGAATTACATGTTTATGTGAATTATATCACAATGAAGACAAATAAATCTAACTTTATTACAAATGCATGACATAACCACATTGAAATTGTTCAAGGGGAAGAAGGAAGCTGGCCTAAGTAATATTGGAAAAGAGTGTTTTGACTGGAATCTGTAAAGCTAAGGATAAAATGAATTGTGCATAATAAACACTGTACTCAAGTTGGTAAATTAGCTTCTTACAGGCACACAGTTTTAACATTCTGAAACTGCTTTCCACAAACACTTGGTTGAACAAATATGTAAATATATAGTTTATGCTGAGAGCAAGCTTCTCATTGTTGGCATAGAAGTTGCAGATAAGCAAGAGGGGGAAGGCTAGAATAAACTGGTTAAATTGAAGACAACATGAGTTATGTTTAGTTTAATATAAATGCACATGAATAAAGGCAGAAACAATTATAGATCTGCAGGTGTATATGGCATAGTTTATATAATTTTATTACTAACTCTGTCTCTGCTGAAAGGGCTTTAAATAAATGACACGCCAGAGACTTCCTTGGTGGTCCAGTCGTTAAGACTTTTCCTTCCAGTGTATGGGGTGCGGGCTCGATCGCTGGTTGGAGAGCTAAGATCCCACATGCCTCAGGGCCAAAACAAAACAGAACATAAAACAGAAGCAGGGGCTTCCCTGCTGGCACAGTGGTTGGGAGTCCGCCTGCCGATGCAGGGGACACGGGTTCGTGACCCGGTCTGGAAAGATCCCACATGCCGCGGAGCGGCTGGGCCTGTGAGCCATGGCTGCTGAGCCTGCGCGTCCGGAGCCTGTGCTCCGCAACAGGAGAGGCCACAACAGTGAGAGGCCTGCTTACCACAAAAAAAAAATAAAACAGAAGCAGTATTGTAACAAATTCAATACAGACTTTAAAAATGGCCCACATCAAAAAATATTTTTAAAAATTCATGTGAATCGGTTGAGGAGATATCAAGCCCACTAATTTTATATTTCAGTTATAACAAATAGGAGTCTATGATTTGTGAACTTATGTCCTCACTAAAACATTTACATTCCTATATACCCTTATTAGCCACTAAAAATCATAAGGAATTCTGGGCAAGGGAGGAATAGCTGCTCTTCAGGAAAAGTTCTGGTGTTCCACTTAGCCCTTTTCATTATGTGACTAAATTACTAAATCCTGCTTGTGGCCTTCTCTTCTGTTTACTTATTCTATTATGTTTTAGTTTTACTAAACTAAATGAACATGTAAAAAAAAAATATCCATTCACTCAGCAAATATGTATTTAATGACCATTCTGTGTTAGGCACTGTTCTGGGTGCTGGTGTTGCAACTTGAATGGCACAGATAATGACTTACTTTTGGGGAAACTTATAAATAAATACATGCATACCTACATACATAAATAAATATATATTCAGTGGTTAGTATGAGTTCTATGAAGAAAAAGAAAAAAGAGGTGGATTTTGAGGAATAAATGAATGTTACTTAATAAGAAATATATACCCACCCTGGGAAAATGTATTACTTAGCTATTGCTATAGCTCAACCCATCTCAAAATATAGGGTCTTAAATCAACCATCATTTATTTGAATCAAAATATTGTGGTTTGGCAATTTGAGAAAAGCTTGGCTGAGTGTTTTTCTGATCTCAGCCTCACTGATGTGTCTGTAATCAACTGCTAAGTTGACTGTTTTGGGATGATGTCAGTTGGGATGGCTTTTCTTTGCTCCTGTGGTTTCTTACATCCAGCAGAGAAGTCTGGACTTGTGTACATGGAAGAACACTTTCAAGACTGAGCCAAACTGCTCAAGGCTTTTTAAATCTTAAGGTGGAAACAGACATATATGTCACTTTTTCTGTATTCTATTAGTCAAAGCAAGTCATAGGGCCAGCTATCTTAAAATTGCTGCAAAGACACATTGCACAGCAGCAAGATTATAGAAAAGAGACTAATTGATGCCATTTTAAAAGAACATTGGAGCAGAGAATTGAATAAAGTGAAGGGTAAAACATGCAAATATCATTGGGAAGAGGTGTGTTTCTAATAGAGGAAGCAAGTGGTACAAAGTTCTCAGGGCATAGGAAAACTTGGTATGTTCTAGAAATAGGGGGAAAAAAGGGCCAGTGTCGTTGGAGCTAGAATATGAGGGAAATAGTTGCAGGAGATAATATCAAAAAAGTAGCCATGGGTCCACATAGGTAGGACCATTTAGGCCATGTTAAAGCATTTAGAATTTAAAGAAAACTAAATACTCCTGAGGTCCTATTGGTTTCAGAGTAGCTGATACTTTTATTAATGTATTCTATTGAGCCTATGCTTTAACCTTGTGTTAAAAAATGAGCTATAGTAATAATCCATAAAAGGCTCACTTAGAATTACACACCTTAAATACCATAACTATACTTTAGCTGGAAATATAAAATTGTGTCTTAAGATTAACTTCCAGTTACATTTTTTACTTATATATAAAACACTTTTGTAATATAGGTTTCCAAATTTATAACCATTAGAAATCTAAATGCGTAATTGAATAGGTTGTATATTTAGGTTTCAGCTATTTAAAAAGCCACGAAAAATCTGTAGAGAGTATGAACCAGACATGACGAAGGTGAACTACGCAGTTCCTCCACAGTACTGATGAATGCTCCAGTGACGCTATCTTCCTCTATTTTAATAAGGTTTCTCATGCTACTCTTTCCTTGAGCTACCTGTGAAGTGCAGGTAGCTACTGTCTTAGAGGCACCAATCATAGTCTCACATATTGTTAATATTTATTTTTGGCCGCGCCATGCGGCTTGTGGGATCTTAGTTCCCCGACCAGGGATTGAACTCAGGCCCTCGGCAGTGAAAGCACGGAGTCCTATCCACTGGACAACCAGGAATTCCCTTGTCAATATATTTTAAACACAAAAATTATGTGTAGATAGAGGGTCATTACGGTGATAAGCAGAGTGGCATCACAGAAAAGAAATTCAGATCTTGTAAGACAACCTAAGACTTAGTCCCAAGATATTGTACTACACTGCTGCCTGAAATTCACTCCACGCGTAAATTCACAAGGTCAGGTTAAGTCACAGTAGTCAGAGCCTCTTCTCTTTCATGCTTTTATCACTTTCTCCACATTTCTGCAGAGATTGTTGTCTGCTTTATATGCCCCACTGATGTAGTCTTTAATGTGATAAAATTTTACATTTTTCATTTTTATATATAGGAAATAATAAAGCTATTTGGCGAAAAGCTAGTTTAATGCCTACTTTGTTTATCTAATGGCAAGCACTTTGAAAAATTCAAAGTTTTCAGTATACTGTAATATGTAAACTAGATTTGAAGGAAATTATTGTAATGAGGTATTCAAGCATCCTTCAATCCTGATAGCTATCATTGTGATTACTATATACTTGAGGATACTTTTATGAATATGCTCATGAAATAAATGAAGACCAACACTGAAGACAAACAGAGTTTATTCAGAGCTTTCTATAGCAAGCTTAAATCTGACAGAGACTCAAAGACAGGCAGGGCAGTGGGAATGCTTTATAGTAAAAAAAATTGGAAGGCTTCAGGTATGCTGTAACTGGAAGTCATTGTCATAAGGATGCTTGAGGTTAGCTAACAGCAGAGCACATTATATGATTGGTTTGAGAAAAAAATAGATAATTTGGTAGTCATGATCAACTCCTGGACGTCCTCAGTCAATTGATGCAGACATTGTGGATTGGCTTTGTGGGCTTCTTATGTGGGTTAGAGTTCCATTGCCATATGGTCATTGCCTATTTTGTATATTAATTCTCTCAGTTCTGTAGTGTATTATTTCAAACAGGTTACAATTGAACTAAAGTAGTGAACTATAATTGATCATTTTATAGTTATATGTTTTAAATGCAATTCTTTGGTTGTAAATAACAATTACATTATAAGATTAATTGCATTAATTTTTTTATTTTTATGAAAGTTTACTGTCTTAATATATATTTCTAATTATTGCCATTAGCTGTTTACTGTATGGTCAAAATAATTTGAGAAAGATATCAGTAAGATGACAAAAAGCCCAAGACTCTCTTTCAAAGCATTTTCTCAGACTTCCACCTTAATAAACAACAAAAACTATTACATGAGATGAATAAGACTGGTTAGATAGTTTTGCAGATCTTTTTGGAGCTGAACTATGACATGAGTCTTATAGACTGAAATAGAGATAGTTGAAATTAATGTACAAAACCAATTTTTTAAACTTTTTTTCTGTTAAATTCTGTGAAGTTTCAGTTATCTAAAATAAACTTACACAAATATGAAATATAATGTTTCAAATGGCAAGATATGTAATGTAACACTTGTAAAATACTCTTGTCTAATTTTAGCTACTAGTATTTTGATTTATACACTACTGTTGTAGGTTAATAATGTAAGTTCAGACAACTATTAATGGGAAAATGATAGATGTAATACTTTTGCAAGAATTGGAATTTTTCAGATGTTTTGAAAAGAGTAATTTAACTTTTGGGTGTCAGGAAATGTGTTTTCTCAAAGTTAATTGCTGGCAATTAGTAAGTCTAGTAATATTGCAAGAAAGCATTAACTGTATACCTTATTAACTGTGAAGTGAATAACTGAATAAAAATTTATAGAAATATTTTTTTCAGTTCAGTTCCACTCAACACATTGACTGCATCAAGGGCTTTTTGAGGAAGAAATTAAATCTTTGATTTGGAGCAGGTTGAAAACCATGAACTATAGATCTTTACTGTTGGACTAATTTAGTAGTTAAAACCTTGGGCTGTAGAGATAGAGAATGATTAATTTCATTACTTCAGTATACTACACACTGGGTATGTTGTGTTGGACATTTCTTCAGGTCTCAGTTTCTTCATGTATAAAATATGAAGAGAAGCAATCTCAATTAGTTGTCATATGGGTACAATTATGATATAAGGATTAGAACCATCATTATTATCAATTCTTTTTACTGTACCTCCCAAACTTATTTGAAAATCAAACTAATAGTTTTCTTAAGGTCATTAATTGTATCTGAGGAAATTAGAGGTTTAGAACAAAAGTTGTTAGTTAATTATTGTAATTGTTATTTATATGAGCATCAGCCGGTATATAGCCTGGAATTATATAACATAAATATATTATTTTTAAGTATAGCAGCCTTTCAAAGACTGACTGTGGATTTAGCAATTTAGAGTTTGTATAATGTTGCAGTTACTAGAGTGAATAAGATTACAGTCATGATCTAGATCCCAACAGATTCACTTTAACTTCACCTTATAAAATTGAATTCATTGCTTTCCAGACTCGCTTAATATACTCTTCCTGATGTCCATCCCTTTCTTTAACAAACATCCATCACTATAAAATATATTTAGCCATGCAGCAATGTGGGACTAGTTTCAGCTATGTGTGATGGATTTGGGTCTTAAATAATTTGTTTCTAGTCTGATTCTAAAGTTCACAATTCAGATGGGAATAACTTTGATCATTGCATTAGTTTTTATTGCCGTGTAACAAATTATCACAAACTTAGTAGCTTAAAAGAACATCTACTTATTGTCTCAAAATACCTGTGGGTCAGGAGTCTAGACATTTGTATTAATTTGATTCTGTGTTCAAGAGCTAATCAGGTGTTGAAATCAAGGTGTTGGTTGAGCTGCCTTCTTTATGGAGCTTGAAGTCTTTTTTAGGGCTAACGTGGATTTTGATAGAATTCAGTCTTAGTGCTTTTAGCACTCAGGCCCCTGTTCTGTTTCTAGCTGTAGTCCAAGGTCCTAGAGGCCACCTTAAGCTCCTTGCCACGTGGTGGTCCCCTCCATCTTCTTAACTAACAGTAGAATTGAATTTCCCTTACACTCTAGACCTCTTCCTTTTTTGGGTCCTTACATGATTAATTCAGGCCCTCCCAGAAAATTCCCATTTTATTAACTCAAAATCAACTGATTTGGTACCTTGATTACATCAGCAAAATCCTTTCATTTTTGTTATATAATGTAACCTAATCACAGTTGTGAAGTCTGTTATATGCACAGACTAGGATACATTCAGGAGGAGGGATTTATACAATACATGTGTACCATAGGGCAGGAATTTTGGGGTCCATCTTAGAATTCTGCATACCATAGTCTGATAGTAGATAATGAAATTGATACATTCTGGAAAAAGGTAAAAATATTTTAGAATATTCCAGTGTATGTAAAGGTAATGACTGCTGATCACATAAGTGAACGTTTATTAACACAGATGCAAGCCAATAGTAATATTTTTATTGTTATGAATAATATGATAATGGTGTTTTTCTAATACTGTTAATTAGATGGCATTGGTTTATCACAATTTTATGACAAATTTCATGTAAATGGGTGTAATAATCAGAAGAAGATTACAAACAATTATAATTACAAAGTCAATTTTGAAGACTCTCTTCCCCTATGAAATGAAATAAACTAAATTTCTACTTTGATTTGTCAAATTCCAATAATTAGGAAATTGCTATACGGTCTTAGGACAAGTAAATAATAAAACCTATTCCAAGAAATTTCTGAGACCAGAAATTATGTTAGTACATAACCTGACATTTACATATCAAATAAAGTATATTTGGCATTTCATCAAATGCTTTTTCCAAGAAAGACTTTCATATTCTTTGCTTTTTAATTTTATGAAATATATATTTTAGCAATAACCAATAATGCCTAAATAAAATGTCCCAAAAGTATTCATATTTAAACAGAAATGGATGGATTTTTAATATGATTAAAAAATAATTGAAGGAGATACTATGAATGTAGGAGTTCTGAGAATCTGGAATCACATCAGGTAGGTTTCTAACTGTACCTGCTTTCCATTCATAAGAATTTCTCTTCATGTATTACCTCTGCCCATCACCACCAGTGTCACCATATATTATTGTGCTACTACTCATATGTATTTTCCTACTGCTCTGCTTCCTTTCCATACGTCCCAGGCCAATCACAGTCTGCCATTCTGTTTCTTAACTTCTCTCAAGCAATACTGGTCTGGGACTGTCAGTTCTCAAAAATTCTACTCCCCACTTTGCATATATTACCTCTTCAAAGTTTCTTATGTCACTAATTACTCTTGTCACTTCTTTTTAGGTCATACATGAGAAATAAATTTAGCCATATAACAGAAAGGTTACCACAAATTGGAAATACAGATTTATTGAATACAGTATTTGCTTGTCACTCACATTACTTTTCATTGATTTTGTTGTTCTCTACTCATCATCATAAGACAATTTTATGGGGAGATTTCCATGCTATACATTTATGTTTATGTTTAGAGATTAGTTTGGGGATGTATCACTCATCAGTATCAGAGTATACTACATAATATATTCTCAAAATATTTTCATGATTATGTAAGTTTAAATGAAAAACAATGTGAGTAATAGATGAATCAAAAGTACCTTTTCTGGGCTTCCCTGGTGGCGCAGTGGTTGAGGGTCTGCCTGCCGATGCAGGGGACGCGGGTTCATACCCCGGTCCGGGCCGATCCCACATATCTCAGAGCGGCTGGGCCCGCGAGCCATGGCCACTGAGTCTGCGCGTCCGGAGCCTGTGCTCCACAACAGGAGAGGCTACAACAGTGAGAGGCCCACGTACCGCAAAAAAAAAAAAAAAAAAGTACCTTTTCTGCATTCTCAAGTTTGTTTTACTTTCAGTAGATTTATAAAATGTTTCTCAGCTTATATAATATTTTGCCTTATTTTATACTACATTCTTGAAGAGTTCCCCCCTTTGCTTTATTTCCTTTTAATATCATCTACTCCTTTCTTTTTTATGATAGTCTTCCCTGCCCTCCTTAATAATATCATTATAGCACATGAAGTTAACTTTAGTAAAATAAAATGTCAAGGCACTAAATATTTGTCACTATTATGTTGATGTGCAGAACAGGACCAATTCACATGCTCTGTCAAGCCACATCTCCAGAACCTTCTATAAATATATCTGCCTTTTCCATGGCTATTGAGTCCTCCCCTAATCCAAGCAAATATCTGTCTTTTTACAATTGCAATCAACTTCCACCTGATCTCCCAGATCTTCCTGTTTTTACCTCTACCCATTCTGCCAAAGCTTTCTTTAAAAATAAAATACATTTTGTCCCTTCTTATCTTAAAACTTTTCAATTCCTTACCATTTTCCTTACAGTGATATCTACACTGTGCACAAGGCTTATTTTGTTCCCAAGTAATCTATCATTGTTTCTCTCTAAAGTCTCTTTCCCTTTCATTCAGTGAGGTACAGGGACACTGGCCTTCTTCTGTTTCTCAAATCTGCCAAGTGTAAGAAAGCCTTGATAATATAAATAAAGCACTTGATAAAATTATTTTAGCAAATATTTATTACTTATATACAAAAAACTTAGTATTCATTATGTGTGTAAGACATCACACCAGGCTCTTTGTGTATTACAAATATGATTTTAACATAAATTATCCCTGCTAGAACCCTACACTTAGATGAAGGCAACAACTTTTCTCTGTGGTGGAATTTAATGCCATACTCAATAACTCATAAATATGAAACATTGAGTATGAATTTTAAATAAATACTCCTAGATTAGATTGGTTTATTGTGGGTTTTGCTCAAAGCAGAACTCAAGACAAAGACTTCTCTGTGAGTAATGTATTTGGGAATGTGATACCAGAAAGCAAGAGAGAGATGTAGGAGTGAAACAGGGAAGGAAGAGGAGCTCTGCAAAGATCCTCCCCTACAAGCCACAGGATTCTCAAATCCATGAGATGACCACCTAATGAGAAAATACCACAACTACAGGGCAATTTGCACTAATTATTAGTACATTTTAAAACTGTTTCTTTAGAGCAATGGCAAAATACTTTTCAGCACAAGAAACAACAAAAAATAAACTCTCACAAAGTCATATCCATAAATGTGGAGATTTAAAAGTAAATCTAAATATAGATGCAGACATGAATGTGAAATCCATATGTGCAAGTATTATAGATGGAAAAATATAGTTCTTAGTTCATTGATAATTAATTCAAAAAAATTTATTGAACATCCACTATGTATTTAAACAATCTCAGAATTCTAAGAAGCTGGTTAATTTGCCCTTTAGTTCATATATTGATATTTAAAATTACATATTCATTGGAATCTTTTTTTATTTGTACTCTATCAGTTATTATTAAAGTAGTAGAGTCAGGATTGTGCCTTTTACATTTAAAAAAATCTTTGAATTTAACCTTGCAAATTGACAGATCTCTCCGGGACGCATCTGGAAATACCAATTTTCTTTTTTTAAGCATTTATCTTTTCAGTGATAACTGTTATGCTGTGATTCATTCCTGACAAGCAGAGCTCTTGGGTGAAACATGTTTGTTTTGCATGTCACCCTGGTAATATCTCACAGAGGAAGGTTTGACAGGTTATGTACAGTGTTCTTGGTGATTTATTTTGAATTTTTTCATGTGCTTTTTACATTATAACAATCACTATTTTAAAAAGAGAACTTCCTTAAAGATATGATTATCTTTTTAGCACTAAAGGTTGAAGGCTACATATATTTAAGTTTTTATGACTTTATAGTGCCACATGAGTTCAAGGTGTTTGATTAAAAGAATGAATTATAACTTGCCCAGTTTCACAATTAGTGAAAAATTTAACTGTCTATATGTTGTTTACATCAATATAAATATAGACCCTGTGTATTTAAAAGAATGATATATTCAGGGAAAAATTCTCCTAGTTATTTCAAATAAAGAAAATATTTAATTTTAAATTTTCAAAAGTATTTCCTACATACTTAATTAGCAATAAATATTTGTCATAGTTTCATAGGTTTTATGATTTCAGTATTTGAGAGTTTATCAGTATAGTAGATAATAAGAACCACTTGTTATCACTTTCCATATGCAGTGTAGATGCTTTACAACTTATGAAATGTGTGACTTTTTGAAAAGTACTCAAACTCTATATATCTGTCTCTTTTCTTATATCATGGTGACAATAATTGTTTTATGTCAAAATTATAAGAAATTATATATATAATTTATCAGACTACCCTCTAAGAATTTCTCAGTAAAGGAATACTACTATGTTTGTATGTTGGAGGTCGCACTTTGGCTCATACTTTACTTCCATTATCACTACTACTTAAAACACAGATGCTTTTACTTTAGACTCTCAAAAAAGCCAATAATTTTTCACTTTCTGATTTTTATTCCACTTTTACTTTCTTTAAAAATTACAATCTCCCCTAAAAAGCAGTGTCTCATTTTAAATGTCTTTTAATGATAAAACACCATGTCATACTAAATCAGTGGTACTAAATTCAGGGTAAGCTTTTTGCGTTGTTGTCAACTTGGTGAAAAGATTTTTGGCTTATATGTCTCTTTCGGAATTAATGCTGAAAACCCTCTGGACTCACCATTTCAGCTATATTTTTGACTTTGTGCCTAAGTTCTGGACATTTCTGATTCTTGTTTGAATGGAATATATCCCTTGCCTCTTACCTGTAATCATGTCAAACAATCAGTTGGTCTTCCTGAATGATTATGATATCCTTTACAATTTGCATCCTTGATCCTCTATCTTGTGTAAACAATCACCTTACTTCATGGAATTTTGGAATAATATATTTCTTATCTCAGGTTACTCAATAACAAATATATTTTAAAGTAGAAGTAAGAATGAAGAGAATAATGTATATGTATTAAAAGAATGAATTATATGTAATATATATATACACATATATATATAGGCTAGGAAGACAGAAATGATAAAGGAGAAGGAGATGACGAAAAAGAGAAAGAGATATCGTAGCTAGCTAATCACCAAATACGTGTTATAAAAATTAGCAACAAATTTGATCACTTGGAACATATTAGAATGTTAGATTACTACCTTAAATTTATAAAAACTCTTTGAATTATAGCTAAACTACAAAAAAAGTTAAAAATAAAGTGTTTGCCTATACATTTAGAATGGATAAACAACAAGGTCCTACTGTATAGCACAAGGAACTGTATTCAATATCCTGTGATAAGCCAGAATGGAAAAGAATATAAAAAAAGAATGTATATATATTTTTATAACTGAGTCACTTTGCTGTACAGCAGAGATTGACACAACATCATAAATCAACTATACTTCAATAAAAAAAATAAGGTGTTTGCTTCTGAGAAAACACAGTATTACTTCCAAAATAAATAGAGGTGTCTTAAGGCTCTATGCTTAATATAATAATTTTTTCATGATATTGACAGCATGGAAACTTATAGTATAATTATTTTTGTAAATTTCAAGTTGAAAAGATCATTTTTCACCTAAGCTGGGCACCTAACAAATTGCCTTATACAGTTCCTTGAGGAAGCTCAGAATGGTAGGACATGCCTAGGTAGGAGTAGCCAAGTTACAGTGCTACTTGATTACTCCAAGTGCAAGTCTCTTTAACGTTTATAGTTTCTGCCGGGAAATGAAGTAATCTTCATTTTTATTACTGTACTTAAACATAGACTTTTCAATAATTAAACCTTACAGATGTTTAAAAGGACACTCTGTGGCCCAGTGTCACTACCTTAATTTTTTATAAGTCTTCCTGAAATTCTTTTGAACAGTTTGCTAAAGAAAAGTGGGTTTCCCCTTCTAATGTTTCCAGCATTTGATACTGAAGAGTATTAAATTTCCTCTGTTGGAGCATTTTTTGTATGTTCAAACTTTTAATTATGTATTGTGGGACTACATTTTAAAATAGTGTTAACTGGAATAAAAGATGCAGTCCTTCACTCTTTTTTTTTTTTTTTTTTTTTTTTTGCGGTACGCGGGCCTCTCACTGTTGTGGCCTCTCCCGTTGCGGAGCACAGGCTCCGGACGCGCAGGCTCAGCGGCCATGGCTCACGGGCCTAGCCGCTCCACGGCATGTGGGATCTTCCCGGACCGGGGCACGAACCCATATCCCCTGCATCGGCAGGCAGACTCTCAACCACTGCGCCACCAGGGAAGCCCCACTCCTTCACTCTTAAACTCCTTAAACTTGAAAGTACTCTTAACTTACTGAAGGTGACTGATCTATAAATACATGAAACAGTAATAATAATTATAATAAATTATTCTATAAATTATTATTACTACCAGTCATGGTGGTATTTGAAGAAAGTATTTTGGGGGACGACTGGGGCAGGCTGGGCCGTGCGGTCAGGGGACCTAGGGATTCACGGCCGTGAGAGTTGAAATCCTTGCTGAGGCGACCTTCAAGATGGTGTAGGAGTAAGACGTGGAGATCACCTTCCTCCAACAAATACATCAAAAATACATCTCCATGTGGAACAACTCCTACAGAACACCCACTGAACACTGGCAGAAGACCTCAGACTTCCCAAAAGGCAAGAAACTCCGCACGTACCTGGGTAGGGCAAAAGAAAAAAGAAAAAGCAGAGACAAAAGAAAAGGGCCTAGACCTGCACCTCTGGGAGGGAGCTGTGAAGGAGGAAAAGTTTCCACACACTAGGAGGCCCTTTGCGGGCGGAGACTGCGGGTGGCGGAGGGGGTAAACTTAGGAGCCACGGAGGAGAGCGCAGCAACAGGGGTGCAGAGGCAAAGGGGAGAGATTCCCGCACAGAGGATCAGTGCCGACCAGCACTCACCAGCCGGAGAGGCTTGTCTGCTCACATGCTGGGGCGGGCGGGGGCTGGGAGCTGAGGCTTGGGCTTCGGAGGTCGGATCCCAGGGAGAAGACTAGGGTTGGTTGTGTGAAGACAGCGTGAAGGGGCTAGTGTGCCACAGCTAGCCAGGAGGGAGTCCGGGAAAAAGTCTGGACCTGCCGAAGAGGCAAGAGACAATTGTTTCGGGGTACACGAGGAGATCCTTCCCTGTCTGCCCACAGAAGGCAGAACACGGCCTAAGAGATGGGCATGAAATGCTAACGCTACTACTGCAGCCACCAGGAATCCCTGGTGCCAGTGCAGCTCATTACACACACACACACACACACACACACACACACACACACACACACACACACACACACACACACACACACACACACCAGGAGCCTGTGCAGCCTGCCACTGCCAGGGTCCCGTGATCCAGGGACAACTTCCCTGGGAGAACACACGGCATGCCTCAGGCTGCTGCAATGTCATGGCAGCCTCTGCCACTGCAGGGTTTTGCAGCATTCCAATTATGACTATTGTACCCCTCCATCCCCCCGGCCTGAGTGAGCCAGCACGACTTAATCAGCTGCTGCTTTAACCCCCTCCTGTCTGGGCAGGGAACAGATGCCTGAGGGCTACCTATGTGCAGAGGCGGGGCCAAATCCAAAGCTGAACCCCAGGAGCTGTGGGAACAAGAAGAGAAGGGGAAATTTCTTGGTGCAGCCTCAGGAGCAGCGGATTAAATCCCCACAGTCAACTTGATGTACCCTGCATCTCTGGAATACCTGAATAGGCAATGAATCATCCCAAAATTGAGGTGGTGGACTTTCGGAGCAACTGTGGACTTGGGGTTTCCTGTCTGCAGCTGATTTGTTTCTGATGTTAGTTTAGTTTCTGGCACTTGTTATCATTGGTGGATTTTTTTTACTGGTTTGGTTGCTCTTTTCTTTCTTTTATTATTATAATTTTTTATGTTAATAATATTTTTTAATTTTTATTTATTATTTTTAATTTTTATTTATTTTTCTTTCTTTTTTTTCTCCCTTTCTTCTGTGCAGTGTGGCTGACAGGGTCTTGGTGCTCTGGCCTGCTGTCAGGCCTGAGCTTCTGAGGTGGGAGAGCTGAGTTCAGAACACTGGACCACCAGAGACCTCCCAGCCCCACATAACGTCAATTGACGAGAGCTTTCCCAGAGATCTCCAACTCAATGCTAAGACCCAGTTCCACCCAACAGTCAGCAAGCTCCAGTGCTTGATGCCCCATGACAAACAACTAGCAAGACAGGAACACAACCCGAGAGGCTGCCTAAAATCATACTAAGTTCACAACACCCCAGAACACACCACCGGACATGGCCCTGCCCACCAGAAAGACAAGATCCAGCCCCACCCAACAGAACACAGGCACCAGTACCCTCCACCAGGAAGCCTACACAAGCCATTGAACCAACCTCAATCACTGCGGGCAGACACAAAAACAACGGGAACTGCCAACCTGCAGCCTGTGAAAATGAGACCCCAGACACAGTAAGTTAAGCACAATGAGAAGATAGGAAAACACACAGCAGATGAAGGATCAAGGTAAAAACCCACTAGACCAAACAAATGAAGAGGAAATAGGCAGTCTATCTGAAAATGAATTCAGAGTAATGAGAGTAAAAATGATCCAAAATCTTGGAAACAGAATGGAGAAAACACAAGAACCATTTAACAAGGACCAGGAAGAACTAAAGAGCAAACAAACTGATGAAAAACACAAAAAATGAAATTAAAATTTCTCTAGAAGGAATCAGTAGCAGAATAACTGAGGCAGAAGAACGAATAAGTGACCTGGAAGATAAAATAGTGGAAATAACTACTGCAGAGCAGAATAAACAAAATAGAATGAAAAGAATTGAGGACAGTCTTAGAGACCTCAGGGACAACATTAAATGCACCAGCATTGGAATTACAGGGGTCCCAGAAAAAGAAGACAAAAACAACGGGTCTGAGAAAATATTGGAAAAGATTAAGATGAAAACTTCCCTAACATGGGAAAGGAAATAGTCAATCAAGTCCAGGAAGTGCAGAGAATCTCATACAGAATAAATCCAAGGAGAAACATGCCAAGACGCATATTAGTCAAACTATCAACAGTTAAATACAAAGAAACAATATTAAAAGCAGCAAGGGAAAAGCAACAAATAACCTACAAGGGAATCCCCATAAGGTTAACAGCTGATCCTTCAGCAGAAACTCTGCAAGCCAGAAGGGAGAGGCCGAACATATTTAAAGTGATGAAAGGGAAAAACCTACAACCAAGATTACTCTATCCAGCAAGGATCTCATTCAAGTTCAACAGAGGAATTAAAACCTTTACAAACAAGCAAAAATTAAGAAAATTCAGCACCACCGAACCAGCTTTACAACAAATGCTAAAAGAATTTCTCTAGGAGAGAAACACAAGAGAAGGAAAAGACCTACAAAAACAAACCCAAAACTATTAAGAAAATGGTAATAGGAACAGACATATCGTTAATTACCTTAAATGTAAATGGATGAAATGCTCCCACCGAGAGACATAGACTGGCTGAATGGATGCAAAAACAACACCCGTATATATGCTGTCTACAAAAGACCCACTTCAGGCCTAGGAACACATACTGAAAGCGAAGGGATAGAAAACAATATTCCATGCAAATGGCAATCAAAAGAAATCTGGAGTACCAATTCTCATATCAGACAAAATAGACTTTAAAATAAAGACTATTACAAGAGTCAAGGAAGGACACTACATAATGATCAAGGGATCAATCCAAGAAGAAGATAAAACAATTGTAAATATTTATGCACCCGACATAGGAGCACCTCAATACATAAGGTAAATACTGATAGCCATAAAAGGGGATATCAACAGTAACACAATAATAGTAGGGGACTTTAACATACCACTTTCACCAATGGCCAGATCATCCAAAATGAAAATAAATAAGGAAACAAAAACTTTAAATGACACATTAAAAAAGATGGACTTGGGCTTCCCTGGTGGCGCAGTGGTTGAGAGTCCGCCTGCCGATGCAGGGGACAGGGGTTCGTGCCCTGGTCCGGGAAGATCCCACATGCCGCGGAGCGGCTGGGCCCGTGAGCCATGGCCACTGAGCCTGCGCGTCCAGAGCCTGTGCTCCGCAACGGGAGAGGCCACAACAGTGAGAGGCCCGCGTACTGCCAAAAAAAAAAAAAAAAAGATGGACTTAATTGATATTTATAGGACATTCCATTGAAAATAAACACAATACACTTTCTTCTCAAGTGCTCATGGAACATTCTCCAGGATAGATCATATCTTGGGTCACAAATCAAGCCTTGGTAAATTTAAGAAAATTGAAATCGTATCAAGTATCTTTTCCAACCACACGCTATGAGACTAAATATCAGTAACAGGAAAAAATCTGTAAAAAATACAAACACATGGAGCCTAAACAGTACACTACTAAATAACCAAGAGATCACTGAAGAAATCAAAGTAGAAATCAAAAAATATCTAGAAACAAATGACAGTGAAAACACGACCACCCAAAACCTATGGGATGCAGCAAAAGCAGTTCTAAGAGGGGAGTTTATAGCAATACAATCCTACCTCAAGAAACAAGAAACAAAACAAAACAAAACAAAAAATCTCAAATAAAGAACCTAACTTTACACCTAAAGCAATTAGAGAAGGAAGAACAAAAAAACCCCAAAGTTAGCAGAAGGAAAGAAACGATAAAGATCAGATCAGAAATAAATGAAAAACAAATGAAGGAAACAATGGCAAAGATCAATAAAACTAAAACCTGGTTCTTTGAGAAGAGCAACAAAATTGATAAACCGTTAGCCAAACTCATCAAGAAAAAAAGGGAGAAGACTCAAATCAACAGAATTAGAAATGAAAAAGGAGAAGTAACCACCGACACTGCAGAAATACAAAGGATCATGAGAGATTACTACAAGCAACTCTATGCCAATAAAATGGACAGCCTGGAAGAAATGAACAAATCCTTGGAAAAGCAGAACCTTCCAATACTGAACCAGGAAGAAATAGAAAATATGAACAGACCAATCAGAAGCACTGAAATTGAAACTGTGATTAAAAATCTTCCAACAAACAAAAACCCAGGACCAGATGGTTTCACGGGCACATTCTA
The DNA here is from genome assembly GCF_039906515.1 of Pseudorca crassidens. Classification (NCBI taxonomy): domain Eukaryota; kingdom Metazoa; phylum Chordata; class Mammalia; order Artiodactyla; family Delphinidae; genus Pseudorca; species Pseudorca crassidens. The sequence goes on along the minus strand of NC_090300.1, from coordinate 125,172,034 downwards.
TCAAACATTTAGAGAGGAGCTAACACCTAACCTCAAACTCTTCCAAAATATAACAGAGGGAGGAACACTCCCAAACTCATTCTACAAGGCAACCATCACCCTGATACCAAAACCAGACAAAGATGTCACAAAGAAAGAAGAACTACAGGCCAATATCACTGATGAACATAGATTCAAAAATCCTCAAGAAAATACTAGCAAATAGAATCCAACAGCACACTAAAAGGATCATACACCATGATCAAGTGGGGTTTATTCCAGGAATGAAAGGATTCTTTAATATATGCAAATCAATCAATGTGATACACCATATTAACATGTTGAAGGTAAAAACCATATGACAATCTCAATAGATGCAGAAAAAGCTTTTGGCAAAATTCAACACCCATTTATGGTAAACCTTTCTGGAAACTAGGCATAGAGGTAACCTACCTCAACATAATAAAAACCATATATGACAAACCAACAGCCAACATCATTCTCAATGGTGAAAAGCTGAAACCATTTCCCCTAAGATCAGGAACAAGACAAGGTTGCCCACTCTCACCACTGTCATTCAACATAGTTTTGGAAGTTTTAGCCATGGCAATCAGAGAAGAAAAAGAAATAGGAGAAATCCAAAGCAGAAAAGAAGAAGTAAAACTGTCACTGTTTGCAGATAACATGAAACGATACATATAGAATCCTAAAGGTGCTACCAGAAAACTACTAGAACTAATCAATGAATTTGGTAAAGTAGCAGAGTACAAAATTAATGCACAGAAATCTCTTGCATTCCTATACACTAGCGACAAAAAATCTTAAAGAGAAATTAAGGAAACTGCCATTTACCATTGTAACAAAATGAATAAAATACCTAGGAATAAACCTACCTAAGGAGACAAAAGACCTGTATGCAGAAAATTATAAGACACTGATGAAAGAAATTAAAGGTGATACAAATTAAAGGTGAGATTGGAAGAATCAACATTGTGAAAATGACTGTACTACCCAAAGCAATCTACAGATTCAATGCAATCCCTATCAAACTACCAGTTGTATTGTCCACAGAGCTAGAACAAAAAATTTCACAATTTGTATGGAAACACAAAAGACCCAAAATAGCCAAAGCAATCTTGAGAAAGAAAAACGGAGCTGGAGGAATCAGGCTCCCTGACTTCATACTATACTACAAAGCTAAAATAATGGATCTGTAGATTGTTTTAGGTAGTATAGTCATTTTCACAATGTTCATTCTTCCAATCCAAAAACATGGTATATCTCTCCATCAGTTTGTATCATCTTTAATTTCTAAGAATGTCAATTTTTTAATAAAGTCACTTCCACATGTAGATGGAAAGTTATATGGAGAGTTAGGATATTGGGAAAGTCACTTTCTCATTACAAAAAGTAGAAGTTAGTGTTTACACAAAAATTAACACACAGATTTAATAAAGATATACAGATAACTTGTGAGGCAGTTGCCAGAATACGTATTTCTTACTAATAGGTAAAAGTAAAATTGGATCATCTCTAATAGTGGGAATAATTACTGCTATTTTTCTCTAGTAATAGTGAAGCATCATTGCCTGTCCTCTAAACATACAAATTCAATTAAGGTTGTGTTTAATTTAAATATTGAAGTGTTTTTTTTAATTAATTAATTCATTTTTATTTTTGTCTGCCTTGGGTCTTGTTGCTGCACGCGGGCTTTGCTCTAGTTGCGGTGAGCGGGGGCTACTCTTCGTTGCGGTGCGCAGGCTTCTCATTGCGGTGGCTTCTCTTGTTGTGGAGCACGGGCTCTAGGTGCGTGGGCTTCAGTAGTTGTGGCACTCAGGCTCAGTAGTTGCGGCACACAGGCTTAGTTGCTCTGCGGCACGTGGGATCTTCCCCTAGCAGGGCTCAAACCCATGTCTCCTTCATTGGCAGACAGATTCTTAACCACTGCGTCACCAGGGAAGCCCAGAAGTTTTTTTTTAAAACCAAATAAATCCAGTGTATTTTAAAGAGCAATTTATGTGCTGGGTAATAAGCATGACACACTGGCTCCTCAGGTGAAGCAAAAAGATAAAGATGGCCATATTTAATTTTTTAAGAGATGTGACATATAACATAATAACTGACCTTAAATAGAAAACCTCTGTGGTTATATAAATCAAAGAGCTTTTAAGATATGAAATAAAACCTCTGGGTAATGAATATTCTGAGAGTTATATGCTGAAGTGGAAAAAACAAAGCTGACAGGCAGTGAGATGAAGCAAAGGGCATATAGTGTACATCCTAATGTTTATTTCAAGAGGCAGTATGATGTAACAGAACGCCCTCTCTTTCAATGAACTAAAGGGACTTTCACTTACTATTTTACCATTTCCAAGTATTATTTCATAAATGGAAGTACGTTTTCAAAGTATAATTCCATCATACTGACATGTTTGAAAAACCAAGAAAAACTCAAGTACCTAAAGTCATATATTCAATCATACTCTTTCAAGAAGCAATAAAATAGATATTACATAAATGCTTTTTGTGTGTTTTACACTGTACCATTTACTAGCAATTAAAATGACTTCCAATATCTCACTTAAGGGTAAATGGGGAGCATGTGTGTAGTTAATTGAACCAGCACAAATCTCAATTGGTCTAATCAGTTATCATCATTTTAATCTGATTTTTTGATAGAAGGATGGAGAGACAGTTGTAGCATAAACTGTGGACCCAGAGGTCATTTCACTGAATTAAAAAGCAAAGACAGTACTGAGAGAGGTCATACATTTGAAGAAATTAAGCATAAAATTATAATTATATAAAAACTAGAGCATCTACTATCTTTGAAATGTTAAAATATATAATTAAATCATTGGGGTTCTTGGTGGTGGCATTCTCTTATTGCTGACATTTTCCATAATTAACTAAATATATACAAGGAAGTAAACAACTAGGCCAAATTTTCCTAAAGACCAATATTTCAATTTTTCTATTCTTTCATTTTCATTTTCTATTCTTTCATTTTTAATTTTCAATATTATTTGCTTAAAGTTTTTAATTAAACATATTTCCTCAGATCTTTTTAAGATATCAAATGCATATTTCCAAGAATTTTAGACTGCCTTTATTATAATTTTTCCATAATTCACTGTTACTCTGTCCAATAATTCAATGATAAATCTTGCCACTTTCATTATTAATGAATGTGTCTACGTATGTTATCAAATATTAAAATTATTTATTTAAGGTTATGCCTTAATAGCTCTAAATCGAGCCAGTTATTCTATTAGATTGCTAAATTAAGACAGGCAAGGAATATAACTTAGGAACTACAGTGGCTCTATATTTAGACTGACATTCTGTTTCATTCTTGATATAAACAGAATTTAATAGTTCAAATATTCTCCTAAATAGCAGACAATTTGATAATACTTTGTACTTTTAATACATACTCAATATCACTGAAGATTTTCTTTATCTGGTATATTACCCTTTTTTTGTTGTTGTTTGAAACAGGCATTGTTTCCAAATCCATATCCTTAGACATTTTGCAATGCAGTGCAGAAAAATGTTTTTAATTGAGGACAAAATTTATTTCTGAAAAATATGACCTGTAGGCTTTAATTTATCAGACAATTTATATTTAAGCATTTATCAGTTTTTATGATTACATATTTTACCAATTATTATCAGTGAAAATTTGACTGAACTTGGGTACTGGAAACTATAATCACTATGCAGGTATTAAGTTTCATGATGCCATTTGTGGTCTGTGATCAATTTGGTTAGTTTATTTATTCTTTAACTCATTTCATTTTTCAAGGGCATAGAGATACTCAGTGACCTACATAAATATTTTGTACTACTCAAAAATTATAACTGCTGTTCACATGTATATCTTCAAACATTATATACCCACTATTGAACTTATCTTCCATAATAGTTAAAACCCTATTTCTAGTAAAAGATCTTTGAATTAACCCTTTCCCTTGAGTTAAAAAAGTAAAGATTTATGAGTAGCTAATAATTCTAATTTTGTTGAAAATAATAGTTTTATTAATTTATTGGTGACAGGTGCTATTTCAAAGAAAATGGTAATATTTATATTTCTTCTTGAAAGAAAATTCTTTGGTCTGTTTAATGTGCAATATTTGAACCTTCCTATACTTATTGTGATTATTTACAATTTTTCTAAGTAACTGTATTTTTTTAAATTACAAAATATACAGGGCTAAGTGAGGACTGAAAACAATATTTTTTCATATTGTATAAACAAATTTTGAGGGAATGTGGACCCCAATAGTTTTATATATTCTTTATAATATCAGTTTTAACTAGTTCAGCTATTTTTTTTTTTAATGACCAGCAATCTGCCTGTTGGTGGTTTTACACTTGAATAGCTACCTTGCCATCATTGTGTTATTTGTATGCTTTTACAGTCGTCAGTTTTCACCTAGCAAGTTTATCTGTCTTTTATTAAAAATGAGAACTTGTGAATGGAAATCTCTCTAATAGTTACGCAATTCTTTACAAAAAATGAAGACAGTTTAAACTGTGGAACAGAATAGAAGACTGACAAAAATATCTTCTAAAGAAATGAAAATGTGGTGACTTTGAGGAAAATATTTAAAGACTAATATGTAGTCCTGCTAGTAAATAATTTGAACATCAGAATGTGTCTGAAAATACATTTTCCTTGTATTAGGCAGAATTTTAAGACAACCTTTGTTCAATTCTATACCCACCAAAATTCCAGTGGAATTTTTAACAGAAATAGAAAAAATATCCTAAAATTCACATGTAATCACAAAGGAACCTGAATAGCCAAAACAATCCTGAAAAAAAAAAAGAACAAAGCTGGAAGCCTCACACTTCCTTATTTAAAAACATATTATAAAGCTACAGTAATGAAAACAGTATGATTATGGCATAAAGGCAGACATATAGTCACTGCAATAGAATAGAGAGCCCAGAAATGAACTTATGTATATATGATCACATGATCTTTGACAAGAGTGTCAAGGCTACATATAGGGGAAAGACTAGCCTGTTCAACAAATGGTGCTAGGAAAACTGGATTTCCACATGCAGAAGAATGAACTTAGATCTTTATTTTACACCATATACGAAAATCAACTCAAAATGAATTAAAGACCTAAATATAAGATCTGAAAATATATAACCCTAGGAGAAAGCATAGGGGAAAAGCTTCATAACATTGGTCTTTTTAATGATTTCTTGGATGTGACACCTAAGGCAAAGATAGCAAGAGCAAAACAGACAAGCGGGGCTGCATCAAACCAAAAAGTTTCTGAATAGCAAAGGAAACAACAGGATGAAAAGGTAACCAATGGAATGGGAGAAAATCAAACTATATATCTGATAAGTGTTTAACCTCCAAAATATATAAGGAACTTCTTTAACTCTATAGCAACAAAGCAAATAATTTGATTTAAAAAGTGCCAAATAATTTGGATAGACATTATTCCAACGAAAACATACATATGGCCAACAAGTACATGAAAAGATGCTCAGCATCACTAATCAACAGGGAAATGCATATCAAAACCACAATGAGACATCACCTTACACCTCTTAAGATAGCTATTTTATCAAAAACAAAAGATAAATGTTCACAAGGATTTGAAGAACTGGAATCCTTGTATGCTGTTGGTGGGAATATAAAATGGTGCATCCACTAGGGAAAACACATGGAGTTTCCTCAAAAAATTAAAAATGAAACTACCATATAACCCAATAATCTCACATCTGTGTATATTCCAATAAATTTGAAATTAAGGTATCAAAGAATTATCTGCATCCCCATGTTCATTGCAGCATTATTCACAATAGCCAAGGTATGGGTACAACCTAAATATCCATCTATTAATGAATGGATTAAGAAGATATGGTAAATACCTACAATAGAATATTATTCAACTTTAAAAAAGAAGGAAATCCTGCAATATGCAACAGCATGGAGGAACTTGGAGGACTTTATGCTAACTGAAATAAACCAGTCACAGAAGGGCAAATCCTGCATGAATCCACTTTGGGGGTATCTAGAATAGTCAAATTCTTAGAAGCAGAGAGTAGAATGTTGGCTACCTGGGAAATGGGAAGTTGTTGTTCAAGGATATGGTTTCAGTTATGCAAGATGTATATGTTCTAGAGATCTGCTGTGAAACATTGTACCTATAGTTAAAAATACTGTATTGTGCACTTGAAAATTTGTTAAGACAGTAGATCTCATGTTTAGCGTACTTACCACAATTTAATAAAATGACCTTTGTAATCTTTGCCTCTGGTGTGACTCCTGTTATTATTTTATATGAAATGGCAAAAAGGGGATTTTGCAGATGTAGTTAAGTTTACTAATTTGTTGATCTTTAGGAAGAGACATTGACTGAATGGGCTTAATCTAATCTCATGCTTACAAAGCAGAGAGTTTTCTCAGCTGGTGGCAGAAGAGGAAGTCAGATTTGAAGCATGGAAAGATTCAGTCCACCATTACTGGCTGGAAGATGAAGGTGGCCATGTGACCAGGAATGCAGTTTGCCTATAAAATCTGAGAATGGTCTCTAACTGACAATCAGAAAGGAAACCAGTACCTCAGTCCTACATCCAAAAAGACCTCAATTCTTCTGACAGCCTGAATGAGCTTGGAAGTAGATGCCTTCAGATAGGAGTCCAATCAATAAACCCCTTGTTTAGGCTTTGTAAGACCCTTAGCTGAGAACCCAGCTGAATCTGACTAGTCTCATCTACAGAGTTTTCAAAAACTTTTATAGGCAGATCTATAAGCTTTGCTGACTACATGCTTACTTTGTTATTGTACTAGAGAGATTAAAAGGAAAAAAATAACACATAGTTCTTGAACCTAGACTGAACTAGCAGGGAAATTATAATAACACAGTATATCTAAGATATTCTCTCCTCATCCTACAGATTACCTTTCTCAACACTTGCATGCATGCACACACAGCACTCCAGTCTCCAGCAAAGGCTGCAAGATTGATTATCTTAAAAACATGCTTTGATTGTATCATTATTCTGTGCATTTGATTATGTCATTAACTGTTCAGCAGTTACTTTCTGTTTTCTGCAAAATAAAGCTTTATTCTTTGGTTTGATAATTAATCAGTCAGATATATATCAGACTATCAAGCAAGTTGTTCTTGTTTCTTTGCCTGCCAATAATCTAGAAAACGGATGATATTTCTGTTCTATTAGGTCTCTTGTTTGTCCACCATACGCACTAAGGTAATATGCCTCTTGTCATAGAAATAATTTATTATGTATTATTTCTTCATTCGAATTATATTAGTAAATTAAACCTTTTATACTAGGATGGAAATAACAAGAAAAAGTAGATAGGATAAAGGAAGAAAAAGAACATATAAACACTTTCACTGAACAAGGAGTTTGTGACATGTTTCATTTGTTTTTCATAGCATGACCATTCAGTTCCTCATTTATTCCACAAATGTTGATTGACCCCTTTCTATAGTCTAATAAGACACTTGGCCAGGCACATCCCTGAGTTTAAGTATAAGGCATTTCCTATTTACATTGTTATACTGGAACATGTTCAAAAAGTGATTTATTATCATTACTGACATTAAATATGTTAAACACCTTCTCACCTCTGTGGCCAAAAATTTTGCCCATGTTTATAACCTTTCCAACTTTAGAGCCTGTTTATTTTAATTGCATGTTAAAGAAACAAAAAAAGCAAGAAGATTTTTTTGTCTCACATACTTGAATAATCAGGCAAGGATAAATTTGGATGCTAAAATGAGGTTGTCTGTTTTCTGCTTCTCCTTTTCTCTAGCTCTGGACTCCATTTCCCTTGACCTCTGCCCCTTTTTCATGCAGAGGTCTGGGTTTAAACAAATTTAGATGCAAATATTAAAGTTAAGATGCCAAAATAAGGCCAAACCAGATGGCAAATTAATCTATCCAGGAGTATATCTCTCTCCAGAAATCCCAGCAGTTCTTTCTTTCTCAGCATCAAAAATCATAGTGGGAGTCTAATTGACATCCTTGTGTTCATTTTTCCCTCTGTGAACAAATCACTTTGTCCGGAGGACTGGGACATCTGACTAGATCTAGCTCACTTGTTCTTTCTTGTCTCAGGTGAAGTCAATACATTAACTCTCACCAAGAAAGAGGTTTTATTACTAGAACAGAGAAAAATGGAAAACGTATATGGTTACAAATCTGCTACTTTCCACTGGAACTTACTATCATCCAATATACTGTATCTACTTTGGTTTGATGGTATTGGGGTTTGCAAATTTTTATACGTGCTATTTTACTTACATATCAAACTTTTCCCTTTTATATTAGAGTATGCTATTATCTAGAATGCCCTATATTTTCTTCATTTTTCCAAAACCTACCCACCTATGGAAGTATAGTTCAATTTATATACCCTATATGAAAATTTTTCTACTCTTCCTAGGTTAAAATGATCTCTAGTTCCCTTAGTGGTACTGAATGTCTTTAATTATTCTAATATATTACTTTCCTGTATTACATTGGCTTAATGCCAATAAAACCTTAAACAACAATGTTGCATCTTGTGCAATGTCCATATTGCAAATTTGCATATGATGAAAATATTGGTTTTCTTATAATTCTCAAAAAACATTTCAGTTACAAATGGCTCTCTAAATGGAATCATACCTATGTATAGATATATGCAGATACATGCAAAGCTATGTCTTGCCCTAAGACAGAACATTAAGTATGACTACTCAAAGACCCTCAGGTTATTTACTTTTAATTATACAGAATAAAATTAACTTATTCTACCATAGCACTTACAGCTGCTTGTGTCTGTCTATCTCATGACAGCAAACATCTTAGGGCATCTTCTAATAGATTCTTGTTTTGTTTATCATAGTGGAATTTAAAATTTATGTAAAATAAATTTAGTAAATTTGTTGACTTAGAGCACAAATGTCCAGGGAATACCAAGTATGAGTTAGGTGAAAAGGGTTAATTAGGTGAGTTAAAGATATATTTAACAAACTTTCTCTCCTTCTTCAAAAGTTAGGCCTGCCTTAAAAATAAAGCTCCTTTATCCATGGATCAAGTATCTTAATCATACTGATTTCTACAAAGAAACAAAATCATTTTCAATACTGTCTAAAAACCTTGGTATATAGAATTGCCTATAATTTGTTGGGTACGGTATAGAAGACATTTGCCAACCCATATCCGTAGTTCATAGCCAAAGTTTCCTGATAGATCATGATTGATGAGACATATGGGAGACGCCACTCTCATGTTTTCTGATATTTGGAGCTTATTTTATTAGATGGCAGGATATGCTGGTTATTCAGTTAGTTTCTATTTAGTGCAATGTGATTAGAAAAGATAAGAGACAAATCTCCTTTCAAGTAAAAAACTATATACATTTCCTATAGATATATTAGCTACTTAGTAAATAGAAGCAAAGCTAAGCTTAAAATGCATTAACTGGGCAAACATAAATAAATGCATAAAGGCATAAATAAAAGTATAAAAGAGTAGGTTATAAGTTGCTCTATATCCATAAGAGAATACTAAAGTGGTGATATTTCGTGTATCTAGAACATATCTTTATTTTAAAAAATTACTCTGAAAGAGACTGGATTTTATGCAGAATTTGTAAATACAAATCTTAGTTTGCTTATCAAGCTATTTGTCTCCCTGAGTTCTCCAGATTCTGTTCTTTCCAATAAAAAAATCCAACTTAACTTTTAGATCAAAAGGATAAAAGAAAACTGATTACACGTTAGAATGTTTTATTATGATTTTAATAACTATATAAGAAAAAATACTATATTACCTAACAAATTTGGATCAAAATGCATAAAGATTTTCTAACTGGATAAATATCTGTTTATATACATAAATATTTGTACATGTATAATTCCTTTGGAGATTTTCTCTAATATAAAATTTTAAACATTTAAAATTATATAATTTAATCACATCTGTATCCCTTCTCATCGTTATGCAAATATATAGAAACTAGTGTTTCAAAATATGTTTTTTCACATTTTTTGCTATTTTAAAGAAAGTATTTTTTCTTAATCTAATTTTAATAAAAATTTAATATCAACCACATAATCCTTTACAATTTCCTTTTGAAATGTCTCTAGAAAAAATTTGTTGTTTCATTACCATATATTATGTTTTTGTATACTATAAAAAATTGCCAACTCTTCTCATGCATTCTTGTTTTTCAGTGATCTATGAAAGGCTTATATTTTCATATTTGTATGTACTCAAATATTGCAGAGTATTTCCAATTAGTGCCACATATCTTAAGTATTACAGTGAAATGTCTTTTGTTTGCTGTGTTTAAGAGCGGCATAGTATGGACTTATTTACAGTCTCAGAAAAGTTTCAGGGAAGGACTAGATATCAAATAGGTAGGACATATTTGGTTGGGTTTTAGTTTTCTTTAAATATACATACCTATTTTTTCCCTGTAGCCAAAATTGAACAATCTTTCCACTTAGCCTTTAGTGCACTTTGTTTCCCATTAGGCATAGCAAAATTTTTAGCTTAAGTACTCTAAAATGTATTTTTCTTAAGTACACATAATAATTTATTTCCAAAGCTTTTCTCTGTATTACATTCAATTGTAAAGCTGACTAAATAGTTGCACTGTGAAATTGACTACTTGGCCAATGAAGCAGAGCCTAATCTTTGGCATTCAAAGATAATTCTCTGTCCTGGCACAAAGTAGCTCTGTTGTATAAAGGTACTTTCTATTTTCCATAATGCTAGATGCTCAAAATAGAAAAAGTCATTTGTAGTTTGAATACAAATATATGTATCATTAGTAAAATAATTTTGTATATATCATCATTCTGTATTACAATGGTTAGAAGAAGGCATCTGTTTTATTGATTTAAAAGGGACTTTTAAAAATCTGTTTTCGTGTGTAAAAGACCTGTACTGTATTGACTGACACAATGAAAATGTCTAAAACTTAGGCAAACTCACCTATGTATATCTAGATATATATTTATCTATATAAAAATGGGATTTTAAAAATTTACTAGGCATAGCTTAGAAACCTATTTAAGAAATAGAAACAAAGGGTCAGTGCCTTTCTCATCTCTTAGCCATTTCTATAAATATATAATACTGTAATTAAATTTAGTCATTTTAAGTGACTTGGATACCACAAAGAATTGGATTGTCAAATCAGGCTCCCATGAATCAGAGACATTTCCCAACATCAAGCTTTACTAATCATTTAGGTATATGAGAGCTCAAGCTGCACAGGTAAAGCAGGGAGTCTGGGGCTGCCTTAGTTCATCTTCCAGGTCCTTTCTTTTCAGACCATCTTTGGCCCAGGTTAATAGATGAGGTTTCTACATAAGGCATGCACACCCAGGTGGAGCAATTTAGTTCATAAGACATTTCCATTTTACACTCAGATTGGTGTGTAGCTTACATGACGTTTTCCAGGAAAACATGAAGGTAAATCCAAAGATCCTAGATTTGTTTTCTTTAAGTAAGCCTAGCCAACCAGATGTATTCTATTAAAAGCTTTCCAAAGATAAGTCCTCCATTGCTGCCAAGACCAGTATGTTTGTCTTTAATATTCTTAACAGGAGATGAGTCTTGTAACCTGCCTTGTTTCCTTCTTTGCATTGCCCTTCCCTCTATAATAGGATTACAGGTTTCATAGTCCAGCTGCTTAACCTTTTCCTTCCTGGTACTATATGAGGATTTTAAACTTTCCCTTTCACTCTCAGCAAACTACAAGGATGGCACTTAATGGCCAAGAACTGGCTTTATTCACTGTGTCACTGATTTATTTGTTGTTGTACATTTTTCAGTCAGTCAACATTTATGGATAGTTTGCTGTTTAATATAACTATTTACCATAATTGTCTTGAGCCCAATACAGATACTTTTTGCCCCTAAAGCAATTATGACTAGTCCATCAACCTCAATTAAGAGGAAATAAGTTAATATTTTAAATATGAATGATGTAGTTAAAAAGTTATGAAACATTCTGTAATGGGTGCTGATTATTTTTAAGTTTCCACTTCTATGGTACATTGATGAGAGGAAGCTACATGGAACAGGATTAATGTCAAAATGGAAAATAAAATAGAACTTTCAGCTGTTTAGCTATTATTGGTAATTTATTTGGTCAGGTTCAAACTCATCAGTGAAAGCAGTATTTTATATGGTTGCAATGAGAATATTGATAATACCTCTCCTATCCCCAAGATATTATGTCATATACTTTTCATAAATTATATCTGGCATGATACTGGACTGATTAAATTTTTCTTGAGATAATGCTGCATTATAAAAACTCCCAAAATATCAGTAGCTAGAAGACAAGCATTTATTTCATACTTAGAGGTATGCATGTTGGTTCAGATTAAGCCCATCTCATCTGGGGTCAGCTGGATACATCTGTGCTGGGCTGGGCTCCAGACTTTGAATTGAGTCCAAGTCACCTCCATGTTATCTTCATTGTGGGACCGTGGCTGAAAGTGGAATCCAGGCTGAAATTGCCACATTAACCTGGGGCCTACTTTTTCATGGCAGTAGCAAAAACTCCAAAAGGACTAAGTGAAACTGGCCATGTCTCTTACAGCTTTATTTCACAACCTGACCCACTTTTACTTCTGTCTTCTTTCCATCTGCCAAAGTAAGTCTCATGTTTAGTCAATGAGGTATGTGAAAGAATAATGAACTCACGAGGAAGCTGTGATTGAATTGGATAGAACAGGAATAATTTGGGGCAAATAATATAGTCTATCACAAACAGCAGTGGATAGCCTTTTTCCCCCCAAAGTTTCAATACCAAATAAAATGCAAGTTCATCAGTGAAGAGGCTTTAGCCTAATAGTATATTTCAAACTTTTACAAGTTTTATTTCACCAGTGAGGAGGTAAAGTATTTGTTTGTTTATTCTTAAAATTGCTATTAGTTCACTTAGTTCTTGGTGAAGGAGTCAACATTTAAAATATCTCTAGAGTAATAGAATGCGAATAGAAATAGAAACCAACCATGCACTGAGGTCATGTTTGTGACCTACTGTGCCATAGTTATAAGAGAGGTAATTGCTCTTGTTTTAAATTGGGAAACCTGAAGATGATTTCCTTTAGAGAATTTTATTTGAGGACTGTTTAGTTTTCTTTCGCTAACAAATTACCATAAATGTAGTGGCTTGAAACAGCATCTTTTATTAACTCACAATTTTTATAGATGAGAAGTACAGGCAGGGTCAACTGGGTCTCTGCTTAGTTTCTCATAGGGCCAAAGTCAAGATGTTAAGTCAAGATGCTAAGTTCTTACCTGGAGGCTCGGGGGAAGAATTTTATTCCAGACTTATTTTATTCCAGATTCAGGTTGTTGGCTGAATTCAGTTTCTTGTCATTGTAGGAGTGAAGTCCCTGTTCCCTTTCTGGCTGTCAGCCAGGAACTGCTTTCTGTTTCTAGATGTCACGTTCATTCCTTTTCATATGCTCCCTCCATTTTCAAACCAGCATTTGCCCGGTCAGTCTTTCATGTGCTTTGAATCCCTCTGACCTCATCTGTCAATAGTGAGAAAACTCTCTTCTTTTAAAGGGCTATGTGATTAGATTAGCACCACCTGAATAATTTCTCTTTTTTATGGTCAACTCCTCTGTAATCTTACCTACATCTGCAACATCTTTTTTTCCATGTAATATAACGTAATCATGGGACTGACACCTAGAGGTAAAGGTCATGGGGGACATCTTAAAATTCTGCTTAACACAGGAAAATCCTTTTTCAGACACATTTGATATTCAAATTCATTTACTAGCAGAATTACAAATTAGCCTTTTAAATATTTTTCCTCATAAAACTATCAGATTTCCATTTCTCTAGGGATTTTCTCCAGTTTGCTGTTCAATGACACCAGTTAAGTTTTCTTCATTATTATTAAGAATTGCATATATATTTAAGAGATTGTCATTCATTACTTTTTCATCTCTTTGAAAAGACATAGCCTGACATAGTAGATGAAAACTAACATCTTTAAAGGCACAAAAGTATTAAACATTTTTCCCACAAAGTTGTAGACACTCAAAGTACTATCAACAGGCATATCTTGTCACTCCTCAAAAATAAGAGCTGAACTAGTTAAAATTAATGTTGTAAAGAATACCTAATATAATAGAATCACTATAGAAGTGTTGAATATATCCAGGGCCCTATTTAGATAATTAATTAATCTATGTGCATTACACAGACTATAAAGCTTAGCAGAAGAAGCCAATCCAGGGGATGTCCAGTACAGACTTTCCCACAAAAAAGTTATTTAATAATAATGCCCAGGCCTTTAAAATAGGATACTGAAAATGCTCCAATTAAAGAGCATATTGTTTTACAGATGTTGCTGTGTCTAGAGCAAGATCCTACCGCAAAGGTTAATATCAAGAGCACAATGATGATAAATTCTTCAGAAAATACCAAACCCAAATCAATTAATTTGTGAGACATTGTATTAAAGTCTCTGTTCTCTCTTTTTTGAAGCATGAATGAAGTAACTGAAGATCCAAGGCAGCTTAAGGAGTACTCAGTTTTCCCATGAAGATTTAGTCTTTTGTTTAGAAAGTATGAAGAAAAATAGCACTTACTGTGATCCGAGGAACTTCTAAAATAATCACTAATACAGCTTTTGTAAATATAAGTAGCTAAGTTGGCCATCTGTACAATATCTAGGGGCCACCTACATGCCATGTCATGTGACTGCCTCAATGTTTAAGCCAGTGATGGGATGGTGAATCCTTCTTGGGCTTCAAATCTCACTGCCCAGCTCCTATTGATATCAGTCTAGCTTGCTGCAACCATTCTTTAAGACATACATGGATACTCTGAATTGGAATAAATATCAGGTCTTCTGTAGTCAAAGAGCCATAGGTTCTCCCATCCTCATACTGGTTATCCAATGCCAGGTGCAGATGTTGAGACTACAGCCAGCCATATGTACCACCTCCTCCCCGAGTGAATGCTAAAATGGTACCTCATCAGTATGGTCTTGGGCTACAGTTGCCACCAGGACCCAAGTACCACCACTGAGGAGGCTCTGGGCACAGCTGACCATTACACTTTATTTAAAGAGCTGTAAAATTTAGTATGCAAGTAGATTTTGACACAGACAAATTTGTCAGATCAGCATCTACACATGAGTCTGATACATAGCTTCATTTATGCATTCTTGCTAAATATCGATTTCCTGTATTGATTTTAAGTCATAATTTTACTCAAGGTAACTATGTCAAAACTTTGACCTACTCATCTTACATGCTTCTTTACCCAAACAAGCAACTCCTCTTCCCACCCACCTTTTGTCTGTCAGGGATTTTGCTTCCTCCTGAACAGATAAAATATAGATGCCATGAGACTGAAAAAACAAAACAAAACAAAAAAACTCAGTAGTATAACCTTCCTTCCTTCAATAATTACTCTGCTGTTTCCTTGCCTATGTTCAGTTTTCCAGTCTCTCCAATGGAGGCTATCCAAACCATGATTTAAATCTTCATTTCATCAGCTTTTTTCACGTACTGCATTTAAGCATCCATTTTTACCGTTCCACTGAATGACTCATAAATGTGACCCCATAAACCCACTGATTGCTTAATCAAATGGACACATGTTAATTCTTGTTTAATCTCTCTGGAGTGTTCTATATCACTGGCATGTCTTTTATATTGTGGTTCTCTCTCTCCTTTCTTTTTATTTATGACATCAAGGTTTTCACTCCAGTTTTTCTGAACATTGTTTCTCAAGTGTCTTCATTTAATCTCCTTTCTTTGACTGTCCTCTCATTATTGGCTCTTCCCAGAATCCCATTACCAAACTGTACCTCCTCAACTTCTCTATGAACACACTACACATCCACTCCTAATTGCCTGATTTCATGTATTGCTTGTATTCTTGTAATTGTCAAATCTAAAATTTATTTCAAACCACTTCTGTCAGTTCCAGACATACATTTCTCTGTCAGCCATACATTTATTGGCCCCACCACGAGATTCTTCAGACATTCACATTCAACATGATCCAAAACAAAGGAACAAGAATAAACATACATTTCAACACTCAGATCTTTCTCTTCCAGGGGGAGAAAAAAATCAAAGAAATTAAGTTAGATCCTTAAAAGTGAATACCGAAAGAATTGAAATTTAAAAGTATTTCAACATTGAATAATTTGAGGAAAAAAATTACACTTGCATTTCTTTCAAGATAGATTTAATCACTGATGATGATTAAATCAGAAAATCCACAAACTGTGCTTCCATGGAAAGGAATAAAATATAGGAACATTCTTATATTAACAAGACATCATCAGTCATCACTGTGTCCCACAGAATTTTGATTCATTTGCTTCCAAGAGGAAACATTATAGTACAATAATATTGTCTGAGAACATTCATTGTAAGAAAAACTAATTTTAAAATAATCTTGTCTCATAAATACTTAGAAAAATGAAAAGTTTTTTAAAAGAAAAAAGGCTTTTAATGAGGTTAATTAAATTGATTTGAAAGAGTAGAAAATTTAGAGATGCTACAACCAGGAAATGTGTTGAAGTATGAAAACAAGAAAAGAATACCTAAGTTATTAGTGGCATTTAAACTTTGCTCTCCCAGAGTCAAAATGTAATGGTTTCAGTCAGATCTCATTAAATGTGTAGGAATATTTCATACCTATGGAGAAAAGCTTTATTTCATTATTTTAATATTTTACAATGTAATTCTTTATAAAGGCTTTAGTAAAATATACACAAAAGGCACATGAACATTTAGTTTAGCTTTTTCTCTAGAAGCAGTGGAACAAAATAAGGTTTCAGAGAGAAAGAGAAAGACATAATAAGTAAATAAATGGAAAACAGACATTGTTACTCTCTTCCTTGTAGTATGAAATCAGGACCAGATGAAGGGGAAGAAAAGGTGATTGTGGCTATGATCAGTGAAATGATGTAGATGGACCATATGCATCATCCATCTATCACTTACAGCAGTGACTTTCAAAGGAAAAGAGAAACAAAGTAAGCATTCAAAGACAAAGTGGAAATCATTCCTAGTTAGTCAAGTGACCTATTTCAGAATGTATCTAAGTGGTAAGACTACCTGTATTTATAAAATTATAATGCAACAATTATGCTTGACAAACGAATGTATCTTTCAATCAAATGAATCCAATACTCCACCTTTGAGGATTTTCTGTCAGGAATGTAAATGGAGATTTTACCTACGGATAAATAAGTGAATAAATTACCTTTGTTGAGTTTCTCTTTTTATAAATTATGAAAGAAAGATACTGAGAATAAAGAATCTGTCTACAGAGTGTAATAGAATTTAGGAGGAAAATAACTGTTTCTTCCTGCTAAGTAAACTTTAAATGGCCAGTCTGCTCAGATAAAAGAGCAGTACATATTTTGGCAACTATCTAAGAAACCACAAAAATTATACAGAAATCTCAGCATTTTAGATCTTGAAGGGGACTTAAAACTTTAGTCTGAATAATTTATTTCAGGAATTAAGAAGCGGAAGACCTAAAGGGTCAAGTACAATCTGAAATACCCTAGAATATTTTAAGATAGCATGCTTTTTTGGATATGGCAACTAGTGCTATATTCTATATTTCTAGAGATTTTCAGTTTTCCTTTGAAATAAATTCAATAATTTCTACTTTGCACAGGAGTGAAAAACTTGAAAGTATGATCACTTATAATGCCATGGAAATGTTTAATTGCTATTTTTTAATGCAAATTAATTTTCTCATATGCTTAATTTAAGTATCATCCAATTTTCCTCTCTGTGGCCTTTTGCTTAAGGAGTAATTACATTGCTGACATTTTTAATTAAAACAGTGCTATTTATTTTAAAAAGCATTAAGCCTGCCATTGATTTTTTTTTTTTTTTTTTTTTTGCGGTACACGGGCCTCTCACTGTTGTGGCCTCTCCTGTTGCGGAGCACAGGCTCCGGACGCCCAGGCTCAGCGGCCATGGCTCACGGGCCCAGCCGCTCCGCGGCATGTGGGATCTTCCCGGACCGGGGCACGAATCCGTGTCCCCTGCATCGGCAGGCGGACTCTCAACCACTGCACCACCAGGGAAGCCCTGATTTTTAGATCCTGAATAAAATTTTGGTTGATGAATCAGGATATGTGTCTTAATACTCTATGAAGCCTATATGTATTAGCATACCATTTGATTTGAATATTATTCAGATAAAAATTCATTTATTAAAAGTCAATAGCATCATTAAAAATTAGGATCCTATTAAAATCAAACAGATTATATATATATATATATATATGTATATATGGTCCATTTTAATGAGTCTACATATCACCTAATTTAATTTATAGTTGGATATTAGAGATTTAACATTTTAGCAATCTTTAGAGCTCTGAAAAATAATCAGTGATTTAGTATATATTTATTAGATATATTTCCCAATTCTGGAGAATGTTTCAAACTCTTAATGAAGTGAAGCTGCGACCCATTTATCCAATACATTGAGATTTTAGTAATGTTATACAGGATGCTTCTTTTTTTTTCTTTTTTTTAAATAATTTTTTAACTGAAGTATAGTTGATTTGCAATGTTGTGTTAGTTTCCGGTAAAAAGCAAAGTGATTCAATTATACATTTTTTTTTTCAGATTCTTTCCCCTTATAGGTTATTACAAAATATTCAATATAGTTTCTTGTGCTATACAGTAGGTCTTTGTTGATTATCTATTTTATGTATAGTAGTATGTTTATGTTGATCCCAAACTCCTAATTTATCCCTCCTCCACTTACCCCTTTGGTAACCATAAGTTTGTTTTCTATGTCTTTGGGTCTATTTCTGTTTTATATATAAGTTCATTTGTATCTTTTTTTTGTTGTTACTGTTAGATTCCACATGTAAGTGATATCATGTGATATCTGTCTTTCCCTGTCTGGCTTACTTCACTTAGTATGATAATCTCTAGGGCCATCCATGTTGCTGTAAATGGCATTATTTCATTCCTTTTTTTATGGCTGAGTAATATTCTATTGTATAAATATACCATGTCTTCTTTATCATTCATCTGTGATGAACATTTAGGTTGCTTCCATATCTTGACTGTTGTAAATAGTGCTGCAGTGAACATTGGGGTGCATGTATCTTTTCAAATTACAGTTTTCTCCAGATATATGCCCAGGAGTAGGATTGTAGAATCGTGTGGTAACTCTAGTTTTAGTTTGTTAAGGAAGCTTCACACTGTTCTCCATAGTGGCTGTATCAATTTACATTCCCCCCAACTGTATAGGAAGGTTCCTTTTTCTCCACACCCTCTCAGCATTTATTTGTAGACTTTTTGATGATGGCCATTCTGACCAGTGTGAAGTAATACCTCATTGTAGTTTTGACTTACATTTCTCTAATAATTAGTGATGTTGAGCATCTTTCCATGTGCCTTTTGGCCATCCATATGTCTTCTTTGGATAAATGTTTATTTAGATCTTCTGCCCATTTTTTGATAGGGTTGTGAATGGACCTATGAATTCTGAAAGGTATTAATTTCAGTGGAGAAAGGAATCTCAGTAATCTGTAAATGAGAACAAAGCAGAGATCTAGTCAAGTATGTAGCAAAAGAATCTTACCTAAATATTCCCCAAACCAAGGCTCTGAGACCTAGATGGAAGTGGCTCTTAATCTAATGCAGATGGATCTATATTACAAAGTGAGGGAGTGACTGAGATCAATCCTTGGCAGTTCTGTATAACTTGACTTTTGTTTCAAGGATCATTCTACTCTTAATATCTTACACTGTGGACAAATGAAGTCGATATGCACATCTTAAGTGAATGGCATGAAGGGGAAGATACAGTTCTTATATTTACTATATAGTAAAAAGGGGCTTTAAAACCAAAGATACCCATACAATATAATTTCTATGGCTACCAGCTTACTGCTTATATCCCTCCTAGTCTATTCTTCATTCTGTAATCTTCACATTCTAAAGTTAAATACACTTAAAGATTCATATATATATATATATATATATGACTCATATATATATATATGATTATATCACTGGCATTTAATGTTTAATTTAGTTTAAATGTTTCTTACTTAGAAATTATCTAGTGTAGTACATAATCAGACATACAATTTCTCAGAACTTAGACTCCATTCTCAAATTCAGATCTTGAATAAGTTTATCACATTTATGACACTCATGACTCCATTCCATCAGTGTTTACTTAACCCAACAATACAACACAGACTTAACTTTCCTCCCATAATTTCCTTTGATTTAAATTCCCTCCGCTGTGAAGGAATTTGGTGTATTCCATACGTGGCCAGGGGCTAATTGTGATTTTTCCCACTATGCAAGATTATGGGTGGTAATATATGTTTTCAAAGGCTGCATTTTCTTCTCTAATTTGAGCCTCTTTCAGCTAATTCTCATGCTGAAATTCTCATTTTGCAGCTCTAGGCATTAAGCAGTGGGTGGAATTTAATGATGAAAGCAGCTGATTTTATTAATGCAAATACAGCAGCTGCATCAAATTCCTATTTAGAAGATGTGATAGTTGGGAAGGGAGATGGTCAGAGCCTTTCTTATTGCCTCATGACTACTTTTCATATTGAGAGAACACAAAAAAATTCTTTCCAATTAGGGAATATTTAGAAGTCACAATGATGAGGTGAAACCAGAAACTAAAAGGTGAGGAAGAAACATTGAATATACCAGCCATAAATCAACATTTGGGCAAAAACTGCATTTGAAAATTATTGGCCTTACTAAGGAATAACATTCCTTGGCAATTAATAAAATATCTGGAATTAAAATGAAATAAAACTCTTTGATATCCATACAGTCTAACTAAGGAAATAATTCATTTCTAATTTTTAAATTAATTTAAATATTTTCTGAAGCATTTTAACAATAAAAATATTTTCATTTTAGCCATTATTATGTCACTTTATAGGTTTAAATTTGAATGATTCACTCCATGTAGAGTGCATTTTGAATCTGAATCATGAGGTATATAAATACAGATTTGTGTATGTATGGAAAATGTTCTCTGTATTACGTTGAACATTTTTCTTGGTCATAAAAAATGTGAGACCAGAGAAATTAATTTAATTTTTCTCTACTTATATAAGTATACAAAAATATTCAATCACTAAACACTAAAGCTCAAGGAATTTAAATAAAGAATAGTGTAATATTTTTGTTTTATTTGTATTTAATAACTTTATTGAACTTCCAAATACTGTTTGTGTAAATGTAAATTGGTAAAATCTTTCTCTCAAAACATAGCAAAATGATTCAAAGACAAAAACAGGCAATGTAAACTTTGATTTGCTCCAGATACACACTCTAGAAATAATGACAAATGTCAAAAGAAAATGGTACAAGAAAGTTTATTGTAGCTTTCCTTATATTTGGAAGTATGCAGTAGAGAATGGACAGATAAAAAAGATAATTTCAGGTAGGGTTAAGTATTGTAAAGGAAGTAAAATATAAAATAGTATTATAGTTGAGCATGATGGGAAGAGGCTAATTTAAGTAAGGTGCTTGGGGAAGGCTTCTCTGTGGAAGTGACATTTGATTTGATACTTAAATGATAAGGAGTAGTTTACCAATGCAATAGCTGTAGACAGAGTGTGAGCAAGTGATAAAGAACTGAGATGAAAATAAGCTTGGCATTTTCAAAGATAAGAGAAATGATCAATGTGTGCTAGGCAAGTACAAAACTGGGAAGAAATTGGGCGGGGGATCATAATCTTGGGTGATAGATGCCATGATAGGAAAGCCTGAAAATGGGAATCTATTTTTAATAGATATGTAGTTCCTGTTGGAACTTCTGGAATTAAAAAGCCAGAATAGCATTCTGGAATCAGATGATATAACGTTTTAAGCCATAGGAAGGTTTATAGATTTATTTAAATGTGCACAGAAGCCACTAGAAAGGTTGGAGAAGCACCACACCGTTATATTTTAAAGAACCATATGCCTTCTTCTGTTGGGAGAATGTACTCTGATGTGGGGACAAGTTAAGGTCTGAAGCAGTGAGATCCATTAGAAGCTGGTATAGTAATATAACTTCTATTATTATATTTATGATCTTCAGAATACACTTAATTCATTTATTCATATTCATATTGTATTCTGAAGATCATAACAACTGTAACAGTTCCACTGCAACGACTAGCAAAGCTAATTCCATTGCAAAAATTGTAATTTTAAAGACACTAAAGAGCAGTGGAAGCACCAATGAATCAAATCGGAATTCCAGAGATGGGGGACTCTCCTTATGTGTTAGCTGAGTATCCCATCATTGGCTATATTCTTTTAATGATATTTGCCGATTATAAGCTGGGACCAAGGAGGGGCTTGGCTCTGGGTCAGACTTAGCCCATGCCGAGTAACTCCACTGGAAGTAAGAAAAGCTGTAAGTCTTCTGGAACTTTACAGAGTTGATAGAGGAAACAGACAATGTGAGAATACCCCAATAGAGCCAGTTTTCTCCAATGGACAAATTCTGAATCTCAATCTGCTGGCAGGTGGCTTGTTTACTACTAAACTGAGTAATATCTCCTGTGATTGAGTTATACTTAGGACAGATCTACTAAAGAAATGGAGCCTGTCTCAAAACACAGTTATTTTTTTCCTCAACATATCTGCAAGATTTAAAAACAGGAGGAGGCAAACATCTGGAGAGCTAAACTTAACATTTCTGCAGGTCAGAATCTCTCAGGTTTTCAGGGCTAAGGAAAAAGAGATCTGACAGGCTCCCAGTCCAAAGATTAAAATGTCCCAATAACATGCCCCAAGAACAGACAGACCGGAGGTAGATTGAATCTTATGTAAACTGGAGCCCAGAGATGACCCAATTCAGTCCCTAATTTGAGATCAGCTCTTTACCCTGTCTTCCTAGAGAAGAAAGGAAAACGCTCTTTGGCAGAAAGAAACCTGCTGAAGGCTCCATGGTTCTTTAAAAAAATAACCAGACAGGCAATAAGTAAGTAAAAGGTGACACAAATTATAACTATGTAATGAGATGATTATGTTAATTAGCTTTATTGTGGTAATTATTTCACAAGGTATACATATACCAAAATGTCACATTGTACACTGTAAATATATGCACTTTTATTGTCAATTTTACATCAGTAAACCTAAGAAAAAAATTTTTAAAGAAATAAAAATGCATTCAATTGTGTTAAAAGCTGAAGAGAGAGATCACTAAGATGGGAAGTATATTGGTTCCAAAAAGGTATCAACCCTAGGAATTGGATCAATCTGCTAACCAACTTGGATCAAAACAATACAGTCAGTTTTTGACTCATGCAAAGCCCTCTCTGCAAGATCACATAATTCTCCAGGACACCTATCCTGCATGCAGTGACTCGGTGAACCTGATGACCTTAATACTGTGGCTTTGTATTCTCAACACAGTGCCTCCCCCTTGAGGAAACAGACCAGAGTATCATGGAACTGTCCCCAATGCCTCAACTCCAGAACATCACACATCATGCATATTGGCCAGACCAGTCATACACAGACTTTCTCATAGGACCGGGAGAAAAAGGAGATCTGGATATTGGTAAGAAGTGAATATTGGTCTTCCTCAGAGACAGAGAAGGAAAACTTTGATGTATCAATTATTGAGATGTAATGATAGGAAAAACATCTTCTCTACAGTTATTCAAATAACTAATGGATTGAGTCCTGGGAAAAATCATGAATTTATTTTTTCAATATTTAGTGTTACATTCCAAATTCTTCTGTTTTTACTATGAACCTGTATAGCTCATACTTTAAGGCATATAGTAAATATAAAATACTAATTAAAAAGGAGGAATTTAAGCACATGTTTTATCACAGGGAATACGTGAGGAAATACTGGGTCAGAATGAGGCAGGCAGTTTACAGACATAGATTATAATGTTCCTTGCAATTTCTAAGGGTTCAGATTTAAGGCACCACACCTCTAAACTCTTGAGGCCTTAACATTTATGCTTTCACCTTAGACATGCAAACATAAAATTCTCTTACACTTTTCAGATCCAGTCACATACATGATAGAAAACAAAAACAATCACTTTTTAGAAAATGGGTAAAAATGAAAAATATGTGTACCAGTTTGCATTCCTACCAGCAGTGTACAAGTATTCCCCTTTCTCCACATTCTGGTCAACATTTGTTAAGTCTTGTCTTTTTGATAACATTCATCCTAACAGATGTGTGATATCTTATTGTTGTTTTGATTTGCATTTCCATCTTCATCCAGGAGCCCTGTTGATTCATATTTGTATCCCCAGATCCATTTATCCATCTATGATGGAGAACTGCATGAGGATATTTAATTGGCTTCCCCAAATTAACATGTGTAAAACAGAACTAATATTCTTTTCTCCTCACTCCAGCTCATTCCAGGAAACAGATTCTGGCTTCATATTTTTATTTTAATTTAACCAACAGTACAAATATTCAAAAATTCTCAAATCCATCTTACTTGTCCCTATGTATTTATTATGGACCACTTATGAATCATCAATTCCTGACTCTTTTATCTTCTATATTGATGACTTTTTTTGCTTACTTCTCTCCATCTCTGTGGCCAACAGCCTACTTCAAGTTTTCACCTTGTTTTAAGTAGGTTTCTGTAATAGCTACCAAACTTATTTTCTTGTCTCCATTCTTAAACTCATTTGATTCATCATTCAAAGGAGTCAGCATTCTTATTCTTAAAATGCAAATCAGCTTATTCATTCTAGTGTTTTAAAACTTTCACTGGGGGTTCTATTGCAAATGGAATAAAACCACAGTTGTTACTTGGATTAGAAAAGTCTGCATGATCTCTCTCCTTCTTGCTCTGCAACACTGGTCTCTCTAGTGGGATATAAACATCAAAAGGGAACAAAGATAATCCATCAAGAGCTGGAAGAAAAAGATCAAACTTCTATATTTTTTCTAGAATTGAGAAATATATTAAACTTAGTATCACATATTTAATGTACAAGTTCTGTTGTCTCCTTTACTTGGTCTATATGTCAGACAAGTTCTCAGGAGAAAGAATAAGGGTTTCAAATGCACAGAAATTAACAATTATTCCCACATTTATTCTTTTCTTTTAGAGTGTTCTGGTATTTTATAATTTATCTGTGCCTGATTTACAAATTATGCCATTTAACTAAACTTACTTTTATAATGTACAAAACTCACTTAAAAGTTTTCTGTCAACCCCCTCCCTCACATTCAAGGAATTACCATTAATGTCATTATACTTGAAAAAAATGTAGCATTCATATTTCCCCTGCTCTGATGTAAGATATGTTTTATTATGAAATGCAATGGAAATTGAATCAGGTAGAAGAAAAGTTAGGCAAATAAAATACTTTAAATGCCATTTTTAATTTTTATTAATCTAAATATATTAACCTGCATGTTTACCCTAAATATGTGATGCCTACAGATATTAACAAATGACAGTGTGCACAAAGAAGCAACATAGATTTCTAATCTGTTCAACCATTTTCCAAGTGAGGTTCAGTATGTTTTAAACCCATATTTTAGAACATAAAAATGCAACATTCTCTGATTTATTTGTGAGAGTTACTGAGTGTACAAAGAGAAGATAAAAGAATAGAGCTGTTCTTTTAAAAAGGCAAGTTTGGAGGGTGGAATTGAAAATATGTACCCATGAATTTAAACCTAGCTGAGAATACTGTTCTTCAGTCTGATATTATTACAATAATATTTTCAGTGAGAGAGAAAAAAAACAGTATTGTTGTTTCACTGATAAATTCAAGACAGTATATCTGAATGTTTGTTAAAACAAGACCCCTAGTACCTAGCACACTGCTTAACACATATTGACAGTAGCTAGATTTTTCTTGAATGAACGAACTTTTGTTTAAAGTTGTATTTTCCTGGTTTTGCATATGAAGACAAAAGAATAGTGGTGCTTTAAAAGATTGAAGCACATAAACTTTCCAGTTAATACATTAGCAGAGACATTTAGTATTTCTATAGTGCTTTTCATACATTAGCTAATTAATATTCAAGCAGTCTTAAGGATACTTTTGGGAAGTGCCATTTAAAGAAAACAAAAAAAGAGATGTTAACAATTTGGCAAGGTTTCAAGAATTGGTCCATAACAGCGCTCTTTCTAAAGAACTTAGACTTGAAGTTTCTTATTCCTGTGACTGGAACTAAAAGTTAAATGATTCAATTCCATGAAGAAGGAAGAAACTGACTCATAAAAGTATAGAGCTTCAAGGATCTTTATAGTTCATCTCACCAATCGCCCTTTTTCTAAAATACAACTGAAATCAAATGTCCTCATCTCTGGAACTAAATTTGAATATGTCCTTGGAGAACAATGCTAGGAGTTTTCATATGAACTCTAAAATAGAACTGAACTTGTATTTCAGATAACTATTTTTCCAGAGAATAGTTTTCAATAATTTTCTAGGTAAATAATCCATTATAATGCAATAATCCATTATCTATACTTAAATACAATGGTCATTTTTCTATTTCTATTAAAATTGCTCTTATCCTAATTCTAGGTTAAGAAAGTCTCAAGACCACTAGTTCCATTTAGTTAATACTATCAGCATAGTCTAGCTACTTCATCTGATTCAACCAATTCTTACCTGGTTTTATATTTCCTAATTTCTATGAGAATGAAAAAGTGAGAGCATTCCTTACAGAGGAAACCTAGTGGGTAATAATCCTATAACAGAAGAAATAAAAATTCCTTCGGGAAATGTGATAAAAGGGTTTGCTATTATAAGGAGCTTTGCTCTTTACTGGATTATAGGGAGCAAAAGGTAGAGAAACATAGAATCATGTGGCAGAGGTGGACAAGAATTAGATCACTTGAAATTGGAAACTGTGTTAAACTTATTTATCCTAAAAAATGGGAAACCATTTTGTGCTTTTAAAAATATGCACCCTTGATGAAACATAGATAATACACCCGGAGAAGCTAACAGTAATTGAGAGGAAATCAACTAGGAATCTGGTGTGTAATTTAAACAAAGAGATGGTGATACTTGGAATGGTAGTAATAAATACTGAGAAAAATGGATGTCCTGAAGGATATATAAGACATAATATTGACAGGACATGATAAGAGATAAACTTGGGTGTCAAAGTTGGAGAGGTATCAAAAATGAATATCAAGTTCTGAATTATGCAACAGGATGATCGTTGGTGGATTTCCATAGAGTATTTCTCAATTTTCCATAGCCTTGACTCCCACAACCTTGATAGCGTCGATACATTATTAATGATAATAATAATAAGAGGTGCCTACCTATATATTATAATGAGAACATAATCAAGACATACAGTTTGGGTAAATAATTGTTTTATTTTATGATAAGCTTAATGTGGTATTAAAAAATAAATGAATATATATGTTAAAGCTTGCAATAGATATATAGCTGCTTTAACACTAACAATGAGGTTTTGAAGCTCAAATATACCCCTAAAATATAAATAATTACTATTAATAATGATGGAATGTTATATTTACAGGAAGAGATTGCTGTAAATTGAATGTGTCTCCCCAAAATTCATATCTTGAAACCTAATTCCAAATAGGATGTTATTTGGAAGTGGGGACTTTGTCAGGTGATTAGGTCATAAGGTTGGAGCCCTGATGATTAGGATTAATGCCCTTCAGAAGGAGGCTCCAGAGCGTTCCCTTGTCCCTCCTTCCATGTGAGGACACAGCAAAAAGTTGCAATCTAGGAACCAGGAAGCAGGCCCTCACCATACACCAAATCTGCAAGGGCCTGATCTTGGATTTTCCAGCTTCCTGAACTGTGAGAAATAAATTTCTTTGTTTATAAACCACTTAGTCTGTGGTATTCTGTTTTAGCAGGACGAACGGACTAAGAGATAAAAAGAGGCATGTAATCCAGAGTCATCACTTCCTTTTCAACAAAATTAATAATCTAATAATTACTACTCACAAAGATTAGAAATATTTTCAGACCCTAAAGCAGAAAAGAAAGTGCTAAGTCTTTATCACCTCGCTTAGTAATCCTCTCAAATTATACTAGAACATCCTTAAAATTAAGGAGGCCTATAGAAACTCCAGATTCAGGAATAATAAGTGCTCTGAGACATAAGGAAAATTCTCCATTTCCAGATAAAAACAAACAAATAATCAAATAAAGACATTGAGATGGTTTTTTATCACAAGGACAAATTATAAACATGCTTTAAATCATCCTTGAGATGTTAGTTAACTGATCCTTTGTTCATCTGCATTGCTTGTATTCTTCATGCACAGCAATATTTTGACATCCCCAACTAAACAACACATCCAGATTTGATCACATTTGAATACTAAAAAAAAAAAAAAGATTACTATATTCTCCCAAATTCAACCAAAATATCCATCATTGAAATTAACCCACTTTGCTATT
The DNA here is from genome assembly GCF_039906515.1 of Pseudorca crassidens. NCBI lineage: Eukaryota > Metazoa > Chordata > Mammalia > Artiodactyla > Delphinidae > Pseudorca > Pseudorca crassidens. Next base: position 125,143,617 of record NC_090300.1, on the reverse strand, counting down.
GACTAGTCTTGACTATTGTAATATCTAGATAATAAATTATTAAGTTTAAGTAGCTGTTTGTTACAAATTCATACTTCAATTTTCCCCTTATGGGAGAGATTGACAATATATAGTCAATATCAAACTTTATTTCTCAAGAAATGTTAGAGAAATATGGAACAACAGTTGGATCTAAATCTTTCTAATGCATGACTTGTTCTAAAAACAGACTTAGAGGCACTGTCTGTTAAAAAATAGTTTTCAGTAACAGTTTAAAAAAATTAGTACAATTGGAATATTCCAGCAATGTTTGTTTTTATTTGCCAAGATGTCTGCCTCCCCTGTTTTCCATTTTATTTTGTTCTTCAACTTAATTAACATTTTGTATAATTATGCAATTTCAAACATTCCTCTTAGCTAATATAGCATATGATCACACAGATATGACCAAAGGCTTTATATCTTTCAGAACCATACTTACTGAGCTAGTAAAAAAATGTATTCTCATTTTTGATAAAGAACAAAATATAATTATACTGAGGCATATTCTCCTTAGTTTATTCTCCCAAAGGGTAGTATTACAAACTGGTTATAAACCTATGGAGGACTCCTAGAGGCTGAATTAATTTACATAAAATAGGAAATGGAAAAAAAGAAAACGTTCTTCTGGGTAATGGCACAGGCAAAAAAAATTAAATTGAGGGCTCTGATTTTTTGCCCTCTGATATGGAATCTCCTGGCTCCCCTTTCCTTTGGCATAGTGACCAGTGATGTCTGGGATTGTGGCTGTTCTGTTAGCCTGATTCCCTCAGTGACTATGAAGAGTTGGAGTGTCACAAAAAATGTAGACTACCCAGTGAAATTTGATTTTCAGATTAAAATAATAACAAAATTAGTATAAGTATATCCCAAATATTACATGGGACATACTTGTGTTAAAAAGGTATCTCTCGTTTTTCTGATATTTAAATTTAACTGAATGACTTTTATTTTTATCTACTATATCTCTGGCCATTGTATCAAGCCTCCCTGACACACATAACAATACATGTAACGAGCAAAAAACAAATTACTTATTTAAATCAAATATTATTACAGTAAAGCCTGGCTAATTTCGATTGCTACATCTACCTAAAGTCAAACATCAGTTTGTGCCAGAAAAGAAGTAATTGTACTCAAACAGATTATAAAGTGTTTAGGTATATAAATTATAGATTTTAGATACATAGACTATAGGATATTTAAATTTATATTCTTGACTCTTCCTCTAAATTACAAGGTCCAATATGCTTCACATTTAGTTAACAGAATCATCCTAATTTCTGTCTATGTAACATTCAATTACTCCAGCAGAATAATTGACAATTAAGCGTTATTATTTATTTTAAATTTTTTACTGTATGCAAATTTCAGTTTATCATATGTTATGCAGCACTGAAATTTATATTTCTAGCATTGGCTATGCATTAACAAACATGTTTTTAAATTAATATTATCTAAGTCACCAACAAATGGCTGTCCAGTACAGAACTCAGTGCACTGTAGCCAACTTTGAAGAAAACCCACCAAATGACAGTACTGAAAAGCAATGCTGGAGATATCTACATGATTATTTTGAAAGCCTACAAGGAGACAGATGTTGAATGCACAGAATCACTTTTGCATCTTACTGAATCTTACTGTGTCTGGATATTCACATTTTCTATATAACCACAGGCAATCATTCCTTAAAAAGATAAAAAAAAAGAATGAAGAAGTAGTTTAAGAGAAAACTTTTGTATACTCTGCATGCTTTTGCTGTCTGTTTTTACATGAGGGTAATAAGTATGCATCTTTGAAATTGTAACAAGGCAGGATATTTAAAACTAGTTCATTTTAAGCTCAGAAAAAATCCATTTGAAAAAGAGGCAAATACAGTTTTTCAGTTAGCATACACATAGGCTCTTGCATCGGCTTTGAAATATATCTCGTAGTAACTGGGACTTGTGCTGACTGATAAAATAGAAATCTTACCTCTAACTTGAAAAAAATACTTACTACTCCACAGGTTTTCAACATTGCTTTAAAAAACTTGTAATAGTTGATCAAAGAGGGGAAAAAAAGGAAGGTAGTTGAACACTAGGATATAAAGAAAACTATATATTATAAAGTCTTCAAAAATAACTATGTTGCCAGTATAAAATTCTATTTTTTTTCTTTACAAGATATAGACTAAAAGTTTATGATAGGATATTTGCAAGCTTTCATCATGCTGCTCAGAAAGCAAGGAGGATTTAAAATGAAATCAGCAATATTTCAACTGTTTCTTTTTTTGAAAATTTACCATTGTAACTTTTTTTAATTTAAAAAATTTTAAACTTTAATCATTTGTTCAGCAAAAATGTCATACTACACGAGGCACAGTTCTAAGTGTGGGTTTTGAAACAGCTAAATTACAGAAATGAAACACTTTATGTAGTTTTCATTCTAGTGGAGGAACATAGAAAATAAACGAAGTACAGATCTTTGTCAACTTATGATGGGGTTACATCCCAATAACCCCATCTTATTTACAATAAGTTGAAAATATTGTAAGTCAAAAAGTCATTTAATACACCTAACATACAGAGCATCATAGCTTAGCCTAACCTATCTTAAATGTGCTCAGAACACTTACATTAGTCTACAGTTGGGCAGAATCATCTAAGACAAAGCCTACTTTATAATAGTGTTGAATATTTCATTTATTTTATTAAATAGTCTACTGAAAGTGAAACACAGAATGGTTGTTGGGTATAGAAGTTTCCTTTACCCAAGACACATGTAGAAAATTATTTCAGATTCTTGTAGGAAGCCTAGAGAAACATTTTGTGTATTTTACCTTGAAAAGCCCATTCTCTGTGATAGGCTGTTGGCCTATGAATAGACTCATGTCCGAGAGTTATTGACAAGCTAGGGGCATATATCATAGTAAAGCAAGTAAGCATCTAGTCAACATTCATGTTATTTTTAACCATTAAATCTGGTATAACCATAACAGTAAAAACAGGGAATGATCCTGGAATGTTCAGAGGAATGGTCCAACAAGGATCTTTGACCACTCATTCCTGGTATCGAATACTATACAGAAGAAATTCAGTCTTTAATAACCTAATTATGGGACTGGTACCCCTTCACCTCTGCTGTTATATTTTGAATAGAAGCCAACCATTAGGCTCAGCCCACATTCAAGGGAAAGGAATTACAAAAGGCATGAATACTAGAAAGCAGCAATCAATGGGGACATCTTATATGTTTACTTAGCATACATATATATATATATATATATATATATTTTTTTTTTTTTTTTTTTTTTTTTTTTTTTGCGGTACGCGGGCCTCTCACTGTTGTGGCCTCTCCCGTTGTGGAGCACAGGCTCCGGACGCGTAGGCTCAGCAGCCATGGCTCGCGGGCCTAGCCGCTCTGCGCATGTGGGATCCTCCCAGACCGGGGCACGAACCCGTGTCCCCTGCATCAGCAGGCGGACTCTCAACCACTGCGCCACCAGGGAAGCTCTACTTAGCATATATTTTTGAGAGGGAATTATAGGTACAAGATTAGTGTCATTTAAAGTTATATGTATGGGAAGGTACATTTGTATGTTTAATTTAGGACTAATCTTATTAAAAGAGATTATACATGACTATTTACATGACTTAAGAAACATAATTGTATTTTTCAAAAAGTTTTATTGGAGTATAGTTGATTTACAATGTTGTGTTAGTTTCAGGTGTACAGCAAAGTAAATCAGTTATACATATACATATATCCACTCTTTTAATGGCCCCTATAGGCATTACAGAGTATTGAGTAGAGTTTCCTGTGCTATACAGTAGGTCCTTATTAGTTATCTATTTTATGTATACTAGTGTGTATATGTCAATCCCAATCTCCCAATTTATCCCTCCCCCCCTTACCCCCCGGTAACCATAAGTTTGTTATCTACATCTGTAACTCTATTTCTGTTTTGTAGATTAGTTCATTTGTACCTTTTTTTTAGATTCCACATATAAGTGATATCATATGATGTAACTGTATTTTTAAAGGAGGTGAAGAATTTAAAATTTGGAAAGGGATGGCTCACTGATTTTCTGTGTCACCTTTAGGTTAAAAATATCTATTCTCCGTATTCTTCATGTCTTTAAAATATTCATATCAATGGGGATCAAACTACTAATGCAAATTAAAATAAGTTGTCAGTAAAGTTAAAGTTTAGATTGTACATAATATTATTTTGATGAGAGCTGAGGAATACCTGCTTTGCTAATCAACACTTCTCACGGTAGGTGCATGATAAATAAATAAATAAATAAGGAATCCAGGAATCCTATTATATTAATTAAGTCCATGTTAAATGACCTTCAATGCAGACCCCTGATAAAGTTGATTTATGAGAGGCAAGGCAGAGGTCAATAAGGAAAGAGACAAAGTGAAAATACGAGAGAGGAGTCAGAAGAATAATGAGGTAATTTCACAGCATTTTACTTTTTTGCCAATATTTTTTTGATAATAATAGCATGGATAGAAATTTTTCATATAAAAGATAAAATGAAAGATATCTTTGGGGAAAACATTAGTAGTTTGAAGCAAAATTATTAGTGAAAATGAGAATATCAGACCGACAAAAGAAAAGCCTCAGGAACTATTCATATAGACTTGGATAATTGTTTTGATTCCTTTAAAGAAATTTTGCAAAGCACTGTCTAAAAGACATTAAATTAAGCAGGAAAAGACATTCATCATTCAGAACAAATGGAACAGGAATTGGAAACATATTATATTCTCTCCTTAATTGAGAGTAAAAATACATCTTGGCAATGAATATATCAGTTGAAATAAAACTTTTTAGAACTTCCATTTGAATAGAAGATGAAGCTAAATAACCAATTCAGCTAGAGTAAAAGTATCAATAACCTTATTTGTTTCCTTTGACAAGAGAATCTTAAAAAAAAATTATTCAAACTCAGGAATGGACAAAAAGATGTAATAGAAATGTCTTGTCTGGCTTACTTTTCTGTGATCAGTAATTTTGAAATATTAGGTAATTATAATACGGAGCTTTCAAAAGCCAATCAAATGTTAGATCACATCATTTTTTAGATTGCTAAATAAGAGATTAAGAGGAATTAATTTCTTTATGATTGTCTGCCTTTTCTCTACACTGTCAATAGCCTAAATCCTAGGCAAACCTGTAAAGTATTTGAGGCTGCATTCTGGAATACTTCTAGAAGCAGAGGTGGTAAGGAACTGCATAATTAAGGAAAGAGAGGAGCTTTGTTTTATACTGGAACATCTGTAATGAGATTAAGGCAAAACCGAGAGATGAAATTGTAGCACGGAGGAAAGCCAAGATTATAAATCTGAAAAGACAAGATTGTGGAATGGGTAATGATTTAGCAATATAATCTATGAGAGAGTAAGTTTCCAGAAGAATTACAATTTTGAGTGAAGAGCAAGGTTACAAAAAGAAGCAATAGGACGGTTGAGCAAGCTAAATCTCGAATATTACTTTTGCAGTTATAAATATCGTTTAACAGAGAACTATCTGTAAGGTCATAGCACAGTCATTGTGGGGGATTTTTTACACATACTCACATACTATTAGAATTTGATAGAAAAAGATATAGAAGTTTTGACAATGAAGTCAACAAATTGCTCACATGTATATGTTTGTGTTTGGGTGTGTGCAGACTCTAAAATTAGATAATTCCCATATTGTCAAGCATACATTTAAAAAAAAGTATGAAAACTCACTGTATACCAGAGCAATAAACAGAGTTTCCAAATACCAATAAATTGATACAATACATTATCACACCTTTTACCACAAAGCAATAAAATGATAAATTAGAATGCAATTGTAAATCAAAATCTTCCCTTTAGTTGTAAATTAAAATTGAAAAAAAAAACACTTTTCTAAAATATTCATGAATCAAAGAAAAAATATTTATTGCATGTAATACTTACAGTTGAAAATCCAAAAATAAAACATATCAATGCTTATAGGTGAAGCAGTTGTCGTACCATGAGGAGCAATTCTAATTTTAAATGCACATATTAAAAATGAGGATATTTGACAATTAATATGCAAATTTAGAAAACAAATGACAAGGAAAAGACAGTGAAGCTGGAAGAAGACATAATAAAAATAAGAGTAGAAATTAATGAAAAAGGAAATAGAAAATTAAATTATTCAATGAAATGATGACCTATGTATAAACACAAATAAAGTAGAAAACAAAATGGTTGATCTTTCAACAGTGTCCTACGTGACAGTAAAATTTTGTAGTGACAGCAAATGTCTAGGAAGGAACCCTGTGGGCAAATTTGTAAAATCATTTGCTGTTGTTGCAAGTACAGTGCTCCACCCTTCATCAGTCACAATTATGAGAGCAGGGATGTTTGTTTCCTCATAATTCTATATTCAAAACCAAACACAGTTCCTGGTATATAGTAAGATCTTGCTATAACTGCCTGCTGAATTAGTAAGTTATGTAGGAGTTCAATAGAAAATTTAAGGAAAGAGAACTGGGATACCATTAGTAGTAGCTGTATTAAAATTTGCTTTCCACAGAAAGGATAAATACTCCTTTTATTTCATCTTCAAGGAAAGTAAGGTTATGTTTTTAAATTTTGACACAAGGCCAAATTTTTGTGGGTGCCTTGGCCTCAATTATAACAATGTTTACAATAAGGAAGGATGTATAACATTATATCATTACATTATATATTGCATATATAATTCATAATTATAAGTAAAAATATGTTTATTTGAATAGATTAACAATTTGCCATTGATGTAATTTCACACTATATCTCCAATTTTCTTATTTTTCCCGTTCTTTGTACCATGCTTCTTGTATATCTGCCCGCTTAAGCTCATATGCGTATTACCTAGTTTCAACAAAAATCAAGGAAGCTACTGAGCTAGCTTTAAAGAATATCTAGTGCAAGGCCATGTATATATTAACATTAACTAAAAAAAAATTAAGTGATGAGGATAAAGGTGATATAATGTAATTATATCTGAACCTACAAAGGTGTAATTAAAAATAAATACTAATGAAACTCCCACACACCACAAAAAAGTCCATAGATCATGAACTGACACTAATTTTTCAGGTAATTGTTCTAGTGTAAACTGAACCATCATTAAGGCTAAATTTGCACAAAAGCAATTATGAAATGTATGAAATAGTGTGATCAAGCTGCAGGGCTAAATACATAGACCGCCTTGCCCTGATAAGCCCACCAGTTGTCAAATAGGTTCACTAACTCAAGCATAGATTGATATAAGTGGTTAATTTTATTAATTACATGCTGTTTATAAGATGTTCCTGGTCTATTTTACTTTTATAACTCAGAGATCTTTTTTTTGTCATCCACTAAGTAATAATGTGTTAGACTTTTTGGCAAGTTTCTCTGCAAAGTGCCATGAGATATATATGAACAAATTCATGTTGAAATCCTAATGCCAATGTGATAGTAATAGGAGAAGGGGGTCTTTGGGAGGTGCTTAGGTCGTGAGGGTGGAGCCCTCATGAATGAGATCAATGCACTTATAAAAGAGACCTCACAGGCTCCCTAGCCCCCTTCTGCCATGTAAAGGTACAACTGAGAAGTCTAAGATCCGGAAGAGGGCTCTCAACTGACCATGGTGATACCCTGATCTTGGACTTCCAACTTCCATCACTGTGAGAAATAACTATCTGTTGTTTTATAAGACTTTCAGTCTGTGGTAATTTGTTATAGCGTTCTGAATGAACTAAGACACAATTTAAGTAAATGTTTGTCTTATTTTTAATGTTTTCATTTCCAGGCTTATCTTAGAGGATTGGCACATAATTTTTCTGTAAATGATGATCTGTAAATTTAATAATAAGTAAATTGAAGAACTAAGGGGAGGGGAAATTTGACAGACATTAGTGAAGTTTAGTAAAGTGAACAATAAAATATTTGATCATAAAATATAATGTCCAGTTTATTTAAAAAGAAAGGAGGAGTAATACATGCACACACACACACACACACACACACACACACACACACTTTCACTTTTAGTATACAGAAATTTCCAACGTTTTCATTTGTCTCCAAAACCTTTCTTCCTACAGTACAGACTACTGTTAAAAATGTAAGCGGATGACTACATGTAGAAATAAATTTCTAGTCATATCAAGTAGTTATTAATTTTAGTCAACCAAATTCTGTATAACCTGGGGATTGATATACATGATGAGAAATAAACAAATAAACTGTAGCAAACCCTCAAGAAGAGAACTACAGCTTACATCATGGAAAAAAAGCACAAATGACTTCACATATTTAAAATTAACATTGCCAATAATAAAACTGAAACATTTATGGTCATTGCTACCATAGAAGGATGATTTAATTATTAAATTTACAGGATGGTGAAGCCTCATTCTCATACATTAACTATGTATATGGCAGTCTCTTTCTAATGGAAGGACAGACTATTTATTGAAATAATTTATCCTTTTGTCTATTGAAAAGGAAAAATAAAACTTGTTTATCTTACAATCAAAAGATTTATAAATGGAAATTATAAAACATTTTCCCTGAATTTAATTAAAAATATGTGTTTAGATATTCCACCTACATTAATCTTGACAAAATAAAGTTCTTGCTAAACTAACTTTATGAGATTTATATTAGAAAAAAAGAGTGTAGGGCTTAGCCTCATAGGTCAATAGAATATGGATGGAAATGATAGTGTGTGATTTCCTTGAAAGGAATCCTGTGTTTCTGCTTGCCTGCTCTTGTTCTTCTGCTCTCATGATAAGGACATGCATTGTGTAACCTGCTAGATCAAGGTGCATGACAGACTCATGGAGCTAACCCAGAGCCAACCCACAGCTTACTGTAATCAGGTCCATCTCTGCTCAGTCTTGAGCAGCCACATTCAGCTGACCTGAGAAAAATTACTGAATTAAATATTTTTTTCTTTTTAACCACTGACACTTAGGATATTTTCTTACATAGCATCATTGTTTCAGTAGGTAACTGATACACATGGATGGAAAGGAAATTTTAACAGTGGTGACTTCTTTTCTGCATTTTTTTAATGTTGTACCTCACTTTTAATTAAGGAAATCACTGTTAAATTAAATTGTTTATTGAATGTATAGAAACTAGATGTAAATTAAGGTCCTAAGACATAAAAATGACTAAAACTCCCGCCCTAAAGTTATCTAATAATGGTTATTAAAAGTTGTATATACAAAAAAAGATGTATGAGAATTTAGAGTATGCCACACAGACAGACAAATGTACAGAAAGTCAGTGGAGAGTTTATACTCTCTTCTAAATCTTGTTTAATGCTAAATGTTTATACTCCTTAGATTTAATCCCTCCTTCCTTAAAAAAAAAATAACATTGATATCTATCTCTTCTCCTTATCTCACCAAAAGGATTTCCTCCAGGGATGCCATTGATATTGAGAGTGATAATTTGATTTCTTTAATCCATCATCTAACCATCTCCTTTCGACAGGATGGCACAAACTGCACCATTTTCTTACACTCCAATATTATGCTATTATTATTGTACAATTCTTTTTTAATTTCGAAGTTTTTGGAGCTTTTACTTCTAAACCTTAACAAGTTTATGTCCTTAGATAAATTCTGGATAGTCTAACCCTTATGCCATCATTTTACTTGGAACTTGACATTTAGCTTGTTTCAAAAGTGAACCTGTGTGCTTTGGAGGGTGTGATTGGATTGGGCTGCTAAGTCTAGGTTAACTTGCTTCTACATGTTATTTCTTGACTTATCAGAGTCACAGTCTCCTTTGTCTTGTGTTTTTTCTTCTAGTCAACATTATGATTCTTTAACAGAGGTATACAAAATCTCTTAAATTCCTCAAGTATATTTGACTCAAAGGACATAATTACAAAGCACATATACCAATATTTTAAAAAGCACTTTTAAAATAGCAAAGATATGAAATATTATGGACTCAGTTGGATATGGTGTAGTCAGTGAAAGTGTATGAGATTTTTATTCAAATCAACCTGAAACTAAATTGCTGTCCTAGGCTTAATTATCTGTATGAGGCTGGGCAAGGTGTTAAAGAGCTTCAGTATCCTTATCTATAAAATTGAGTTTTAAAAAGGCTGGGAATTTTATTGTTTCTACTTTCATGAATAATATTAAATGGCCTAGCATACAGTAAGTACTACTCATTTTTTAAGGTCTTCATGTCAGTATGGGGAACTGAAAAAAATGGAGAAATAATTCAGGGCATGTAATTTTACGGTTACAAGACACAGAGATAATCTGCTCCAACCCTCACATTTTATAGATGCTAAACTGAGGTCAAGAGAGATTTAGTGTTTTGCCCAAAATGTCTCAGGAAGAGAGCAGGAAGAAGAAGATAACTTGTTCGTAATTATGTAATAAATCTAAAAGCTGAGCTAGGACTTTGAAATTTTTGCTTTTCTCTTGGAGAGGGAGGCCCATCTATGTCAGCAAAGCTGTGTTTGAATATCATTTAAATATTATCTCCAAAGAATTTAAATATGTTTTAGCCAACTATTACATTATTCAGTATTCCTAAAACATCCATGTTTGTTATATCTGCCCATTGAAATCTTCTTTAAAAGTCTGCTATGCCAAGTGACTGTAATGCAAAAGAAAAAATAGTGCAAAATAAGTTCATTTCTTGAAAATATCTTGTTTTCAGCTTTAGTTTTTGAGACTAACCCCTCTTTTTTTTGGTCCGGTTAGCTTACCTAGATCACTAGAAGGGTCAAATGACACTTCTAAAATATGCACTACCTTTTTACTCACCTCCTCTAGAAAATAAGACTGTAGATCAGATCTTGATTTTGAAAAAAATAATCATAATGGGATTGAATTATTCACATTTTCAGCCTTTAAATTCTAATATTTCAGGCAATGAATTTAGTAAAAGTGGAAACTCCTTAAGCTAAATAAAATTTTAACTTCACTAAGCACACAGATTTTAATCCTTCCTCCATCATGGACTCTGGGAAGAGTTGGTGTTCTTCCTCACATGTGGATTTATATTTCCCTGGGTCCTGCATTTCCTAGTCTTAGCTGAAACCATAGAGATAACTGCTCATGTCACATTTTCTCCCTAGACACAATCCAGGATTACTAAAAATCTCATAAGTTATCTTGTTTTTGAAAGATTTACAGCAAGATTTTCTGACCAGGTATGTTGGATAAGTTAGCTTCAGATTTGTATCTGAAATGAACTCCCTTACCATTTAAGGTTTATCATGGGTGATACCATCGAAAAGTAGCACACATAGCTTACTTTCACTGGCATGAAAGAGCTTTGGCAGGCTGCCTAAAGAGAAAATACCTGCGATTCAGAGAATTATGATGACTTTTTTTTAAAGCTTCTGTACCTTTTCAAAGTTCCCACTGAATCAGGGCCATTTAGCTCTGCTCTCTACTTTAAATTGACTTTAACCTTCCCATATGAACCTTGATACAAAAAAGAAACCCACGGTAACCAGGAATTTTAATTATTTCTCTCAGGTTTTGGGTGGGGTTGTTGTTCTGCTAGATAATAATTTTTAAGTGAATGGGTAGTTCTGGAAGGCAAGAATTTTTCCAATTACTGCTTTCTGTTGCCTTCTCAATTGGCTAGCACCCATATTTATTTGTTGGATTTCTCAAAAATCACTGTTCTTCTGCTTTTTGTGTTTGAAGAATGCAGCAGTCATTTGTACTCAAACACACATTTTTTATCCTATTATCTTTAGTTTTCTTTGGAATTAGCATTTTCAATTGAATAACAATTTCACAAATGAGCATTTGCTTGTTTTCCTCTCTGCTACCACAGTGCCTTTTCACTCTTCTCTCTTTACTACATGATGGAATTGCAAAGACCAAGCAAGTCTGGAAAATAATTCTTTGAGGTGGAGTCTTCAGGTATAGGAAATAAGAAAATAAAGACTATCGTGTAGATCTGTTCCTGCTTCTCTGAATTACTGGAATTGTGTGAATCAGCTCTTTTCTCCCAGTGCGTTCCACACGTACACACAATGTGGAGTTAGGCTGCCTTGATCTCTACAGACTGGGCAAGTTACTTCGCCTCTGCATGCCTCAGTTTCCTCCTGTGTAAAGTCAGAGAAATTATAGTTCTTATTTGATAAAGTTTTAGAGGATGGCTTAGTACAGGATGTGATGCACACAAAATAAAACACTGATTAGGTGTAGACTGTTTGCTATTATTGCATGCTACCTAAAAGTGCAAGTTAGTATAAATTAAAATGGCCCAAATTGTTAGAGACACAGCATTGGACAAAGGAAAAAAGAGTGAAATATAGCTTTTGACTTCTTTAGTTTTCTAACTTGAATTTGGCTTGAGCAACCTGGAATTTGTGAAATCACAAATCGTCACTAACTAACCCCATCCTTCCTAGGGGGTCCTGAAGTTAGACTCTGGAAAGCAGAGGAGTAGCCAGAATAAATGAGCTGTATTCACAAGTGTAAATCACAGGGAAGAGAAGAAAATAAAAGGTAAAAATGTCAGATTAGATGCAGGAAAGGGAAGAGTATTAGTAGGTATGCAAAACCAGAAGGAAAAAGAAAGAGAGAGAACTCTCTGTGAGGAGGAAATCAGACTTGGTTTTAGTGAAAACAAGTAGGTTGTGAGCTCTCTCAAAATAAGCATTTCTACAGTGTTTTGTTCTTCTATCCCCACATAGCATGTTGCATTTTAAAATAAATTTTGACTGAATAAATTCATTTGTCAGTGATGTGAATTGTTTGGTTTACATGAGGTCAAATGCCAGTGATTGTCAATTGAAAGAAAACCTAGCGATGAGTTTTTTTGTTACTATTTTATCTATTTCTCCCCAGGAAATTCTAAAAGTATTTCTTTAGTCAGATGGCAAAAAGAGGATCTTCAAGTCTTTTTCTATGGTTCTTTTGACATACTATTAACACTATTCATATTTAAAATACATAATTTGTAAATTTTGCCATATGAAACCACTACAATTCCAGATTGTGAACATAGCCATCAATCGCATGTTTTCTCATGCCCCTTGCCTTTTCTCTCCCCTGTTCTTAGCCCCCATCCCCTTCCATCCTCAAGCAACCACTAATCTGTTTCTACAGGATAGAATAAATTGAATTATCTAGAAGCTATTTAATTGCAATCATGCAGTGTGCACTCTTTTATCTGACTTTTTTTACTTAACATGATCATTTTTAGATTCTTCCACATCCATGCATAAATCAGTAGGTTACTTTTAATTATTACTGAGTAGTATTATATTGTACTAATACATCAACATTTGTTTATCCATTCACTTGATTATGTATATTTGGGTTATTTATGTTTTAGGCCATTAGAAATAAGGCTGCTGTGAACATGAACATTTGTATACAAGTCTTATATGGACATATGCTTTCATTTCTCTTGGATAAATACCTACTAGTGGAATGCCACAACCATGTAGTATGTGTATATTTTATATTTGACTTTTTAAAGGGATTATCCATTTTTTTTCCAAAGTGGATATATCATTTTATTTGTTCACCAGTAGTTCCTGCACAATCTCTACATCACTTGGTAGGGTCAGATCCTTTCATTTTAACCAATTGAATGGGTGTCTAATGTTATCTCATTGTTGTTTTGATCTGCATTTCCCTAAAGACTGATGATAGCATTTTTTTCATGTATCTACTTGCAGTCCATATTTTGTCTTTGGTAAAGATTCTGTTAAAATATTTTGTCCATTTTTTTTAATTGGATGGGTTTCATTGAACTTCCTAGATCTATTGGTTTATAGTTTTTATCAAACTGGAAAATCATCAACCATCATTTCAGCATGTATTATTTCTACCCTTTCTCCTTCAGTGACTCTAACTACATGCATATTTGGCCCCTTGAAATTTTCACACAAGTTTATTGGTAATTTTCATTAAGATTATATATATACATATATATATATATAATTTTGAATCGTGTTTACTGTTGTGAATTCAGATTCATTAATCTTTATATTTTTCAGTGTAGAGTATGCCATTATACACATCTAGTGAATGCTTCATCTTAGACATTGTAGTTTTTAGTCTCTATAAATTCCACTTTAGCTTTCTTTTCTTTTCCTTTTTTTACATTGTTCATGTCTCTTCTAAACTTTTGAACATATGAAATACATTTATAGTAACTATTTTGTTGACTTGTGTCTACTAATTTTAACCTCTTTGTCAGTTCTCACCTGGATTGAATTGTTTAATTTTCCTCCTTATTACCAGTTGTGTTTTTATGCTTCTTTTAATTGTGAATTTTGCCTTTTGGTTGCCAGATATTTATATATATATATATTCCTACTTGATCTTTGGCTACAGTTCCTTTTTTTTTTTTTTTCTTGTAGACAGTTTGGTCCATTTAGATGTTGCTTTTAAAATTTGTAAGGCAGGACCAAAGTAGTGTTTAGTCTAAGACTATTTTTTTCCCCACTAGTAAGTCAAGATATTGCTGACTACTATATCCAAAACCCCATAAATTGTGAGGTTTTCCACTCAAGATGTTGGGAACAGGGCTGTTCCCAGTGCTTGTGTAAGCATCAGGTAAGTTTCCTCTAGTCCCTTCCAACAGTTATTTTCTTAGCCTCAGGTAGTTTCTTCACACATATTCACTGATTAGTAAGTAGTCTGTTGAACTCTTGAGGAGCAACCTCTGCATAGCTCTAGAGAACTCTTATTCTGTCCTCTGACCTCTAGTTCCCTTGTTCTTCTCAAAATGTGATCTCCGTCTTCTCAACTCACAGGATCTACAGGGTTCCGCCTGCATTCATCCTTCTCATGTCATAGCCTGGAAACTGTCAAGATTGTAATCTGAAATAATTGACCTATATTTTCTCTACCTCTCAAATATCACTGATACCTGGTGTTTTGAAGACAAGGGTTTTATATATTGTGTCTTTGTTGTTGCTATTTCAGACAAGTGGGTAGACAAAAGTTTCCTCTTTACTTGGTCCTCAAGTATAAAGACCACCTTGCATAATAATTACCTATAGTTTGTATAATATGTGACATAAGACATTTATTATACACTCTGAAAGTGACTTTCCTTCCCTTTTTCTGGAAGGTAAGAATATGCTAAATACCTCCAAAGTGTAGCACATGAACAAGAAGGTAAAGGCCTGAGAACCAAATCTTTTTAAAAACACTGAGAAAAATGTAAAAAGGAAGAGAAACTAGTGGAAAGTAAGGGAGGATTTTGTTAAATAAGGGACAATATAGTGATTAGAGTGTCATTAAATAGCTAGAAGGAGCTTTTTAAAATCTGGTCAAAGTACAAAATGCTGCAGTTTAAGTAGTATGAATACTGAGGATAACTCATTTGCAGTAGAACCTGCAAAATGGTAAAAGTCTGTTTTCATCGGAATGTAAGTTTAGAACTTATGTTTCAGAGTCTAAGAGCTGGAAAGGGTAAAAAGACATAATGAAGTTGGTGACTACTGCTAGTTACGAAGCATTTCAGTAACATGAAGGCAGAAAATAGAATGGCTTCTAGCAGTAACAAGAAGATCATGTAAAGATTTAAAATATGATAGTACAGAACTGTGTCTTTTGCTCAAAAGAGGAAAATACTATAGAATTATTATCATAGATGATTTAATGACAAAATAAAAGTAAGAGTGATGTTGCTAATTTTTGACTCTTTCTACCATATAAAAATCTCATGGAGTTCTTAAAGTGTCTGGATTCCCTGACATGGCATTTGGAGGTAATGAAGTTGTCCCTAAAGAGCAGAAAATAACTGCAGCTGCTAGGCTGTCTTGTTATACTTCCATAGATTTGGCCTGTAACTATACAATGAGTGCAGATGGATTGAGAAAAAACTAAGCAAGATCTGCATGGTGTCAGCTTCCTATAACTGGAAGAGGCAGATAGAGATGATAACTCTGTCATGGAGAAGCAGATTCTATACTGCAGCTAAGCAGCTTTATAGCCTGCAGCTGTACCCTAAGGAGGATGAGGTGGAAAGCTCCCTGGCTCACTGGAACCAGAGAGATTAATGAGAAACCCTGCTTTCTCCCACAAGTTGGAGAAGTGAAAGGGAAATAGCCCTGTCACAGTTCTTCACAAGACTGCCTATCTGTCATATCCCTGGGAGGATTACAGGGTGCTACACAAACACTCGGGTCAGACTGCATGTAGTCTTCTCTGCTCGGTCTATGTGGATACAGGCATTGTAGCCATGGGGCCATGGTGGAGCTGTTTTCCTAAAGTGGCTTGCTCAGTTACAGAATAGGTGGAAGGTATATCAAATTGAGATGAAAAATGTAGGAATAGAAAATGTTACAGACTGAATGTTTGTGTCCCAAATTCATATGTTAAATCCTGTTCCCCAGTGACATGGTATTTGAAGGTAGGGCCCTTGGGAGGTGATAGCTTATAAGGGTGGAGCCCTTATGAATGGGATCAGTGCCCTAATAAAAGAGATCCCGGAGAGTTCCCTCGCTTCTTCCACCATGTGAGGATACAACAAAAAGACAGCTGTCTATGAACCAGGAAGCAATTCTTCACCAGACACCAAATCTGCAGTTGCCTTGATCTTAGGCTACCAATGTCTAGAACTGTGAGAAATAAATATCTGTTGTTTATAAGCCACTCCAGTCTGTGGTATTTCGTTACAGCAGCCCAAACAGACTGAGACAGAGAAAACCCCAAGCCTACATTTCCTGAAGAAAAAAACCCAAAAAACAGAAACAAATGAATAAAATGCTACCATACTACCGCTGGAAAAAGAAAACTGTCCTCAATTCCTCTAAAATCAGCAGAACTAGAGAGAAAGTTATTTGAGGATGGGAAAATGGGAAGTTGGCAGATACCATGCCTGGCACTTTTTATTAAAATATAATGGTATAGGACTTCCCTGGTGGCACAGTGGTTAGGAATCTGCCTGCCAATGCAGGGGACATGGGTTCGAGCTCTGGTCTGGGAAGATCCTTCATGCCACGGAGCAACTAAGCCCGTGAGCCACAACTACTGAGCCCGTGTGCCACAACTACTGAAGCCTGTGCACCTAGAGCCCGTGCTCCACAACAAGAGAAGCCACCGCATGAGAAGCCCACGCACTGCAACTAGAGAAAGCCCGCGTGCAGCAACGAAGACCTAACACAGCCAAAAATAAATAAATTTATTAAAAAAATATATAATGGTATATCATGTATTCTTTAACACAGACTGCCTAACAATGGTCATTAAAATGCTAAATGATAATAAATATGTTTGCTTTTTACATGAAAGTTAGGGGAATCCAGATATTCCAAATCTATTGAAATGTGAATAATCATAGCCACCACTGACCCTTACTCAACCACTGAACAAGAAGGAAGCATGCTGGCATTGCTTTCTCCAATTCTGAATACATTCAATCATTAAGATATAGCAAAGTTCATTTGAAATGTACAACTCCTGATTTAATAAATGCTATAAATATCCAGAAGTGGAAGAAATTTAAAGTTTATCTAGATCAACATGCTCATTATATAGAAGAGGAAACTGAAGTTTTTTAAAGATGAAATACTTTTAATAAATGCAGTGCTGCCAATAGATAGAAAGATAGGTATAGATAGAGATAACGCATTTCCCTTCGCAATTTTTTAAAAAAAATTTCCACAAAACTGGTGAACGTTTATGCATGGAGATGAAAGCTTCCAAACAAATACCAAGAAGAAAAAAATGCATTAAACGTTTTTATATGCGTTGCCATATTTCCAGAACTCATAAAGACTAGTACTGCCATCTTGTGTCTTTATGGCTATTTATCAAAAATAAATTTTTAACAAAAATAAATTGTTTCTGTTTTTATTATCAACATGATGATACAGTCAAAGATACATTATATAGTATACATTGCTGTGCATTTTTGATACTATTTTTAATCATTTAATTTGAAATAAAAACATATATCACCTTAAAACTAAAATTATTGGTATTTGTTCGGAAGCTTTCATCTCCATGCATAAACGTTCACCAGTTTTGTGGAATTTTTTTTAAAAAAATTGCTAATGGGAATGAGTTATCTCTATCTATACCTATCTTTCTATCTATTGGCAGCACTACATTTATTAAAAGTATTTCATCTTTAAAGTAAATTATTATTAGACCAAATAAAATATAAATATATTTCCTGTAGGTGCTTTTTTATATCACAGAAGTCAAGTGACTTTTTTATGTATGGGAAATTACATAATAATGATAGGCAAAGGCAGAAACATATACCTATCCTTTATATTAATATATATTCTATGTATTAACATATAATTTTATAAGCATATTCATTTTAATAGCATAATAACTTGGGGCTTTTTGAAATATGGGATATATGTTGATCAAAAGTTAAAGTAATTCTTTAACAAAATTTTGCTCAAGAAAAATACTTTTACTGTAGTAAAGCTAGGGGAAATTTTTAAATTTTATAATCACAGAAGATAGAGACTTACCACAATTAGAGTATTTATCTATTCTTTGTCATGAGCAATCTCGTTGTTAAAACCTGATATAATTTGTCAAAATATATTATTTTCAGATTAAAATAAAGTCATTTCTAAAGGAGATAAAAACAAAAATGAATTTTTCATTAATGCATTTATATCCATTAAATTAAATAAATATATATTATAGAGGAGATACTTATATTTATTAGTTTTAAAAAATGTGTCACGGTCCTTGGAGTAGCAAAGGTTGAAGTAGTAAATATAATTTACTGTTCTGAATATCATGGACTTAACACTCTGAAAAGCAAATGAATATTCGAGGTCAAATAATTAGCAATTAGAAGAGTAAAGATCTCAGCCAAAGTGTTCTGACACCAAGTTCATCTGTCTTTCAACATCACAGCTGTCTCCCCCAAAGCTATCTATAATCTATTCCTTACTAAGATATACAATTTACAAAATCAATGATGTATGTGCATGTTTTACAAAGGAAAGCATTCTTCTCTTAATGCATTCTCAGCGAAATAAGTAGATTGAAGTATTGGACAATGCAGTGTATGTACTTTTATAAAATACTTTGTGCTGTGCCATATTTTAATCAATTTATTTCTCTCTTCAAGTTGTTATTCGTTCTGAGCATACAGAATGATTTTATTAAAGCATTTGGAGCTAGGGTAGTAATTGACTGCTGCTGTCTGTGAACTACAAAATCAAAAAGAAAAATATTAGATAAAAGAGATGACACTTTCCAACATTTTGAATTCTTTACAAATTACAGAATAAGTGAGTGAGTTGCTGGTTATGCATGTCTATTCAAAAAAGTTTCTAAGACACAAAATAGGAGTGAATAATAACTATGACTTCAGTTTTACAAATAGCTCTTGCATGCATTATTCCAAATGTTCCTCAAAACAACCTAATGGGGCAAGTGTTTCATTGACATTTTATTGATGAAACTGGGCCTCAGAGAGGTTAAATTACTTCCATAAACTCACACAGCTGGTTAAGTGATAGAATCAAACACAAACTTTTAGATTCTAAATTTGCTCCACTTTCCCCATTTATTATATTACTAGTTTTTCCCTAGACACCTATAAAAGTAATTTGCTTGTTATTTTAGATGTTTTCATATCATTGCCCAAAATGAAGACTTGCCTCATCCCTCAATAGGTATATTACTAGATTTTGATGAATTTTAGACAAATTTATCTGTAGCTTGGACAAATAATCTGTAGAATGTGAAGGAAACCTTTGAGATTGGCATCTGTCTAGTTTTGATAATTTCTTGTGCAATCTTCAAATAACATTTTTGTGTGGTGTGTGTGTGTGTGTCTATTTTGCTATTTTTTAACTTTTATTATGGAAAAATCAAAACATATACAAATTAAGTTAAACCAACATTATAAGGAACCTTCATGTATCCATCACCCAGCTTCAGCAGTTATAATTGTTCTGCCATTTTGCATCATTTATACTTTAACCCACCTTTCCTCTTCTCACTGGAGGGAAATTATGAGGACAACAGTGAAGTGATGATGACTATGATGATGATGACCACCTGTGCAATTTTTCCAGTATACATTTTTATTTAGATATAATTTGCACTTATTAAAATTTAATTCTTCTGTAGTGTATATGTTTATGAATTTTGACAAAGGCCTACACTCATGTAACCATCACCACCGTGCCCAAATAATCTTCAAGTCGGAATAATAAAATGATGAAAAATAAGGGTATTGATAATATTATTTCAATGACCTAACATAAAAAATATGTCTGGAAAATCTAAATCCATATGGTATCAAAATGAAATATTTTAATTTTTTAATAATTTGTTCCCTGAGCAGACTGGTTAATTCCCTGAAAAAATAGAAGTTTATCTAGCCATGCAGAGAAAAAGCTGAAATCTATCCTTATGAAGAACAAGATCCATGGTAAGGGCAGATCACAGGAATGCAGGACTTGGCATACATAGCAGGTTGAAAAGTCTCAATCCTCACGCTCCATAATTACATTTCATTAGATTCTCTGTATGGGCCTGTTTTTCTCTGATCCACACTTCAAGAAAATTTTTATTTTTCTTTTAAGTATCAATTTGATAGTCAATGGAAGCTCATTGTCTTAGCTCTAGTTTTCAACCCATAATTATTGACCACCGTACCTACGAACCCATTGACCAGTCTTCCAATATTAGCTAATTCCCTGAGCAGGAGACTGTTTGAAGGGATGGTAAATCCAGCCAAGCATGTCAGTTTCTGCATTTTGCTTACCAAACAAATGAAAAGTAATGTTAATCAGGCTAGGCAAAAAGGAAATTTCTTTCCACGTACATTGAAATTTTCACTGGGTAGGCTGGCATAAGTCATGGCTGGCTTCAGGGCTCAATTTTGTTGTTGTGAGTAAGTTTCTATCCATCTCTCAGCATTGCTTTTCACTATGATAGTTTTATTATCAGGTAAAAATACAGCAGACTCAACTTCAGCCCTTGCAACTTTTATTTGTAGTGTATTAGGGAAAACAATAAGTTTCTTACAAAGAGTTCTCGTCAAGAATCTTATTGAATCATTTTGCTTTGATTGGTTTATGTAACGATACATGAAACAATCACTGTAGTCAAGGGAATAACATAAACTGTTTTTCGTAGATCTGAATTTGTAAGACGGATCCCCACCAAAAATTTATCGGCCAAATATGAAGAAAGAGAGATCTCCAAATTCCTACTCAGTGGAAGTAGAACTAAGGGTGCATACTGAGTGCACAAAAAATAATAAATGCAACTTACACTGGAAAATTGGATTTTCTCGGAAGATAACTGTCATAGCTAATTAGTAACATAAAATATTATAAATAAATATTTTTGTTACTGCTCTGAAATAAGAGCATTTCAACATTGAATTCCTTTTGACAAGAACAGCATTATTCAACTCATATTGAATATTGAATTTGGTGTTTATGATGTTACTATATGATAGAACTCTTAGTACTTTGCAGAAAATTACCAAAATATTTTAAAATGGGCTCTTAGTGTCATATTTGATATTGGCCTAGTAATCATTTAACTTATTTTTTTTAATTTTATGAAAAGTAAGTTAAAATATAATTGCCTGAAATCCTAAAAACATTGATATTAGTTTTGTTTTTTTTTAAATCAACTTGAAACTCCTTGATTACTTATTCCAGTTATGCTAAAGACACAGGTTTATGCAATGAAAATCAGAGACACAGAAATTTAAGAAACATGCTAAAATGTCTGGAAGATATTACCATAGAGGGCCTACCCCAGACAGTTTTGAAATTGCAGTTAATATCAATGATAACACATAGAGAGTAGCAGTTACTTACAAACTCAACTGCATGCTTAATATTCTAGCAGAACACACACTTCTTTAAGTCCATGGTAAAGAAAAGACAGTATATTGCTAGACACTCGCAACTAATATTTAGGTGTGTGTTACTCATGAAACGACTAAAATTCATATACAGAATTTCCCCAGGAGTCTAGTAAGCATGAAAATTACATAAGATTAAATTATTACATTTCAATCACTAAGGAAAATGATTAAAATTAATGTAAAACGTCAGAAATAATTTAAGAACTCAGATTAATCTAAGTGAACATATTAAGTTTCTCAATGCAAACGTACACAGATTTGTTTTGAGGTCACGTGTGAAGTTTGTGCTTTCTGACTAAGGATAGAATCACCGTTTTCCTCAAAGTTAAAAAAATCTACAGTGATTTTTTTTTTAAAACATGGACTGGTTATTGTTATTCAAATTACTGCAAAGTACAAGAAAATTCATCTTATTCAATTAAATGAAAAGGCATGTTCCACACCCCAACACAATGATTAATATTAACTTGCATTTCATAAACTATTTTTTTCTTAGTAGTCCTCAGGTGGCCATGTTGCACAGCATGAAACAATAGTGAAAAATTCTACATGATTCTAAGTCTCATGCAAGAAAATTAATGGGAATTACCCTTATTTCCAGTCACAATGGACCAGACTAGGTCATGAGTTGTGCCTTCACATCACTTCACTCTTCCAGTGGCAGAATGTCCTCCCTGAGTTTTCTATTTAGGAATTATTTCAGTCATCTGTCCAGATGATAATCAACTGATACAGATGCCCCTGCTGAATGGTCCTAAATAAAATTCAAGCATCTATTGGGCCAGATCCCTCTAGCATCCTGACTTTTAAAAGATCAGGGATGCCTTGACACATTCAAAATTCACCACACCAAGGAGAAATATTCTAAACATAACCCATCTTGTATGGATCTAACTCATACATTTATTTGAGAACATCAACACATAAGTGATGTACCAGCATCAACTCTGAAATAGCCACAGGGATATTTAAATTTTGACTCTTGTTTAGGAGGAAATTTTTGTAGATAGGGTGATGCTTTATCAATTATGTGTATTTCAGTAGAAATCCATCTACCAGGATATTATTATATATGAAGTTAAAAAACTCCAAGACTGAGGTATATCTGAACCCTGTCCAAGACCCATGGAGCCTTTCAGAGGACATATTATAGGCATCTTCTTGCTGAGAGTAAAACCTTTATTAATACCTAATAAAAATGTGGCTATAAAAAGTAATAAAAAATACCTGGAGATAAATGAAAACAAAAACACAACAATCCAAAATCTATGAGACACAGCAAATGCAGTTCTAAGAGGGAAGTTTACAGCAATACAAGCCTACCTCAGGACACAAGAAAAATCTCAAATGAACAACCTAACCTTACAACTAAAGGGACTAGAAAAAGAAAAGCAAACAAACCCAAAGTTATTAGAAGGAGAGAAATAATAAAGATCAGAGCAGAAATAAATAAAATAATGACTAAAAGATTAGAAAAGATCAATGAAAATACTAAGAGCTGCTTCATTGAAAGATAAACAAAACTGATAAAACTTTAGCCAGACTCATGGAGAAAAAAGAGAGAGGACCCAGATAAATAAAATCAAAACTGAAAGAGCAGAAGTTACAGCTGACACCACAGAAGTACGAAGAAACATAAGAGATTACTACCAACACTTATACATCAATAAAATGCAAAACCTAGGGGAAATGGACAAATTCCTAGAAATGTACAATTTCCCAAGACCGAATCAGGAAGAAATAGAAAATATGAACAGACCAATTACCAGTAATGAAATTGAATTGGTAATTTTTAAAAAAAAAACAAACCTCTCAACAAACAAAAGCCTAGGATCAGACAGCTTCACAGGTGAATACTACCAAACATTTAAAGAAGAGTTAACACCAATCCTTCTCAAACTATTCCAAAACATTGCAGAGGAAGGAAGACTTCCTAACTCGTTCTATGAGGCCACTATCACCCTGATACCAAAACCAGACAAAGAGCACAAAAAAGAAAATTGCAAGCCAATATCACATATGAACATAGATGCAAAAATCCTCAACAAAATATTAGTAAATTGAATTCAACAATACAATAAAAGGATCATACACCATAATCAAGTGGGATTTATCCCAAGGATGCAAGGATAGTTCAGTACTTGCAACCAATCTGTGATACAGCACATTAACAAATTGAAGAATAAAATGTATATGATCAGCTCAATAGATGCTGAAAAAGCTTTTGACAAAATTCAGTACCCATTTATGATAAAATCTCTCAACAGAGTAGGTATAGGGGGAACATACTTAAGCATAATAATAGCCATATATATAATAAGACCACAGCTAACATAATACTCAACAGTGAAATGTTGAAAGCATTTTCTCTAAGATCAGGAACAAGACAAGGATGCCCACTCTCACCACTTTTATTCAACATAATATTGGAAGTCCTAGCCACAGAAATCAGAAAAGAAAAAGAAATAGAAGTAATCCAAATTGGAAAAGAAGAAATAAAGCTGTTACTTTTTGTAGATGACATGAAACTATATACAGAAAATCCTAAAGATGCCACCAAAATCCATAACTCTTTGATGAATTCAGTAAAGCTAAAGGATACAAAATTACTGTATAGAAATCTTTTGCATTTCTATACACTAACAATGAACTATCAAAAAAAGAAAAGAAAAGAACCTCATTCAAAACTGCATCTAAAATAATATAATACCTAGGAATAAATCTAATGAAGGAGCTTAAAGACCTGTACTCAGAAAACTCTAAGACATTGATGAAAGAAATTGAACATGACAGAAACAAATGGAAAGATGTATCTTGCTTATGAATTGGAAGAATTAATACTGTTAAAATGGCCATAATACCCAAGGTAATCTAGAGAGTCAGTGAAATCTCTATCAAAATACCAAAGGCATTTTTCACAGAACTAGGACAAATCGAAAATTTGTATGGAAACACGTAATACCGAAAACAATCTTGAGAAATAAAAACCAAGCTGGAGATACCACTCTCCCTGATTTCAAACTATAATACAAATCTACAGTAATCAATACAGTATGGTACTGGCACAAAAAGAGACAAATAGATGAACGAAACAGAATAGAGAGCCTAGAAATAATGCACACTTATATGGTTAATTAATCTACAACAAAAGAGGCAAGAATACACAATGGGAAAAAGACAGCCTCTTCAATAAATGGTGTTAGGAAAACTGGAAAGCTACATACAAAAGAATCAAAGTGGACTACTTTCTCACACTATATACAAAAATAAAACTCAAAATGGATTAAAGGCTTAAATATAAAACCCAAAACCATAAAATTCCTAGAAGAAAACATAGGCAGTATGCTCTTTGACATCTGTCTTAGCAATATTTTTTTAATGGATTTGTCTCCTCAGACAAGGTCAATAAAAGCAAAAATAAACAAAGGAAGTTACATGAAAATCTTTTGCATGATGAAGGAAACTACCAACAAAACAAAAAGGCTGCCTACAGAATGAGAGAAACTATTTGCAAATGATATATCTGGTAAGGGGTTAATACCCAGAATATACAAATAACTCATACATTTTAACAACAACAACAACAAATTTAAAAAAACTTTTAAAAATGGCCAAAAAGGAATAGACATTTTTTCAAAGAAGACAGATAGACAATAGACAAAAGAAAAGATGCTCAGCATCATTAATCATCAGGGAAATGCAAATCAAAACTACAAGGAGATATCACCTCACACATGTCAGAATGGCTCTTATTAAACAAGTAAGAAGTAACAAGTGTTGAGGAGGATGTGGTGAAAAGGAAACCCTTGTGCACTATTAGTGGAAATGTAAATTGGTGCAGCCACTACGGAAAACAGTATGGAGTTTCCTTAAAAAATTAAAATTGGAACTCCAGTATGATTCAGCAAGTCCATTCCTGGGTATTTGTCCAAAGAAAACAGAAGCACTAATTTGAGAAGGTATATGTCTCCCTATGTTCATTGTAACATTATTTACAATGGCCAAGATAGGGAAGCAACTTAAATTCCCCTGAATAGAAGACAGAATAAAGTACATGTGTGTGTGTGTGTGTGTGTGCATGTATAAAATAGAGAAAGATAAATACCATATGATTTCACTTATATGTGGAATCTAAAAAACAAATGAACAAACAACAAAATAGAAACAGAGTCGTCACAAATATAGAGAACAAACGAGTGGTTGCCAGAGGGGTGGGAGGATGAGAGAAATAAGTGAGGGAGATTAACAGGCACAAACTTCCAGTTACAAAATAAGTGAGTTATGGGGATGAAATGTACAGTGAGGGGTGTGTAGTCAATAATGATCTAATATCTTTGTATAGTGACAGATGGTACCTAGACTTACCATGGTGATCCTTTTGTAATGTATAGATATAATGAATCACTGTTGTGTAATGTATAGATATAATGAATCACTGCTGTGCACCAGGAACTAGCATAGTGTTATAGATCCATTATACTTCAAAAACAAACAGATAAACGCATAAAAAAAGAGATTAGATTTATGGTTACCCGAGGCGGGGGGGAGGGGGAGGGAGAACTGGGTGAAGGTGGTCAAAAGGTACAAACTTGCAGTTATAAAATAAATAAGTACTAGGGATGCAATATACATAATTAATATGATTAACACTGCTGTAGGTTATATATGAAAGCTGTTGAGAGAGTAAGTATTAAGAGTTCTCACCACAAGGAAAAAATATATTTTTTTCTTTATCTTTTATTTTGTATCTATGTGAAATGATGGATGACCATTAAACTTATTGTGGTAATCATTTCATGATATGGGTAAGTCAAATCATTATGCTGTACGCCTCAAACACATACTAGGCATGTCAACTATATCTCATTAAAACTGGCAGAACAAGAAAAAGAATGATTTCCCTATTTTTTTAAAATTATTATTTATGGAGAATAATAAGGAGAATATGTATTAGTCTTTCCTTTTCTTTGTGTCAATGCTTCTCAAAACATATTGATCTGAAAGATAACACATGTTCCAAGGTGAAAGTCTCCTCTTCATACATAGGTGTGTTTATTAAAATAATCTACACAGTCATATGTATGCATATGAATTTAATTGCAGGACTTGTCACACTACAAAGTATTGTGAACATTACCTAACACTTACTGTGTGCCATGTAGTTATAATCTCTTTATATTTAAGAAATCTTGTAATCTTTTCTTACCTCTTTTATTGATAAAATTCAAGGAAGTAGAAATAATTCTAAGTTTGAAATCATTTAATCTTTAGAACAATCTAATGAGGGGGATACTATTATCGTTGCTATTTAAAAGATGAGAAAAAAGATACAGAGAGAGATAAAAGACTTATCTAAGGTCACACAGGTGCTAAATATCCAAATGCTTATGATGACTCCTCAACAATAAGATTTAGAAGGTATTGTTTCCAATGCATATTTGAAAATATTATCCCCACACAAACATCTAATATTTTTCAAAGCATATTTCTATGGAACAAAGTGTAGCCAGCGTTATTTTGTACAGTCCAAATATTTCATTGTCCTAAATCAAATCCTGGGGCAACTATATGATAAATATTCATTGCTTCTCTTAGATTCATTTTCACCAATATTTACCTTGGCACTTTGCTTTCTAAATACATCACACATGCTATGTAGGATACGAATGATGAGACTTATAGTCATGACAAAGTAATAGAGATAAGATTTATCTTTCCACATTAAATAACTAAAGCAATATACAAAGTATATGGAATAATGGTTTTCAGCCATTGGACAAAAGACAGCTCAGGACAGTAAATTCTGATAGAAGATAAATAAACCAAGTGAGGACAAGTGCCTAGTTCACTACATAAAGGGTTTCTAAGACACAGTGCAGGAGGGGGTGCTCAAAGAGAGCCAGCTCAGAGATTTTGTTGAGTTCACAGTACAGGAAGGCAAACTACCAGAAGGCAAAGGCTTGCACAGAGAGGAACAGTCCTTAGATCTGCAGAGACTTCCCTTGAGTCTTTGTGTGCATGGAAGGAACTATATGAAGGACCACAGAGAAGTAGATACAAAAATTACTGGAGACCACACACACCTGGCAAGTCTTCCTAACACAAAGTAGCCAGCGGAGAACTCAGAAAGGTATTGCCTCGGGACTTCCCTGGTGGACCAGTGGCTGAGACTCTGCCTTCCAGTGCAGGGGACGTGGGTTCAATCCCTGGTCAGGGAATTGAGATCTCACATGCTGTAGGGCAACTAAACCCACGCACTGCAACTACTGAGCCTGCACGTTCTGAAGCCCTCACACCACAAGGAAAGATCCTGCATGCTGCAACAAAGATCCGTGTGCCACAACTAAGACCTGAAGCAGCCAAATAAATAAATAAATATTTTAAAAAAGAAAGGTATTGCCTCAGTAATGGGGCTAAATTAGCCTTAAATTCAAGGCTATCGTAATGCTACCTAATAAAACCTCAAAAGTAAATCTCAGATTGATTGAACTCTTTCCAAGAAGCATAACTGGGTCCCAGAAAAAAAATACCAAAATATTTAAATGTACACAGAAGAGTCCAACATCCAATTAAAAAATCACCCAATATACAAAGAAAAATATTATTCATACTGAGATGAAAAATTCAATAGAAACAGACAAAGAAATGACAGAGATAACATAATTAGTAGCAAAGGGTGTTATTTTATATAGACCCCCATGTGTTCTTTCTTTGATTATGGTTAGGAATTAAAAATGAGTGATAATTCCCAAGTTTTAATATCTCTTTAAGCTTACAGGGACTCTGCATATTCCTCAAATGGAAGCAGTTTTTCAGAGAACATTTCTGATTTTTCTTTCCTCCCATATTCCTTCACTTAGACCTCTCTGCCAGAGAAAAAGGTCTTGTGTCAGGAGATTTGACAGAAGGGCTCAGATGTCATAGTTGTTGTCTTCTGGCTGGTCTTCCTCTCCTATCAGCATGATCAACCCATCCGTGTGTGTGTGTGTGTGTGTGTGTGTGTGTGTGTGTGTGTGTGTGAGAGAGAGAGAGAGAGAGAGAGAGAGAGGAAGGGAGAGAGAGAGGGGGCTTTTCTTGTGAGGCCTTAACATTCTCCTCAGCTTGACTAAACTTTAGACAAGCTTCTTCCTGACTTAAAGCCTCCACCTCCCTTTCCTTAGAGCAGTTACTTTAGAAAACTTGCAGTTTCTCTGCCCCTTGGAGACTCAAATCTTCTATAACACAGGACTGTCTTTCTCAATGACCTGGGAGCCATCCCTTTAACATGTCACCATCAAGAATCATAAGGCTCCTCTTTCCTACTCCCTGTGGCAGGGTAGGAGCCTAACTTAGATACAGGACAATTAGTGAACATAGATGGTCCAAACATGTTGGCCAACCTACCCCATGAAGTCCTCTAGTACTTCTCCACTAACTCATCCCAGGCTTAAAGTCCCCTCTGTTCTGCTTCAATAGAGTTGAGTTCAATCTCTCTGCCTTAACACGTGCCCACTGTAGTACTTATTTTACAGGGTACAGACCAGTAGTTTTGAATGGATCAGTTAAATTTAAGGTGGAGAATTGGAAGTTAAAATGTGCTTCTGAACAAAATTTCCTATCTGAATCCTAAGCAGGTTTTTTAATCGGTATGGAAAACATAGAGGAAAGTGATATTAACTGAAAGGTAGAAAACCCAACACTAATTATGAGGAAATTTTCACAGCTAGGACATTTCCGGATCTCTCTCTC
The DNA here is from genome assembly GCF_039906515.1 of Pseudorca crassidens. NCBI lineage: Eukaryota > Metazoa > Chordata > Mammalia > Artiodactyla > Delphinidae > Pseudorca > Pseudorca crassidens. The sequence continues at coordinate 125,114,034 of NC_090300.1, read as the reverse complement.
TCTCTCTTTCTCTCTCTCTCTCTCTCTCTCTCTCTCTCTCTCTCTCTCTCACACACACACACACACACACACACACACACTGAAAAAGCTTAGAGCACTCATTCTATTTTTGAACTATCAAATGAGTGAAGGAGAAACTGAATTCTCTGCCTATACACAGAATCCACACATTATTATAGGTTTTGAAATTTTAATGAATGGTGCAGACCTTTATTTAAAGCAGAAATTGTGCGGTACATGCAGGCGAAGTCATTGCCCCAAGGGAAGCTAATTAGCAAAAGAATAGAGAATATAATTCAAATTTCTCAATGTTTCACTACCCTAAACTGCATCTCTATTAATTTCTCCCTGACTGCACTAGAAGGCGTGTTTTAAATCAGGATTTTATATAGAAAGGTAAAAATAATTTTCATGTTTATCAGATAATCCCAATAGTTATTGGCAATTAAAATGAACTGTGTGCATTAGCACATCTTAACCCACGTCTCTTATGCAATATCAGGGACTCCACTGTGCTCAGTTTCCTCTAACATTTCATCGATCATGACCTGGTGCTCTCTTGTACATGTGCTTGAGGGGAAATGCATAAGGCAAGCGGCAGTGTTAAAATAACAAGAATGATACAATTATCAGCATGCAATCCAGTTACTTTTGAATTGGATGCCTTATGCTATTATCGGCTTCATTTCTCCTGAAACAAAAAAGATTGAGGGTCTGCCTCTTTGCAAATTGCCTCAGTTATGGATGGTATACATTGCTGTGTTGTCGAAATGGAGGGGAGAAAATTTTCTTATGGCCTTTCACTTGAAAAGCCAGGAAACGACTCTCTTCAGATTTTCTTTAGTCTCATATTAATCCCATTTCATTGAGATTCAGAACCTCATGGAGCAAACACTAGATTATTATGTATATAATTAATGTGCCTGCATTCACGCACTTGATTATTAATCAAATCGTATAATTATTCTTTAGCATTTTATATTTCTCAGCAAATAACTTGTCAATATAAATATATCTTGATCATGTACTGATAGATTTACCAAGTTCACCAGATAAATGTTGCTATGTAAATCATTTCAAAAACAATACAGCAAACCTCAGGCCCCCAGACAGCAATTCACAGGGTGACTAGAAATGCTTTCTAGCACAATTCTCGTTAGACTTTCTCCAGTTTTGGCTAACAGCAATTCCCAGCCTAAGTTTACTGTCTGCAGTGATGCACCCTGATGAGTGAGAGCTTTTCTCAGCATGGGTCTTATTAGCATTTTTCTGTGCTTGGCAATAAGCAACTCAGTACTCCCTATATCGTCACCCCTTCATTGCCCACAGCAGACGGCTCTGATTTCTTTAAAGAAGGAAGCCTTCTCCACTGGCTGTACAAAAAATTTTTTTTAAAGTTTGCCCTACTGGAGACAGGTGAAAGACTGACTTTCAGTAGCTGCACAGGAGACTACTTCCAAGCGTTCTTTGCATTAATATGTAAAGCAATAATCAGTAAGTAGTACCTTTTGACAACAGGTGGCTTTTCATTCTAAAAGAGGCAGTATCTTGTTGTGAATCAAAGGTACCCCGTGGTTCTGCTATCACTTCTCTGTACCTCCTACCAGCTCAGGGTATATAGATATCTTCACAGACCAGAGCTGCGCTGCTCTCTCCAGAGCTGCCTTCCATGCTTAAATTGAACTTCAGTGATCTGGCAAGTCACTTCACCAGTGGACGATTTCCTTGTACTCTCAAATCACAGGGGGCTTTTGAACTGAAAAGACAGGCTTCATAATCAGAGAAAAGAAACTATAATAGAGCATTCCCTGTAAGAATTCTCAACGCTGGGATAAGCACACACAATGCAGATTTTCTTTTACTTTTACCCCATACTTACTACCCAGGACCATGTGCTCTGGATTGATATACCTTTTATTGAAATACCTCTTATATGAACATGGAATTCAGCTATGAAACAATTTTTAACCATTGATAGTATACAGTGTTTCTTATTTTACTCTATTTAGTTGAGGACACAAGCAAGATTAGAACTACTGAGATCAAATTTTGGCCCTAAAAGAATGAGAAATTGATTTTCCAAAGAATAAAATACAGATACTTTGATTTTGTCTGCAATGCTAAGCATCATATTAACATATGTAAAGCAGATTAAGATGAGTTAGTTGTGTATTAATGCAATATGAAACCAATCCAGAGGTACCGTAGACAATGAGACCCTCGCTCTACCTATTGTGCTTAGTCCCATTCATAACATAGACATTGGAATAAATGTGTGAATGTTATCCCTTTTTTCCACATAACAAGGAAATTACTGAGAGGTGTCTACTGTATTTTAATAAGTATTTTCAACCTTGGGATTTTCAAATACTTGTAACCTGCATGATATATATTGGGTTAGACTTCTAAATTGTTTTCTTTTTGGTGTCCAAACACATTTAAGTGAAAAATATTGTCCTTATCTCTAATTCTATTTAGTTATCAGTCATCATATTTTGTATGCATTTAATGATTCATTTAAAAATTCTCTTATATTCCCAGAATTTAGTGATATTCAGAAATGTTGAGTGACCCAACGTGCTAGATTAGAGAGTGGAAATTAGAGTTTATTTTAGAGAATTAGAACACAAATAACACTCTAAGTAAATATGTTTGGAACTAATTAAATTGAGAGTATTTGATCAATTAATCAATGAGTATTCAAGGTACTTTACTAGAGACTGGGGAACGCATTATCAACCAGGAGTCAGGAACAGAATTATCTGCATACAATTACTTAGAGAAAAGAGAGAAGAGCTTAGAGTAAGAAACCATTGAAATACGAAATGTAGAAGACATGAATTTCTAACAACTGTGACATAAACCAGAAATGAGATCCAATTATTAACTTAATTACAAGACTGTGAACCTCATCAGCTTGGGGTGTAAGGCACAAGAATATTTTAGAACTTCTTAATCACTTTCTCTTTATCTTTAGGCAGGCTTTACAAAAGCAGTCATCCAAGAAATAAACACCAAATCTAAGATCATGAAAGACACTATGGTTACACTGAAATTTTTCAATGCAAACTTGATATCTAATCTACAAAAGTATAAGAATTTACAGCAGGAAATATTTTTGTTTTTATTTTGTTTCTAGTCTAACCTGGAGTTTAGACTTTATACTTCCCCAAATGGAGAAACCAAGGTTCTAGGGGTTTAAATTATTTGTTTAAAGTTATTCAAGTAAGAATGCAGGAGAGTGCTTCATATTTAGTTAAAAGTGCTTTGCAATATACTGGAGTTGTGTTTAAAATATCAGTTTAATAATGGTTATTGTTTATTGGGTCTATAATGTGTAGTAAGAAGTTTTTTATTTCATTCTGTCATTGCAGTAGCCTTTCTCTTGTAGTTTTTAATCCCCATCTCATACGTGAAGAAACTAAGCCAAATGCAGGTTAAAAAGTCTGTACATTTTACAGAATCAAATTAGATAATCAAATCAGTCAGGATCAAAATAAAACACACCTATGTACTAGTGTACCATGTCTTTTCAGGGATAGAGAGAATTTTCCATATTTATGGCTTCTCTCTGAACCCTGAACCATAGATTCTAACAGCCTACCAAAATGCCCCGCTAGAACAGTATTATGGATAACTAATGTTTTCTAGTGAGCACTAAAACCTTTCTGTATTTAAGTGAGTTACTCAAATAAGGGGGGAGGGGAGCTGTGCACCCTGATAAAATAAAAAGAACAATACCATAAAATGAGCAAATCAGATCATAGTATAGCATGAATTAAAGCTATCTATCTGTCTGTCATCTACCTGTCTATCTATCATCTATCTATCTTCTGTCATCTATCATCCTTATGTGTTAAACACTGAACAGCAGGAAATAATGGATACAGATGCATAGTGCTTCTCCAATTTTTTAGTGATACTTTTAATATAAACTGTGTTGCAAACATGTCATACTTGAAAAAAATGTATAAGGATTCTGGAAGAACACACATTATAATTAAATAGAGATATTTCCAAGGTCACTTGTAATGTATGTAATGTAGTTACAGATAAAGAGCCAGCAAAATGACAAAAAGTAGAGTTTACACCACATGCAATGATCTCAGCTAGCAACTACTATAACTGTGTCTAAAGTTACTACTTAAGCTCCTGTGGCCATTTATGCAGAATTCACTTGGATAAATTATCCACTTACTTTAATATAATTACAAATTTGTTGTTAATCTAAATATTCCACAGCCAAGAAAACATCTTAACCTTCCTTTATGCAGGAAAACATCCAGTTCTACTAACAACTATGCTTTAACGCTAATGAAGAGTGTTGTCTAAGAGTGTTGTCTAAGCTGGTTTTACCCTCAGCAGGAGTAAAAGAGATAAGTGAGATGAGAATTTAGCACAAAGATCCCTGCCATGTTCCTAAAGTACCAGCAGACTAACAATTATAATTTAATGTATTTATGCAAAAAGCCCTATAATTGAAATCATTTACATGCTTGGACATTATTTATATTTTTATACTATTGTAGTAATTGTACTGATCTGATAATCCCTATTGAGTGTTTTGAAATTTTTAGAAGCTTAATTTTTTAACGTTAATGCATTCTTCCTAGAGCTTAACCCCTATTTAATATCGACTCAGATATGATTTTTCTCTTCCAGATTTACACAAGTTTTTTGAGACATCAACATATTTATTATTTCTTAATCAAAAAGAAAGAAAACATATTGTATCTGTTTATTTTTGTGATGAACAGGGTATTGGGACTCTTCTAAAGCACAGATTCGTTTGATTCACACCTTTCTAAATGAGTACTATAGCTCGTTTTATTTTCTGACAAGCAACAGATGCAAGACTGCAGTTTGAAATAAGATAACATGAAATTGGACTGTTTTCTTTTTAACTATTTTCTAACTCCGAATTACACTATTATGTTCTGTTACAAACCTTGTTTTGCCACACAGACTAGACTGCCTTTTACCTGTCTTTTTTATTTTAGACAAATTTTGGAGGCCTAGGTTTCTTTAAGAGCCTATCAAAGAAATTAAATCCTCTTGGCAGCTAACATGCTTGGGCTACTGTCTCTATATCCTCTCTTTATAGTTCAAAATACTTTTGACATGAATTTCTAGCATCCACTTAAAAGACACACAACAGGGCTTCCCTGGTGGCGCAGTGGTTGAGAGTCCGCCTGCCAGTGCAGGGGACACGGGTTCGTGCCCTGGTCCGGGAAGATCCCACATGCCGCGGAGCGGCTGGGCCCGTGAGCCATGGCCGCTGAACCTGCGCGTCTGGAGCCTGTGCTCCACAACGACGGGAGAGGCCACAACAGTGAGAAGCCGGCGTACCGCAAAAAAAAAAAAAAAAAAGACACACAACAAGAGCCATGAGTTGAAGTGTTATTCAGGGTCTTGCTGAGGACTATAGCCCAAGAGACAGACACTCAACCCTGAGGAACTGCTCTGAGGAAGTAGGGGAGAAGTCAGTTTATGTATGATTTTTGGCTAGAGAATTCATGCAGTCAAGCATACATCTTCGTAAAAGATTACTGCTAATCTCAAAGAACAGCTTACATTAAAGATTTTAGTGTTTTTCTATTGTATGGGAAGATGCAAGAATCTGGGGTCATTGAATTTCTTTCTGAGGTACGTGGCATCTAACTATCTAAGGGCCTGCTAGTCCAAAGCACAGAGTGCCTCATCCTGTGTTTCATGCTGAATTCCTCTCAGGGTGCACTGTTGGTGGTCAGCTGCAGTGAGCTACCCTTGTAGACCTGGATGGTGAACAGCACTCTTTTTCTTGGGGATCGTAATTTTTCTGTATCCACACTAGCTACCAGATGTGAACAGATATGCAAAAAAAGGAAACGCCATTACTTGAATATGTTGACAGAGGGAGACTTGCTCCTGAAAGTATGGTAGATATGACAGTATATGGAGCCACATTCTGGCAGTCTGTGCATTGCAGAAAATAAATAAACTTTCTGAACAAGTAAAAGTATTATTCAAGAAATGGAGTGAAGTTAGGAGCCTCAGAAGCCATGCCCACAGAACAGTGATCTAATGCAAAGCTGCCGTATAGTAATTAAATTTGGTCTACAATTTAGAGTTCTGAAAACAAAACTAAACAAAATCTATCAGCTTTATTTATTCTGTCCCTTTTTACTTTACAACAGGGTAATTTCAATCTCCAGAAGGCTTCTGTAATCTCTTTTAAAGCAGCTATTACTTCCATATTCTCAAATGCAAATACGCTTCAAGATCTGTATTAGGTAGAGGGGAAAAATGATATTCTGAAGTTATTTTATCCAGTGCACGGAGATGCAGCAATTTGCATAGGAGAATCTGTGTATGTGTATGTGTTTTTAAAGAGAAAGCAAGTGCCTTCTCTCAGGTCGCAAAAGATGTTATTAATAAACATTGGTTGAACTTACATATATTTGAATCTCTTGCCTCTTGACTGCTCCTTTCAGCCAGACTGCCTGCTCTTGACATGTGATTGGCAAAGAGTAGTCAACCATGTCTAAGCCAAAGGGAAAAGATTTATAACTATTTAATAGAATCCTATCATAAAAAATAACTCTGTAGAGGAATAAAGTGAAAAAGTGCACTGGAGCATTTCACATACTATGCTAACTCTGAGCCAAAACAAAACAAAACAAAACAACTTTTTAAAAAAGGTTTAAGCACACAAACACAGGTAAAGCACTTTTTGTTTCTGTTCATATAGAGAATGCCTCTGTAAGTAGAATTACATAAAATACAGTTGTAATATGGGTCATCTTTAAATATCTATGATTTCTAAAAACATTAGAAAGGCTATCTTACATTGCTAAATGATGGTGTAGGCTAACTCATAATTTTTCTGCATGTAATCGAGAGATATCTTTTAATTGTCCAGGGTTCTAGGTACAAATATGTATGAAAAAAATCATCTGAGGTGTAATTAGATGTAAAATTGAAAACCAGTATAATATTTACACCTTCATTGCTTCTATGATCACTGTAGGGCAATTAAAAATACAGAGGCAGCCAGTGCACATCTGGTTTGACAGTGAGAGCCATAGGATATGTTTATACCTCTACAACTATTAAAGTTCAAACTAGAACAAAGACCTTTGTCCGAAGCCATTGTTAAAAAAACTTTTGATATACTCTTCATTTGATGTTTGCCAAGTAGCACAGCCATGCCCTACATCAATATTCTTATAATTAGGTGAAGCCAAAGAAGTTCCCACAAAACCCAAAAGCTTAAACATATTATTTAGATCAGCAATTTACTATATTATTCTGTTATTTTCATGTTTAAGAAGTTTTTGTTTTTGTTTAAGACTAAAGCCCAGATTATTCAAATTTCACCAGCTTTCTCATTAATGTCCTATATCTGGTGCAGCATTCAATCCAAACACCACATCACATTTAGTCATATTGTCTCCTTAGCGTGCTTTAATCTGTGACGGTTTTTCAATCTCTCTTTATTTTTCATGATCTTGAGATGTTTGAGGCATACTTCATTAAGTATTTTGTAGTATGTCCCTCAAATGAGATACGTCTGATGATTTTCTTACAGTTAGAGTCTAGTATTTTAGATTCTAGAATACCACACTTTCTTTTCTGATTATCTCACTTTGTTTCTCAGTCACATTTACTGCTTTTTCGTCTTCTCCCCTACCTTTAAGTTTGAGTGAGCGACAAAAAGAAAATAAAAAAAAGGGAGAGTTAATGATGTGAGGTGATAGAGGTGATGGATGTGTTGTCTTGATCTTGGTAATCAGTTCACAATGTATATGTAATCAAATTATCATGTCATGGACTTTAGATATAAACAACTGAATGTACAATTATTTTTGTCAATGATTCCTCAATAAATTTGTAAAAAAAAATTGAGTGACTCAAGGCCCAGTCCTAGATCCATCATCTTTTTTATCTATTTCTTTTCCTTTGGGGTTTTATCAAGCTCTATGGCTTTAAATAACATCTGTATAAGTTGAATATTTGATTTAAGAAAAACAGTACGTGCTTCAACATTCCATTAAACCACCATAACAATCCTGAATGTTGGTTTGATTGCAGAGGATGTGATTCTAAAATGTTGGCCATACATGGTCTGGAAGCTTCTCTGAAACAATATTTTCATTTTTATGAAATGGATTCAGGTATATTGGAAAAGGAAGCCATCATTTGTTAAACAATTATTGGCTGTCAAAAACTGTGCTCGGAACATTTATTTTCCAGAACCTCAATGTTTTAGAAATCTGATGGCTGACCCAGGATGGATTGACATTATTGGATCTGCCTGGAACAGTATAATTTTGAAATGATGGCCTTCAGGCTAGTTTTTGCCTAGATGAAGCAGACCACAGGGCCTGTCAATAGATATCCAGACATGTCCTGCTGGAAGACGAAGTATGTTCCACAGTTATTAGAAAAGCGTTAATCTTAAATCTAGGACATGAGATCTAACTACTGGGGCAATTGGCATGCTCTATCCATCAAATGACAAAATATTCAGACCTAAGTGATGTTCATAGTTGACACAAATGTAAATAAATGCATCTGTATGTACACATATTATTTCAGTATGCGTACACTATTTAAAAAAACATTCTGACAATCACTTTTGTCCATTCAATCAACAACTTATTGAATGATAAAAAAGGACCAACATTACAGATCTTTTCAGACACTGTTCACTGAGAAGAACAATGTCTGAATAATCAAGCCAAGAGTTACACTTTTCTGTATGAAGCATAAATTTTTTTCCACAGAACTCATTCAGTCAAAAGTCAGTATTGACATGGAAATATTTCATTCAAGTTATAGTTGCCAGATAAATACAGGACACTCAGTTAAATTTGAATTCTAGGTAAACAACATATATTATTTTAGCAATGTAATATTTGGAACATACTTATGTTAAATAAATTATTCATTGTTTTACTAAAATCTAATTTAACTGGGAGACCTATATTTTTATTTGTTAAATCTGGCAACCGTAATTACAAAAAAATAACCCATCTCTGAAATATTCATGTTTATTCATGCAGTACTTATTTATTGAGCACATAGTATATGGCAGTAATACTAATGTACATTCAATTTTCAATGAATGAGTTGATTCAATTCTTCAAAAAGCTTTCCATGTTATAGAAAGACAAATAAATGCGTGCCTCCAATCAGCATGATAAGTATTATATTAAGTATTCACTGGGTATCAGGGCAATTGGATATGGAGCTACCTCAGCCTTTGCAGGGGGTTTTAGAAGATATCAGAAGATATCAGAAATGGGTCAACATTTAAGTTAATTCCTAACTAGGTTAACCTGGTAAGAAAGCCGTAGATGAAAGTAAGATACGATGGAGTTTAGGGAAAGATCTTCAATTTGATAACTGAACATTGTATTTCCAAGTTACGGAATTTTAAAAATTGTTCAAAAGTAATGAATTCAAGTTCTAGGTTTCTAGAACTTGAATTTTGTAATAGTCAAGGTCAAGGCAGAGATAAAAATAAAACTAGTGTTTTGAATAGAACAAATTTAAAAGAAAATGTTCTTAATTCAGTTTCATCCATGTTGTCATAAATGACGGGATTTCAAACCTATAGGACATTATGCTACGTGAAATAAGCCAGACTCAGAAAGACAAAGTATGATCTCACTTATATATGAAATTTAAAATAGTCCTAACCCTAACTCTAACCCCCATCTTTGCAGTCTTCCTCTAGTGCTCCTTCTTGGCAAAAACTAGAGGAAGGCTATTAGCAAAGTAGAAAAGTGGATCATAGAGTCCAGCTTCAGCACCAGAAACAGGGTAGAGAATGACTGCTCAAAGTTGAAAGACTACTAGATGATTGGCACATCTTATAAGTCACTATATGAACATAATGCTGTAGACACTGTACTTCATCATTTTTTGTGTGTGTAATTTTTTCTTTTTCTCATTAAGCTTTTCCATTAAATGATGGGAAAAAGTAACTTCTTTATGTCAATTGCTTTTTATCATTGACAATCATACAACATTTTTCTTGATACTTACAATTTTTCACATGCTCTTTTTCTCTTCGATTGACTTTATTGCCCTGCAGAATTCTCCCTTTTGCATGTCAATTTTTAATCCCTTGTTTTTATCAGTCTCTTCTGTAAGGGAAAATCAATGAAACCATGTTTCACCAGTAATCTGGTTACTAATTGTTTAGTTATTCACCTGAGACTCACATTAGAAAGTTTTTTCCCTTTCTGCTGCAAATTAGTAAATTGAATGTAAGACAAAGCCATGTTTATTCCTAAAAATGGAGTAAGATAAGAAAATTCTTGATATTTTACATATTGATAAGTTAAGGCAGGAAAGAATTTGAATCCCTCCAATTTTCTACAACAATAAACTATTTGCTACTATTAGTAGCAAAGAATGTGACCACAAATCTATGCCCCCTCTCCACTTTTTGATCTCCATATTTTGTCCCAATATTGGGACCACTTCAGGTATAAGTAGCAGTGGCAAATATTCAAAGGTCTTTCATAAGATAGCTATAATCTATAATCAAAGACATACATCTCATATTTAGTGTAAAATTATTTTTAATCTCACATTGCATTTTGTGCCACAAATGGAAATTATTATTTTCCCACGTTATTGCAAAAGTAACCAAAAACTATATATGATGACATCTATTAAAATAGTGTGTATTTAGGGCTTCCCTGGTGGTGCAGTGGTTGAGAGTCCACCTGCCGGTGCAGGGGACGTGCGTTCGTGCCCTGGTCTGGGAGGATCCCACGTGCCGCGGAGCGGCCGGGCCCGTGAGCCATGGCCACTGGGCCTGCACGTCCGGAGCCTGTGCTCCGCAGCGGGAGAGGCTACAGCAGTGAGAGGTCCGCGTACCAAAAAAAAAAAAAAAAATAGTGTGTATTTAACTAAAGGCATATGAAAATTATAAACATAATTAACTTAATCTGACACTCATCATAATAAGCCAAATAAAACACTCTTCTAATGATAGTGAAAATGAAGTGCAGAAATTAAATCTAAATTATAGTTAAGGGAAAAGACAACAGGTAGAGATTAATACTCACTGAGTATTACTCAACTCACTGATAATGTTGTAACTAGCATTATTTTGAAGAAGCTGAAGGTGAACTCTGCATTCATAAGATTTTAAAATGGTGTTCATATTTTTAAAAATTTTTTATTGGAGTATAGTTGATTTACAATGTTGTGTTAGTTTCAGTTGTACAGCAAATTGAATCGGTTATACATAGACATATATCCACTCTTTTTTTGGATTCTTTTTCAAAATGATGTTCATACTGTAGTTTTCTTGGGTATAATCAGAATCAATAAAGCAAAGCATGTTGTACAGAATCTGTCCAATTAATAGATCATAGGTGGTTAACTAGTCTGTACTAATTGTTGCAAAGATGGAAAATTTTAAAATGCAGTGATTATTTTCTTCTACATAGTATGACATAATATTTGGTAATTTCTTTGTCCTAATTGATGAATTGTTTTGCATTATATACTATATGTTGAATGTGGCTATAAAATGAAATTTCCATTCCTATTAAAAGACATTCGTGATCTCCAGCATAAAAGGCAATACAAATATGGGAGGAAAAGCTTCCATTCCCTAACTCATCAGCATAATTAGCAACATGTTTGGAATGCCTCTAGCAAGTGGACAGGGATGAAAATATCTTATTGGTCTTGAGGTAGAGTTTACCTAAGATGAGCGATCCCAATCGCCACTAGTCACTATCCTTATTCAATGCCCATTAGAAAGTCAAATTAGTTAAATCACAAGTTTCCAATATTTCCTGAAAACAGTATTTCTCTGATTCTTGAGTGGAGTAAATGTCCTAGGAATTTAAAAGGATGCAGAAAAGTCTGAGTAAATAAATATAAAAACATTTAGATTCTGTATAGATTTAACACAACTATTTAGTTTGATAGAAGGGAAAATATGTAGCTAATAAAATTGTCAGAATGGTTTTTATGTTCTTTATGGCTTAGACCATAAAGGAAAAAGCATTAAGGTTTCTTTTGTATCTTATCTTAAAGAAAAGTCATAATTTATACAAAACATTTATAGTAGTTAAGTATGTCTTCTATTTAGGAATATAGTCTCTCACTAACACAGCCACAGTATTAAGCCAAGGAAATATATTCAGTTACCCAAACCTTTTGGATGATTTCTTAAAATTGCTGATTATATTAAAATTTGTTCTATTAAGAATTGTGAGGGTTTTATTTAAATGTTTACAAAACATCTCTCTAGACATCAGTTCATTTAATACTATTTTATAAAACCCTAAACAACACACTATTAGAGATGAAATCTTTCAAATAATGATCATACAAAAAATGTATTCCATATACACTATTATTCCTCTCTTCTGGATATTGAGCAATCACTATCACACTGTGAAGTAAATGGGTTCCTGCCTCCTCCTGTGCCTGTTTTCAGTGATTTTATTTAGTCAAGTAATCATATGAAATCCAACATGATTTTCTGTGTGGGAGATAGAAAAGTAGAGCAAGAAAATGAGATATGGTGAAGCAGAAAAGAACAAGAAGGAAGAAACACAAAGAAAGCATGAAGTCATTTAGTGAGAAGGAGTATGTCTAATCCACAAGACATTTATGAAATAAACAGAGACATCCCAACTTCTCAGTGTGAAAGGTTATTATCAGTATTGATTTTAGTTTACAAGTTCCCAAGTTCCTTCTCTTTCGCATTTAAGAAGGTAACATAAAATCCATAAATAATATGTGTCCAGAGAGTCAGTTTCACTAGATGGATCTGGAGAACTGCAGCACATTAATCTTGTGACTGTGCATTGGACCACTCAGAGGTATAAATTTAGAATGGCCTCTTGAGGGTCTTAAGAAATCAAGCTCATGTTTCTGCCCTCATAGACCCCCAGAGGAATATTTAGTGATGGTAATATAAACCCAGAATGCCTGTATACACAATCACACATATGTATGCTAAAGCAGGCACACACAGATATATACATAAGTAGACACATAAATGTTATGAAATTGTGGACAGATTAAATATTCACAAAATTAATAGTAACAATTTAGCCACTACCACTGTCTTTGGTTTGAGCCATTATATTCTGCTGCCTGTTTCATTGTCAGTATGTCTCTTGTGACATCTGCTGCTACTAATACTGCTCTTTGAGGCATGACCCAACAGTGGGGAAGACTCTTTGATATATCACACACAGTATAGAGACACAGATAACCAAAGGAAAGCACACCTTTCATAGCATAAGTCCTTTCAGGTTCAATAGCAAAAAACAAAAGATTTTTTCCAACTCTTTGCAACAGCACAAATCAACAACCTTCAAGTATTCCCTTAGCTTACAATAATAAAATAAAATAAACAAAAAGAGGAAGAGAAGGAACAGGGAGTATAAAGGCAACTGTTTTCTGATAATAAAATAAGGGGGGGCCAAAATCAGAAGGCCTGGCACCCAATCACTGAACCAGATGCCATTGTATTAGTCAGCCCAGGCCACCCTAATAGAATACCACAGACTGGGGGGCTTAAACAACAGAAATTTTTTTTCTCACAGTTCTGCAGAGTGGGAGTCCAAGTTCAGGGTGACAAAAGGGCTGGTTTCTGGCCAGACCACCTTTTCATTGTGTCCTCATATGGCCTTCCACCTGTGCACATGTGTCTGGGGTCTCTATAAGGACACCAGTCCTGTTGGATTAAGGTTCCACTCTACGACCTCATTTAACCTTAAATACCTCCTTATCAGCCCTATTTCCAAATATAGTCACATTATGGTTTAGAGTTTCAACATGTGAATTTGGGGGTAGACAATTCAGTCCATAACAACCATCAAGGAGCTTAAATAAATGCATGAGTTTTCACATGGGAGTACCCGGTTTGAGTCATGGCTCTGCACTTACTGTTGCTATTGACCTTGGATGACATATTTCACTCTTCATTATTCAGTTTCTCATCAGTAAAATTGGGATTAGAGCAGTAATTCCTTCCTATGATTTTTGTGAAAGTTTAATAAGACAGTTCATGTAAAGTGCATAGTGCAGAGCTGGGTACATAAAAATAATCTATAAATGGTACTTGTAAATATTATTTTATCTAGATGAAGTATACAAAGGGAGCAAGTTATGATGAGACTTTTTAATTGTGCAGTTAGTTCTTTCCTTAGTCACTTGGACAAAACACTTTGTTTTTGCACCATTGTTTTCTTATCATTAAGATGATGAAAATAGCTGTTCTTCTTATATCATAATTATCATATTAAAACAATGAGATCATGCCTATGTAGCTTTCTGAGCTTCACAGATATGAGTCCTATTGAAAATATGGATTCTAACTGTTAATAAACAGCAGCATATATATTAGCTTAAAAGTCATTTCTTTACAATTAAAAATTTACAACTCACCTGAATGTGTAGTAGCTGCATAATTATGGCTTCTGGACCATTTTTATATTGTGCATGCTTTTTTTTGTTTGTTTTGTTTGCTGTTTTTGGTGAGTTGTATTTCTTTTTTTAATTTTAATTTTTTTTTTTTTTTTTTTTTTTTTTGCCGTATGCGGGCCTCTCACTGTTGTGGCCTCTCCTGTTGAGGAGCACAGGCTCTGGACACGCAGGCTCAGTGGCCATGGCTCACGGGTCCAGCCACTCCACGGCATGTGGGATCTTCCAGGACCGGGGCACGAACCCGTGTCCCCTGCATCGGCAGGCAGACTCTCAACCACTGTGCCACCAGGGAAGCCCTTGAGTTGTATTTCATTTTGATTTAACATGAAAACATTCACAAAAGGATAGAAAAAGGAAGAAACATTCTGAATGACATTTATCTAAGCTCTTTCCTATTTGGCTAGGTTGCTGCTTGGAACCGTGGAACACTGATTTTTATGTTGGACAGAAGAACCTGAAGGGAAGTCCTTGTCATTTTCCTGTTCTCCCTCTATTTGTAAGTGAATGAAAAATGTAGGAGAAGGAATTTAGGGAAAAGACAGTAATCATCAGCCACTTGTTATTTATACATTCACCTATATTCTAAATGAATTTTTCAGTCATTCTATTTATCAAATTAACAGTGCATAATATAACATATTTTTTAAAAAGAATGAAAAAGAATATATAAGTGTACTAAACTGAAAGAAAGTAGATTGATGCAAAATATAAAAATATCAACTCAGGTGCATTAAATAGCCATTTTTAAAAGGGTTATAAATTCAAATACATAGCTAAAAGCCCCAAAATTACTCTTCTGCTAAACGTGTCATGGAAACATCACATTTTATTTTATTTTGACTTTTTAAAATAGGTTATATTTGAAGTGTTAGGCTAAACTATTTTTAGTTTTATAATCACAAAAGGTTGGAACATCAAACTTAAGCCACGCTTTTATGCTTGGCTTGTTTAAAACTTACATAACATCTTAATTAAAGCATTTTCTATCTTTCTCTATGGATTGTGTGGAAACATTAAAAATTTTATCTCAAGAGCAGTAGTAATTAAGAGAAACGGATCAAAAACAGAAAAATATATAGAAGCTGTACTTTAAAAAATAGTTATAAAATTACTTCTAAGGATTTCAGAACTTGTAACAGACTTTACATTATTCAGATGATAGTTAATGATTTGTAGATGAAAAATAAAAGAGAACCCATTAATTGTTATTTCTATTGAATAATATGTATTTTCACTAAGCAAGCGCAGGGTAATTCTAGTTAGTTAAAATACACATTTTAGTTATTAAAGATACTTGGAGATATTTCATTTATATGAATTCTTCTCCAGTCTGTATTTCAGTTTCATTTAACCAAAACTAATAATAGCAGAAATACCTATGTGAGATGCTCCACACCTTTCATTTCATTGGCTAAAGAAAGATATTGAAAAGACCTGTGAAGAGTGTGCATATGTGTGTGTGGTTATAATTGCTTGCCTTTCTCAGATCCTGATGCATTATTATAATTGCAGATTTATTTCTACTATTATCTGATATCAGAAAGCTATCAGAAAACTGATATCTAGCCCTCCAGCCAGATACCAGAAACCTGATATTTGGTTTTCCAGAATACTTTTCAGCAGTAACACCAAATTATGTGTCTTTCCCTTGATGACATGCTTTTCTTTTTAATTATTATCTATAAAGACAATTTTTGCAAGCAAAGGAGACTTTAAGATTTCTTTTTCTTATGAAAAATTGTATTTTAATTTATTAAACAATTCAGAAAATCAGTTATTTAATTCTATTTTAAATATATCAAATCTTATTCATCTTTAGAGGTTTTGGAGTAAAGCTTCATCCATTTGCTGACTTAATATCTTCAGAAATTCTAAGCTGCATTATAACCTACTGTGTTTTATTTCTCTTTTAAGTAATGAAGTCTTATGATTAAATATGGTGACCGTTATATTCTCAAAAATGTTATAATGGTCTGAACAAGTTTAGGAAGAGCTTAATTTAATATCTTAGGTTTTAATCAATTATTTAATTGTACCTACAAATTGGAATTACACAGTTGATACTTGGATGGGCACAATTCTCTTAAACACTACAAGAGTACAAAATATCAAACATGCACAGTTTCTTAACTCACAAATATAAGTGAAATGATTGCTCTTTATTTTCTTAATGTTTTACAAACTTAATTCTAAATCTTTCCAATTTTAAAAGTCTTACTCATTCAAGGAAGGCAGTTCCTATCCAACTTAACAGGATATTACAAGCAGAGAATTTGGCCAGGTCTGAGACCAGAGCAGCAGACTCCCAGAGCGTTTTTCATATTATTAGTTTATCGTACTGAGACCTTTTTGAATAGGCTTAAGACCTTGAAAGAGGCTTGTTCCTAAGGCTTGAACTAGCTAAATCCTTTTCTTCTAAGTAAAATTTGAAACTTTGAGGTTGAACACACAATTGTATGTTTTATTTTCTTGGCTTCTAAAGCATATAAAGATATTTTTCCCAACTTAGAAAACCTAACATTTGTTCAAACTCATGGTTATATAAACTTCGATGGATATTTAAAACAATATCCAAATGAATTCGAAATATAGTACCTCCCATGGCCATGTCTTGATTGCCATCACGTCCGACATCTCCAAGTCTGACCATAGCTTTCTACTCCACTGTATGCTTTCAGCTTAGGCTTTCTATTGTTCTGTTCTTCCAAACCTTGCGGCACATGTTGCTTGAGCACAACAAGGTTGGCCAGATTCCTCACAAGATGGACTAGTTGTCTCCAGACTCCTTTTAAAAAACTGGATCCTGTTTCTTGTCAACCTTGGCTTTGGTAGTGTTCTTCATCCAAGCTGGTTTTACCACTGAGAGCCAGAATTCTGTAATCTGCTGACTTGCAGTGTGCCCAAAGCTTAATGAGCATGGTAGCATAAGACCATTCTCCCAATAGACACTCTAGATATAAGCATTTGCATAAATTAAGTCGAAAGGCAACCCCTCCCTTGTAGATTATAATTTGTAACGAAGGGTTAATCCTATGGTCAGACGACTCCTCTTAGACCTGAATGCACTCAGTTCTAGCTTCTTCCTTTTAGTCATTGATTATGACTGAAGTACTAGCAAACTTAGGAGCTAACTAACCCATCTGAGAAAAGACATATTTGGAACATTTGAATACTATTTCAACTCAAAAATACTATGTTTTGTTATATTTGTTATTAGTAACATTTCTTAAGTATCTATCTTCATCTTAAACCTAGAACTCAACAAAATGCAGAATCGATGATTTACAGCTTCAGCTTTAAATATCATTGGGTTTTGTTCTATTTTCCTTCTTGAACACTTTCTATAAAGCAAGTGCCTTGTTGTTGCATTTTAAATATGCCTTACATTGTGGAAAAACATCACAATAGCAATATTTAAAAGTAGCCAGAGTCTCTAATGTCTTCATAGAAAAAATAATTGATTAAACCTATATGAAAGGTAACAGGAAGATCTTGTTTTCACATTGTTCTAAAGAATCCTGCCTGGAAAACATTCAGACCAATGTGGAGGTGACACAAGAGTAAGTTATAACTCAAGGAAAGTCTAGGGCACAGTAACAACTACACCAGCAGAAATAGAGGTGACCCTTTTAAGGCTGAAGAAAGAACAGTTAAGGTTCACGGGATCATTATAGGAAGGGAAAAAAAGGAGTAACTGCTTTGTTCTTTTCAATATCTGAGTTAGGACTTTCTGAAAAAAATGTAGCTAAAATTTCTTTGAATGAACATATATGATTTGAGCAACAAGAAGGATGTGAGGAGGTAACAAGAATCTTTGAAAAATCCTGCTTTGCTGGTCAAGACTACATTGCCATCTGATGTGTGAGCATCCTTCCTTCATCAGGGAAAACAATGAGCTTAATGATTGTCCCTGAAGTAGCATGATACATCAATACCTAGGCCATTCTTAAGAAACTATTTAAGTATGTTACATCAATGGGAAGCAATAAAATCATGTGAAGTGTTTTTTTAGTTTTTACATCTTATTCCATACCATAAGAAATGTCGCATGCTTGCTACTTGTAAAGGTTTTGATTAGAGAAATAAAAGATACTGATGATCAGTGCTCTAAAAAAGAAAATAAGGTTGTTGGATGAAATCCTCAATGTCAATCATCTAAGGTGTGGAAGAGCACAGGAGTTCTATCTAGGCAATGTCTCCTGTGCTTGACCGTGAATGAACCTCTCTGGGGTGCTTCCTCAGAAATTATGAGGAGGTGGAACTAGTGAGGAAGGAAGTGCTTCCTCCCTGTGCACATTTCTGAAAAAAAAGAATTCAAGAAAACTTATTTAAATAACAGAAGGCTAAGAAATTAGGATAGTGAATACCAGATAATTATCTTAAAGGTGAAGTAAAAGAGAACTGTTACTTTCTTTTTTAACAGCGTCTATCTCTTAACAACTGAAATTACCATTCACTGACTCGAGAAGAGACTGTTTTCTTTAGGGCATGTCAAAGAGAAGAGGGTTTCCTTAGACTTATGGCAAAAACAACAAAACAACCAATTATAAGAAAAGGAATTCTGGGCAGTGTGTGGTTTGGGGGGAGTCTGATTCTCCAGGAAATTCAGCTAAGAAAACTTCGGGCAGTGATGGCTCCATTAAGTTTGAGACAAGAGGTTAACAGATGAATAAGTAAACAAGTTAAGCTTTCTCTTTTCTTTTTATCCTGCCACCACAAGGGAGTCTCTCTCTCTCTCTCTCTCTCTCTCTCTCTCTCTCCTCCCCACACACACACCTTTTCTTTCTCTCCTTTCTTGATTCTGGAGATCAACAGGTGGATAGATATAAATATCTGGCCATGGTAAGAGAAACATGTAGAAGAGAAAAGGTATGAACTATGACAAAGTAATGAAAAAAACATTGGTAAAATCTTTTAAAGTAAACTAAGGGCTAAATGAGGCATAATTTCCTTTGTATGCTTCTAGAAATTCTTTCCCTTCTTTACCAACCAAGCTACCCAAGGGAGTTTTTCTCTTCCTAGTAAAATTTTCTCAATATAGAATATGAGTTGTATATATGATTCAGAGGAAAAGCCATTTTCTACTCTCCAAGAAGTCCAGGGATTTCACTAGGACGAGGTGTGCTCATATTTGTGTGATGTTCACTAGAATTTTGGAGAGGATTGCTCCTTCCAGATGAACAGGTGTGCTGTACAAACGTAGAGAATATCATGAGGGTGTAACTCCATACCCTACCAACCAAAATACCTTTTCTTTGGAACATGGTCCATTCCCAAGGAGACAATGGATAGAGAAATCAGAAACAGTTTATCCCAATCTCCCACACCTCTTCACATGAGTTTAATTAAATGGACACTTAAGACCAGGTTTCCACAAAGAAATAAAATGGATAAGTTCTGGGGATTTTTTGTTGTTGTTGTTGTTTTTAATAAACCTGGCACATATACATTGACTCCATTAACCAAATTTCCCACTTTTTCCTGAAGAAAGCATCATTTACAAATCCGTGCAGTTTTCCTGCGTTGCTAACTGTATGAGTAGAAGTGGCTGCCAGGAAGCTGGGAGAAGGAGAAATAGAGGAAGGTTGGAAAAGGGTAAAGACTTTCTAGAGGTGACTAAAATTGGTAACACTGCATTGTATAATTGAAATTTGCTAGGGTAGATCTTAAATGTTCTCACCAAAAGAAAAAAAGTAAATATGTAAGATGATGGATGTGTTAATTAACTTGATGAGGGGAATCCTTTCACAATGTATACATATATCAAATCCTCATGTTGTATACTTTAAATATCTTATATTTTTTCAGTTATACCTCAATAAAACTGGAAAAAAGAAAAGCAGCTGGAAATTGGCAAGTGTTACTGACTTCTCTCAGAACATGAATCAGCTGTTCATGGGCCTCCATTTGCAAGTACTCATTCTTTAATAAAGCCTTAAAGCATCCTTAGAACATGGAGTGAGTACCCAAGCAGTTCAAGTATATGAAGAAACAAAATCTTTTTATAGTTGATTTCCCTTCTGTTCGTATAATCTGAGATGGGATGCCTGGCAACCTTGCCCACCGCTCACATGGTTAGTAAATCAGAAGCAATAGGCCACCTGAGATTTACCTGTGAGCCTTTCTCAATGGAAATCAGGCTAAATTTGTTTTGCCTCAACTGCTTTAGCTTTCTGAACGAGAATGTTTAGTAATACCAGCAACTAAGTAAAAATCTTGAGGGAATTACTTCTGAGTTGAAGCATGTTGCTTTCACTTTTTCAGGATAATTCCTTTAAATTCACAAACTGGATACTCATTCTTCATTCTTAATCACCCAACCTAGAATGTTCACAGACTTACAACATTTAGAAACCTCCACTCTATGTGACACATGAAAACTGATTAGACTCTACAAATATTCCCATATAGAATTGGAGTAGAGGTTGGAAAGTATAATCTTTATTACTTTCAAAGGCTTATATTTAATTTAGTCAATTCATGCTAGTCAATTTACTCAATTAACATTAATTAACAATTTATAAATTTCTTTGGCAGGTTTCAATTTCTTATTTATTGAAAAGCACTGCTACTTAACTCCCGACTGAATTTAATATATTTACATATCCAGGGAAAATATAATACTGGAAAAAGTGACTGCTTTCATTTTTTTCAGGAACTGTGTCCCATATTTGGAAATATTTTAATAAATGAAACTATGGAATAAAAAAGAAACTTGATTTTCAAAATGAATTTATCGTAATTAAATTGTTGCCATTTTTTTAAAAAATAAGAGAATATGGGCTGGGTGCTATTTTAGATTCTTTTAACCATGATGGGGGAGAAGATCCAGTACACCAACAACAGAAGCCAGTCAAATGGATTTTACTAATTTTAATGTTTTCACATGTTTCCTTGAATAGACTGCAGTTACACTGTAGAGAATTAATTATGATGTTTAACTCATGGTGTACTGTCATTATCAGTCCAGATATAGCCCTCTTTTACTTATTTATTGGTCAGCATACTTATTTTTAGTTGTGTAATGACCCACACATGAATTCACTACCCAACAAAAAAACAAGAACACTGACAATAACTTGACTGGGACAGAAATTTGGGCTTTGCCAAGATATTCAATTATAACTTAACTAATGTGCAGCAGTGCAGTTCCAGATTTATTTTTGTTAGTACAGAAACATTAAAAGCAAGCAAGAATAATTTTAGATGGAGAGAGAGCTCTTATAGGTAATTTGCAGGCATTCTAAACATTCCTGGTATGTTGTAATAGATAATCTACATTCTGGGTAGGAACACAAATGTTTCTGAGAAATGTTGCTTAAGAACAATGGACTCTGGTCACAGCCTTCCACTTCCATCTGCTTCATAGAATAACAACAATAAAAAAGCAAAACAGTTATTTGAGGAGGGTTCAATGGTTTTCAAGATCGTAGGAGGAATGTGACAAGAGTTCCTGAAAATTTTCCCTTTTCAGGGAAATTTTCCCTTTTCAGGGGGCAGGTTGAGGCAATATTCCTTTCTTTATCTTCTCTGCAAAAAGTTTTTTTATAATTTGAATAATTACCATCACACAGCTGCCAGCAAATGACATATACATATATATAATATACATAAACATGTATATTTATTAATATTTTTCCCAAAGTTAGGTAACATTTGCTTGACCCCTGCCGTAGACCCTATTTTTTTTAGTAATGCTGCTCTTACATTATAATGACAATGCCTTATTGTTGCCAGATCTTTCTATCAGAGTCCCTGAAAATAATGGGATTTTTGTTCCAGCTTCTGGCACTAGCCTTAAGAAAAATAATGAAAGTTTAATTTTAATTATAAGAATAATACAAAAAAATATAAAATCTCTTACCTCCTCTAGAATTCACCAGGTGGGATCTCACTGCAGAGCCTCTATACTTGCTATTCCATCTCCAGGCACATTAGCATCTCAGGACTTTTGTAAGCGTGCCAGATACATTCTGTTTCCCGATAGCTAGTTGCATTGCTCACTCTGTCACCTTCTTTACCAATGTGCCAAATGTCGCCTTCTCTAGAAGGTCACAGCCATGCCCTATTTAAAATTTCAATCCTATCTCTACTCCCCACAAATGCAGTTTCACTGGCTATTGTCTTTGTTTACTCTAATTTTCTTTGAAAATATGTATCCTCTTTTAACTAAAAACATAATTTACTTAGTTGTTTTGTTTGTGATCTGTCTTCACAAAAGGTGAGTGTGAGAAGTCAGGATTTGATGCATCCCCAGTGTGTAGAAGAGTACTGCCACACAGTTTCTACCCAATACACATGCAGCAAACACTGTTTTCATTTTATTTTTTTGACATTATCTTCTGGGGCTTTTTCCCCATTTGCATTGGTATTTCCTGTCTTTCAGTAAGTTCTGTGTTACCCAGCTCTCTGTCAGGTATCCCAGCCTTCCTCTCTGTACCATACAGGAGCAGAAGTCAGATTTGACAAGGTTTCCATAGCCTTCAGCTATTCAGTAGGAGGCATTTTTGAAATGCCTGAAGGTCTTTGTGCCTGAGGGCTCATTGTCTGACACACTGTTCCCAGCATTTGGCAGCCTTAGGAGGCAATAATTCCATAACTGACTCCACTCTTACTCTCCACTCCCTGTAAGCTAAGTAGGGAGGTCTTTCTGCCTGTCTAAGTCTTGGTCCTTGGCATCTAAGATGCACAAGGTTCCTCTCCTCCTGATTTTCTGGCCTATAAGAAACCTGCCCAGGGTCTCATTGCTTGGTTGGGCCACACACTCCATGAAAAGTATCTTTTAGGGCTTCCCTTGTGGAGTGAGAGCTCGTAAACAAATTGAGCTGGTTCCTGCTTAGCTACACATCCAAAACTCTCACATCTTTTACTTCTTCAGTCCTAAAGATCCACCTCCTTCAACTTACATTTTTCTCTAAGATGAGTGCTTTGAGCATTGTGGAATATGTTATGTTGTTAACGTGATAAAAATATGAAAGGAAAAGGAAAATGTGTGATTTTGATAGAATTTAATTTTGCATCTATTACAAATAAAGCCCTTCTAGAAATCTTTGGTTGTGATTTGGAAAGATAGGACTGTCTGGGACTCAGGGCTGTGATAGAGATTGCAGATGTCTCCCAAAAGCCAGAGGACAGAGGTAGCATCAAAGGCACAGCAGTGTTTTCTCCAGAGGTAAGCACACAACAGCCAAAAGGAGGATTATCACAACTGTGCTAATCTGCTTTCTCCTTTCTTCTCTCTTGCATCTCCTGGAATTGTGCTACTGCAGAGCTGTGCTGACATTATATCTAATGAGTGGGAAGAGAAATCACCCTTGAACCTGTCTTGGAATGATGAAGACAGTTTTGTGATAAGGCCCTAGACTAGCCTAGTCTGTTAGAAGATAGACGGTACATTCCCTCTTTGACAAAAAAGCTTTCAGTCATTTAGGGTAAATTCTCCCTCTGTAGCCAATAAATTTGCCCATAAAAATCAGAAAGAATCAAAAATTTTCCACATCATGCATAAGAGTTACCTTTACCTTTTTAGTCTTTCCTTAAAGATTACGCAGATTAGATATATAAAACATTCTAATTATTTGCTCCAACTCTTGAGGTAGATACATAGAATGAAGTCAGATAAATAAATAATAAATTCAAAAGTTGTCTTAAATTGATTCTTGCTTCAAAATGTGGAAGAGTCACATGGGCATATAATGTTAAATGGACCAAATTGCTCAATGATCCTTTTAGCACAGGCTTGTGTAATTCAGATTTGATCCTATAGCTCTTCGTGGTTTATGGTGTACAGATTCTTAATCTCTTCATTACATCATCAGCATTCACGATAATGAGGTTTTGACATATCTAAAAGGAAGTAAATCTAATTAAGACATCATATACACAAGTCAAATTACATTTAAGATGTTTTCCTACTTCTCACTAGAATTAAAGATATAATTTAATATGGATTTTTGATTAAAAGCAGATTATTCACATCTGTTCTAAAAATGGAAAAAAGACATTTTAACTAAAAAGTATAAGTCATTGAGGTATCTGCTGAAGAAGACATGCTGAATATAGTTTGATTCTGTTTTCATGGGTAGGTCCTGATACATGTCCACTAAAAGAGTAACTGGAATAAAAATAAGTATAGTTTTAGAATAATATCCTCATAGGAATCATCTTATGTTGCAAGATGTTCCAAAGGTCAGGTAGGTGAACTTTAAGATGATGTCATCTTGTCTAGGCAGGTATGGAAAATTTGCAGAATGAACCCATCCAAGGTCCAAAGAACAATAGGTTGAGAAACTTGAGAAGGCGATATGGTCAAATAGGAGGAGATTTTCAGCTAGATTTTTGGGAATGAGGTTCTTTGTGAGAGACAGATTCTCAGGTGAACTTTATTATTTCTGCCTTCCACTGTTCACATCTTTATGTCATCACCCCCCACCTTGAATGTGGCAGGCCTATGACTTGCTTCAATCCAATAGAAGATCATGGCAAACATAACAGGATATATGTGATCACACATACATGATTATATTGTATAACACTATAACACCCAAATTGGGAAGAAACTTTTTCTCCTTTGGTGATCTAGAGAAGCAACCTGCAATATTGTGTGCTGCCATGTTGGAAAGCCAAGGAGCCGAGGGTGTCCTCTGGCTAAAAACCAGCAAGAAAAGGAGAACCTCTGTCCAGTAGCCTGCAAAGAACTGAATTTTGCCAACAAACACAGGAGTTTAGAAGTAGATTTCTCCTCAGTCAGACCTCATATGAGACTGAAACTTTGGCCAACACCTTGATAGCATGTTTAAGTTCCTGAAGCAGAGGATTCTGTTAACCCAAGCCCAAACTCTGGACCTGCAGAGAGTATGAGATAATAAATGGGTATTATTTTAAGCTTCTAAATTTGTGGCAAAATGACTACATAGCAATACATAGCTAATACAATCATTTTCCAGTTTATACTTCATAAGAAGTTCCTTGTCACCAAAGAAAGGCAAAGCACTCAAGCTTGGCAGTGATGTTGGAGGAGACAGATGTAGACTCATCAGAATGGTTTAGGGCCACACAGAGATATCCATCTCTGGACCCTCAGGAATGACAATAAACAATTTGTACAAAGGTAATACTGCTAAAATTTCCATATGAACCCATGAAAATATAAGTTAGCAAGCTTAATGGAGTGATATCTCGGAGGAAATAATCGTTTTTTCTCATTGTTTCAACTTGATAGTACATCAAGGATGGTGAAGATACATAGGAAGCACCCTTGTTCCTTGTAGAGGCTATATGAATGCAACATTTCTGCAAGATGCTAAGATATTTTAGGAACATAAAGGGCATTATTCCTGAAACCAAGAGGCCACCTTAGTTTTGGAAGACACCATCCTGAAATACAGCTAGTCGTGTGACCAAGAATATGGTCCAAAAGCATGGTTAATGTCAGATTACTAGATTGAAGTCAAGAGCGAGGTATGACAATTTTAACAGTGAAAATTCTTATTTGGAAGTTAATAGAATATACAATATAATAAAGCCATGAATATACAAGAAAATTGAACATTAATTCATCATGTATTTATCCATTATAAATATTTTAAGTTTTGCCATAATTTACCAGTTCCATTTAAAAAATTTAAAGAAATGATATCTGCAAATTATTTTCTAGCTTGTAGAATCAATTGTAAGTATGCTTTCTCAGATACATGCTATTATATATTTTTTTCAGTCAGGTTAAGAATTAAGTAAGCAATTGTATGAAAATAAGAATTATCCATGTTGCCTTTTAACTTACTAAGTTTTTATGAATTCAGTCCATTTTTTGTGGAAATATTATGTTTGTAATGTGCAGTACATCATATTCTTCTTGTCAATTTATTTTCACTTTCTCCTTTATTGAGAATACCTACCAGATAACGGATTGATATACACATTATCATCAGTGTCATTTTATAACTCTCAGCAGATAGGCATTAAAGAGTTTTTCTCTACAGTGGCAGATGGCACCTAATTAGATAGTTGTATATTATTATATGAGAAATACATTGTGATGGACACTACGAAGAAAGAGGTGATCAATAGTTTTGTTGAGAAGACAAGAAAAGTGAAGATTAAATTTTAAAAATCAAAAGTATATCACTGCATTATTGATAAAACCATACTTTTCAAAATATCATTCAACACGATTGGTCAAACTACACCACAGGAAAGAAGAAAGTCCTGCAGATATCGCAGATGACAGCCCTGTGCACAAATTCCTAATCAAATCATCACCATCTGCATAACTTGTGATCAAATCTGCTTTGGCATTTGGCTTGGTATGTCCTCAAGGATATGAGTCCTAAATCACAGAAACCTTAAATGGAGAAGAATAATGGTTCTGAAGATGAAAAAGGATGGCATGACCCACAGAGAACAAAGTCAAGAGCTACATTTATTATTATTATAAACTCTTTTTCCCGTCTCTCAAGAATTTACTGACTTCACACAGGGCAGGGATAATGTTCTACATTCTGACCTCTCTGCATTAACTAGTCTCCTAATAATTGATAAATGTTAATTAACTGACTCGCTTGCTAAATACTGACTGGAAAACACAAGGAGAAACCTTGAGAGCAGGAAATCATTTATTTCTGGGGTATCCACAGGGTACTCCCTTGTTCCTTTCCTAAACATTTCCAGAACTCATCTAATCTATGTATTAAAGAGTTTGTTATGTTTCTTTTGTTTCCTTTTCTCTTCTCTTCTCTTTTCTTTCTTTTTAATTCTTATACCTGAGGGACTGCCCTGGTGGTGCAGTGGTTAAGAATCCGCCTGCCAATGCAGGGTACATGGGTTTGAGCCCTGGTCCCGGAAGATCCCACATGCCGAGGAGCAACTAAGCCCATAGGCCACAACTACTGAGCCTGTGCTCTAGAGCCCGCGAGCCACAACTACTGAGCCCACGTGTCACACCTACTGAAGCCTGTGTGCCTAGAACCCATGCTCCACAACAAGAAAAGCCACCGCAATGAGAAGCCCGCGCACTGCAACGAAAACCCAATGCAGCAATAAATAAATAAATAAATAAATAAATAAATAAATAAATAAATAAATTCTTGTACCTGAATTGAGGAACTAGGCTGAAATGCATACATGTGAGTAGTGAAATGGATCTTCAGAAATCTGTAATACTGCAGCTCATTTTGAGATGAACACAGCCAGAAATTCAGGTACTCTTAAACCTTATGTTATTTAATGCTTTTAAATATATAACAGAACTAACTTAAATGTGCCTCATAGAAACCAAAAGCAGGAGTGCATGGGAACTTAGGAAGAAACTGGAACCAAACACTGTAAAGTCCTTCGCCTTTGTACCTATATTTATCTCTACTTATTCATTTTCCCTTTTAGAAATTTCTTTGTTTCTCTAGACCACATGTCAAAATATGCCTGTCTGTATAGTTACTGAGCTTATGTATTATAATTCCAGCCTTTTGAACTGGCTTATTGGTCCTAATTGCAAATTCAGGGAGATATAAGATGATGAACAAACTTGGAAAGGTGTCCATTGCTCATCTAATTAGAAATGGCCAAGAGGATGAACCGTGGTGGACTATAATGGCTCAGAGCAAATTTCCAGAAAAACTATAGTGCAATCTTAGAATGAATCTTAGAATGGGATCTTCTATGAATCCAGAAACATCATTTTAGTATCCAGATTTTAAAACTTTGAGCACTTTTATCACTGTATCCTTTGCCTTGAACTTAGTGATGTGGACGTATCTCCTAGAAAGGAATCTGACCTTTGGCCTCTTCATTTCCACATTCATAAATAAGACAGGTGAGGGGTAATTGCCAATGCAAGTTTTATCCAGACTGAAATTACTGGAGAAAATTAGTAGTGAAATCCCTTGCCTCCATTAACTTTCCATTTCATACAACTATACATTTTTAAAAAGGAATTCATAAAGAGAGATTTACATAAAAACATAAATGTTACGTATAGCTGATTCACTTTGTTATACAGCAGAAAGTAACACAACATTGTAAATAATTTATACTCCAATAAAGATGTTAAAAAAATAACATAAATGAAATGGACAATGTAGAGGAATGGTCATGTAATTTTCTAGGTCTGTTGTTTGATTACCTTTAGACATGGCTTTTTTTTTTTGGTCAATTTAAAGAAAGGTGGTAGATGTTTAAACCAATTTTCATTTTGTTTTCAAAGCTAAATTACTTTTTAAGCTTTTATAACATGAAATATTTTTTCAATTAATAAAAACTAGTTAAATCCTAGTTACTTTACTATATTTTATTATCATATATGGCCTTGAAGTATTTTATCTGTTTAGATAATGGCATGCTACAGCACATCACATCCCAACTTTGCATTCAGTGATGACACATTGGTAGTTCAAAAGTGGTCCTAGTGGGGGATATCCACATGACAGAAATCACATACCATCATCACTTTTTGTTGTTGTTCAGAGAGGTGATTGTTAAACATTTACCAACTTACTCTCTAGAAATATGAATTATGTATTTGGGGGCTTCACACTGCAGTTCTCTAGAGATAGAGGGATAAACTGAAAATCCTAAAGAGCATGCTTGAGGAAAGACATTTGCTGGGGAAAATGACCTGTTTTGCTTGGTTTCTTTTGCTTGCCAACAGTGGTCCTGTTGGGTCGCTGAGTGCCCAGTGCAACATAACAGGAAATGTGGGACAGTTGCTTGAACCAGGTTAATTTTGTAAACTATGTATGGAGATGGTTGTCGAATAGTAAATGAAAGGTTGAGGCAGGAGATACAGAAAGAGGAGCCATAAAGGGAGACAAAAATTATTATAAATATTTTATTTTTAGAAGATAAATGTGCTAGGTAAGGTGTAAATTATCACCCCCTCCCCAACCTCATTATGATTTACATTATCCAAAAGGCTTTTGGGCTTGGATTTTATGTTTTGTTCTGAGGAGTTTGGGAGTCATCCAGACACTGAGAAATAGGCACAACCAAGATAATCTAGTCACATTCACCTTAAATCTATTAGGTTGTAACAAGTTATCTTAATACATTAATTCTTTAACCCATGTCTTTATTATTAAATAATAAAATGAATCTTTAATAAAAGTATCAACAAATACTTTAGAGAATAATTCTGTGCACATTATGCTTTCAAAACCTTCCTATTCAATTTTTAATATCATGATAATGTAAAAAATGGGATAAGATTTAAAAGCTATTATTCATCAATACCAAAATATATAAATAAAATGAAAACATATTTTTTAAATGACTCATTTTCCTGAGATGATTAAGGGCACAAATATATGCTGAAATTATCTAAAATTATCTTGTATAATAGCATAAAGCAATGAAGTTAAACATTAATTCATTATATACTAGAAATAATTACTCTATTTTATTGTTTGGCAATTGGTATGTTTTACCTGTTGGTACAATTAATGTAGAATATAGGATGTATCAAATATAAGAGCCACACTGAAAAAAAATCTGCTTCTTCAATTTCCTTAAATTCTGATTTTGTCCTAGCTGAACAATTCACTGAATGTGTTTAATTTTGAACCAAAGCATTTTCAAAAAGTCTGAAAAGAAAATGGACTCATTTCCATTTTAAATGTCACTGAAATGAAAATACTGAAGTCTTGGATAAGTGATTTCCTTTCATAAGGTTAAATATCTACCAAGAATATTAGCAGAGTTCCCTCAAAATTGCCCTTTAAGTGCTATTGCTGCCAAGAAACAATACAAGGAAGTAAAGCTGGTATTGTCTGAAAATCACAGTGCCCTGACACTGAATTGCTATGATCTTATTGCAGCTGGGCTGTCATTGCCAATGTTTATTTTAACCAATTTTATAAAATGATTTTTATTGCTACCACTTGGTAATATGCTTACCAACTTAATTACTGCCCTGTAAACTGATAATCTAGTGGGTGAGACATACTATAAACAGATCATTGATGCACAATGTGTTAAGAGCTATGACAGAAGTGTCAGTAAGGCAGTTTGTAGCACAATGAAGAAGGATGCTACCTCCCAGAGACCAAGGGAAGGTTTCAGAAAAAGGCAGCATTGGGGTATATGTTTAAAGATAAGGAGGACTTTGTTAAGCCAAGAAGAACTCTCCAAAGAGTCAGGGCAAGGAGGGGTGGGACGAATTGGGAGATAGGGATTGACATATATACACTACTATGTATAAAATAGATAACTAATAAGAACCTACTGTATAGCACAGGGAAGTTTACTCAGTGATCTATGGTTATCTAAATGGGAAGGAAATCTAAAAAAGATTGGATATATATGTATACGTATAGCTGATTCACTTTGCTGTACAGCAGAAACTAACACAACATTGTAAAGCAACTATACTCCAATAAAAATTAATTTAAAAAAAAGTGTTCAGGGAAAAGGCAGAAATGTTCTAACAACCTTAATGATTAATGGGATGATGTTCAGTATAACTAAAAATCAGAAAAATTACATTAAAGGAAAAATTAGCCATTTATATCCATAGGATCTTTGTTTTAAAAGAGCCAGTTTTCACAATAGGTGGAGTAGCTCATAATTGCTAGGGAAACTGCAAACTAAATTGGAGTCTTTAAGAAAAAGGTCACAGGTATATTTATTTTGAAATAATTATCCAGGAGATTCTAATGCTTGTAACACAAAATATTATTATGTCAAAGCATTATTTTCTAGCACAACAATATGAATTTTTATTGTAAAATTTCATGTTGTAACTTCACTTTCACTGTGTGCCAAGTCCTATTCCATTATGGCTATGAATGTGTAATATCAACTTGATATTTACACACAAACTACAATGGTTCCCAGAAGTCTCTGTGAGAACAGGTAATTCTCTAAATGCTATATTTCCGAGGCTCTGATTTTTTTTTCAGCTTTGTTGAAGTATAACTGACAAATAAAATTATAAAATATTTAAAATGCACAACATGGTGATTTGATATATGTATATATAGTGAAAGGATTGCTTCCTTCAAGTTTATTAGCATATCAATCACCTCACATCCTCACACATTTACCTTTTTTTTTTTTTTTTTTTGGTAAGAACATTTACTTTCTAGTTTCTTAGCAAATTTCAATTATACGATATAGTGTTATCATCTATAGGCACTATGTTATGCATTAGCTCCTCAGACCTTATTTATCTTTTAACTAAAAGTATGCTGTTAACAACCTCTCCCTCTTTCCCACATCCCCTCATCCTTGGCAACCACCATTCTACTCTATGTTTTTATGAGTCTGGTTTGTTTAGATTCCACACAAGTGAAATCATATGGTATTTGTCTTTCTCTGTCTGGCTTATTTCACTTAGTATAATATCCTCCAGGTATATCAGTGTTGTCACATATGACAGGATTTCCTTCTTTCACTGCCAGAAACTGACAAATCAATCTTTGTCAAGAATTTAAACAACTAATTTCAATGTAATCAACTAAACTTACCCAGTTAATAAATGTAAGTTCTCTTAAACGTAGTAATATGGTAGTTTTACAAGCTGTCATGTCTTTCTACTAAAAATCACAAATCCGAAAACAGTTACTCAATATAATTTCAAATGCAATTGTAACGAATCTTACATTTTTATAAATATTATAAACACTTTAAAAAATATTCACAATTTCTAAATTCACACAGATATGTGAGAACATGGGTATGATTTATAACTTCTTATGTCTATGTTTAACTTGAAAGTTTCCTAGTTTAGTAGATCAATACAAAGGGAACATTGTTATTTTATAAAGGTGTTAGATTGTCATCCAAAGCACATAGGATTGAAGTATCAACTCTGTCAAGGACGCTTTTTTTTTTTTTTTTTTTTTTTTGCGGTACGCGGGCCTCTCACTGCTGTGGCCTCTCCCGTTGCGGAGCACAGGCTCCGGACGCGCAGGCTCGGCGGCCATGGCTCACGGGCCCAGCCGCTCCGCGGCATGTGGGATCTTCCCAGACCGGGGCACGAACCCGTGTCCCCTGCATCGGCAGGCAGACTCTCAACCACTGCGCCACCAGGGAAGCCCTAATGTAAATATTGAACTCACCCATTCTCACTAATGAACCAAGTCTGGGCTTTCTTTTCCTTCATCCATTGACCAAAATGGGCCCTCCCTGCTCTGATACTACATTATATTTTCCTCTCACTTTCTAGGGTGCACGTATCTTACCAAAGTCAGCAAATCACTTGACACTTTTGCTCATTTTGTCCAACTATATTCATAGGCCTGTTACATCAGTAAAATTTTTAACAGTCTGGACCATGTCTGAATATTCCCTCTGAAGTAAAGGACAAATTACATTTTACACCTTCCAACACCAGGAAGGATGTGGTAGGGAGAATAATGGGCCCCCAGAGATTTCTGTGTCTTAATACCTGGCATTAGTGAATATGTCACTATATGTCCCAAAAAGCGTTTTGCAGGTGTCATTAAGGACCTTGAGATGGGGAGATTATTTTGGATTATCCTAGTAGGTCCAATTTAATCACATGAGCACAAAGAACTTATCCCTGCTCTGGAGAGAGATGTAGTGAGGCTGCAAAGTTGGAAGGATGCAACCTGGCTGGTTTTGAAAGTGGAGAAAAGAGGCCAAGAGCCAGGGAATGTGAGAAGCCTCCAGAACCTGCAAAAGGCAAGGAAATACATTCTTCCCTAATTCTTCAGAAAGTAATGCAGCTAGGCCCACACCTCAATATTAGATATGTAAGGCGTGAGTCTGACTATTGACCTACAGAACTGTAAAGTAATAAATTTGTATTGTTTAATCTCTCTAAGTTTGTGCTAATTCATCACAGCAGCAATAGAAAACTAATACAAAGGAAGCACAAAGACTGGTAACTTCAGTTTTTGGAAGCCTCCTTCAGTCCAGCATCTTCAGACTTTAGCTTTTTATTTATTTATTTATTTATTTATTTATTTAGGGCCATGTTGGCTCTTTGTTTATGTGCGACAGCTTTCTCTTGTTGCGGCAAGTGGGGGCCAGTCCTCATCGCGGTGTGCGGGCCTCTCACTATCGCGGCCTCTCTTGTTGCGGAGCACAGGCTCCAGACGCACAGGCTCAGTAATTGTGGCTCATGGGGCTAGTTGCTCTGCGGCATGTGGCATCTTCCCAGACCAGGGCTCGAACCCGTGTCCCCTGCATTGGCAGGCAGATTCTCAACCACTGCGCCACCAGGGAAGCCCCAGACTTTAGCTTTATATGTGCTCTCTCAGCTCCTGCCAGTATATGTTTGCTAGGTTCTGCAGCTCCTTTGGTACAGTCTTTCTTTTCCCCGTCCTTGAGCAGGTTCAGCCCTGGCTTATGCTGTGACTTAACTCTACTTCATGGCATAGAGCAAGAATCAGAAAACTTTTTTCTATAGAGGGCTTGATAGCTAATATTTTAGGCTTTGTGAGACAAGAAGAAAATTCAAGAATTTTTTTCAGCTTTCTGTGTCCTGCAGTTGAAAGTGATTAGGAATAGTGATTCCCATCTTAAGGACTTTCCTCTTGAATCACTTCTAATACCAATTATTGCTGATATGGTTTCTAAGAAGCAGATCTTACATAAAGATTAGCATGCAAGAAGTTCATTAAAGAGTAATTTTGAGATCAGTGCCTGTGGGGAAAAGAAGAAAGCAGAATTGGGAGAGGGAGAAATTGGGGTCTGCTGTAGTCTTAACAAAGGCCTCAGGTGATCCTTCAGAAAGCTCAGAAACTGAGGCAGCTCTTCAGAGTTGCTCTGAGTTTGGGTGAAGATGCAGGCTGTCCCCATAAAGGGTATGACATTTGGCTCAGTGGTTCTCTTCAGCCTTGGCAATTTCCAGAGAATCCTGGAATTGAGGGTTCTTAGCTAGCAGAATCCTCTGCAGCTGGGGGAAAATCTATTTGTCTTAAAGGCTATTTGAGTGATACATTAGAGAATCCACTACAGTGAATATTGTAATTATTACTTATATAGAGAAAAAAACTGGTTGTGCCCTGGAATACACAATTCCAGAAAGGAACAGCATCATAATGAACCTCCTCATTAGCTAGACTCAGTTCAGGAACATCTTTCTATAACCAGAGGCTGTTTAGTCTAAAATTTAAAAGAAAATAGAAAATTAGAAACCTAGGTATAACTCTGTCAAATGAAATATCTGCTGAGTTCTTCCTTTGGAAGTTTATCTATTATTAAGTCTAAGGAAGAACACAGTTCCCTGTCTAAAATATGTATTCATCCATGTGACTGAAGATAAATCATATTATGAAGCAACTGAATGCCAATGCCAAATACCATTATATTTTAGCCCCATAGGTATTTCATTTTTTTAATACTAGGTGGATGTCAATATCAACACCTGAAATAGGATGTGCTACAGGAAACCCAGCTAAGAGAAATACAGTTGTAAATCTGTGTCTGTGCACATCCTCTTGAAGGTGTTTATAGATAGATATTGGAGATTGATTTGTGATTATGTAACAGTTGATGTCATTGGAGTGGGTGAGATTGGCCATGGAGTGTGTGTAGAGTATTAAAAAAAAAAGAGAGAGAGAGAGAAATAAATCATGGCAAAAACTAGAAAATATTAAGAAATAACCTCGAGCTAGTCAGAGATCAAGGAAGAAAACAGGGAATGTGTGTTTAAAGAAAGAAGAGAAAAAGAAATTAAGAAGTTGACTGTGGTTTATAGTATCAAATTGTCAGTGCTTTTAAAAAGCCAAATAAATCAACTACTAATTAAATGTTATTGACTTTGTTAAACAGATCATTAGTGACAATTGGTGGTTTCAGTTACATGCAATGGTAGGAGCAGAAATCAATTTATTATATATTGAGATCAAAAATTGAAGTAATGTAAACAAACAGAAGTAAGACATTTGTTCTTCAAAGAGAAGAGAGAAAAGGGATACAAGTTTAGTTAATAGCTTATTTGTATTTTAAATTGAATACACAATCATGTGTAATAGGATACAAAAATTGCTTTGAGATATTGTACTTATTAAATTTTAAACCAGTTATTAAATTTTTATTGTTACACAAGAAAAAGTAATTTGATCAATTACATCAGGTACACCTTATTTTTTTAATATATAAAAGTAGCTGCCAGTCATTAAACTACTCTCTGATAATTCAATTATAAATAATCATAAAGTTATAAAGAAAGCAATTTTCAGGTCAAAATCTGGAACATAGGAAAACTTTTATTGTAAAAGCATTTACTTACAAGCAGGCATATGTAGTTTCTACATGATGTTTGGTGAGCTCATGGAAGTCCTATACCTCTGTCCTTTTAGGTGATCTAAATTTCCTTACAGCACAAAGGCTCACTCAAGGCATCAAGGCAATATTCCAGCAGTAGGATTCATGTTTTAGAGTCTACATAATTTTACAAGAATCCTCTGAATAACTGGTTAGTCACTGACTGTCCAGGAATCATGTACAAGGCTCTTCTGCTGCATATACAAGCTACTAGATTTACTAAATATTTTTTCATGAAAAGGTGAAGAAACTATTTAGAGTATTTCTATCAATCAATGTATCTTGAATTCTGCCAATTTTCTACATTAAGAACACATTTCTGGCATCCATTATGTGAATAATAAGACTAAAAATTCCCCTACAATATCTCAATTTTTGAAATTCCTAATGCTAATTACGAGATCTATTACATTCCCTGAAATTTAGAAGGCACATGTTTTTATCCTAGTCAGTGCCTGGAGAGTACTAGGCCTGGGATGTGGATTTCTGATTAGAGCAATCCATCACACAAAGGGTATATCTTAAGCTAATTACATATTCCAGGGTAAAGCATTTAAAGTAAATTATAAGCAAGTCTTCTTCAGTAAATATGTCAATATTATTTTTTTAAATTGTATTTTATGCTAAAATATTTTCAAAATCAACAAAATTAATAATTAGTATTTAGCAGGATAGAATATTTGAACCATATTTTTCTCTCACTAGCTACTCCCAATGTATCTTTTGTGTTTGGTCAATCCGAGCCAGGCTACAATTTCATATTGAACTTTGCATCTGGGTTTTCTGCCCTTTAATTTGTTGTTGTTGTTGTTGTTTTCAATCTTCAACACGCTCTTTCCTTGAGTTGCTTTGACTTACTGAAGAATATGATCCTATTTTTTGTAGAATTTTCTTCTTTCTAATTTGTGTGACTCTTCATTAGGGTATTGGTTAGCTAATTTCTTAATCCCTGTAATTTCTCTAGCTGGAAGGCAAGTCTGCCATAGAGGAGAAGTTTATATGACCAATCAGATTCAGCTACAAGAGCCAAATATCTCTGTGTTTGAGGGA
Organism: Pseudorca crassidens; assembly: GCF_039906515.1. Taxonomy (NCBI): domain Eukaryota; kingdom Metazoa; phylum Chordata; class Mammalia; order Artiodactyla; family Delphinidae; genus Pseudorca; species Pseudorca crassidens. The sequence goes on along the minus strand of NC_090300.1, from coordinate 125,077,290 downwards.
GTGTGGTAGGTGGTAGAGTGAGGCAATTGTTAGGTGCACCCATCCTGATCAGCCACCTTCTAACTTGTGCTGTGAGAAAAGGAGCTATTCCACTAATTCTATAATACTTCCAAGTTCTTAGCAACCTAGGGTCTTACCTGCTCACCCGCTAACTCAAAAACTGACTGAAACACAGATGTGAATATGTTCTATTTACTCTCCTTGACAAGAGTTTGCTGGATGCAATGGCACCTTGATCAAAAGCTCGTGACTGGGATGTATCTTGGGTTGCAGAGACTGCCTGACAAGTTGAAACTGATGGGGTTCAGGACATGCTACCCCAAAATATGGCACCTCGAAATATTGAATTTTTAAGCTGAAGGAGTTTGAGAAAACCACAGAAGCAAGCAGGTCACTCTGACCTCTTCCACAACCCCCCAACCTTTCTCCACTAAACAGGTCATAAAATCTTCAAGTGAGAGGTTCTCTCCCTGTACCCAGAGGAAAGGAGCATCCTTATCTCCAAAGACAAAGGGACACCAAGAAGAATACTAACAAACAGGACTCGCTTAGTTCTTCCCAGTTTACTGTGCTTACCTCATAAGCCTTAACCTGTCATAATCTTCCATGACTGTCCACCCTTTAAACTTAGCATAAAAATACACACGCCTAACAGTTTCTTTGGGTCTTTATTTCCTTATGAAGACTATTATGTCACATAAAACTTATATTAAATAATTTGTATGTTTTTCTACTGTTAATCTGTCAGTTTAATTTTCTGACCCAACCAGGGATAACAAACCCACAATATCTCTGAGGTGTGCCTGTATTACCTAACACTCATAAGCTTTTGCTATATATAACAAAAATAAGGTATCACCTCAGAGATATTGCAGATTTGGTTCCAGACAGCAGCAATAAAATGAGTCACACAAATGTTTTGGTTTCCCAGTGCTTATAAAAGTTACGTTTACACTATAGTATATTCTATTGAGTGTGCAATAAGGTGTCTAAAAAATTCCTTAATTTAAAAATTCTTCATTGCTTAAAAATGCTAACCACCATTTTTAGCCTAATCAGCCTTCATTGAGTCATAATTTTTTTGCTGGTGGAGGGTATTGCTCTGATGTTGATGGCCGTTAACTCATCAGGGTGGTGATTCCCAACGGTTGGGGTGGCTGTGGTTATTTCTTAAAAATAAGACAACAGTGAAGTTTGCCACAGTAATTGGTGCTTCCTTTCATGAACGATTTCTCTGTAGCATTCAATGCTACTTGATAGCCTTTTACCCACAGTAGAACTTCTTCCAAAGTTTTCTCAAACCTTGCCCCTGCTTTATCAACTAAGTGTAGTCTAAATTCTTTGTTCTCATTTCAACAATCTTCACATAATCTTTACCAGGAATAGTTTCCATCTTAAGAAACCAATGTCTTTGCTCATCCAGAAGAAGCAACTTCTCAACTGTTAAAATATTATCATGAGATTTTAGCAATTCAGTCACCTCTTCAAACTCCATTTCTTTTCTTTTTTTTTTTTTTTTTTTTTATTTTTTTAAACATCTTTATTGGAGCATAGTTGCTTTACAATGGTATGTTAGTTTCAGCTTCACAACAAAATGAATCAGTTATATATATACATATGTTCATTTCTAATTCTAGTTCTCTTGCTATTTCTAGTGTATCTGCTGTTACTTTCTCCACTGAAGTCTGGAACCCCTAAAAGTCATCCATGAGGGTTGCATCAACTTCTTCCAAACTTCTATTAATGTTGATATTTTGACCTCTTGCCATTAATCACAAATGTTGTTAATGGTATCTAGAATGGTGAATCCTTTCCAGAAGAGGTTTTAAATTAACTTCGCTCAGCTACATAGGAGGAATCACTATCTATGGAAGCTATAGCCTTATGAAATGTAATTTTTTAAATAATAAGACTTGAAAGTCAAAATTACTCCTTGGCACATGGGCTGCAGAATGGATGATATGTTAACAGGCATGAAAACAACATTAATCTTGTTGTTCATCTCTATCAGAGCTCTTGGGTGAACAGGTGCATTGTCAATGAGTAGTAATACTTTATATATTTTTATTGAGGTATAGTTGACTTACAATATAATATTAGTTCCAGGTATACAACATAGTGATTTGATATTTTTATAAATTGAGCAGTAATATTTTGAAATGAATCACTTTTTCTGAACACTAGCTCTCAACAGTAGATAGATTTAGATTTATAACATATATTTGTAAATTTAAATTTCTTTTAATATTTAAATATTTATAAGGTATAGTATGTTGGGTGTTTGCATTTGTGCCAACTAATTGTTATTAATCATATGGTCTAAATATTATAATTTTGTAAAATTAGAGGCAAAAGAATTATTATATCTCTACTAACAAAAATATAGCTAACTACATTGACTTAATCATTACTTCAAATAGGTAAAATAGAACCAGGACAAATGTTTAAATCAAAACAATCTTCCAGTCAAATATTTTCTGTACATTCCTTGAATATAGTTTGAGAACTTAGCTTGAGTTATATATAGGAATAGGAGGAGAAAAGGAACAGAATTAGAGTCTAAGGAAATGTCCTTGCTTAGAAAGGATATATTCTAAAGTTACTTCAGTTTAAAATAGTGTGTTAAGTAATATGAAGTTGAATTTCAAGTGACTTTGAGTAAATCTTCGTCTTCACTACCACTGCAGTCTGGAATCATTGCAAAAATTGGATTAACCTGAGTGAGAAAAGTGTATGGACAAACTGATTATTTAGAATCCCTGTTATTCTGGAAAAGCAAACACCACTTAGCAAACTGTACTTTGTTTTTTTTTATAATAACCTTTTTCAACTCAATCAAGTCAATTCATTCAGTCCAGAGTATATATAAGCACAACATGTGAATCCCCAGAAAAGGTAATCAGGTAAATACCAGGAACTGTTTATCCAGAATGGTCAAAAAACAGTTAGATGAAATCACCTGAAGGTTTTTACATTCTCGAGAGCTTTGGGACCACACACACATACAGACTCTTAGACACAAATGAGATTTTCAAAGCAACACTGAAGTTTGTTTACAAATCTCTAGTCATTTTTATGAATAAGTGATTAGATGGCCCCTGAATGTGTACTGAAGCAAAACGTTAGCTTTCAAGTTCAAAGTTAGGAAACATGTATGTTTAGAAACAGCCTATTACAACATGAGTACCTTTTTGGTAACAGTACTGTTGATTAATATGCTAACAAATATATTAAAATGTAGAATGGTCCAATAGTATCCTAGTTTTAATCAAGTATCAATTAGCCAGTCAAGATTTTTAGAGAAGGATATATAAAATCCAAAACTACAACAAAAATTAGAAGTTGTGGGTGGAAACAAGAATTAAGAAAATTACAATATAATACACAATTTGTAGTGTGTAAAACTAAATTGGGTTGTAACAATAGAGATCTTAATATGGATGAAATTTTAAAAAGCACTTTTTAAGATTTTTCTTCAAAATTGCCTCAGTACCAAAAGGAGTGAATGACTACCCTAGCAAGTATCAAGGATTATGTGGAATCTAAAAAAATGATACAAATAACTTATTTACAAAACAGAAACAGATTCACAGTCTTTGAAATCAAATTTATGATTACGAAGGAGGAAGGGGGGGATAAATTAGGAGTTTGGGATTAACATATACATACTATTATATGTAAAATAGATAATCAACAGACCTACTGTATAGCACAGGGAACTCTACTCAATATTCTGTATTAACCTATATGAGAAAATAATCTGAAGAAGAATGGATATATGTATATGTATAAATGAATCACTTTGCTGTACACCTGAAACTTAACAGAACATAGTAAAATGACTATAGTCTAATATAAAATAAAAATTAAAAAAATATGGTTGGCTAAAAGTATGAAATAAGCAATATCTTATGCTGTAATCAAAAATGAAAATGTATATATTCCATAAAATAACATATATATATATATATATATATATATATATATAGCATTTTCAACACACACATTTACATATATGTGTTCAGTATCTAACTAATGAAAATTTCTGGAAGATTTTTCATGTTTTTCCTAAGTCTTAGCATCCACTTAAGAGCACCATGCACTTCCCATTCAACAACAACAGGGATACCTGCACTGGAGAAGAGAATGAGGAAAGAGAGGGAAGTATTTCAAAGAATGATGATGTTTCCAAAAATGTCTACATGAAAATCCTGCTTAAAACTGCCTTTGAATTGTACTTTATATGAGAAGACTATAAACAGTATTCAAAAACACCAACTAAGTTTTACTTATGCTGTATATCTAGGCCCAGGGAATATTCTCCAAAATGTGTAATCTAAATTTCAGTACCCCATCCAGTTTAAGAAGATTAAATATATTTAATTTCAATAAGCATTTGCCCACCCCAAAAATACTACCAAGTATACAATAGAAAATATCCTAAGTACTAATATATATGTATAAATATATTTACATATACCATTCCATATATGCATCTCTGTAGCCCAAGTTAATTGGTTTATTCATTTTACACATTGGGATAAAGTTTATTGAAAAGAATATATAGAAAAGTGAGAGAAAAATCTAAACTAAACTTTTCAGTTTCCAGCGTCAATGTTTTCTGACCTAGATAACTATTCCTTCAAATCAACAACTTCATTCCTCTGTTCCTTTTTTCTTCTTCACAGCCTTTGATAACATTTTTAAACCACTTCCAGTAGGGAAATAATCTCCCCTACATTTTTTGACAATGTTTATTATATACACATAGCCTATAATTAGATTACTAATAATATAATACACAGTTTCAAAGAAAATGGAAGTTAACAAAGTGAGTTAAAATCCCAAAAGATCTATCCCTTTGTGTAATTTTATATACATATAATCTTTTGGGGCTGTAAAAATTAAGAAGGAACTCTCATCTGTATCTAAAGAATGATACATTTAAGTGTGTATAAAGTATGGCATGTCATTAAAGATCCCTTCAATAATAAATCACTCTTACTAGATGGTATTCCATCTGACTGTCGTCAATAATGGGCACCTTTGGTGGCACTGAAGATGGCAGACCTGTTTTATTATAATGCTGTATTTGGACATTTGCCAAAGAGAGTAAAAGAAACAAGTCAGCAGCTTGTAAACATAGTCATGGTAGTCATCCACATTTTCTATTTCAAGTCTTAAAATGCAATTTTTCCCATGTGGAACTGGGCAAAAGAGAAACTCACACAGATTTGCAGAATTTAAATTACTTAAACCCACAAATCTAATTCCCTATTCAAGAATTTACTTGCATCTTAATTGCAATAGGGATATTTTCCCAAATAAGAATTATAAAATCATACACCATTAGAAATGTAAGTGCACATCAGAGTACCAAAAATTAACTTATAATTAAATATGTTAATAGTTTCCGTTTTATTTATTCTACTTTTCTACCTTAAGCTTTTTTTTTTTTTCCGGTACGCGGGCCTCTCACCGCTGCGGCCCCTCCCGTCGCGGAGCACAGGCTCCGGACGCATGCATGGGCCCAGCCGCTCCGCGGCACGCGGGATCCTCCCGGACCTGGGCACGAACCCGCGTCCCCTGCATCGGCAGGCGGACTCCCAACCACTGCGCCACCAGTGAAGCCCATACCTTAAGCTTTTATTTTTTTAAATTCTCTTCATGGAGACCACTGAGGATTTAGAGTTGCTCCTAAAAATATCCTTATGCAGTTTTTGAAATAAAGATATATTTTTCTTATAAGAGATCACCTTTGTCAGTGTCAGATCACATTGGGAGAAAAATAAAAGACATTTTCATTGTTATCCATTAAAATGCTGTAGTTGCAGAGAAATAAGTAACAACAAAGGAATGAAGTAGAAAGGCAACTAGCAATAAAACACAGCAGGAAATTTTCCTTTATATGTTTAATAGTTTGTAATTTGCTAGCCTACAAAACTCTGCTCTGACTTATAACGGAAGCCATGGCTAAGTAAAGTTGGGAAAATATTAAATTCTTTTTCAGTTTTAATTAACCAATAATCTAAATTATTTGAATGTCATTCTTGAATATTTTATCTAGCCCTACACTTCTTAGTAGGCAAAGCAAAACTCCTTACTAAATTTTCCTCTCCTTAAAAACTAAAGTTAATATTTAATAAGTAACAGTATTGCCAGGTAGCTCCAGAATGACACAAATGAAGCTTGCTCTTCATGATTTGAAAAGAGTTAAAACTGGTTTTTCAGGAGGAGAATCAGAGAATGGATTAAAAATATTTAAATGGTTGTAGGAATGGTAGGTTTTCTATGTACTGAAATCAAAGCAATTGGTAGAAGTTCTTCATACCCAAGAACTGGGGGTTGGATGTGACCTCAGAGCAACCAGCATCCTGATGTCTTGAGCCAATGAGTAAACAAAGCTCAACTGAGTATCCTGAACAGTGGAGATTCAAACTCCCTGAGTCATTTGTCAACATTTGTACCACAGAAATAGCTCAAAGACAAAGGAATTTTTTATATGAAAATAACTGGGTTTACATATTTTAAAAAAATATATTAGTGTACTTTTATTTCTCATCCTTCTGTATATACTGATTTCTATTTTTCCTGAGACATCCATCTACTTCAGGAAAGATTACAATTGAGAGAACAAAAATGCAAAGCAAAAGAGTCAGAACGAGAAGATGATCTTGAATTTGAAGTGATATTAAGAGAATTTTTTTTTCAGGTTCTTTTATGCTCTCATTAACATATCAAGAACTAGGCCTGGCATACTTCATAGCATTTTTACAATGGAGTTTAGAGTAAAGATAAAAGAAGATATGATAAAAGGGAATTTCCTTCTCTTCAGAAACAGGAAAGGTCCACCCACACAGCAACCAGGGGAAAACAGAAAAGGAATTGATAGCTTAGATTAGTCAAAGACAAGGTCCTTAGCCGCCCTCTTCATCAGTGAATGATTCATGTTCTAAAGCCTGAAACTTGAAAAATGAGAAACTTGAAGGATAAGAAGCCTCCAAATATACGTGGAGATGATATAAGTACTTTATTTCTAAAGGTCTGCTGAAAATGATTTCAGTGCTTACTTAATTCTTTCAAGGATAGTACCTACAATGTATGCCTTAGGACATTAGTGTTTAATTATATCTCATAACCTGGTTGAGAAAGGCTGAATCTAGAAGAACCTATTTATTTTAAATGTCATCAAATGCAACTTGGCAGGAAAGAGATAGGACAGGGTTAGCACAGGGAAGTGTGCAGAGGAAAAATCTAATTTCCTGTGTCCCATTTATGGCAGAAAAAACTCTGAGTTTCCTCAGTTCAGGGAACAGAAACCAAGGCACTAGGAGACTAACTGAACCAGAAAAGACCCGTATAACATGTTGATTAATAAATACAACTTTATATAAGAGAGAGGAAAAATAAAACCTTGGTTTTCAATTGGAATAAGTGAAGGTAGAGGACTTAGAATTGCTACAGTTCCTTAAGAATATAGTTTATATTACAGGGGTAGATTATCATAGTTCTTTCTCAGATCTATTTTAGACTGAGATTTTAAATAGTTAAGAGAATCCAATTGTTTTTCTGTGTTATCGGAATGAAGCATATGTTACAACTGATTCAGAACCAGTGGACCGTGTTTCTCCAATGACTTATTCTGACGGAAATCCCACATAAAAATATATAAATAATTAATTATATATTTGAAATAAAAAAGGAAAAAAGAGAAAAAGAAAGAATATGTTAGTAGATATTAGAAATGTTTAAAAAGCTTAATTTTGATGGATACATCTCTTACCATTTTTGATTATGATTATCTGAAAATGCATTTTTTTTACTTCCTGATAAGATTATGAGTTGAGGACAGATATATTATTCTGTTACTTCAACTGGTCATAATTGAAATAACCATAGAATTATAAAAATAGAGGCAGGCATGCATTACCATTGTAAAATAGGAAGAAATGATGCCTTCCACATGTGAAAAATTCTGGAAGACAGTGAAGGTCAACTTACAACTCCTGAGAAGATGACATAAAGTTATCAGAAATAAGTAAAACAGTGCTTCCCTGGTGGTGAAGTGGTTGAGAGTCCGCCTGCCGATGCAGGGGACACGGGTTCGTGCCCCGGTCCGGGAAGATCCCACATGCCGCGGAGCGGCTGGGCCCGTGAGCCATTGTCGCTGAGCCTGCACGTCCGGAGCCTGTGCTCCACAACCGGAGAGACCGCAACAGTGAGAGAGAGGCCCACATACCGCAAAAAAAAAAAAGAAAGAAAAAGAAATAAGTAAAACAGATAACACTGGTAGAAGTCAATTAACACCTCCACTTTGTAAAAGTGAAACCTGGAGGAGATTGCAGTCCTGTTGCAATCCTGTTCCTTCTGTTCCAGTTAGCCACAACCTTTGAAAGGACTTCTGCCAAGTGGCCCCAGGATAAAGTAGCTAAGGGAGTGGAGAGTCAGGCTTGAGGCAGGCTCTTTTGCTTGATTACAGAGGTTACGAGCTCAGAAAGTAGACTCAATGATCTTTTTCTTAAGTCACAGGGAAAATATCTTTGCAACCTTTTTTTTTCTGCCCAGATGTTGCACTTTGTAAATAAGGAAGAAGAAACAGCCCTAGTTTTCAATGGAAGGGAAGGGAAGGAAAGGGAAGGAAGGGAAGGGAAAGAAAGGGAAGGGAAGGACACTGTCTTGCCAAAATTAAAAGAACAAAAGAGTAACACTGCACTCATATCTTTTTTTTTTTAACATCTTTACTGGAGTATAATTGCTTTACATTGTTGTGTTAGCTTCTGCTGTATAACAAAGTGAATCAGATATACATATAGATATATCCCCATATCTCCTCCCTCTTGGTTCTCCCTCCCACCCTCCCTATACCACCCCTCTAGGTGGTCACAAAGCACCGAGCTGATCTCCCTGTGATATGCAGCTGCTTCCCACTAGCTATCTATTTTACATTTGGTAGTGTATATATTGTCAATGCTACTCTCACTTCATCCCAGCTTACCCTTCCCCTTCCCCATGTCCTCAAGTTCATTTTCTACATCTGCGTCATTATTCCTGTCTTGCCCCTAGGTTCTTCAGAACCTTTTTTTTTAGATTCTATATATATGTGTCAGCATACGGTATTTGTTTTTCTCTTTCTGACTTACTTCACTCTGTAGGATAGATTCTAGGTCCATCCAGCTCACTACAAATAACTTAATTTCATTTCTTTTCATGGCTGAGTAATATTCCATTGTATATATGTGCCAGATCTTCTTTATCCATTCATCTGTTGATAGACACAGTGCTTGCTTCCATGTTCTGGCTATTGTAAATTGTGCTGCAATAAACATCGTGGTACATATCTCTTTTTGAAATATGGTTTTCTCAGGGTATATGCCCCATAGTGGTATTGCTGAGTCATATGGTAGTTCTACTTTTAGTTTTTTTAACATCCTTTACTCATTGGATTCTGCCATTTCCCCAGTTTTCATCAGCAGAATGTTAGACAACATTGCACAGGATAGCAGCCTAACCTGTGCTTGTCCTCCTGAATATCATCTAATTATCTGCTTTATCATACACTCTTTACTCCCTTACCTTTGGAAAAGAAATTCATCATAAGCTTGAATGTAACCAGTGAATAAATGGCCAGGAGTTGTTCTAAGCATCTGACTTCATGTTTGAGTAGATCTTTTCAAACTAAATCAAAGAAAGAAAGAAAGAAATTGGTCTTTCACTTAAAAAAAATAAGTAATCTATTTTCATTTTATGGGACTGTGGAAGAACTGCAGGATCTTTAGACATTTCAAGACCCCCAAGTATTAAATACCAGTAGCACCCACTCACCCCATGATTGTGATGATCAAATTTTCCATGGCCTAGAATGACGATCAGAATTGTTTATCTCTAAGACTATAGGTTAGTTGTCACTCCCTTTCAGAATCTGGTTTAATTTCCTTGGCTACTATCTAGAGGAATGTTTGCATAGCAGAGACAGATAAGGTAGTTATTGGGGAGGACGGACGTGCCCTTCTACAAAATCAGCAGCCATAATTGGAACTTTAACTTCATTATTGACTTCATTGGTGGAACTTTAACTTCATTATTGACTTCATTGGGTTGTATTGAAATACCTGTTTTCGGTATCAGGGTGATGGTGGCCTCGTAGAATGAGTTGGGGAGTGTTCCTCCCTCTGCTATATTTTGGAAGAGTTTGAGAAGGATAGGTGTTAGCTCTTCTCTAAATGTTTGATAGAATTCGCCTGTGAAGCCATCTGGTCCTGGGCTTTTGTTTGTTGGAAGATTTTTAATCACAGTTTCAATTTCAGTGCTTGTGATTGGTCTGTTCATATTTTCTATTTCTTCCTGATTCAGCCTTGGCACGTTGTGCATTTCTAAGTATTTGTCCATTTCTTCCAGGTTGTCCATTTTATTGGCATAGAGTTGCTTGTAGTAATCTCTCATGATCTTTTGTATTTCTGCAGTGTCAGTTGTCACTTCTCCTTTTTCATTTCTAATTCTATTGATTTGAGTCTTCTCCCTTTTTTTCTTGATGAGTCTGGCTAATGGTTTATCAATTTTGTTTATCTTCTCAAAGAACCAGCTTTTAGTTTTATTGATCTTTGCTATCGTTTCCTTCATTTCTTTTTCATTTATTTCTGATCTGATCTTTATGATTTTTTTCCTTCTGCTAACTTTGGGGTTTTTTTTGTTCTTCTTTCTCTAATTGCTTTAGGTGCAAGGTTAGGTTGTTTATTCGAGATGTTTCCTGTTTCTTAAGGTAGGACTGTATTGCTATAAACTTCCCTCTTAGAACTGCTTTTGCTGCATCCCATAGATTTTGGGTCATCGTGTCTCCATTGTCATTTGTTTCTAGGTATTTTTTGATTTCCTCTTTGATTTTTTCAGTGACCACTTCGTTATTAAGTAGTGTATTGTTTAGCCTCCATGTGTTTGTATTTTTTACAGATCTTTTCCTGTATTTGCTATCTAGTCTCATAGTGTTGTGGTCGGGAAAGATACTTGATTCAATTTCAATTTTCTTAAATTTACCAAGGCTTGATTTCTGACCCAAGATATGATCTATCCTGGAGAATGTTCCATGAGCACTTGAGAAATATGTGTATTCTGTTGTTTTTGGATGGAATGTCCTATAAATATCAATTAAGTCCATCTTGTTTAATGTATCATTTAAAGCTTGTGTTTCCTTATTTATTATCATTTTGGATGATCTGTCCATTGGTGAAAGTGGAGTGTTAAAGTCCCCTACTATGAATGTGTTACTGTTGATTTCCCCTTTTATGGCTGTTAGTATTTGCCTTATGTATTGAGGTGCTCCTATGTTGAGTGCATAAATATTTACAATTGTTATATCTTCTTCTTGGATCGATCCCGTGATCATTATGTAGTGTCCTTCTTTGTCTCTTCTAATATTCTTTGTTTTAAAGTCTATTTTGTCTGATACAAGAATTGCTACTCCAGCTTTCTTTTGGTTTCCATTTGCATGAAATATCTTTTTCCATCCCCTTATTTTCAGTCTGTATGTATCTCTAGGTCTGAAGTGGGTCTCTTGTAGACAGCAAATATATGGGTCTTTTTTTGTATCCACTCAGCCAATCTGTATCTTTTGGTGGGAGCAACCAGACAAGGATGTCACAAAGAAAGAAAACTACAGGTCAATATCACTGATGAACATAGATGCAAAAATCCTCAACAAAATACTAGCAAACAGAATCCAACAGCACATTAAATGGATCATACACCATGATCAAGTGGGGTTTATTCCAGGAATGCAAGGATTCTTCCTTATATGCAAATCAATCTACGTGATACAACATATTAAAAAATTGAAGGAGAAACACCATATGATCATCTCAATAGATGCAGAGAATGCTTTCAACAAAATTCAACACCCATTTATGATAAAAACCCTGCAGAAAGTAGGCATAGAGGGAACTTTCCTCAACATAATAAAGGCCATATATGACAAACCCACAGCCAACATCATCCTCAATGGTGAAAAACTGAAAGCATTTCCAATAAGATCAGGAACAAAGCAAGGTTGCCCACTGTCACCACTCTTATTCAGCATAGTTTTGGAAGTCTTAGCCACAGCAATCAGAGAAGAAAAGGAAATAAAAGGAATCCAAATCAGAAAAGAGGAAGTAAAGCTGTGACTGTTTGCAGATGACATGATACTATACATAGAGAATCCTACAGATGCTACCAGAAAACTACTAGAGCTAATCAATGAATTTGGTAAAGTAGCAGGGTACACAAGTAATGCACAGAAATCTCTGGCATTCCTATACACTAATGATGAAAAATCTGAAAGTGAAATCAAGAAAACACTCCCATTTACCACTGCAACAAAAAGAATAAAATATCTAGGAATAAACCTACCTAAGGAGACAAAAGACCTGTATGCAGAAAATTATAAGACATTGATGAAAGAAATTAAAGATGATACACATAGATGGAGAGATATACCATGTTCTTGGATTGGAAGAATCAACATTGTGAAAATGACTCTACTACCCAAAGCAATCTACAGATTCAATGCAATCCCTATCAAACTACCACTGACATTTTTCACAGAACTAGAACAAAAAATTTCACAATTTGTATGGAAACACAAAAGACCCCGAATAGCCAAAGCAATCTTGAGAAAGAAAAACGGAAGTGGAGGAATCAGTCTCCCTGACTTCAGACTATACTACAAAGCTACAGTAATCAAGACAGTATGGTACTGGCACAAAAACGGAAATATAAATCAACGGAACAGGATAGAAAGCTCAGAGATAAACCCACGCACATATGGTCACCTTATCTTTGATAAAGGAGGCAGGAATATACTGTGGAGAAAGGACAGCCTCTTTAATAAGTGGTGTTGGGAAAACTGGACAGCTACATGTAAAGTATGAGATTAGATCACTCCCTAACACCATACACAAAAATAAGCTCAAAATGGATTAAAGACCTAAATGTAAGGCCAGAAACTATCAAACTCTTAGAGGAAAACATAGGCAGAACACTCTATGACATAAATCACTGTAAGATCCGTTTTGACCCACCTCCTAGAGAAATGGAAATAAAAACAAAAATAAACAAATGGGACCTAATGAAACTTCAAAGCTTTTGCACAGCAAAGGAAACCATAAACAAGACGAAAAGACAACCCTCAGAATGGGAGAAAATATTTGCAAATGAAATAACTGATAAAGGATTAGTTTCCAAAATTTATAAGCAGCTCGTGCAGCTTAATAACAAAAAAACAAACAACCCAATCTAAAAATGGGCAGAAGATCTAAATAGACATTTCTCCAAAGAAGATATACCTACTGCCAACAAACACATGAAAGAATGCTCAACATCACTAATCATTAGAGAAATGCAAATCAAAACTACAGTGAGGTATCCCCTCACACCAGTCAGAATGGCCATCATCAAAAAATCTAGAAACAATAAATGCTGGAGAGGGTGTGGAGAAAAGGGAACCCTCTTACACTGTTGGTGGGAATGTAAATTGATACATCCACTGTGGAGAACAGTATGGAGGTTCCTTAAAAAACTACAAATAGAACTACCATATAACCCAGCAATCCCACTACTGGGCATATACCCTGAGAAAACCATAATTCAAAAAGAGTCATGTACCAAAATGTTCATTGCAGCTCTATTTACAATAGCCCAGAGATGGAAACAACCTAAGTGTCCATCATCGGATGAATGGATAAAGATGTGGCACATATATACAATGGAATATTACTCAGCCATAAAAAGAAACGAAACTGAGCTATTTGTAATGAGGTGGATAGACCTAGAGTCTGTCATACAGAGTGAAGTAAGTCAGAAAGAGAGAGACAAATACCGTATGCTAACACATATATATGGAATTTAAGGAAAAAAAATGTCATGAAGGACCTAGAGGTAAGACAGGAATAAAGGCGCAGACCTACTAGAGAATGAACTTGAGGATATGGGAAGGGGGAAGGGTAAGCTGTGACAAAGCGAGAGAGAGGCATGGACATATATAAACTACCAAATGTAAGGTAGCTAATGGGAAGCAGCCGCATAGCACAGGGAGATCAGCTCGGTGCTCTGTGACCGCCTGGAGGGGTGGGATAGGGAGGGTGGGAGGGAGGGCGATGCAATAGGGAAGAGATATGGGAACATGTGTATATATATAACTGATTCATTTTGTTGTAAAGCAGAAACTAACACACCATTATAAAGCAATTATACTCCAACAAAGAAAAAAAAATACGTTTTTTCCTCAAATACAAATTTATATTTTCAAACTGAAAACTTAAAGGAATGCAACTGAAAATGAAATAATGTTAAAATAATAACAATAATAATATCATCTTACGTTGTCCCCACTATCCCTCTTCTCTGAGACATATTGATCAGAGGTCTATATATTATTTTTTGTATTAGTTTTGTTTATATGACCCTTTGTTTATATGACCATGTTTTAAGATGAAATATTGATTCTAGAAACAACAGTCTTTTAAAATATTCTTTCTTATTAGAACATGCTTTTGTCACATAGGATGGTTATTATTTTAGAGAGTTTTATATTCACCACCTATTATATACTGAAATTTTGAGTCACCCCAAAATGTATATTTGTAGCCCTAATCCCCAGTGTGATGGTATTAGATGTGGGACCCTTAAGATATATTTAGGTTTAGACGAGGTCATGAGGGTAGAGTCTTCATGTTAGAAATAGTACCTTTTAAAGACGTAGAGATACCGGTGCCTCCTCTTTCTTCCATGTAAAGATATCGCTAGAAAACAGCTTTACAAGCCAGGAAGAGAGTCCTCTGCGCACAAATTTATCTTGGACTTCCAACCTCCAGAACTGTGAGAAACAAATTCCCATTGTTTAAGCCACTCAGTCTATGGTATTTTGTTATAGCAGCTGAAGTTAAGATACCACCATTTTGTCTGCTGTGTTATTGCTCCCATTATTTTCTTATTAGCTCTATTGTTAATTTGCTAAAGATATAATTTCATTTTTGTTTGTATATAGAACTCATTTTTAGTCGAAAAACCTATAGAAAAGAGCAGGTGATACAGAATGTCCAGATAATTTTACACAGTGGCAACACTATAGGTCAGTTAAAGATTTAAGTGGGTATATCCATCAAAATATGTATTAATTGTCTTTAAGACCAAAGACTAGGTTTTATTTATACAAAATGAGAGAAATTGAGAGTATTTTTCAAAACAACTCTGTTTAGAATTGTCAGTTGGTACAAGGTAAGATAGATGTTTGGAATCAGTTAAAATAATACAAAAAATTGTAAAACATGAAAATTATTTCATGGTGTAATTTTCATTTTGATGATATTTGCTTTAAGCTGACTTGCCAAGTAGATAAAATAGATAAGTTGCTTCAGGTTGGAGGGTAAAACTTCATGATTGTTGGGCCAAATTTTACAGATGCCTATTATCGATACTGTTGGACAAAGACTTGAACCTTGGTTCTTCTTTTCCCTTCTGTTTTCTACTTTTCACCTATTGCTTTGACTCTGTTAAATAGAGAAGACATTTTTTAAATGATAAAATTTAAAAGTCCATGACATTATTTCTTTTTAATAATTATATAATGTTTATGCAACAATTTATATGTAGTTATAAAATATAAATATAATATAAAATATATTTTATAAATATATTTATAAAATAATATAAAAAACTCAACAGTTTTACTAAACTGTTTACTATTTACTAGTCAAAGGAAATAAATTATACCTTAAATGGGATAGTCTGTGGTATTAATATATCTGATTCTTAAATTAAAAGTTTAATGTAGTTTTAACTGGTTTATATTCATAAGTTTTTCAAGTCCATTTCTCTAGACAGTGCATTAAAACATGCTAAATTTACATGTCTGTTTCACCTTCAGTAGCTGTACTAATAGCCGTACCTCATTTCACCAGATTTTTAGTATGGAGAGAGAGAATAGAGAAGAGATATTAAGTGGGAAGTGGTTCAGTTTTGAAATAAGAAAATAAATGTACCAGTCATGAGTATTGGGTCCCAAACTGTACCTAATTTGCTTAAGGAGTAAACAACCAATGTGAAATGTTGTACAAAGTTCATACCCATTATTCATTTCTGGAGAAATATATTGTATTATCTTGCTAGAGATGCCATAACAAATACCACAGATGGGGTAAATAGCCTAAATAGCAGAAATTAATATTTTCACAATTCTGGAGACTAGAAGTCAAGAGCAAGATGTTGACAGGGTTGATTTCATTCTGAGGCCTCTTTCCTTGTCTTGTAGATAGCTGTCTTTTCCCTTTGTCTTCACATGGTCTTTCCTCTGTGTGTGTTTATGTCCTCGCCAATTCTTATAAGGACATGAATCATATTGGATTAGGGCCCACGCATATGATCTCACTTTACTTTAATCACCTCTTTAAAGGTCCTACCTCCAAATACAATCATATTTTGAGGCACCAAAGGTTCGGACTTCAATGTACAAATTTGCAGGGGGACACAACTCAGTCAATGACATTGGTTTTCTAGTGACAGTGGGCCAATACATTAAATAGCATTCATTATTGAATAGACACTGAAATCACTGCTACTTAGAATGGGTTTTATTTTCAGTGAGAGAGGATTTGAGAAGTTGTTTCAGTAGGGATTTAGCACAGGAAACTGAAATCATACGAAGATTTTAAGGGCTGCATTAGGGGAATTCAGTACTCAAACTGGAAGTGGGCATCAAAGTCAAGGTTATCAATGGAGGTTTCTAATGAAATGTATTAGGTACACTCCACTAGAAAGTGCTACATTCCCTATTCTCTTTGAGACAGGTTCTCTCTACTTTGGACCTTCAGTGTCGCTGCTATGGGACAGTATTCTTCAGTTCCTAGAATCCCTATTGTGGACAGTTCTTATATTTGATCTTTTTCTTGAAGGTCTTTCTAATTTTGAGAATGTTCTTCTAAGAAAGACTTGAGATGAGAATTAGTTTTATTTTTCTACCCAGAAAGTCCTGGTCCTTGAAAGGTGTTCATAAAACCCTTATGATACCTTCTGTGTAGCTGAAAGTTTCAATGAAGCACTGCCTTAAATCTTTCTAAGTTCTTAACAGAATGTCTTACAGTGATATCCTTAGGATTTTTACACTAAGACCTTGAAGTGCCATAAAATTTATATTTGCCTTGAGGACCCCCTCTCCCTTTTTTCTTTGAATGTCTTTTTCTATGTAGAGAGAATAGAGAATAAGACTGTTTTAGTTTTGATCCCCCTAAGTCTTGAGTTGGAAATATTTCCTCCGTATTTTTCTTGAAAAGTGAAGTTTCTTTTTTAGGTTATATTTATCTTCTTGTGTTTTACCCTAGGAAGCATGAAGAAACCAATTTGTACTTTCTATATTTTGCTTAGAAATATACCCATGCAAATGCATGACTTTGTTAGGTATGCTATTTTCTGTATTACCACAAGCAATCATTTTGCCAAACTTTTGGCCATTATGTAACAAAGGTTTCCTTTACTCCAGCCTCCAGTAACATTTGTTTAGTGTCCTTCAAACTCCCATTGTTTTCTCAGGGTGTTTCCAAGCTTTTAGTACTAATTTCCTCAAGACCTTTATGCTTGTGCCAGCTACACAGTCCCAAAGCCAGTGCTACATGACAGGTTTTTGTTACGATATCACACCAGTTCCAGCACTAAATTTTATTTTGGTTCATCTCTGCTCCATGATGTCTGTGGCCTTTGCCCAAATGCCTCTACAGGCTGGGGGCTGAGATAGTTGAACACTACCCTGTACCTGTTTCTGCTCTCCATACAGCATGGCTAGTTGTGCTTCCTCACAGTATGGCAAGGGAGTCAGCTTTCTACTATGACTTGTGCTTCAAAAGGAATGTAAAAGAAACTCACAGTCCTCTTAAAAGGTAGACTCAAAACAGTTTGAAATCACTTTTGCCACATTGGTTGAAGAAGCCACAGATCATCCCAGATTCAAGTGGAAAAAATACAAGCTGTGCCATTTGGTATGAGATTTGTCAAAGAATTTAATTGCTATTTATGGTGGCTCAGATGCATAGTTGAGAAAGCTCTTGTTTCAGTTATCACCTTTACCAATACAGCCACTTGACAGCCATCAACATGGAATATTAAGTCTGGCTACTGTGGAGAATGGGAATAATTAAGAAGTCTAAGACAGCTCCTGAGTGTTCATCATAGGCAAGGGATTAAATGATGTTTATTGGCATTTATGGGACACTTGGGAGAAGAAATTTTAATTTTACAGGTAAACTGAAACACCACAAAAAAAAAAAAAAAAAAGAAAAAGAACCCACCAGGTTTGTGTGCACTCAATATATAATTGAGTATGTGTGACCAATCAACTTCTCAGGAAAATAAGAGCAAATTACTTTCAGTCATCTCATTTATGGAATTTACTCTACATTTTCCAATATCATTCATTTGGCAAATATTCATCAGCTGTCTACTCCCAGAAAGATACTTCTATTCCATGTGTTGGAAATACGTCACTAACCAAAAAAGAGTCAGTTCCTACCCTTGTGGATTCTGTTCTAAAATGAGAAACAGATAATAAGCAAATGGTGAGAAATACCGTAAAAAAAATGAAACAGAATACAGGACAAAAAGAATGACATGAGGCAAGTGGGAGTTGAGGAGACGTTATTTTAAATAGGTTGGAAGAAAAGCTGATTTTCTTCCTATTTAACATCACATGAAGCAACCAATCAAGTCAACTTTTCTTTTTTTATTTAAGAGTTATTTAAGAGTCCTGTATACAGAGTTAAATCTAGAAACTTTCTCAGGAATTTGTTATTTTCTAATACTAGAAGGATACTCTAAACTGGAGAAAACTTTTAATTGAAAAAAGTTATGTAAGTCACATACAAAAGTTACTGTTCAGGCTTCCCTGGTGGCGCAGTGGTTGAGAGTCCGCTTGCTGATGCAGAGGACGTGGGTTCGTGCCCCGGTCCCGGAAGATCCCACATGCCGCGGAGCGGTTAGGCCCGTGAGCCATGGCCGCTGAGCCTGCTCATCCGTTTCCTGTGCTCCACAACGGGAGAGGCCACGACAGTGAGAGGCCCACGTACCGCAAAAAAAAAAAAAAAAAAAAAAAAAAAAAAGTTACTGTTCTTTTCCTCAGTAAAAAATCAAAAACCTTATTTAGAAACAAAAACATTATTACCTCTTCAACTCAAGTTTTAAGCCAGGATCTAGTTATATATTTTTCTCCCTATTTCACAGAAAATACAATCCTTTTAAATGATGATTATAGCTTAAGTCTTAGACTTCTCAGTTTCAAAATTTCAGTAAAATGCACTGTTTTACTCCCTGACTCCACAGTATGCTGGTACAGATGACTTTCATTAAAGGAATAGAAAAAGAAAGCAGGACTGTACTTTCAGGAATGTGATAGAAAATTTATAAAATAAATTATATGTGAGGAAATATTGTCCCTGTATATATTTAGTGATGTATTAATAAAGTGTCAGTCTTTGTTCTTGAAAGTATTTCAAAGAGAGTATAGGTGTTAAAAATGCAAAGAAAGAAAAGAATACATACGCAGTGACTCAGTTTTTAATTTGTGTGTATGCACATAGGCACTTGTGTTAGAGAGTATAATATTTCAGGTATTTGAGGGAATTTGAAAAATAAAATACTATTTGTATTAGTTTCCCCCTGCTGATGTAACAGATTACCACAAACTTAGTGACTTAAGGCAACCTAAGTTAATTTTCTTTCAGTTTTGGAGGTCAGAAATCCAAAATCAGTCTCAGTGGGGTAAAATCAAGAGCTCAACTACTTTCCTTTTTGAGGCTCTAGGCGATAATCCCTTTCCAACTTTTTTCCAGCTTCTAGAGGCAGCTGACATTCCTTAGCTCATGGTCCCTTCCAGCATTCGCATCACTCTGACCTCTGCTTTTGTCATCATATCTCCATCTCTAATGGTGACGCTCCTGCCTCTTTTTTATAGGGATCTTTATGATTACATTGGTAACCATATGAGTACAAATAACCAGGCTAATCTCCTCATCTCAAGATCCTTAAAGTAATCACATCAGCAAAGTTCCTTTTGTTATGTAAGGTAACTTATTCACAGGTCCTGGGGATTCCAACATGGATATCTTTAAGAGGCCATTGTTCAGCCTACCACATAATACTATTAATGCAAATTCAGATGTTTCTTTCCAAGTACTTCTGCTGGTTACTAGAAATATTAAAAGTATAACTACGTGTTTAAATGTGGATATTTTGTGCAATTGTAGCTTATGTGTTTTGCAAATGGCTATATATTGCATGTAAATAAGAGATGCCATTACTTTTACCTAACTGTAAGAGAGCAGTAGGATTTTTCCATTACTGTTTGAAGTGGTTCAGAAAGGGAAAATAAGCCATTAGGTTTTTTCCCAAGGGATTCACACTGGCAGTACATTAAGACATCCTATGGGAAATGTTTACTTTTATATACAGTACTGACTCTCAAGTGACAATACTTATGATAGAATTCAAAATCAAATATAGTTCCTCAAATTCATTCCTTATTTGAAATAAGAAAAGCATATTAGATTATGCTTCTCTTCCTACTAATGATGAATTAGTTATGAAAAATCACATTTTCAAAAGGAAAAAAATTTAATCAAAATAATTATGGCTCACTGGAATATAAATCATATTTAATTGTACAGTTACAAATATAACAGTGTTATATTTTATTTTGAAATCAAGATAGACTAAAAGTTTCATTCATTTTATAACTTTCCCTGAAAGACTTTGAAACATAAAAATGAAGGGAGAAACTAACAGTCTCTGCTGAAACTATAATTCTAGTCCTGTCAGTCCCACCTCAGGTACCATTATTTGTAAGGCTATATTTATGCAGATACTGTTTTAGTAAGTCCAGGCGCTATGACAAAATACCAGAGATTGGGTGGCTTCAACAACAAATATTTATTTCTCACAGTTCTGGAGGCTGGGAAGTGTAAGATCAAGGTGCAATCAGATCTGGCGTCTGTATGGTTTGCACTCTGCTGTCTTCTTGATGCATCCTCACAGGGTGGAAAGTTGATAGAGTGATCGTCTCTCTTGTATCTCTTCTTTTTTAAATAAGATACCTTTAATTAATTAATTATTTTTTTTCCTGGCCATGCCACATGGCATGCGGGACCTTAGTTCTCCGACCAGGGATCAAACCCATGTCCCCTGCACTGGAAGCACAGAGTCTTAACTGCTGGACTACCAGGGAAGTCCCTTGTGTCTCTTCTTATACAGGTACTAATCCCATT
Organism: Pseudorca crassidens; assembly: GCF_039906515.1. Lineage (NCBI taxonomy): Eukaryota > Metazoa > Chordata > Mammalia > Artiodactyla > Delphinidae > Pseudorca > Pseudorca crassidens. Next base: position 125,056,021 of record NC_090300.1, on the reverse strand, counting down.
CATAAGGGCTGCACCCCACTGGCCTAATTACCTCCCAAAGACCCCATCTCCAAATCTCATTGGGGATTTAGACTTCATCATATGAATTTTGGGAGGTCACAAACATTAAGTCCACAGCAGATACTGTTTTCAAGAACTTTACATCTATCTGGGAAGAGGAAAACAACCTGAAATCATTGAAGACTTTGTAATATTAATTTGAATCACAGGTTAGGCTATATTATATTTATTTTTTGATAAGCCAAAAACAGTTGAATGTAGACAACTTCCTAAAGTTCACATGAATGCAATAGGAGGAAAAAAAAAGAGATGTGAGCAAAGCATCCTAGGTAAATTAGAATATAATTTCCCAGTTCCCTACTGAACTCCTTCTCCTATTTTTCACAAAATCTATTGCAAATCTTCCTGATAATATAAAGCCCAATAATGAAAACAATACAATACTCCCTAAAGAATCAAGGAATCATAAACACTGCTAGGGAAATTGATCATTTTTTATGAAAGAAAATCAAGTTGTATATTTCATGTTATATGTTACACAACATATTTTTCTTCCAAATGGATCAAAGGGCAAATGTAAAAAAACTTTGAATAAAACATAAAAAATAGGAACTTTTTCTCTATTTACAAAAATATGGAAAAACTTAGATTAAAAAATCTACATATGTAACTACATAAAAACATACATTAAAAATACCATAAGCAGTATTAAAAGAAAAATAGCATATAATATGCTAAAACATGACCAACAAAAGTTAATAAAATTAATCCTTAAAATCTTATGAATATCAATAAGGAAATACTAATAATCATAAATAAATGAAGCATCTTATATCCATTGAGTAACAAGTTAGTATCTAAGTATGTTTTTTTCAAGTTGGCCGAAGTCATTAATGGATAACATACATTAAAATGCAAATAACTGACCATAAGAAAAGAATTCTTGGTAATAAATGAAATGCAAATTAAAACATGAATATATAAAGATTTTTTAAATCTTCAATGAACAACATTGTTTTATTTAACTTTCATAAAGTTTACATTGTAGGAAGAAGGTGAGAAGCAACTTTGCTTATAATAAAACTGTGATGTTCCTAATAGAATATCAACCCTGTTTCTAACAGTATGTACTCAAGACCACACCACAGCTGCAAAATAGTAACCAATCCTTTCTCCACAGTTATTGCTGATTTCTTACTAAGGACATCTAAAGCCTTGCTTTATTCTGCCCACTTCCTTAACAAAAATAACTAAGACAGTCAACTGGTGAGCTGTTCCCCCTTCTTGACAGCATCTAAAATAGCCCTTGTGTCCTTGATTATTTCCTAGAACCACTCAACTCATATGCAAACTCTACAAAGGCCCTCTCTATATTAATCTTTTTCAGAGATACCACAGGGTTCCTCTGCAAACTAAATGTATTTAATTTAGTTCTGCTGCAAGAGTGTTCCAATGGCTTTGCCTGGTGGGCTTCTGTATTAGGTGTTCTTTTTGTACCTTTATTTTCATGAGATGAATACTTATCACCTTTACATTATGTAAATATTCAGGAAGGGAAGGGAATGGGATAAAACTTTAAGGATTTAAATCTATCTGTTTTTTTCTTGTTAAATTAAATAGTATATATCTGAAGAAATTAAGGCAAAAAGTCATTGTCGTACATGCGCGATCTGGATGATGGAGCTAATAGAGTTTGTCACGGTGTTCTTTATACTTTTCAATACTTTTGAATTAATCCTTAATATACTGATAATGGGCAATATGCTTTATGCCACTTTACCTGTAAACTTAAAAACAGTTTATTTAAGAAAGAAAGGCGGTGCCTCTACCACAATAGCTATTTTTTAGTTGTCTGGTGATTATGAGGTGACCTGGGTCAAAATTTCACCCGATAAGAGAAACTATAGCTAGTTGTTAACTGGCAGAACACTTTAGATCCTCACTCTTAAGAGTGAATTTGAGATCCACATAAACTTGCATAAATGGCACAGTAAGGCAAAGCTGAGAACTGTATTAAAAGAATATAGAGACATTAATACTAAGACCATGCCTGGCACATAGAAAGCATGTAGGAAGTACTTCAGAGGAAGGCTTGAAGGAGTAGAAAAAGAGACATTATTAGAAAGGAGAGAGAGTGACTGATTAGGTGATGCATGCTGATAGAGCAGTATCATTTGGAGGTGTTGCTGAGAAAACAGCAAAGCAAGTCCATCCAAAGAGCACCAGTGGATTCAGTATACAGTGAAGAGACAGACAGAGTTTTTCTATGTTAAATGAGGATCCATTTTTCGATGATGGCTTATTTTGCAACCCTTATGATTGTTTTCAGTTTTCATTATTTTCCTTGAGATTCCCCCCAAAACATCCCTCTTTAATTTTTGATTTGAAATGCATCGTTCTTATTTCTTTGTTCATTGCAAGAGCCTCAATACCCCAATGTGGTAAGATAAGCATGCCTGCAATGTTGATATGTGTTTGAATTAGTACAATCTTTCTAAAAAGTTGATTAGCCAATTGTAAGTCCATTTCAAGATAATAGAAGAATACCAAATATGGGCCAAGAATTATGTACAGGCGTATGATATGAAGTAATATACATAATAATAAACCATTGTAAGTTACCTAAAAATTAAATTTAGGGCACTGTTTACAAAACAGCAAAATGCAACATTATAAGTCATTATGTATGTCATATTCATCTATAACTATTTTAGATTGTTGAGAATAAAATAGCCATATTAAAGTGTTGGGAATATAGATTATATTATTTCTTCATGTGTTTTCTGTATTTTGTAATTATGCTCCAGTGAATTTTTATTTATAGCATTATCAATGCATTTTAAAAAGTTATTTATTATTATGGACTGAATTTTGCTCCCCCAAAATTCATATAGTGAAGCCCTAACTACCAGTTCCTTAGAATGTAACTGTATTTGGAGATAAGGTCCTTAAAGAGATAGTTAAAGTGAAGCATTAAGGTGGGCCCTAATCCGGTCTGACTGCTGTCCTAATAAGAAGAGAACATTAGGACATACAAAGAGAGACAGTAAGGATAAGTGTGAACAGAGTAAAGACCACATGAGGTTGCAGAGTGAAGGTGGATGACTCAAGCCAATGAGAGGCCTCAGGAGAAACCAACCCTACCGCCATCTCCAGAGCTATGAGAAAATATATTTCTGTTGTTTAAGCCACCCACTCTGTGGTACTTTGTTATGACAGCCTAGCAAACTAATACACATATGAACCTTTATTAACATGAAAAACATTCATATATTAAAATATAGATCAAAATAAATATATACATATTTATTAAGCACACACAAACATGTATAGTTAAAGAAATATAATACAGCCAACATAACACAGCAGGAAACAAATGAAAATTTCTCTGAAAAGTTTTTGGGTCACTGAAAGAAACTAGTAAATTAAGGTGCAGATATTTTGACTAATTTGTTAAGGAAAACAAAATTCATTTCCCACATGATACCTAAACCTTAGTTTTAAAGGTTTTTTTTGAATAAATTTATAGTAAATCTATTTTATTTATCTTTCATCAGCATTTATGCTGCTTTTAGATTTTGAGCATGCTTTACTTTTCTTTTACCTTTGTCTTCATCACATAGATTTCAGATAATTCATTTTGAATATTAATGCTAAATATTTGGTGGGGAAAAATCAGTTCTGTGAAGCACTAACTTATTTAATTTAAAAAATTTACTCAATACATGGTTGAATTATAACTTCCTGTAGGACAGTGCAAAAACTAATATCTTAGAAAAACTTAATTTAAATATTTATTATATACTTAATTATACAATCAAAATATAAATATTACTGAAATACAAGTTTCAAAAAATAAAGATGAAAACAATTTTCTTCTTACTATCATCTTTGTTGCCAATCCCCATACCTGCTCTACCTACCCTGTTGTTTGGGTATGAATCCTTCATGTACATTTTCTAGACATCTGCTTACATAAATCATGTATTTCCAGGAAGGCATCGTATTTTTTTTTTGCCCAATCCCAATCCAGTCTCTGTCTTGGAGGACCTACTTTAAAGAAGATCCTGAAAACTTTATGACTATCTCAATCTTGACATGCCCCTTCCAACACCATAGTAAGAATCTGTCATGGTACTTGGTCTCATTTACTATAGTTAGCAAAATACTTGGCTTTAACAGGGTTTTTGTGTCTTCCAGGGAAGGGGGGTTCCTTTCAGGGCATCAATAGTCAACAATCTGTATGGCCAGTGAAATACAGTGAAAACCTCTTTGCCATCATGGCCTGAGATGTTCACCTCAGAAACACAGACTCCTCAGGTTTTTGAACCTACCACTCAGGGATTTCCCCAGTCACTGCAGGAAAGTATGTTGTTCTTTTTTTTTTTAATATTTTGTATTTTATATACAATTTTTAAAGGTTACTTTCCATTTACAGTTATTACAAAATATTGGTTACATTCCCCATATTGTACGATACATCCTTGAACCTATCTTACACCCAATAGTTTGCACCTCCCACTCCCCTACCCCGATATTGCCCCTCTGCACCCACTGATAACCACTAGTTTATTCTCTATATCTGTGAGTCTGCTTCTTTTTTGTTTTATTCACTACTTTATTGTATTTTTTAGATTCCACATATAAGTGATACCATACAGTATTTGTCTTTCTCTGTTTAACTTATTTCACTTAGCATAATGCCCTCCAAGTCATTCATGTTGCTGCATATGGCAAAATTTCATTCTCTTTATGACTTAGTATTCCACTGTGTGTGTGTGTGTGTGTGTGTGTGTATATATATATATATATATATATATATATATATATATATATATATATATATATATATCTCACATCTTCTTTATCCATTCATCTGTTGATGGACACTTAGGTTGCTTCCATACCTTGGCTATTGTAAATAATGTTGCTATGAACATTGGGATGCATGTATCTTTTCAAATTACGGTCATATGGTAGTTCTATTTTTAATTTTTGAGAATCCTCCCTACTGTTTTCCACAGTGGCTGTACTAATTTATATTCAAGGGAGTATGTCTTGCATTGGCTCTGGTCTCTAATTTATTTTTGTCAACATCCTCCAATGTGAAGTTCATTTGTACTTTTAGGAATAAAGAATAGGGTTTTTTTAAAGAAAGTCTTTGATTATCTAAACAATCTTGAAATTTTTAATTCTTGGTGGAAACCTGCTCATTACTCACAACCCTATATTTTGTTCTTGTCTGTCCTCACTATCTTTGTTGTGAATCTAAAGAAAAAGTTCATAGGAAAAGAATAAGTGGAGACCACAAGAAATTTATCTTCAACACAGTTCCAAGGGCCAATGTATCCAGGAAGTCCCCTCATATCAGTATCACTGTAGCATTTTGCTTTGAATCCCATATCAAAACTTGTGAGAACATTCCTTAATCTTGTCTTATTTTGTTGCTGGGAGTCTGGTTCTAGGAGGGATCTCCTCTGTACACTTTCCATCTTCTGGGACTCAGAGATTGTTGTGTTTGGGGTTTAAGATAACAATCCTCTAGTTAGGGATCCCAAGACATGAGGTAATAAACAGAACATTGAGCCAACTATTGCCAAACTTTCAGAGGTATGATTCGGTATAAGTGTGCATTCCTTGTGGACTAGACTTGTGCTCATTACATATATTTACATTATAACCCACATTTATGTGTACATTTTTCTATACGTCATAATTCACAAGGGTAAATTAAGTTCTTAATGACTACTTTGAGGAATTTCTGATATAAACAATTTTTTTCCCATTTGAAAACATTTTAGAACAAAAAGGGAGTCAAACATCCAATTGTTCTTGTATTTGTGTTGGTATGAAGAAAGCTCAAAAAATGCAGATTCCACAATTGCTCTCTTATAAGATTGTCCAAAACAACTTTTTAAAAATGTGAAAAACTTATAACCTTTATCTCACTATTCCTCTTCTCCCATCTAATGCTCCTTTATTCCCCTCTGCTCCTACTCTTCGTTTTGACTTGCTTCCATTCCCTCCTGGGTGCCCAGGAGATCCCAAAATCTCAATTTTCTATCGAAGCAAAACCCCAGAAGAATAGGAAACATCAGTCAGAAATTATAAGGTCTGGTCTCAACTAATAGCCTTTGTGAAAGACTTTTAAAGCCTAAATAAGGCAGAAATTTAGACTAGTTCTAGGAATACAATCTTAGGTCTCCCAGTTCTACATTTATTAGTTTGTATATAGTGGGGACCTCAGATGTAAATACTGAGATGAGAAAGACAAGAATAGGAAGAACTTGGTCATGTGTTAAGAGACCTCACATTGCATTGTATAGAAAACCAGAAGGTTTTAGGAAAGTTGTAGATATAGATGTTAGACAAGGTTTTTTGTTTTTGTTTTTGTTTTTTTTTTCCCTGGAGGCTATCATCCCTGAAGTCTTTTCTGTGAAACTGAATTAGTTTATAATTCAGTCCTATATATCAGTGATCAGCAAACTTTTTCTGTAAACAGCCAGATAGTAAATAATTTAGGGTTTATTGGCCATCTGGTCTCTTTTACAAATACTAAGGTCTGCCATTTTAGAGTGAAGGCAGACACAGACAAAACAAATGAATGTGTATGGCTGAATTCCAATAAAAATCTGTTTACAAAAAAGGTAGTAGGTATAGTTGAAAGACCTCTGTTCCAAGCAAAGAAAGGATGTGCACATTGGAGACTTCAGGGATAGGCTAAGTAGACAGCATTCAGAAGTATGTTTTGAAGTAGATGTGATGCATTCTCCCCTCACATTTTATAAATGGTCTTTATACAGCAACATAGGATTTAATATGCAGCAAACACTGGAATGGAAAACACCATCATTGCCAGATTTTCAACCCTTGGCTGAACGTTTTGAAGAAAACTTAGAACAAAAGGAACATAAGACACAAAGTAAATTGATGACCTTGTAGATAAAATAACTAGATGTTCCCACTCTAGTCCTTGAACATCAGAGTAGGAAATCTCTTGGTAAAGACACTTGGAGATACTGCAAACTAAAGGGACATTGAAAAAATCAGCTATCCTGCATTAGCCAAGAAACTGAGGAAAAAAAAGTATGAAAAATTAAGGTCCTCCAAGTGGAAAGAAAGTACCCAATTTCCCATTTTACCCTTAAATTCATAAGGATAATTTTTTCCTAACTATAAAGGACTTGAAAATTTTGACTGATGCAGACACATTCAACATTAAACCTTCCTGCTGTTATAACTTCTTCCTTGTAGTCAACAAATTAATCCGGTCATGAGAATCTCCACAACTGCCCAGAATTCCTTACCTCCTTGCTTATCATTCAGATCTTTACCTAAGGAACATTACTTTTCCTTTGTGACACACAAGGTCTAATTTAATAGGAAGGAATCTACTGTGCAACTGTGCAGAAAAGATTCCCATATTAAATCTCCACTGATGATCTCTTACCTAAAATCCCTGAGGAGTGCCTATTCAAAACAAGATCACAGACCATTGGGATATTGACTTACTGGTACTCTTGTTCCTACATCATGATGAAAACAAAGATTTCAAGGAGTTCCTGGGTTCTTGTTCACAGAATTTCTACTAATATTAGTAGGATTATTGGACGTACAACAGTAAAGATTCTGATGCTTCCAAGTATGCACAATATCCTCTTAAACCACATAACCTAATAGATAAAAGATTCATCATACCTCAGGTTAGTTCTTGGTATATTACGATTATTCAGTCAAAAGCCCAATGAATGTGTATATAGATTTGTTCAGGACTTGAAGCCCATAAATAGTCATTTTCTCTTTTCCTTTAGAACAAAACCTAAATACTTCCTTTTTTCAGTGTTTCATGAGGCTACATACTTCATAGTGTATATATGCTGCCTTCTTTAATGTCCCTTTAATCAGTTATTTGATAGTGATTTGGGTTTTCTTTTCCCTGGAAAAAATCAACTGTATATACCTGGACAGTTAGGTCTGAGGGGTTTGCTGAGGCACCCTTCTGACTACAATCTCCATCAGACATTAAGGACCAAGAGGATTTAATATAGGTCAGACATTTAGAGGATCAATCAAAAGGTTTTTTGTTTATTTTTATTTTAAATTAGATATGTCATAAAAATGACGTTCTTTGAAAGTTAGAGAAAGAGGTTGGGTTTTTTAATTTGTTTGTCTTGTTTTGCTTTGTTTGTTTTTGTCAATTCCTCCCAATTGAGGATGTAGACTAGTACATTCCTGGGCATCACATTTCTAGGGCATAATTCATGTTATCTTAGAAAACCTGACTCACAGGAAATTAGGTACCCACACAATATCAGAAGGGAATACAAGACTGAGTTTTTCTCCCCACAGCACGAGAGGAAACACTGCAAGAGAGCATGGGAGAAGTGTGGGATTAGATTGTTGGATTCCAGCAAATGGTGTGCACATATGAATAAGCCAGCTTGTGGAAGATGGCCTGCAGCCTAGGGAACTGTTATGTATGGGACACAGAAATCAGATTCATTTTTAATTGCAGGGGTGAGGGAAAGTAGATTTTTATTTTCCCTGAGAAAATAGATGGTCCCTCCGCCAATGGTTTAGACTTCAGAAAGAGGAAGGCAGCAGGCTTTGGGTTGAGTGAGGAAGAGATTTTTTCCTATCCCTGAAGATAAAAGGCAAGTGAGCTTGAACCATGTTACTCTGTGGGGATCAATAAGTCCTTCATAGTATGGAGTTCAGCAAGTGGCTCTATATCCGTTATGGGCTGATAGCTCTAACAATAACTACTTATTCCCTTAAGATGACAATTTATCATTTATTCTTAATTTTTATTTGGCTGTTTATTTGTTCATCTGTTTTTAAATTACAATCCAGCACTGGCTGAGTTTTTAGGAATTGAGTGATGAGAGAGATGGTTTATGACTAGTCTTAGAGAAAATCATCATGGAGGTATATGGTGAAGACTTGAGAATTTAAAACATAGCAAGAACTGATCAGTAGAAGATGGGAATAATCATAATATGGAGTACACTGCTGCTTGGTTGATGTGAATCAATAAGGATAATATATGAAATAGATAAGCATTATTTCTGAAATCCAAGAAACCAACGGAGAAGGGTAATGGGAAAAGATTGGACTTCTCAAAGTGGATGGATGTTTGCCACTCAATTGTTCCTCATGTGTGCAAATTTTGAATATGTGACTTATTAGAAATGGAAGAGATGTAAACTGGTAATTCAGAAATATTTGTGTGGCATTGTGAGAATTAGCTTGATGACAAAAATCAAGAAACTGGTTTTCACTTGAACAGAACTTATTTCCCTTCTCTCCCATTAGTGTAGATGATAAGATGAATGTTGAATGGCCCTGAATGGTATAATTATAGGTTTAATTTTGTAATTTTCAGGTAGTTTTGAATTGCATGATATGTTTAGTAGCACAATGAATAATATACTCTGCATCCTCCTTTGCATAAGTCAAATACATTTTACAAAGATATTGTAGCATAATTACATATTTTATAATGTATTCCCACTTTGTTTATGCATGCAGTTTAAGCTGGTCTACACATTGACACATTTACTATCTGAATATTTAAGCACAACTACACAAACATACAAAACACAATTCAAACAATGATTAGGATTTTATGGAAGAAAATTATTTAAACAGAATTTTACTTGAGAGACCTTCAAGATGGCAGAAGAATAAGACGGGGAGATCACCTTCCTCCCCACAAACACATCAGAAATACATCTACACGTGGAATAGCTGCTACTGAACGCTGGCAGAAGACCTCAGACCTCCCAAAAGGCAAGAAACTCCCCACGTACCTGGGTAGGGCAAAAGAAAAAAGAAAAAACAGACAAAGAATAGGGATGGGACCTGCACCGGTGGGAGGGAGCTGTGAAGGAGGAAAGGTTTCCACACACTAGAAGCCCCTTCGCGGACGGAGACTGCGGGTGGTGGAGAGGGGAAGCTTCAGAGCCACGGAGGAGAGCGCAGCAACAGGGGTGCAGAGGGCAAAGCAGAGAGGTACCCGCACAGATGATCGGTGCCGACCAGCACTCACCAGCCCGAGAGGCTTGTCTGCTCACCCGCTGGGATGGGCAGGTCTGGGACCTGAGGCTCGGGCTCCAGAAGTCAGATCCCAGGGAGAGGACTGGGGTTGGCTGCGTGAAAATAGCCTGAAGGGGGCTAGTGCGCCACAGCTAGTCGGGAGGGAGTCCGGGAAAAAGTCTGGACCTGCCGAAGAGGCAAGAGACCATTGTTTCAGGGTGCGCGAGGAGAGGGGATTCAGAGCACTGCCTAAACGAGCTCCAGAGATGGGCGTGAGCCGTGGCTATCAGCATGGACCCCAGAGACAGGCATGAGATGCTAAGGCTGCTGCTGCCACCACCAAGAAGCCTGTGTGTAAGCACAGGTCACTCTCCACAGTGCCCCTCCCGGGAGCCTGTGCAGCCCGCCACTGCCAAGGTCCCGTGATCCAGGGACAACTTCCCCGGGAGAACGCATGGTGCACCTCAGGCTGGTGCAACATCATGCTGGCCTCTGCCACCGCAGGCTCGCCCCTCATCCGTACCTCTCCCTCCCCCCAGCCTGAGTGAGCCAGAACCCCTGAAGCAGCTGCTCTTTTAACCCCGTCCTGTCTGAGCGAAGAACAGACGCCCTCCAGCGACCTACACGCAGAGGCGGGGCCAAATCCAAAGCTGAGCCCTGGGAGCTGTGCGAACAAAGAAGAGAAAGGGAAATTTCCCTCAGGAGCAGCAGATTAAATCTCCACAATCAATTCGATGTACCCTGCATCTGTGGAATACATGAATAGACAATGAATCATCCCAAATTGAGGAGGTGGACTTTGGGAGCAAAGATATATATATATATATATATATATATTCCCCCCTTTTTCTCTTTTTGTGAGTGTGTATATTTCTGTATAGTTTTGCTTTTACCATTTGTCCTAAGGTTCTGCCTGTCAGTTTTGCATTTTTTTGTTCTGTTTGTTTGTTTGTTTGTTTGTTTTAAGTATAGTTTTTAGCACTTGATACCATTGGTGGATTTGTTTTTTGGTTTGGTTACTCTCTTTTTTTATTCTTTTCTTTTTTTATTACTTTTTAATTTTTTTTTAATTTTAAAAAATTGTATTTTATTTTATTATATTTTTTCTTTCTTTTTTTCTCCCTTTTCTTCTGAGCCATGTGGCTGACAGGGTCTTTGTGCTCCGGCCGGGTGTCAGGCCTGTGCTTCTGAGGTGGGAGAGCCAAGTTCAACACATTGGTCCACCAGAGACCTCCCGGCTCCACATAATATCAAACAGCGAAAGCTCTCCCAGAGATCTCCATCTCAATGCTAAGATCCAGCTCCACTCAACAAACAGCAAGCTACAGTGCTGGAAACCCTATGCCAAACAAATAGCAAGACAGGAACACAACCCCATCCATTAGCAGAGAGGCTGCCTAAAATCATAATTAGGTCACAGGCACCCCAAAACATACCACTGGATTTGGTCCTGCCCACCAGAAAGACAAGATCCAGCCTCATCCACCAGAACACAGGCACCAGTCCGCTCCATCAGGAAGCCTACACAACCCACTAAACCAACCTTAGCCACTGGGGTAGACACCAAAAACCACAGAAACTACAAACCTGCAGCTTGCAAAAAGGAGACTCCAAACACAGTAAGTTAAGCAAAATGAGAAGACAGAAACACACAGCAGATGAAGGAGCAAAAAAACCCACCAGACCAAACAAATGAAGAGGAAATAGGCAGTCTACCTGATAAAGAATTCAGAGTAATGATAGTAAAGATAATCCAAAATCTTGGAAATAGAATGGAGAAAATACAAGAAATGTTTAACAAGGACATAGAAGAACTTAAGAGCAAACAAACAATGATGAACAGCACAGTAAATGAAATTAAAAATTCTCTAGAAGGAATCAAGAGCAGAATAACTGAGGCAGAAGAACAGATAAGTGACCTGGAAGATAAATCGTGGAAATAACTACTACAGATCAGAATAAAGAATGAAAAGAATTGAGGACAGTCTTAGAGACCTCTGGGACAACATTAAACACACCAACATTTCAATTATAGGGGTCCCAAAAGAAGAAGAAATAAAGAAAGGGACTGAGAAAATATTTAAAGAGATTGTCATTGAAAACTTCCCTAATATGGGAAAGGAAATAGTCATTCAGTTCCAGGAAGCACAGAGAGTCCCATACAGGATAAATCCAAGGAGAAACACACCAAGATGCATATTAATCAAACTATCAAAAATTAAATTCAAAGAAAATACAGTAAAAACAGCAAGGGAAAAACAACAAATAACATACAAGGGAATCCCCATAATGTTAACAGCTGATCTTTCAGCAGAAACTCTGCAAGCCAGAAGGGAGTGGCAGGACATATTTAAAGTGATGAAAGGGAAAAACCTACAACCAAGATTGCTCTACCCAGCAAAGATCTCATTCAGATTTGATGGAGAAATTAAAACCTTTATAGACAGGCAAAAGCTAAGAGAATTCAGCACCACCAAACCAGCTTTACAACAAATGCTAAAGGAACTTCTCAAGGCAGGAAACACAAGAGGAGGAAAAGACCTATAATAACAAACCCAAAACACTTAAGAAAATGGTAATAGGAACATGCATATTGACAATTACCTTAAATGTAAATGGATTAAATGCTCCAACCAAAAGACACAGACTGGCTGAATGGATACAAAAATAAGACCCATATATATGTTGTCTACAAGTGACCCACTTCAGACCTAGGGACACATACAGACTGAAAGTGAGGGGATGGAAAAATATATTCCATGCAAATGGAAATCAGAACAGCTGGAGTAGCAATACTCATATCAGATAAAATAGACTTTAAGGGCTTCCCTGTTGGCGCAGTGGTTGAGAGTCCACCTGCCGATGCAGGGGACACAGGTTCGTGCCCTGGTCCGGGAAGATCCCACATGCCGCGGAACGGCTGGGCCCGTGAGCCATGGCTGCTGAGCCTGCGTATCTGGAGCCTGTGCTCTGCAACGGGAGAGGCCACAACAGTGAGAGGCCCGTGTACTGCAAAAAAAAAAAAAAAAAAAAAAATAGACCTTAAAGTAAAGAATGTTACAAGAGACACGGAAGGACACTACATAACGATCAAGGGATCAATCCAAGAAGAAGATATAACAATTATAAATATTTATGCACCCAACATAGGTGCACCTCAATACATAAGGCAAATGCTAACAGCCATAAAAGGGGAAATCGACAGTAGCACAATCATAGTAGAGATCATTAACACCCCACTTTCACCAATGGACAGATCATCCAAATTGAAAATAAATAAGGAAACACAAGCTTTAAATGATACATTAAACAAGATGCACTTAATTGATATTTATAGGACATTCCATCCCAATTATTGATATTTATAGGACATTCCATCCCAAAACAACAGAATACACTTTCTTCTCAGGTGCTCATGGAACATTCTCCAGGATAGATCATATCTTGGGTCACAAATCAAGCCTTACTAAATTTAAGAAAATTGAAATTGTGTCAAGTACCTTTTCTGACCACAATGCTATGAGACTAGATATCAATTACAGGAAAAAATCTGTAAAAAATACAAATGCATGGAGGCTAAACAGTTATTGTTATTAAGTAGTTACACTACTTAATAACCAAGAGATCACTGGTATCACAGAAATATAAATCACTGGAACAGTTAGAAAGCCCTGAGATAAACCCATGCAAATATGGTTACCTTATCTTTGATAAAGGAGAGAGAATATACAATGGAGAAAAGACAGTCTCTTCAATAAGTGGTGCTGGGAAAACTGGACAACTACATGTAAAAGAATGAAATTGGAACACTCCCTAACACCATACACAAAAATAAACTCAAAATTTATTAAAGGCCTAAATGTAAGGCCAGACACAATAAAACTCTTAGCGGAAAACATAGGCAGAACGCTCGATGACATAAATCACAGCAAGATCCTTTTTGACAAACCTCCTAGAGAAACGGAAATAAAAACAAAAATATACAAATGGGACCTCAGGAAACTTAAAAGCTTTTGCACAGCTAAGGAAACCATAAACAAGACAAAAAACAACCCTCAAAATGGGAGGAAATATTTGCATATGAAGCAACTGACAAAGGATTAATCTGCAAAATTTTCAATCAGCTCATGTAGCTCAATATCAACCAAACAAACAACCCAATCCAAAAATGGGCAGAAGTCCTAAATAGACATTTCTCCAAAGAAGATATACAGATTGCCAACAAACACATGAAAGAATGCTCAACATCACTAATCATTAGAGAAATGCAAATCAAAACTACAGTGAGGTATCCCCTCACACCAGTCAGAATGGCCATCATCAAAAAATCTACAAGCAATAAAGGCTGGAGAGCATGTGGAGAAATGGGTACCCTCTTGCACTGTTGGTGAGAATGCAAATTGATACATCCACTGTGGAGAACAGTATGGAGGTTCCTTAAAAAACTAAAAATAGAACTACCATAAGATCCAGCAATCCCACTACTGAGAAAACCATAATTCAAAAAGTGTCATGTGCCACAATGTTCATTGCAGCTCTATTTACAATAGCCAGGACATGGAAGCAACCTAAGTGTTCATTGACAGATGAATGGATAAAGAACATGTGGCACATATATACAATGGAATTATTACTCAGCCATAAAAAGAAACGAAATTGAGTTATTTGTAGTACGGTGGATGGACCTAGAGTCTGTCATACAGAGTGAAGTAAGTCAGAAAGAGAAAAACAAATATGGTATGCTAACACATATATGTGGAATTTAAAAAAAAACTAAAGAAAAGAAAAAATGGTTCTGAGGACCCTAGGGGCAGGACGGGAATAGAGACACAATTGTAGAGAATGGACTTGAGGACATGGTGAGGGAGAAGGGTAAGGTGAGACGAAGTGAGAGAGTGGAATAGACTTATATATACTACCAAATGTAAGATAGATAGCTAGTGGGAAGCAGCCGCACAGCACAGGGAGATCAGCTCGGTGCTTTGTGACCACCTAGAGGGGTGGGATAGGGAGGGTGGGAGGGAGGGAAATGTGAGAGGGAAGAGCTATGGGAACATATGTGTATGTATAACTGATACACTTTTGTTATAAAGCAGAAACTAACACACCATTGTAAAGCAATTATACTCCAATAAAGATGTTAGAAAAAAAAAAAGAAATTTACTCTGAAATATTACCTAAGTGAACTTCTGTCATAATGAGCAAGAACAATGATGTACATTTCTTACATATTAGAATTGGGTTGCAGTTTTCACTATAATTCAGAAATTTCTTTTTGTATGAAGAATTTCATTCTATTTATATTTTTGTATTTATATTTGTTAGGTGACTGATTTGGTCTATATTTCAGCATGTAATTTTTAGAATAAGTTTAGGTCTTCTGCATGACAGCTAAAGATTTTGACTGAGGAAAAGTCACCTGTCCTGTAATCAAAATGCTTTTAATTGTTTTTCCAATTATATTTTCATCTTGCAAGTTCGATTTTACTTTTCTTTCAGAACTTTTATTTTATTTGAATTAGTATTCTATTTAAGGTCCTATACATTTATAACATGGAGTCATTCTATTTGTGGTTTTCTCTTACACCTGGAATTTAATTCTATGGGGTTTAAACTAAAGCCTGGGATATGTAACAGAACCCTTCCTCCTAGTTAGTACCTGAAATGTAGTGTTTTTACTCCCAGGTTTTCAGTTGGCTAACATATGTGCTCAGTTTTCTACTTTCTCAGCTGTTCCTTTTGAGTAATGACTTGAAGTTTAAAATAGTGTCAGTTGGGTTTCCCTGGTGGCGCAGTGGTTGAGAGTCTGCCTGCTGATGCAGGGGACACTGGTTCATGCCCTGGTCCGGGAGGATCCCACATGCCGTGGAGCAGCTGGGCCCATGAGCCGTGGCCGCTGAGCCTGCACATCCAGAGCCTGTGCTCCGCAATGGGAGGGGCCCCAACAATGAGAGGCCCACACACCACAAAAAATAAAATAAAATAAAATAGTGCCAGTTATTGAACTCAGCTCTTTGGAACATCCCTTCTCTTTGGAATCTTGGTCCTATAATTCTTTGGTGCCTTGAAATTTCTCCAATGCCTTCATTGGAGAACAAAAAGATTTTGTTTTTAATGTTTTGACTGGTGTTTTTAATAGTTCTCAATGAAATGGTTAATCTGAAACAAACTGGTTGTGAGAGCTGCTTACAAAACATCTCGCAAATATTTGCAACTATGGTCTTCTCCTCCTTGAGTAATAACCTCTATTTGGGGCTGAGATGGACCTAATGACCTGCTCCAAACAAAGATATAGGTTGTAACTTCTGAGATTAGTTTATAAAAGACTGTGACTTCCATCATGCTTGTACTGTTTCTCTCTTGCTGACAGTCTCTCTTAGGTGCTCCATACTTGATCTTTCTGATGAAGCAAGCTGCCATGTTGGAAAGAGCCATGTGATTCTTACCAAATCAAACTTGGGTCTGTTCCCCAGACATGCAGCAAAGCCAATCTACTGACATGGGGTTGTGGTGAAGGAAAGTACAGCATTTATTGCAGGGTACCAAGCAAGGAGAACATGCACCTTGTGCTCGAAAGACCCAAACTGTCCCATGGCTTTCAGGGAAGGGTTTTTAAAGACAGTGTGAGGGAGAGGGTCATGTGGTGCATGATCAGCTTGTGCAAAATTCTCTGAATGGTTGATGGCAAGATGACATGGTGATATTTCGGGAATTTCAATCATCAACTTTCTAACTCCAACCTGTCTGGAGTCTATGTGCTTTTGGTCAGCAGTTCCCATATGGTGGGAGGCTGGTTTCTGTAAAAACTTTAAAAACAACTTAGAAATGTACATCAGACATTCAGGATGTCAATTCTTCAGCGAGGATTAAAAGTCCTGTGACTTTGCTATATAGCTGATTTATTGTTTAAATTGTTACCAGTTCTCCTCCCTGACTACTCTTTGTCTCTGCATGTTCTCATTCCTCTGATCATTAACACATGAGCCAGACTTTTTGAAACTCCAAGAAGTTTCAAGAGACTAAAATTTTTCTGTAAGCAAGAGGTGGGAACACAAAGAGGTCTGTTACTGAGAAAAACCTTTCTGAGGATTGCTCAGTTTCACAACAGGGAATTGAAGATGAACTAGTCAAGGAACTGAGGATCAGTGAGGAACTGAGGATCTTGGTCCAGCAGTCCACAAGGAATTGAATCTTGCCAAAACCATGTGAGTGAGCTTGGAACTGGATCTACCCCCAGTCAAGGATTAAGATAACAACACTGGCCAATACCTTGATTTCAAACTGTGAGAAACCCTGAAACTAAGGAACCAAATCATCCAAACCCAGTTTCTTGACACACAGAAACTGAGAGAACATACATATGTGACATTTTTAGGGTGCTAAACTGTGGAGTAATTTTTTATGCAGCAATGGATAAGTAATATGCTGATAACCCAATTGCTGGAAGGAAAAAGAGAATTAAAATTTTCAATACCCTTCTTAATTGGATAAATCTTGTCCAATAGTTCCCTCTCCCCATGCGTAAGTGAATGTGACTTAAGGATGTTTGCTTTTTCTTTAATTATTTAAACATTAGCTGAGAATAATACTCTTGTTTCATGGTTTTTCCCTCTTAGAATTTTGTGGACATTGTTCTCTTGTCTTGGGACTTTGAAAGCTGATGAGAAGAAATCTGAGGCCATTCTTAGTTCTGCTTCTACCAATCATCAACCCACATAAAATCTTTTCTTTATCTACATTATTAAAAACTTCTTATTTATAAGAGCTCTACAGGAAAAGTCTCACTGTTGAAAGCTTGTCTATCTATATCTATCTATCTATCTATCTATCTATCTATCTATCTATCTATCTATCTAACCCTCTATCTACAAATGTTGAATGTTAGTTTGAACTGCACCTGCAGTTCTCTTGTCATTCCAGAAAATTTCATATGTTAAACCTTAGGATACTTTTCTATTTGAAGTTGAGTTCTTCCCACTTTTATGTATCCTTTGAATTTATTGATATTATTATAAGTATTTTGTTTACGTAAGGCTTCCAGCTTATTCTCATTGATTTAATTTCCAGTAATGGTAGTGTTTTGGTTCTCTATTTGTTTTCTAAAATCACCAATGTCTCTTTCATGTCAATCTGTTGTTTATTATCTAATCTTTAACTCTTATAGAATTGAACTTTTGTTTAATTTAAAATGTTTCCAGGTTTAAAGCTTTTGCAAAGAATGTTATTATCTTCCTTTTTCTCCCTAGACTGGATTCTTTGCATTCTTTTTGTATGCCAGGCAATTTAAAAATTTTGTATTTTTAAAATCTTTATTAAGCATAACATCATCAAATTTCACCAAATTGTCTATTATTATTGAGTTAATTTTCCTTTACTTCCATTTCATCATAGTTAATGCAATTTGATTATCTCAGTTACATTTTGTGGTTTCTATTCACTTTTATGTATCCTGAGAGTGATAAGCAACTCAACTAAATTTGTGTCAATCTTTCTTGTAATATTTTTTTTCTGTTCTTTCTCTGGTGATTTGTTAAATTCCCTGCACAATGAATTTTTTCTAGGTAGTAGAGGATAATTTGTACTTACTTTTTCTGACTTTAGATTTTTCTCAATATGTATGAAGTCCTGGTGTTTTTGCTTTTTTCATAGAGAGTTCATGTGAAATATTCACTTGCTCTGCCTGTCTTTTTCCGCAGTTGCTTCTTCCACCCAATTATCAAGAGGAGAAAAAGACATAAGAAAATGTTTTCAGACTTTAGCTACAGATTTGGGGATAATAGTGAATACTTGAAATCTTTTTAAACTCAGCACTAGATCCCATTTTGATGTCATGTGTGTTAGCAGTCTTTTGTAATAACCATTCAGGACTTATTCCTCTTTTATCCTCTTACCACAGCTTTTATTTATTTATTTATTTATTTAATTTTATTTTGTGGTATGCGGGCCTCTCACTGTTGTGGCCTCTCCCGTTGCGGAGCACAGGCTCCAGACCCACAGGCTCAGCGGACATGGCTCACGGGCCCAGCCACTCCGCGGCATGTGGGATCTTCCCGGACCAGGGCACGAATCCGTGTCCCCTGCATTGGCAGGTGGACTCTCAACCACTGCGCCACCAGGGAAGCCCACAGCTTTTATTTTATACATATTAAACTTGTCAGGTTTTGGTTTGTCATTTTTTTCTTTTAATTTTGTTTAGTTTAACTCATTTAACTTTACCTGGTAAACCACATATCACTTTTGAGATTAAGAAAAGAGTAAAACTAAAAACACAACTAACCACAATATCTACAATAAGGACTAAATAGGGATAAACTGCCAATTTTTAGTGAAAATGCATAAAAGGAAGAATTATTGTCCTCATCACTGAGTATACATATCTATCTTATGGTTATAATTTTCACAGAGAAACTAAAACTTAGTGCATTATTTCTAAATTATTGAGCATTCCACATGGTAGACTCTATATTTAAATGTCAATGCTGACAGAAACAGATGGAGAGTTATACCATGTTCTTGAATTAGAAGAATCAATATTGTGAAAATGACTGTACTACCCAAAGCAATTTCCAGATTCAATGCAATCCCTATCTAATTACCAGTGGCATTTTTTACAGAACTAGAACAAAAAAATCTTAAAATTTGCATGGAGACACGAAAGACCCCAAATAGCCAAAGCAGTCTTGAGGGAAAAAAAATGGAGTTGGAGGAATCAGACTCTCTGTCTTCAGACCATACTACAAAGCTACAGTAATCAAGGCAATATGCTACTGGCACAAAAACAGAAATATAGATCAATGGAACAGGATAAAAAGCCCAGAGATAAATCCACACACTTATGGTCAACTAATCTATGACAAAGGAGGCAAGGATATACAATGGAGAAAAGACAGTCTCTTCAATAAGTGGTGCTGGGAAAACTGTACAGCTACATGTAAAAGAATGAAGTTAGAACACTCCCTAGCACCATACACACAAATAAACTCAAAATGGATTAGAGACCTAAATGTAAGGCCAGACACTATAAAATTCTTAGAGGAAAACATAGGAAGAACATTATTTGACATAAATCACAGCAAGATCTTTTTTGATTTACCTCCTAGAGCAATGAAAATAAAAACAAAAACAAAAGTAAACAAATTAGGGACCTAATGAAACTTAAAAGCTTTTGCAAAGCAAAAGAAACTACAAACAAGATGAAAAGACAACCCTCAGAATGGGAGAAAATATTTACAAATTAATCAACAGACAAAGGATTAATATCCAAAATATATGAACACCTCATGCAACTCAATATAAAAAAGACAAACAACCCAATCCAAAAATGGGCAGAAGACCTAAATAGACATTTCTCCAAAAAAGACATACAGATGGCCAGGAAGCACATGAAAAGCTGCTCAACATCACTAATTATTAGAGAAATGCAAATCAAAGCTACAATGAGGTATCACCTCACACCAATTAGAATGGGCATCATCAGAAAATCTACAAACATCAAATACTGGAGAGGGTGTGGAGAAAAGGGAACCCTCTTGCACTGTTTGTGGGAATGTAAATTGATACAGAGCCACTATGGAGAACAGTATGGAGGTTCCTTAAAAAATTAAAAATAGAATTACCCTATGACCCAGCAATCCCACTAGGGCATATACCCAGAGAAAACCATAATTCAAAAAGACACACGTACTCCAATGTTCACTGCAGCACTCTTTACAATAGCCAGGTCAAGGAAACAACCTAAATCCCCATCGACAGACAAATGGGTAAAGAAGATGTGGTACATATATACAATGGAATATTACTCAGCCATGAAAAGGAACGAAGCTGGGTCATTTG
The DNA here is from genome assembly GCF_039906515.1 of Pseudorca crassidens. Lineage (NCBI taxonomy): Eukaryota > Metazoa > Chordata > Mammalia > Artiodactyla > Delphinidae > Pseudorca > Pseudorca crassidens. The sequence continues at coordinate 125,035,150 of NC_090300.1, read as the reverse complement.
TAGAGATGTGGATGGATCTAGAGACTGTCATACAGAGTTAAGTAAGTCACAAAGACGAAAACAAAGATCGTATATTAATGCATATACATGGAACCTAGAAAAATGGTACAGATGAATGGGTTTGCAGGGCAGAAATAGAGACACAGATGTAGAGAATAAACGTATGAACACCAAGGGGGGAAAGTGGCGGGGGAGGTGGTGGTGGTGGGATGAATTGTGAGATTGGGATTGACATATATATATACTAATATGTATAAAATAGAGAAATAATAACCTGCTGTATAAAAAAATAAATAAAATTAAATTAAAAATTCAAAAAAAAATGTCAATCCTAATCCACTGGTATTCTGGAATCTAAAAAAACTATTACATATAAATTAAAATTTTCAAATTTCCATTATTATTAAAGTGTGCATACAAAATGCATATATAAATTAATTTGACATAAAAACTGCCATTCCAGAACATAACTGTACAGTTTCTTCTATTAAAGTTTGGTGATTGATTACTATAATTAGACTGGTGTTCAACAAAAGCTACTTGAACAAATTATGGAAGAAAAGGAAATCATAAGTCAGAATTAACTTGAAAGATAATTACAATAAAATGAAACTCACCTTTTAATTCAAATTTTATAATTGAGTGAGTTATTTCATTTGGCAACATTGGATCCTTTCCCATTAATCAGGAAAGCTTTTCATAAAAAGAGCCAATGAAACTTCAGACAGTTAATAACAGTGACCTATTCAAGTAGCAACTTGCAAGAGGTATTTTTTTAGGTCAAAACACATCCACCAATGTATCACTGGTCATTTTCATAACAAAGTAAAAAATAGAAGCCCATAATAATAACCCAGTATTTTCTAATTACTCATAGATTAAATAATATATTTATTTGTAAATGAAATATATTTGTGTTTTAATTATTTAGAATTGAAATTATAAGTATACTATAGATACTCTCTCATTTAGGATATTCAATAAATAGAAAATATACTTAGTCATGTATTGTAGATAAACTGAACTGGGAACATTGGAATTTGAACACCATGACCTATTGCCTTTATAGCTATAGTAACAAGTTGATTCTCTGGCAAATGTAGTAGATATTTAATAAATGTTGCACAATAGATACTAGTTAATGACAATTTTAAATAACAAAGGAATAAAGATAAGAAATTTAGTAATAATAAATGTAAAAGCCATTTACTGGACACTTGTATGTTCTGAATTCTTAGTTGAGGGCTATAAATATAAACCCATATCTATCATCTATGATTTACATTCTTTCAACAACCTTGAAAGAGGCTTTTATAATGTATATTTTTTAAATGAGGAAACTGAGGCTCCAAGACATTAAGTAACTCACACATAATCACATATTTGTATACGTCAAAATCAGAACTCTAATTGAAATCTGTTTGACCCAAAGTCTGTGTTCTTTTTGTGTACCATGTTATATTTATTTCTGATTGCTCTTTTCTGGAATTATTAGTTGAGCTTATTTATTCTTAATGCTCCCATTTGTGAGCCAATGTTAGTTATTTTAAATTTTTAAGATGTGTGCTATCTGAAAATTATAAAACATGAGAAATCCAATTTCTGATGGAGTTAAAATATAAACACATGCACACACACACATATATATGTATATATACATAGTGTTGGGTAACTTTGAATATTCTCTTTAATTTTAGATACTGGATTATGTAGTTATCACTCTAGTTAGATTAGAATTTGGATATAAAGTAAAATTCAACCCTGTGATTGTATTCTCAAAGGCATAGCACTACTACAACATGCCATATTGAAAATGCTGCAGTCTGAATTTTAGGCAATTCATCTTGCTGGTATTCAACATGAATTCGCTGGTTGCAGAACAAATGCTCAGCTAAAACAGCAACAACAACAAAAGAAAAACTAAACTAAAGCTTTCACATTAACAAAAATCTCCATGCTGGCTTTTAAAACCAAATTCTTGATTAGGTTCTTGACCATCTTAACAGGAAAAGGTTAACATGTTGATTTATACATATATACATTATATATTATATACATTTTATATACCCATGTTTACACACACACATTTGGTGTTTTTTCAAAAGTCTATGTGTATTTATTTTCTTTTAAAAGTAAGGTCTATTGAATGGTCATTAACATACTAATGAATTGGATGGAACACCATTTTATCTCAAATTACATTTTCAGGAAAACATGACTAAAAACAAATCAAACTGGAGGACAGCATGCTTGTATTATACAGAGAAACAGAACATTATTTTTATGTGAAATATATATTAAATTTCTAAATATTGGTTTAGAAAATTAATAACATAATTAAAATATCAAATGTTAAATTTTTCTTTCATGTATCAAGTATTTATTGAACACATACAGTATAATATGAATGGTGTTAAGGGCTGTATATTTATCAATAAAAAATTGTGCTGCCCTTTTGTATTCTAGTGGGAAATGATAAATGGTCTTCTTGCAAGTTGAATTAAAGAAAATTTATAAGTAGAATTAATATGAGATCCAACTAAAAATAATCTCATTTACAAAAATATTGTATCTTCTTGGTCATGATGAAATTCACCTGTATTTGTAAACATATCCTCAGTTCTAAATACTTGCTATTTCTATATGCCAGTTGAAAACCTTTCAACTGTAACTAAGAAACCACCCATCTTATGCACAGTAGGAAAAGTGGAGGCTGGCAATGAAAACGAGTGTCATTCTTGGTTAACAGAATTATCAAGGTGGAAAGACTAATAATATATATATATATATATATTTTTTTTTAACATCTTTATTGGAGTATAATTGCTTTACAATGGTATGTTAGTTTCAGCTTCACAACAAAATGAATCAGTATATATATACATATATTCCCATATCTCTTCCTGCTTGCGTCTCCCTCCCTCCCACCCTCCCTGTAGTATCTGTTCTTATCAGTTTAATAATATATTTTTGTACAGGAAAATGTAATATCTATAAAACAATTATAAAACTAACAACAAAACTACATTTGTAGCTGTTATGAAAGATCTATGAGGAAAATACCTACTTCACCACCTTTCCAAATCTAGCCTGTACCTCCAACCTCCTACCATTTAAAATGTTTTCCTTTCTTAAAGGAACAGAGAAGATTTAAAATGAGATAATTGTGGGTAAATTGGTTGGGCAGAACTCCCTGCCTCTTTCTAGTAAGGTTTTGGTGGCATGTTTGTGCTGAGAGAGTATTTATATATACACAACACTATCAAGAACTACCTGAAATACTCCAGTTTTCGTGAGGGATTTTCCTGATGATGGTCACTTCTCTTTGGTTTGCCATCCATGTGTGGATACATTCAAACTAGTGCAGTGTTATTTTCTTTCTTTTATTTACAAACTATTACATTGTTTCTTATGGATAGTTGTTCCTGGAATATTCATGAAATTTTGAGATAATAGAACAAACATAATTTTAGAAAATTTTCTAGAAATAGATGTAAAAGATGTTTGTTTGTTTGTTTTAATGTTCTAAGTACTTCTGGGTAAGCAGATTAAATAATAATTGTAGATCCAACCTGCAGCTTCCCACTAATCTGGAAGTTTTTTGGTAGAATATGGCTCCAATATTAGTTTATAGATGTCGAGGGACTTTGAAACAAAGGTTAAATCTCAGTATAATAAATACGTATAAAATACAGATCACTTGACAATTCAATATTTCTAGTCATCCATATTTCAAGTGATAAAACAATACTTGATAAAATATTAATATTTGAATGGGATGTGAATTGTATTCCACTGACCTAGCCTTGTATTAATGTCTTTTCTGAATATGATTTGCCTTGTGCTGTCAAAGTCCAGGCTAGCTGATGGTGATTGCTTTTTGAACAGATTCATATATATGTGGACTTGATATTTCCTGCATTTTTCCTGGAGCCTCTGTTGTGTTATGATATTTTATCAAGATATTTTGTCACATGGTGGTCAAAATCAGTGTAACTTTCAGAGTATGGGGCTAACAATATACAATGCAGCCTAAAATAGAGACTGTTCCAACTGTTTTCTGAAGTAAGAGCCATGATCGACTTTGATAACACCTTCAGATTATGTTGCGCCCTTTATTAATTAAAAATTTTGACAATAACATTTGAAATCTAAGGAAAATGGATACATATAAAACAAATTTGTTAGTACCCTTTTGCACAATGAACTCTTCCCTTTTACAGAAGGATTTGTTAGAAATTGTTAAATAACAGAACGTCAAATAGTTAGGGACCTCATATTTTCTAGTTCTCCTTCATCTGAATTTCCATCAAGGATAATGACTGGAGTATGACTCATACCCAAGCATCTTGACACTATATATTTTTGCATTATTACATACCTTAAAAATTTTCATAAGATAATTACATACAAAATAATTACATCTACAAAATAATTATATATGATTTCTCAGAAAACGTATTTTGAGGTAAATAAGTACTATCTACCCAAATATTTTCTTTGTGCTTTGCAGTTAAATGAGAAAAGGAAAGGAAATGATACCTTTTTCCCATTTCCTACAAAATTCCTTTCCAGAGTAACTAAATGCACGTGCTCACTGTCCAGAGAAGTATAAGGTGGGTCTGAATCCCACAGGGAAAAAATGTGAAAAATGAAGAGAGAAGGCAATTTAGCAGACAGGACAGAAAAGTGTACATAGCATTCCAAAACAGTTTTTTACTCTCTTTGAAAAACTGGAAGGAAATAAAGGCTTCCACAAAAGAACTGAAATGTTTTTTCCCCATATTCCACTCCACATCAAACCCTGATTTCATTCATCATTCTCTTTGTCCACCGTTCCTCAGCCAAATTCTGCTTTCACTCAGAAGCAGAATTTTAGGTCTGTAACTTTCAGATATCCAGCCAGCTTTATAATGTAATATTTTCAGCAGCACATGGATGTCAACGCTTCACTCCATTTGTTCTTTCCCCTTTTATCATCAGTACAGCTCAGATGCTGACTTTACCAGCAGAAATGCATATACCATGTGTTTACTCCTGATAATGACTATCAATGTTTAATTACATTTTAAATTCACAATGGAAAGAAATTATCAGTGAATTGTGGTAAATGTGCTAGGTGAAATCTGTAACAATGTGCTGCTGACATTGTTGTTGAATTTTATGACAAAATTACCAGATTGAAAATCAGTCATGCATGCTCAGAAAATTTACACAGCTCTTTGCCCAACACAAAAGAAGGTTAGTCATTTTTTAACACTAGCATATGATTTCTTGCTCTGCCCTGGATTGGCTTTCTGACCTTGAGCAAGCCAATTATCTTCTCTAGAAACTCAGTTTCCTCTCTTCAAAAAATTGACATGAAAGGATTAGATCGTGTAATTTCTAAAGTTTCATCCAGGTTTATTACCCTGTTTCTCTGACTAGATAAAAACATCTTTCAGAAGGGTGTTATAAAATAGACGTACTTTTCATATGTCAGTATTTGACATAAATGTGTTTGCTTTACTACTGTTTATAAGCGATACTTATAAATTTGTAAAAGTGGTAATTTTGAGGGTTACAGATAACAATTATGGAGAGATTTATGCACAGTACAATGTGGAACAAAATATCTCCTTTTATTATCAACAGCTATATTTTAATAAAGAATAGTGAAGAAATTTGCTCTATCTTCACTGTTTCTTCAAATCTTCATTTTAACTGAAAAATAATTGACCTCAAAAAATTCTCTTATCTTGTTGCCACTAATTAAGTTTTAAGATCTGATTTATCTCTAATATCAAAGAGTGGAAAATTTAATACTCCACAGAAACTGTAATTTAATTCTTCATGGCTATAATGCAATTAATAAAATTAAATGTTGCCACTCCATGACCATTCTTTTTCTTTTTTTTGAAACACTTAACATTTTGAGTTTATTTGTATTTTTCAAATACTTTATGCATTTGTTCAAAACTGATTAAATATATAAACCACTATCTTCTTAAATTAGTGATATCACAATTATTTGAATGATGGTCATTCCTAATAAAATCATACATTCTGAATTTTTAATATAAACATTGATAAAACAGTTTCATTTGATCCACACATGCTTACTGAACAGCTCTAACACCTCTTACTAAGAAAAAAAAATACTTTTCTACCTAGCAACGTATTCAAAACCAATACACAATGATTTTATTTTCAAAAGTCTGGGATAATAAAAAGATGCATGATAAAATTCTAGTCAAAATTTTGATTTAAATATAAAAGTCATTCATTCATTAATTCATGAATTTGTGCATCTTTATTCATGATTCGTATACCCTCTTTTATTGATTCCCTGGTTGTTGTTGTTGTTTTATTAATAGTATACATTTCAAATCAATCTGAGAAACTTGTTAAATCCCATCATATCCTTTCTTTATCAGGGACCATGACCATCATTTAACATAAAAACAGTGCTGATCACTTTGCCACAAATTCATGGGACTTCTCAGCCCTCATTGTTAGAGATCATTTCAATAAACTTTTATTATTGTATTATTATACATTCACATCAACTTTTCTAAAAATCTCAAATATGTTTTTCCATCAACTTCACTAATTTATATCAGTTCACTTTATACCATGCTTCACTCATGTCGAGGTCTTCTGATACAATTCCTTAATATAATTCCAAAAAATTAACTTTATTCTTCTAACAGATTTGAAAGATATATCTTTACCAGGAGAATATTTGAAACTCTCAAGACCTCTAAATTTTCTTAGCACAACTTTACCCTCCTTCTTTCTGTAGTCCTCTATTATACCATGTCGTTTTTTTTTTTTTAATTTTTTTAATAGATCTTTATTGGAGTATAATTGCTTCACAATACTCTTTTAGTTTCTGTTGTACAACATAGTGAATCAACCATATGCATACATATGTCTCCATATCCCCTCCCTCTTAAGCCTGCCTCCCATCCTCCCTATCCCACTCCTCTAGGTCATCGCAAGGCACCGAGCTGATCTCCCTGTGCTATGCTGCTGTTTTCCACTAGCTAATTATTTTACATTCGGTAGTGTATGTATGTCGATGCTACTCTCACTTTGCCCCAGCTTTTCCCTCCCACCCTGTGTCCTCAAGTCCATTCTCTATGTCTACATCTTTATTCCTGCCCTGCCACTAGGTTCATCAGTACCTTTTTTTTTTAGATTTTATATATATATATATATGCGTTAGCATGTGGTATTTGTTTTTATCTTTCTGACTTACTTTACTCTGTATGACAGTCTCTAGGTCCATCCACCTCACTAAAAATAACTCAATTTCATTTCTTTTTATGGCTGAGTAATATTCCATTGTATATATGTGCCACATCTTCTTTATCCATTCATCTGTCGATGGACATTTAGGTTAGTTCCATGTCCTGGCTATTGTAAATACTGCTGCAGTGAACATTGTCTCTTTTTGAATTATGGTTTTCTCAGGGTATATGCACAGGAGTGGGATTGCTGGGTCCTATGGTAGTTCTATTTTTTAAGGAACCTCCATACTGTTTTCCATAGTGAGTGTAACAGTTTACATTCCCACCAATAGTGCCAGAGGGTTCCCTTTTCACCACACCCTTTCCAGCATTTATTGTTTCTAGATTTTTTGATAATGGCCACTCTGACTGGCATGAGGTGATACCTCATTGTAGTTTTGATTTGCATTTCTCTAATAATTAGTGATGTTGAGCAGCTTTTAATTGCTTCTTGGCCATTCGTATGTCTTCCTTGGTTAAATTTCTATTTAGGTCCTCCATCCATTTATTAATTGGATTGTTTGTGTTTTTGTTATTGAGCTCCATGATCTGTTTATATATTTTGGAGATTAATCCTTTGTCTGTTGTTTCATTTGCAAATATTTTCTCCCATTCTGAGGGCTGTCCTTTTGTCTTGTTTATGGTTTCCTTTGCTGTGCAAAACCTTTTAAGTTTGATTAAGTCCCATTTGTTTATTTTTGTTTTTATTTCCGTTACTCTAGGAAGTGTGTCAAAAAAGATCTTGCTCATTCCTATACACCAACAACAAAAAATCAGAAAAAGAAATTAAGGAAACACTCCCATTTACCATTGCAACAAAAAGAATAAAGTACCTAGGAATAAACCTGTCTAAGGAGGCAAAAGACTTGTACTCAGAAAACTATAAAACACTGATGAAAGTAATCAAAGATGACATAAACAGATGGAGAAATATACCAAGTTCTTGGAATGGAAGAATCAATATTGCAAAAATGACTACACTACCCAAAACAATCTACAGATTCAATGCAATCCCCATCAAATTACTAATGGCATTCTTCACAGAATTAGAACAAAAAATTTTACAATTCGTATGGAAACACAAAAGACCACAAATAGTGAAAACAATCGAGAAAGAAAAACAGAGCTGGAGGAATCAGGCTCCCCGACTTCAAACTATACCACAAAGCTACAGTAATCAAGATAATATATTACTGGCACAAAAACAGAAATATAGATCAATGGTACAGTATAGAAAGCCCAGAGATAAATAAATAAATAAATCCACGCACATATGGTCACCTAATTTAAGATAAAGGAGGCAAAAACGTACAATGGAGAAAAGACAACCTCTTCATTAAGTGGTGCTGGGAAAACTGGACAGCTACATGTAAAAGAATGAAATTAGAACACTACCTAATGCCATACACAAAAATAAACTCCAAATGGATTAGAGAAAAACAGGAAAAACACTCCTTGACATGTAGCATGTCTTCTAAGTGGTCTCCCATTTCAGAAGGATTAGTTTTCTTCTTTCATTGGGTGCAGTCTTCGATATATATATATATATATATATATATTCATTAAGTCAATTTGATTGATAGAGCCATTCACATCTTCCATATCCTTACCTACTTTGTTTTCGTTTTATCAGTTCATTTTACAGAGGGAGTATTAAAGTCTGTCAATTTTGCTTTATGTATTTGGAACCTTTGTTAATGAGTGCATACACATATACTATTTTTGTATTCTCTTGATCAATTGACATCATGAAATGTCCTTTTTTAATCTCGAGTAATTTTCTTGCCTTGAGATCTATTTTCTCCATTAGAATATTAGTATTCTTACATACATTTTTTGCATGTAAATATTTTTTCTGCTTTTACTCCCAATCTATTTGTGTCTTTAGGAGTCAATTGTGAATTTTTTTTTTTGTAAATAATGCATACAGACTTATTTTCTTATTAAATCTGTCAAGTTTACCTTTATTGGGGGTTTTTAGTTTATTTACATTCAGTGTAGTTATTGATATGTTTGGATTTAAGTTCACTTCTTGTTATTTGATTTCTATATGTCCCATTTGCTCTTTGTTTCTTCATTACTTCTCTCCTGCCTTTTTAAGTTGAATCAAACATTGTTTATTGTTTTATTTTATCTCTTCTAATGGCTTTTTAAGTTATTCCTCTTCACGTTCTTGTTAAGGATTTCAGTATACCTCTGTAACTTGTTGGGTCTGTGTTCAAGAGAATTCTATTACTTCATGACTGTTTTAAGAACTTTATGACAAACCCTCACTGATTATTGTCTTTCTACCCTTTGTGTTCTTATTTTTACATATTTTAGTTCTAAAAATTCTATAAATGAACATTTATTTGATTTTAACCACTAATAGTTTTAAAGAGCTTTACATATATACACATTATAGATAAATAAACATGAAGATAGATAGATACATAGATAGATATAGCTAGTTATAGATAGATGATAGAAAGACAGACAGATGGATAGATAGATAGATAGATAGATAGATAGATAGATAGATGATAGATCAGGGTTTCTCAACCTCGGAACTATTGGCGTTTTGGGCTAGATGATTCTTTGTTGGGGGGAAGGGCTATCCTGTAAATTGTAGGGTGGTTAGCATCATCTCTGGTCTTTACCTACTAGGTGTCAATAATTTCCACATTCTCTGCACCAGCCATGACAATAAAAAACGTTTCTAGGCATTGACAAATGTCCTCTAGGAGGAGGGAGACAAAACTGCTCTCATCTTTGTGTGAAAACCATTGATAAAGAACATAGATCATTTACTTTTAATAAATCATTTACTGTTTCTGGTGTTTATTCCTGGGTTTCTATCTGATATATTTTTTAAAACCTATAGGACTTTGTTAAAGAAATTCTTATGTTAGTTTACTAGAGGAGACTTCTTTCAGTTTTGTATCTCTGAAAATGTCTTTACTTATATGTTGACAGTTCCTTTTTTTTTTTTTTTTTTTTTGCCACCAACAAGAAAATTGGGCATAAAGCATCATATAAGGGCATATCACATTCCTTATCAGAAATGGAATGGTGATCTGTTAAAAATATGCAAATAAAACATCTGTTACTTAAAACGGAAGAGAAAAGGGCTTAAGTGGATGCCTGAAAGAATCAATATGTCCCAAGTTGTATATGAGGGGTGCTCTAAAGGAAATTCTACTAAAGCTTTTACTAAAACTGGAAGGTGGAAGTGATGGCGTAGGAGATGATAAAACACATATCCATATCTTTCTTATCTCACAATTTTTAACATTTTCCCCTATCTGATTATTACAGGGCAAGAGTTTTACTTTCTTGTGCTGGTAGCCAGGGCATCACTTTATATGACGTGATAACTACACCACTGAGTTTGACTGCATGTATTCCAAGTAAAACCTTGGAAGTGAATCTAACTTTACTCTATATTACTAAAATAAGGCTAATTGTGAATTGGTACCTTTATCAAATGTCAGAAATATTCTTGTAATTTTTACTATCAAATTCTGTGACATCACACTGGTAAATGGACGAAGGAAAAAGTCTTGGTTTGAACGATGTTACTGCCTACTGAATGTATATGAACCAGGTGCCCCACTGGGGGAAGAAAAAATATGGAATAAAATAATTAAAATGTAAAATAGAAGGAAGATGATAGAAAATGGAAAGAAGATGCACAACAGGATCATGATGCCAGGGAAGGAAGTAGTAGCCCTTTACCCACAAGAGTATCTAGAAAAAAATAACAGTACTCAGGTATTTCTCTAAGATATAGAACCAACAAACAACTGATGCTAGGAGAGTCCACCTGACCTATTTTGCCTGGAGAAGGGAAATTAAATTCTTGCTGATTTATGGCTCGGTGCTTTGTGACCGCCTGGAGGGGTGGGATAGGGAGGGTGGGAGGGAGGGAGACGCAAGAGGGAAGAGATTTGGGAACATATGTATATGTATAACTGATTCACTTTGTTATAAAGCAGACACTAACACACCATTGTAAAGCAATTATACCCCAATAAAGATGTTAAAAGAAAAAAAAATTCTTGCTGATTTAATGTTCTGCCTAAAGACTGCATCTGGATAATCTAGAGAATAGCTGTGAAACAGAACCCCTTTATGACTTAAATGACAGGTAGTGAGTTGGAGCTATCATGATTAATATTCACTCATGAGTAATAATCTTATTTATTACTTTTAAATCTCACAGGATGGATGATGCTGAATAGATGGAGGTGTAGCTGAGATTAAAGGTGCTCCGGCACTGATACAGTTACCTAGGTATTGTGGGAAGCAGATCTCTCTCACCTACACAGTACATTAGAGAGTGCTTTACTCTTTTGACTAGGACAAATGGGAACGTGCATGCACTGGCTGTACATGGCAGGGAACTTCAGTAGAATCAACAGGTTTGGACAGGGTGGTACTGAGGGGTCACGTATCATTTGACAATTTCATTGGACAAGCAATACTTTGGGGAGGAAACAATGTACCCAAGTTATGAACATATGTGGTGTCCAAACCTGCCAGCAATGTATGTGTTGGCTAAATCATCAATGACTCTACTAGGCCATTCATAAGTTGGATAGATTGTTGAATTCATAAAATTGAACTCTTTATAATAATTTTTGTTATTCAAGTCACTTTGGGTTTTTCTAATTAGGCAAATGGAAACATTGATAGATGAGATTTGTTGATGGATCTGGTCTTCTCCAAGTGGACAATTTTGGTATCATTTCTCCACTGGTTTCAATGTGAATAGGATACTTTAGTATTATTGTTTTATTTTAGAAAGGTAATTTTTTTCTTAAGGCAATTCTCCTAGTCTAATAAACTACAATAAAGAGGAATTAAGTTTTTGAAGAAATACATTAGGTTCATGCTTAAAGCATGTTTGAAACACTCAACCAATAGCAAAATAGTCACAAGAATCAATCTACATTCTTATTCCTGTCCTCAAATACTAGATTAGAATGCAAAGGAATGGCAGTTAGATCAGGGAGATCATCTTTAAATAGCAAATAACTAAAAAGAGCAAAAGATGGCTTTTATGAGCTGTCAGTTTTATTCTGGAATGGGAAAGGGCCCTGGTGCTCTCAGAATACTGAAGTTAAGTCACTAGGTATTCACAGGAACCGAATTGGAAGGAACTGCCCTGGGCTAATTGCCAGGTGCTGTGTTAAAGCTAATAGAGTTTTATACTAAGTGCCTGATGAAGCTTCTTTAAGTAGTAGATTGTCCTTTGGGCCAGGAGAAATCTCGAGATAGTTTTACCTAAATAAGAGAAAGGGTGATGAAGGGATGAGGAAAGAAGAATAGGACTGTGAAATTCATGAGCAAGAAAAGAAGTAAAAGCTTGAGAAATGGAAGCAGACTGAAATGTTACTTTGGTTTTCCCTATCAATAACCTAGAGTAGCTTTATTTATGTTGTAAAAGGCTAATTTCATAATTGATTTTTTATTTTAATACTATGTGACACTTTTATAATTATGCTCCACTCAGAACAGTAATTTTTATAAAGTTACCTAATAGTTTTCATTAAAAGTGTTACTACTTTCTTCTGCATGATTTAAGACTCTACTTTTACTGTGAGTATTAATGCAATCATTTACCCTTAATATTAGACACGTTTAAAAATAATCTAAATGATTGTTTATAAAATATATTATAATTATACAAGCTATATTAATTTATTGTACATATAAATTCAAAAGTGTCTATCTATATTAACGAATATTTTCTTTAAAATATCTGGGGCTTCCCTGGTGGCCCAGTGGTTGAGAGTCTGCTGCCGATGCAGGGGACGCGGGTTCGTGCCCTGGTCCGGGAGGACCCCACATGCCGCGGAGCGGCTGGGCCCATGAGCCATGGCCGCTGGGCCTGCGCTTCCGGAGCCTGTGCTCCACAACGGGAGAGGCCACAGCGGTGAGAGGCCCGCGTACTGCAAAAAAAAAAAAAAAAAAAATCTGATTAGAGGATTTTTAACTACTTTCCTATTAATTATGGTCTAAGTGTTTAATCTCATATTTCACTTAGAGTTTCTTGTTAAATAAATCAAAAAGTCATTCGTGTTTATTAAAAGGACAAGTAGGCAACCCAGAGTGGTAGATGATATGTGTCGTATATACATATATATGTACATATACACATATATATATTCAACAAATGAATCATAGCACTAACAGAAAAGACTACAAATCCATGAGAAAAGATAGACCAAGATACCTCTCCCACAAGAGATAAAATATTTGAACAAGTACATCAGAAAATAGAATATCAGAATAGCCAATAAAATATGAAAATATACCCAGTATAATCATTATGGAAATAGAAATTAAAACTGCAAGGATTTACTACCATTACACAACCACAAAAATGACTAAGAATAAGAAGACAGATATCACTAAATCTTGGCAAAGTTAAGGAGTGACTGGGACCCTGATTTGAATCTGCACATTATTTTTGGAAATTAGTTAGCAGTATCTCCTAAAGCTGTGTATATGCCTGCCATATGATCCAGCATTTCCTTTCCTAGATATTAACTCTACAGAAATGCATATACATGCTCACTAAAAAACATGTTAATAGAGTCATTATTCAAAATAGGTCCAAAGTGGAGCTTACCCAAATGCCCATCAATAGTAGAAAGAACAAATCAAAGGTGGCATATTCACACAATGCAATTCAATACAGCAATGAGAATGAAATATCAGCAACTGAAGACAATGACATATATGAATCTAAGAAACGTAACACTAAGTAAAAGAAACTAGTTGCAAAAGAATTTATACTGCATACTTCCATTTATATAAACTCCAAGAATGGGCAATTAATTTATGGCATTAGAAATTAGGCTAGTGATTAGCTTTGGGTGAGGTAGAAAATAGAAGGATGCCAAGGGGTGCTTTGGGGATACTTGTCCTGGTGGCTTTATGAAATGTCAGTTGAGCTGTACTGAGCTGTTTCTCAGAATTCCCTTTTCTCTGTGTTTCTAGTATAGTGGACCACAAAAGATATTAGGAGTCAGAAGTAAAGGAGCAGTCTTTTTTTTTTACTCTTAAAAATTCCATCAGGTATGTTTACATCTCACACATATTATTGCTTATCTCTTGGCTTTACATGTCACACATATTATTGCTTATCTCTTGGCTCGCCTGACTGTTGGACCTGCAATTGCTCCACGTTCCCTGCTATTCCTCCTCAGCTTCCCCACCTCCTGAGCTGGCTTCCAGGAAGAAGCTGGTCAGCTTCCCCTGCAAGTCATTCACAGTGTGAAGGTTGGAGAGACTGAGGATTGACAAAGATCCCTGTGCACCTTTGTGGCTTCCAGGCTGCCATAGCTCTCACCCACTTCATATCCATCTTCCCTTCCTGACCACTTGCCCTGTGGACTTCAAGCCGTGGGCATCAGACCTAAAGACAAGAGCATTACAGAGACTATTTAACCAGTTCACACAATTGGGAAAGGTCAGTTCCCTATAATGAATCACAATATGTTTAACTGATCACTGTCAGATGCATTGGTCAAGCTTTTTCTTGATCAGCGTGTGTATTATGCAGGTGTATTCAATTTCTGAAAATACATCTAGCTATACATTTTTGATTTGTATACTTGTCTCTATGAGTATCATAATTTAATAATGAATTATTTGGAAGTTCTGAACACTTATTCAGGATAAAGCACCAACAATCATAATTGTTTACTTGCATGTGAAATGTAAAGTATGTCCAAAAAACTGTTGTCATCCAATATACTTTAATTAATCATGAACACTATATAAGAATCTTTATAGGAGGCAAAAGTACCTCTCTCTCTCTCTTTCTTTCTATACACTCACACACACACACACACACACAGTCTATAGTTCCATGCATATGCACTGGGTTAAATTACTGAAAGCAATGTAAGTTGCACATATCTATTGTAGATTAATATTTATTTTCAGAATTAATAATCACAATATATCAAGTAGAGTTGGCTTGCTATTATTAAATGCACAATTAAAACAACTTTTTAGAAAACCAAGTTTGCAAGATGACCTTTAGATTATCAATAGAGAATATAGATACTTTGAGGTCACCATTATTATTCCAGCAGTCTTGGTGCCAAGAGGCTATGTCAGCAGGAATAAAAAGGGTAAAGAAGCAGGGAAGAGGAGGGATGGTTGTAAGAGAAGAAATTGACAAGTTGGGCAGAGCTTGCCCTTGATGTGAGCTGTAAATTTCTAAAACTTCCTGACACTGAGAGGTTTCCTTCAGGAAATAATAATCATGAAGATCCAATCTCTCTGTTTATTTTTTTAGAAGGTTCCATGGGGTAGTGAAGGCTTTAAATCATATAAATAAGTTGGAGGGGGAGTCAAATAGAAAACAATGAAGGATAGAGGACAAGGGGAGAAGAAAAGGACTCATGAGAACATTAGATATCACTTTGTTAATTTAGAGAATGGGCAACCAGGGTGTAGCATGTGAGGCTTGGAAGCATGCCCTAATCTGCTGGAGAAGATTCCAGCAGGAAGCTAATCGTTTATGGAGTCACTACTATGTGCTGCTTAGTTCATATAGGTTAACTCTTTAATGCTTCTGATTTTTTCTTCCTACCCACCCCCAATACACATGCACTTGACATCTGTGGAAACATAGGCTCAGATATATTGAATAACCTGTCCAAATGACTCTGGGTCAAAAATGAAGCATGTACCCAAATGCAGTTTAATGTGACTTGAACTATCCTGTTCTTTCCACTACAGCACACAGCATTCATGACTCCAGGTAAGTTTCAAAGGTAATGCTCACAGGGAGTATAAAAAAGAAAATCCGGGCAAAGTCTGCTTTTATGCCCTGGATCAGCTGCTTCATTGTTAGAAAAAAATATGCCGCATTCTGTTTTAAAAGCAGAAAATTTCAGCCCCTGAGACTTCTGCTGTGCTTCTTGATCTGGTTGTGATATTGCTGCAAAGGACATTGTATGCTGCACTGGAACGAGAGAACCTCAGCGATTAACAGCCAGTGGTTGTGATACTTTTCTGTAATTTAAAAATCTTCATACATCTCACCGTAGTGTAAAATAGAAAGTTTATATTGTCTGCAGTAAAAATTTATCATTTGACATATTTTAAAAGCTGATTTTACATCCAGGTTGGGGCAAAGAAATAATCACTTAATTTCTAGTTCTTCAATCGACTTTCCGTTAACTATGTTTGTTGTGTCTCCTTAGACATTTCTTCAGAGCTAAGTTTTCAGGGCAAAAATTTTTTTAAAAGACCAAGAGTTGTTTTTTGGTAAACTATCACCGAATTTTTTTACTTTCCTGTTTAACCATCTTTCCTCTGTTATTTTAGAAGTGTGTGTATTTCAAGTTGAGCTCTTAGAAAATAATGAAGAGAGTCCTAATTAAGAACCTGAGCTCAGGAGTCACAATGAATTGATATTCAAGCTCCACCAATCATTAACTTTGTAATTTTGAACTTGTTACTTAACTTGAGTGTCAAAATA
The DNA here is from genome assembly GCF_039906515.1 of Pseudorca crassidens. Classification (NCBI taxonomy): domain Eukaryota; kingdom Metazoa; phylum Chordata; class Mammalia; order Artiodactyla; family Delphinidae; genus Pseudorca; species Pseudorca crassidens. The sequence continues at coordinate 125,018,386 of NC_090300.1, read as the reverse complement.
AAGATGAGTTTCTTATCACAGTGCTGTATGGGAATTAAATAAGCAAGCACATATGATTAGCCTACGTGTTGGATACATTTTAAGTAGTAACAATTATTTTAGTGAGAGATGTTTGGTTGTTTACTCATTTTTTAAAAAATTTCCTTCACATTATGATGCTTTGACACCTTAGGGGCTTACCTGGCCTGGGAGAGACTCCTCCTCCCAGGGCTAGCTAATTCTTAATTCCAATTTGCCTGGAACATGCCTTTCATCTGCAAACCAACCAACCCCCAATCCATGCCCCCAACCACCTCCTTTGTCTAACTCTCATCCACCTAGCCAAGATTTCCCCTGCCCTAAATCAACCTAGGGCCATGTACCAGATGACTAGAGACCACCCCTGTAGCTGAAAGCCCAGTAACGTTATTCAAATGAGCACTACTACACCATCCACCTGCCCTGCTGTGCCTTTCCCTGGGAAAATACAATAAATGCTCTGGGCCATGTTTTCCCCTCCTTCCTTCTGTCTTCTGACTAAAACTGGTGCTTCCCCATGTGACATTCTTGGCAAATGTAATTCATTCCTCTTCCATTGGCACCTCAATGATATGTCTGTGTTGTCACTCAGTTACATTCATAAATTAAAATGCTGCAGATACAACAGAGACATTTACTCAACAGTTGTGCCCTTTTTCCCTTTCTTATGTGGCTCAGCTCTGTTCAAGCAGCAATGTTAACATCCCCAGGGTGTGGACTGTGATTGGTTTAAACCCCTCATGGTAAATTCATTCTCCTTAATTAGTCTAAAGGTTGATGTGTGATCCAGTACTGGCAAGGGAATGCAAGAGAAAGGGTACAAGGAGGAATTATGGAAAAACAGGACTCTCCCTGGGAAAAGAGAAACTTAAAGGGGAGAACACTGTAATTTCCTTCGCTTCCCTTCTTGCTTTGCCTACTGTTCAGTGAGGGCCCAAAGTCTGATATTATAGCAGATCTCTTACAATGAGGAGAGGCAAGTCTCTAAGGATGTCAGAGGAGCTGGATGAAAGACCTGAGTCCTCGCTGACACTGCTGAGTCACGGGAACAGCAGCAGGACAGCTCACCTCTGGACAGCTTCTTAAGTGGATTATACATACCTGCCTATGGTTTAAGGGAGGACGTTCTTATATTCATTAATTGTTGAACGTTTATACTGCTTTCATCAAGAGCAGCCTAATGGAGACAGTTTTCAAACCTTTATTTACAAAATATATTTTGAAAGCCTTAAAATGTTTTAAAAATCTACTCACTGTCTCAGTTAACAGGCTACAAGTATGAGGAAATAACAACAGAATTCTACGAGATCGTATAATATGCTCATAGCTTCAGAGAAGATTCTATAATGTCATACACAGTAAGGGATTTCTTCCTTAATATGATGGATCTGCAGCATCCAAACTACTCATTTCTTATGACGAAGTTCACTAACATGACTATTATATATTTTACATGTAATTTTAAAACAGAGTTTTTCTTATTTGGGTTTGGCACATCAATACCAGTAAAATATTGTGTGTGTGTGTGTGTGTTGTTTTTAGAATGTGACATTCAGATTGAAATGCAAGTTTCTCTTTGGCAGAAGTGTCAACTGTGCTTCCTCTAATTCTGTTAACCTCTATTTAGTATATATAATGTGCCAGTAGATGCTAAACAATTTTGGATATATCATGTTGTTTAAATCACACAACATTAGGAAGTGTATATTTTTGCTATTTCCATTTTTATAGATGAGGAAACTGAGGTTGAAAGATGATAGGTAACTTATCCAAGGTCACCAAGAAAATGAGCAATAAATTAAGAAGTGTAGTCTTCTGAACTGACCACAAAATCTGAGCTCCAAATCAACATAGTTTACTGTGATATTGCTAGACCAAATTAATTCCTTCTTTTATGCCATGAAGTACATTTGAAAATCAGAAAGTAAAAGGGATGAACTAGAATTAAAAAAAAACAACTCACAATAGTAAGGAGTTGCAGTAAAATAAGACCTCTAATGCACTGCTAGAGCAATTGTAAATTGGAGTGAATTTCCTGGAGGGAAGTTTTCCAATACCCCAAGAGTGTTTAAAAATTGTACGAGCAATAGTTCTTCTAGAAATGCTTCCTTGGGGAGTAATCAGAGGTGTCTCAGAGTTTATATAACAAGATGTTCACCAACAGAAGTACAAGTAAGTACAACATGGCAGATTTATATATCTTAATATAGTACTTAAAGGTATTTTCATATAATTAATGATATTGGTAAAAGTTTACTAAACAAAGCAAAGTTTAAAAAATAAAATATGTCTTCATTTATATTTTTGTGATGTATTGTCAATATTCTCAGTTTGTATACTTGAATATTTATATATGTATATATATATATAGAGAGAGAGAGACAGAGAGAGAAGGAGGAAGAGAGAAAGAATGCCAGTTGACAAACTTAGATGTGCAAAATTCTAATTTCTCTTTAATTCCATTTTATTTCCATTTCTAAATTCTATCTTCTATAGTAAGACATTAATTTTGACCTCAGTTCTTGTTATGGGTTCCTCTCAGGTCATATCTTACATATGTGCCACATATCTTGGCAGACGTACACAGTCCAGAGGCAGAGTGGAGGGTGGTGCATGGGGATAGAGGTGAAGTATGGCTAAGGACTGATGTACCCAGACCCTAATATCTACAAATATCCTGACTATGCTGATGTGGCCTCTAACTATTCTCTCGTTTGAGAGACAAACTCTTCTGTAACTTTCTCCAACTTTAGATGTAGGAAAAGATCAAGGAGTGAGGTTGTCTTTTATCAGGTTATACTTTGTTTTTTAACTCTGAGATTTATTTTCTTTGTGATTATTTGTTCTTTTATTAATTTATTTTAGAAATTTAGAATTCAAAGCAGGGTCCTTAAGGAAAATGCAGACACTATTTTTTTCCCCAGGTATTCTGGAAAGTCAGGGAAATAAATTTCATCAAAAAACTTCCCCCTGGGCTTCCCTGGTGGCTCAGTGGTTAAGAATCCACCTGCCAATGCAGGAGACACGGGTTCAAGCCCTGATCCAGGAAGGTCCCACATGCCACGGAGCAACTAAGCCCGTGCACCACAACCACTGAGCTTGTGCTCTAGAGCCCGCAAGCCACAACTACTGAAGCCCGCATGCCACAACTACTGAAGCCCGCGCGCCTAGAGCCCATGCTCCGCAACAAGAGAAGACATTGCAATGAGAAGGGCGTGTACCCCAACGAAGAGTAACCCCCGCTCATCGCAACTAGAGAAAGCCTGTGTGCAGCAACGAAGACCCAATGCAGCCAAAAATAAATAAAAACAAACAAACAAAAACTTCCCCCAAACAAAAAACTACACTGACCTTCTCTTTATTTCCTCTACCATCCTCCAAGTTCTGTAGTACTTTGAAATTCTGTCTCATCGAGGTCCCCTGCTGTTGCTGAGTTGTGATTTCTGAGAGGCCATTTCACGTCTCAATATCAACTATGCAACAAAATTATGAGCACTGTTAATATGTATGGGCATGGATTTATCACATCTATCATCAGTTCTTGATTGTCAATTTGTTTTGCAAAATCCCAGATAAGACTCTTCTCTATAGCAGGTAGGAAATTCAAAAACTAGAAACACAAGTAAATAATTCCTCACCCAAAGGCTTATATTTCCAGGCTAGTAGAAAGATTGACTTCAGATCTTCTTAGTTCTCCTCTAAATTACACTGTATTTCTGGGCTTTGGTCGTTTGCCTTCTTTCTTTTCTGGATCTGTTCTATTGATGCCTCACCTTGTACTCACAGTCTTAAAGATCAGGGTGCCATGGCAACTGCCTCCACCACTGCCCAAGAACAACTCCACCCATCTTTGCATCCACTGATAAGGAGAGACCAATAAGCAAGGGGTGTGATGGTTCTACTTTTCCTCAGTGGCTGCTTAAAAGGGCTAGAAAACACTCCCCAGAACTGCGTGATTGTGGGGGCCCACAGAGTTACACCCCGTAAGTACAATGAGATAAAAGACAATAAAGAAATGGCAGATTAATTGCTTAATCTTCCGTCACTCTTTTTCACTAGCAATGAACTGTTTTGAAATGCAGTAGTTCCAAGCAGGCACTTGGGAGATGCCCCCAAGTGTCACAGGAACCTGTTGTGTTTTGATGTTAAGCTGTCACCAGCTTGGCGATGCATCACTTTGTGTTTGCTCTCCCTCCTTCCCTAGCTCACTCCCTTTACCCCTTATTCTTATTTCCCTAGCAGTGCACCCTGTCAAATAATTGTTAGCAAATAGGCTGTCTGCCTCAGGCTCTGTTTTTTTGTGAAACCCAGATAGTGTGTTTATTCTTCGTGAATTTGTCTGCCTTCTCCATATACATGTCTAAAGGAAGGGTGTGGATCATCTCTGCTGTTAGGATACACAAATCTTCCCCTTTTCTCCCTTTCTCAGACTCTTACTCTATCAATCCGTTCTGACTTCTTCCTCTGGGACCTGGGCCTTTTGTTCAAAAGACAATTTCTGCTGATCAATCAATTCAATGAACAAACTGCTATAATAAATAAAAGGAGAAGGAAGAGAAACAACGAAGAATATATCAACATTTTTCCCCTATGCAAACATATATGCAAACAAATAGAGACATAGGTGAGAAGAAGTAGAATTAAAGGACAAAGAAAATATAGTAAAGTAGCTCCTCTAGCTAGTAGAAGTTAATATTTCCTTTTGTTTTTTTCAATTAGCATTTAAGTACAACAATAAAATTATCACTAATTTTGCTATATTATTTTGCTATGTTATGAGACAGGAACTTGTGAGGAAAGGAAATTAATCATAGAGTCCTAATTATGAAGAAAATTTTGATGAAATAGAGGAGCAAATAGAATTATACACAAAAGAACAAAGAATGAATAAAGAGGGTTGAGGAGAATAAAGGAAAGTTCTGGAGTGTGGAGTGCTAAATCTCATCCTGAAATACCCTCACAAACCGGAAATACTCTTTTATCAGCTTTCTGAGCATCCCTTAACCCTGTCAAGTGAACACATAAAATTAACCATCACATTATCTACTTATATTTATTTGTAACACATAATTAATAGCTTTGTGTGTAGAATACCAAATTGATTTACAATCTGCAAGTTATCAGTATTTTTATACAAAGTCCTTATAAGTTTCCATAAGCTTTGCCTATGAGCAGGTTGTGACCTTATGAGCACCTGGTCCAATTTAGGTATATTAGTTTGCTAGGGCTGCCATAACAAAGTACCACAGACTAGGTGGCTTAAACAATAGAAATTTATTTTCTCACAATTCTGGAGGCTAGAAGTCAAAGATCAAGATGTTGATGTTGTGCTTATTCTGAGAACTCTTTCTTTGGTTTGTAGATGGTTGTCTTTTGCCATTGTCTTTGTATGGTTTTCCCTCTGTCTGTGTCTGTGTCCTAATTTCTTCTTCTAATAAGGATTAGGGCCTATTCTAATGACCTCACTTTAACTTAATTACCTCTTTCAAGACCCCGTCTCCAAATATAGTTACATTCTGAGATACTGGAGGTTAAAACTTTGAAACATGAATTTTGAGGGGACATAATTCAGTTGTAACACTGATGTAAGCTTCTGGCTTCACAATTAATGAGCTATAAACTGATAGGCAAGTTATTGATACTTCATCTCCTCAATCCTCAGTTTCATTATATACACATTTGAAATAAGCAAGTGTGATAGCATGTTGTAAGGAGGAAATGATAAAATATAAACCACTCCATAAAGTACTTGATGTGTTAAATAGTCCCAGATCAAGATGTTTTACTTTGATAAAATCACTTAAATAATAACTGCCCTTATTTAAGATTTCTTGTGAGATTTCCTTCTTGGTCTTTTCTTTCAAATAACTGTGTGTGTTATCAGAAAACTTTTTGTCTTAAATTAAAAAGATAATTTTCTGCAGCTCTTTATATATTTTTGTCAATGTCCCAATACTTTTATGTAGATTAACCTTATTTTATCAAATTAGATTGATTTTAGAACTTATATAACATTAATATGAATTATATAAATACCAGAATAAATAGCTGATCTTGGAGAAATTCGAGTTCATCCAGGGAACAGATAAAATTTAGATGATTCTGATTAGTATTTTCAGTACCTTTTTTGTCACTGCTAGTGTTTTCAACATTACTGAGTAGCTGTTATCTATAAAATATCAACTATATATATAAAACATTCTTTCTCCTTTCAAAAATCCTTCAAGGAAAGTAGTTTGTTCTTCTCTTTTTAGATGAAGAAACAGAAATTCGAAGAGTTTAAGTAAGTGGTTAATTTCACACAGCTATTCAGAAGAACACCTCAATCTAACCTCATTTATTTTAGACTCTGTAGCTTATCAAATTTTGTTCTTTTTATAACAAAGTATACTATCACTCACTTGGTATATGTGATTGATTTAAGGCTTTTCATAGCAATGTATGCTATCATCCACTAGGTACATGTGATTTATTTGAGAGCTTTAAGCTCTGAGAACTTAGAAGACTCATATCTACTTCAAGTAAATTATGGAATCTCTTGAACCAAATAAACAACTTGGCATTTAATTCTACTCTCCTCTAAAGGTTTAACAAACTTTATATTTTGCGTAGTTAAACAGTATAAATATTTTTGACAAGATTTCCCACTGGATAAATAAATTTCCTTCCCAAGAGAATTTTATGTCACTGTGTTTCAAAGACAATTTGGAGCATCTGCTTCCACTGCCATTTATTGCATTTGCATTGTAATATTGAAAAATGCTCTTATTATCCCTGTGCCATTATTGAAGATATCCAGAGATTTGAAATAGTATGTACATCTTGATATAAAAAACATTAGGACATGCATTTTATTCTTTCCCTCCTTAAAATCCAAAGTACGCAAAACAAATCAAATGCAGATCTTAGACGTTTGTGAGAAGTGGAACAACAATGAACCAGGGACTTTGACTCATTTCTGAAAGATCTAAGGTAGTTGGTTTCCTGTTGATACACCAGAGCATAATTGGCCACAACAGGAAGGAGAAATTGGAAAAGTCAATGGAAGTGGAATTATTTGTTCCCTGTTGAACCTTAGAAACAATCCAATCTTGGAGTCAGTCAATCTAGCAAGTGGGAATGGGCTGGTTAAATTTCCTACTAATAACAAGGAGTGGCATCAACAACTTTGGCCTGCAGGTTAAAGCAGGTATTTCCTTTCTAAAGAACTTGGGCATAATTGAATTCCTGAGTATAGGTACTTTAGAGTTAAGCCATGTTTATTTGGGGAACTCATGCTGGGGGTGGAGGGAGCATGAATCCACACAGCTTAAAGTGAAACCAGTCAATCAACGTGTCTCACAGAGGCAGAAGTCAAGCTGTACATTCAGGGGAGAGGTCAAATGAGTAAAAGAATTTCACAGCGTAAGAGCAATCCAATCAAGCCCTTAGAATAAACAAGCCATGGTTTGGTTTGGTTTTTAAATATGGAAAGAAAAAATTGTTTAATTTATGCATATGAGGAAATTCAGTAACATGAAAGATAACTGGTTTTAGAGAAACCTAAAATCATTCAGGGAACAGATAAAACCTAGATAGTTCTAATTAGTATTTTAGACAGATTTATGAAATGTAACACTCATAAAATAAGAACAGTCTACTCTTGGAAAATATAATCAGAGACCAGAACAGCATTTTTGGAAGTTAGGGTTGTACAGTAAAATATCTAGTTGAAAGTCTGGAAGAAGAATGCTAGGGAATTCCTCACCATGTAAAGTAAAGGGAGGGAAAGAAAAAAAAAAAAAGAAAAGAAAAGAAAAGAAAAACAATGGACAATATTTGAAAAGAAATTTTAAAATGAAACTACCTGGAGGAATAACTATGAAGTTTTCAAATTTTCTAATAGATGAGCCAGGAAGAGAAATTTTTTTTAAAAAAATGGGAGAAATAATCAAGAAATGATTTAAAAAATTCCCAGAGTGAAAAAAAAGCAAAAATTTTCAGATTGAAAGAGCTCACTCAGTCCTGAACAGCATACATCATAAAAAAAATGATAAACATTTTAACACATTTTTCTGAAAATTTAGAACACCAAACATAAAATGTTTTTTAAAAATTAACAATTTATCTGTAAGAGATAAAACTCAAGTATTCTATCAGACTTTTCATCAGCAATGCTAGCTTTTAGAAAATAATGGAATGTGAGCTTTAAAAAGTTTTTGTGGAAACATGATATATGAACTAAAATCAAGATTCTTAAAAGCAATTATTCAAAATATGAAAACTAAATACAGTTTCAGAGATAAGCAATTAAAACACTGGTGTATGCTGTGATCTGAATGTACAGAAGATGATGGTATTATGAGATGTGGCTTTTGGGAGGTGCTTAGGTCATGACGGTGGAGCCCACATGAATGGGATTAGTGTTTTTATAAAAGAGGCTCCACAGAAATCCATAGTCCCTTAACCATGTGAGGATGCATGATGCCAGCTATGGGCCAGGAAAAGGGTCCTCACCAAAATGTGACCATGCAGGCACCTTGACCTTGAACCTCCCAGACTTCAGAACTGTGAGAAATAAATTTCTGTTGTTTGTTTATAAGCTACCTAATTTGTAGAATTTGGCTATAGCAGCCTGAACAGACTAAGACAATGTAATCTTTGCACTTTCTGACACAAAGAGGTGAGGAAGAGAAAAGAATATATTCTATCAAAAGGAAAACAGATCCAAGAAAGACCACAAAAGTTGATATAATACAGTAATATAAGGAAAGGAAAGCGTTGAGAGGAATGGCTCTATATCAGAATGAGCCTCACATTTGGAGCAAAATATCATCAAGAAAAAGAATAGATGTGATGTTGTTGTTTTTAGTTAATAGAATGTGTCACAGACTTTGCTACAGTCTCCCCTAAGATCTTCTCTTTCAGAAGTTTTACCTAAACACATGGAGGTGAAGCAACAAATTATATTAGCTTCTTTGCAACAAACTCTGGTCATACAATTAAGTTCTGGACACTAAATGACAAATGAAGTTATAATAGTATTAAAGAATTTTATTGTGCTTATTATTTTACTGTGTCAGGTACTATTCTAAATGCATTATAAATGTTAACTCATTTAATTCTCACAGCATACTTACGAAGTAGGTACTATTATTATTTAAATTTTGCAGATGAGAAGAGCTTTAGCATCTTGCACAAGTTAACACTAAATTATTGAAGTTACATTATATGTGCAACTTCTTGGTGCTACACATGAAAGGCAAGGATCCTAACCTCCTCTTCTTGGCTCTTCCTCTCCCAGGGGCTGTAATGTAGATATTATACTAGTAGCTGGTACAGGTCTCTTAGACTGCAAGATGCAAATCTAATTATGAGGATGGAAGAGGATCAAGACCAAAAAAATCTGAGTCCTTAAAACATGGAGGTAACATGGGCTTCCCTGGTGGCGCAGTGGTTGAGAGTCCGCCTGCCGATGCAGGGGACACGAGTTCGTGCCCCGGTCCGCGAAGCGGCTGGGCCCGTGAGCCATGGCCGCTGATCCTGTGCGTCTGGAGCCTGTGCTCCGTAACGGGAGAGGCCACAACAGTGAGAGGCCCGCGTACCGCAAAACAAAAACAAAAACAAAAAAAACACATGGAGGTAACATACTAACCTTTGTTTCTTAAGACTAAACTATTAGTTAAAAAGAAATGTTTCTGTTGTTTAAAAAAAAATAGTTATTTTGATTATTGTCAACAGCTAAATTTGCATCATAACTAGTAAGATATTAAGAATACAGATGTTAGCAATATTACAATGACGTGATTCTTTTGTCAATAAGAAAGAAAAACAATTACAAATTTCAGGAAAAAATGTTCAAGAGTCATGGGACAAACATAAAGCAAACTAAAATACAGACTAATTTTTAACAATATACAGAATGTAACAGTTTTGGAGGGGGATTTGTCCTTGACATATAAAAGCTATTCCTATTTGCATCAAAGAGCACATTTGAATGACAAGGGATTACATTATGTTTATTTCTCTACAGGTCCAATCACATTAGTGGTTTCCGGTAATACAGAGGACACTCAAAATAATTTTATGCTCTTCTTGAATGTCTAGACTTAACCTGTAAAGACAGCGTGGGTCCAACTTGTTATACTTTTTATATAATATTATACCCCTTGCTAAAGTAAAAACAAAACAAAAAAGTAGCTAGAAAAATTTGAAAAGTAAAGGAGCATACTAGAGACTAAGAGAAATTGAGTGCAAATTTCTGCATTTTACTTAAAAAGAAGCCAAGATATCTACTTGCAGTTGATTTAACAAGAGAAAAAGGCATAAATATTTTACATGAGATTAATAAGAGAAATTAAGAAAAATCTTACTAAGATATTTAAGAAGGGGAAATAGGATTTATTTACAGTTCTTTCTTCGTAGTAGGGGGTTAATTGAATATAAGTTGACAAATCAAGAAATGGAGTTAATGTATTTAATATAATGTGATGCAGGGAATTAATGGATAAACCAATAAGCTAAGAAAGCTAAACTCTGTTTCCTCTAGGCAGTGTCACTAGGGATAAAGCTGACGCAGACTTCTGTAATATTTCTTTTTTATTATGTACATATATTTATGTTATAATAAAATAGTTTATGAGGCAGACATCTCATGTTTTTAGTTGTTCCAGTTGGTAAGAGGTCTCTGCCAGCATAAAGTGCACTGTACTTACCAGGGATCTCTTCCTGATTTTGAAAAACTGTGATAATTCATCTTCAGTTGTTCAATCAAAAGAAACCAAACTAATCAAGTCTTCTCCTTAAACTACACAAAGCAATCTTTACATGTCAGCTACAGAATTTCTTAAACTTAAATGCTGAAAAAAATAGCTCAACTGCAAAATGAGCAGCAATGTCCTTGCTATGCTTTGTTTCCCTGCAAATCTTGTTGGGGTGAATTCTAGAGACCAGTGTACTTGAGAAACGTTCCTGGAAAAAAGAATTGCCATTGGTATATTTAAACAACTGGCATTCATAACATAGGAATATAATTAGTTAGTGTTTTTAGTATTTCAATCAAGCTTGATGTTCTTGATTATTAATTAGACTTATTTTTAAAAAACAAAATTAGAAGTCAAATGTCAATTTAGAGAGAACAGGAACTTTCACTTTCCTGTTGTGCATTTATAAAGTAATTGTTTATTTCTTAAAGCTTTTCCCAAGGATGCTGGTATTCTTACAATAAGTTGGTACAGTAAATTGATATTTAAATAACATTTTGTTAGTTAAAATAATTAATTATTAAATATTAATTGATACTTGCATAATCATCAATGGTGAATAACGAGCTATGCCTCTGTAACCCATACACAGCATTTATAAAGTGGTTAAACTTGGACAATTATACAACACTTAAGGTAAATGGTGTCAATTTTTTCTATATTCTAAGGGGTAATTTTTAGTTAGGCCTAAATTACTGTCATTATAAGTTTTAAAATTTTTTGTTGCAGTATAATGTGCCTATGGAAAAGCGCATGTACACTAAATATATAACTTGATGAATTTCAGTCAATATTTGAAAGGGACAGTGCTGACATTTGTTGTTCAATTTCAGAATAACTGAGACTTCTCTACTGAGAGAAAGTAAGTAGAATAAAATTGAGATCCCTAAAATCACAAGTAATTTCAACATATGATGGAAAATATTTTTAAAAAAAAGTGTGTTATATACAAATACCCTGTAAAAATGATTTGACAAATCATTGTATGCTGTGAAAACTGAGTTTTTTAAACAATAGTTTAAATATAGAGTTTTATGTTAAAAAATAAGTGTTCGTTTTTCTGGTTGAGGTGGGGAGGTTGAGAATGTGAATAAATTCTAATCTCTTCTATTTGTGGACCTTTTATTTTTTTATTTTATTAAAAAATTTTTTGAAAGGCTTTCTTTTTTTAAACTGCGATTTTTCTTTTTTTAAAATTAATTAATTATTTTTGGCTGCATCGGGTCTTCATTGCTGTGTGCAGGCTTTCTCTAGTTGCATCAAGTGGGGACTACTCTTCCTTGCGGTGCGCAGGCTTCTCATTGTGTTATCTTCCCTCTTCGCCAAGCACGGGATCTAGGTGCACGGGCTTCAGTAGTTGTGACATGCAGGCTCAGTAGTTGTGGCGCACAGGCTTAGTTGCTCCGCAGCATGTGGGATCTTCCTGGACCAGGGTTCGAACTCAAGTCCCCTGCATTGACAGGCAGATTCTTAACCACTGTGCCACCATGGAAGTCCCTGTGGACCTTTTAATACAATGATACTTCAGGGAGAAAAAACTGAAAAGATTGATTTAAGAAGTCTCAAAACTTTTTCAAAGTAGGTGTTTTTCAGTCTATGTGATGGAAAGTTAGAAAGGAACAAAGAAAGATAAATTGCATGTGATACCAAGGACAGGAAGTAGGTAGTAATCAATGTGAGCAGGGGAATAGGTAAAGAAAGCCAGTACTTATCACTGGAAACCCTTGAAATTTTTAGTAAGATTGCCATTTATTGTTTTCTGTTAACATAAAAAGTTTATTTTCACTAAGCAGGTATGTTCAAGTCAGAACATAAAACAGATAACCTTTGTAATTGTTCCTTAGTTGATTAGAAAAAACAAAAAACAAATCAACATTTGCATTCCAAGTTTACAAAGAGATGGAGAAAGTTTTTGTAATATGTAAAAAAATAAGATTTTTATGAATGTTTGCTTTTTGTTATTAAAAATAGAAAAATATTTTTAAAAAATCTCTGTCTCCTCAAAGGATAATAGTTTTCTTTTTTTTTTCCTGAGATATATTATGAAAATGTATTTCTTTATGGCTAAGCCCTGAAGCAGTTGGAACTCTTGATGCCAAAAGACCTTTCCCCCTTAGCAAACTTATCTTCAAGTTTTATATTTACAAAATGATAACATTTATCAAAGCTTTCAGCAACTTGGATTCTCCTTAGCTTAACCTAATTTTTATTGTCATTTGTATTCATTGTACATTTTCAAATCACTGTTTAAAGTATAGTTGGTAGTAATCAGTACACATTTCCATAACAAATGATATCTTTTATCCGTGAAAATGTTTATATTTATGTAGGTTTTAGTTGAGTTAAATTTGAATGAACTACTACAAAAAAAAAAGAGATTTCATAATGATAATAATGGATATATTTAAAAGAAATAAAAAATACTATTTAATTTATTAACTGGAGTATGTATTTTATATTATACAGGACATAGGAAATTACCCTATCACCTAGGAAAGGGGAACATCTCCCCACTAACAGCAATAATGTGTTTCATTAATATGCATAATTTGTTACAGGAGTGGACAAAGTATAGCCCATTGGACAAATCCAGCCTTTTGCTTGATTTTATAAACTTTTATTGGAGCAAAAGCCACACCTATTTGTTTGTGTACTGTCCATTGCTACAAAAATGGCAGAGTTGAGCAATTGCAACAGAGATGTATGGCTAGCAAAGCCTAAAATATTACATACTTGGCCCTTTATAGAAAAAGTTTGCCAGATCCTGGTCTTTTATGTATTGTTTCACTTAGCAGAAATTATAATTTAAAAGTTGTAGGATGTATGCATGTTCCTAATCCTAATTCACTATAAGCAAATATTTTTTGAAAAGTGTATTTCTACATCAACACTCTTATAATGTGTGCCTAATGTGAAGACATTGAAGTAAAAACAAAATGGGAAAATATGGTATAAACTTTCTTTTTCTAAATGTAGCCATATGTGACTTAATCTTATTTATCAAATTATAAATAACCATTGCTATCATATTTTCTTAGTTGTAAAAATTACATATTAAAATTTTGTATTTCAATTTAAGAATTCAGATTTATTTCTCAAATTTTTACAAAGGGGAGTATATTATCTACTTAAATTTTATAGTGAGCCTTTTTCTTACAAATAACCACACTTTTTAAAGTACTACCTTGTGATTTCACAATTTCACTTCCATACAAAAAACTTATTGTCAACAGAGTCATAAAAAGTAACTCTGTATGATCTATGTAAGTAGGATCCACTAAATAGAGAGAGAGAGAGAGAGAGAGAGAGAGAGAGAGAAACAGATGTTTCTACATCTCAGTTACCTCATATATAACTATAGAACATAATTGGTAATAAATTCATTTTATTTATATAATTTAGTCAAAAATAAAGTGAGTTCTTCTGGAAATTCATTATCTATTTATAATATTTTGAAGAAAACAGCAGAAAGAAATCTCACAATCAGAAAGATAGCAATAGGGTTAAAGTTCATAGAATTACTGTTGAAAAGTTCATAATGTCTTTTTGTAAATATCTGTTTATAAATCATTACTTCTTTCATTCTATGAGCCCTGTAAAATCTTATTCAACATTAGAGTCAAACATTGCTTATGAAGTGGAGACACACTTTGACTAGCCACAGAGCTGTGAACTATCAAAGAAATTAAAATCTTGGTTTGGATGTCATTGTCTTTCAGTAGATAAGTTCTCACTAATCATACTTAAAGGGTAGATCATTGTGTTAACCAAAGTAGTTAATGATAAAAGGGCCCAAATTTTGAGAACTATGTCCCTATTACAAGATCTTTAGGGTATACCGACACTTTTATTTTTAGGAAATCCCTTTTTTTTCAAACAGTGGTTCTCAAATATGACATAATTTTCCTCTAAGGTCATTTGGCAAAGTCTGGAGACATTTCTGATGGTGGGGGGAAGAGATACTACAATATAAAAGGTAGAGGGTAGGGTTAGCTGCTAAACATTCTGCAATGCACAGCGCAGAACCCCACAGCAAAGGCTGTCCATTCCCAAAAGTCAGCAGATTGAGAACCCTGCTTAGAAAATTTAATATTGGATTTTCTTATACTAAACAAGTTTCTGTTAAGGTTTTCTTTACTAAAGACCTCATAAATTTTTAGAGCACAGAGCAGTAGCTGAGAAATCTTTTTTTTTTATTTCTTTTTTTTTTTTTTGCCGTACGCAGGCCTCTCACTATTGTGGCCTCTCCCGTTGTTGCCGAGCACAGGTTCCGGACGCGCAGGCTCAGCGGCCATGGCTCATGGGCCCAGCCGCTCCGCGGCATGTGGGATCTTCCCGGACCGGGGCACGAACCCGTGTTCCCTGTATCGGCAGGCGGACTCTCAACCACTGCGCCACCAGGGAAGCCCGAAAAATCTATTATTGATACTCTGGGTGTAAGATAACATTACAATATTTAACACACCCAGAATTTATATACCAAATGTAGCTAAACTGGAATCTGCTTAACTAGCTTCTGGCAATCAGCATCTTTTCCTTGACCTTCTATGTTTATTATTGAGAAGGAAAAAAGTATTAAATTTTAAAATATGATTAAACAAAGGTTGAAACTAATTTTTGAGCTATTGATACATACTAAATATGTGACATTTCAGCTTTAAGTCCACGAATATGTATAAAATTATAGAATCTTAAACTTTGTTCTTAAAAATTCAGTTAGTCTCAGGTAATTTATTTACTTTTCAAGGTGAAAAAAAAAGTTTGTCATGTTATCACAGGGAACATATTATGTACATGAAATGAAATTAGTAGCATTTTGTTCAATTTTAAAAATTGAGACAAAGATTCATGTAAGTGCATTGAAGAAACAATTTAAAAGTTGGGGAATTACCATTTGTTGAAATGTTTTAAATTTTACTGTCATGTACATTTTCAAGTAACTTAAATTTTGTACATTTTCAAGTAACTTAAATTTTGTCAGTTAATTTTTCTAAATGGACTCCATGTTTGTAAAAAAAACCTATTTTTACTACTTTTTACATACATAAAGTGCAAATATCATAAAAGTAGAAATTTTGATAATTTCTACTTGTGAAAATTTTAACATGACTGTTTCACAAGGCTTCTTGATTTTTCAGGTTGATACTTTTGTTAATAAGTTTGGACACACTGTTATTCATTATTTATTTGAATATTGCTTCTTTCTCAGTTTTTCTTTCTCCTTATGGAAATCTGTTATACCCACTGTAGAATTTTCATGTTTTGGTTCTTGGGTATCACTTAGACTGCTGAATCATAAAAAATGATGTATATATAAACAATGGAATATTAATTCAGCCATTAAATAAAAAAAGAATGAAATCTTGCCATTTGCAACAACATGGATGCATCTAGAGGGTATTACACTAAGTCAAATAAGTCAGACAAAGACAAATACTACATGATCTCACTTATATGTGAGAAACATATAATAAAATGAAAATAGACTCATAGATATGAGAAAATATTGGTGGTTGCCAGAGGAGAGTGGAGTGGGGAATGGGCAAAATAAGTGAAAAGAATTGAGGTACAGACCTCCAGTTATAAAATAAATGTCATGGGGATGTAATGTACAGCATAAGAAATATGGTCAATAATACTTTAATAACTTAGTATGGGAACAGATGGTTACTAGACATTTTGGTAGTCATTTTGTAATGCACTTAAATGTTGAATCACTATGTTGTACATCTGAAACTAACATAATATTGTACATAAACTATATTTCAATTTTAAAAAAAGTCTCGAATCATAAAGCTTCAGAATCTGGCAAATAATTTAGGGTAGAATTGTGACATTTCTTTCTTTCTTATATAAACACAAACTCATAGGAAAGTTAGAAGTACAGTATAAAGAACTATTTTTCCCTGAAGCAGTTGAAAATAAGTTGCAGATCTGATGACTCATATAGATTAGTATTAATTTTGCTTATGAAAGGACATTTGCCTATATAATATAATCGTCTATACAATATGATCATCAAAACAAAAAATTAACATTAACACATTACTACTATGTAATATACAGATGTCTGTCTAGTTTGACAATTGTGACAATAATGTCTTGATAACAGAGGGATCAGTTATGAGTTCCTTAATCTTACATTGATTTTCATGACTTGACATAAGATGGTTATTTTATGTGTTCTTATTTGTTTTTTCAGAATGTTCCTAAGAATGCTAAAAGTGCTTCTTCATGTGTAGTTTCAGGTTATGTATCTTTGCATGAACATCCTAGAAGTGATGTTTAATTCTTCTTAATGCATTCTGTGAGGTGGCATATAGTGTTAATTTGTTCCATTACTGAGAATGTTCACTTAGATCACTGGATTATGGTAATGTCTGCTGGGATTTTTTCAGTGTGAAGTTACTATTTTTTTCCTTCTCTAAGTAGTAATTATTTTCACTTAGAAATACTTTGAAACTATGTAAATATCCATTTTGTCATACAAGTTTTGATTTATTTCTTTATTTTTCTTTATTTATATATTCATGGACAGTTTGCTTTCTGTTTTATTCAGTGTGTTATGTTATCTCACTTATTTATCTTGAAGCTCACACTGTCTTCAATTTGACCAGCGATAGATAGCCTTTTCAAGCTGACTTCTGCATCCTTTCAACTTATTGCCCAACTTTCTTTATAGCACATTCTTGCTTTCTGGTACAAAATGATGTTTCCATTATCATCTTGTACTTTTTTTTTGTACCAGGCTGAATGACAATCAGTCATTCCTCCAAGGAGCCTTCCCTTTAGTGGAAAATGACATAGAGAATCTAAGATATAGGCAGTAGATAGACTCAGTGCTATTGGACCATTGCTGCTCTTAGACCCTCTCAATAGACAAAGCTAGGGATCAAATGAATTTGGGTATTTGGGGTATATGTATATGTACACATAAATTTTAATCTGTGTGTGTATTCACAAAGCTACACTATCTCAATTCCACAATTATAGCACATAATATATCACAATTCTAAAATCTCACTGATTCATCAGTCAAATCTTGCAATCATTTAGCAAAATATTTGGATTGATTTTTATTTAGATAGAAAAATAAAAATTATCATAAACATTGACTCAAAGCACACACATTTCAGTGTGGAGGTACCTAATAATTCATACTCATAACCATTTCTCTAAACATCACTCAAATATATGTGTATAAATTTGAATGGTTATTATTTATTTTATTGCAGGTTTAATTTGTCTATGTAAGCTCACAGAGAATCAGTAAAGGACATGATGCTTACTCATTTTGTAGTGAGTTAGTCTAACATGTCTCAAAAACTAAACATATACAATGATAGAAAATTGCAGCATTCATTGTTTTTTGTGTCTTCATCATTGGACGCTTCTCACATTTTGCTTGTTGGAGAGAAAATACAAATTTTTATATAATGTTTGTTTCATTTTACATAGATCTTGTGTTCAATAAAGGAACAGATTGTTATTTTCTCCTATGTTTTCTAATTCTTTAACAACAAACTTAATGTTTTAAAACTATAATTATATTCTAATTTGATATAAATAAAGCAATCTGAATGCAGTTTTCATTTTCTTTCTTAGGGAAAAAGAAAATACAAAGAAGTGTTCAATGATGGTATAATTCCCAGTGTATTGTATTCACGGTTCGGACTTGCCACTGTGCCTCATTATGGTTTTATACTCCATTGTATTTTCAAATATCAGGAAGAGTATTGATAAGCATCTTAAATATTTTATTTTAATTATCTACTTAAAACAGTACTTTTAAGAAAAATAAAGTACATCATGCTAAACCAAAATAGAAAGCCAAATACTAAAATAAACTTTTAAGTCTGGTATCTACTATCTAAACTTTAAAAGTTTAGAAATAACTTTTATTTCTAAAATAATAATAATGGTGCATCTCTTAAGGCTTTTATGAAGTTTTGATATTGTTGATTACATATGTCTAATTTCCAAAGGTGGTTTAAATTTTTACTTTATTTTCAGATATTTAGGCAAGTTTTAGAACTATTGAAAATATCTTACTGCTGTCAGAATAAATATTCTAAAGTATTTTAATTTAAACATTTATTCACTTCTTCATTTATTTCTTCATTCATTCCTTCACTTTTAATTCCATGCTACTTACTTACTATATAATTTTACTCCAGGCATTATGCTTTTGCTGGGTATATGAAGGTGAAAAGGGGTTTCGCATGCCCAAAGATACCTCGGTTCAGTGAGAAAAGCTATAGATAATTAACTATTTTAAGCAAAAGCCACTTTCTGATCATCATCACTCATAAAGTAATTATGGCTTTCATGTTAGTTTCATATTATGTCTATCATAATAATTCCCAATATTCTTACACAATAAGACATTCTAGTTTTGTCATGAAGAGACCTTACTGTTCCCTCTTTATATCATACTCATCCCTATTCCCTGGCCTTTGCTTATTTGTTTCTTAACCTGATACACCCAGCTTGTTCATCTGTCTGCAAAAATCTTAGTACTTCATCAAAGCCCTTCTCAAATTTCACTTACTTTTGGAATTCTTGGTGATCTCTCTTATCGATTCTCTATAACTCACTGTTTAGCAATTAGTAATTCTCTCTTGAGATGAGCAATTAGTATGTAATAAATTTACCATCTTCCATTACTTTAGGGTTTTCTACCTTGTCATTCCTTTCCTAAACTGAGCCTTATAACTTGGATTTTCAGAAAACTTCATCTACTCTGTGAAATTGCCTGATATTAAGGAAAAGAATGTAGGCTTTAGTGGACATTTCATAAGAACTTGCTTGACCAGAAGTTGAAATAAAGCAGAATGAAGTTTCTGTAGGCATAATTATTCCATTGGTTTCCTATCTATAGACAGTAACTTCTACAAAGCAACTGAGATTGCTATTCAACAATATTTACATCAAAACCTCAAATAGACAACCTGAAAACATAAAACACATTCAGGCTGTGGTTTAAATAATTCTATACCACATTATACTCTAATCACAAAAATTCTCAAATTTATGGCTTTTTTGATACTGTGGCAAATAGAAAGAAATTAGTCAAAAATCCAACTGGGGTAAGTAGAGGATGTAGTAAGGAATTGCATGTAAAAGGAACTTACTTTTCTACTCTATTTTTGACGTTTAAAAGAACTAGAGACTACTAAGTTACATGAATGAAAACTGAACTTAATATGCATATGCATGCTCTTAAATACGACAGAAAGTTATACACAAATATTGAAATATGCTAGACAGAGGTATACTGTATTTCAGAAAACATAATTGCAAATCAAAGTAGCAAAAATTAACAGTACAATGTGAACCATGTTTATTTATGTTCCATGTTCTATCACCATTACATAGATTCTGGTGTGTGTGTGTGTGTGTGTGTGTGAGAGAGAGAGAGACAGAGAGAGACAGAGAGAGATAGAGAGAGACAGAGAAAGATAGTCTTTGTGTGATTTATTTTCCAAATGATATTTGATGTCTCTAACCCAGACTTTAAGATGAATTTAACTTCTGTTATTTGTATGGCAACTGAAATAGAATTACCATGGTCACCTAAAAATGTGAGCATTCACTTATTTCCCATTTTCTCTTCATCCACTTGGAACTTCAGTGCAAACTAGATGTCATTTTAAAACCAATTATTGTAAAGCTAACCAACTCAGTATGACGTTTGAGTACACATGAAGAAAATTTAATTAAGAAACAAGGTATTTAAAAAAAACATTGCCTACACTTCCAATATCTATATTTAATTTTATAATATTTAATATAACATCTTATTGATGTCGTATAGAAACTGGCATAAAGTTTCAACATATATCCACCAGTTTCCTCAGTTAAAATGATCATATACATAGTCAGTTGAATATTTTTGTTCATCACTACTTAGTTTGCATTATTCTGGATAATGAAGTTAAAATAAATACCAGTGCTTAATATCATCAATAAAATGTGTCATTTTGGATTCAAATTTAATTAATAAGTTTTGATTAGGTAACTTTTAAGGCTTTTAAAATTTCACCCTTGAATTTATTTCATAGTTCATTAAAAATGTTCATATAGTGTTTATAAGTTTCTCAAGCCTGAATGGTAGCAAACTACTTGCATTCCTTGGTTCTGATTCGTAAGTATTTGAAACTGACAAATATTTTTAAGGTTAAGATGACTAGAAGAAATAAAATATAAAGTAAAAGAAAGAAAATCAAAATAAAAGGCAAATATATTGGGTATTTATTAAGAACACATTATTCTTAAAACTACTTATTAAGCTTTGTTTTTCAAATAAATGAAAAAGGTAATTTCTTGCTATAGAATAATTGTACTTTTATTATTTTCTGTTATATCATTGGTAAATATGACTTTCACATACACTTTACAAGTACAAATAAAAGTATATAAAGCACGTTTTTCTGAATTTTAGTTCTTACCAAAACTGGAGTGTCCCAATTTTCATATGTAAACATGACCACTCCATGGAAATTATTGCTGGATTTTCAAATGTTTAAAGTGACAGAGTTTAAAGAATATACAAAAAACTCTAGTAATCACTTTACTTAGCTTGTTAACATTTTATTCCTTTTTTGTCTCTCTTTGTTTGTGGAAATATCTTTTTTTCTCCTGAACTATTTAAGGGAAATTAAACATATCTTACCCTTCATCCCTAAATATTTCAGCATGTGTTTCCTAAGGAAAATTACATTTTTCTATATAACCACGATAATGTTAACATATTAAACACTAATTAAATAAAATCATCTGTTATACAAGGCTGACTTCCAAACTGCTACAAAATATATTATCTTTAAATTTTCTTTTAAGGATGCAAATAAAATTCTTGCATTACAATCATTTGTTTTGCCATTTTTCTCTCCAAATCTAGAACAGTTGCACATTTCTGTATTTTTTTATGACCTTAGATTTTTGAAGAGTCCCAGGCCAAATGTCCTGTTGGATGTCTCATATTCTGCATTTTTCTGATTATTTCCTCATGTATATATTTAACACAGAGGTTTCTTGGCAGGTGCACTATACAAGTACATAGTAGGAAAAGGGTTCTTGAATTTGGGGTTAAATAGAAGACTGTAGCTCCAGCCACATGTTAAGGCTCAAAAACATAACCTGTGATTGTTTTACTCTGTTACACGGCTCCGTGTTTTTCCCATCTGCTACTGGAAATAATGTCACTGCTTTATACACAGGCCTGGACCTCATAGCTGAACAGCAAGGGAGAATATGTCAACTATTCTTAGACTTCATAGGTCTGGATTTACTGTTAGAAATTTAGAGAAACAAAAGGGATTGTACTGAGTAGTGGGAAAGGAAAGAATTGCATTTATATAAAACCTAATTACAGTTTATATTTCTGACAATTATTTTGATAAATAACCTCGATGTTTTAGGTTATATATTTTAAAAGTGGTATTACAGTATTTTAATTCAAGTCTTATGAACCCTAAGGGGAAATGGAAATTATATAATTTTAAAAATGTATGCATGTGCATGCCAATGAACAATTTGAAACATTTTTATTTGCTTTGTGCATATCACAATTTCGATAAAAAATTATACTGTTTTCATTATGTTTTCAAGTAAAATAAATTTTTAGAGATATTTGCTTCTTTTTACTTCTAAAGAAATAAAGCAGACTATTTAATTCTATGATTTGTGAGTCAAATAATTATGAATTAATTCAAAAATGACTTTGCTTCAAATATCTTTGAAATAATAGTACTAAAATCAAATGGCATGATGTAGATGAATTGAACAAATCAGATATAATACTGTTTTATATTTCTAATAATTCCTGTCTATATACTTGCCAAGTTCATTGTGGTAAACTTTTAAAAATCACTGATGGTAATAAATCTAATAGATTTTAGATTTAATAAGATTATATTTTAATATGATAGAATTTCTAACACTGGAAACTTTCCACTGAAATCTATTAGCCTGTCTTATGCTAATATAATGCTCATTTCAGTAATACTTGGAACATCTGAATATTTATTTTACCAGATGAACTAGGTTATTCTTTTCATGAATCATGTTTTGTTTTTTATAGAAATATATTTGACATACAATATTATTTTAGTGTCAGGTGTGCTACATAATGATTTGATATTTGCATATGTTATGGGATGTTCACCATGATAAGTATAATAACAATATGTCTCCATACAACGTTATTATAATACCATTGAACATATTTCTTATGCTGTATATTATATCCCCATGACTTGTATATTATATAACTGGAGGTTTGTAGCTCTTAATCCCATTCACCTACTTTATCCACCCCTCACCCCATTCCCTTCTGACAACCACACATTTCTCTCTGTATCTCTGAGCTTGTTTTCATTTTGTTTTGTATGTTTACTTGTTTTCTTTTTTAGATTCTACATATAAGTGAGACCATGCAGTATTTCTCTTTATCTGACTTATTTCACTTAGCATAGTACCCTACAGAACCATCCATTTTGATGCAAATGACAAGATTTCATTCTTTTCTATGGCTGAGTAATATTCTATTTTATATATACATATATATATATATATATATATATACACACACACACAAGCACACACACACCACACATCTTTATGCATTCATCTATTAATGAACACTTAGGTTGATTGCATATCTTGACTATTGTACATTATACTGCAGTGAACTTTGGGGTGCATATATCCTTTCCAATTAGGGTTTTTTTGTGTGTTTTTTCATGTATTATAAAGGAGCGAAATTGCTGGATTATATAGCTGTTCTAATTTTAATTTTTTGAGAAAACTCCATACTTTTTCCTATAGCAGCTGCATCTGTTTACAATCCCACCAATGATGCATGATAGTCCCTTTTTTTCCACATCTTCAGCAACACTTGTTATTTGTTGCCTTTTTGTTGATAATCATTCTGGAAGACATGAGGTGATATCTCATGGTTTTGACATGCATTTCCCTAATGATTAGTGATGTTGAGCAATTTTTCATGTATCTGTTGGTCATCTGTATGTTTTCTTTGGAATAATACCCACTGGGGGCAAGGCTGGATCCCAATATGCCTATGCCAGCCTGCTGGTGAGCAGGGTTGGAACCTAGCATGGTTGGCTGCATGGCCCATGGGTACCTGGGATTGGTGCCAGCTTACCTGTGTGTCGGTAAGCCTCAGCACTAATAGGCTAGAGGGCAAACTCCAAAATGGTGCTTGCTAGCACCAGTGTCCTCCTGGTAGGGTAAGCTCTTAAAAATGGCTGCCGCCAGTGTGTACGTTACCCATTGCCTCCTGCCTCTCCAGGAGTATGTACAAGGTCAGCAAGGGGTTCTGACCCAAGCTCCTTTCAAATTACCACTTCTAGCCTGGGACTCAGATCATGTGTGATTTTGCACATGCCCTTTAAGAGTGAAGTCTGTTTCCTAAAGCCTTATGGCTTTTTTGAACATAAGCTCTGCTGGCCTTCAAAGTCAGGTGTTCTGGGGGCTTTTCTTTGTGGGCTTCCCCTAAGCCTAGGGGCTTGATGTGGAGCTCAGAGATTTTGATACTTGGGGAGAACCTCTGCCATTGTGATTATCCTTCCATCTGTGGGTTTCCCACCCAGGGGTATGGGTCTTGACTAGACTGCTTCTCTGCCCCTCCTACCCATCTCATTGTGGTTCCTTCTTTATATGTTTAGTTGTGGAAAATCTTTTCTGCTAGTTTACAGGTTGTTCTCATCAATAGTTGTTCTATAAATAATTGTAATTTTGGTGTCCCTGTGGGAAGAGCTGAACTCAGGGTCTTCCTACCCACCTTCTTGGCCACACCTCATACCATAAACCATGTATATTTGACATGTCTTTGATTAATCATATTAATGCACACAGTTAGGTGTATAAGTCAATGATATAAGGATGTGTGTATGCCTATGTGTGCACATGTGCATGTATCATTGCAGCAAAATATCTAGAATACTAGGATGAGTACTTTTTCTCAGATGTAGTATATACCTACAGTCTTAAGTATGTAATAAATCACATCTTTGTATTTCTCTCACATCTTACTGAATGGTAAAATCCAATATGGTATCTGAATAAGAGCAGGGTTCCTCAGGTCTAAATATTCAAAATATGTTTATGCCTCTCTTTTTATTTCAAGACTTTAAAAAATGTATTAATATTTACTACAAATGAAAAAAGTTTTAACCCAGTTATAACTGTTCTACAATGGTAACCAGAATGTTTATCATGCTTTAAAAATTAGATACTAAAAATTTTCATAGTGCTTTTTGACTGTTCATTTATTGCTGCCACACTAGCCTGCCATAGTTGACCTAGTGATAATATAGAACTATAGCTTACGAGCAAAGTAAAGAAAATTTCTCTAAATATAATTGCGCCAAAGCGAAATTATGTCTCACAAATTCTTAACTTTCAAGAATTACTGATAAATGCCAACTTTTAATATATATTTATTTATTTTAGTCATAGGAGAATCAAATTTTAAAATATTATTCAATAAGACATTTTTCTTTAATATTTCTTTAATATTTTATTGGAACAGAAGACAATAGACTGACACAAGGACTGAATAATTAGTATATGTTTAATTTTATTATTTAAATCATAGCTATAGAAATGTGAAATAAAAAAGATTGTAAAGATCATCAATGCAAACAAGAAAGATGAAAAGAGGGAAGGACATCAATAACAAATTAATTAAGTTGAAACCAGTCTCTTATACATTCACTTAATATATTTGCTGAAAAATATTTCCATTTGAATATATAGCAAATTCCTATTTATACAAAATGAAGAGGAGCTAGTTTTCTATTTTTAACTCAAAGATGCTGATTATTTTAGAGTTACCATCAGAAGAGAATATACCCAGAAACAAAAGAAGCTTATGTTTCTGAGTCTCTTATGTGGATAGGTCTCTATGACTACAGTACCCTCTCCCCGTTTATTTGCAGGGAATTTATTCTAAGACCTCCCCTTTTGGATGCCTGAAACACCATGAATAGTATCAAATCCTATATATACTTTTTCCATACATGCATACTTACGATAAAGCTCAATTTATAAATTAGGCACAGTAAGATATTAACAACAATAACTAATAATAAGATAGACCAATTATAACAATGCACTGTAATAAATGTTACATGAATGTGATCTTTGTCTCTCTCAAAATATCTTACTGTATGAATTGAATGTTTTTTCCACATTAACTAAACATTATGCACCGAGGCTGTAACTTTTGCAACTTGAGGTGTGACAGCAAAACTAGCACACGTTTCTTTTTCCTTTTTCACAATTTAACAGATAGAGTATTTGTTCTTATTGTAAATGTTAGTAACCTCAGCATATGATTTTTTTCTTTCCTTATTAAAGTTGAGAACTTTCACATTTTTCATTTAAGGAAAGCACTTTACGACTTCTCTTTGGCATATCTGAATTGCCAGCATCACTATTGCATTCTGGGGTCATTATTAAGTAAAATAAGCATTACTTGAACAAGAGCAGTAGATAGCACAAATGTCCATCTTATAACCAAGAGGGTCACTGTTACTAATGGGCAGGATACGCTGAACAACATGATGATTCACGTCCTGAGTGGAATGAAGTGGGGCTTCTCAAGATTTCATCACACTACTCAAAATGACACACAATTTAAAAATTATGAATTGTTGATTTCTGGATTTTTCCATTTAGTATTTTTGGGCTGTGGTTGACAATGTGTAACTGAAATCGTAGAAAGTGAACCTGAGGATAAGGGGGGACTACTGTACTAGGTATTTTTTATAGTTGTGGAATATTCTAGGTGGGGAAAGAAGGTTGATTGCAGTCATAAAGTATTTCTATGCAAGCATTTCTGGTAGATTGTAGCAATTTTTTGTGGTTTTCATTTATGATTCTAAATAAATATTTCACTTTCATGCCAAAATTTTATTTTTATTTAATTTTATAATTTTGTATCCTTTTCCCTTAAAGAAGGCCTCTCCAAAGTATATAAGCTTCAGGCTCCACTAATCCAGACTTGTCCCAGATTATCTGATAGCTCCATATTTTAAAAAATAATTTGATTGATTGAAAAATATTTTTATACTCAAATTACTTAACTAGAAATCAAAATTTAACTCCCTATAATTACTTATAAGATATTTAAAATTTTTCCATAGAAATATTTAAATATTCTCAACTTGGTCATCATTGTGAATATAAATATTCATAGAAATACACAAAAAATATAAATGTTATAAACATTTTGGGATCTGTGATGAATTCACATAGTCAAGAACTTTAAAAAATTGCATACAAACAATAGCTAAACTTTAACTCAGCTTTTCATAGATCGGTATAAAATAGAAATGTGAGATTATTAAATACTAAGATTATAATAGAAGGAATTTTATATATCACAAGGAAGCAATAATAGTACAAATTACGGTAATCATATTAGGAATTCTATTTAAACAAAATTGCTGTGTTATTTGTCATTGAAAGTGACATAACTACATATTTTAATGTTTATTACTCACCTAAATTAAAACAATAATGATAGATGTGCAGTGCTAAAATCCATGACTTGGACCACACTGGAACACATGTAAAATAAGAGCATGGTAAATTTGTAATTTTCTTAATAACTCAGTGCATCAGACTTTTTAATGAGCAAGGAATTTTTCCCCTACTTTTTCAAATTCTGTAATTAAGAAAATATAAATTGTAGGGGTAAGCACATGCTGTGGTTTATCTAATATATTTTAACTTCAAGAACTTCAGTCAATTATAATTTCTCTTTATTCATAGCTCAGATGCTAAATATAAATAGATAAGCCTGATAGTTGGCCAGTTTTTAGATAATTAAATGCTCATGGGTCAGCGTGTATGTGTGAGTATGTGTGAATTTGCCTGCATGTACATTGTGTACACTTTTTCATGTAGGCAGATATCTAGTGAATTATAGACTTTCTCTCCAGCTAACATTTAAAAAGAGGGCAGAATCATAAGCACATTACAGTGTGTTTATTTTTAGTTTTCATTTGCCAAGGCAAATTGCTTTGATTATAGTAGTAGTAAATTTAAGTGTGGTTGTTTCATAATTCTTGTATTAAATTCTTATTCTTTAAGTCAATCTTAGTAGTTCTATTCCCTAGAAGGTAACAGGTTTCTGGGATGGTTATGTTACCAATTTCTGTCCAATGAGGTGTGATGGAGGTGTGCTAGAGGGTGGTGTGTGTTCTACAGAAGGTCTCCTAGCTCTTAAAAACACACAAGGAACATATCTTTTATCTCACCCCTAAAATTGTCAGGTCTTGATGTGGCATCTTGTAACAACAAGGGAAAATAGCCTGAAAGATCAAAGCAATACACTGAGTATGAGACTCAAGAAAGATGAAAAGCATTTCTGATGTTGACAAGATGCCTAATTAATACACTGAATAATATAAATATCTTAGAACTTCTTATTCTATGTGACAGTGAATGTTGTCATCATTTAAACGACTTTAATGTGCACTTTCTGCTACACGCAGATAAATGTCCCCTATGAAAATATCTCTTAAGTGTTCCCAAGCATGTTTGTGTACACGTGTGCAGCTCACATACTATGCCATGTATCTTCTTTTTGTCTCTACCCTTCTCCATGTTTTTTTTAAAAAATAACAACAAAAATTATCCAGAAGAAAGATTAATTTACAATACAAACATAAAATTATGTCTTTTTACATCAGAAAAAAATTATATATAGTTTGTTTTATGACTTCTTTTTGGACCTAAAAATAACTAAAGGATTTTTTAACAAACCCATGTTATTAGTACCAAATATCAAGATATTTTTTATGCTCTATCTATGCTTTTTCCTTAGCTCTAAGTCATGACATCCCACGATCATAGTTATATACTCAGTGCATTTTTCAGAAGAACTTAAAATAATTCCCAAAAGTTTGTTTCTAATTTTTCATGTTACTGCTGGATTAACATTCCCTTAATCACTGCCACTCTGTTGTGGTTATCTTTTTAACAAAATTTAGATTCTTTCCCTTGTGGCAATAACATCAAAAATGAAATCCTTAATATTTATTCCCAAGACTTCTACAATTTGACTTAACGTATCACAGTGAATCTACTTATAAAATATTAGATTCTTTGGAGGAAGAACCTTAGGAGCTATCTAAAATAATGTAGGGTTTACTTCTGTAGCACTCATTGTCTAAAGATAATTCACCCTTTGTTTAAGTACATTTAATAATGAGATATTTTATTATTAGGCTATTTCTAATGTTTGACTCCATGGAAACTATTCATTATTTTACTATATCCCAAATTACTTATAATTCTTACCCAGTTGTTTTGGCTTTGCCCTTTGGCATCATGCATAATAACACAATCTTTCTATTAAATGACAACCAGTCACATATTAACTGGCAGGATTTATATTTCTTCTCAATCTTCTCTTTCCAGGAAAACGATCAATAATATAATTAAAGATTAGTGTATAAAAAAAGCAACTAGCAAGTATAATCTTAAAAATACTTTTCACAAGCATCACCTCATTTTCTATGCATTCCTCATATAACATAATTTCTAGACTTGCACCTCTATTCTGTGTACAAAATATAGGAGTTACATTTTATATGTAAGGCTTCAAACATGAAGTTAAAAGAAGTTTAACAGTTGACAAAAGGTACAACCCAGCAGTACCACATCTCATACTGGTTTTCATATCAGGAAGGCAATCTTTATTTCTATTTTCCATTTCTATCTCATGAAGTTTACTTATACTCTCTACTAAGAAACATTTTCTCTGTCGTCTCTAATTAAGTAAATCCTATATACAGTTAAACACTTAGCTCAAGTTAAATTTCCTCTAGTAGCATTTCCTCATTCCTATACCTACATGAAAATTTCGTTTTTCTGATGATTCATTGTTCTTAAGCCTGGATTACAAAATTTTAATTATCTGCAATCAATATTTCTTTCTCTCTTCTCTGCCTTTTCTCTCCCTCTCTGTCTTTCTCTCTCTCTCTCACTCTGTCTTTCTCTGTTTCTCTCTCTCCTTCTCCCTTTGCCTCTATCTCTCTTTCTTTGTTGAAATAATTTTGATAAAAGGGAACAAACTCATGCTCCTTTTATCCCCTCCATTTTGAATGACATGGCCTGAGGCGTCCAGTGTGTGCTCAAGAATAACAGTAACTGTAACAATAACTGAAAACTATTTGCATTTATGGATCAAAGACAGTGTGATTCAGAAACAAGGAATTTGGATGAAAACAATTTTTTTCAAAGTCCTAGTCTATTATTGCTAAAGCTTTGACATTTATGGTATTCATTTATCAAAAAAGAATTACCTAATGCTTTATAGCAAAGTGATTAAACTCCAGGGTCTCTACAAGGTAAGACCTTTCTTCCTGACCTAAATGTAGGGCAATCAATAAACATGTTGCCTAGGGACAAAGATCACTAGACTTAAGTACCCTTTCCCATTCATACCATCATTTATGCAAGGAAATATACTCTAACTTGCTAGATGGATCCAGTTAACTCTATCTTTAAGTATAGTTGAAGAGCCAATTTTACTAACTGTGGAGAAAATCAATTTATATCCATAGAACAGGATCAGGTAATAAAGCATTTTCTTCCTGGTAGATGTCATGAGTTAAGTACTATATTGCATGTACCTCATTAAGTGCCACCACCTCAAATGTCATTTAGGTAAGTAGTGATATTGGAAATCCTCCAAAATGTAAAGTAGCTGTAAGCAACGCATAAGCCGAATCTGGTAAATGCTAACATTTTTGCTGAATCTGCAAAAATGCTGATGTATTTGATCTAAATTAAAGAAAAAAAGATGTTCTATATCTATGTTTTATGTGTAGTTCTACTAAACAGAGTGATGAGTCAGAAAATTCTTTCTTCGATTTTTGAAATTTGCTCCACTGTTTGTAAAATGCATACTTGTGCTATTTTTAGAATTTCAGTATATAAGGCACTGATGCAAGTTTTATCCTTGCTGAAATGAGAAGTGTATAGAAACCATGTAAGATGATTGTTAAGAGAGATAATAACTTGAAATATTAACTTTCTTCTTTTCCAGGTCACATAGCTTTGTAAGCAACTTCTTTCTGATTCACTATAGGCTGAGGCCAAAAAGAAGGGAGTTTGGCATGGTGGGAATGGTAGGGACTCCTGAGTTAGATCAAATCAGTGAACGATGTTCACATATCCAAAGGAGCAGAATCATTCAAGTTGGAACTAAGATAAAGTTGTTTTTCAAAAATCACCATTTAGAATTTTGACTTGTAAGGGATACTCCTGTTAATAAAAAAGGACAAACTGAAGGAAACAAGCATTGAGTTTATGTCACAATAGAACTTAAATAAATATGAAATGAACTAGACTTTCCTGGTTCCAGGGAGATATATGAAGAGTTCCTTGGGTATAGGTAGGGAGAATGGGATGGGAGATGACCATGGAGGTTGGAACCAGAGACAGGAAGACCACATTTAGAAACACTATAAACTCCTTGTATGGACAAAGCCCTGAAATATAAGTAATGCTCTATCATTAAACCTTTATTAGCTGTGGGGTGTGTGCCTTCCATAGATAGTTTCCAGTAATTTGATTTTAAATTTTCTACCAGAATGATGTCTGTAAATGCCCTAGATGGGCTGAAACCCATTTAACTGCTGTGGGTAGACATACATTTTTAATAACTCAGTCACTCAAATCTTCACACTTACCAAATTAAATGCTTAGGTACTTGACACACAAAAGAGCAAAGACAATGTAGAAGGGAAGGTCATGGCATTAGTACTGAGCAGAATTTCATGGTGACAAATCCCTCCCCCAAACAAAACATTTTACCAATATATTTGAATTTGAAATATTTACATGATATTATGTTTATCTTTCATTCATAAAAATATAATTTTTGATATTGAATAAAATAATAAAACACTTCAAAATGAGAATATTGAGCTCTTTTTATCAACATCATGCTGGAGAGTTCACAAAAAACTTAGCATATTACCAATGCATTTACAGTTCAGAATGAATTTTGTGATTTCATGTTTTTAACTTCACCACTATCTCCGAACATATTACAATGAAAGACAAAAAAGGAAACATATATGTCTGGAAAATCAAAATCTAACTTCTTGTAAAACAAGAAACAAAAATTAGGAGCTTAAGCTACTGGCCTGCTGGATTTATGGTTCAGAAATTGTTCTAATTTGATTTGCTAGTTAATAAGAACTGAAATTTGTCTGGAAATGGTATCCTAGAGAAAACATGCATTCTCAAATTAAGATAATTTTTAAAAATTTAAATCTAGATATGTTGTAGGAGTGTAATGAACATTAATAATATGAAAACATCAAAAACTGGAATTGATAAAATACATATTATTAAAATGAACCCCAAGATAAAAACAGTGAGAAATGTACCATCCACAGCACTCAATGAAAAAACTACTGAAGGATATGTATCAGCAAGAAGAAAAGTGAGTCCAGAGGAAAGAATTACAAAGAAATAAAAATTATAAGCATAGAAATGGACACAAGGAGTGTTAATCTTGCCAGTTTATATCTGTAGATATAAGAAATATTTGTGGGAATAGATTTTAAATGTCTTAGAACACGGATGCCTGACAATATTGGCTAACCATGAATTTATCAGTATGGAAGTAGAAATGGCTGAATAGTGTTGGATATCTGTCCTGCATAATAAGAAGTATAATGGTTGCTAAGGATTTGTAGGATACCTGATATCCTTCTAAACCCCAGAAAAAAAAAATAGACCAAAATTTGCATGCCCAACCTGCTAATAGCAGAGGACATATTATTCCATAATAGTCCATCCATTCCATTAGGGAAGAATGAGCTGGACCATTTGAAAGTTGTAAACTTGTATATTTGTAATTTAATTTTGGATTTTCTACCACAATAATGGTAGATTATTTTCTTACTTTTCTTGACTTTGGTTCCCCAATTTTTCTGAGCTTCACTTTTTTTTTCTTACTTTCATCTTTCTTCAAAGGACCTATGAAGATTAAATTTTAAAACCCACAATTACATTTGTTGAGGAAATGTGGTTGATGTCATTTCACATTATGCGTTTCATTGTCTGATATAAAGCCCACAAAAGAAAAATAAATCAGAAATAATTCTAGGAAAACTTGGGATCCCCAGAGGAACATACTGTTTAACTCTATAAGCAATGACAATGAGGTTACTGCTTTTCTTAACCATTTTTATTTAGACTGCTGGTGAACTAAATTTTAAATATGGAACTCAGCCATGGGTATCTTAATCCCTATCTCTATCTCTTCAGATGTATAACTTCTAATCTGTGCTTTGTGGTTGTTCTGATCTTCATTCATTCTTT
The DNA here is from genome assembly GCF_039906515.1 of Pseudorca crassidens. Taxonomy (NCBI): domain Eukaryota; kingdom Metazoa; phylum Chordata; class Mammalia; order Artiodactyla; family Delphinidae; genus Pseudorca; species Pseudorca crassidens. The sequence continues at coordinate 124,985,243 of NC_090300.1, read as the reverse complement.
TGCATTTTTTTCCATATAAACTCTTCAAATCATTCGTGGCATAAAACTGGGGTAGTGATTGGTTAATTTATTTTTCAATTCACTTAATCAAGAGAGTTTTTTTTTTTAAATTAAACTTGTTCCTGGCTCATCTAATCTCAGATCCTTGCACATTCAATTTCTTCCCCTGGAAGCCTATTCCTTCCAAGACCAGTATGGCTCAGTCCATCACGTTGCTTCAGATATGTCCTTAAATGTTTCATTCTCTGACAAGCCTTCCCTGACCACCTTAGGCAAACCAGTATGACCTTCTGACACTCCCAAGCTTTCCTACCAGGATTTCTTTTCTATATAACTGATAGGTTATATATTTTTGTATTTGTTTATATTTGTGTCCACACATTGGAACTTTGTTTTTCTTCTCTATTGTGTTATTACCCAATGAAGTGTGCATGGTCTTCATAGATACTAATAAATAGATACTGTTAATGTAATTGTTTCCAGACTTATCTCTTGCTATCTCATTCATATCATTTATTTTCAGAAAAAATCACAAATCTTGCTTGTTCTGGTTCAAACAAGTCCTACACTTTCTTACTTCTACATCTTTATCATATTTTACTCTAATTAGGGGTGTCTTCTTCCCCTAGCACCCCATCCTTTGAAATTATTTTAATTCTTCAAGCCACATTTCTTGATGAAACTTTTCCTTATTCTTCCCACCATTATGACCACATAGTCTCATAATATTCAAAAGTCATAAATCCCTTCATGACGTATCATATCATTTATTGTTTTATAGTTTTTTCTGACCTTTCTTTATGCCTTTTAGTAAATGATAAATTCCTTGGTAACAATGCCAAGCACTAAATTTCATTAGAATTCTTAGAGCTTGTAAGACAAATGATAGTACTAAAATGAATCTAAAATATTTGAGCAGCAAGTTAGAAAAAATGTAGCAGTTTAATTTGAAATGTTATTTTAAGCACTACTAGAATATATTAAATGATATTTCAATGTTAACCTGGAGATTTTTTGAGTTTACTATTACAATTTATTAAAAACATTAATTTGCTTTGAATCTCAACCAGGCATTGTGGAAAAAATACATGCACACATTCACAAATCTATAAATCATGTGGTAAGCAGAATGTTCCCCCAACATGTCCAGAGCCTAATCCCTGGAATTTCTGAAATGTTACACTACATGGCCAAAAGAACTTTGCAGATGTAGTTAAGGTTATGGATCTTAATACATGGAGATGATCCTGGATAATTGGAATGGGCGCAATCTAAACACACAAGTCCTTAAAAGCAGAGAATTTTCTCTGGCTGGAGGTAACAGAGAGGAAGGAGGCCAAAGGAGAGGTCAGAAAGATTAGAAGCATGATAAAAACTCACCCAGCCATTGCGGGCTTTGAAGATGAAAGTGGCCAGAATATGAGGGTGGCTTCTAGAAGTGGAGAATCACCCTTATCTAACAATCAACAAAGGAAAAGAACTGCAGCCTGACAACTACATGAAACTTAAATCTGCCAACATCCTGAATGTGTTTAGAAGCAGATTCATCCCCAGAGCTTCCAAGAAGGAATGCAGTCCTGCTGAGACCTTGATGTCAGCCTGGTAAGACTCTAAGCAGAGGATTCACTTGCACTATGCAGTATCTGGACTTCTGACCTACAGAAACTGAGACAATATTTGTTTTATTCTAAGTCGATAGTTTTGTGGCAAGTTGTTGTCAGCAATGGAGAAACTAATATACCTGATAGACTACATTCTGATGAGAGAGGGGAAAATATACAACTTATGAAAAAGAAGCAAATAAGTAATATTTACAGTAACTTAGATGGGGGTAAATGCTATGAAGAAAAAGAAAGCTTAGGAAAAACTTAGAGGAATAACAGTGAGTGTGGGAAGAGGTCAAAGTGAAATAGAGTGTCAGGGAAGAACTCAGGTAAAAAGTCTAACTGGAGAAAAGAATGAGGGAAACAGGTTGAGGGCAAGCCCATATGGATATCTTTAAGACGATTTCCAGAAAAGGAGCAGCTGGTGCAAAGCCATGATGTAGGAAGAGAGTTGGCGTAGTCAAGGTTCTATTATGGGATCAGTGTGACTACAACTGCATAAGGGATGGAAAGAGTAGCAGTATATGAGTTACAAGAAGTAAGAGGAGGCCAAATCAGTTTAAGTACTTTGTCTCATGCTCTGCTTTGAAGACAACAAAGGATTATGAGCAAGAATGACTTCCAGTTTTAAATATAGAAGTGTGTACATGTCAATCCCAAACTCCCTAATGTATAGCACAGTAACAACCTAAATGGGAAAAGAATTTGATAAAGAAGAGATACATGTATATGTATAACTGAATCACTTTGCTGTACACCTGAAACTAACACAGCATTGTTAATCAGCTATAATCCAATATAAAATCAAAAGTTAAAAAAAAGGGGCTTCCCTGGTGGTGCAGTGGTTGAGAATCTGCCTGCCAATGCAGGAGACACAGGTTTGAGCCCTGGTCTGGGAAGATCCCACATGCCGCGGAGCAACTAGGCCTGTGAGCCACAACTACTGAGCCTGCGCGTCTGGAGCCTGTGCTCCGCAACAAGAGAGGCCGCGATAGTTAGAGGCCCGCGCACCGTGATGAAGAGTGGCCCCCACTTGCCACAACCAGAAAAAGCCCTTGCACAGAAACGAAGACCCAACACAGCCAAAAATAAATAAATACTTACCTCCAATTTCTGACAATATATTATTATAAAAAAAATTATAAAAAAGAATGACTGCTAAGTTAGAGGCTTGCTGAGGATGCTATGGTGAGACTGAAGGGGAGAAGGGGAGAAAGACAGAAAGGAGAGACCATCTGTGAGGTAATTACATAGGCAAGATAATGATGGCTTGGGGCAAGCTAGAGGCAGACAAAGACATATAATGGGTGGTGAGATTCTTTAAAAGATAGAACATTAGTCTGCTTGAACTGCCATAACAAAATATCACAGACTGGGTGGCTTTGACAATAGACATTTGGTTTCTCACAGTTCTGAAGGATAAAAGTCCAAGATCAAGGGATCAGGGCTGGTTTCTAGTGCGGCTCTCTTCCCAGCTTGTAGACGGCTGCCTTCTCACTATGTTCTCACATTACCTCTTCTCTGTATCTGCACAGAGAAAAAGAGAAAGATACCTCCACTCTTACACTCATATTTCTCGTGTCTCTCCCTCTTCTTATACAGACACCAGCCCTATCAGATTAGGACCCTGTGCTTATGACCTTCCTTAACCTTAAGTACCCCACTTAAGGCCCTATTGCCAAATATAGTCACATTGTGGGTTAGGACATCACCATATTAATTTGGGGGGATAACTGTCCGTAACAGATAGTATGAACAGGATTACTGGAGCCATTGCATTTTAAATGGGAGAGAAAGAAGTCAATGGTGACTCTAATATTTTTGGCTTAACAAACTGGAAAAATTGAAATTTGATTAACTGAGCTGAGGAAACTATAGGAAGAAAAGTAATTGTGAGAAAGTGAGTTGGACGTGCTGAATTGGCTAGTATGTAGTATTGAAATGGAGAAGTTAAGTAGGTAGTGAGATATATGAGTAAAATACAAGAGAGATGTCTAAGCAATAGAGATAAATTTGGAAATTTTCATGTGTGAAGAGTAGTTAAACGTCTAGATATGGTAAAATCATTAATAGAGTGAGACTAGATAGAAATGGGAGAAGTTAGCAGACTTTTCCTTGGAGCACTTCATTCGGTGTTACAAGGTAAGGGATGTGAGGGAGAACCATCAAAAGAGACAGAGAAGGAATGTCCAGGTAATGAAGGCCCAGTAAACTGAGGAACATTTAGTGTCTTGGTAGGCAATTGAAGGAAATATTTTAAGGGAAGAAAATAATCAACTGTGCCAAATATTTTCCCTTTTATATTTATGCATCTTTAAATGTTTCTAGATTATTTTTCACATATTTAAAAATAGTCATTAATATACTCATAATAATTTTAACAGTCCAAATATTTACTTATTATCCAAACAAATGTAAAATATTTTTTTAAAATTTAATTTACTTTTTTATATAGCAAGTTCTCATTAGTTATCCATTTTATACATATTAGTGTATACATGTCAATCCCAAACTCCCAATTCATCACACCACCCCCTTGGTGTCCGTACATTTGTTCTCTACATCTGTGTCTCCATTTCTGCCCTGAAAACTGGTTCATCTGTACCATTTTCCTAGGTTCCACATATATGTGTTAATATACGATATTTGTTTTTCTCTTTCTGACTTACTTCACTCTGTATGACAGTCTCTACATTCATCCATGTCTCTACAAATGACTCAATTTCATCAATTTTTATAGCAGAGTAATATTCTATTGTATATATGTACTACATCTTCTTTATCCATTTGTCTGTTGATGGGCATTTAGGTTGCCTCTATGACCTGGCTATTGTAACTAATGCTGCAATGAATATTGGGTGCATATGTCTTTTTGAATTTTTGTTTTCTCTGGGTATATGCCCAGTAGTGGGACTGCTGGGTCATATGGTAATTCTATTTTTAGTTTTTTAAGGAACCTCCATACTGTTCTCCATAATGGCTGTACCAATTTACAGTCCCACCAACAGTGCAAGAGGGTTCCATTTTCTCCACAACTTCCCCAGCAGTTTTTGTTTGTAGATTTTCTGATGTTGCCCATTCTAACAGATGTGAGGTGATACCTCATTGTAGTTTTGATTTTCATTTCTCTAATAATTAGAGATGTTGAGCAGCTTTTCATGTGCTTCTTGGCCATCTGTATGTCTTCTTTGGAGAAATGTCTATTTAGGTCTTCTGCCCAGTTTTAGATTAGGTTGTTTGTTTTTTTTAATACTGAGCTGCATGAGATGTATATATTTTTTAAAGATTAATCATTTGTCCATTGATTCATTTGCAAATATTTTCTCCCATTCTGAGTGTTGTCTTTTTGTCATGTTTGTAGTTTCCTTTGCTGTGCAAAAGCTTTTAAGTTTCATTAGGTCCCTAATTTGTTTACTTTTGTTGTTTTTATTTCCATTACTCTAAGAGGTGGATCAAAAAAGATCTTGCTGTGATTTATGTCAAAGAGTGTTCTTCTTATGTTTTCCTCTAAGAGTTTTATAGTGTCTGGTCTTGCATTAGATCTCTAATATATTTTGAGTTTACTTTTGTGTATGGTGTGAAGGAGTGTTCTAATTTCATTCTTTTACATGTAGCTGTCCTGTTTTCTCAGCACCACTTATTGAAGAGACTGTCTTTTCTTCATTGTATATCCTTGCCTCCTTTGTCATAGATTAGTTGACCATAGCTGTGTGGGTTTATCTCTGGGCTTTCTATCCTGTTCCATTGATCTATATTTCTGTTTTTGTGCCAGTACCATCTTGTCTTGATTATTGTACATTTGTAGTATAGTCTGAAGTCAGGGAGTCTGATTCTGCAAGCTCTGTTTTTTTTCCCTCAAGACTGCTTTGGCTATTCGGGGACTTTTGTGTCTCCATACAAATTTTAAGGTTTTCTGTTCTAGTTCTGTAAAAAATGCCACTGGTAATTTGATAGAGATTGCATTGAATCTGTAGATTGCTTTGGGTAGTGTAGTCATTTTCACATTATTGATTCTTCCAATTCAAGAACATGGTATATCTCTCCATCTGTTGGTATCATCTTTAATTTCTTTCATCAGTGTCTTATAGTTTTCTGCATACAGGTCTTTTGTCTCCCTAGGTAGGTTTATTCCTAGATATGTTATTCTTTTTGTTGCAATGGTAAATGGGAGTGTTTTCTTAATTTCACTTTCAGATTTTTCATCATTAGTGTATAGGAATGCAAGAGATTTCTGTGCATTAATTTTGTATCCTGCCACTTTACTAAATTCATTGATTAGCTCTAGTAGTTTTCTGGTAGCATCTTTAGGATTCTCTATGTATAGTATCATGTCATCTGCAAACAGTGACAGTTTTACTTCTTCTTTTCCAATTTGTATTCCTTTTATTTCTTTTTCTTCTTTGATTGCTGTGGCTAGGACTTCCAAAACTATGTTGAATAATAGTGGTGAGAGTGGACATCCTTGTCTTGTGCCTGATCTTAGAGGAAATGCTTTCAGTGTTTCACTGTTGAGAATAATGTTTGCTCTGGGTTTGTCATGTATGGCCTTTATTATGTTGAGATAGGTTCCCTCTATGCTCACTTTCTGGAGAGGTTTTATCATAAATCGGTGTTGAATTTTGTGAAAAGGTTTTTCTGCATCTATTGAGAAGACATATGGTTTTTCTTCTTCATTTTGTTAATATGGTGTATCACATTGAACAATTTACGTATATTGAAGAATCCCTGGATCCCTGGGATGAATCCCACTTGATCGTGGTGTATGATCCTTTCAATATGTTGTTGGATTCTGTTTGCTAGTACTTTGTTGAGGATTTTTGCATCTATATTCATCAGTAGTATTGGTCTGTAATTTTCTTTTTTTGTAGCATCTTTGTCTGATTTTGGTATCAGAGTGATGGTGGCCTCATAGAATGAGTTTGAGAGTCTTCCTTCCTCTGCAAATATTTGGAAGAGTTTGAGAAGAATGGGTTTTAGCTCTTCTCTAAGTGTTTGATGGAATTCACCTGTGAAGCCATCTGGTCCTGGACTTTTTGTTTGTTGGAAGATTTTTAATCAAAGTATCAGTTTCATTACGTGTGATTGGTCTGTTAATATTTTCTATTTCTTCCTCGTTCAGTCTTGGAAGGTTATACCTTTGTAAGAATTTGTCCATTTCTTCCAGGTTGTCCATTTTATTGGCATAGAGTTGCTTGTAGTAGTCTCTTAGGATGCTTTGTATTTCTGCGGCCTCTGTTTTAACTTCTTTTTCACTTTTAATTTTATTGATTTGAGTCCTCTCCCTCTTTTTCTTGATGAGTCTGGCTAATGGTTTATCAATTTTGTTTATCTTCTCAAAGAACCAGCTTTTAGTTTTATTAATCTTTGCTATTGTTTTCTTTGTTTCTATTTCATTTATTTTTGCTCTGATCTTTATGATTTCTTTCCTTCTACTAACTTTGAGTTGTGTTTGCTCTTCTTTCTCTAGTTACTTTAGGTGTAAGGTTAGATTGTTTTTTTTTGAGATATTTGTTGTTTCTTGAGGTAGGATTATATTGCTATAAACTTCCCTGTTAGGACTGCTTTAGCTGTATCCCATAGGTTTTGGATTGTAGTGTTTTCATTGTCATTTGTCTCTAGGTATTTTTTGATTTCCTCTTTGATTTCATCAGTGAACTCTTGGTAATTTAGTAATGTATTGTTTAGCCTCCATTTTTTTTTAAGTTTTTTTTCCCCCTGTAATTGATTTCTAATCTCATAGTGTTGGGGTCAGAAAAGATTCTTGATATGATTTTAATTTTCTTAAATTTACTGAGGCTTTATTTGTGACCCAAGATGTGATCTATCCTGGAGAATGTTCCATGCACAATTGAGAAGATAGTGTATAATCTGTTTTAGATGGAATATCCTATAAATATCAATTAAATCTATCTGCCTATTGTGTCATTTAAAGCTTGAGTTTCCTTATTAATTTTCATTTATGGATGATCTGTCCATTGGTGTAAGTGAGGTGTTAAAGCCCCCACTCTTATTGTGTTTCTGTCGATTTCCTCTTTTAGAGCTGTTAGCAGTTGTCTTATGTATTGAGATGCTCCTATGTTGGGTGCATATATATTTATAATTGTTATGTCTTCTTCTTGGATTGATCCCTTGATAATTATGTAATGTCCTTCCTTGTCTCTTGTAACATTCTTCATTTTAAAGTCTAGTTTATCTGATATGAGTATTGCTACTCCAGCTTTCTTTTGATTTCCATTTCTTGGGAATGTCTTTTTCCATCCCCTCACTTTCAGTCAGTATGTGTCCCTAGGTCTGAAATGGGTCTCCTGTAGACAGCATATATATGGGTCTTATTTTTGTATCCATTCAGCAAGACTGTGTCTTTTGGTTGAAGCATTTAATCCATTCACTTTTAAGGTAATTATCGATATGTATGTTCCTATTAACATTTTCTTAATTTCTTTGTGTTTTTTTTTGTAGGTCCTTTTCTTGTCTTGTGTTTCCCACTTAGAGAAGTTCCTTTAGCATTTGTTGTAGAGCTGGTTTGGTGGTGATGAATTCTCTTAGCTTTTGCTTGTCTGTAAAGCTTTTGATTTCTCCATCGAATCTGAATGAGATCCTTTTTCTGTAGAGTAATCTTGGTTGTAGGTTTTTCCCTTTCATCACTTTAAATATGTCCTGCCACTCCCTTCTGGCTTGTAGTTTTTCTGCTGAGAAATCAGCTGTTAACCTTATGGGAGTTCCCTTGTATATTATTTGTCATTTTTCCCTTGCTGTTTTCAATAATTTTTCTTTGTCTTTAATTTTTGTCAATTTGGTTACTATGTGTCTCAGCATGTTTCTCCTTGGGTTTATCCTCTATGGGACTCTCTGAACTTCCTGGACTTGGGTGGCTATTTCTTTTCCCATGGTAAGGAAGTTTTGACTATACTCTCTTCAGATATTTTCTTCGGTCCTTTCTCTCTTCTCCTTCTGGGACCCCTATAATGAGAATGTTGTTGCCTTTAATGTTGTCCCAGTGGTCTCTTAGTCTGTCTTCATTTCTTTTCATTCTTTTTTCTTTATTCTGTTACACAGCAGTGAATTCCACCTTTCTGTCTTTCAGGTCACTTATCCATTCTTCTGCCTCAATCTTCTGCTAATGATTCCTTCTAGTGTATTTTTCATTTCAGTTATTGTATTGTTCATCTCTGTTTGTTTGTTCTTTAATTCTTCTACGTCTTTTTTAAACACTGCTTGCATCTTCTCAATCTTTGCCTCCATTTTTTTCGGAGGTCCTGGATCATCTTCACTATTATTATTCTGAAATCTTTTTCTGGAAAGTTGCCTATCTCTACTTCATTTATTTGTTTTCTGGGGTTTTATCTTGTTCCTTTATCTGGTACATAGCCCTCTGCCTTTTCATCTTTTCTATTTTTCTGTGAATGTGTTTTCTTCCCCCACAGGCTGCAGAATTGTAGTTCTTGCTTCTGCTGTCTGCCCTCTAGTGAATGAGGCTATCTAAGAGGCTTGTGCAAGTTTCCTGATTGGAGGGACTGGTGATGGGTAGAGCTGGCTGTTGCTCTGGTTGGCAGAGCTCAGTAAAACTTTAATCTGCTTGTCTGCTGATGGGTGGAGCTTGGTTCCCTCTCTTTTGGTTGTTTGGCCTGAGATGACCCAACACTGGAGCCTACCTGGGCTCTTTGATGGGGCTAATGGCAGACTCTGGGAGGGCTCATGCCAAGGAGTGCTTCCCAGAACTTCTGCTGCCAGTGTCCTTGTCCCCACGGTGAGCCACAGCCACCCCCTGCCTCTACAGGAGACCTTCCAACACTAGAAGGTAGGTCTGGTTCAGTCGCCTATGGAGTCACTCTTCCTTTCCCTATGTCCTAATGCACACACTACTTTGTGTGTGCCCTCCAAGAGTGGAGTTTCTGTTTCCCCCAGTCCTGTTGAAATCCTGCAATCAAATCCCACTAGCCTTCAAAGTCTGATTCTCTAGGAATTCCTTCTGCTGTGCTGGACCCCCAATTGGGAAGCTGGACGTGGGGCTCAGAACCTTCACTCCAGTGGGTGGACTTCTGTGGTATAAGTGTTCTCCAGTTTGTGAGTCACCCACCCAGCAGTTATGGAATTTGATTTTATTGTGATTACATCCCTCCTACTGTCTCATTGTGGATTCTCCTTTGTCTTTGAGTGTGGGGTATCTTTTTTGGTAAGTTCCAGTGTCTTCCTGTTGATGACTATTCGGCAGTTAGTTGTGACTCTGGTGCTCTCACAAGAGGGAGTGAGGGCACGTCCTTCTATTCTGCCATTTTGAACGAATCTCTCTAAATGTAACACATTTTTATCATTGCCATGAATATTTTTCTTGATTGGAAAAATTTCCAGTTGCTATAGGACTTCTCAAAATTTTGTTGACTATTTTATAGAGAAATTATGTGATTGAAGAAAAAAATTCAAAGCTAGGTATCCATTAAATATGCTATAAATATCCTGTCATTACTAATACTGCTGTGCTTTACAGGACATTCTTTAATATTCAAACTGGATTTAAATTTTATTTGATTTTCAAATATTAGAAAAGTTATTATATAATGTTCTTTTCTCCATAAATCGAGATAATCACCACTTTATATTTATGGTAGTAATAAAATTGACAAAAAATGCTTATGAATATCTAGTATAGATTAGCAACTTTTGATTCAATACATACTAAAAACATGTTGATTATATTTCTTATTAGTAAATCTGCAAGATCAACAGTCAAATGTTGTACAAAGAATTCAAGAATTGAATATGACATGTTGGTGTTAAAAATTATTTTTATAACTCTTCAGAAGTGATTCATGTGAATTCATAATTGAATCAGTCAGTATTTCATTATAAAATAACATATTCTCAGAAATATTTACATGTTCCTATTAAAGATTTTTCTACTATAAGTCTTCCTATCTGCTCCTCTACTTATAAAATTATTATATATTCAAAACAACTTAATTCTTATGTTTTTGCTCTTTACATAACTTTTCTCTTCTCCATATAAAAATGCAAAAGATTTAGAAAAGTCCTTCATCACACTCTTTTCACTGTTTGTATGAAAAATACTGGGATTACCAAATTTTATCCAGCTTGGCTACTTGTAAAGCCTTCATTTAGAACCACCACTATGAATTAATAAAATGTTTTAGCTAGGAAAGCAAAGCTTATGTCAGATCTAAGGAGTGGTAGAAGAAGATGCTCTATTTTTGTGAGTTTACCCTCTTACGTTCGTTACTTGTTAAACTGTGGCTCTGCATTTCCAGTCATTGTGTGAACATAGATTTGCATATAGCAAAGAAAAAAGATTTTTATACCTTTTAAACCTAGTTAGTGAAGAAACATTTCCCAAAATTCTCCCAGCTGACTTCCCTTAGTTTGAATCAAGGAGCCATATGCCTATTTCTATTACACTGACCACTGGAAAAAAGAATCACCTTTGAACATGTGTCTCTGGAGGGCTGACCACAACTCACAATTGTGTATCTACCTTGAGCTGCATTAGACTTTATCAATAAGACTTGTTCTCAGGCCACATGGAGACACTCTGATTAGTTCCATGTCAGGAGTTTCTACTTCCAGAAATTGCTACTCTTTAATTTTAAAATACTGGAAGCACCATGCTTTTTTTTTTTTTTTATAGTCAAGTATCCAGATGCAAATATTAACTTGTTAATTTTATTTTCAAACATCCTGTGACTTACATAAATAAAGCCCATTTTTATCCTTTCATGTCTTGAAATTTAAGTTAAGAAGTTTAGACTCATTTTTTCAAACCTGTGTAGAATAATTCTCTCAAATTTTAATGCCACTATCCAGATGGTGATTTCAATAGAAGACCATTTATTGGAATTATTTAACTAAATAAAATATGGAATAACACAATCTCAATGATAGCTGGAATTCTTTGGCATTATCAATGGCTCATCCAGTCAATCACGTAAAAGCAGAATAGATGGGGCTTCCCTGGTGGCGCAGTGGTTGAGAGTGCGCCTGCCGATGCAGGGGACACGGGTTTGTGCCCCGGTCTGGGAAGATCCCACGTGCCACAGAGCGGCTAGGCCCATGAGCCATGGCCGCTGAGCTTGCACATCCCGAGCCTGTGCTCCGTAATGGGAGAGGCCACAACAGTGAGAGGCCCGGGTACCGCAAAAAAAAAAAAAGAAAAAGAAAAAAAAAAAAGGCAAAACATAAGAAGTGGTATTTTTCTGTTAGTTTCTTTTTTTAATCGTCTTTCATTGATTTGCCTCTCTTTCAATCGTATTTAGAATTTCAGAATTTTTTGTGCATTGCTGATTTGCATTTTGTCCAAATGATATTTGGCCAAACATCAATGACAGAGATGCTCTTTTTCCTCACTCGTTTCATGTTTTTTGTAGCTGCTTTGGGATGCACAGGAATCTAAATGATAATTCCCAGGTCATTGTCTCTGAGCTCAGGCTCTGGCTCTGTTCCTGTCTTACAGCTTTGATATGGTGTGTATCTCAGGTGATAATATATTCTGGCATTAAATTTATTCCGAAGCCAAATATAGTCACAATGATCATGGAGACATTATGCTTCAGTAACACTGGTGCTTGTGATTAAGGTGTGTGTGTGTGTGTTTCATTAGAGATTGGAAAATGACATAGCTTTTGCTACATAGAATACCAAATAAATTAGCTTTCTCTGGTTTTTGATTTTTCAGCATCACCTTCTGATGCAGCAATTTAGAATTTAGACTCTGACAGCCCCCATTCACAATAAGATTTCCCCCCTTTCAAAAATTAGTTTTTATTGAGGTATAGTTGATGTATAATTTTATATAAGCTACAGGGGTACAATATAGTGAGTCACATTTTTAAAGGTTATACTCTATTTATATTTATTACAAAGTATTGTCTATATTCCCTGTGTTGTACAATATATTCTGTGGCTTACTTTATACATAACTGTTGTACCTCTTAACCTCTTACCCCTATATTGCCCATCTCCCCTACCCTCTCCCCACTGGTAACCACTAGTTTGTTCTTTATATCTGTGATTCAGATTTCCCCCTTTTTAGCTGCCACCTTGGATATATTACATACTTTGCACATTATAAGTAGTATATTAACAAATCACTAGGTTATTCTGAAAATTGTTACATTTATTTAAACCTTGTTGTCATGATATATAAAATAGAATCACTAAATTGAAATAATTATTTTACCACAAAGAGAGTGACTTTTCAGTACAAGAGAAATTATACCAAACTAACATTTATATTGAGTGAAATCTTTCAAATGTTTTCTTCCAATAAGCAATAATTTCACACAGTGGGGTTTCAACAATCTTTTTATAAATTCTTAATAAACTATGTAAGCCCCTAGCATGTGGAGAAAATAATACAAGGCATGGTATTAAACAGCAAATAAAAGCTTTTAACTTTCTTTGTATAAACTGCAATTTAAACGATTAAGCTTGGTGCTGTGATGTGCTTGTATTTAATAATAAACTCAAACTATCAAGCTAATCTAGAAAAAGCTAACACACAATAAGTTTGTATAGAATATAAGGTCACTAATGAACCACAAGCAGTAGCAAGACATTTCAAATAGGAAATGTGATCAACAGTAGAAATATATCAAATTATTTGTGAGTAGTGAAAAGAAAGACTAAGAACATGGCAACAATAAAATTCTTTACATCAGGTACTATTTTTCTTTGCCCAAATAGGATATGTATATTTTGATTGTTGCTTGTTTTGGAATTCTATTATTTTTACTAAGAGAAGCTGAAGTTTACCCTTAATACATGCACAATACTTGCCACATTTTTAGACATTCCTACTGTGCCTGTAACTTTGTCATATATAAATGCAATAACTTTGATATATACTTTCTTAGGCATTTTTGTTTTTCTTTAGATTAGTCACAGCACAGAAACTTTCAAATGAGTTTGTTATAGGAAACATTTGTGCATTATCAATTGTGGTTTAACTAGGTGATATTTCTAACCCAATTATTATGAAATATACTAACATACCTAGATTAAAGACTGCTATTTATGCTAAATAATAAAATGTGTTTATATACAAAACCTTTTGTGAGTTTTGAAATCTAATAGTATCAGATGGTAACTTCACATTTCTTAAAAAGGATTCAGACCCCCCAGTGGTGTCAGGTAAACTGGATATCTGCATGCAAAAGAATGAAGAGGGACCTTTGCCTCATACCATACATAAAATTAACTCAAAATGTATCATAGACCTAAATGAAAACCTAAACCTATAAAAATCTTAGCGCAAAATACAGGAGGAAACTTCCTGATTTAGGATTAAATAACATTCTCTTAGATATGATACCAAAAATGAGACAAAAGAAAAAAAGATATAAACTAGACTTCAAAATTAAAGCTTTTATCCTACAAAAGACACCATCAAGAAAGTTTAAAAGACAATTCACAGAATGAGATAAAATACTTACAAATCATTTATCTGAGAAAGGACTTGTCTCCAGAACACATAAAGCATATATATAAAGAACAACTCAAAAACACAAAAGAATAAAACTCAATTTAAAAGTGGGTTAAAGATTTGAATGGACATCTCTACAATTAAGATATACAAAAGGACAGTAGCACATGAAAAAAATGCTCAGCATCAGTAGTCGTCATGGAAATGCAAATTAAAACCACAAGATACCACTTCATATACAGTAGCATGGCAAAAATAAGACAGACAGAAAAAAGTGTTGAGGATAATGTGGAAAATACATTGCAAGTGAAATGTATTAGACACCAAAATAGTTCAGCTGCTTTGGAAAATAGTTTGGCAGTTCCTCAAAGTGGTAAATATAAAGTTACCAGATTTTATATATATATATATATATATATATATATATATATATATATATATATATATATATATATATATATATATATATGGATATGGATATATATAGTTTTATATATATCAAAAAAAATTGAAAAAAGAAAAAATATAAAAACACATCCACACAAAAAGTTCTACATGAATATTTATAGCTAAACTATTCAAAATAGCTAGAAAGTTGAAACAATCCAAATGACCATCAATCAATAAACAGATAAGGTACAGCATACCTACACAATGTAATATTATTTAATAATAAAACAAAAGTAATAAGGATACATTCAGCAACATGGACAAACCTTAAAATCATTATGCTAATTGAAGGAAGCCTGTCACAAAAGTATACATATTGCATCATGGCATTTATATGAAGTGCCCAGAAAAGGCCAGCCTATAGAGTCAGAAAGTAGATGGGTGATTGCCAGGGAATGGTTATAGGGAGGAATGGGGAGTGACTGCTAATGGGTATGAGATTTCTTTTGGGGGCAACAACAATGTTCTAAAATTAGACAGTGATGACGATGCACAATTTTGTGAATATACTGTATGTTGTATACTTTAAAAGAATGAATTTATGTTACGTAAATTCTATCTCAATAAACCTGATATTTAAAAAATAATCTAGACCATAGGTAAGAAACTTGTTTGGTAGTGGGCCAAAGAATAAATGTTTCAGGCTCTGCGGGCTGCATATAGTTTCTGTCACATACACTCCTCTTTTATTTATTTATTTTTTACACAACACCTTACCAATGGAAAAACCATTCTAACTTAAAACAGGCTGTGGGCGAGATGTGACCCATGGGCAGTTTTCCCACTCTTCTTCTTGACCATTAGTTCCCAAACTTTGTTCATCTTTTGAATCACCTACAAACTTGAAAGTACAGATGCCTGAATTCTACCCTGACATTCCCAAGCAAAATGTGGGACTCTTTATTTTTAACTGCATTCCTGTGAGGTTCTTAAGTACATGTGTACATTAAAAAGTGTAGAAAAATCTGAGTATATTTATTATAATTATTATATTCCTGATGGCCCAAATTATCTGTCAGTCTGACTCACAATTCCTTCCATAAATCATGATGCCAATGATGACTTGGTATCAGAGCCTCCAATTTGCTGTCCATATTTCATAACAAAATAATTCCTCTTTACATTAACATATATCAGTATATTAATCTTTACCTTTTTACTTATTTATTATTGGTGAAGGCCACATTTTCCTTAAACCTTTTTGCCATTACATTAGCATTTCTCAAAGTATGTACTAGAGCTAGTCCTATGAAATGTTGCAAATAAGTTTAGAAAAATATTAAATAGAGAACTTCCAATTGGAAATGTTCCATATCCATTTAAAAATTAGAATATTTTAGCTCTCTTGCAAAAAGAAATCTACTTCATTTTAACATAATGTTTCTTACAATTTTTCCCCCTTATTCAACAGTACTTCCCTTTAAAAAAATACTTATTAGTGTCTTAGTCACATAATTTAATAACCCTTTTATTAGGTTGTTTTATTAGGGATACTCTAGCTTGACCTGTCATTAGAGGCTAGAAATACTATTAAGACAAAAGGTGTCCACTTAATATTCACACACGTATCTGCTGAAAAACAAGAACAGATTAATAAGGAAAGAGCACATTTATTAAAAATGAAAATATGGATATTAATCTTCTAAGACTAAATCCAATTCATTTATATTTCAACAGGAATCTATGAATTTAAGAGGAAACTAAATATTTTCTGAATCATTGAATAAGGACAGTTTCTTCATCAAGAAAATAATATGGAACTGAAATCTTCATATATATTATCTTTTTAAAACAAGATGAAATCTGTAAATTTCTCTCAGGGATCATTCCCTATAGAGAGTGTTGCTGCTTGGATACTTCCAATTTCAGGTGAAAATCATAGAGAAATTATACTTGAATTTGGAAATATGCAAACCATGAAATGATATATGGACATGGCTATAAAACTTAAATAAGTCAGAGTATTGAGTTCATATTTAAATCTGAAGAATAACTCTAAATTAATAGAGAATGTATTTAAACATTTATTTTAAGACATGAAAGACATACAGAAAAGTTTCTATCATTATTTTGTAGTGTTATTATTTCACTGAATTTTCTTACTTTTGGAGAATAACAGAACAAGTTTTTTATATATTTATTAATTCAAATAAAAACTCTTTCAAATCAAGTGCTGTGTCGTGCATAATTCACTAGAGTTAAATCACTACTTGATAATGTAATTGATGTGAGAAGTACATAGAAACTTAACATGAAGTAAATATAAAGGACTATATAGTAATATAATCCCTAATGACATATATTTTAGAATTATTAATCATTTATAAAAAGAGTACAGAAGTTGTGAAATGGGTATCATATATTCTTAAAACATTTACACTGTAATTATCCCTTTCTGCAATTGAAGTTTTTGAAGACTTAAACGTTTTCATAAATGGTTTGCATTACTTACTTAAAGAATGGTAGAGGATAAAGAAGTTTCTAAAATAATTTTTTTCTCCTCTGTTTAGTAGTTATCACAAACATCTATTGATTCTTTAAGAGATGGAATTAAAACATATTTATAGTACCATATCTGACTTACTGTTTTTCATTTCCTATGGTAAGTAGCATATAATTTGCTCCATAAATATGATTTAAAAAATTTCTGACAATATGGTACAGTGACATGGGCTGCTGGTTTCTCCATTTCAACCTAAGTCTGGCAAAAGCAAAATAGGTGCAAAGGCCTAAAAATAATTCAAAAACTTCTTATGACTTTCTTATGGCTAGTTAATATGAATAGCACTGGGCTGGTGGTAAGGTGTTTTTAAAAGGACTCAGGCTGAGAAGGGTTGAGATCCAGGGAGCAAGTATAGATTGTACAGATATTTGCCTACCCTATGCCTAGTTCAAGGGAGAATTTAAACCCTCGCTAAGCTCTAGGAACTTTGACCCTGACTGGAATGAAGGCTGCACAAGAGGGTTATCAATTTCTGGTAAAACTAAAGTCTTCCTTCTCCTGTTTCTCTCGTCAAATATTAAAGATTAGAGTATTACATTACTTACAAATATTAAAATGTAAAAGCAATTAATATGAGAATCAATAAGCAGTTCATTAGAAAATTCAAATATAAAAATAAAGATATGACCCAAATTGCTTGAGACAAGGAGATAGGAATATGAATGTGAGCTTATGAGGAATGTCAGTGAGAAAGTCTAACATTTGTCTACTTGGATTTAGAGAAAGAAGAGTGAGAGATTAGGACAGAGGCAAAACTAGAAGAAAAAAAATGTTTCAAGATAGATGAAAAACTTCAATTCAAATACACAAGAATATCTATAAACTCCAAGTAGAGTAGTCAATAGTACCTATATAAAAGTTTAAAGACACTTCAAAGGAATATATAAAGATTTAAGGGAGAAAACAAAATAGTTTACCTTTAGAGATAATTTGTACTAACTTCTCAAAATCAAAAATAAAATCCAGAAAACAAAGAAACTTTAAAATATATAAATTTATATAAATATAAAAATATATAAATTTCTAGCTAGAATTTTGTCCTCAATGAAAATATTTTAATAATATTAGATAAATAGACCTTTTTTTTAACAAAGAAAAACAGTAAGAGTTTGTACCCAGCGAAATCTCATTGCATATAAATGAATGAATTAATAAATTAAATAAAACAAAGAAATTTATTTCAGATAGAAGGTCAGATTGAAGAAGAAATAGAGAAAAAAGTTGTATACAGAAACATAAGCAATCACTTTGTAAACTGACACTAATAATGATTTTGAGGTTTAAGAAATTAAACTGAAATTAAACTATACAACAATGACAGTGCATGCATTGACAAAGGGTGAATGGAATTAAAATGTTTTGATTTTTATTTATTAATCAGAAGGTGAGTAGGAAGACTAGCAGACCCACAGTCACTGATGTACAAATATCAAACAAAGAAAGTTTTGAAAACATATATTTCTAAAAAAAATAGTATCAACTCATTTAGTACCAAATCCAGGGCTGAACTGAAACTAAGTTAATGATCATTTTCATTTATCTAATTT
Source organism: Pseudorca crassidens (assembly GCF_039906515.1). Lineage (NCBI taxonomy): Eukaryota > Metazoa > Chordata > Mammalia > Artiodactyla > Delphinidae > Pseudorca > Pseudorca crassidens. Next base: position 124,966,706 of record NC_090300.1, on the reverse strand, counting down.
AGTTAAATGACTATAGGTTTCACTACATGTTAATGGATTTTAGTTAATTTTAGAGTTTTTATCTCACTCAAGAGAGTCTAGAACTTGTTTGAATTAAACTGATGTTCACCAGCACAGCTTTTATTTTCTATAACAAGCTGATGCTCTTCCAATTCTGGGTTTGGACATAGGATTGAGATCAGCATAGGCAGACAAACTATGCTGAGGGAAAGAAAAAACAATAAAGCTTTTAGAAATCAAAATTTCAAGACTTGCAGATTATCAACCACATGCCTAAATCTCACCACAGAATATTATCTGAGTTCTGGGGCTCATTAAGAGGGCAGGGTCTAGAGTTACAGCCTTTTTAAAGACAGTCTGCCTAAATAAATTAAGACAGTCTGCCTTTATTGTCTGTCACTGCTCTCAAGGAGCAAAGCATAGAGCTAGTTTTTTCCTACAGGTATATCCAGGATATTTGCTCTGCGCTGGGGTAGGAGACTGAAGACTGAAGATACAGACCAGGAAAATGTTCAAGGATAACCATCAATATACTGTAGGATGAGGCCACAGAAATCTGATAAAGTCTCAATCGAAAGCCCAAGAACCCATACTCAAGGAACAAGGATGAAGTTGAAGTATGTCAAGTATCTTCAAATTAACAAACTGAAGGAGAAAAACCATATGATCATCTCAATAGATGCAGAGAAAGCTTTTGACAAAATTCAACACCCATTTATGATAAAAACCCTGCAGAAAGTAGGCATAGAGGGAACTTTCCTCAACATAATAAAGGCCATATATGACAAACCCACAGCCAACATCGTCCTCAATGGTGAAAAACTGAAAGCATTTCCACTAAGATCAGGAACAAGACAAGGTTGCCCACTCTCACCACTCTTATTCAACATAGTTTTGGAAGTTTTAGCCACAGCAATCAGAGAAGAAAAGGAAATAAAAGGAATCCAAATCGGAAAAGAAGAAGTAAAGCTGTCACTGTTTGCAGATGACATGATCCTATACATAGAGAACCCTAAAGATGCTACCAGAAAACTACTAGAGCTAATCAATGAATTTGGTAAAGTGGCAGGATACAAAATTAATGCACAGAAATCTCTGGCATTCCTATATACTAATGATGAAAAATCTGAAAGTGAAATCAAGAAAACACTCCCATTTACCATTGCAACAAAAAGAATAAAATATCTAGGAATAAACCTACCTAAGGAGACAAAAGATCTGTATGCAGAAAATTATAAGACACTGATGAAAGAAATTAAAGATGATACAAAGAGATGGAGAGATATACCATGTTCTTGGATTGGAAGAATCAACATTGTGAAAATGACTCTACTACCCAAAGCAATCTATAGATTCAATGCAATCCCTATCAAACTACCACTGGCATTTTTCACAGAACTAGAACAAAAAATTTTGCAATTTGTATGGAAACACAAAAGACCCCGAATAGACAAAGCAATCTTGAGAACGAAAGAAGGAACTGGAGGAATCAGGCTCCCTGACTTCAGACTATACTACAAAGCTACAGTTATCAAGACAGTATGGTACTGGCACAAAAACAGAAAGATAGATCAATGGAACAGGATAGAAAGCCCAGAGATAAACCCATGCACATATGGACACCTTATCTTTGATAAAGGTGGCAGTAATGTACAGTGGAGAAAGGACAGCCTCTTTAATAAGTGGTGTTGGGAAAACTGGACAGGTACATGTAAAAGTATGAGATTAGATCACTCCCTAACACCATACACAAAAATAAGCTCAAAATGGATTAAAGACCTAAATGTAAGGCCAGAAACTATCAAACTCTTAGAGGAAAACATAGGCAGAACACTCTATGACATAAATCACAGCAAGATCCTTTCTGACCCACCTCCTAGAGTAATGGAAATAAAAACAAAAATAAACAAATGGGACGTAATGAAACTTCAGAGCTTTTGCACAGCAAAGGAAACCATAAACAAGACCAAAAGACAACCCTCAGAATGGGAGAAAATATTTGCAAATGAAGCAGCCGACAAAGAATTAATCTCCAAAATTTACAAGCAGCTCATGCAGCTCAATAACAAAAAAACAAACAACCCAATCCAAAAATGGGCAGAAGACCTAAATAGACATTTCTCCAAAGAAGATATACAGACTGCCAACAAACACATGAAAGAATGCTCAACATCATTAATCATTAGAGAAATGCAAATCAAAACTAAAATGAGATATCACCTCACACCAGTCAGAATGGCCATCATCAAAAAATCTAGAAACAATAAATGCTGGAGAGGGTGTGGAGAAAAGGGAACACTCTTGCACTGCTGGTGGGAATGTGAATTGGTTCAGCCACTATGGAGAACAATATGGAGGTTCCTTAAAAAACTACAAATAGAACTACCATATGACCCAGCAATCCCACTACTGGGCATATACCCTGAGAAAATCGAAATTCAAAAAGAGTCATGTACCAAAATGTTCATTGCAGCTCTATTTACAATAGCCTGGAGATGGAAACAACCTAAGTGCCCATCATCGGATGAATGGATAAAGAAGATGTGGCACATATATACAATGGAATATTACTCAGCCATAAAAAGAAAGGAAATTGAGCTATTTGTAATGAGGTGGATAGATCTAGAGTCTGTCATACAGAGTGAAGTAAGTCAGAAAGAAAAAGACAAATACCGTATGCTAACACATATATATGGAATTTAAGAAAAAAAAATGTCATGAAGAACGTAGGGGTAAGGCAGGAATAAAGACGCAGACCTCCTAGAGAACGGACTTGAGGTTATGGGGAGGGGGAAGGGTGAGCTGTGACAGGGCGAGAGAGAGTCATGGACATATACACACTAACAAACGTAGTAAGGTAGATAGCTAGTGGGAAGCAGCCACATGGCACAGCGATATTGGCTCGGTGCTTTGTGACAGCCCGGGGGGGGTGGGATAGGGAGGGTGGGAGGGAGGGAGACGCAAGAGGGAAGAGATATGGGAACATATGTATATGTATAACTGATTCACTTTGTTATAAAGCAGAAACTAACACACCATTGTAAAGCAATTGTACCCCAATAAAGATGTTAAAAAAAAAAAAATTTCAGTCCAGCACTGACTCATTGATGTCCGTATTTGGATTGAAATGACAATACTCTAGTACTGTCTGCATAACAGAAAAAGTAAGAGAATTTTGGTGAAAAAAATAAAATTTTGGATTTTCTACAGTAGCATTATACATAGTTTAGCATATTATAAAAATTACTAGACATTCAAATAAACCAAAATAGGACAGATATTTTAGAGAAAATTAATGATAGAACCAAATATACAAATTGTCAAGAATTTGGAGTTAGCAGAAAAATGAATAAAACTTTGATTAATATAGTAAAAAACAGGTGAAGTAATGGCTAAAATAGATAAAAGGGAGGAGAATTTTATCAGAAATTTGACATTTTTAGAATAATCATAACCCTTGTAGAATGAAAAAAAATCAATGTGTGGAATTAGCTAAAGGTATAGAATTAAGAGCAGGTCAAAATTTTAGGTCTAATATCTACTTGTCAAGTTGATAATCAAGTGGAAATTATTCCTGTGTAAAATACATCACCATCCTACAAATATTCAGTTAAATTTGAATTAGTCATAGTCTTGATGTGCACAGTGATGCAGGATGAAGCATTTGAAATAGCTGCCATTTATAAATTTAAACTATAAATTTTTACTAAAGTCAAATTAAATGCTTGTGTTGAGAACTTATTCTTCAAGTTGTTCATAGTCAATCAATCTCCTTAGGAAGTATTATTTAGGCTGCTAAAGATTTGAATTAAAGAAAAGGGTATGTAATTAGTATAATGACCTGGGAAAAAGATTATTATGAATAAAAATCTGTCATTAGGAATCTCCATCTATGGATGGGCTTATTAGTAACCTTAACTTTAAAACTCTAGAATTAAAAAAAAAAAGACCAAATATAAACTATTAAAAAAGAGCACAGTACCTGAAAATATAAATGTTCCCCCTTATTTTATTTAGGCAGACTGAAACTTAAAACAATTATCCCCATATATACCTTGGTTTAGATTTCACGTAGCTTATTTTTGACTACAGAAAAATAAGTAAAAATGAATGTCTTCAAGAAATTTTGGAAAACAATCATGAGCTGTTTATTGAATCTACTAGGCTATTTTACAGTGATAAACTCATATTCTCTTTGGCCAGTTATTCACTTTTCCCACAGAAATAAAAGGGATAGTTACTAAGGATCTCACAATATTGGTTTTTGTTGTTGTTGTTGTTGTTGGTTTTTTTTGCGATACACGGGCCTCTCACTGTTGTGGCATCTCCCGTTGCAGAGCACAGGCTCCAGATGCTCAGGCTCAGCGGCCATGGCTCATGGGCCCAGCCGCTCTGCAGCATGTGGTATCCTCCCGGACCGGGCCACGAACCCATGTCCCCTGCATCGGCAGGCAGACTCTCAACCACTGCGCCACCAGGGAAGCCCACAATATTGTTTTTGATAACAAAAAACAGGTTGTGCTCCTAGTACCCATCCCTAGGGAGATGGTTAGATTATACTCTACCTATGCTATAAAATACTTAGAAGCATTTCAAATGAATAAAGTAGATATATATGTACCAAAATGCAAATGGAAACATGATAAATTTTTTAAAAGATATGAATACTATATTCAATATTTACAAGAAAAAAAAGAGCAGGTCAACACAAAAAATAAAGAATTAACAGACTAAAAGAAAAAGAAAATGTAAAATACTCAAACTGAAGAAGCAAGTGAAAAAAAAAGAAGAGAAAGAGAGAGAACCAGATAGAGGAATTCAAAAAAGGTGATAGATGAGAACTGATATGAGAAAGAAACTGATTCAGGGTGAGTGAACTTACTGCAGGGTATAAAGAATAATACGCTTAGATATATCATAGCAAAATTCCTGAAAATCAACAATCTTTTAAAAATCATAAAAATAGCAAAAGTAAAAGACATTTTACTCCAAATAAGCAATAAAACATAACTGACTTCTTAAGAGAAACAACGGGAAGGCAAGAGACAATGGGATAATATTCTTAAACATTAAGGGTAAAAAAAGGGGACATTTAAAGTTGCTAAAGACATTTTAAAAATAAAAGTGTAAATGTTATCTCCATAAATGAATAACTTTTCATGAGACTTGCAAAAGAGTCACTACTCTTATGTGGTTTTAAACAAGATTTTTGGTTTTTATTACACTATTATTTTTGTTTTTTCAACACAACTATCTTATCAACATGGAGTACCTGAAATTTTTTAATCAGAGCACAAAAACTGAAAAATACAAAATTTGATTGCCTAAGTACTTCTGATCACTAACATGCATTACTAAAAGAGAGAGAAAAATATTTAAAACAGTCACAATTAGAAGGGAAATAATGTTAACCAATATAGCACATAAAGAACTAACAAAAAAGTAATTCATACAGTCAATAAAAAAGAAAACCACAGAGAAAATGGACTAAAGGTTTGAATAGACATCTGACAAAACAGATTGCACAAATGGTCTATAAATGTATGAAAATTTGTCAAAATGTGTTAGGGATCAGGACACTGAAAATTAAAGCCCATCCATTAGGTTATCAGAAAAAAAATAAAATTTAAAAAAATTTTAATGGACAACTTTGATTTTGGTAATGAGTTTGAATTCCTGGAACATTTATCCATTGTTGGTGGGAGGATAAATTGTCAGTAACTGGCATATTTTGACCATTTCATATGTCATGGCCCAGCAGTTTTACTATGACACAGGATATATAACTTAGGTAAGTACTATACTGGAAGGTTTTCAAATATGCTCAACGACATGCATTGTTTATAAAAGCTTAAAACTAAAAAGAGTTCATATATCATGAAATAGAAATAACAACAATAAAATAGATAAATACAGTGTTATATGCTCATCCAACAATTTGAACAGGTGCCTGAATGCATAGATGAGAAAGCTGTGCATATATCTTGAGATAAAAGCCTTTTAAGCAGAAGGAATAGCTAAAGCAAATGTACAAAAGTGCAACTGCACCTAGCACATTAAAGGACCCACAAAGTATCCAGAGAATTACAGTAGAATGGGAGGTGCAGAAAGGTAGAACTGCAGGTCAAAGAGGTAATGAGGGAGAGACAGTTTATATAAACGTATGTGGCTTATTCTGAGAAGAGAATCTACTGTATAGTTTTGAGCAGAAGTGTGATGTTGTCTGATTTAAGTTTTAACAGGATAATTTCAAAACAAATTTATGGTGAATAAGGATGTAAATATGTTTCCAAGGGAAGTATTTCTGCAGTTATTGCAATAATCCTGTTGGGAGATAACAAGGATTTGGTGTAGTAGCTTAAAATAAAGAAGTTGAAAAGATGGTCAAATTATGAATATGGTTAATGGATGAATAAGCAATATGAAGAGTTTGGATGTTCAAATATTTGGGCCTATTATGATTCTATTTTCTGAAATCAATAAACTCTTGAAATGTCAAGGACTTAGCATTTGTACATTTCCTGCACACGTATCAATCTGCTATGTATTTTTCTGGACAGGAGAATTGCATCCAAACAGTAAAGTAGGGATCCCAGCTCCTTCCATCACAGGGCTCCCCTTGTTACACACTCTCTGGGGTTGTCTGCATACCACCCATCAGAGCACAAAGGAGCATAGAGGATTCTAAGTGATATTTATCTTTACGCTAGAACTTAAAGTGGCATAATTCACTTCAGCACACATTCTAAAGGCTAAAATTAGTAACATTCTCTCATCTACCACAGAAATTGGAACATGTTACCTAGAAGAGGGAATAAGTTTTGTTAGTCTGGCAGCTTCTACCACAGCCTAAGTAACTGACTGAATGAAAGTGCAGTTTACTCAAAAGAAGAATACAGATAGAGCTGGGTTTTGTGGGAAAAAATCGGGACTTCCAGTTTGGACATATGAAGCTGTAGAAATAGTTTAGATGTCTGAGTGGAGGTGTTGTTGATAAGGGACCTGGATGTGTGTATCTGCAAGAGAGGGAGAAACCTTGGCAGCTCATTAAATTGGCAAAGAGCCAACACATAATTAAAATCACCTATAGCATGAGCACTGGAAGGGGATTGAAGATGATACCCTGGTAAGCTCCATTGCTGAGTCCAGGGAAATGAGGGTAATTTAACAAAAATGTCTCTGGTAATGGAAGACTGAGGTCATGTGTAAGTTTTTTTATTTCATACTTTTAAATTTTGTCAGTGAAATAAGAATCAAAGTCATCAGTTGAGAATGAGATTCTAGGAGGCATTTGAAAAGGAGAGAGAAGTACGAATTAAGAAAATGAAAGAGGAAATGGACTTGTCGAAATGCAGTAGAACTGATAGGCATCAACAAGGGCATAATTGATGTTAGACTTTCCAAATTCAAACCATAAACAAGACCAAAAGACAACCCTCAGAATGGGAGAAAATATTTGCAAATGAAGCAACTGACAAAGGATTAATCTCCAAAATTTACAAGCAGCTCATGCAGCTCAATAACAAAAAAACAAACAACAAAATCCAAAAATGGGCAGAAGACCTAAATAGACATTTCTCCAAAGAAGATATACAGATTGCCAACAAACACATGAAAGAATGCTCAACATCATTAATCATTAGAGAAATGCAAATCAAAACTACAATGAGTTATCATCTCTCACCTGTCAGGATGGCCATCATCAAAAAATCTAGAAACAATAAATGCTGGAGAGGGTGTGGAGAAAAGGGAACCCTCTTGCACTGTTGGTAGGAATGTAAATTGATACAGCCACTATGGAGAACAGTATGGAGGTTCCTTAAAAACTACAAATAGAACTACCATACAACCCAGCAATCCCACTACTGGGCATATACCCTGAGAAAACAATAATTCAAAAAGAGTCTTGTACCACAATGTTCATTGTAGCTCTATTTACAATAGCCAGGACATGGTAAGCAACCTAAGTGTCCTTCGACAGTTGAATGGATAAAGAAGATGTGGCACATATATACAATGGAATATTACTGAGCCATGAAAAGAAACGAAGTTGAGTTATTTGTAGTAAGGTGGATGGACATAGAGTCTGTCATACAGAGTGAAGTAAGTCAGAAGGAGAAAAACAAATACTGTATGCTAACACATATATATGGAATCTAAGGGGGAAAAAAGGTCATGAAGAACCTAGGGGTAAGATGGGAATAAAGACACAGACCTACTAGAGAATGGACTTGAGGAAATGGGGAGGGGGAAGGGTAAGCTGTGACAAAGCGAGAGAGTGGCATGGACATATATATACTACCAAACGTAAAATAGATAGCTAGTGGGAAGCAGCCACATAGCACAGGGAGATCAGCTGGGTGGTTTGTGACCACCTGCATGGGTTGGATAGGGAGGGTGGGAGGGAGGGAGACGCAAGAGGGAAGAGATATGGGAACATATGTATATGTATAGCTGATTCACTGTTATAAAGCAGAAACTAACAAACCATTGTAAAGCAATTATACTCCAATAAAGATGTTAAAAACAAAACAAAACAAAACAAAAAACCCCAAAAACTGATCAACAGGGTTTTATATTTTCTTAACTATCCACCTTTGTTAGCCCTACTGTGGACACGAATTGGGGTTTTCCAGACTTGCATTATGAAAATAGTGGTTTGTGGCAAGGTAATTGTGGTTGTGTATAAGTGAGTTTTATTATGGTGAAATATGGAATCTAAGCAGCAAGAAGACAGATGTAGAAGAGTCTAAAATGTTAACTAGAGAATTAAGATGTTGAAAAAATGTATGTGTAGGACAATACAAAGGTGACAGAATTGATAGAATTTGAAACTTCATTGCTATAAATAGATGAGTAAATGAAACATTATACTTCCTTCATTGATGAAATGATTTAATATTATAATATTTTATTTACTTCACATTGTTCAATACATTAAATGTAATCCCTATAATAATAATAGCAGGACTTCACTGATGGCCTCAAACAACTTACCCTATAAATATTTGAGTGTATAATGATCCATGCATAACTGATTACCACAAAAGCATATGGGAAAAACAATATAGTTCTGACAGTGAAATTAGCAAACAATGACACAGGATTGGAAGTTTAGTACTAGATGCATGTACACATGAGAAATGGTAACATGATAAAAGTGATACCACATATCAGTGGGAAAAGGATGAATTTCTAATGAATCATTTGGAGAAAAAAATCTTTACCATTTAGAGAAAACTAGAGCTACACATTTATGCTATGCTACATAGAAAATATACCCCAATAATTTAATGGTCAAAATGTAAAAGAGAAAACTGCTTGTTTAATCAAAGAAAATTCAGAGAACTTATTTATTACTTAGGGATAGAGATGGATGTATTAAACAAATCCCAAGATAATATATCATAAGCAAAACTATTGATTTGACTAAATTTTAATAATTAAGAATTTCTATTCAGTGAACAACTATCCTGAATAAGAGATGCAAGTGTAAGATGTTTGCATCATCTAAATCCGAACAGGGATTAACCTCTAGAATTTAAAAGTATTCCTCCATACACTCAAAGTGAGTATTAGAAAATTAGGGATAGTGAATAAAAAGGAAATCTGTAGAACTGATAAGTCCATTGATACTTTGGGAAACAATTGTCTACTATATTGTTTGTGGGTCTGTAGGGCAATATAATCATTCCAGAGATCAACCTCAGAAGAATATAATGAAATTAGGCAAATCTTCACCCTAGGAACCAGCATTCCTTTCTGCATATATACAAATGGAAATGTTTTCCTTGGTCCACAAGGAACATTTATGGAGATTTTCCTTTCAGTGTAGTTTTGTCTAATTGGTTATCGAAAACCAGGTGTGTTTCTTTAATAGGGGAAAGTATAGGTAAAGTGTGATGAATGCACACAAAGCAATGTGCTCAACAATTATAAGCAATGAATTTATAAGAAGTACCAACATGGCTGGAGAACATAATGGTACACACATCACATGATGCTGAATAAATGCTACATAATGCTATATACATAGTGCTGAGTGATAAAACAAAACAAAATAAAGCAAAAAAAATAATGGGAAATGTTTTCCAGCATCATAAACTACAATTAAAACTATACACGCAAAAAATTATACTATGTATTTTTTAATGAAAGAGATATGTTCTAAGATGTTTACCCAACACATGGAAGTAGTGTATAGTTTGGAGAAGAGGGGAACAGTAATGTGGATAACAGTAAAAAAAAAAGAAGAAAAAAGAAAAGAAAACTAGAGTGGACTTGCACAGACAATGGTAGTATGACACTGAGAAAGGTAATTATCAAGCTGTACACATTTGACCTCTAACTAAAGACATATTTGATATATACATAATTTTTACTAATTTTTTCTTATTTTCCAGACAAAACCATATTTTCTATTCTTGCCCCATTTGGCAAAGATTTTATTTCTAAATTACAAGGATTTATGGACATTTGAACTAAAGCTGTAAATTCTTTTAAGAGCAGGGTATTTATAAAAATTGACATAATTTATGTCTGTCCATTGTGCAAGTAAATTATTTTTCTTGCATCACAACTACATTAGGTTTCTTGTTTTGCTCTTTGTGACTTTTAAATAAATTAATCTAAATAAAAATTAACACTATTTCAAAAGATTTTTTAATATTCTCTCCTTTTAGCTTGTATCCTATTATCTCAAACGTGTTTCAAAAAGAGAACATTTTCCCTTTGTTGTTTTGTTTAACAATGAGAGAGTCTGAGGCAGCAGATAAGATTTGTACATAATGTGATTTTATATTTAAATTCAAATTTCTTTAAATCCCTATAACTAGTCCCTGAGAAACACTGGATTTAATATGAGTTCTGCAAATCAGTAACTTTGCAACCACCAGTTTATATTGTATTCCTAGTATTTTTAAAATGCTTCTAACACAAGAAATATGGTTTCAATAAAGCATAAATTATATTTTCTTCTACTGCATAAATTGAAATGTAACCATATTTGTATTGGTAGATTTCACCATATAGTTAATATTTAGAAATATTTCAGTATGTGTTTTCACTTAGAATTACCCCAAATATTGAAAATTAACTAGCACTTTTCCTTTCCATTTTCAAATTGCTTTTTCCCTTGTCTTGAACTTGAATTTAGAAATGGCAGAATCTCAATAGAGGTAAAAGGTAATTTCCCACAAGACCTGGCTAATTTATAGCTTTCAACACACCAATGACCCCTGCAATTTGGCAGTTGCTTCATTAATTCCTTTACACCTGCTCCATTTATCTTGCAAAAAAAAAAAAAAAAAAAGATAAAAGGAAAAATCCTCTCTCACTGAAGCTATTTTGAAGGAAAGTCCTTCATGTCTTCCTAAAGTGAACTGTAACAAGCATCATGAAGAACAAAAAGACAATAGTGTCAGATGAATGTTCCCAGTTTGTCACTGGGATGGAGAAGGAAAGTTTGAAAGACCACATTTTTGGGGAAGAAGTTTTTTCTACACTTTGAGGTGCTATGCCTATTTGAAGGAGACTTCAGTTTTTCACCGGGGACTGCCATTTGATTTATACAATTTTAGAATTTAAAAAACAAAAATAAGAATAGTCTGAGTGATTTTAAAAAATAATGTATTCTCATACTTAATGATAAATTATATAGGCACCCTAATTATCCATCTGTCATCTATCTATCTATCTATCTATCATCTATCATGTATATATCAAAAACAGTAAATTTTAGGCTACATATATTTTATGTTTTTATAATGCCAAGCAATTTATTTCCATGAAATATAAACTGTAACATGGATACTTCTAGCAGCATAGAAAATGTACAAGGAGTTGCATGAATTAAAACATTTTAATGTCATATTTAGGAAATCATTTAGTTAGCTGGTTAACTGTCCAAGCAGTTCATTCTCTAGTTTTTGGCAATTATTTCTTTTTTCACATACTGTGGATTCCATGAAAACAAATGCAGTTTGTGTTTTTGTTCCTCTTTTAAGGTAAACAGCTTGGATTCGTGGTCTCTAGTAGGTACAGTACATTTTTAAAAATAGTAGAATTAATAAAAATATATTAAGAAGAGCTTTTGAGAATTTGCATTATTGATATAAATTAAGAGAGGGTGTAAACTCAAATTAAATATAGTTATAGGTTTCAATCTCAATATCACTATTATTTTATTAAAGATGATTGATGATTACTGCAGACTGTAGGTGTTTAATTCTTTGATATGATCTCCATGCCAATATTGCCAAAAGAAAGGTTTAACTTACACAGAAGATGTTTCCATTCTTGTGTTACCTGGATATATTAAGTTCACAGATTCATACCACTACTATCAACAGAGACTGAATAAGAAAATATTAATAAATCACATCACATCCATAATCATTAAAATGAAAAAAAACTGAAAAAAATCACAGTACAGATTTATACAGCACTGGAGCTTTTTAATAGCCCAATCTATACTATTTAGTTATAAGAATTATAACATAAAACATAATTAATATTGGGTTGGTCAAAATTTCGTTCGTTTTTTTCCGTAAGATGGCTCTAGTAGCACTTAGTTGTCTTTAACGTCATTCAAAACAATTTTGTTAGATTGTATTGTGACAGCTGTCATATCAGCGTGCATTTAAAAAAAGACATCAAAATTGGTGAATTTTTGTGTAACTATTTTAATATTGAAGATGGAAGAAAAAAAGCAACATTTTTGGCATATTATGCTCTATTATTTCAAGAAAGATAAAAACACAACTGAAATGCAAAAACAAGATTTGTGCAGTGTGTGGAGAAGGTGCTGTGACTGATCGAATGTGTCAAAAGTGGTTTGCAAAGTTTCGCGCTGGAGATTTCTCACTTGACGATGCTCCACGGTCGGGCAGACCAGTTGAAGTTGACAGCAATCAAATCGAGACATTGAGAACAATCAACCTTATACCATGCAGAAGATAGCCGACACACTCAAAATATCCAAATCAAGCAATGAAAATCATTTGCACCTTCTTAGTTTTGTTCATCGCTTTGATGTTTGGGTTTCACATGAGTTAAACGAAAAAAACCTTCTTGACCATATTTCCGCATTCCATTTATTTAAGTCTTTATAAAATTCTCTTAATGGAAATACTTTCAATTCCCTGGAAGACTGTAAAAGGCACATGGAACAGTACTTTGTACAAAAAGATAAAAAGTTTTGGGAAGATGGAATGATGAAGTTGCCTGAAAAATGTAGTGGAACAAAAGGGTGAATATGTTGTTCAGTAAAGTTCTTGGTAAAAATGAAAAATGTGTCTTTTATTTTTACTTAAAAACCGAAAGTACTTTTTGGTCTACCCAATATTTCAGATTCTAGAAAATATTTATGGTTTATATGATTTTAAAAATAACTCATAAACAAGTATTAGTAACAGAAAAAGATTTAAACATAATACATATGTATGCTTGATTTTGCATTACTCTCTCTTTATTTTTACTGATTCAAATTATTTTCTAAGTTAAATTAAGGTACACTGTTAATTGTGGTGGATATCAGCAGAAATAGAAACAAAGACTGAGAAATCTACTTCTTTCATAAGAAGAGTATGAAGGACTTCCCTGGTGGTGCAGTGGTTAAGAATCTGCCTTCTAATTCAGGGGACACAGGTTCGAGCCCTGGCCCCGGAAGATCCCACATGCCGCATAGCAACTAAGCCCATGCGCCACAGCTACTGAGCCTGCATTCTAGAGACCATGAGCCACAACAACTGAGCCTGCGTGCCACAATTACTGAAGCCCATGCGCCTGGAGGCTGTGCTCTGCAACAAAATAAGCCACCACGGTAAGAAGCCTGCACACCACAACAAAGGGTATCCTCTGCTCGCCGTGACTAGAGAAAGCCCGCGTGCAGCAACAAAGACCCAAAAATAAATAAACAGATGTATTAAAAAAAATAAGCAGAGTATAAAAAACATTGATACAACTATTGGCAATATGGTGTCATATTTATGATTTAAATAAATTATATTATTATTTAGAAAATTGTGATTTTTATAAATGGAAACTAGTCGATGGGAAAATTGTTATTTTCAGTGTGAGACTGGACTGCTTCTTTAGAAATAATTACAACCTTCCTTCCTAGGTGACTTCCTAGGAAAGAAATAGTATTTCATGTAGTTATTTCAAAATATCATTTACTATTTAAGTTAGATTCTATTAAAATGTTCAAAAATTATTTTTTTGCCACAGTAAAGCATATAGTTAGGGTAATACATTCCACTTTTATACCTGGAAGTTACTTAAATATAACAATTGTACAAAGAGAAATAAAATCTAAGTCGAATACACAACTCATCCAGGAAAATTGAGCTACTGCTGGACCAGAATCATGACTAGAATCTATAATCTAGAACAAGGACTAGAATCTTGGTATATAAGTTATCTATTGCTGTGTAACACACACCTAAAAGTAGTGGCTTGATATCTATAAGACAAAACCCATTAATTTCACTACTCTCTCAATTCTTCCTTTTTAGAATTATCTAGACACTTCTTGACTCTTTACAGTTCTATACAGAATATGTTTGTTTTCATTTTTTTAAGAAAATCTAATTTTTAATTCCCCCATTTTGTTTATTTTTATTTTGTTTATTTTATTTTATTTTAATTTTTATGGTGCTTGTCTTCCTTGTGTGTTTTTAAATTTTTATGTGATAATTCACTTTCTGCTCGGATTCTCTTCCAAGGAGATTTGCCCATGAAATAGTATAAACATTGTCTATGAGTTGGCTTTTTGTTGTTCACATCTCTTATAAAACGATCTCACGTATTAGCAGCTAAGCTCTGGATTCTGAATCACAAAAAGTTCATTTCCAGACTTGCACCAACAAGGGACCAACATTCAGTCTTGGATTTTGTAATGATTGGTTTTACCTAAAATTATGGGCCAGCTCATTGCCAAATTCAAAAATTGGCAAGTAGATTTATCCCAGCCAAGTTGAAAATCAGTCTATAGACCCTGTTTGTCAGGATTATTGAGTTGGACTACAATAACTTTCTACTTTGTAGGCTATAATATTTTAGGCTACACTGCTCATGGACTTTTCCTTTATGGACCACAAAGATGTGTGTTTCTTATATTCTTATATTCATCTATATCTATCTATCTATCTATCAATCAATCAATCTATCTATCTCTCCTATTTCCTATCTTCTTACTTTTTAATGTATTTCCTTTCAGAAGGTAGGAGACCTTTTTCAAGAGGGTTTATAGAAGGACTTCTCACTAAGAAGTCACTTGAGGCAAGTAAACATTCATTCATCACTCCAATAAATGTTTGTGGTGGACATACAATGAGCTAGATGGGAGTATTACAAATGTTAGAAAACCTCGTGCCTATCTTGCCAGTTTTGACAACATGGATGGACCTTGAGGACATTACACTGAATGAAATAAGTCAAAGGCAAATACTGTATGATATCACTTATATGCAGAATCTAAAAAGCTGAACTCATAGAAACAGAGTAAACAAGGGGCTGGAGGATGGGGGAGATGAAGAGATATTAGACAAAAGTTACAAGCTTTCAGTTACAAGATGAATCAGTTTTGAAGTTAGTATAATATCATAATTATAGTTAACAATACTGTATTATATACTTGAAAGTTTCTAAGAGAGCAAATCTTTAATGTACTCACCACAAAAAAGAAATGTTAATTATGTAAGGTGACAGAGGTGTTAACTAATATTTTAGTGGTAATCTTTGTGAAATATGTAGGTGTATCAAATCAACACATTGTACTCCTTAAACTTACACAATGTTTATGTCAATTATACCTCAATAAATTTGAATAAAAAGCAAATCTTTTTCCTTAAGGATATTTCAGTTTTATTTTTCCAGAAATAAATAGTTTTCCAATACAATTTGAGTAATAAATTTTGTTGAAGAGAATAAAAATGAATATCCCTTACAGGTGGCTAAACTAGATATTTTAAGTAACTAATTAAATATTACCATAGTTTTTTGTTTTGTTTTCATATAACAGGGATTAATTCATGGATATACTAATCTGAACTTTAACAAAAGTCATTTCAGACAGTTTGGATAAGGAATCATCAGAATTATTTTTTCTTGGAAAATTCAATAATTTTTCAAGAAGCTAACTCAATTGTTCTCTTAAAAAATCTCTCAAATATATTTGGTGCATTCTGAATCATAGTGAATTATTACATCATCTAAACATTTTTCAATGATAGCTTATATAGTTAGGTTATGAAGCTATTTGTTACTCATTATAAACAGCTTAATGATAAAAATAATGGAAGAAAAAAGTTGAGTATACTATACATTAAAGTGCCTTATGAATTGCTGCCAACATTTTCATGTTCCATTTCTATAAAATGTAGTTCAATAATTTAATAAATTCTATAAATGTTACAAAATAATTTTCATGGAAAATGTATCTAATATGCTAATATCTAAAATAGTAGTGACAGAAGATTCTAATTTAACAAATGCCATCAAGTTCATGAACTTGAAGAAATTCACTTTGAAACCAAACATATAGAATGGAATGTTGAAAATGTTATATTATCTGAGAGATTTTTTCCTTAGATATAGGAGAGATTGTCCTATCCTTACTCATAATTTTAACTGTAAAGTGTTGTAAAATTCTTATTAAAATATTACAAAATCAGATACCAACATATGAAACATTTCAATTTATAAAATGATAAAGTAGCTAATTTATTTAAAAACAATAAAAATAAAATTTTGGTTAGAAAAAATGTCAATAATCTAAATAAAAAAATAGAAAAAAAAGAGACCCAGAAGTCATTTTTCACACAAAAAAGAAAGCTAGAGATAATTAAACATGTAAATAGGTACCCAGCCTCACTAATAGAATTGTAGAATTTAAATTACAATGAAATAATAGGTGTTAGGAGTTTCAGACTACCTTGAATAAAAAGTATCCCTACTCTTCTTATAGTTTCTGAGCATTTGATGAATAAAATGGAACAATTATGGTTTCCAAAATAAACTGTAAAGCTGTATGTGTATTGAAGTAAAGCTGTATGTACATTGAACATTGGAATAAATATCAAAGAGACTTGGTAGCTCTCTCTCAGTGAAATCCTTGGGACAGGCCCTTCAAGACAGATGTACGTCCACATTGTAGACAAATCCACTCAAGTCTCTAGCTCCTGCTTGCCTAGCAAAGGAATACATAGAAATGCATGGGAATGTTTGCTAATCAGATCTACCCAAAGTAGGGGGCTTAACATCAACATGAATGCCCTTGGGATAAATTGTTCCTCAAGGAATCTAGTGAAGTAAATGTGTCAGTGCCATATTTGTCAAAAAATAATAATGCATGATGTAAGAAAGAAGAAAGTTACTCTCATACACTTCTGATAAGTGTGCTACTTATTTAGAGGTAAATTTAATAGTATGAAACTCAAACATGAACATACTCAGTGACACTGACTATCTTAGCAACATATTTTAGATAGTACTTATCTGTGTGACGCCTTCTTCATCATGTATACAATTCTTATGTGCAATAAACTTGAGCTTGCTTTTTTAAAGAAACCAAATATTTAGAATACACTCTAGTTTAATATGATAAAAACAATTTATCTTTAAGTGTAAATTTTTACCTGCTACTGTTGGTTTGAGATTGAAAACACATTTTGATGGCTAGTTGAAGAAAAAAAGTCCTTCATGAAATTATTTGCTTATTTCAATATTTTCTCAGTTTTATATACAGCTAAATTGTTAGGTACATAACTATTATTTTGCACACTTTGACTATTCAATATATTAAGTTTTGATTGAAATAAATGCCAGGACTTCACATTTGTAACTACTTCTGAAAATCAAAATAAGAAGATGAAGCCAACCAAGTGAGATCCAATAAAGAATATTTTAGAAAGTTCAGAATCAATACAAAATTCAGTCTTTTGAAGCAAAATGTGAATTCTGAAAGTTTGACATTAACTTGTGCTGCATTCTTATCTTTATGAGTGTCCAATTGAGCTGATCAGAGGATAAATTTTAAAGATAGCAATGCATTCAAATAAACTCCACAGGGAATAAAGAATGATGAAAAGTGATTCCCTCATGTTCCTTTGAAAGAGACATAAATATAAAATTGTACCCAAAAGAAATTAGCCAGAATATCAAAATGCTTTTTAATTCTATACATCACTTTTGCCTTTTTATGACAAATGCAAATATTATATATGTGGCTACTTAAGAAGTAAAAACATATTTAACCTTAAGAAAAAGTGTTCCATGAATCTTCAGGAATTCCTCTTCTGCAATCATGAAAGTGCAAAACTGTGTGCAGAAGATGCAAAAGAAACAGAGTTTGTATTAGAAGTGGAAAATACAAAGTGTTCCAGTATTCGGTTATTTATCTGGAAAAAAACTTTTATTACTTAAAAGTTACTAACTATATTTGTCCTCTTTAAGGTAGATAGTGATAAGAAAAAAATCAGTCCTTATTTATTCTCAGTCATCTACTCACCTATCTTCTCCCACTATTCCCGTCACTGTCATTACTTCCCCAGATATTACACACACCCCTTGATACCCCTCCAACTCACCAGTGCCCCTTAAACACACTTTACCTAATTATTTATGTTTATATTATTTTATTCTTCTATTTAGATTGTATAGCTGTTCAAAGCACTTGCTGCCTTTCTGTGTGGTGGAAATTTACATCCACAACCCACAGGCATAAGGTGTGGTCATCTGATTTACAGTAACAGACTTTAGGCAGGGCACTGAAGTTGGAGATACATCACATTTTTTAAATTAATTTTTATTGGAGTATACTTTATTTACAATATCATGTTAGGTTCTGCTGTACAGAAAAGTGAATCAGTTATACAAATACATATATCCACTCTTTATTATTTATTTATTTATTTATTTTGCGGTATGCGGGCCTCTCACTGTTGTGGCCTCTCTCGTTGCGGAGCACAGGCTCCAGACGCGCAGGCTCAGCGGCCATGGCTCACGGGCCCAGCCGCTTCGCGGCATGTGGGATCCTCCTGGACCGGGGCACGAACCCATGTCCCCTGCATCGGCAGGCAGACTCCCAACCACTGTGCCACCAGGAAAGCCCTATCCACTCTTTTTTAGATTCTATTCCCATATAGGTCATTAGAGAGTATTGAGTAGAGTTGCCTGTGCTATACTGTAGGTTCTTATTAGTTATCTATTTTATATATAGTAGTGTGTATATGTCAATCCCAGTCTCTCAATTTATCCCTTCC
This sequence comes from Pseudorca crassidens, assembly GCF_039906515.1. NCBI lineage: Eukaryota > Metazoa > Chordata > Mammalia > Artiodactyla > Delphinidae > Pseudorca > Pseudorca crassidens. Next base: position 124,947,441 of record NC_090300.1, on the reverse strand, counting down.
CTCCCCTTTCCCCCTTGGTAACCATAAAATCATTTTCTACATCTGTGACTATATTTCTGTTTTGTAAATAGGTTCATTTGTACATCACATTTTGTGTATCTGTTTTAATTTAAGTCATTTGGATTGAATGAATTATTTTCTTTTGAGAGTTAAAAGGTAAGCAATTTTCTTTAAAGACAGCAAAAACACAGGAAAAAACAGATTCTAGGAAAAACACTGGTTTAAACGCATAAAATATATTTTTAAAGCTAAAACAACTCAGATAAAGATTAAAGTAGTTACCTGAGGAGATGTCTATTTAAAGACATCAATTATGGAACAGAAAGAAACCATAAGAACAGGGCCAAGAATCTGCTGAATTAAACTAAAACCTGGTCCTGGGCCCAATTTCATAGCAACATAGCATCGATAACAACAAATAAAGCCACTAAGTGACAAGATACAGTTGTAACTTGTGAAAGACCAGGTTAGAAATAGGGTTACTACATTTAGTGAGCATCTACTATACTCAAGGATCTTAATATATAATACCTTTTATTACCTTATGCAATTTAATCACACAAAGATATGTAGTATTACTGTACCATTTCAATTCGAGTAAAGTGAGGCTCAGAGAAGATAAAACTGCAGATTCTTCCCACCTTCAAAATTTGTATTCTTTATATAATGATGCCAAATGTCCTAATCTTTAATTTCACAAAAAAACCACTAGCAGACATAATTTTGTTTTGTTTTGTTTTAGATCGAAACATTTATTTTTTGTGTTACAAAAACAAAAATAAATCCAAGCAAGTAATGAAATAAACATTTTTAAGTGTCCCTTCCTAGGTTCTCTGTTCTAAAATTTAGTAAACAGTTCAAGATTAGGTTGCTTCAACCTTTGTTAAAACAGAGTTCTTTGTGCTTTTGGAATAGAGTACAAAAACCTTGTCTAGGATGTGATTCCTCTATGATCTCGGAAAAGTCAATGTTTTTATTTGTTCCTCAGTCTTGGCCCTAAAGAGAACATGTTGACCTATGTAAGAATGTGACTTAGCAGAAGTTCACTTAAGGGAAACAAAAAGGAACCAATCTAAAAGCATATGAAGTGGGAGTTTTACTAGATAATCTTTCTAGCTTTGTGATTTCTTGTTTGCTTGTTTTATCTAAGTTTACTATTAAAATAGACACTATACTTAAGTCTCCTCATTTTTCAAATAGGCTAAAATATAAATAAATTAAACAAAAATGAAATTTATAAGTGGATAGACATAAAAGTAATATGGAAAATTAAATTTGTTGCTTGTCAATTTGATAAAATCAATTCTTAGCAAGCCAAGACAGAGAATTGTGAATACTAAATTGAAGCACATAACGTCAATCCTAGGAAGTCAAATAACCATATATCATTATTACCTAAGCATATGACATTGAATCCAAGCTCGTATTTACTTTTTTGTCCTACATTTAATATGAATAAAAATGTCCCCACAAGCATACACACACACATATAATGCTCTCAGTTACACTTAAAAACACAAGGTCAAATTTCCTGAGTACTAAATAGAACCAACAATGACATTGAATGTAGTTTAGAGAGGACTGTAAGTTTTAAAAGATTGCAATTCAATTTTAAAAATATAAAATTATCACTTTTTTATGAAGAATCTCATTTGGGATGTCTACAGGTTATTATGTAAGAAGACATGACAATGATGATGATGATGTAAATAAAGAAGAGATTGTGCATATATCAATACCACAAAACCATATTTCTGAAAGAGCACCTAAAACTTACAAATGTATAATGTCTTAATTTCAAAAAATTAATTTCTTCAGAGATCACTTTTTGCACTTGATGCCTTAACTTATTGACAAATTTTTCTTTGTCTTTTGATTTCTTTTTTTTGGACCTAGAAAAGCAGAATAAGATATTTTAATCAAAATATAAAACATTAAAAACAACTTTTTATTTTCCAAAGCCAAACTAAGCAACTTACTTTATCTCAACTTTCCCTTATTTTTTTTTATATACTTAGACACAGAATGAAGAGAAAAAATTATATAAAAAAAAAATCTATAGGGAACTGACAGATAACTTTCAACATCTTTCTCTGTCAGTTAAACCCTGATTATCATCACAAAATCAAAATAGAAATGCTCCAGTGTCTTTTATTCACATGCATGTGTAATGAATGAATATATAACTTAATGACTAAAATAACAGTTATAGAATTAAGAGACTAACTCTACACTAGTTTTTGAGAGATAATTGTACATCTATTTTAACTGTTAGTAAAAAATTTTAATTGGCTTTAGCAAATGTACAACATACATTAAAATGAATTATTTGTTGTGAATACAGAAATACACAATATTCTTAATTATTAGCATTTATTACTTTGTTAAATATCAGGTTTTTATAGGAGTGACCAATAATAGTATTATCCTATAAAAGGCTTTGTTTAAATCCTATTGTCTTGATAGCAGTGGTTGGTTGATGTTGTTTACTGAATAACTATAAATCCTTCAGACCTACCATCAGCTAAGTCTGAGCAATCGGGGAAAATTCACTGCACCATTGCAAAATGCACTCACCTGCCCCCTTTCTACAGTCTCCCAGCATTTACATGATCTCCTTCCTTGACTTACTCTGATGAATAAAGTGTGGAAAGTACAATCAAAGTTTTTGGGCTCAACTTCTAGAAGAAAGTTAATATGGAGATATTTGGCCTGTAGTACAGAAGTGCAATAACAATTTGAGTACATTCTTCACAGAACAAAGGGCAGAAAACGTAGACTAACTGAAGATGCTGACTAGAGCAATTTCTTTCATTCTCAGCCTATTTGGTATACAAACAGCTATAGGAAAGTATGCTATACAGGAAATAAAAGATGTTCTTAATGCTTTACATATATTTTTCCTTTAATATTCACTCCAGTCATATAGTGTGAATGCAATTATTGTCTTCATTTTACAAATGAGGAAACTGACATGTACATGATTAACTAATATTAGAACTAGTCATGAAAAAGCCTGGGTTCAAATTCAATAAATATGATTGCCAAGACCCTATTGTTAACTACCATACTAAGGATTATATATATAATAGGAGTTCAAGAAGAAGTGAAGGTAGGGAATCTGACAGAAGATGAATAACTGAAGAGAAAAAGGTTAAGAATTTCAAAAACTGATGAAAGACAATAAATAACTGATTTTAGGAGTTCCTTTAAAGCCAATTTGAATAAGTACAAAGGAAAAACACTCCAAGGCACATAAGGGTAAACATACTGAAAACACATTTTATAAGGAATCCAGAAAATAAAGTCATATTATTTTCAAAGAAGAAATAATAAAACTAATGGTTGATTACTCAAATATAGAGCTAGAGGCAGAAGACAATTGTACAATGTCATCAAATTGCTGAAAGAAAAGAACTGCCCACCTAGAACACTATGTGATCCTCTCCTCCAAAATGTCTTTCAGAGGTGAAGGAAATTAAGAATATTTTTCAAATCCAAATAGCAGCTCTGCAATTAAGAAAATGGAGATAAAAGGAAATGATATCAGGTGGAAGAATGGAAATATAGAGGGCAATGCATTTAAAGAGAGTGGATATATGGAAAATATAAATTATTGTAGACTATATAAAATAAGATTTTGTAGAGGTTAAATATATATAGAAATAAAATATACATAAAATATAATGCAGGTTTAGGGCAAGATGTAGTTAAAGTGTTCCAAGATCATGCAGTTTTCAATACTTGATAGAAATATTAATTGATATTAGACTTTAGCAACTAAATGGGGCATGTCATAATTTCTAGATAATCCATAAATGAGCCATGAAGAATGTGCTAATTAACATGCTATAGAAGGAAAAATGAATAACAAAAACAAGTATTCCCAAAGAAGGCAAGGAAGATTAAAAAAATAATAACATAGAACAAGAAGAATAAAAAAATTTAAATTGCACATAAAAAATGTATATCACAATAACATCAAATTAAAAATACACAGAATAAATAATTTAGTTAAGATACACACAATAAATATAAGGACCCAGAAATGTTGAAAGTAATAAAATAGGAAGAGATAGACCATGCAAGACTAACTGTGGTAGGCTGAGTAATGCCTCTCCTCAAAATGGTCATGTCCTAATCCCTGGAACATGTAAATGTTATCTTATATGGCAAAAGGGACTTAGCAGATTTGGAGACGGGAAGATTATCATGGATTTTCCAGGTGGCCCTGATGTAATGAAAGGGGTCTTCCTATAAAGGAGTCTAAAGGATCAAAAGGACAATAGTAAATGTGATGACAAAAGTAAGAGATGATAGTAATGTCAAGAAGGGGCCATGAGCCAGGGGATCTAGGTGGACATTAGAATCTTAGAAAGGCAAGGAAACAGTAGTCCTCTTAGATGTTCCTCATTAACACCTTGACTTTAATACACCAAAACTGATTTTGGACATCCAACCTTCAGAAATATAAGAGGTATAAATTCGTGTTTGTTTTAAGTCTCTAAGTGTATGACACTTTGTCACAGCAGCAACAGATAACTAGTACACTAAACAAAAGAAAGTGGGAGTTGCTATAATAATAGAAGGAAGAATAGACTTTAGGATTAGAAGAATTACTAGATATACAGACAAATATTTCTTTAAAATGAATAAGTCAATCCACCAGAGAGGTACACAAATCCAAATCTGCATTCACCTATTACATAACTTCCAAATATATGAAGCAAAATTGACAAAAACAAGAAGAAATAGACAAATTTGGATTCATAGGTAGATTGACAGAATATATATAATTGATATATATTGAAAATTGCTCATGACATGGGTATTAACCAAAATGTTTCATATAGTGGGTCAAAAAGCAAGTGAACATAATTTTTAAGAATTAAAGAAGTATAAAAATATGAAAGTGTAGATGCAAATGACAAATTAGAATAACAAAACTTAACAAAACTGACTAAAAATTATAAAATCCAAATAGATGTATGCTATTAAATAAAGTAAAACTCTGATTATAAAGTCTTACAAAGTAATGCCCAGGGCCTACATAGGTGAATTCTTTCAAACTGAGTGGAATAATTACAGTAATATTAAAAAAAAAATAGAGAAAATAAAACCAGGAAAATCTACTATTTTTCCAGGAAGTCAGCAAAATACAATACAAAAGGATATTACATATAGCATAATACTAGTACATAACAAATATTAGAGCCGTGTCTTTTATGAACATGGGTTCAAAATGATGAACAAAAGATTAGCAGAACAGGGACTTCCCTGATGGTGCAATGGTTAAGAATCCACCTGCCAATGCAGGGGACATGTGTTCAGTCCCTGGTCTGGGAAGATCCCACATGCCACAGAGCAACTAAGCCCGTGAGCCACAACTACTGAACCTGTGCTCTAGAGCCTGCGAGCCGCAACTACTGAGCTGACGTGTTGCAACTACTGAAGCCCATGCACTCTAGGGCCTGCGTGCCACAACTAATGAGCCCACATGCTGCAACTATTGAAGCCTGTGTGCCTAGAGCCCATGCTCCACATTAAGAGAAGCCACTGCAATGAGAAGCTGGCCCACTGCAACAAAGAGTAGCCCCAGCCTCACTGTAACTAGAGAAAGCCTGAGAACAGCAACGAAGACCAAACGCAGCCAAAAAAAAAAAAAGATTAGCAGAAGAAACTCAATGTCATTAATTATTAATGTTAATGCTGGGTTGATTTCAAGAATGTGAGGGCCGTTTAACAATTGAAATTTAATCAATAGATTCACTACAGATCAAAATAAAGGATAAAAATCATATAAGAATAAAATTTTAAAGTAAATTAAGGATAACATTCTGATAATACCAGATGTAAAACAAATATTTTGTAAAATTCAACACCTACTATCTACTGAAGGTAAAAAAAAATCATGGAAACAAGGAAAAGAAAGAATTTAGGAATTTCCTTAATCTAATACAGAGTAACCACACAAAATCCATCAAAACACATCATGCTTAATTATGAATTTTTGACAGTATTACTTCTAATGTTGGAAATATATAAAACGCTTGTGATTAACACATTTATTCAATATTGTACTCTCACTTTACAAGTAGAATCAGGCAAGAAAATAAATAAAAATATAAGGATCAGAAAGGGTGTGAGAAAACTACTATGATGTAAGACAACATGACTGTGAATGCCTTAATGCAAAATAATAATAATAAAACAATTAGAAATAGTTAAAATTAATATGGTTACTAGATACAAAATCAATATAAAAAGATTAATCCTATTTATATATAGCAGTAAAAAATTTAAATTAAAATGTAAAAATTATGCTATTTGAAATAGCATAAATATCAATAGGCATAAATCTAATAAAAATTGTGCAATATTTCTACTAAGAAGATATAAAAATATTCAAAAATTAAAAGAGGCATAAATAACAGAGGAACATAAAATGTTCATGAATCGAGAAAATTCAATTTTGTAAAAAAATTTCCCCAAATAGATATATAGATTTAATTTAATCCCATTTAAAACTCTAGCTGTTATTTTGTGGAAATTGCTAAGCTGATTCAAAAGTGGATATAGAAATGCAAAGAGAAATAATAGCCAAACAATCTTGAAATAGAAGAACAGGTTAGAAGATTTAAAATACTAGATGAAAATACTATATAACTATAGTGATTACAAGATGAGATATTACTTCAAGTATAGACTGATAAACCAATGGATTAGAATAGAATTCAGAAATAGAACCATACATTCAGCGACACATGATTTATAACAAAATTGACATTGCATATCAGTGAAGAAAGAGTCAATTGAATACCCCAATTAGGAAAAAAAATTGAATATTCACTCAGTTACAAATTACATCAATATTAAAATATGATAACTAAAATAATATATTTTCTAGAATAAAACTTAGAACATTCTTTTAAACTAAGGTAAAAATGTTTTAAACAAGATAAAAATATCAGTTACCACAAAGAAGGAAACTGATAAATGGAACTATATTATTAAGAATGCATATTCATTAAGGGTATCTTTTAAGGGGATGAAAAGACTATCTACAAAGTGGTAGAAGATAGCAACATATAAAATCAACTAATATCCAGAATATATAACAACTCTTGAAATCAGTAAGAAAGAAAGATGGATAAATAAAAAAATGGGTAAAATCTTGAGTGGTACTCTTCCCCAAAAACAGAAATCTAAAAAAAATAAGCATATGAAAAATTCTCAATCCCATTAATCACTAAAGAAATGACAAAAAAACCTCAATGATATGTAATTATATACCTACTAGAATGATTTATGTAAAGATATTCCAAGTGTTGGCAAGGATGTGGGCAGGAAGAGAACAGTTCACAATCATGTCTTAAATTGCTTTTGAGTGACATTTTGTGGATATTGTCCCTGTCATCTCCCTTTTTTGGATGACCTACTGTAGGTTTCAAGATCTCTAGTTTTAGATAATTGATTTTGATTGCACAAGCTTCTATGAAACCCAGGCTTTTTCTAACATTGCCAAGCCATTAATACTTAATCCACTTGATTATGGGGACCAGCAAAAGATACAAGGGCTAGAGAGGTATCAATATCGGCTTGCCATTTTTCTAACTTTATATTTCTGTTTTAAAGTGATTTTTCTGTAATTTTTGCAATTGTGTGTGTATGATAGAAATTGTAGTTGCACTTTTATGATGGACTAGATGTATATAGTACATCATTATTTTCACTGCTCACTGGCCAAGGTTAAAGGCAGATCAGTGCTAGTCAGGGAAGAGACCAGTGCATGAAAAGAGGTTCCTGAAAATAGATAACATGTCCACCAGGATCAAGTAGTAGAGCATGTACTTAACAGCAAGAGAGGAGAAAGTGCCCATGATGCAGACCCTTGCAATGCATCAGTCTGCCATGGCTGGTGGATCCACTCCAAAGCCAAGGCAGGTAATGTAGCTGTACATACCTCATTCTGTGCAGCAGTGGAAGTACCTCAACCACTCTCCTTTGGGGTCTAAGACACAGCAAGGAGCGTGTCTAAGGGCCACATGACTCATGAGCTTAAGCCCCAGAAGAGAGTATATATCCAATCTAAAACAGGGAAAGATGTTCCTACAGAGGTGATGAGCTCAGCACAGGCTGTGAGGGCTCCCTTTCTCTTGGTAAGGAAGTGTTTCAGGTTCAAGGCTCATTCTTATGCAGTCCAGTGGCAGAAAGACTGTTGTGCTGGGAGACCCCCTTTCCCAGTAATCATGATTGACTTTGTCTTATTCGTGATAGGATTCTAAGGAAGCCTCACATGTAATGTTCATTGTTTTGGCAAATTTACCAAAGTCTGTGTTCTTGTCATCAATCCTAACTTTTTCACAGCACCAAAAATGTTATTATCTTTATAAAGGAGGAAAATAAAATTAATAAATTTCAAGAGAAAACTCTAAAATAAAATTGTCATTTCTCAAAAATGAGAAACAATTCTCACTGCACAGAAGTAATCGCATGCGTTATGAATAACCCATTCTCTCCATGGAAGAGGCAATACCTTGCTTGGCACATATGGATATAAGTAAACTGAATTAGACTATTTCTGTATTTAATGTCAAGAGATGAAGCATATATATCCTCAGTAGTGTTGGGCCAGCTAATGAGGCAAAGTTACTCAAAGTTTTTAGGTCAAATTCTCCTTTTAAAAATTTCTCTTGCTTCTTCAATTTTTTTTTCTTCTATGATTTTCTGGTTGAATGAGTGCATCTCCATGGAATATTTGTTTTTTATATTTGTTAATTACTTCAAACAAGTAAGAATCTAGGCCAGTTGCCTGAAAGATGTTTTATTTTAAAACATACATATTTCTAATGTGACATAAGTGTGTCGATTTAAAAGTTCAACTCTTGGAAAACATCTTTTGTATTATTATTTCTGAATTCTAAAGAATATACCGCATAATGAATCACTTTCTTGCCAAAAAAAAAGGTTAGTCTTAATCTTTCTTATTGTCTGTAGCTGCTGAAGAAAAGGTAACTAGAACTAATTCAATACTTCTTTACTGCATAGAAAAGTTATTTCACCGTATCTTAATCATTACTATGACATGAAGATTTGTTTATTTTCACTTTAGAAATTAAAGGTCGTTCCCCAAAAGACAAAAGTTTCATATGATCAAATCAACATGTGAGCATAAGAAGTAGTGCTTTACTATAACTCATGCACGTAGAGCACTAAGCATGATGTAGATTTCTTAAGTTTCAAAGAACAGTTTAAACATCTATGATAGCAGCACTGCTACTCAGAGCTATCAACATTGGAATTGGCTTTCCCACTTAGTAAGAAACTATCAATTACTGGAAACTCTCACCCTGGAAATGACTTTGCCATTACTTTCATAGAAGTATTTTTACTTGGAACATGGCATTGTCTCCAGACACCTGAAAGAAATATGATTTCTCTTACTGTATCACCACGTTTTATAAGACATGTGACATTATGGAATAAAATGTATGTATTTTGGGTCAAAATGTTTTGTTTCAAATTAATATTTACCTAACAAACAGCAGGGAGAGATAACGAGAATAAAATTTCTACATCATTTTAAAAATTAATTTCAGCGTTTAATTATGATTTACACTGCACTTTGGGAAACTTTGAGTTAAAGTGTTGCAATTTTTCTTCTTTAACAAGAGAGGTGACCTCAGCCTTTGCTAAGCGCTTAGTGGAAACATTTAGCACAGCAAAATTGTAAAAGCATCCCAAGAGAAAATGAACTGCCGTTGACACTGATGCCCTTTAGAGAAAAGGAACTTCAAAACATATTTTACCTTAGTAAAAGAATGGAGATAGAACACATCAACTCCAAGCTAATCAAAAGAGTTGCCTAAAACACTAAGTGGGATATTATCAAAGCTATTTTTAAACAAAAGTAATAAAGAATCTGCATCATGCTAATGACTTTTATCACAAGGTTCTGAAATCTCTGTACATTTAGTCAAAGGTGTTATTTCAAGATATAGGTTGCCCTTAGCCTGGTTTCTACTATATACCTGCCTTTCACAATGATACCAACACAGAGCTGTAATTTCAGAGAGTAAAAAGGACTTGGTTAAAAAAACACAGAATAGAAAAATAACAAAGTTATGTATGAACATCAGCATGTATCTATTTATATATTCATATATTGATGTGTATTATTTGACAAAAGATCACACACAAAAACAAAAATTAGTCAATGCCAGCACCAAGAAATAAGTTGAAGCTGTTTAGTGCTGTAAAACCTCTTGCATACTCAATGGAGAGCATATTATCTTCAACATGGACCACTGAAATTCCAGTGAATTTTTTTCCTGAATATCACTAATATTAGTTAATGTTATCTCATAATAAATCTCACAAAAGTAAATTTATTTGATCCATACTGTGTTTTTAATAACTGCACAGAAATTATATATGTACCCAAATCTAAGTTCGTACTTTTCAACTGAGAGTATTTTTTTAAGAAATATTATATAAGCATTTGGTTTAAAATGTTGATGCTAAATAGCCCAAATCCATTCATATCCTCTGGTGATTATAAGAAAAAATGAAGATAAATTTCAAGATTATTTTTATTAATGTCTTTGCTGCTTAGCTATATGTCTTATTATTCCACCTCTTGTTTACAATTAATAAAAATCAACTTGAATTAATATAAGTAAAATTCCATAAGGTTCCTCAACGGAATGTCCTTGAATCCGAGAGGAGGATGTAGTAGGACCTCAAAAAGGGATTGTAACCAGAGGAAGTCATCAGGATATATTCCCACATTCCTGAGGCACATTTCAGCTTTTACACAGTGCCTGTGCTTTTCCATGTATATGCTATGAACTGTAGTTTTTCTCCCACTCTCTTAGCTAGAGGACAGTCAAAAGTGCCTGACTTTCCTAGTCCCAGTTTCAAAATTGTGAGAAACTCCACTGTATTGTCCTAGATTAGAGATGTGTACCACTTTTCCGCTTTACTTTTTATTATTATTTTTCTTCTGCATCTTTAGTGTTAAATTTCTCTTCTTTCTTCAGTTTCTCAAACTAGAAGCTTAGATTATTGATTTTGGATTCTTTATCTTTTCTGATGTATCAGTTACATACTGTAAACTCTGAGCACTTCTTTGCTACATCCCACAGATTTTGATAAGTTCTGTTTTGACTTTAAATTAGTTCAAAATATGTTTTAATTTCTCTTACAACAACTTCTTCTTTGGTTCATTTGTTATTTAGAAGTGTGTTCTTTAATCTCCAAATATTTGGGGATTTTTTTCAGCTATCTTTCTATAATTGATTTCTAACTTAATTCTATTCTGGTCTGAGAATATACTTTGCAATATTTCCTTTCTTTTAAATTTCTTAAGATCCTTTTTATAGCCCCAAATGTTGTCTATTTTGGTGAACATTCCATAAGTGTTTGAGAAGAATGTGTATTCTGCTGTTGTTGAATGAAGTAGTTGATCAACATCAATGAGATGAAGTTGATGATGAGACTATTCAGGTCAGCTATATCCTAACTGATTTTCTACCTGCTTAATCTATCAGTTATTGAGAAAGATAACAAAGTCTTAAACAATAATAATGGATTTGACAATTTCTCCTTGGGTTTTATCAGCTTTTGTCTCATGTATTTTGATGCTTTATTGTTAGATGTATCACTATATACCTTTAGGGTTTTTATGTATTATTGGAGAATTGACCACTTTATCATGGTGTAATGCCCCCATTTATCACCGATAATTTTTCTTATTCTAGAATCTACTTAGTCAGAAATTAATACAGCAACTCCAGCTTTCTTTTAATTAGTATTAACAGGGTACATATTTCTCCATCTTTTCAGTTTGAACCGTACTTCAAAGTGGTTTCCCTGTCGACAACACAGAGTTGGGTATTGTTCTTTTTTTAATCTCCTTCTGTTAGTTCTCTGTGTTTTAATTGTTATATTTAGACTATTCATGTTTTAAGTGATCATTGGTACAGTTGAATGAATATTACCGTGTTGCAATAATTTTCCATTAGTTGCATTTTTTCTTTGATTTTTTCCCCCTATTTTAGGTCTTCTTTGGTTTCTGTTGAGCATGTTATATGATTCCATTTTATCTCCTCTCTTAGAAGATTCACTATACTTCTTTTAAAAAATAATTTTAATGGCTACCCTAGAGTTTGAAATATATATTCTTAACTAATCTAAGTCTACCTTCAAATAATATTATAACAAGTCATGTTTAGTGAATGAGTCTATATCTGTGCAGTGTATTCTCCATTCTTCCTTCCCATCCACCATGACATTATACCATTCATTTCGCTTATCCATAAACATCCACTACATCGTTACTGTTGATATTATCACTTGAAATGAACAGTTATCTTTTAGATCAAAAATAATTTTTTTAAAAAAGTTATTTTACTTTCATTTATTCCCTCTCCAGTGATCTTCCTTTTTCCATGTGAATCCAAATTTCTTACCTCTACCATTTCTAATCTCCCTGAAGATCTTCTTTTAACATTTCTTTAAGGGTAGGTCTGCTGGCCATACATTCTTGCAGGTTTTGTTTGTCTGAAAGTGCCTTTATTTCTCTTCCACCTTAGAAAGACAATTTTGTTCTTCTTCATTAAGAATTTCTACCGCCTACCACCACCTACACTCTCCCTGGCTTTTTTAAAAAAAGATTTTCCCTTTATCTTTTGTTTTCTGCAGTTTGAATATGGTATGTCTAAGTATAATTTTTTTGGTGTTTATCCTGCTTAGTGTTCTCTGAGATACCAAGATATGTGACTTGATGTCTCATTAATTTTGGAAAATTCCCAACCATTATTACTTCAATATTTCTCCTTTTCTGTTCTTTCTTTTTCTTCTAGTATTTCTAAATACATATAGAAATTTTGAAATTGCCCCACAGATCTTAAATGTTCTGTTTTAGGTTTTTGGTTTTTTGTTGTTGCATTTCAGCAGTTTGGGAAGTGTTATTTACTTATTTTCAACCTCTCTTATTCCTTTCTTGGCCATGTCTAGACTACGAATAAGCTCATCAAAGTTATTCTACAATTTTGTTAGTTTTTAATTTCTAACATTTCCTTTTGATTCTCTCTTAGAGTTTGTCTGTTTTCATTACCCATCTATTTTCACTTGCTGCCTATTTTTTTATTAGAGGCTTTAACATACTAACCATAGGTATTTTAAATTTCATGTCTATCAATTCCAATATCTATGTCATATATGAGTTGGTTCTGATGCTTGCTTTGCCCCTCTAGACTGTGCTTCTTCTGGATTTTTCTTGTTGAAAGGGGGGAACGGTGTAATGGGCAATCAAAAGTCAGGTAACTAGGACATTAGAGGAACACTTTCTGTTAATCTGGCTAGGATTTGGCCTGTGCTTTTTATTTGCTATAGCTGTAGGTGCTAGATGTTTTAATATTCTCTCGTGGCCTTATTTTTGTCTCCCTACTGTTTTGGTCCTCAGAGAGAGTCTGTGTCTTGCATCTCTTTCAGCTGTAATACATTATTATTGGAGCCCTGCTGGTTGAGTGTTAAGGTGCAGAGGAGGGGAAACCCTCTATAACCTTAAAATTAAATTTCAATTTTTAGTAAGCTTGTACCTCTGGACGATGACCTTCATCAGAATTTCTTGGTCCTCCACTCCTTAGATAACACAGAAAGGCTATAGGAGGATACAGTGGGAGAAGTGTCCTTCCCCAAGTGGAATAACATCCTGGTAATGTCAGCTCCACTTTACATGTCAGCTCCACTTTATGCCTTCGTTATAGACAAAGTTCTTGTCATATTTCACAGGTTTATTCTTTTCTTCCCTTTGCCAGTGCCGTGAGGGATCACACTTGGTTCTTCCCCATGAGAACCTACAGGTAAAACCCATAAAAATGTGGGGGGCGGGGCACTTTTATACAAGGTGGGCCCCAGGAATTTCTCCCTCTCAAGTTAGTCCATACTCAGACTCTGGCAGTTGGTCAACATTACCATATGGGTGTTCCTACAGGTGATGGCTCTAGCAGCTCTTCTCCAGGTAAGTAGCTCCTGGCTGTAGCTCTCTAGATTTATCTCTCTCTACCAATTTCAGGGTGGTTATTTGTCCTGTAATGCCAGTTCTTGGACAGAATCAAGAAGAGACATTGATTTTTCATTTGCTTTGCTTTTTCTTATTTTAAGGGAGTGATGACTTATTTGCATCTTCTCTCTCTTCTCTTTTATTCCAGTGTTTCTACTCAGCTTAATTTACCATCTACTCTCAGATTTTTTTTCAGTATGAGTCTCTGTCCTCACAGAAAAGAGTTTTTGTAGGATATTTTGAGATTTTTAGCCATACCCCAACCCCAGTACTTTACAAGTATTCCACAGCAATTTTGACATAATTTATAGATTGGAAGCTGTGCAATCGTTTCCTCAGTTTTGCTGGTCTTTTTCTGATCCACTTGCTGAATTGTACACTTCCAATCTTTTCAGGGAGAATGAGTAAGTACAATAGGCAACTTCTGGGTTCTCTGGTTTAAGTTTAGGACCATCGGGCTAAGCTTTTCCTTCCCTCTGCACTCTCCTCTACTGCTGTGTAACTTGATCTTGTCAATATCTTAACCCCCCACCCCATCACACCATGTTTATATTGTTTATGTTTATTATATTTATATTATGTTTATAATATGTTTATATTATGTTTATATTATAGATTTTTTGTTCGTTCCTTTCTATTTTGGTCTTATATTTGCTACATGGTTGCTCTGTCAATGTTCATGAGGGAATCTAATGAGTTTAAAAAACAATTCCAAGGCTTCCCTGGTGGCACAGTGGTTGAGAGTCCGCCTGCCGATGCAGGGAACACGGGTTCGTGCCCCGGTCCAGGAGGATCCCACATGCTGCGGAGCGGCTAGGCCCGTGAGCCATGGCCGCTGGGCCTGTGCGTCTGGAGCCTGTGCTCCACAACGGGAGAGGCCACAACAGTGAGAGGCCCACATACCGCAAAAAAACAAAAAAAAACAATTCCATCCTAATCATCTAGTTTCACACAGAATCCAACCATTGTTTTATTATTTTATTTTAGTTTTGTAAAATGAAAACTTAATATAGTAGTTTAATTGAGAATTGCTAACTCCTGTGAATATATTAGAGACCAACACTTTTTATTTTCAAGTAATTTTAGACTTACAGAAAATTTTTAAAAAATAGTATAGATTTCAATTACACCCTTTACTTAGCCTACCCTAAAGTTAACAAAACCACAGAATAATTACCATTGATAGTAGAGATATTAATTATATTAACTAAACATAGACCTTGTTTAAATTTCAATCCTTTTTTTCCCTAATGTCCTTCTGTCCCAGGATCCCACATTTCATTTAGTTGTTGTGCCTCCTTATTTTTCTCTAGTCTGTACCAATCCCTCAGTCTTTCCCTGACTTTCACAATCTTGATTCTTTTGAAAAGTAGTTGCATGCTTTTTCCTTCAGAATACCTCCTAATTTTAGTTTTTCTGATGTTTTCTCATGATTAGTTGGAGGTTATACATTTTTGGCAAGAATACCACAGGATGATGTGGTGTCCTTCTCAGTGCATATTATCAGAGGTTGCTTGATGCTAACATGTCTTATTACTAATAATGTCACTTGTTCTTCTGAGTTTCTCCAGTGCAACATCAATGTTCTTCCCTTTGTAACTGTTAAATATCATGTCACTATACTTTGAGGCCATCATATTATGTTTGTCCCTAAGCTATAGTTCATTGATTTTTAACATCCACTAGAGGAGCTTGTCTGCAACAATTATTATTATAGTGACCATTGCATTTTTTAAAATTAATTAATTAATTTAGCTTTGGCTGCGTTGGGTCTTTGTTGCTGCACGCAGTCTTTCTAGTTGCAGCGAGCAGGGGCTACTCTTCATTGCGGTGCATGGGCTTCTCGTTGTGGTGGCTTCTCTTGTTGCGGAGCA
Source organism: Pseudorca crassidens (assembly GCF_039906515.1). NCBI lineage: Eukaryota > Metazoa > Chordata > Mammalia > Artiodactyla > Delphinidae > Pseudorca > Pseudorca crassidens. The sequence goes on along the minus strand of NC_090300.1, from coordinate 124,931,499 downwards.
TGGGCTCTAGGCATGCGGGCTTCAGTAGTTGTGGCTCGTGGGCTCTAGAGCACAGACTCAGTAGTTGTGGCGCACAGGCTTAGTTGCTCCATGGCATGTGGGATCTTGCCGGACCAGGGATCGAATCTGTGTCCCCTGCATTGGCAGGCAGAAGATGCTTACCATTGCACCTGACCATTGCATTTTAATAATGATAAGGTTTTTAGTTCTAATTGTTAGGTTTTTGTTTTTTCTTTGCTGAAAAGTTCTTTTTGGGTTGTTTAAATAAAAATACTGTGTCTGCTTCAGCCCTTTATCATTTCAAGAATTTTAAATTTCCTCTATTTTCCTGCATATATTTGCTGTTTGTGACCTCCTTGAAAATTCCTTTTCTAGGGAACCCTCCTGCACTGTTGGTGGGAATGTAAATTGATACAGCCACTATGAAGAACAGTATGGAGATTCCTTAAAAAACTAAAAATAGAACTACCACAGGACCCAGCAATCCCACTACTGGGCATATGCCCTGAGAAAACCATAATTCAAAAAGAGACATGTACCCCCAATGTTCAATGCAGCACTATTTACAATAGCCAGGACAGGGAATCAACCTAAATATCCATCGATAGGTGAATGGATAAAGAAGATGTGGCATATATATACACAATGGAATATTACTCAGACATAAAAAGGAACAAAATTGAGTTATTTGTACTGAGGTGGATGGGCCTAGAGTCTGTCATACAGAGTGAAGTTAAGTCAGAAAGAGAAAAACAAATACCATATACTAACGCATATATATGGACTCTAAAATAATGGTACTGATCAACCTAGGGGCAGGGCAGGAATAAAGATGCAGACGTAGAGAATGGACTTGAGGACATGGGGGCCAGAAGGGGAAGCTGGGACGAAGTAAGAGAGTAGCATTGACATATATACACTACCAAATGTAAAATAGCTAGTGGGAAGCTGCTGCATAGCACAGGGAGATCAACTTGATGCTTTCTGACAACCTAGAGGGGTGGGATAGGGAGGGTGGGAGGGAGGCTCAAGAGGGAGGGGATATGGGGACGTATGTACACATATGGCTGATTCACTTTGGTGTACCACAGAAACTAACACAGTATTGTGAAGCAATTATACACCAATAAATATGTGAAAAAAATTCATTTTCTTAAATATAATGTAAAATAATATCACATAATTTATCAAGTAATAATAAGTAATATTAAGTAGTTTAACATCATAAAAATATATAAAGCAAACAAAAAATGATGATGACAATAGCAATAGGAAGACAAACAAATTTATGGAACAGTTTTTCTGTAATAGTGTTGGAAAAAATTAAATAATAAACACCTGGGTCAAAATCAAGGCGAAAACCCTCATAAAGAAACAGTATATCTCAACCAATCCCCTCAGCATTAGTTGTCAACAATAAAATACGTTTTGAGCTATAATAGTTTTCTGTTTTCAGTTTGACATGACTAAAGAATAAATTCTACTAGATTCTTTAAGAACTCAAGATATCAGATCATTTACATTCTTTGGGTAAATAATTTTTTTCTACTTTGCAATCTTTCTCACATGTATACACAAAAACTCACATAAAAGTGGTATTCTACTGACTGTACTTGCACAAACTTTTAGCATTTATTTTTTGAGAGTACAAACATTCAAAACGTTTACTTGTAAATCCTAAAATCCACTTGCTAATCTGAGCAAAATCACTGTGCTTACCATAATACTTTCCCTAATCCTGCTATATTACTACATAACCCCAGGTGTACACAGAAATCTCTATATATAAGAAAGAGTTTTGAGTAGATATTTTAGGAAATTGAAATAAGATTTTTTAAGTGCCAAATCTTTTTGAGAAAAATGGATTATATGCTATTCATTTTTAAACTATATCATCTATTCTTCTGGGTAATGAAAATGATCAATATCTTATAGGCTCTAAAATTTCTCCCAAGTCTGACACAGTGATATCCTGAGATTGCTGTAATGAAGAATCATTTTATTCTCAGCAATATAACATTGCCTTCAGGGATAAGCTGCATATTCATGAATGCTTGTGCTAAACTAAATGTCTTAAAACCATAATTTTTTTTTTTTACTTTGAAATGATTGTAGATTTGGAAGAAGTTGCAAAGATAGTATGGAGAAGTCCCATGTGTCCTTCACCCACTTTCCAATTGCAACATCTTATAAACTTAAGAACAACATCAAAATCAGGAAATTGTTGTTGGTATAAGCCACAGAATTTATTCAGACTTTGTATTATTTGTGTGTGTGTGTTGTGTTTGCATGTTTCTGTGCAATTTTATTACACGAATAAATGTATGTAACTACCACAATCAAGATACAGAACTGTTCAGGTGCCATAAAGATCTTCCCTCTGCTCTCCTTTTAAAATTACACCTACTCTTTCTTCCTGCTCTGTCTCTAAACTCTGGCAACTACTAATCTGTCCTCTGTCTAGATAATTTTGCCATTTCAAGCATATTATAAAGGCTTGGACTGCAGGCACAGCGCTGGGGGAACAATTTCCCCAAGGCACCATTCCTGGGATCACCGGTTTTGCCAGTGATGAACCTGTCATGGAAGCCAGCCAGAGCCACCTGCCCAAGAATGCGAAAGATAAACCAGTTTGAGATGGACGTTTAAAGAACCTGAATCAGGTTAAGAGTCACACCTGGGCCTTATGAAAGTTATCATCATGGGCAGGCATTGGGTCCAGTCCTCTGCTCCTTCAGTGAGTGCACCTGTTCCCCCGTCTTCTTCATGAACACCAGCAGCTTCCTCCCTCCACTGAGGCAGAAACTGCCACCCCAAGGGGAATGACTGCAGTGGGGGCCAGTAATGATCACCTTGGTCTTCCATCCCCATCTTTTGGGTCACATCCATCCTTTCCTTAGATTGGTATGCAGTAGGAAAAATCCCACCCCTCTCCTTCTCCAAAAGAAGAAACAAAACCACCTTTAATTTAGGAATAAGGAGGATGGGGTGTGGTGAAGAATGTTATATAAATAAATTCATAAAGTATGTAATATTTTGGGATTTGCTTTTTTCTCTCCACATAATTCTCTAGAGATCCACCCAAACTGTGTTTATATAGTTTCTTCTTATTGCTGAGTAGTATTACACAATATAGATGTACCACTTTATTTAACGATTTATTTGTTGAAGAACATCTGGACAGATTTCAATGTGGGGCTGTTATTAATAAATCTACTTTGAACATGCAAATACAGGTTTTTTGTTGTTGTGTGAACATATGTTTTCCTTTCTCTGAGTTAAATGCCAGGAGCACAATTGCTGGGTTATATGGTAGTCATGCTTAGATTTTTAAAAAAACTACAAATTTTACTCAATTCTGAAATAAAACTATGTACTTATTCCATATGTCTGTTTATTTAAAATGGAAATGTGCTGATAACTTTCCCTTTATTATTTATTTATAGACCAACATCGGGTAAAATGGAATCGTTATTCTGTTGAGTCTTCTAATCCATCGGCATGATGTATCATATCATTACAATTATTTAGATCTTCTTTGATTTCTTTCATTACTATTTTGTAGTTTTCATTATATAAGTCCTGTACAACTTTTATTATGTTTATACCTAAGGATTTAATCTTTTGAACAATTGTAACTGTTATTAAGTTTTTAATTTAAGTTTTCATATGCCCATTGCTACTGTGTAGAAATACAACTGATTGTTGTATGTTGACTTTACCTTAGTTATTACTTTTGGAGGTTTTTGTGTACATTCCTTGGATTTTCTACATATATAATCATCTCATGTGTGAATAAAGACAGCTTTATTTACTTATTTTCTTTCCAATCTTTGTACCTTTTATTTTCTTTTGCCTGTTGCCCTGACTAGGACTTCCAGACTATGTAGAGGTGACAAAGAATATTCTTTCCTTGCTCTTGATCTAAGAAGAAAACATTTACTCATTAAATATTTAGTCACATAGTCATTAATCTTAAAATATGTTAACTCTAGTCTTTTGTAGATGTCCTTTATCAAGTTGAGGAAGTTTCTCTCTCTCTCTCTTTTTTTTTTTTTTGGTATGCGGGCCTCTCACTGTTGTGGCCTCTCCCGTTGCAGCCTCTCCCGTTGCGGAGCACAGGCTCCGGACGCGCAGGCTCAGCGGCCATGGCTCACGGGCCCAGCCGCTCTGCGGCATGTGGGATCTTCCCGGACCAGGGCACGAACCCGTGTTCCCTGCATCGGCAGGCGGACTCTCAACCACTGCCCCACCAGGGAAGCCCTCTATTTTTAATTTATTCAGAATTTTTATCATTAGTGGTTGTTGATTTTTGTCAAATACTTTTTCCATATCAATTGATATATTTGTGTGATTCTTCTACTGTAGCTTATTAATATGAGAAGTTATATTGATTGATATTAGAATACTGAACCAGCTTTGCATCTCTGGAATAAAACCCCCTTTAGTCACAGGTTATAATTAATTTTGCAGAATTTGATTTGCTGTACACTTTTTGAGGATTATTGCACCTGTGATCATGAGAGATACTGGTCTGCAGTTTTATATATGTTTTGAACTGTCCCTGTCTGATTCTAGAATCAGGGTAATATGGATTTATATAATAAATTAGGAGTATCCCTTCCTCTTCTTTTTTCTTGGAGAGATTGTGTAAAATTGGTGTTAATTATTTGGTAAACTTTTAATAGACTTCTTTGGTGCAAACATCTGTATTTGGAGTTCTTTTTGGGAGAGTTTTCTAACTAAATAAATACATTCAATTTTTAAAAATAGATACAGGCAATTTAATATTGGTTTAGTTTTGGTAGTTAGCACCTTTTAAGAAATTGATTTTTAATACCATCTGAATAGATTTCTGTTTCATTTGAACCTCAATTTCTCTTTTATTTAATTTCCAAATAATTCCATAGCCTTCCATGGTAAACAATGTTTTGGCATCTGTGTCCTTTGCTTACATTTTGCTTTGTTTTACATTTCTCAGTGTAGTTTGAATTCTTGCTATGTGGAGACTCCACATATCCAAACTGCTATCCATCTATGAAAAAACAAAAATCTATTTTAGCCATCATGTTATCAGAAAACTATATCAGACTGATGGCTCATAACGGAAACACACTTCAAACTGATTTTAAGAAAAACCCCAAGGCATGTTTGTTCTGTTTAAAGGGACTGAAAGTACAGAAATGAAACAGGAGCCATAAACGGAGGTTGATTTACTTTATGAAGCCAATATTACTCTATGGTATTCATCCCAGTTTTTACACAATAACTTGAAAGTCAGAAAACCTTTGCCATCAAGAAAAACAACAAAAGGCTAAAACAAAATAGAAAAACTTTTCTTTCTTTTAACATATGTTGTTTTCATGCTTAAAGTGAATTTGGCTCTTTAATATCCTTGTTTTAAATTAAAGTTAAGTATGCATCATTTTCATCACTATGTTACTTAGAAAATTTTACTGAGTTTGTTCAATTGGAATTTATAAATAGGAAAATAATGTCTACCAGATATCTTCAATATTATATCCAGTACCAAGTTGTTAAATTTAAAAAAGAAATGCAATACTTAATTGAAATAAAAACAAACTGAAAAAATTATAATGCTGGAATGATAGGTAACTTTCTTATAATAAAAATTTCTAAATAAAGAGCTTTTGGTTTAGAGAATGAAAATCTAAGCAGTGTGTTGATACAAATGTGTGAACATATAAAAAGATGCTAGATGGAATTCCTTAATAAAATCAAATTTAGTGATTATTTGATTGCAAATCATGTTTGACAAAAAAATGAAATGTTCCACCTGTTTTGTCATTATTTTTCTACTTCTTAAATAAGCATACATGAGAAAGTAAAAAGAAAGTAATAATTTAGATATGTGTCTGTTTATTTTTCCTTTTAACCGAGTATACTGGTAATTGTGACTAAATCCTGTGATAGTTTTGTGGTAGTCACAAAAACACTGATGAAAAAACAAACAAAACTAACCATCCCAAAAGTCACTACTTAAAACCAACCATCATTTATTCTCATGGATTTCCAGATCATCTGGAAGTCAGTTGGTCTAAATTGGTTTTAATTTGATAGCTCTGCTGAGCTTTGTGCTCCTAAGTGGCTTAGTGGGGATTAGTTAGTGTTTGGCTGATCTAGACTCCTATCTTGAGAAAAACAGATTAGACCAGGCATGTTTTTCTCATGACAATTTCAGATGTTCTGGAGTAGGTGTGATAGCGTAAATATTTTTCAAGCCTGGGCTTTTTTCTTAAAGAATCATCACAAAAGAAAGTTGTATAGCTGAATTTTGAGTCTAGAGGTGGGGAATTATGTCCCACTCAAACTGCATGACAAAGGATATGAATGAGTGATCCTGTTATTGAAGAAGGGGAGAATGTTGAAGCAATGCTTATTCTACTACATGCCCAAAGCTTAAAACATATCTATACAGTAGATATATGTACTTATTATTCTAAGTAGAGCTACCAAGATACTGTCCTTTAAAGGTCTGTAGGATACCCATTAACATATGTGAATAAGATCCCAGGAGGATCATTGATGAAGGTGGAGATGGCTCTACAAAGAGGAGACTGGTTTCTCATTTTCTTTGGTTTATATCATGGCATTGATGATTCACTTTTTTGTGATTATTTGAACAGGAAAATTAGACAAATGGAAGGAGGTGGCAGGAGAGAAAGAAGAGATGTAATTGTCAGCCTGTATACCACCACTTAGTAAGGAAAGAATACTACGACGGTTAATTTTGTGTGTTAACTTGACTGGGCTACAGGGTACCCAGACATTTGATTAAACATTATTCTGACTGTGTCTATGAGGTTGTTTTGGATGAGATTAACATTTCAATTAGTGGATTATGTAATGCAGATAGCCCTCCTAATGTTGGTGGTCCTCATATAATCAACAGAAGACATGAATAGATCAAAAAAGGCTGAGTGAGAGGTAATTTCTCTCTGCTTGACCATCTTCATCTTCTGAGGCCTCCTGCCTCAGATTTTGACTTGGACTGGAACTATATCATTATTTCTCCTGGATCTCCAGCTTGACAATGCAGATCTTGTGACTTTTCAGCCTCCATAATCATGTAAGCCAATTCCTTATTATTTATACTATCTATATTATATATATATATAATGTAGATATATATCATATAATATATATATATATGATATAAATATTCTGTTTCCCTGGAGAACTCCAAATAATACAAATGCATTGGCCACTGCGGAAGTTAGCTGTTAAGGCAAGCCATTAAGTGAGTTGGCTATTAAGAGAAGAGCCTCTGCAGTAACTGGATCACAGAAATGAGAGGTGCAAAGAGGTGAAGACGTGAAGCTAGAGTAATTAAGGACCCATGAAATGTGGAGGTCTCTCCTTTGTGGATTTTCAAAGAACTCATACACGTGTGCAACAAGAAGCCAAATATTTAGCTATATGATGTCTGGAGGATAGCCTCAAGTCACAACTTCATACTAGTTAGGTAAGAATTTTGCCTCATTTTCCTAATCATTCTCATGAATCCCAAATGCTCTAAACGTTGAAAGCATCCTGAAGAGAAAATTATGATGAAAGGAATGTGAATAAATGTACCCTTTAACTGTGTGTTTCCTAAGGTTTGAAGCCTCCCTGAATTTTGGAGAAAGAGGAGAGGGGATGAGTGTTGAATTGAGTGAGCAATTTCTATTTTAAATTGATTAACTTTGATGTAACTTTTTCCTATTCAATTTATTTGAACTAAATGAAACAAACAAACAAATAAAAAACATTTCACCACTTCACCTACCCCCAACCCCCCTCCTCTGGCAACCACCAATCTGTTCTCTGTATCTATGAGCTTTTTTTTTTTTAATGTAACTGATTAAAAAATGTATATAAAACTAAAAGTTTTAGTTTTTTAAAACAAAAAGTTTTCCAGAAAACGTTTCTTTTTTTGTAACTGATGTAAATTTTAAAACTAAAAGTTTCCAGAAAGCTGTAGAACCCACCCAAGAAACAGGAAAGGGGATGTTAATAAGCATGATCAAAAGCAACAATTGGAGAAATTTAGAACATCATGGTCGTACCTGCTTGAGAGGGAAGAGTCTACATGCCCCAGGCTGGTTTGGCCTTCTGAAGAGCTCCATGGAAAATTGCTACAACCAAATTGTAAGTCAATCAATTTATTAGAGAATTGAAGATAGTGAATCAAGTCACTTTTCTATCCTTATATTAGCCACAAGCCAAGGCTTAGGCCTTGGTGCCTGACTATGCCAGAAGAAGGATGAATGTTCTTTCAACTATGAATATTCAGCTGGCAAAATAAAGCTGAAGCTAAGGTTCTGTCATTTCATTAACTATTGAAACTAGTCCCAGATAATGACAGGGAAATGTCTTGTGTTTCACTAATCATGAAATTTAACGTTTATAGTCTAAAAGTAGGAACCTCTTCCCTAAACACTGAAGTCCTTTTCTGTTACTCAAGCCTGTGATGGAAAACAGAGACTGGTTCCTATACAATTGCTTCTCTCTCCCTGTATAATCCTATTTGTATTTTTTCCCTGGAAAATCCAATCTATGTTTCTTCCCCTAGGTAATGACAGCTCATATTTTAAGAATAAAGTGTTCCACCACTGCATTCATTCCAATGTGAGTCCTGCTTGCCTCCCATTCTTTCATCCAAAACTGTGACTGATGCTCTTTTATTTGCTTTCATTTCAGTATGGGTTTTCCTCTGTCAGAGTATCTGTAATGTTAATTTGTGAGTAAGACTGTTCTCTTGTTTGCATGTTTTATTTATGTACTGTATTTTCTGACTCTTCCATAATTAGATATTCAATTTCAGCAAATGTATTCAATACATTCATTTACTTAGTGGCTTGCAAGATAATTGAAACATAGATGAAGCCCAATATATTTGGGTAGAATGCAGTGGTTTAAGTTTCCTTTTTTGGAGCACTTACTTTGTGTTAGCCAGTGTGCCGAGTGACTTATATATGTCATCATATTATATTATACAACAGACCTAGTGTGCTTGTAGAATATGTTTTCAGTCATCTGCCTAGCATTCATCGCTGCTTCCTTTATGCTGCCACACCCCCCTAGTTTGTTTGGATATCTACCACCTTAGGTCCTTACTGACCTTGTTTAACCATCTTGGGTTCACTACAATTAACAGAGAAAGGATTAAATGAGAGGTGTGTGATGCAATTCTGTGTGGAGAGTAATCAAGCAGAAGCTTTCTATAGGGCTTCTGGGAAGAGTTTCTTTGATATTATAAAGCAGTAAAGTAGAAGAATGACTCCTAGAATTGCTCCACCATCTTGAAAGAATATTACTAAACTAAGAACCAGTAGGAATACTAAAGTGGTAGAACAAAAAAATGAAAGCAAACTGGGTTGTTGTTGAAGCAAACAAGTCACAGATTTCAGTTCTGGAGGCACACTTATCTCAGGTCTTATATAACAATAATTTTTTTTCTTTTTCTTTTGGTTTTCTTTTTTAAACAATGAAGGCAAAATTCATTACATTATTTTTACCCACATTTTAAATGTGGGGATATTAAAGTCCAAGGTTTAAGTTAATCATCTATTTAGGCAAGTTAAGAACAAGAATTCAAATCCGAGTCTCTCTCTCCAATGCCATTGTTTTCCCATGGCACCATAGAATTTGTAAGAAATCTCCGCAAACTAGTGAGTGGCTTCACTAATTCCAGTGCAGTGTTCTCTGCTTTTCTAAGCATAGTTACACAAGACATAAATAAAAAATAGCACATCTCACATATTTTTAGAAATCTTGCCTTGTTATTCCATTAAACTGATACCAATGTCAAAACCAAATCTTCATCAATGTTAATAATTTTTAACCATCACCATTTTTAACTTGATACCAGATACAGTTTTTATCCTTGGCTAGCCTGGGCATAGGTATTTGTAAAGAATGACAACATTTAAAAGAAGTAATTTTGGTAATGACCTTCTAATATGTTAATAAGATGATTAATCATTTACTCTGTAGTGTAGTAAGATTCTCAAAGTAAATTTAACAACAGAGTTGATACAATGCAGTGAAGAGAAACATGGGGAGGATCATTCAGATTGTGTATGTCTGAATATATATAGTTTTGAAGTGTACATTACTCCCTATAGATAATAAAAATGGTGCCCTACACAGCAGTATAGATGAACCCTAAAAGAGTATATGTATGGCAGAAAAAAAAAAGATATATGACTTCATATTTTAGAAAGATACAAATGTTAAGAAAAATTAAGTTAAAACTAGAAATTTCATTATAATTAGAAAACAGCAAAAATGCTTCAAGAAGATATATGCAGTAATGCATTCTTGCCATACCTCTTTTTCAAGTACTCATAAATCAAATACTAAAAGGAAGACCAGACTCTTTAGTGGATACATGACAGATGATTATAAATTTGAGATACATGTCAAGTAAGAAAGAAAAGAAAGACAATTATACACATACTTAACTGAATAAAAATGTCTGCTTCTGAGAAATGATATTAACTGTATGGCAGCACTTATCACAGTGCAATGGGCTCATCCAGAAAGCAAAGGGTTTCTGTTAGACTGTTGCTGGTTCTCAAGTTCCAAGCAAGAAGCAGCAATCACATTTGCAGTATTCCCCAGAGTGCTTCTTCCTTCTATCACTTTGGTCTTGGCTGCACTGATGGTGCAGCTTTGTACAGTTCTTTGCTTTATGAAAAGCTTAAAGGATAATTGAGTATAAGGAAATAAAAGAATTCACTTCAAGGTTATGCTCAAGCTATATACTTAACATTGAATTCCACCAATGAGAAATCTGCTTGTTGGAAGCAAAGTTGCACTCTGCAAAATAGATGAGTTCTTTGTGGTAAATGGTAGAATTCTATATAGACACTGGAATTTCATGAAAAAATAGTTGATAGATTCAGGCAAGTCATGGGAATTGTTCTATTTAGCCAAAACAATATTCAGTAAAAATTATGACAGCCAGAATCAGAACTTGAGTATATGTCAAACTGTCAATAATCAATACTTAATAACTACATATGGATAGTCTTTTATGTGTATGAATCAGCTGTGGGAGATTATTTATCTGTCCTCTTAGATAATGTACAGAAGCACAATGCAACACACAGTAATTCCTGTTTAGCTAATTGCTGCCCTACCACAAATGTACTACTAATACCAATGAGGGGCAAGTCAGTCTAAGAAAGAAGAAAACCTCATAGTTAAGGGAAGGATATAATGCTAAATTGTTTTAATTTATTTGAAAGGAAGATACTAATTGCCTTTTTCAAACTCTCATCAAACGTCTCTGCTTGTCATAGAAACAAACTTTCATTTGGACAAAAGTTAGTCTCCTGAGGATTACACGAAATGATTCATGTCAATTTTTCCATATCATTTATTAAAATATTTCAATTTTTAAAGAATCTCATCTTATATTAAAATCCAGATGAAGACAACATTTGGCAATTCATGTAATGGATGATACAATGTGCAATTTTATGCTTTCAGAAGCAACACAAATAAACCTGCTCTTGAAGATAATTTTACATGTTTAGAGAAAGGCAACTGATAGAACAGAACTCAATGGCATTTTACATTTGGAGGAATGAATAATTGCCTGCACCAACAGTGCAGACGGTGGAACCCTTGCAAGAAATAGATATGGGGCAGTTTTAATGAGACCTTATCAATGGGTTCAAAGAAGACAGGAAAACCTTACGAGTACTGGTGTCAAAGTCAGCAGATTGAAATAACAAGACTGATAAGGGCAGCTTGTCCACTACACTGAAATCATTAGAGTTGAGGGAAAAAGAGTCTGATATTTTCACTTAATCACAGCATTAAAAAGACTGAGTAAAATTTAATAAACAAACATGCTAACACTGCAAAAGTTCGTGACTTCCTAGTTACTTTGGTGCACCCTTTCTTTTCCCTGATGCAATCCAGGAGATCAGCGCCATGTGTGTTTGCTCACACATGCATGTGTGGGTGTGTTGTGCAGGTCTGTAAGTCAATTACATTAATAAACATTCAATGGCCACAGTCTGAGAATTTAAACTCTTGCCAGTGAAAAAGTTCAATTCCCTAATACGGAAGCATTTTCAATTTCATTTAACACAGTATAATTTTGGTGGGAACACAGGAAGAATAAAATTTGGCTTATCATGCCAGTCTATCTTTTAATAATATTCAACTTTCGACTAGAGGGCATGCAAATTTCTGTGTTTATAGATATTTAAAAGTCCTAAATATAAGTCTATAGTTAGAATTATTTAGTTTGCATGGACAGTGTTTATTTTATACTAAGCAAAAATGATATTTAAATTGCTGACCTTGTTTGATGACAGTGGGAGGAACTCTAAGGTAATTAAAGACTCATTAGATTATCATCGAACATTAACCTGTCCCATCTCACCTTCAATAAAACATATTGACTCAGTGATAGCTTTATAGGAACATTATTTTAACGTTAGAACTACTTTTGTGGAGACGATGTGTGTAAAAAAGAAGAGAAACATCCTTCATTTGTCTGTATTATTCATGATCTGAATGCTCCATTAATCATGAAACTGCACTTTTTCCCCCCATGAAAGGAGTTGAGTATTCACCTTTTAAAAATACGCATTTCACGTTCTTAAGAAGTGAAACACTGACAGCTCCATAACATTTCCAAATAACTCTATTAATGTTTCTCATGTGTAACTTATAAGAATTGAGGCGGAAAATGAGAAAAAAAATGGTCATTGTTTTATTGTCCTTTTCTTCTTACTGCTGTACTGACGCTTCATCAGAGCTGTGTTAGTGTTTTACAGGAACATTTTTGTGATAATTGCTAAAACAAATCTTTAATGTTTCTTACTTACTATGAAAGCTCAAACAGGTGGTAATGTACCTGTGATTCCATAGTAATACATCTTAAATTTAATAAATAAACAGGGTATGCAATTGGCTAAGTGATTTAATATAACATTTGACACACCCTTGCAACATCAACTAAATTTAATTGAAACCTGTATTAATTGTACATTTTAATATCGAACCGAATGAGAACATATGCCACAATGCTTCTAGAATTGCCATAAATTCTTCAGAAAATACCTGGGTATTAAGTTTTTTCCCTTATAATTAAAGAAGTAGGACATAGAAAAAAACTGTACCCAAAGGTCTTATTAGATTTGTAGAGTTTTCTATCACTGTTTTCTCTTAGAAAATCAATCTTTATCTTTTTCTTTCAGAACAAAATTCTACTGATTTACCAAAACATGTTTTTTCCAACAAATTTTCCAAACCAGCTAAACAGAACCAAGATATATTATTTACTTGCAAAGATTTCTCATCAAAGTCAAAATGTGGGGCTTCCATACAGTTTTCTAACTATGTGAAATCCCAAAACAATTTACAATCTCTGGGCTTCCATGTGCTCACTTGTAAAGTGCCTATTCCTATAAAGAGATATATTTGAAGCACATTTTAATACTCCTAAGTGTTTTCCAAAAGGAGCTTTCCTCACTGTTATGGAGGAGCAACATGAGAGAGGAAGATTAATGGTGGGTTTGTATTGAAAGGCACAAGTTGTAATCTGGCTTCCATTGATTGGAATCTCTAGAGAGGGTCCAAGTTCACATTCATAAAATGGATATGTTCTCCCTACAAGAAAACTATGTTGTAGTCAAATGAATGACAAAGATTTCAATATTGAAATCACACAAAAAAATCACTGTTTTCTTCTTTTATATTCTAAATATTATCTGTTAGCTTTTTGCCTAAAGTAAAAGATAGACGTCAGTAAAACCTGCTTTTCTTTTAACAAAGTCAGATTATGTAATGAGAATTAACACAAAGAAAGGTCTTACAAATTCTATAGTTTGTTACTGTTAAGTGTTCTTTTGTGAGAGTTAAGGCAAGGAAATGAATTAACACCAGTTAAGACAAGGAAATCAATTAAATCAATCAATCAAGTGGTAGTGTAGGCTTGCCAAAGAGAAGGGAGTTCAAATTACTATTTGGAATTAAGAATATAAGGTAAGATCTTGGTCTAACCTATAATATTATGGCTTGTATAATCAATATAGGGGTTGAATAAATACAAAAGTTACTTTATTGCTAGGAAAAATTTGCTTTTCAATAGAAAAATAATATCATAAACCTTATATTCAGATTTCTTTCAACCTATAAAAATGGTAAGTGTGTTTATACTATAGAATTAAAAATTGTAACCTTAGTGTTTATTTTATAGAGTATTATATTCTTAACATGGTCTTCATGTTTCACTCCAGAAAAGTCACTCTGTGTCAGGTGCAGTACATAGTGTTAATAGAAAATAAAAATTATTAGAAAATAAAATAGAAACAAAGGATAAAGTGTCACCTTAGGAAGTGTGTGTTGAACAGTGGATACTCTTCGTGTAGAGGAGAGATGAGTTGTCTTTAGACTAAGTAGCATTATAAAGCTTGTTTTTATGAGTCATGGTAAATATTTACAATTAATGCTATAGCAGAAAAACGTTTTTTGATGGAGGGTGGGGATTCCTTTCCATATTAATTTTACCAAAGCAGAAGATTCATCTATCATGAATGGCAATCAGTAAATGGTTAAAAAAAATCCTGCCACAAAGTATAGAAACGTCTATAGGATATTGTAATTGCTGTTGAGATTCTACAAATAGTTTTCTTTTGATATTGCTGTGTTTATAATTATATTGGAAGTTATCTTATTACATGCTACAGAGATTCTTAATTAAATGTAATAGGATGTAATATCTAACTTTAATAATCCATGTCAGGAGCTAATATGTTTTCCACATGGTGCATGAACTGTACAGCCATTGGAAGATGTATTAACCAAAGTGAAATTTCTAATACTATGTTTGGAATTAAAACATATTTTTTCATGTAGGATTTCAAAAGCTTTAGCAAACACGGTGGAAATGCTTCTATATTTTAAAGAAGCTACATATATCCATCAATCTATGAATGTATGGTATCTTATAAATCACACTATCATCCCTAAAAATATTATAAGTGAGTCTTTAGTCATTGATCCTGATGAATCTTTTTGTAAGCCTGATAAGTCTTCCACAAGCAGTAGGAGTGTGAAAGTACCTAGTTATACACAACAGATAAACTACAGAACAGTTTAAATGAACTGATATTTCATGTGGGTTTTAAAAGAAAAAAACTAAGATTTTTATATCATGCTGTTTTTTAAGTCTACAGCATCAAGGAAATACAAATGAGCTCTTCTATCAGTGCCCAATCAGAAGGAGGCTCACACACATAATTATTTTGACATGTTTCTCAAAGTTTAATATGTTAATAAAATGGTATGCATTCCTAAATATAAAAGGTTTTAATTCTTTATATTATTAAATTTTTATTACAAACATAGTTTTAGGGTGTATAGATATTTCTGGCTTAAGAAACATTATCATGGTGAAATAATATATGTTACAATAATTTGTTAATAAGTAAACCTAATATAACTAGTAATTACTTGTCTAGAGACTAGCTGTGATGGGAAATATGTGTTCAAAATTGCATAGATTAAAACAGTAATTTATTTAGACTCTTCCTAATAATTTATATTCTCTCATGCTGCTTCCAAACATGCATGTTTGGGGTTTTTTATATATTGCTTGCCACTACTTTTCCTCTTGCCTATAGTTGAAGAAACTGACCATTCTAAGCTCTGAAACAACCACACTAGGAAAACATTATTAATTCTTGCATACCATCAAATGACATCTAAATCATGTCATAACTCTTTTATATTTCAAGCTCTTGATCAGATCTTATGCCTGTATCCTCTGACCTGCAACACTTGGTGAAAATGAGTCCAGTTTTTAAGTCTTCTTTACTATACTTCTGCTTCAATGAATGATTAACCTTCTACTTTTCTTGCTAAGACCAGAGCTCAGTTTCAGATCCCAGTTTACTCATCTGGGGTCTTCTTCCCTGGGAGGTGCCTACTAACCAACATACTTCTTACAGCTTCTTGGTGGTCTGCTCTATAAAAGATGGTCTTGGAACCAAATATGACCAACACTTTTCATGCCTTGAGTATAACTTGTTGCAGAAGAATTTGTTTCATTGCAGAGACCACCTCTGAAATCCACTGAGATAATATTGCTTGGTTGTATTATACACAAGTGTGTCTTACATTTTCCACAATTTCCAATCAACTCATTCTTGTTTTTCCCCCTTTTCTTATTTATTTACTTATTTATTTAAAACAGAGGATTGAACAAGCCCAATAGGGCTTTAGCACAGACATTGATGAAATACCTCATCTCTTTTTCCTTCTTACCTTTTCCTACTCTTCTCTATAAAAATTCATATTCAATTATCAATCATACTTATAGTAGAGGCTTCCTGTTCTTTGTCCATACTAAAGGTATTGGAAATAAATTTTTGTCAAATTATTTAATGTGTCCGTGAATAATGGCTAGAGACAGGTAGCATCTGTTGTTGATCAAAAGCAGATTATTAGTTAATTTTAATGGTAATTTATATTAATTTACTTTACATTAATTTACATTATTTTAAAAACTGTCTCTTTAAGCTGAATAAGAGGCATCAGGATAGACTTTTAAAAATGACTTCTTGTGTCCTGTAGAATTTTTTTAATATATATCATAATTTGTGCCTTGTCTTTCAGGACACAAATTGAGCAAATCAAATCAACGTAATAATCACCTAATCACATGCTTAATTCAACTAGAAGCATATGCACACTTCTGTAACTGTCATTTAAGTGTGCATATATATTTTAGCAGCAACTCCTTCCACCCTTTTTAATTGATTCATAAACTTGCTGTCTTTAATTATGTTAGAGGTTGTAGTTTATGACCTCTCTACTATAATGGGGGCTGCCTAAGTATCAATTTACATCTTAAGTTATGTCTTCAGATGTAAATGTGTGTTTATTAAAAGGGAAAGTTTCTTTCTTCATCCTTCTTACTAAGTTAATCTCAATCACCAAGAAAACATTTGATTTTTTTCAGAATGAACAATTATTGCTATATTTGCATTCAGTATTATTGGCAAGGAGAATGATGAGGAACAGTAGGGTAATACCAAAGAAAACGGTAGATTTTTGATTTGTTTCAGGATGTGAAGAACTTAGAAGGTGTCATTCCTGTCCTTACAATAATATAAAGCTAAACAAAAGGAAAATAAATGACTTTTTGAACTCATCAGAGAACTGAGGTCACAGGGCAAAGAGCTACCTTGAAATCTGGAGAAATAGATGAATCCATTGTGTAATACACAAGGTCTGCTAAAATGGTAATTTTGATGAATTGTTGCAGGCTGTCTTAAGAATGCCAAACTCCTGGACCTCAGCTTAGAAGATGGCCACTCTTTCATGGTTTTTAACTTCAGAAATCCTATCAAGTTCTTCCTGGGAAGAGCTGAGAAAGGTACCCTGTTGCTCTGGTAGGGAAGGAGAAAAATAGCCATTATGAATTGCCCCCCAAAATGCAGCCCATAACAAAGGCCTATGATGCAGGGGAGAAGATTTAACCAGAGTTTTATCATGCCTTGGAAAGAAGCATTTCTCCCAGTCCAGTCCCTTTTAAATTTCCTATGTTAAAAACAAAAACTAAGAAACACTTGTGAAGGTCACAGACAAAAGGCACAAAAGACTGAGATTTAATAGTAAGATACAGTAGCATGTTTTCCCTAATCCACTCAACAGGACTCCAGGACAGTAATGGGAGTTACAGCCGAAAGAGCTGGAAGACACAGACTCTGAGAGTAGTACTTAGGGAAGTACACATTCAACAAGGGAGACGAGAAGAAGAACATTGAGAAATCTGAAACCTACAGCTAAGCAGACATTTGTGTACTTGGGAAAAAATAAAACCCAGCACAAGTAAAAGCTGTGAGGTAAGTTTATTCAGTGTCTTATTGAGGACTATAGCCTGGGAGACAGATAAATGAGGATTTGTTCTCATTCGCTTCACGTTCACTGATAGATCAATGATTATGGTGAATGAGATTGGTCCCCTGAGATGATAATTACTTAATTAATTAATTAAAAAAAGAAAAAAGTTAACAAGATAGACTTGCATGTAGTGAACATAGGCTATATTCCTGGCTTGGAAGTGTCTCTCCAAAGAAGTAACAGGGAGAAAAAAAACAAGTACAAATGTGCAGGGACTGGAAGAAAAAAACAGTTCAATGTGAATGCAGGGTAGAGAGATCCAGTCATTTTGGTAGCAACTGTGAAATCAACAAACTGGCATTATCAAAATCTAATTTAAGTGTTATTTAAGTTGAAAACTATGAAAGAAAGGAAAAAGAGTTTTCAGCCAGTGTGAAATAGGATAGAGCAAATAATAATTACTGAGAAGTATTACAGTTCATATTTCCTGAAATAGTTATACCGTATGGCTTAGATCTTCATTTACACTTTTGTGGCTATGGCCATCGGAAACTAAACCATGACACATAGTAAAAACAATAACAAAAACAAAACCACAAAGTTCATTTTATGGATGTTTTGCCCACCTAAAACTGAAAAAGTATAAAGGAACAGTAATAAAAATCTGGAAACATAGCCCTGGGAACTGTGAGAGAGAGCAGGTGACCCCCTGAACACAAGAAACTGTGCAGGGAAATGGAAATTCCAAGGGTGGAATTCCAGCCGTTTGTGTCATGTTCCTCTATGATCAGAGAGTGGCCTGAAGGAAAATTCCATGGCTAATTGCCATGAACTATGTTTAATTTAATGAAGTCACAGCTGCGGGTCTCCTCAACAGGGAAATCTTTTAAGTCTGTATTGCTTGAGGGGGTTGATAGCCATAAAACCACAGCATTTCTTTGCCTAAACATTACTTAAAGTATCTAGAAAAATAAGAGGTTTCATTAATTTATGTACTTAATGCAGTAAATTTGTTTTAGAATTAACATTTAATAGCTGTGTGAATTATGCTATTTCTTTGGTTCAAACTAAACATATAAATTTTGAAAAGAATAAAATATTAGCATATTGAGTGTAATAATGTTTATAATATCTCAAATATATCTGTGTTCTAAGTAGATACATTTATTTAGATACAGGATATATTGCATACAGGAACGGATGTTATAAAACTCACATGTTTCTCTCCCTTGTAAATAAAAATATCATACTCCTTCCCCAGCACCTAAAACTGTATCTGGAACAGAGTAGGCATGGAATAATGTTAATTAAATGAACAAATATAAGAACTGTATAGAGATTCAACTAACTACTCATAAAGAGATGTTACATTCATTCATGCTTATTCAGTAATAATTACTGACAATTATTATAAGATTACTGAGAAATAATGTCATTTAAAGTGATAACATACATATACTTAGATGCAATAAAAAGTTAAATTTTGAAAAATCACAAGATGATAGAAGTATGTTGGGTAAGTTTGCTGAATAGGAAACAGAGGAGTTTTGAAATATGAGTGGAAAACTCAATATATTCTGCCTATGTGATTTGGATTTTTTTTCCTCAATAAGATTATATTCTTTTGCTGTGTACTTTTATAAACTTTGTCAAGGAAATTTGAATAGTAGATAATTTAGGAAACTAAGACTTCTTTGTAAAAAAGAAAGTTGGCAGAGGTGTTTTATCCATTACAAGCATCATATTATCATCAGATCTAGTCAAAAGCATTTCTTTCCAAAATTGCCTAAGATTCAAAACCAGTTATTGTATGCTATGATCATTGATTTCAATAGAGATAAAAGAAAAATAAGGCATTCCAGCATGGAACAATTGAAAGAGAAAAGTGTGGAGGTAGAATAAAAAAGGCCAAGTGCACAGAAAAAAGTACTAGTTAAAAGTGACTGAAGTTATCTATATGAGGAGTATCTGTAGGAAGAATTGTATACGAGGTAAGCAGGAGAGATAGATAGTAAGATAGGAGGTAGAGAGGTTTATGGTTAATTCAATAGTCCATTGAAATTTAGGGAGCTGGAGACACTCATGACCGATTCTGTGCTGCTTTCTTACTAAACTGGAATGTGGAGGAACAAGAAACAGGAACAATTATAGAGGTCTGTTTTAAGCGTTTAAATGAGCCTATAAATCTATTGATTTCATCATCAAGTACTTCCCACTGTTAATTTTTACAAAATGTAAGTCTCAGAACTAATAAAAATCATTGGTGAAAAATAATTCCAGTTAAGTATGATGTATCTCAGATGTTTCTTTATCAACTGGATTTTGTGCACCTTGTGCAGCATTGCACGCTGTTTATAGCTTAGCTGATGTATGGGCATAATTCTTAAGGGGTATCAAAATATAAAATATGATCTCCCTAGGTTACACTACATAGTATGTCAGATCAGTAATTGGTAAAATCAGAAAGAAGAAATAAACTGAAGCCATAGGTATTAGGAATAACTTAAGTAATTGTATTTTTATATATTGAGGAAAAAGGTATCGACTGAGAAATCAAGAGTCAGAAAATGTGTTCACTGCCCATCCATGCCCTTTGAGAATGTGGCAAAGCTTGGTCTAACAGATTTGTAATAGGGTGAACCACTGGCAAAGCTGTTCTGAGTAGCAAATAAATGCAATAAATTATCTTAAGAACAATGATAACACATACAAATTGTTGAACTATCTTTGTTTTTATTATATGTTCACCACGCGACATTTGACTAAGTTGCACTTTTTTTCTACAAAGAAAGACTTCATCTATTATTATGAGTGGATCCTATTATAGTTATGATCTACTTGTGATTTTTTAAATAGGTTTCCTGAAGCTGTTTACTAGGTAACATGAAAGAGTGACTTCCCTTAACAGGTGGATATATCTCCCTAGGAGGCCAGGCTATGTGTCCAGATAAACAGCCAATAAAGGAAAGCATGGTGGTGCAGTGACAGTGGAACAAATATGCAAAATTCTGCATGGCTCAAGGAATAACCAAACAGGCCAAAGTGTGCAATAAACCTACAATAGAAACCTTATTTTAAAGTAAAAATACCAACTATATGTGTATGTTTATGCACTCTAAGAAGGAATAGAAATGTGTTCAGAATCATCATACATGCTTCCAGTTCTAACTTTCGTGTATGTAGGAGATTTAGGAACTCTGGTCATAATTCCTTTCCTTGGATTTATTCATATTACTTTAGCACATCACTATAAGAGTTTGTACAGAATAAATATTCATAATATAAACCTCTTAATTCTCTATGTCTTCAGAATTTCTTCAGGATGTAAAGCCCAGGCAAATATAACTTAAATATTTCATTCTGACTTTAGCTGTCTGTAGAAACACTACATGAGTACACAAGAAAATATTCCATATTTTTAGTGGGTAAAGTCACTTATTTTTGCTTACTATAATTTTTTTCAGAATATTTGATAGTGTTGGCTATCATATAACATCTTATCAAAGATTTTTTTCTTTACCATTATCAAAAATGTATGACACAAAATGACCAATATTTATAAAAGCATATTTATACACATAACATAAATGAGTGAATTGCATCTTTTCCAAAAAAATCATTCATTGCATAAGTTTAAATTTTAAATATCAATCTTTTAAAATATCTGTATGATAATCACTTGAATAGTCTCTATAAATTCTGTTAGAATGACTATAAGGGGATATCTGATTCAAATAGACTTTGAACAAATAGGTAAAATCTGGAATTTTAAACCTAAAATTAGACAATTATTGATACATGATAACCCTGGCAATGTAAGTGACCACTATGTTTCAGTTTTTATTAATGTAAGATAATTGTATCTTGCCTCTGGCTAAGAACTCAGTTACTTTCAAACCATATTTATAAAATTTTTCTGTGTTTTAAGATACTTTTTATCTCTCAAATGAATTCCAAAATGTCTCAGTAAACCGGTATTCTGTCTCTTCCTGCTTTCACAAAGTATAGTTTGATTGAAGATTTCCTGATTTATCAATGTATCCTGAATCTAATTTAACACTTTAAATTTTTCAAAGATTTTATAACTTATGAGGCAAAAGACGAAGTTTTATTGCAGTTCATCACAATCCTTTAAACTCACTGTTGGCATGCAACCAAGTTGTGAATGACTTTGCAATAGTATCTTATAGATAAATGAATTATATGGAAGATTATGCTTGAGATGTAGGTATCTCTCTCTCAGAGAGTAGTGGTATTCTTAACAAATTACCTGAAATCAAATCATGAAAATGACTGCCAATGAAAATGATACATACTTTTTGTCTTAATTTTTTTAAAATAAATTAATTCCATTTGGAAAGATTTCTCCCATTAAGTGTGGAAATAATAAGTACACAATCTTTATCTTTATGAATGTCTTCATTCACTTCTTAATATTAGGCACATCTATTTGGAAGTCCTTGAATTTTGCAGACATAAATATTCAATGACTTATTTTACATTTAACATTTTTGCAAATAATTTTCCACACATTTTTCTAGCAACAGCCATCCAGCATTGATACACTCAAATAATGCAATAGCGATAAGAATCATAAACAATTTGCAATTTTAATATAGAAAATGCTCTTTAAAAAGGATTTATCAAAAATTTAGATTTTTTTCCAAGTTAATCAACAGTGCCACCAGGTGGTCACATTAATGCAGGAAAAGGACAGATGTTAAGTGATTTAGTATTTTAAAAATATAAGATTGTTTGGGCTTATATTTTACCACAAAGTAACACTACTAACTGTACATGAGCAGTTAAGTTTAATGGGAAGTAATCTAAAACTTTCTTTAGCTAACTTCTTTCTATTTCTCTATAGTAAGTTATTAATTACCCAGCTTCATAAAGACTTGGTTGAACCATATGATCTTAATTTGTTGCATGTAATCCCTCCTTCATGAGTCAGCATGATTTTTTTTTCAATTCTGTTAGTTTGAATAATACACAGATGCCAACAGTTCAAAGAGGATAAAGGAGAAATGCATAAAATGTGTTAGACCATGTAATATAAATTCGTTGCTTTCACTGAGATTTCTTAATCTTAATACCTTAATAAACACTTATGATCTTTTAATTTAGGTGGCATTCTGATTTCATCAAAATCAATAGCTCCTTTATCATATATTTTATCAATATTCATAATTGTTTATAAGCTATACTTAATGCAACATTTAAACCTATTCATCTACCTTCATTAAATGCGGCCTCTCCCCTTGCGGAGCACAGGCTCCGGACGCACAGGCTCAGCGGCCATGGCTCACGGGCCCAGCCGCTCTGCAGCATGTGGGATCCCCTCGGACCAGGGCACGAACCTGCGTCCCCTGCATCGTCAGGTGGACTCTCAACCACTGCGCCACCAGGGAAACCCTTCTTTGTGTTTCTTTACCTGTGTTCCTACAGTCTTTGGCTGATGATCCTCTACCATCGCACACACTGGAAGAGTGATCCAGCTAATTGCTGAATGTGGGGTGAGGAAGGACTTGAACTTGCACATTTCTGCTCTTTAGTACTCTGATTGTGGTCTGTCCTAGCTGCACAGAGTCTGTATCCTAAATTACTTTCTACTATGAGTAAGCTTGGCTATATGAATCTGTGGCTTTCCAGCTCTGCTGAGGACTAAATCATCATGATTGCCTAATTTTAGAGAAGTTAGGAAACAATCAAGAGCATAAATGCAAACTACAGTCCACCTATCAATATTTTCAGTAATAATTATCATATTTTGGTGTATATATCCTCTCACTTTCATTTATTTCTCAATTGAATCACCACTTGAGTGGGGAAAAAAGTGCTTTTTATTAGCCTCTTTAAAAAATCAATACACTATCATCATAACGGTGAACATTAAAGACTGATCAAGAACAATAATTTACTAAACTAAGAAAAAAGAAAGAAAATTGAAACTTGAGGAAACTGAGCCAAAGTTTGTTTTATTTTTTTAACCCAATCAAAAAATGCAACATGCCACAAATATGGTAACATAGTTTTATGTAATTTTCTCTATATTTTAGATATTCAATGACAAAAAATGTAATCAAACAATATGAAGAGCATCATCGATGAATTTCAGCTTTGACGAAACTTTTAAAGAATGAGGTAATTTAAGTCTAATTTTTCACATTATGGAAATACTCATTCAAAATCTCAACGTCTTTCATATTGAAAAGAATGTGTTAATCATACGTAAATCCATTGAAAAAATAAAAATTTATAAACCAAGAAATTTGAATATCGAAAAACAACATGCTTGAGGAAAAGTTTTGCCATAACTGCAACTTTCACTAGCTTCTGAATAAAGCATTAAACTTTTCCACATCTTTGGCACCATGCCATCACCTTCCTATAAATGCAAAATAATTTATATATTCTCACATTGCAAAATTGTCACTGAATTTCTCTCCTTTCCAGATTAGTTCAAAGGCTCCTTATATGAATTTAAGAACCTCCACAATGTGACCTTAATCCATTTCCCTTCATTATTAGAATCTCTTGTTGCTGAAGCTGCAAGGAAGAAAATACAGTACAGAAAGTGAAACAACACATGCATTTAACGAAGGTAAATGAATACATACAAATGTTGCTTTAGGTATGGCCCACATTTATTAATACTGATTAAAATATGTAATAAAATAACTTCAACAATAGCCACAATGATCCCCACAACCTGGTATCATGCCCTTTTGTTTTCCCCTCCCCTGGGCTATGGACTGAACCTAATAAACAGAACAGAGCAAAAGTGGTGAGATGTTATTTCCAAGATTAGGTTAAAGAAAGGCTCTGGCTTTGTTGGGGTATCTCTGAGGAAAGCTACCTGATGTGTTGAGAGTCATTCCATGCAGCATCCCATGTGGCCAGAAACTTACATCTCTGACCAACAGCCAGAGAGGACCTATGACCTGTCAAAGCCACGTGAGTGAGCTTAGAGATGGATCCTCCCCCAGTGGAGATGAATGCAACCCCGGCCAATAGATAGACTGCAGCTTATGAGTGACCCTGACCCATAAGTGCTCAAGCTAAGTTGTTTACAGATTCCTGACCCCAGGAGCTGAGATAATAAATATTGGTTGTTTTAAGCCTGTAAGTTTGGGGATGATTTATAACACAGTAGATAACACTCCCATACACTGATGACTGACACTGAGAGGCCACCATATCTCCATACTTGCCAGATTAATTGGTTAAGGTTCTAAATTCCTCCTGCAGTAGCCTGGTGGGTTCAGTTACCACAGTTCAGAATTGTAGGAGTGAAAAGGATGATGCAGCCATCTTTGACCGGTGAGGGGGGCAGGGAGGGAAGGATCAATAAGTAAATGTCTTTCATTTTGTTGTAATTCCCCTTCCAACACCCAAAAGAAGACTCCAAGATGTGATGGTTCCACTTGGCCTATCTTCAGAAGTCCCCAAAATGGAGCAATCAGCTGTGTTTTTAGAACCGTGGCTGGCTGGGTAATATACCTTCTGGTATTTGCTCTCTCTCCTTTGCTGCCTCTTTCCTCTTTCTTCACACCAGCTTAGATGGCATTACACTCCCGAATAGAATTCTAACCCTTAAGCTTTTGCCTCAGCTACTCTCTCTTGGAAAACCTGTCTGTAGCAAATATATTCCTTAATGATACTTCTAAAAATAAAAGTTCAAATGGAAATACACCAAAACCTAAATTTAATTATCTTTAGACTTGCCATAAAATTATATTTAACTCATATTTATTTATTTAAACCATTTTAGTCACAAGAGAGCTATAAGGAGCATGACAACTCTGATTTTTTCCCTAAGTATTCAGGAGAATAGTTCTGAAAATTTAGAGTTATATGACAATGCTGGTGTGAGGTTATCATGAGTTTGTCATAGTTATTTCTGAAAAAACACAACATAGTCTGAACGCTAAAGTTAAGTATTAAAAACAATCATGTACCAGATAGATATATATATATACATAATGAGCTAGAATATTTACTAAGATTTTGAAAATGAGGTATTTAAGAAATATTGTGCCAAGTTCTGGGTTTAATTTAAGCTTGAAAATTGGTAAGGGTTGGTAGCATCTCTGACAGATGACATGTTTATATGAGAAGACACATTATTGCTTTTCTTTATTTCTGTACTCTATATTGGCTGCATCCACCATAAGATAAGAGTTGCTATGCTAACACATATATATGGAATCTAAGAAAAAAAAGGTCATGAAGAACCTAGGGACAAGACAGGAATAAAGGCACAGACCTACTAGAGAATGGACTTGAGGATATGGGGAGGGGGAAGGGTAAGCTGGGACAAAGTGAGAGAGTGACATGGACATATATACACTACCAAATGTAAAATAGATAGCTAGTGGGAAGCAGCCGCATAGCACAGGGAGATCAGCTCGGTGCTTTGTGACCACCTAGAGGGGTGGATAGGGAGTGTGGGAGGGAGGGAGACGTGAGAGGGAAGAGATGTGGGAACATATGTGTATGTATAACTGATTCACTTTGTTATAAAGCGGAAACTAACACACCATTGTAAAGCAATTATAGTCCAATAAAGATGTTAAAAAAAAAAGATTAGAGTTGCTAAATGTGAGAAATTATATAAAGAAAAATTTCAATAGCAAAAGCAACCACACCTTGTTTCAGAATACAACAGAATGATAGATAAAAGGTATCAAATTTCTCCTCAGCAGCCACTTAGGTACACTGAATCATGAACATTTATTGGTTATATACAAATTAGAGAGGAGTCAAAGGAGAAAGAGGAAGGATGACCCGAAAACTTAAAACTGTGCCAGATGTGGCATAATGGATGTGAAATATCTGTGGTCTCGATCTTAAGGAGGCTGGGAGATTCAGCAGGTAATACATTATAACTAATAGGAACAAAATGTAAGAAAACTCAGAAAAATGACTTCGAGCAAATTAACATTTTGAATATGTGAATCGGAGGCAGTGTTAAACTTAATCATAGTTCCAATAACACAAGGCAGAGTTATAAGCATATATTTACACAAATAATAGACTTCTATGTCATATTCTCAAGGTGATCTTGAAAGTTTCTAAGCAAATTTTGTTGACAGATATAAATTAATCCTAAAGCAGTGTTTATTCAGGAATAAATATTCCAAACTGCAATTTATTGTTTAGCCTGGTAATTATCTTGCCATAGTTCCTTAAAGTTTAAAGCATATTCTGAACCATTTATAGCCATTCCTAAAACATTGGCTTTAAAAACTGATCAATGAAATTATATGGCCAATATTAAATATTTTGGAAAAAAATCCAATTCTACTGCTTTATTGCTGTAGAATATATATACTTTAAAATTCATATTTGAATGAATTTTAAAGTATATATATTTTAAATTGATTAAAATATAATTTTTGAGTGAATTTTTAAAACTCTGATGAACAACTTCAATTAGATTTGTCTTACGTCAATGCTCTATTACCAAAAAAAAAAAAAGTTTAATTTGTAGCGACTTTTTCATGTAATGTGGGTCATTGGAAAATATAATAACCCTGCTGGCTTCATAAATTTAAAGGGTTCCAAGTCATTAACATACAAAATTAATAATAAACCATTTAACATAGACCCTTGAGAGAGAGCAGATGTTTCTGCCTAATTAGAGAAGACCTGACCCAAGATGACAGTATATTTCAATCACCTTTTTAAATAAGCATAAAGACAACCTATAGAGCTTTCACACGCTAACAGTGACATACCTAGGATTAAGGAAGACTCAGTGAAATCTCAAAACTATGCAAAGATTAAAATAAAAAATATCACACTACCATAAATACAAAAATCAATTTTTTTTGTCCTTATGGAAATAGAGTCCAGTTTTTCTGTTGTAAATATTATTGAATGATAAATAATAAAAAAATACAAATCAAAATTTGAGCAATGTAATGAGGGAAGAATTGTGAAGTAATATCTAACCTTAAAGGTATTTATTAGAATCTTAAAATCCAAAGGAATATGAAAAGAACCTATTAAAACTAACCATTTAAAAAATCCCTGATATCATAAAATTGAAAACATTTTAAAAATTAGGAATATTATCAAACCAAATGCTAATTTTTTTAAATTGAATCAACTATACAAACCTCTTTCAAACTTGACCACAAAAATTTGTGGAACAAATCCACACACAAACAAGATTAGGTATGACAAAGCAAAGGACACAAAGATAAGAGAGAGGTAACAGTAAATTTGAAAATCTTGAACAGGCATTGGCAAACTGTGACCCATGTATCAAACCAGCCTTCCACCTGCTTTTTAAATACAGTTTTATTAGAACACAACCATTGCTTACATACTGTCTCTGGCTGCTTTAGACTACAATGGTAGAGTTGAGTAGTTGTGACAGATAGTGGGATCCACCAAACCAAAAATGTTTCTATTTGTCCCATTACAGAAAAAGTTTTCTGACTGCTGAAAACTTTTGAGAGAGAAAAATTAAAGAATAACAGAAAAGTTACACAGAAATAAACTAACAGCTACTGAAGAAACTGAAGCAATAAGAAAATAGTCACAAACAGCCAGAATTGCCAACAGTTTCAACATTAAAGTTGCCATGTGTTCACATCCTAACACTTGTCAAGTTTTATTTTATTTTGTTTTATTATTTAATGTTAACTATTCTGGTGGAGGTACAGCAGTATTTCACTGCAAGGAAATTAATCAATTTCCTTGATTAATAATGATTTTAGGCAGTTTTTAATGTGCTTACCTTTGGCCTTTTGCATACCATCTTGCTAGTATATAGAAATGTAATGAGTTTTTGTATTTAAACTTGTGTATTAATCTTGACAAATTTGAATATTAGCTTTAATAGTTTCTCTGGCTATTCCTTTGGATGTTCTACATATTCTCAAATTATCATAATTTCATACTTATATATGAAAGAATATAATTTTTACTTTTTTTAAGTTGTTATGTCTTTTATTTCTTTTATTTGCTTATACCACTAGCTAGCACCTCCAATAAAACATTAAATAGAAGTAGTGATAGTGGTGACTTCCTTACCCTCAACCTGTCTTTTACTTCTTTTTGAAAGATGTTGTTCAATATTTCAGCATTTAGTATGATGCTAGTTGTCAGCTTTTTATAAATGTGCTTTATAAACTCAGGAAGTTCTCTTCTATTTCCAATTTGCTGAAAGCTTATATAATAATGAAGTATTTAAAGTTTATCACAACCTTCTTCTCCATCTATTGGAATGATCATACATTTTCTACTTTATTCTGTTATTGTCATGAACAAAATCAATTAATTTTCAAATGTGAAACAAAACTGCATCTCTATGGTAAACATTCTTCGGTATTATATATTTATTATCTTTTGATATATTATCAGATTCAATTTGCTAATATTTTGCTTATGATTTTGTGTCTATATTCATAGATGTTAGTGGCATACAACTTTATTTTCTTGTAATACCCTTTGATGTGTTTCACTTTGAATTTTCCTCCTTAGTGTTCTTTGAAATTCCTTAATATCTGGATTTTTAATATCAGGTTTGGATAATTATTATTCATCATTTTTTCAAATATTTCTATCTCAATCCCTGGTGCTCTCCTTCTGGATTTTAGATCTTTTTATCATGTTCCATATCTCTTTATGCTCTAAGTTTAATATAGGTGTTCAAATAAGAATTTTTCTGGGAAAAAATTTTGGAAGCTGTTTTCTAGTTACACATATTTAAGGTGATAACAAATTAAAGGCACTGTTTCAATACAATCCTGGGGAAAATGTAGGTGACAAAAATGTGGAAGGGTGTTTAAAAATTTAGGTGGGAAATAACTGACAATGGCAGGATCTTTAATATATTGATAAATGATAAATAGAAAACAATATTGCTTGCAAAAATGATAAATATGAGTACTAAATCACAGATCACCTTTCAATTTTGAATATGTGTTTTTTTCGATTATTTTACTTAGTTATATAACAAGGATACATTTACTCTCACTGAGCTCTGATTACCTGATTCAATCTGAAATTAATTTCATGCAAGAAGTATGTAGTCTGTGTACCATATGGATGTTTTGGAAAATATCAAACTCCCTTCAGCTTAGCTTACTAAAGATTTCCTGAAGCAAACAAGGAATATAAACACATTATATCAAAATCATGTTTACAGTCAACAAGGATATCATTGCTTCATATTGCAACTGCTATTCTAGTTCTCTGGCTGGTATCCCTAGCTCCATTTTCTACCTCCATCCAAAGTCCCGAGAGACTGAACTCTTAAAGGATCATTTTTAATACTTCATTTCCACGTAATACATATAGATTTTTCTTTTATAGTTCTGCAAGTGATTCAAAAAAGGGAAAGGTGATTATACTTACCTCATTCCTAGTATGAATCAAATATTTTGTATCTGTCATTTCTTTTAATCCAATATTAATCATCTTATTTTAAAGTTATCTTTAAAGATAATATATTAATTATCCACTGCAGGATAACAAATTACCCCAATACCTACAGGCTTAACTAGCAAACATTTTAACAATTTTTAAGGGTTAGGAATTCATGAGCAGCTTAACTGGGTCTTCTACATCAGGGTACGCCATGGGGTTGTGGTCAAGATACCAACAGGGTCTGCAGTTGTTTGAAAGCTCTGCTTGAATCTGCTTTCAAGATGACTCACTTACATGGTTTTGGGCAGAAGGCCTGTTCCTCCCCTGGTAGGCTTCTCCACTGGGCTGTTGGAGTGTCTTTATAACACAGGAGCTGGCTTCCTTCTGAGTGAGTTATCTCAGAGAGTGGGCAAGACAGAGGCATCAAGGTCTTTTATGATCTACACTTGGATGTCACACACTATTATGATATAGTTTGTTCTATATAAGCAAGTCACTAAGTTCAATTCACAAACAAGGGCAGGAAGGATTAGGTTGTACTTTTTGAGGAAGAAGTGTTGAAGGATTACTGGACACTGAAACTATCACAGAGGAGAACAGTGAAATTTTGCATTTGAATATCACAAATGGATGAAGTGGTTAAGGCTTAAGTATAGGCAGTGAGAAGCATAGGTGTTATGCTTGAGTGATTATAAATGGTTGTTGAACTGCTTTCTAAGAGAATGTGATAGGCTAGGCTAATTGCTGGTCTTCTGATTTTGCTGCATAATATCAATAGTATTTAAGGACTAGGTTGAATTATTGTGAAAAATAAAAGAGATTGGACAAGATATTAAAAAAATGATTTCAGAAGGCAGGAACCAAGAGAACTGTGTGATCGAAGTGGAGGTGTCCAAATGGGAGGTTTGCTGATCGACTGTAAGTCTCCTGCATACCAACGAGTTCCGTTCCAAGAGTGCATTCGTAAGTCCAATTTGTTCGTAAGTCCAACAAAGTCAGCCTAAATACACAACTAACACAATCAGCTATATAGTACTGTACTGTAATAGGTTCATAATACTTTTCACACAAATAATACATAAAAAGCAAACACAAAAAAGATTTTTAATGTTACCATACAGGACCCTGAAAAGTACAGTAGTACAGTACAATAGCTGGCATACAGGGACTGGCATCAAGTGAACTGGCAAGAAGACTTACTGACTGGAAGAGGGAGAGGAGGTGGGAGATGGTAGGCTGACGGATTGTCAGCATTAGGAGACAGAGAGCAAGCTGAAATTTCACTCACGCCTGACACTGATGGCCCAGGTTCTGGCTCCTTACTGGAATCAGGTGCAGGTTTGAATCTTTGAAAGTTCGCAACTTGACGGTTTGTGTATAGGGGTCTTACTGTACTAGAAATTCTTTACATTAATTCTCTTTAAAGCATCTCTTATAATATCTATATTTCAGTAAAAAAATTGGAATGAATCTTTTTTGCTTGTGTGTGATCAACAGCATGTGAACAGCTTTTCTATCCAGAGCATCGGTGGATTTATGTCTCTTGGGGATTACAAATCACAGGCACCAAGTAGATCTGAGGTAGTCACCTCTTTGAAGTAAACAAGTATAATTCTTACTGTCTCCAGTGGGATTCCTTTACACTACTGGCCCCTGGATAATTTTTTTAGCTTTAAAATTCAGCAATGTGCTTATCACTTTTAAAATGAAGTTTTCCTTTTGCTTTCTGAATTTTGGATTGTGGCTTAGGGCATAATTTTTGACTCTGCTCAACATCTCAGGGATAAATAAGTGTTTTATTTACGTCATGATTCTGATTGTTGTCATTGTTTTCTTCTTTTTACACACAAAATATGACATAAATGTTATTATCAATATTAAATAGTGATCTCCATCACATTGTTAAATATCAAGTTGATTAATTAGGAGTTAGGATGTAAAGTATTATTTTTAAAATTATGGTACATTCACTGAGTAAGTTATACAGACATGAAACATCGGATTTTTTAAAGAATATTTAACGACTTGGAAAATATTCACAATAAAATATTAAAAATAAAAGAAAAAAACAATATGCAACTTGACATTAACGTATATGCATAGGTAAAATATGTAATATACATGTAAATAAAAAAATGTTAATTTTTTTCTCTTTAGGAAGTGGGATGTGGTAGATTTTTTGCACTTTTTTTCTATAATGAAATCTGTGACCATCATAATGAAACAACTGATTAGAAAAAAATATTGGCTATTTTTAATTGACACATATAGAAAACATTTTGATTCTCACATGTAACAATATAATAATTCAGAATCTATAGTTTTCTCTAAGAAACAGTGTTCATTCCAGCTGAAATTGTACAAAGAAAGTAGTATGTAGAGAATATTGTAATTCCATAACACTTTAAACAAATAATCAAGGTAAAAACTTTAATCAAGGCATAACTTTTACAAAGGGCCAAAGTCTTTATAAAAGTAAGACACTATAAGGATTAATCATTTCTTAGCAGAGCCAGGGTGGTTCTGTCTTATCCTATATATCAGCTTTACTCATGTCTATTTAATTCATAGTTTTGATCAGTTAATTCAAATGTTCTGATTAATCCTTGGTAAAAATGTATTTTCTAGCATTTGCTTTTTAAATTTTTACTTATGTTTCTTTTTTTGTTTCAGTATCCAGAATTCTCTTCAATATATTTCCTTTTGAGTTTTTTATGTTGGTATCTGTAAAGCAATGAGCACAGCTGTATAAAAGTGAACTCAGAGAGTCACACTGAGTTGCCTGGAGTCAGCTGGGAGGTGGAGTGGGGGGAGATTTTCAGCTTCCCTCTCCCAGTTTTTTGTATGGAAACTTCCAGGAAGTGGAAGTATTTTGATATATTTATAAGGATATCTTGACAGGAGAGATGGAAGTTCTTAGGATTTAAGTTTCAAGGAATTTTAATTGTTAGTTTCAGATTTGCGGATATGCTCGACTTCCATTTTTCAAAAACAGAATACAGTCTATGTCTCTCTGGGTGCTAAGGGGTGGGTGAGGCTCACATTTACTTGCTAAACAAGTAACAGACAACACGGGAGGAAGGCAACTTTACCTCCTCCTCTTTTTCCCCTTCCCTTTCAAAACTTTAAGTTACTGGTCATCTGAATTTTCTGCCTGGTTCCTTTATTTTATTCCACTTCTTAGAAATTGAAACTCCAACTATGCTTATCAAAGCAAAACCACCAGCCAGATAATAATCTCTCAAGACTTTCTTCAGAAATTGGTTGAAAATGAAAGAGTTGAGGTTAGAAGAAAAAAAAAAAAAAAACATGGCACATGAGAAAGCCTTATGAAAACTGGAGCAATCCTTTGGTTAAAATCCCAATAAATATGAAGTTTACAGGTTCCAAAATTTAAGTTAAAAGTAATTTTCACAATTTACAGTGTTTTTTTTCCTGTGTATATGTTTTACGTTTAAGGCTGTGAGAAATTAGGAGTATTGTTGAGAATTGTATGTGGTCATAGCTTCGTTTGCCTTCTTTGAAGTCTTCTAATAAGAAAATTGAGGGCTTCCCTGGTGGTGCAGTGGTTGAGAGTCCGCTTGCCAAAGCAAGGAACAGGGGTTCGTGCCCTGGTCCAGGAAGATCTCACGTCCCGCAGAGCGGCTGGGCCCGTGAGCCATGGTCGCTGATCCTGCGCGTCCGGAGCCTGTGCTCCGCAACGGGAGAGGCCACAACAGTGAGAGGCCCGCCTACCGCAAAAAAAAAAAACATATATATATAATATATATTATTGGCCCTTACTAGATTTTTGCTTTTCCATGTGAATTTTAGAATTAACTTTGCAATTTTCACCTGATTGTTAACTGAAATTTCTTAAATTTTATAAATTAATTTGGAGATAAAGTATTTTCTCCTCTCCACGAACATTTTAATTCCAATTATTGTAGTCTTGTAAAGTATATATAAAGCTTATATTTTCCTGTTAATGGCTTTACACACTTTAAACAGATGTATTGTTAGATATATTATAGTTTAGTTGATATTATAAATGGTCCGTTATAAAATTTTTATTTTGCAATTGCTTCTGGTATATGAAAATGTAATTGACTTTTGTGTATTGATTTTACATAGGGTAAAATTAATAAACTCTCTTACTGATTCCAACATTTTAACTGTAGTTTACATTGAATTATCTAAGTATAGAATCTTATTAAACATGAATACTGACAGTTTTGCTTCCTCCTTTGAAACCTTCACACCTTTATTTCTTTTGAATAAGGCTGACAGGATATTGTTGAATAAAGGCATTATGTTCCTATTTTAAAGGGAATCCTTCTAATGTTTCAACATTAAGAATTAGATTGCTCTAAGATTTGGTGTATATATTTTACCCATTTCAGGAGTAGTTTATTTTGACTTTGGTAAGATTTTTTTTTATTATTATAAATGCTTTTTGAATTTTATCAATTCTTTTTTTCTGCAACTAGTGACTTCCCCTCTGGTGAAAGAGGGAGAGAACTTATCTTTTATACCAGCATGTAAACAAATCCTTTCTTGGGGAAAAGGGGAGTTACCTCTATTCCAGAATGTGAGTATTTGGAACCAGGAGAGATGAGAAAATTTTATACCTTCTGAATGGGCAAAGGCTCTACTATAAAAAAGACAATAGATCCAGAGCTTATACCTGTAAAATTTGCAGAGCAAGTGGTTCTAGGGAAGAAAAAAAGAGGAGATATTTTCTACAAATATAGCATGCTAATTTTCTTGCTCAGGATACTGACCCCTTTAAGAAACACTAAAATATCTAGAAAGAAGTGGCTTCCAATAGACACCTGTCTCCTAAAGGCAGAAGCTAGAACCTAGGGTTAGCTAAGGTACAAGACTTAGATTAGTCTCTGACAACCACTCCCCAAGATGATGTTTTATTTGGGAAGAAAGAAAAATGGGGAATTAGATGCTACCCATAACTGACTCCTGGCATAGCTGGTAGAGATTTGTAGGGGGACCGCCAACTTTTAGAGGCTACAAATGGGAGTCCCAT
This sequence comes from Pseudorca crassidens, assembly GCF_039906515.1. NCBI lineage: Eukaryota > Metazoa > Chordata > Mammalia > Artiodactyla > Delphinidae > Pseudorca > Pseudorca crassidens. The sequence continues at coordinate 124,896,209 of NC_090300.1, read as the reverse complement.
GCTCAGTACCCACTGTATACAGTGATCAGAGCAGCAGGTGAGCTGATCTCCATACCCAGTTTTCTAGCCTGCCTGCATACTATGTAAACCATTCACTATACCATTAAAATTTTACCTTTTCAGGGGCAAAGTCTTATCTATATACATTAGAGCAAGTTGTAAATTTTGATTCCTAACTAATTTTTATTCTTATTGATTTGTTTGCATAATATATAGCTGACTGAGCAAGTGTGTTGAAATATCCCAGAGATATAGTGGTTTTGTCAATTTATCTAATATGTAAATTAATATTTTACATTTATATTTTAAAAATATATATTTTGAGATCCTATAGATTAAAATCATTTGGACTACCTATGGATTCTTTTTTTTTTTTTTTTTGCGGTACGCGAGCCTCTCACTGTTGTGGCCTCTCCTGTTGCGGAGCACAGGCTCCGAACGCACAGACTTAGCGGCCATGGCTCACGGGCCCAGTTGCTCCGCGGCATGTGTGATCTTCCTAGACAAGGGCATGAACCCGCATCCTCTGCATCGGCAGGCGGACTCTCAACCACTGTGCCACCAGGGAAGCCCTAACTACGGATTCTTGATAAATTTTTCTTGTATGATATTCTTCTTTATCTTTTATATATTTTTGCAGTATTTCTATAGTGTTTGATAGTATTTAGGCTCCACCAGTCTTCTTTTGAATTATGTTTACTCTTTATTTACATTATTTTAATGTAAAACTTGCTGTGCCCCTATATATCTTTTACTCAATGATCTTTTGACTTATACTTTTGTTCTTGGAAATCTACCTCTCAGTATAATTATTGCCTCTTGATTTTAATATCTTTTATTTCCTGTGTCTTTTAAGAATTTTTTTCTTTAGTCTTCTACAATATTATTAATAAGTATGTAGATGTTATTTTAGGTGAAGAGATTTGACTTTTTTGTGTTAATAGTGCTTGGACTTGCTGTGCTTCTAAATATTAGAATCTATGTCTTTCACAAATTCTGGGAAATGTAAAGTCTTTTGAAATACTTCCTCATAAGCAAAAACATTTCTATATTATTTTCTTTTCTCTTTTAGACTTTTTACTGGCCAAGTGATAGAACATATGTTTCTAACCTCCATGTTTCTCAACCACTATTTCATATATTCCATTTTTTTTCCTCTGGAGAATTTCTTCAACTCTATTTTTCAGTTCAATAGTTCTTCCACTGTATGTGATTTCTATTGAACCCATCTACTAAGTATTATTTTTACCACAGTATTTTCAATTTCAGTTCTTTAATTTTTTAAGACTTTACTTTTTATTTTTAAACTGTTCTTGTATCCAGTCATATTTTAAATTTCTCCTTTAATACTTATGCTTATTTTAAAAATCTACATATAAAAGAATTTGTTATAAAAGTCATTTTGGATATACTTTTGCTAATTATGTTTCTTCTTATTCTTCATTATAGTGAACGTTTGTTACAAGCTCTTTTCAAGTGTTGAAAATTTGAAATTTATCTTTATATGGCTTTGGTCATGGAAAAGTTTTGTAATTCTAATAATTTTATGTCTTACAAAATTTTTCCAGCATTAAAATAATATTGTTGACTTTGGTAGAAGAAACAATAATTTCCATAATTATCATACACAATTTAGTGTCTAGAGTGGATGATTCCCTTCCATTTTAATTAACCATATTCCCCATATAGAAAGAAATACTACCAATCTTCTCTAGAATATACTTAATTCTAAAATTATCTTTTTCAACTTTCTCAGATAAAAAAATCTGTGTCTTATAATAAGAAATATAATAACCTCAAATCTGCATCTCCATATATTGAGCTTATTGTTTTGTTTTGCTAAATTAGGCTATTTCCTCCTTGACTGCTATTTTCTGAAATTAAATGATCTTGCCCCAGAGGCACTGCAAACTTATTCTTAAGATTTTCAGGAGACATTGGCCATTTTACCATTCTATCTATAACTTGGGACTTTGTCAACTTATCTTGGCTGAAAAATATCATTATGTAATGGAGCAGGACCCTATGGGGTCTTCCCGGGACAGACCCCTCCACCACATCCTCCGCTTTAGCTCCTCTCGGAAGTATCTAGATAATAGTATCTGATGCATATTTCCTAAGTTGTTTTACAGATGCTTAAAATCACCACCAAATCACCACTTGATGACCATGAGCCCCCAGACCAGAACCTAAAGATTGATAATGTTAGCCCCTGATGATAGGGGTAATGATACCACCCTATTACCTCACCATCAGCCAATCAGAGAATTGTGCACAGGTGATCACATACCCTGAGACTCCCCTCCCTCACCTTGCCTATCAGAATTCTTTGCTGAAACCCTCTGGGAGTTCAGCCTTTTAGAGCATTAGCTCTCCGAGACTCCTTGTCTGGTGCCTTACAATAAACACTGCACTGTCCTTCATCACAACCCCCAGGGTCAGTAGATTGGCTTTACTGTGTGCAGGTGAGCTGACCTAAGTTTTGGTAGAGTAACAATTTTAGCTGAATAAATGCCCCTAATAGACAATGTTCAAATCATTCAGACTGTATATTATGTATAGCACATTTTGACTTGAGTTTTCCAAACTTTTGCCACTATTTCTTGTGGTCCCAATTTATTTTTCTTTTAGTATGAAATGTATTCAAAATACAATAAAAATATTGTGGAGTTAGTATAGTCTTTTCAGTGGGATGTATTATTGGACTTGCCATATCAGTTATGCTAGGCACAGATTTTCTATCGACTATTCCAAAGCTCCTGTTATGGTTTTAAAACTTCTATGGTTATAAAAATATAAGCTCAGTTAACTTCTTGTTTCACTGTTGACTATGCTAACAATGCCAGATGAATCATCTGTCCACAACATGGAGCAACTCCATAGCTTTGTCTAAGACAAATGCTATTTGTAATTTGAAGGTCAGGGAAAGTGATACAATTGTTGTCAACAAGCACTGAATATCATTTTACCCTTAATCATCTTGTCTTACTGTAAAAACTTAAAGAACTTTAAGAAATTTTAAGGAATTCGTAACAGAGATAAGGAAGCAAGTAAGTGTGTTTTAGGGGAAGCACATCACTATTACATTTACACGAATGAAATTGCATTGAGATGGAGCCATTTGGAGAAGAAAATAAATCTATTATATCCTCTATGGATATATTTTACTATTGCTAAGAAAATAAAGCATGCATATTTCTGAAGTTTTCTATAATAGTAGCAAGTAATATTGTCAATAGACCTTAGAATACTATGACTATCTAATGAGAACTTGCTTTCCACTTCAAAAAAGAACACATAATCATTTCTAATATTCCTATTCTTCTTTCATTGTCTTTTATAGCTGTGATTATAAATCAATATTGACTAATTGGCATGATCCTTGACATAATAATGTAAAATACTCAACAGTTTTCATGGATTTAAAGCACACTGGTTTAAAGTAGCTCAGTATTTCACTTTTTATGCAATACACTTATTAATATTTGGCATGTATTCACTGATTTAAAACATGATATTTACAATACTCTCTGTGGTAATTATTTTTTAATAAGAAAAAAAAGGAGTGAGTGAGCTGTCATGACCTCTGTTAACTTAGGGAAAGTTAGAGTAGAATGCACATAGCACAGAGACCTATTAATAACCTATAATGGAAAGGAACCTGAAAAGTATATATATATATATACTGGGTTGGCCAAAAAGTTCATTCAGGTTTTTCCATAACATCTTACAGAAAAACCTGAATGAACTTTTTGTCCAACCCTATATATATATGTGTGTGTGTGTGTGTGTGTATATATATATATATGTGTGTGTGTGTGTATATATATATATATATATATATATATATATATATATATCTGAATCACTTTGCTGTACACCTGAAACTAACACAATATTGTGTTAGTTAGTAACACAAAATCAACTATACTTCAATTAAAAAAAGAAAAGAGTACACAGCACCACCAAAAATAAGTAAGCCCTGTTGAGGCTTCATTAACTAAGGGTGTTTCATAATTGGTCTTCCTATTTTAGGTCCCAGCACTTTAGTAATAAACATTATTGGGCATTTCTGTTTTTTTTTTTAAATATGTAAAGCGGTTTTTTTTACTTTGAAATAAAGAGGCAGCTTTGTATATCAGGAATGACAGAAACCAAAGGATGAATGAAATAAACACACACACTAGAAATAATACCAGGGATTCCCTACAGTGCAATGGAGATGATCTCTACCAATCTTTTTCCCTGAAAGAAATGTGTGCCGTACGTCTGATCTGCTATCCCTTCTTTTTTCTTTATGCTGTTTCTAATTGATCTGTCTCTGTACATGATATCTCTCATATTTCATATCTCTGTTCTCTGTATCTCATATAAGCCCTTGTCAAACTGTACTAGCTGTAGTTTCAGGAAGTTTTGTCTTTCTAAGGTTCTCACCATTCTGTTTCTGACCTATACGTTCACAACTCTATATTCTTGTTTGTATTTCCTACTATACACTCCCAGACAATCATAGAGTTTGAGTGTTTCCTTTATCAGCATACCACTGTCTTCTAAAAATGACATTACTGAATTTCTAATGCAGCTAATATAAAAACCCTCCTTGATTATGTATTAGGAGAACAATGTGATGTTGAGTCTTACCTGAATTATTTTTTCCTCATTACTTAAAAGCTTTTTCCTATGGCAACTTCCCGTGTCATACTAGCAAATCTTATTTCTAACACATTGGTTTCTCTTGTTAAACTCAACAATGTGGCCACTTGCAGCTTCTTTAGAGCTTTGCTGCCTAGTCCTTCATGCACTTTTACAGTCGAAATATACTGAATGGAAATGTTAATGCTTTAGCAACTCATGGGGTTTTTGTGAGCAAAGTCCTCTGCCAAGAATAGAGTACTGTATTTGCCATTCTTGTACTCTCTCTGTGTCATTAAATATAATTGGGATGTGTGTTGCTCACTCAGATAAAAATAAACCACCTTCAAGAATTTTTAAAGGTTAAACAGGGAAAAGAATCTTGAAAATAATAGACAGGATGTGACTAGTTTCTATGTTCTTGCTGTAATGATGGTATTGCTAGTTCTTTAACTTATAACTCGAAGAAGACAAATGTCGACTTAGTTGAAAATAATCCAAAAAATATCAGTATACATTTGCATTACAGTTAACTTAAGCATACCTTTCTTATTCATCTCCCTGAATTCTGGACTTCTCCAAATATGGCTAAGTAAAGTGTCATTGCTCTAGATCTTCCAATCTTTATAACTGGTATTTTAAGTTTAAGTACCTAATTTGTGTAGATACAATAGTTGTCTAATAACAGCTTGCTGTGAAAGTTACTTCTTTGTTTGAAAGTGTTTAGGACTATTCGTGTTTATTACTTAGTCTATGAATATATACACACTCAAGATTCTTATTTCTCAAATGAACAGAAGCTGCAATGTGCTCACTAAAACCTATTTGCACCTTTCGGACTCACAGATAGAACCAGACTTCCCAACCTCCCTTATAGACATATGTGTTCATGCCCAATTATCTGGCAGGGTTATCTGCCACCTTCTTTAACTCTAATTTGATATTGATAGAATTGGGGGCCTGGGATGGCACTGACAAAATAGCAGGACCTGAATCTCTGAACTATTGATCAAGAACTCCCATTTGAACTATATATGAATGAGCCATTGAGGTTTTTTTATGATTTACCTTTTCATGTATAACAGTTATACACCTACTATGGACATTTGTTCCAGGATTGTAACCATTCTGCAATCAATTCCTGAGATATGGAACATTGTTTATCTTTAGGACACAGGAAACTGACATTGGATCCTTTTGATCTAAGGGGAGTGGTTTAGGAAAGAATGATAGTGTTGATTTTTAATTTGTATTTATTTTAGAAAGGTGTCATGTGGGAGAGAGAAGTTCAAGAAATAATTGGCTAGTTTGCTGGCATAACTGAGAAAGTCATGAAGAGCATCCAGAGATTTTCAGCAATGAAATATTGGATAAAGGAATGCTTTTAGATACCAAATAGTAAGAGATGATGTTGAGAGAGAACTTGAGAGGGAATGGACCATTAAGATGTAGCTCTATGACAAAGATCAGATCAACAGTGTGCCTATCCCCAAATTAATATCACAGGAAGTTCTAAGTTAGCTGCCATTAAAATGGAAGACTATGAGATGTGATTTAAAAAATAAAGCAGGTAAGGCATTATATCTAAGAAAAATTATAGATGTATTGTTGGCACATGAAACTTAGTAGCAAAAACCAGAATCCTACTGATAATCAAAGAAAGTAAATGTCTAAAATTACACAAACTAAATCCATAAATGCATTTTGGCCTTAGGCTTCCAAACACTCACTGCAGGTGCAGACACAGATGGAAATGGACCAAAAAAACATCTATGAGTGAAAGAAGCCATTAAGCTTTTATTCAAACACTGCAATGTGAAGACAGTCCAAAAGCACTCTTCTGCAGGGATTAAGTAGCCTAAAAGATTTACAAGTTAGATTAGGGAAGGTCAGATAGAGTCAGTTTTTTTTTTTTTTTTTTTTTTTTTTGCGGTACGCGGGCCTCTCACTGTTGTGGCCTCTCCCATTGTGGAGCACAGGCTCCGGACGCGCAGGCTCAGTGGCCATGGCTCACGGGCCTAGCCACTCCGCGGCATGTGGTATCTTCCCGGACCGGGGCACGAACCCATGTCCCCTGCATCGGCAGGCGGATTCTTAACCATTGCGCCACCAGGGAAGGCCTAGAGTCAGTTTTATTTCCAGAATTTCTCAGTCTTCTTGGCAGGTGTGAGGGACTTAGATTGCATTAGACATGGGCCAAGATTGAGGAACTGCAAGACCGTGGCAGCAGTTTTATCAGGTGGAGGTTGGTCAATTTTAGTTTAACAAGAGGAGTGAGGAGAAATAGTTATTAGAATCAGCAGAGGTTGCCCACTCTTCAGCCTCTTTTGCAAAGATTTTGCTGACCAAAAAAGTAGATTGTGGTGGACTGCAATTTTTTTTTACCCTATACTCATTACCTCCTCTTTCTGGAAATAGACCCATATCACATTTCCAACCTCTCTCAGTTATGTATGGACAGGACATGCACTGAGACATGTGTACCATCCTAAGGCTTGACCCATAGAAACCTCCCACCAAACCTCCTTCCTTTTCTCCTTCTGGCTTGATGGGATAAGCACAGGGTTCTTAACACACAGATGAAGGGACGTTGGAACCACAGGTGAGAAGAGCCCAGGGTGTCTGAATTACTGCTTGGAGAATCACTTCCTGCCCATCAGAAACACACATTTAGATTTCATGTGAGAAAAAACTAAACCCCTGTTGAGTTAAACCATTGATATTTTTGTAGATTACCTATCAATATTTCAGCAGGTAGCTGTTGAATTGTGCTCAGCACTTATACTTTGTTCTAGCTCTGTAATCTGAGTGTCCTGTGTTCTGGTTCAGTTGCATCTTCCATTCTGCTTCTTTGTTCCCTGACATGCTATACATTTAGGAAGTATTATAATACACTGTGGTGGACAGAAAAGCAACTTTATGACTGGAGTGCTTGCAACACAACTTTTACTTTCATCAACGGGAAGAATCACAGGTACTATGCTCTTTCATATATGAGCATCTCCCTACCTGGAACGTTTTTGTGAGCCCATGCAACCAAGTATATATTGTTATTTGGGACCCCCATTGACTGCCAAGTAGTGCTTTACCCTTGATATACACTGATCAGAAATATTCCCGTTGTAGATTCAGTTCAGACTGCCTCTCATTGTTTCCTTTCTCTAAGCTACTGGCTGATGAAGTTGGCCAGTGTGGAAGTTGAAGGTCAATTAAAAAAAATCAGCACTCCATCAATTTTTCTAATCTCATCCTTTATCACTCTCCTCTTATCCACTATTCCAGCCTTGGTGACATTCCATCCCTTCGTTAAGCATGCCAAGTACACTTCAATCTCAGCGTTTTGGCACTATTTCCTCTGCCTGGAGTACTCTTATACCTCATTGTTGTATGACTGCTTTTTTTTTTTTTAACCGTACAAGCCTCATTTCAAATGTTAACTCAGAGATTTTCCCCACCTTTTCTAAAGTACCCTCCATTTATTTTAAATTCCATTAAGCTACTTTATTATTTTTCTTACCATTTATTATTCTCTGAAACTATTTTACTAATTTTATACTTTATTTATTGACTCAGTTTCATAGAATCAACACCCCATCTGAACACTCACTACTGTATTTACAACATTAGAATAATGTCATAATGTCAGAGTATTAAACCACAAATAGTGGTTGATAAAAAGTTGGAATAGATGAATGAAAAAAGCATTATAGATAGAGAGCAATTCAAGACTATAATTTGGGTCCAAAGCTGAAATAGGGTTTTCTCATTGTCCTTCTGCATTGTTGACTGAATTGTCCACTTATTTGCAGATACAGCTGCTGGAAAACCAAAAGGCCACTACATCAGGCCAAGACTCATATTTTTCACTTCTTAAAGTCCAGTTCTTTCTACTATACTGAATGGTCAACATAGAAAGAGAAAGAGGGACTCAGAACCAAGTGATTCTGCTGAACATTAACAGTGACCACACCCAAATATTATCTTGGATAAGTCACTAAGGGAGAGGATGCGAGGGTAAGGGGATTGGAGAGGCATGGCAAAAGTGCTCCCCTAGGCAGTTCTCTCCTGTGAGACTATATTCATTGGGACTGTTAGGAAAATCTAAAACAGATATACAAAACCAAAACAGAATATACGGCCTAGCATAACTGATAAGTCCAAGAATTGAATTAGCCTCAGAGTCAACATGACAAGAGGCTTCGTATTAATAACAAAAGGACTCAGTTTCCCTTTATCTCTTAACTTTGCATCATTTTTTCTATGGGCTGCTCTTACAGGTTCCTTAGGGTGACTCCAGTAGCTGTTATCATTAGTCTTAGTTCTACTGTCACATTTGGAAGGAGAAAAACACTGTCTCAAAGTCCTAGCAAGATCTCATTGCATCTCTTTGACTCTGATTGGGTCCCTTGGTCATCCTTGAAGCAATCTCTAAAGCAAGGAGATGTACCCTGGTAACTAGCCACTTATGAGCACACACCCACTGCAATGGCTATGGTCTTGAGCAGTGGTTCTCCAAAGTAGATTGTGATGCTATTATTTAAAATGGAGTAATAAACTATAGTCATTCTAATCCCTATTTTTAACCAATAAAGGAATGAAGAATAAGATTTTAATGAAAATATGAAGAGAAAGGCAATTCACGTTTGCCCTTCATCATGAAATAAAATGTGCTATACTTTTACAAGTTGAATAGTCTGGTCAGGGTCAGACTGAAACCTTTTAGGGCACAGGGCAAGAGCACAGAGGCCCAGGAACTATTATAAATGAGTATAAATTAATCTAACAAGTACACATGTTGTATCCTACCACCTTAAAAAATACTGTTTTATATTAAAAAAAAAGAAATGTATTTAAATACATGTGTTTTATATTCTAAAAGTAACAAAGATAACTTATTTTTATTTTAGATATTAGACCATTCTGTTGATAGGCCATTAATATTTGAATAAGCAATAAAAAGACATGCATAACTCATGTTATATTTGATAATATTAATTTACTTATATTGCTTTCAATCGGACTAAGGCGATAATTAGTTTGTATTAATCATATTTTCATATAAGTTCTATTCTATTGAAAGTAATGAATTAAAGAATTATAAAATAAACAGAATTTTATTCAAATTATACAAAATTTGAATACACTTTTATCAAAATACAAACTATGGTAAATTTAAAGGGTAAAATGTGATTATAATATTTTCCCTGTAAAATATTTATAATTATAAATTAAAAGGCAAAATACCAACTATAATGAATGATAAGCAATATTTGAAATATTTAAATAAATATTTAATTTAATTTATTAATTCATATGACATTTTCTAAAAACCAAACTTTTGCAATATTTTAGCATTTAATGTCTATCTAGTTGCTAATGTAAAGATTTAGTATCATACTTTATGCATTATTTATAGAATTCCATGTACAACTTTAAGTAATATGCATTTTTACCTTATTGAAAATATTCCTCACTTGCGGTGTCTGGTTCTTACAAATCATGCGCTATTTCGTTAAGTTCCTCTTCCTGGATCCAATTATTGCACTTATCAAAGTATCTTTTAAAATCTAATATATGCCAAAAATATGACAGATTCATAAAATATTAATGTTTTAATGCTATGCTAGAAGTTGTTCACACATTTTACATGTACTTTCATGCGAAAATGTTTAGAAAAATGACCCTCCGCGGTCTCCCATTGACAGGAACAGGGTCAGGACTCCAAACTGCAACCTTCATGTTTTCCGAACTTGCCCAGGTAATCACTTAAAACTCGCATTTGGTACTGCTTACATGAAGCTCTGTGGTTTGTGTTTTACTCAGATCAGTGTTCATAACAGATGCTTTTAAAATGCCAATGCAGTTTTCAGCCACAACCACTGAGTCAGGGTTTAAATCCAACATCTGGCAATATGTCAGAATACTCTACCAGCCACAGTTCAATAGAATATTTAGACAACCAGCAGAGCTGGTTTTTCCAATACTGTCTTCTCTATTATCCAGGTACTCAAATAGGAAGTCTAGAGAATAGGACTTGAGTAATAAAATAGAGAATTCTGTGAGAATGGTACTTATTTAGTGACACAGAAAAACGAAACAGCAGCCAGTGGCTATTTCCACTGCAACTGAACTTCCTGTTTGTTTTAGTGCAGGCCCAATCACTGCAGCTTACCTAACCCATAAGATTCCTTTACCAGTTTAACCAGCAATACACATGTGAAATACATACCTTTGAGTTTTTACAAAAAATGATTTTCAGAAGCAACTGAAGTAAGAAAATGACTACCTTCAGCAACAAGATTGATAGAACAGAATGCATTCAAATAGACAAGTAGATCAGGATAAATAAAATTAAACTTACCTTCAGAATAACCAAATAGACATGTTATAATACTCTAATTAACAAGATATAGACATCCTTTTTTTGTTTTTTAAAGTGCACTATACTTAAGATAATTTTAAGTGTTAGGCAATATTGTGTATTGTGTCACAATTAAGAAATAAAGATACAATAATATATTTTATTAGATCAGTATGTTAAATAATGAAAATTTACCTTTAATGAAGATTGTTACAACTCACATATTTTACAGGACGTCTTCTTAGCAGCACAATTTCTTTGCTATTATTAAAAATATAACAGGTTTATTCATCTTATTGATTATTGACTTGTAGATAGCTTTTTAAAAATTATTTGAACAGCTAATTGTTCTTCTTGGTTAAATACTTCTTAGTACAAAATATCTTCGAAATAGCCATCTATCTATGGTGCTATGATCAGTATACTTTCAGTTTTGCAAACGGAAGAAAGTTGTCATTTGAAAACATGCTTTCTTATATAAAATATATTTTAGGTTACAAAGAGTTATGGACATCAAATTCAGATATGAGCATTGGGTTGGCAGAATTTGTACTAAAAAGTTAATAAAATTGTTAATGTGTACCATGACTTTCCAGTATGTTCAATGAAAAACAAAATATAATTTTTACTTCTACATGGCATACTGTTGTATACACTAAATGAGCAGAAGGTAGGTATGATGGCATGAAAATATTTGGTAATACACATGCATATAGGCTCACGTTATGTTAATTATCAGTGGACTGCCAAATCTTCCTGTTTTATTGACTGTATGAACAACCACAAAGCATGTCACAGGTTTACTCAGAAACAGTCTCCTTCTAACATATTGATTTAACCATGCTTAGTTATTATGACTGGTGTGCTTCATTTTACACATAGTTTTATCTTATGTGAGTGTTTTGTGTGTGTGTGTGTGTATGTGTGTGTGTGTGTGTGCTGGGACTATGTGTGAGTGTAGGTAAATGTGTACCCAGATCTATTTTAAGATACATGCATGAAGCTGGAACATTGATTTTGTCAGTGTTTGCCTTAATGGTAAAATAATATTTTTACTACTCCCTGGTCCCAGTTCCTCACATTTGAATCACTTTTTATAGTCTCAATAAGTATCAAGGTGAAGATATTACATTAATTAATTATTATCCATTAAAAATCATTAAAGTGTATGGTCACCTATATTTTGTTGGAGAAGGTTGACTAAAATTTTGAATAGAGCGAGATGCTACAAGGTTATCTGAAGTGCCAGAGAATCTCTTAAATGTATTGAGTGCCTTTAACACTAGAAGTCAGTAAAGAAAAACAAGGAGTTATTTAAAGGCTTTAGTAACTCCATGACCCTATATAAATCCACCCCTCTGCAAAGCCATGCATTCCTCAGGGATCCATGCATTCAAAATGAACCTTGGGTTTTCAAAACAGCCTATTGTAAACTGTGGATTTAAACATCTATGTTAAATTTCAGTTTCTGAGACTAATGCTCCCTTGTGTAATCAAATTTATGAACAACAGATCATGATGTTTTTTTTTAATAATAAAAGTATTTTTAGGTTATGCAGTTAAAGGGAAGTGGTCAAGTACAGAAAGTACAGCAAGTACAGAAAGCATAAACTATTTCTGTAGCTATTTAAATCATAAACCTTTCTGTGACTTACAAGAACTAATACCTTAAAATATACAACATAAAATCCTAGAAATATTCTTAAGGGTCTATAATATATTTTCTCTTTTAACTCATGTTTCTATAGTGGAACTAAGAAACCATTTGAAGTTAGCCATATAATATCATGTAGTAACTTTAGAGACTTCCAGTATGTGCCTACTTGCTAAAGAATATTCTACAAGAGACATTTGAACATATTGGGTGTTTAGTGATACTAAAGTTGAATTAATTGTTAAAGTGGGGGAAATACAGATGATAAATTGTAGTACCTACAGGATTACAAACTATAGACTATTCATTAGACTACTATTCATTAGATTCTGCAGAAAGTTTTGCCAAAACAGTCATGATCATTTTATATAGTTTCTGCTTATTTTTATCAGTCTAATCTTATTCTATTGTTTCTCTAAGAGTTAGAATATTCTAGTATAGGACTACACATTCTGTAGTCTTATGAAACAAAACACAACTGGATCATTCCCTCAGTACTGTAAGGATAATATTTTTTCCTTACATGGTTTCATATCAGTCTTGTGTTCAAAGACACTGGTTTGGGGAAGTCCTACAAAGCTTGGAGGCAGTCAACAGATCACTGCATTGTCTTTTGCAAGACTCTTCAACAAAGACTCAAAGACTGAGACACAAGGCATATCTAAGAAATCAGGGTTGGAAGTCAGGTCAAACAAATAATACTTGAGAAAGCAGAGATCTGAATAATTTGGAATCAACAACCAAAAATGTTGTCATTGGAAGGAGGATATAGCTATTTATGCTTGTGGTACAGGGAGGAAGAAGCTTGGCATCTCTGACTCCATATTGTATCTACTTTTGATGCTGCTTTAACCTCTGAGTCATAAGCCTCAGCTTTGGCCTATGCATTGATATAATCACTAAAGGAATTTTGTCTACAGATTAAGATTTGTGCAAACAGCCCCTTACCCAAAACTTGCCTCCCAAGGGGAGATAAGGAAGTATGAATAAAAATAGTGATTGTCTTGTCAAGATTTATAGTAACATTGCGATTAGACTCACATCAACCCAAGTCAAGTGTCCAAGAACAAAGAGCTTTTACAATCCTCCTTGGACCCTTGCTGGTACCTGATCTTAGCCCCTTCCTGCTTGCCCCTTCACTAGCATAAAAGAAGCTTGAATTCTACCCTAAATTAACATTGTTCTTTAGGACATTAGTCCACCATCTACTCAGTTCCCTGGCTTTCTGAATAAAGTTGCTTTCCTTGCTCCAACACCTTGTCTCTTGACTTATTGACCTGTAGTATGGTGAGTGGTGCATTTGGACTTGGTTACATTTGTATAAAGGCATCACTATTGGGTAACTGTATTCTTTGGAATGTCATTTCCATATTTGAATAAGTGTCCTTAATTTGTGGCCTCAGTTCCCAATGTAGAAGGCAGAATTACCTACTGCATTTGCCCCACTTGTGTCTAGGTTTTAGGCATATGATCTAAGTGCTGTCATTCAGAAGCAGCCTCCTATAAACTACAGTTTAGCAGAAAGTTGAAGAAGCGTTTGCTATTTGTAATCTAATCTTTGGGGAGGGGAGTGAGGTGAAGATTCAAAAGTGGTAGTGACCAAAGCCCTGCACCAAGCCCCATGTTCAGTGTCCATAGAGAGTTCACAGTGAGAAATAAAACATGCTCAGGCAGTCTTCCAAGGCCAGTTGTTTGTGCTACCTAAAAATTTTATAAACTACTCAATATCCTTAGTAAGATGGATTTTGGATTAAACTAGATAAATGCAATTATATTTATTAGTTAAAGAATACTGACTGAGACAATATGAGCATGTAAATATAAAGGCATGTATTGGGGGGAAATATTTTTATCTTACCGTCCAAAAAGGATGGATTACAATGCGTTTGGGTGAGAATTGTTTGAAAAGATCAGAATGAAACTAGCAATAATATTGACTCATTTCTGAGCATATGAGAGTAACTTTGGATTCCTTATATCTACCCTGATTACCACAGCAAATAATTCAGAATTTGAAACCTGGGTGATACTAAGTGAAGTTGCAGGTGCCCCACCTTCAATGACAAAAGTGATCCATCACCTCAAAAGGAGTCAGTCCATAATTTCCTATGAAAATTCTGAATACTTCATTGTTGCTCCTTTAATGCAGTTGTATTTGCTTACTTATATTCCTATAGTTTATTTGTTGCCTCATAGTGGAAATTTGGAGGAAAACAATACATAAAATCAAAGTATATGTAGTGGAGACCAAGAAAAGGTAAATAGTTCTCCAAATATTTATTCTTGGAGATTTTCTACAAAGTTTTGCTACTTGATGTCTCTTAATCCTCAATGAAAATTTCATCTGTAATGAAAAGACATAGTACTTTTTCTTATTGCCATATTTTCTTAATTCTAAAATGACATTTCTTCACATTTAACATTTTTAAAATCAGGGTGGTTTAGATCAATGTGTGTATAATATCTGTTATGTCAATTAATCTTCTCCCTATCTTAATGATAAGAAAATACCAATTTAGCTAATAATTAATTCTATTAATCTGTATGAGTAAATGATATATTTGATGGTATTCATAATTATGATATAATATTATATATTTAATTGTCAATACTGACATACACATACATTAAAATCCCCAAGTATGATTTGCAGTGTTTTCCATGCCACTGAAGATTAAAGATGGTGTCTCCACTTCCAACTGTAATATGACCACAACACTATTTCACTTTTATAATGTGCTTTACCTGAGGTCTTTATTCAAAAAGAGCAAGCTGTTTCCTATCTTTGCTGTGTTGTCTTTACACCTTTATTTTCCAATTTTTCCTTCTTTTGCTACATTAATTAAGAGAAATTTTAAAAGCCCATATTCACTCAAAAAATTAACTAAAAACCTTCAATTTACTTGTTAGCATATTTCAGATGCCAGAGTCTAAACACAATTTTACCAGGAAGAAGTTGGTTTTGGGGTGGAGTGTTTGGCCAGATTTTGAATTCAAATAATATTTCTATTAATTTTATTGTTGTTTTTATTGTTATGAAACATCCCACATTCAAAATTAAAAACAAATAAACCCTCTTTAGTTAATAATATAACTTTAGGCTGAAAATGTTAATATACTGTGTTTCAGTTATGCATTACATCCATGTTTATTCCCCTTAAGTGGATTAACTTAATCTTATTAATTAAATTCATATTTACACTGTAGATTTGCTCTTTATACTCAATTATTTCCACATTTGTTCTTAGTAAAATTTAATGGTATGGCATATTAGATTTAGTTTTACTATGTTCAGATCATTTAGTTTTCTGGTCCCACAGGATACTGTATATGAGTGGCATGGAGGTTTGTGTGAGTATCAGTGGTTTCCAAAGAGAAATTCTGCTGCTTACCCCTGGCAGAGGCAGATGACTTTTTCGATGATACACCTTGCATTAGTGTTCTAGGGTTGCTGTAATAAAGTACTGCAAACTGACTAGCCTAAACAACCGAGATATATTGTCTCATGGATCAAGGTATTGGCAGGAATATACTCATTCTAAAGGCATTGGGGGAGACTCTTTTCCAGGTATCTCTCCTAGCTTCTACTATTTAGCTGACAATCTTTGGTGTTTCTTGGCTTGGAATTACATCACCCACATTCTTTGCCTTCCTGTTCATGTGCCATTCTCCCTGTGTGCTTCTGTTTATGACACAAACCATGTTGGATGAAGACCCACTCCAATAACCTCATCTTAACTAATTACCTTATGCAATGACTTTATGTTCAAATAAGGTCATATTCAGAGGTCCTTGGGGTTAGGACTTCAACATGTAAATTTTGAGAGGACACAATTCAATTTTTAACACATCTACATAAAGTAGTCTATGGAACTTTATTCTATAGAAAAGAACATGTAAGGCACCTGCTCTCTTAGCATCCTTAGAAATTTTTTTTTTATGAAAAGATCGAGGTTTTGACTAACATGACAAAGCCTTGCTTATATTTTCTAATATAAAAGCATTAATAAAACAAAAACTCTGTGTTAAAAATTATTTCTAACAATATTAATTTCTTAATGTCATTCTTAGGCCTGTTTTTTGAGCCCTAGAGGTAAGGCTGGGGAGCAGTGAGAAGACCATGACATTAGGAATAGCACAGATAATTGATGATGAAGGTTTTGAAAATCATCTGCGTATGTCAAAGATTTCTTAATGCTTTTGCTAGAAAGTAATCTTATTGCTAAAAAGTCTTGTTATTGTTAAAACGTTTTAGGTATTTCTGATGACTTTTTGTTATCAGTCAACTCTCTTTCTTTTTACATCTTCTGAAATTTAAAACTCAATTGTGTTCTTTACCTGAATGAAAAGCAAATAAATCCTTAATTAAAAGATTCCATGCTGTATATTTTTGTTGTCTTTTTCATAATTGAAACTTTATAAAAGTATGGGTTATGTCATTTTTTAAGTTCAAATAATATAATTTTAATACTCATTTTAAATACTTTTTATAATGAACTACTATATTAGATTTTATAAAATGCAGAAACAATAGTTTAGTTCTTTCATAGAGGATACTGTTCCTTCTGAAGATATTGTGCCCAGAAAACCCTTCTGTGGGGCACCTAAATGACTACAATTCATGTTACATAGATTGATAATGTCATGCTCAAGCTTCTCTTTCATTACACAGACCATTAATCAGGAAATTGCTGCCTAGTTCTACTTGAAGGTTTTTCATGTTAAAACTGTTTTCTGTGGTTGGAAACTTGTTTTTCTTCCTTTACAATCGCTTCAATTTTTGATGACCCCAACAAAATATGCATTGTTGGTTGTAATTGTTGACAGAATTGTGTTGCTGAATTATTATATTCAATAAACTCTGGAGTTTGATCACTGCCTGTATGTATGAATCCATATTTATCTCTGCCATATTCAGTGTCTTCTGAAGATAGTAACCAACGAGAGTAAAACCACTGAGCAACTAGCATATCACCTGATCAGAAATTTATTTAGTTCTGAATTTAGTGTCCAATGTACTGGAAAAAATGATTGGTACTTCACTCCACTGAGCCAAATCATTCCCTTAATCTTGATATAAAATTTTACTTTTACCTTAAGCCTATTTTTCACTTTTTAAATCATCTGCTCAGTTTCTTTCCCTCTTTCAGTATAGGACCTTAGATGACAAGCCAATCTCTTCTACAATATCAATGGATACATATAGCTATGTTGGATAGAAAAATCATTGTTTTCTTTTATACATATTGAGTGGAATATGAAGAAAATATGGATCCTACTCTTAAACATTTCCAATAAAGAACACCTCTGCATATTAATTCTATGGCTCTGATTCTTGCATTAACTCTCATCAGCCTGACAGTTTATCATTAGCTTAATTTGTCTATATTGCTACATATAAATTCTTTTCATAAAATGACTCTATTTCTTCAAGAAGCTTAATTGTTTTAATTGTATTATTCTTTAGGTTAAAAAAGACTACAAGTTACAAAATCATTGGATTCATTCCCATTATAATGGAAAGGCTAAAGAAAACTCTCATTATACCTAATAAAATACAGGTAATTCCATTTTACTTGACACTGGTGTACATAACATTTAAGTCTCCATTATAAAAGATTAGTTAATGAATGTTATTCAGATAGTTTGAATTTTATTGTAGTCACTCTCTGAATTATCTATGTCATCTTTACAAAGTACGTTCTTTCTTGCTTTGGAAGATGACATTTAAGGGACTTTCTTTTGACATCGTTTACTAAGTGTCTATCATGTTATCTGCCTTATAGCATGAAAATGTTTGAAAACACATCAGGTTCTTGTATGGCTCAAAATTATTCTGTGATAAATGTCAATTATGGTCTAGTTACATAATCAAAACAAAAACTGACTCTTTACCATAGCACAAATATGATAAGGGGTCCAAATGTTATAACACATATTCAAATAAATATTACAAATACACACACAGAAACACACACAAATATATATATATATATATATATATATATATATATATATATATACACCCACACATACATATACGTATGTGTATATTCAGTTAGAATATAAGATTAAGAGTTGATGGAAGATGTCAAGGAATAAAACTCATATCAACAAAATATATTTCCATTTGTCCCACATGTTATTGAGCATCAGCACAATGGAGAGTGTTTCTGTGGATCTGGGGCTCTTACTGTGAGCCAGTGGGTGCTGTCCAGACTTCCAAAGATGAAGCTGGAATTGAAAGGATCAAAATGAGCTAGAGATTAAAACCAGCTGCAACTGCCAGTGACTGCTACAGGGGAGTTACTGACAAAAACAGCAAGCAAAAGAATAAAGAGAAAGTCCTTGTCCCTCTTTCTGATTTCCAATCTTCCTCTATTAGTGTAATGTAACAAGAAGCCAGCTGGCAAAAAATAAATGTAGTTTGCTGATTCCCATCCATGACATCACAACGTAGGATATAGATCATTGGGTTTAGAGTTGAAAGAAAATAGTTTAACAACTGGAAGATAATAAACCAAGAGCTTTATTGATGTGGCAGCCACCATGGCCTTCTCTCTTTGTCTGTGAACTTGTTCTTGTCAAGTCTATCCATATCCTTCCAGCAGTAATGCAAGAACAGTGTACTTTGGACCCTGGCCAGGGGTTTCAGTGCCCATTTACCCCATCTCTTCTCTGGCAGTGTCCTTGGCTAAGACTTTAACTCCTGATTCAGCTCCAACTCTGGAACTTGAGACAATTTTTGTAAGATATCAATGTTTGCTAAATTAATCTTTAAATTGATGACATTTTAGTTAAAATTTCAAGTACATATATTTTTGAAAGGAAAAGTTGATATAGCTGGACAAATAAAATACAATTTTTTTAAATTGCAAAAATTAGCAGGATCTATATCTAACTGACATTAAATCATTTTATGAAGTAACAATCCTGCCTGAAATTGTCCAAGAAATAGACTAATTAATAAGTGAAGAAAATTACATAGTCCAAAAATATAGGGAAAACTTCAATGTCATGATGAGGACGGTGCAGATTTGTGTGTTTTTTTTTTTTTAATAAGATTGCTGCTCTTATAAAAGATTTGACTTATATAAGTTTGAAATAAGAGAGTTTTGGTTCAAATTCTGTATCTAACAATAACCAATTATTAATTTTCAGAGTTTGGGGAAATTCGTATAACTATTCAAAGTCTGATAAAAAAAATGAGAATTGTAACAGTGACTTAGAGTTGTTTAGAAGATAGTTGCTCTTTTACATGTTATGAGACATATGCTACAATATGAATCAGTTTTCACAGAAAAGGGGGTGTGATTGTTTAAAAAAAACCTCAAACTGACTAAATATACAGAGACAGTTTGTTAAGTTAAATAAATTAAGTCAATAGATTAGCTAGATTTCAGTTACATTTAATAAGAAATTAGGGCTTTTTTTCTCTGCTATTCTCTGAGCTTCTCACCCTTCCTCTTTCTTTTATCCTTATTTTAGCAAAATTTCTTCAACGGTCCTGGGCTTGCTACCACTTACCATATGTACTTACCATCATGTAAAAATAAAGAGAACTCTTCTTCTCCAAACAAAATATAAAAGTCTCGGTATAGTCTCTGATTTAGCCATCCTAATTCACATGTGCAGACCTGAACCAATAGATGTGAACAAGAGACTATATCATAGCTGATTGGCTGAAAATCTCAGAGGAAGTATGAGTTTTAAGTTAGGTTTTGTCAAGATTCTCACTCTATTTGTATGCAGTCTTTTTAGCTACCTCTTGCTCTTTTGACCTCTTTATTTCTTCAGCGGGTTTTCCTCAAGTTAGTGATACAACTACCAGTGACCCAGGCTTTCATACTGTTACAGCACAACTTTGAAAGGAGAGACAGCAGATTTTCCACAACCATTTATTGAAAGTACAGGACTTCATTCTTATTTAACAAACATGTTTCATCTGAAATAATTATATTGCTGTGGGGATAATAGAATGTTTCTGATTAGCTTGGGCAAATCACAGACTGATTCTGAATTTGAGAGTAGAGTTATCTAGGTAAAGTGTAGGCTGTGAAGAATTAGAGACTGGAGGGACAACCATAGTGTACATTTTTTTTGGTTTGTTTTTAATTTTTATTGGAGTATAGTTGATTTACAATATTGTGTTAGTTTCAGGTGTACAGCAAAGTGAATCAGATACATATACGTATATCCACTCACAGTGTACTTTTATATAGGAACCGTGATTACAAAAGTCATCAACTGATGTGAAACTTGGCCAAAGAATTCCAGCCCTGACTAGGAGATAAATCCCATTTTATTCCACATGAAAATCATCATAAAAGCAAAACCATTAAATTGATTTTTTGAAAAAAATCTACTCTCATTTTTTCCTGCATATTTAAACAATATTATGAGCCAGAATAAACAAATACATTTATTCAATGCTCATCGTGTCAGTGAATATACTATGTTATTTATATTTTATTTATTTTGCTATGTTATTAATATAAATACTATGATCCAATCCTAGAAATTTTAAGAAGTCCTAGTCAAAAATTAGCCTGTAATCTAAGCGAGGGACAAAAAATAGAATGAACAGAAGTAGTATATCTATGAGTAAAATTACTGGTCCAATGGATATACGTATGTTTAGCGTATTAGATGTGGTCAATAAGGATTCCAAAATTATTACATCTAAATTTACTCTATTGCTAGTCTCTATATGACATTAAGTAGGTACAGTGTATATAGATTCGTCTTATAAGAACTTGACTATTCATAGCAGGAGTTTGTATAGCAGCAGACCTGGAGTTTGTAGAGAGAAGGCAAGGACAACTGTGAGTGTTTCATGGAAAACTTGATCATTTTCATATGGCAGGGAACATGTCAGTAAAGAGAGAGGCAAAGGTACAGGCAAAAGGGAGACTAAATGATGAAGCAATGTCCCAAGACCAGAACAAGGTCATTTGCTATTCATTTATTATAACATTTTACTCTTTTAAGTGAGGATTATGACATATTCTATGACATATTACAAACATAAATGAATTATCCTGGATCATATAGAAATTCCAACTATAATATCAATATAGATCAATTTTATCTAGAAAAAATTGTAGAGTGAAATATTTTCCAAAGATTACTTACATAAATTACTATCAATGCCAACTATCACTCTCAAGTAGCTCTACCAATTAACAGACCTAAAAATCTTGGTGTCATTTTATTTGGGTTTAAATCTATTAGAAATGGATTAATAAAAACTGATCAATCAAGCTTATATTTAATCTTCAGTTATCTGGTATTTTCCCCTTATTCAAGATAATGTTTATGACTGCTTTAGAATTACCATGTGTTAAATTTGGACACACTCTAACATAAAGTTAAAAGGTTAAAATTTGCTTATTTTCAACATTAAAACTTATAAATTGGAAATATAAATGCAACAAAATTAAACTTTAACATTAGAAATATTTCATATTCTTTTTATTGTTTCAACTCTAAAGAAGAATATTGATTATGATATCATTTCCTTAATATTTACTACTCTTTATTTGGTATTTATAAATTACTTAACCTGTACTTTTGAATGTTGTTTAAGAATAGAATTACTTAAAACAATAGTCTCAGTGACATACATATACAATTATGTAACTGCTGTCATATTCTGATATTAGCAAGTTTAGAATATAATTTTTATCACCATAATGAAACATATACTCAATAGTTATTTTTTTCAGTTTTGTATCTCATTTAATTTTACATCCATATTGTACAATATAATCACTTACTTGGAATAGCTACCAAAGATATTTTGGTTACTTGAGTGAGTATATACAGGCATATCTACAAATGATTCCATTTACTTTAATATATATTAGCCTTTTCTTGTTTCAAATAAAATAATTACATTATTGTTAAATTATACATAAAATATATGTGCATATACCTATGTATATATATAAAATTTTGAAGAAAATAATGAAATTTTGAAGTTCGAGGATGGATAAAGTTTTCAAAAACAGAAGGTGTATCTAACTCTGCACACTATTTTGAGAAATGGTTAAATTCTAAACCATTGATATTGGGGACAGCAATAATTAAAAATTCTGACTGAGAAGTTTTCTTTTGATGGGCACTCAATGCCTGTCTTTTTTACACTAAAAGACTATTTTATGATTTCAGTGTATCACACTTTTCCTAAATTTGTATTATATGTTATGAATAATGAAGGAATGTATGAGTTCTCCTTTAGCCTGGGCTGAGAAGTGTAACAGCCAGATAAATTTATTTATGAAGTACAAGAGCATATACCGTCATTATTTAATTATAAACTTCACTTGTAGCTATACTTGCATAAAGGTATACATTCTAAAGGTTTATATCTGCACATTTTATCTATATTTTAATAGTAAATTTTGATATACCCAGAGAGAAAAATAAAATAAATAAAAGGACTCTAACTACCGAGGGGTAATCAGGAGATTCTGATGTACCAAACGCCACATAAAGTTGTAGCAATTAAAATTCTCAAGCCAAAATGAAAGCAGAAGAGATCAGTTCCTTAAGACAAAGTTGCCCCAAGAGCAGTATGGATCTATTTGTTTTTTACAAAATGTTTGTTTGCAATATTGTACAGTTATTAAAATCAGAAAACATTTTTTTCCTGTACTGTCTCCTTTCATCCTTACAAAGGTAGATGTATGTGCAGCCTGTAATATGTTGTTTAAATACTGCCAAATTCTTTAGTTTGCCTTTATCACTTACCTCTGTACTTTTTTTATTGGATTTAACTTACTATTGAAAAACCAAGGGAAATGTGGTGGCATATGGCAAGCAGTAGATGTAAATACTCTGTTTCTCTGGTTCTAAGAGCAGTGATATACACTGTATTTGTCTGCTTAGATTCAAGTCCCAGCCTCCCTTAACGCTATGGCATGTGAATTATTTGATGTCAATTAATTTGCCTTTTCTCCCAAATCACAAGAATGTTTTCTCTACCTTATTCTTACTTTTTACTTTTTTAAAGATACTGGCAGTTTTACAGTAAATGCTTTTACTATTGAGAGCCTGTCACAGACAAGTACAAACCACTTAGAAAGTATAGGCGTGCACAGAAATCACAAAAAAAGTTTTTTTTTCAACTTACATAAGCTAGACTCATGACATTTTAATAAGATATAAAAATATGCTTATGTATTGAGGTCAGTTTGTGATGAAAAGCTGATATTAAGGAAGTCAAAATCATAGGCCCTGACAAATACTTGCCCTATATGTGTATGCCCTTATCCATTATCTTTTACCAATTGCTAGTTTTGGAAAATTCTCATAATGAATTCCCTTTCACTTCATCAGATGATTTCAAAAGCATATATGGGTATGTATACCATTTCTTAACAGTCTCCTATAGAAAACCTACCACTGAATCTGAGTGATTTATAGTACAATGATATAGAATTGATGCTATTAATTCTCCCCTTGAAGGTCCAAATAGATGAAAGTATGACACAGAAAGCAATTATCTCCAATATAGCAAGACATATAAATAAGAATTTGGCCACTTTTATGCATATAATGAGCCCCAACTAAAAGAAAAATGATAATGCTAAGGATTAGAACTGGAGATATCTCCCTTAGCATAAACAGTTATTCACTCTTTCAAAACTGAATAATATGTACTGATTACTTCTTATGCACTAGGTGGTGACATATTTGATATCCTAGAGAAAATAAATGTCTAGTGAGTGGAAAAGCCATGTATGAAGATCACTTAGTGTACAATGCAGTATGTGCATCCATAAATGCATGAATAAAATGCTAAGGTCACTGAAATAACAACTAGCACAGAGACAGGAGGGTTTCAAAGAAGAGTAACAATGGATTTTAACCTATTATTGATTGCTCAAATTATTACTTTTGCAAAGGAAGTAGTGTGTTTTTGGCTATAATAATTATTAAGCAAAAATTGAATTATCAATGAATTATCATTTATACTCTATTTTCTCAATATACTCTATTTTCTCAAATGACAAAGGCTTCATCTTCTCTTAGCCTTTGTGAAACAAATGAATGAGGAGAATGTGACTAAGGGGAAATGGATCTGTGGATCTGTTTACTACCATTTACTAAGATAGACATAGGGGCATGATGTTCCTAAACTACTTATTTTTTTTTTCCTTTCTTTTATATAGTCCTAAATATTACTTGTGTTAAATGGGGAAGAGTAGTTTAGATTTGGCTGTGGTCTTCAGCTAGTTGAAACCTACTCCAACTTCATAAAGTCAGTTTTGTTGTTGTTATTGGTGATTTACCATTGATAAGATGATTATTCTTTGAGATGAATATTAAAGATGGATTCCTGAAAATTTTACTGAGAAGAGCTGATAATAATCAAATTCTAGTATCTACCTAGTAACTATGACTGAGCCTATGTAAGGAAAAAAATGTGTGTAATAGACAAGTTCATGATAAGTCAATGGTGAAAAGGATTTTCCAAAAAATACAAAAAATGAGTACATCTTACACTCCACTAATTAATGTATATAAAGCATGATATTCTGTCTTCCTTTTCCTATACAGATCATAATATACCTATGCATTTTGGACAAATCTTTTTACTTAAAATATTCCATGGATGGTGAGTAGAACAACTAGGAGAATTAAAGTTTTGTTATAAAGAAATATAAATATCTACAAAAAAAGGAAAAATGATATTCAATAAAAAGGCAAAAGACCCAGAATAGCCAACACAATATCAAGGGAAAATAAAAAACCAAACAGAATTAGATGACTTACACTACTCAACTTCAGAACTTATTGTAAAGCTACAGTAATCAAAACAGTGTGATATTGATAAAAGACTAGACAAATAATTCAATGGAACTGAATAGAGAGCCCAAACATAGACGCACACAAATAAAAACGTGGGCTTGATAAAAGAGCAAAGGCAATTTAGTGGAGAAATGATAGTCTTTTCAACAAATGCTGTGGAAAGAAAGTGACATACACATGCAAAAAATTATGAATCTAAACATAAACCTTACAACTAACACAAAAATTAATTTGAAATGTATCATAGACCTAAATGTAAAATGAAAACCTCTAAAACTCTTATAATATAGAAGAAAATCTAGGGGAACTTGGGTTTAGTGATGCCAAAATATACAAAGAACACTTAAAACTTAACAACAACAAATACAAACAACCCAATTTAAAAATGTGGAATACATCTGAACAGACACCTCATCAAAAAAGATACAGGTGAGAAATGAGCATATGAGAAGATGTTCCACATCATATGTCACTAGGGAGTTGCAAATTAAAACAACAGTGAGATACTACTACACATCTATCAAATGGCTAAAGATCAGAACATTGACAATACTGGATGCCAACAAGAATGTGGAGGAAAAGGAGCATTTATTCATGGCTGGCAGGAACACAAAATGATACAAGCACTTTGGAAGGTGGTTTTTCAGTTTCTTAAAAAGCTAAATATATTCTTGCTCTGTGATCCACCAACTATCCTCCTTGGTATTTATACAAATAAATTGAACACTATGACCACCCAAAGACATTCAAGCAAGTGTTAATAATAGCTTTACTCATAATTATCAAAAATTACAAGCAATTAAAATATTCATCAATAAGTAAAAAAAAAAAAAATAGACAAACTGTGGTACATCCAGACAATAGAATATTATTCAGCGATGTAAAGAAAATGTGCTACTGAGGATTGGTTCAAGATGGCGGAGAAGAAGGACATGCTCTCACTTCCTCTGTCGTGAACACTGGAATCACAACTAACTGCTGAGCAATCATCTACAGGAACACAGGAACTCATCAAAAAAGATACTCCACATCCAAAGACAAAGGAGAAGGCACAATGAGACAGTAGGAGATGAGCTATCACAATAAAATCAAGTCCCATAACTGCTGGGTGGGTGACTCACAAACTGGAGAACACTTATACCACAGAAGTCCACCCACTGGAGTGAAGGTTCTGAGCCACACGTCAGGCTTCCCAACCTGGGGGACTGGCAATGGGAGGAGGAATTCCTAGAGAATCAGAGTATGAAGGCTAGTGGGATTTGATTGCAGGACTTTGGCAGGACTGGGGGAAACAGAGACTACACTCTTGGAGTGCACACACAAAGTAGTGTGTACATTGGCACCAGGGGAAGAAGCAGTGACCCCATAGGCAGCTGAACCAGAGTTACCTGCTAGTGTTGGAGGGTCTCCTGCAGAGGCGGGGGGCAGCTGTGGCTCACCAAGGGACAAGGACACTGGCAGCAGAAGTTCTGAGAAGTACTCCTTGGTGTGAGCCCCCCACGAGTCTGACATTAGCTCCCAAAGAACCCAGGTAGGTTCCAGTGTTGGGTTGCCTCAGATCAAACGACCAACAGGGAGGAAACCCAGCCCCACCCACCAGCAGTCAAGCAGATTAAAGTTTTACTGAGCTCTGCACACCAGAGCAACAGCCAGCTCTACCCATCCCCAGTCCCTCCAGTCAGGAAAGTTGCACAAGCCTCTTAGATAGCCTCATCCACCAGAAAACATACAGCAGAAGCAAGAAGAACTACAATCCTGCAGCCTGCGGAACAAAAACCACATTCACAGAAAGATAGACAAGATGAAAAGGCAGAGGGCTATGTACCAGAAAAAGGATCAAGATAAAACCCCAGAAAAACAACTAAATGAAATGGAGATAGGCAATCTTTCAGAAGAAGAATTCAGAATAATGATAGTGAAGATGATCCAGGGCCTCAGAAAAAGAATGGAGGCAAAGATCAAGAAAATGCAAGAAATGTTTAACAAAGATCCAGAAGAATTAAAGAACAAACAGAGATCAACTATACAATAACTGAAATGAAAAATACACTAGAAGGAATCAATAGCCGAATAACTGAGGCAGAAGAACAGATAAGTCACCTGGAAGACAGAATGGTGGAATTCACTGCTGTGGAACAGAATAAAGAAAAAAGAATGCTCTCACCCCCTTTTTTTGGTAAGGCAAGAATCCTGCCTTGCCAAAAAAAAAAAAAAAAAATGCTATTAAGCCATGAAATTCCATGGAGCGAACTTGAATGCATTTTGCTAGATGATTAAGAAAACCACTACATAATGTCTGATTCTAACTATCTGACACTCTGGAAAATAATGAAACTATGGAGAATATTTTAAAAACTCAGCTGTTGCCAGGGGTTTGATGAAGAGGAGTAAGGGATGAACAGATGGAACACAGGATATTTTTAAGGCATTGAATCTATTCTGTATGGTATTGTAATGGTGGATATATGCCATTATACATTTGTCCAAACCCATAGAATGTGCAACACAAAGAATGAGCCCAAATGTAAACCATGGACTTTAGTTAATAATAATATCTTATCATTTGTAACAAATATAACAAGCTAATGCATATGAGGAGGGGACAGGGGAAGTAATGTAGTATATAGGAATTCTGTAGATTCCACTCAAGTTTTCTGTGAAACTAAAACTTCTCTTAAAAATAAAGTATATTCCTTTTCTCCACACCCTCTCCAGCATTTATTGTTTCTAGATTTTTTGATGATGGCCATTCTGACTGGTGTGAGATGATATCTCATTGTAGTATTGATTTGCATTTCTCTAATGATTAATTTTGAAGTATATGTAATATTTTAGATAGAATCAGCAGTATATATCCTAGACTTGGAATAGTATATATTGAAGGGTAAAAATTCATCCCACATGGAAGTATTTCACTTCAGCATGAGACCAGCATGAGTAGTCTAATGATTCAAAATATTAAATAGTGTGATTGACTGCTTTGGGGTATGGCAAATGTCTTGCCAATAGAATTATTGAAAGAGAGGCAGGATTAACACTCTTTGGTTATGGTGCTAAAGAGATTCATGCATGCACTGATGAGTCAGAAAAAATAAAATCTCTCAACATATCCAAACATGAAGTTATATGACATCATAATAAATATAATTACCAAGTTGCCAGTATACAGAAACAGTGATTCCATTACTCATTGATTTTTTTAGTTTTAATATGTGAGTGGCAAATTGACTCCCTCTTTGGAAAAATGTAAACCAAAAACAGGACAATGAGGATAATTTGAATTTGTGCTGACTATTTTAGATATATTAAGACATTATATATATAATATATATATGTGTGTGTTAATGTAAAATCAAAATATCTGTTAGTAATGAGTGAATTGATAACTAAGTTTTGCTTTAAAATAATCTAGCAAAATAAAAAATATATGGAAGCTATATAAAGGAAAATGGATAAAAACACTAAATATATAGTGATCATTATACTGTATTATTCATTATATTAGAGTTATATTAATTTTTCTTTTGTGTATGTTTGAAATTTCTTATTATAAATTGTGTATAAAAAATAACTCCTGGAAAAAATGATAATAAGAAATCAATTTGGGTAAATAATATGAGAGACAGATTGTAAAATAATGAAGTGAGGAAGATAAGAATTCAGAGGATAATAGTTTAAAGAAAATACTATTGCTGCCTTCAGAAAGATAAATGCAAATGTTGAGTTCATGAAATATTAACAGGAAAACAAAAAGTTGTATACGGGAGGTATGTCACATGACATAGCAGTTAATAATGTGTACATAGTCCCGATAGTTAAGGCACTGACTCTGAATTTAATTTTTTAAATGTTATTATAAAAATGTTGGGAGTGGAGAGGGAAAGAAGAGGGTTAAAAGACTCATATCAGTCACAAGAAACAGACTATCTGACTTTGTTAATAATGTGTGAAAGTAGAGGTTTCAGTATTGGTGCATTAGCCCAATTATACACAAGTCCCAGGTCAGTTCACTCTGATATCTTTGGTCCCTTGTTGATAGTAGCAGTAACCAGCAACTTCTTCCACATCCATAAACAAAACAGAGAGGATAGGTAGCGACTTTTCACCCATGGCTTTCTCTTTCTTGTCTCCGCGGGAGCACTGTTCATAGAAATGCCTCCAAGATATTTTTTAGGTCCTATAGAACCAGGATATGTGCAGATATCCTGGCAGCAAGGAAGACTGAGGAACTGGGTATTTTAAATTTCCACACTTTATAAGGGAAGAAAAATTCTGCTAAAAAGGCAGAGAATAGAGGGAAGAATTGTAACCAATATTATTTATCGTAGGAGCTAGAAATTCCATTTGCCAGTTAAAAGCCATAAGGTAATGTATAAAATTATTGATTCCTGAAAGGATAGTGAATAAAAATTTATTTGAGGTATATAGAAATATGTTCAAAACACTGCTAAAAATTTGGGAAGAAATTGCCCCAGGGGAAGGTAGAGAACACTCATTTATTGCTCTTTTTGATTACATAATATATATTTATTCAAATGTGTGTGTGTGCGTGTGTGTCTCTGTGTGTGGGTAAGCTCTTATGGCCCTTCCAAAGATGAACTAAACTACGTCATTTTAGAGTATGACTGTGAGCTGATATTTGCTATCACATTTACTCTTTTTAATCAAATTTATTTTTAATAGCCAAGAATTTTGGAACAGGGAATGTGCTGTACCCTGCGGAATGCCATACATTCCATCTTCTTTCTTATCTGAGTAAATCAAATGTGCTTCAGTAATCATTTCTCAGGCACCTGCAGCCTGAGGGGCCCTGCCCTCAGAATGGGTCAGTGAGAGGCCATGTCACATACCGGCAATTCAAGGGATTCAACTGGCTCTTGTGGGTGTGTGTGTTCATGGAATAGTCATTTAATATAAAAGCCAAATGCTTCACTAACGTTCCGTGAACTGGATTTCCCTGGGGTCACCTCGAATAAGAAAATGTTATAAAAGGAGAGGGGAACAGAAAATAACTATATTAAGAACAGCCAGAGAACAAACTTGCAGTGGGTTATTATAAAAAAGCCATTAAATCTCATGAAAATTTGGAGCTTTGTCTTTATGGATCCAATTCATGCAGCCATTAGTATTCTCAAATTGCTACTTTTTTCTAAAGTTTCCCAAAGTGAGATAACAAGAGAAGTAATCAAAGAAGGGAAGGAATTCATGGGTTATGTCTTTTATTTTAAAAAGTGTGTATGTAGATAATATCTTGTTTATATTGGTGGAGATTTCAAATTTAAATATTTTAAAAGTTGTAAGCCACTGAATATTTTAACACCATCATGATTATGGAATACAAAAAATACTAAGATATATTCCTTGCCCCTGAGAAAATCTGAATATTTTTCAGGATAAAAATATAGAAATATACATTTCTGAGTATCTTCAAATATCCAATAAAATTCTCTATAATTTCTGGGGGTTTTGAGGTTTGTGTTAAGTAACTAAATTTACTTTATCTCACACGGAAGAGCTCAAAGAACCAGTATTCTTAGATTAACTTAGAATCACTGTATTTTTTTCCATAATTTAACTTCTACATTTAACTGCTTCTACATCCAGCAGTAGCCTACTGACTTAGTGTCTCAAGTTAAGGCCTAATCTGTTTCACCCAGATATAGATACTTGATGCTAATATGTGATTCTGATTTGTTGAGAATGGAGTACTCTCATTCACTACTGATGGCATGCAGAGTTGATCAGATGAGGTCATCTAACATAAGCCCAGCAGGCAAACCCCAAAACTGGTCACATTTTATGCATTTGCCTTGAATTAGGTTTTAACTTAGAATCCCAGACATGCCCAAGCCCTCTTAGGAACACATGTTTAGTTCCACACAGAAACTGAGAAGTTATAATGTAACTGTCTACATCAGTAGTTCATTGGATGACTTATTATCTTGCTGGTTTCCTTCCCCATTCTTGCCAAAGATGGCAGACATCCTATAAGCTCAGTTGAAATAACACCTTTATCTAGCTCAGATAACTTCATTTCCCATCTCATACCCTCCACTTTGAACTTTCTCACTTTGTTTTTGTTTCTCCAGTTTATACCCCATTGCTTTGTATCATCCCTAAATGCTTATTTAAGAATTTTTTGAGCAAATGCTGTATTATTATAGATATTTGGGAATACCACAGTGAAGGAGAAGAATCTAGAAGAACTAATGGGTTTACATTACAAATGATGACTGTTTTATACAGTTTAACTGCCTTTTTTATTTTACTTCTTCCAAAAATTTATCTTTATAAATGTTCCTTTGGACATATTTGGACACCAATGCCCAGAAAAGATAAAAAGACTCAGCTGAGGATAGGCACAATAAGTTCTACTGGTTAGGAAGAGGATTGGAGAGATACCACTTTCCATATATCTCTCCACTCTTCTCTGTTCCCTCAACCTTCTCCTCATCCAGGCTATTGTCCACACATCCACAGTCCATCCTGGGTATTTATCTTTCGCCTTATGATTATTCCAGATATGTAATCAAAATATAAATATATCATACTTCTCATATAATAAGTTACAAGTAATTCCTGAAGTGTCAGGTTTGGGGGAAGCTGACTCAGTCTATTTTTCACTAGTTCCCCTCTTGTCTCCTATTCTCCAGTCAAATTGAGCTATTATGTACTCCATGAAATTGGGCTATTTTCAGATTTCATGCCTCTGAAAATATATTTTTGTCAAAATAAAATGGCTTTCCCCCACACTCTTTTCATATTTCCAAGCATTCTTTTAGGTTAAACCAAATGATTCTTTTTCCATTTGCCTTCTTCAATTCTCTAAGCTTAAACCTGACTACTTTCTGTGAACTTCTATAACATTTTAACTGGTTCAGTTTTCTTAAGACACATCCTTTTCTACCTTATGTGTTACAGATATTTACACATATTTTATGTCTTTACTTGACTCCAACTTCCAGAAAATCGGTGTCAGAAGACTAAGGAAGGAATAACCTCCTGCTATTCTCATTAGAAATAATGAGAAAAAAAATAACTTTTTGATAAAATGTAATAACACCATGGAAGAGAGAAACAAGGATTTTAATTTTTTTCTTCGTGTATCTTGATGGGAAAGTGGGATATACAATCCTAGTCAGTAGCAAATAAAGGAGTCAGTCTACATAACCAGCTGATTGAATCAATGTAAGGGAAACAGGTGATGTTGATGGTGATGATGAAGATCTAGAGAGTCTTTAAGAGCTAGAGTCTTTACCGAACAATGGTTTTTCCACTCAATGAGAAGTTTTATAGGATTTATCTCAATTACTCTTTACAACATACCCAGGAGGTTGTATAATCCTCATTTTCTAAACAGACTAAAAGTCAGTTAAGAAAATTTTATAAGACAGAACCAAAATTTAATCCCATTGCTGTCTAGCTCTTAAACTTTTCATTCATAATAGTTTGTTCATGGTGTTTCGTATGTAGCAGGGTCGCTCCCTCACTGCGATCTATTGAAATTTAGCTCTCGACACAAGGATTTGAAAAAAAAAAAAAAACCTTGTTCACTTTTTAAGAAATAAATTAAAAGACACAGTCTACATTCAATAAGCAACATGTGTTTAAAAAATGTAACATATTGTGGGGTGGCTGAATATACTAATACATGTAAATCCCAGGTTTTTCAAAGGAAAAAATAAGGATACGTTTGTGAGATAAAGATTTTGTAATACTGAGATTTCCTGGGAATACTCAAGGTCAAAATATATTCCCTGATTTAAAGCTCAGTATATCTATAATATAAGGCATTTGCCTCAATTATATCTACTCATACAATTTGAGGGCATGAGTTATTTTCTTCTGCTTCATATATCCCCAGCAAACTAGGAAAGTAGAAAATGCAGCCTAGTAATATTCCATAAAGCAAAAACACCCAAGGAAATGATTGTAATATAGCAATATTCATAGACAAAACATTTTCACCCACTGGCAAGCCAAATTTCATACCTATTTTCTCATTGTCTTCTTACTTAATAAGTTGGCAGTATTAGATCTGATTGACTTCTTCTTTTGCTTGCCTTTGCTTCCATCACATCCTGCTTATGACTTTTTTTTTGTTTCTCTCTATATGACTTTCACCTCTGTAATTATTTTTTAAGTTCCTCCTCTTCTAACCAACACTTGAGGGGGTGAGAGATTTTGAATGTTCTACTTTGGGTTCCCTTCTCACTTGATATTTTCCTCCTAAATTATCCATTCCCAAAAGTGCACCTCTCTTCAAAGTTGCCTTTTGGTTTCCTGCAAATATATACCTGTGTTTTTAATGTATGTAGTTGAATTCTCCCAGGCCTCAATGAGGCAAATTTGGCATTTTCCGCATCACATGGCTTTCTCTTCAGTGGTTTCCTACCTTACTAAAGGGCACCATTGTCTCATGAATTACTCAAGCCAGATACTTGGGACTCATCTTTGAATAACTGCCCTACTCAACAAGTTAGGGCAATTCTAGCTCTAAATATTTCAAATCCTCCACATCTCCCCTTCTCCAAAATGTCAAACCCTGTATCAAAGTCTCCATCATCACTCTTAAGCTGTCTTATAGAATCCACTCTGGCTCAACAACCCATTCATTTTTCTCTCTAGTAGAGTGAGCAAACTTTAAAATGTGATTATGCCATATCCTTGTTTAAAACATTTAAAGGTTGTCTCCTTTACTTTGTATGAAGTGTGAGCTTTGCATGTTGTCTGGAAATGCCATGACTTGCTTTCCAGTCATATATCTCACTGCTACTTCCTTGTTTTCTATGCTGCAGTTGTAGTTTTCTTTCAGTTCCTCAAATATCCTGTGTTTTTCTCCTGCTTTATATGTTCGCTGGTTATTTTCCATCTGGAGCATACCTCCTCTTCACATTAATCTGCCTACCCAGTCCCTACTGCCCCTGCTTCTCACACATAAGCTACCTTACTTAAGTCCTTCTTCATCATGAGATCAGAGCTCTCACGCGTTTCTTGGAAAGAATTTCCTAATTCCATCTTATTGCTTGTCCTTAATACCTTGCTTGATTTCGTAACACTTAGTCATATGTTCAATATCTGTATTTTTGGCAAGATTGTAATTTTTATGTGAGGATGAACTGTATTTTCTTTGTGGCTCTTTCCCCATGATGTGTGTAGAACCTAATAGATCTCAGTGTTCACTGGATGGAGAAATTAACCTACTACTATATCTTGTGGTAAACAGAAATATAATAAAGACTTGGATAAGTACATAGAAAGATTTTTGACATATGCCTGAATAATGATATGAAAGAAGGAAGGGATCTGTATGTGCTTATAGAATTTTCCCTTCCCTAGAAAAAAACCCAAACAAATAAATAATAATGGGTTATTGACAGTAGTACTAACACTTATTTTTCATGGTATTTTAACCAGGTTTGCAATAGCTGTCCCTTTATGGGAATGTACCTTTTGTTATGAAGCATAGAGTGAAAATGTCAAAGAAGAATTAACGTGTTTCAACTATAAATTAAAAATCAAATCTTAATAGTAATCTGTCAATGAAAACAAATATAAGGTTTGAGAATAGTGTACATTACTTTGTAACATTTTAAAACATAGGATTTTTATTTCAAATATGAATGATTATGAAAAAATTTAGATCATCTGACATTCTAATGACAGTGCAAATGCAGCTTATGTCTGTAAGAGCAATTTGTTGGAATTTATAACTATATATTAAGCTCTAGAATGTCTAATAAAGCAACATGATAAGAAATTAAGATCCCTGGTATTATTTTCTTTTACATATTTAAAGTAGAGTTTATAGAATGAAGTAAAAGGTGACTACCTGGATGGTAAAATGGTTTCCGTGGTCTGAATTAAATTGAGAAGAATCATAACATTAGAATTAATAATGGGAATTAGCAAGTTTATACATCCTAAATTTCCAATAACACTTATTAAAATTTAAATTAGACTAGATCTTCTCCTACATAGGACCCTCCCATGATATCATCTATTGTTTTTAAATGTGGTGTAGTTCAGATTTTTCTAAAGTCAAGTTATATCATTTCCATTTTCCCTTTGGAAATGAAGTTCATCAACTTCTTTCTCCTTTCCCACTTCCTCTCTTTAGCTGTTATGCAGGTTTTATATTTATTTTTATAAGTTGTAAAATAAATATGTATTGAATTATCTAAGTATCCCAAGCTTCATGCTGAATTAGCATCGACCTTTGACAAATTTTTCATATTGGAATATTGTGTTGTTGGTACATGGTTATTTACTCAATTAAATAACACTTTTGAACTTTTTTGTTCTAACTTTTTCTTTCCTACACCACTATTCTGCAAGAGATTCGTTCTTTGTTTCTGGCTTTACAGAG
The DNA here is from genome assembly GCF_039906515.1 of Pseudorca crassidens. Lineage (NCBI taxonomy): Eukaryota > Metazoa > Chordata > Mammalia > Artiodactyla > Delphinidae > Pseudorca > Pseudorca crassidens. The sequence continues at coordinate 124,860,374 of NC_090300.1, read as the reverse complement.
GGCTAAGTTTCCTTTGAAGAACTTTCATTTCTTTTAAGAGCACCTCTTCTCTTTAGTCATTTTGAATCAACCAATCTCTAGAAGAAGTGATATAATTCCAACTTCATCCATTATATCTGGTCAGGAAACACAATTGCTCCTATCTTTCAGCATTTCAAACACTCTCATATTCTTGTTGAATTAATGACTCAGCAAAACATCATTTTCTGAATAATTCTCATTCCTTGATCCAAGTAAGACAGAGCCTTTACCATCCAGCTTCTGGAGATTTTGTTTTTTGAAATTGACATCAGACAGTTAATCACAGTCATTGAGCCTGGTCATTTAAAAAAAAAAAAGGTTAAAAGCTGCTTCAAAAAACCATGCAGCCTACTTTACGTACTTTTCCACATGATAATAACTGGGAGAGGTTTTTTTTTTCTTTCAATGCTTGTAAATTAAACATTAGAATTGAAAGTTAAATCTAAAGATATTTCCTCAAATTTATGAAAACTGCCATGAATATGTTGCCAGCACATAGTGATGGACAGAATATGGGTGTAGAGTAGCAAAGTATTGGGAACCAAATAGAGTTCTAGAGGTAAGTTTAGAGTAAGTTTATGTCAGGAATTCCACTTTTAATTATGATGTAGAAGATATAAAGTGTTCCTTTTGCATATGGGGAGAGTTTTTTGTTTGTAACCTTTTTTGAATATAAGCACTGCATCTCTGGTTTTAGTTTTAACAAAAATTATGGATATAGACATTATGTGTCAGGCTCTTTATTGGAAACTGAGCTACTAGTATTGATTACAGACTGTCTACAGATCATTGGTTGACCCTCACATTTCTCTGAACAATATGGCTTATATAACTGCTTATTGTTTCGCATCTACTTTTGTTGCCTATTAACTTTTCTTTGTAATGTTACCCTTAACAGATCATTCTCTGGAAAGGCTTTGAAACTTATAGTAGTAATTAGAACCCAGTTCCTGTTCCAGCTGGAAGCCATCATAGAGTTTTGCAAAAGAGTATAACATTAGAAAAATCATAACATTATTCATTTAGTAGTGAAAGAATCACTTGAGACGTGATATCACTGAGATCAACACACAAAGAGAAAAACGTTCAAGATACGAAATCACATCCTGAATGAGTACTTGAGCACAAATAGAAAAGTAAAGGGTAAATATTGAAGGCAAGGAGAAAATATCACTTTAGGTATAAACTGTTAGCTTAAACCACTTTTAAGAGAAAAAACATACTTTGAAGCAGCAGACTTCTGAAGAAAGAATATTGTCATATTGCTTTATAAGACCTGAAATGTATTATCACTGAAAGAAATTATAAAATTGTCTTCCCTGGAGTTCTGAGAATGAAATAAAATAATAAAGTGTGTTAAAGTGTTTGGGGAAGGAGATAGACTAATTGCATTGTCAAGGTCTTTCCCAAACCTATAATTTTATGACTACTTCATTAACTTTAGTCATATTAACTAAAAACTGTCATGAAATGAAAATTTATTTCCATGGTCATAGAAGTTACATTTTACCAATAGTACCTTCCCTTTCTGACAATTTCAGAACAACAGTTAATAACAAAATCACATAAAAAAGTATTACATGGTTAAAGAAAAATAGGTTTAAAATTGACCTCCAAATATTTAACAAAGGAACAAATTTTACATGAGTTCTATTTAAAATACAATCTCTGAATTCAATGGAATATAATATAGAAAAACAACAAGCAGTATATATGAGTATTATCCAATTTTACTGAAATTCTTATTTGTCCAGAAATAATTTCTTTTAACAGTACTTTAACAAGTATTTTATAATACTTTACAATTAGGCAAAATGCTTTCACATATGTTTGTATTCAGTTTCATGTAGATGATCTCTAAACCTGCACTCCAAAGAGCCCTGTGGGTCCAACTGGAATACATCAGGAGCCACCAGAGAGTCTTGCCCCACTTAATAAGAACAACTCCACTTTCTTCTGTGGTGTTTTAATTTTGTATTATTTATAAACTTTTATTTGCAAACATCCAACTGCATATAAAAAATTATTGTACACACTCCTTTAAAGTGATTTGTGTAATTCCCAAAACAGACTGAAAAATACAAATATGGTACATAATAAGTACACTTGCAACTATGCGGATTGTGAGCTCCTTGAATAAAGCCTTTAATATTATATTTTGTGTAACAGTAACATATTTAATATAGCATGTTCTTTTTTAATTGTTTTTTATCAGTTTTATAGCATGTTTTAAATGCACAAAATTAACCATGGATTATAGAAATCTTGGTTTAGGTGAACAAGTTGTCCTAAATTCTGATTTTTAATTTTTAATAAAATTACTCATAGAAGATGAATATTTAATTGTAGGTTTTCCAAGTTAGTGGCTGTATTTTCTACTTTCAACTATTTTAACATTTCAAGAAATTACAGCCATTTATTTGGAAAAGGTTTAATCTTAGAATGTTTATGAAAATATAACCATCACCATTAATTTGAAACACTACAAATATCTAATAAGATAAGTGAGACAGGCTTAAATAATTAGAGGAAAACCACAAGCTGTTTCATTTCCTTGTCAATCAATAAGAAATTATCCTGAACAAGAGTCGGATGACCTCTGAAAATTTGATCCTTTCTGTAATTATACTGATGTTAATAAAATTAGACAATCTCGATTTAATTTGACCTTATGACGATATTAGGATTGAATATTAAATAAAGAGATGCAATTAAAAATTAAATAAAATGCTTTAATAGTTTGAACCTGAAATATCCTTCTAATCTAACCTCTTTTAAAATTCAGACCTTTTAATTCTCTAATGAAAAGCAATAGTAAAGGTTAAAAATACAATGAAGAAAAAGAAAGATAAGGGGTAAGAAGAAGCAAGGAATGCTTTTTAAACAAGACATATTTTTAACCTATAAAATATGTATTTTAATGATATAAATGTTGTGTTGTGGTGGAGGGATTCATCATTTCACTGAAATTTATATATTTGTATTTGTATATGATCCTCTTTTATGAAAGCTCTCATGTCAAGAACAAAATTAATTAATAGGTTCATTTTATATTTCTTCAAGTGAAAGTTTCAAAATTAAAACATATCCTTATAATTCTTAAGGTAATTTAAAGCATTAGTCAGATACTAATGTCATTGGTTTTCAACCCTATCCATCTGATACCTTTTCTTAAATATTTGTATACATCAAACAGAAATGAAGATCTACTCCTAACATTCCACATTTGATGTAAGAGGAAAAATAAAAAAGTCCATTCATAATCATGTACTCTAGGTGAGGCTAGATATTGCTTCTCTTAGTATGGTGACCTTCCTATATTTCTGATATGAATTGATGTATTTAGATATTGATGATATCCAAATACATCCTTTCCTTTCTTATTTGAGACTGACTTTTGTCTGTCATTCTATAGAAATATTATGACATAAGACATTTACATGTCCTTATGATATTGACCTAGACATCAATTCTGAAGGATATTCTTCAGGTTCATTTTCTCCTCCATTTGAAATTTATAAACAAACAAACACTGTTAGGAAAGGAATGGTCCAATCCTTGGTGTACCATGATTTACTAATGAAAGATTTTCAAGCCTGCTTGTTTTAAAATGAAAGAAGGATTGAAGTAGCATTGCTCAAGAATTCTCTAGAATAGCTACACATGAGTTGACATATGGCAAGTACTCAGCACAGTTTTTGGCCCATGGTGCACAGGTGAATAACTAATATTTCTCCCTGCTAAGAACTTTTTCCTCCTCTCCTTGGGACACGGGAATACACAAGCTTAATTTGAAGTGAATGGGACATTATTTGTAGAAGTAAATTGGGAGACACATCATCTGTTGACAGATAGTTAGTGGCAAAGATATAAATATTCATATGAGTGAAGTAAGGAAGCAACATGACTATTCCAAGCTGAATGAATAGTTTAAATGACAAAGTGATGTAATCATCATAAAAGAGATTAAAATAGAGTGGAATTTAGTGAAAAAGTATGGCTATAAAGTCTACAAAAAAAAGTTGAATTTACTACAAATACAGCTATGTTAAAAAAATAATGTAATATTAATTCCATTAAGATAATTGTAAGGAACAATTTTCTATTTGAATTTATAAACACAAGGTAAATGATATCCCACTATATACTGTACGAATGTGGAGTAAATATGTATGATAAATCTGTATCTTTTAAAATTGTGTTTTTCTTATTTGAGAAAAATAGATTGGATATCTAAAAATAGTATGAAAATAAACCAGATATGATGAAGAGTATGAAAATGAATAGTATGAAAGTGAATTTATGATGTAAAAATATTTCTGATAATGCTTTTTTTTCTTTCCTAATATACTTAGTTTTGTTTGTTACTTTGTTTGTTTTGGTTTTTGGTTTTGGCCTTTTACTTATGTATTAAACAAAATGTGAGCCCTAGTTGGCATTTTTGGTGTGCTTTCCCAATTGATTTAGTTTTAATGCCACTTTATAATTCCTGAAAACACTTCACACATTTCATATTGCACATATTTGTATTACTACATTCAGTTAATCCATAGATTACATCCAGTTAATTCATGTATGGTGTCCTGGGCTGAGAATCTTTTCCTGTTTTGCTGATAATTTAAAAATTTCATTTTGAGGAAAAAGGAGTAGAGGTCAAATGGACTAGCTAATGTATCATTTTTTTTTAACTATACTTACAAATTTGCCTGACATATAATGTTATCCCCAAATAGGTCTTAGCAGACTCATCTGTTTCTTGTGTACTTCTGTTTTCTGTATAAATTCAGAACCATGTTCACTTACAAAGAATTGATTTCCACCTGAGTAGACAGAATCAATGAATGAACTGTTTTTACAAATTTTACTACTTGTACCCTTGACCAGAGCCTATGATTTGTATTTACAATCCATGAGAGCTCTCAGGCCCTTCAGAACTGCCTGTATCTAAAAAAAAAAAAAAAAAAATTATAGTTAATGCAATGTAACACTTTAAAACTATACTTCTGCCACTAATGCTACCACCTATAAACTATTTCTCCAGGCATTTTGACAAATTTAGAATAATAATATAAGTTATAAATATTCTTATCTTCAAAGTATTAATATCTTCTAATTATTTCTACTCTTTATTCAAGGATTTTTTTCTATTGGGTTATTGTTGCTTTACAATGTTGTGTTAGTTTCTGCTGTACAATGAAGTGAATCAGCTATATGCATATATATATTCCCTCCCTCTTTGACCTCCCTCCCACCTACCCCATCCCATCCATCTAGGTCACCACAGAGCACCGGGCTGAGTTCCCTGCGATATAAAGCAGGTTCCCACTAGCTATCTGTTTTACATATGGCAGTGCACATATGTCAATCCCAATCTCCCAATTCATCCCCACCCACCCCGTGTCCACACATCTGTTCCCTACATCTGAATCTCTATTCCTGCCCTGCAAATATGTTCATCTGTACCATTTTTCTAGATTCCACATACATGCGTTAATATACGATATTTGTTTTTCTCTTTCTGACTTACTTCACTCTTTATGACAAAGACATTTAAAAAATATATTGTTAGTGAAGAATCTTGAGGAATGTGGTTATTCATAAGTTTACCTGAAAAAGAGAAAAACATATACAACACTGATGTATCATTTCCCACCATTTTCATTGGAGCAGATTAGTAACATTAAATAAATAGTGAAGATATAGTGTTAGCCAAGGTTGGGAAAATGAGCAGTTTTAGAGAGAAATTTGCAAGTATGTACAAAAACTGCTTCTTCTTCATGTAAGAAATTATAGTCTTAGGGTTTTTTTCCCTCCAGAAACGTTCATAAATTGCAAAATGCATTCAATGAATGTTCATTCCAATAGACTATAACTAATGGTATATTGAAACAACCTAAAGATTCATTTTGAGGGAGTTGCTTAAATAAATTATAGTGTACTCATGTAATTAAAAGATTAAATGATTCAAACACAAATATTAAAATGATAGATGAAGCAGGTATTTGTGCATGGACAGGGAAAGAAACCTACTAGATATTAGGTTAAAAATAAACATGAAAGAGTATAAAGTCACTTTCCAACATATTATTTTTACCTAAAATATAAGCATATAAATGAATTCTGATTGGTCAGACTTCTTAAATTTGCTATCTTTTAGGGATCAGATTGGGTGGTGGTCTGCATATGTGGATGGACATTTAGTGAATGTTCTCTTTTACAGTGTTTTGTATCATATGAGGTTTTATATTTGTAATCTGAAAATAATATCAAGATGTTTCAACTTCGAAAGTGAAACAAATATCCTTAATTGTGATTTGTTTAATGCACATGTCAGAGTTAATAAAAAAGTCAAATAATAATACAAAGAAATATGCATTTATTTACTATAAAGATGTAATAACTGTTATGTTTACATCTTTTTATTTCCTTTCTCTAAGAAACTAAGTGAACACTTTCGATAAAATTATAATAGAGGGTATTTCTGTTAATTTTCTGAAGAATTTTGTTTTGTTTAGTTTAGTTTTCCTTCTGGGCACTCAGTCTTGTACCTGATCACGTATTTCTCATTGTCGGGCATAATCAACTAAATATTGTTTCCCAACTCTAGCAGGTAAGTTCAAGTGCATGACATGAGTTATGCGCACCAGACACAAACTTGGCTCCATCTTATTGCTTGTCCTTGTTTTCCCTTCTTGTCAGCTTTAACTTATGTGTCATTGTTTTTTAAAAAATACACCTTATTTTACAACATTTTTAGATTTACTGAAAAATGGCAAAGATAGTGTATAGAGTTCCCATATATGTTAGATCCAGTTGACTTTATTATTGACATCTTATGAAAAGTATGGTGCGTTTGACAAAATAAATGAACCAAAAATCAGCACATTATTATTTAAAATCTATACTTTCTTCAGATTTTCTTAATTTTTAACTGATGACCTTTTTCTGATCTGAGATTCTATCCACGATATTACATTACATTTAGTCATCACGTGTCCTTAGACAATTCTAGGCTCTCATCATTTATAGGACTTTTTTTGTTTTTGATGAAATTGACAGTTTGAAGAGTATTGGTCAGATATTTTATGGAATGTTTCTTAATTGGGATGTGTCTGATGATTTTCTGATGATTAGTCTGTGGTTATATATACCAGTATGGACTTGTGTATATTTTATAGTTTGATTTATATTCCAATAATACTTACTGTATTTTTAGGTAGTGAAATACATTTTGACATATCACAATCCCCTTATTGTGTTCCTAGGTGTTCACCAAATTGAAAATGTATTTTCAGTTTTCATCTATACATGAATCTTTATAGCGCTTCATTTGTACTCACCAAAAACTGGAAGTAAGAAAAATGTCCTTCAACAGGTGAATAGATAAGTAAACTGTGGTGCATGCATACAGAGATAATGAGCTACTAAACCATCAAAAGACATGGATGAATTTTACATGCATATTGCTAAGTGAAAGAAGCCAATCCGAAAAGGCTACAAACTCTGTGATTCCAATTATATGACATTATGGAAAAAGGCAACACTTTAGAGATATTAAAAAGATCAGAGGTTGCCAAGAGTTTGGAGGATGTAAGGGAGGGTTGAGTAGGTAAAGCACAGGGGATTTTTTTGGATGGTGAAATTATTCTGTATAATACTATAATTATGGAAACATGAAATGATGCATTTTTTAAAATGTGTAGACCTGTACAGAAAAAAGAATAAACCTAAATGTGCAAATTAAAAAAAAAAAATCACTTAGGAGGTCAGGAGACCCCAAAATGGAATGCAGAATGTGCAAATAACTAACTATATTACAGTATGTGAAACAAGTTCACTGACCTTTGGGAATGAGAGAAATCTGGAAGATTAAATGTTAAAGAAACTATATATAAGCACTGCATTCAATTTGAAAAACTGTTTTGCGTAGACATACTAGTTAACAATTCTGATACCAATGACTATTGTCTGAATGTTTGTGCCCTCCCAAAATTCATATGTTGAAATTCTAACCGCCCCCCCAGTAGATGGTATTAGGAGGTGGGGTCTTTGGGAGGTGATTATGTTATAAGTGTGGAGCCCTCACGAATAGAATTAGTGCCTTAACAAAGAGGCTCCAGAGAGATTCTGAGCCTTTTCAATGCTACCACTTAGATCTTAGAAGTGCTAGCCTCTAGAACTGTGGGAAATAAATTTCTGTAGTTTATAAGTAACCCCATCTATGGTATTTTATTATAGCAGCCTGAATGGATTAAGACATCACTGTATATTTATAGAGGAATTTAACAATTAGTTAAGAGGATTAGTTAAGTGGATGATGGATGGTGGGAGCAATGTTTCTCATAGTTGAAGTAGGAGGTTACAGATAAGCAAAGGGACAAGAAGAAAAAAAACCTTGTAGTAATAAATCATAATTGGATATATCATTATTCACTTATGCTTACATTAATGTAGGTACAGATGGTTACACATGGACACATTTATACATTTTGTGTATATACATGGGTTGATACACACATATACATTTGCTTGATGTCAGCTGAGACAGCCTAGAAGCAATGACACCCCAGTAACAATGAGCACACTTAGCACCCAGATCTTGATTTTGAATACCATACTCTAGTAAAAGAACCAGGCTCCATGGAGAGATGGCTGACTATAGGAACAGGGAAGGCAATATACAAATCAGCTTTGAACATCTTGTAGAAACCAAAAGTAAGGAAGTACATAAACACACACATGTAGAGCAAACTTTTCTTTAGCTAAGGCATATGTTAATGATAAGATCTGAGCCATGATAACTACTCTGAGAGTAATGTGAAGAGAACTGATATGGAGACATTAAGGAGATAGAGATCAACTTTTTACTGATTTAAATGTGAGGAGTAAGAGGAAGAGAGGTACACTAAAACTCAAATTTCCATGGTATCATCCTACAAAGGATGATATATTTGCTTACTATTACAAGGCTAAATATTTCTATTAATCTCTCTAAATACAGATCTTTCTTTAACTAGCACTTTCAACCACCTCTTCTCCTTTGACATCTACTTTGTCTTTTTTAAATCCCTTCAAATTCGGATGCTGGTACAATATGCCTCATAGTAAATGAAACCCTTTCTCTAGCAGAGAATAGTGTGAAATAAGAAGTGGGGTGAAGCAGAGCACATTAGAGGGATAAAAGAAGTCAAATATCTGGAGTTTAGAAAGTAAAGGAAAGTTGACTTTGGAAGCAACTGAAAAACTAGACAGGAAGTTGAGCACCTTGTTGGATGTTAATACTATTTATGGTGATAAGGGAAACTAGAGGAGTCACTAGTTGTAGTTGTTGGGAGGATAGAGTGTTTCAATTATAGACCTGTTCATTAAAGATGCTTTAAAAAAAAAAAACAACAAAAGAACAAATACAGCAAGAAATTGGATATTTGGGTCTGCAGTTCAAGGGGAAAAATAACAAGATCTAGGCTTAAGTTGTATGTTTGAGAGTCATCATGCTTCAACTGTAAAATGAAGCCAAGGTGGTACTCTTCTTATGTTCTCCCATATCCTTCCATGACTTTCCCTCTTGTTCCTCTAAGCACATGCTTTACTAATTGACTTATTTTTTTTTGCCCCCATCAAAGTGTAAAGGTCCTAAGGGGATCTTAATGGGTCTTTTAAGGGCAAGATTTGAGTCTTTTTAATCTTTATTTCTCTGGCATGTTTTACAATATTTATTTAATAAATAAATGCATCCTTTAACATAAATAGGCTAATCAGAAATTCTGTGTATTAAGCACAGTAAACTGTGAATTAAGATGAATAGATATTATAATCCACAGATTATAATATATAAACTAACTTTCTGAATAATTACATCATTTAGTCACTGTTACATAGTAGGAACTTGCAACATGGAAGGTAGACATTATCTCTGGACTTTCATTTTTGTGCCTTGGTTACTAGTGTTCTTTAGTTATGAAATGCGGCAAGACCCTGTGGCCCTTGCCCCCCATGTCCTTTGCCTGCCTTTTGTCTGTAGAAAAACTTTAGCCAAAGAATATGTTTAATCAGAGAAGTGAGAAAATACAGAAACAAAGGAAAACAATCCAGCAAGACTAGTGGCTAATAATAGTTTAGCCACTAAGCATAGTTAAGGACCTTTAGTTCCTTCTCAAGGGCTATGGATAATATTCTGAGCCATATCCTGTGAGCTGTCTTGTATATAGATACTGAAACCCCCGCCAGGTGGAAGAAGTTAACTACATGATGACCAGACTGTAGCCATGACATAAGCTGCCACAATTTCAAGAACTGGCCTCAAGGAAGTGGGAACAGACCGATCCCGGAACTAAAGATTAATTGTACTTAAAACAATCAGACCACTGATGACCAATTACAAGATGACTGTCACAGCTGACCGTGCTGTTTCTGCAGGTAGCCCCCTCTCTCTGTCTACAAAATCTCTTGCCTGCTGGTTGTCAGTGGCACGGGGTGGGGGTGGGGGGGCGGGAGTCGACCTTTGGACAGGTGTCCACCCTCCCTGCCCCCACCCCGGTTGCTGACATCCAAAATAAAGCAAGCTTTCCTTTCCACCAACCTCACCTCTTTATTGGCTTTTGAACGGTGAGCAGCCAGACCCCCACTTTCAGTTACAGTTATACTTCTGACCATATATCTAATTCCAACACTGTTCTTAAGATACCCATGGGTCTTAGTAGAATACTGCTTTAACTTCACCAGACCATTTGGTTTAAACACTGCTACAAAATACATGTAAAGTTGTAAATGAGTTTTCTCTTTTAATGTGCCTGGAGTAAGCAGACACTAAGAATACACATTCTTCAAAATCCTTCTAAGACTTTGAAGATGCTTAACTAATATGCATCTGGGAATCAATGAACCCCAACCTAAAATCCTTATTTCTAAGACACATATTACAAACTCTTCGATCAAATACCAGATAATCTTGTAGGAGCTCAACAATTTTACTTGTAGAATAAATAAATCAGTCAAATAAATCAAACCTTTTAGGGCACTGGTGTTTTGGTGTGCTTTTACTAGTGCCTTATGTATTCCATATAACCAATCAGTCTCATATAAGACATGAGCAAGATTAATCTGGCCAGAAATGTGAAAAGAAGGTAAATAATACTCCATGGTTGTCTGACTTGCTTTCCCCCTTTTCCATCCTAATGCATTTAAAAATTTGTCAGTGACAAACAGTAAAAAAAGGCCCGACAATTTTCTAGTCAGCTTCCAATTTAGAAAATATTTAGAATACACTGATGATAACTTACTCCCTAAGAATATTTTAAGCATTTTGGAGAGGAATTAACTTTTATAGAGATGGAGGTAATCATTGCTGAGTAAATAATTGCTGATATGCAATTAATCACCAGTTCTTTTGGGGAAAGCAAAAGAACTTAGACTATTCATTGTGCAATTCTTTTTTTCATAATTATTTTTATTGTCCTTCTAATTTAATAAACTTCACCAGCATATTTCTTAGTATGACAGATACTTTCCTACAATATGCTGTAACTGGTGTCTGAAATTTTCAGTTATTATTTTAAAAATTTTTTTATCATAATTTCTTTACTTGTTTCATGATCTTGATTTTTGAAGTGTTATTTCCTTTTTAGCAAACAGGAAACAATAATAATAATCCTATAAAATTTTACCTACATTTTAAGAGCTGGGTCTCCATTCCTGCCTACTCAAAATTCAAATAAAAACTTGATTTTAATATATAATCCACTTGTAGAGTCAAGAAATTTTGATAGCTTTGCAATTTTTCTACATATGAAATATTGTGTAGTGTTTATGAATTTATATATATTGTACTTGAAAATTATTTGCTTTTTCTAACTTTACTGTTACCTCTACATCTTAACTCAATGCCCCTACTTACTTCCTCTTCACTTTTCACTTTTTTCCCACCTGCATTTCTCATCTTCAATACCTAGCTTGCTCTGCCCCAAATGAATATTTATTTAATATATGTTTATTGAATGTAACTGAATGTAACTACCACATAATTATATTGGTAACAGATTAAGCCTCTGTACTGTGGGCTCCCATTTTGTATTATTGCAGTTAGGGGGACAAGAAACTAATGTATTTTAAGGGTTAAGGGTCATATCAATTGACAAAGCATGGCCATAAAGCAAACAGGAATTCATATCCAAGATTTGCCATTTATTTTCTGTATGATCCCCAACAATTTTTTAACATACCTGATCTTTCTTTTTCTAATCTGTAAAATGATGATTAAGGCAGTTTAATAGTTGTTGTTTAAATAAGACAATGTATAAATAACATGGTGCCCACGAAACATTAGTAATAAAAATGGGTGCTTATAATTATGATTTTGTCATTATTGTTTCACTTCTTTTAGTCTTAAAGACAATTTCACATCTTATAATTCTCTATTTAAAACACAAAAAGCTCAGGGATGTTATTAATTAAAACTTTCTCTTTAGCTTTAATGACTGAGTGCAAATTCCCTGGGAGAATTTAAGGAAAAGGTGTGAAATTTAAGGAAGGTGTGACTTTTAATTCCCCTCTTCTTTCGTGTTTTGAGGAACGTGGTCAACATATTTTTTGGTCTTCACACAATGGGAAACATTGAGTTAGAGAGTGTTTAATACTATCTATTTCTGTCTACATTTTTACCTCAAATATGAGTATTTGAGCTTAAATAGAGCAGGAGATTATTTTTTGTGATTAATAAACTTAATTTTAGTAAAAAGTTCAGGTGAGTTCTGTGCTCATCATTGAGAAATACATACTTAATGATTTTTTCAAGAGGAGAAAAAAGGTTGTTTTTTTTATGAAAATATTTCCACCAGTTGATTACTTTTTTTGGGGGGAGGGGGGTAAATGACATATACAAATGATCTTCAACATGTACTTATTTACCTTTCCTAACTAATCAAACATTATATTGTTCTGTCTAGAAATAAAAAAAGCATCTAATCATAAATTTACGACACAAACTATAATAGTTAACATTGGTTGAAATTTTGAAATATAAGTCTCCATATATAATTATCACTAAAACTGGGTTTTTGGGCACAAGTCTATTTTACTTCATAGTTCCTATAAGATATAATGCCTCTAAGTAAACTATACTAACTCTCATAAATTTATTTCCACTGATTGTTCAATCTTTGTTTCAGAATTTTGCTCTTAGAGACAAGAAAGAGAAAGAATTAGGAGAAATAAGTAGCTATAAATAAAGGGCAAGAAAGAGGGAAAGTTAATGTTGGACAGCCAAGTAAGCAAAAGAAGAGATTGAAAAAAGTGTTCTAAAACCGATTTGTGTCCTATATACCTACACAAACATATGTGGCGTGTGCATGTGTGGTGTGTGTGTGTACAGGTATTTTTAAAATGCACTGTTGTGGAGCTTTAAAATATATGCTATTTCTGCTACTTTCACATATGTGACTGAACCAAAGGTTCAACATTGACATTCCGTTTGGATTATGAGGGAAAGGGCATCTCAAAGACAAAAGCCCATCAGAGAATACAAATTACTTCTAAGTCTTCAAAGGTCAAATGTAATAACCGTTTGCAAGAGCAGTTAGGGGATATCAACGGCCATTGAGATTGCATTCATTTAAGGAGGACAGCAAAGGAAACCAGAGTTCTCACCACATCATGATTTATGGATTTGACTGGAAAACTTGTAATTACTTCCTTAGCACTAGAGGATGAGTACAGTTGCATGAGCTCCACGAAGCTCGAATTCCTGGGAATACAGAGCACTTGATTCCTTTAGGCTGACAGTCTCAAAGGTATTATAGTAGCAAATAGGTCAAAATGTTATTTTGTACCTTAGGCCAGAATGGACAAAGCTGAATTAAGAAGGCTACTGCTTTTTCAACAAATGATTAGCCTTTCAAAATCTCTCTGATAAAATTTTTGGAAAAAAGCATACTAATGAAATATATAATTTTACTGAGAATTTTTATCTGAACAAAGTAGCTGATCATATCTAAGTAAAAATTAATGTAATGATTACAGAGATGTATAAAATAATCATAAGACTGGAATATTTCCACTTTAATACATATAGTAATCATTATTTCTTTCTACTTGTGATGTCTACAAATGCAAATATTAAGAAATATCACCTTATTTACTTTCAAATGATGTATCAATTTTATTTTGATTTTCTGGCCAGCTAAAATAAATAGTTAAATCTGGAGAGTGCAGATGTCAGTTTAACATAGAACTAGGAATTTATTATCTACTGACTTCTTATTTCAACCATCACAAGTAATTTATCTATGGCTAACTTCTGTTTTAAAACAATAAAACATGATGGAAATGTACATAGTGAGTTAAGCTTTCTTGCCAAGGAGTAAATAAGATATTTGAAATTTAAAAATTGCCCCATTTATTCTCTTTAATGTACAAGAGAAATAAAGGTAAAATGAATAATAATGACAAGATCTTATGAATAAAAAACTGAATTTAAGAATACTCAATGTATAAATGTCAATTACATAAAAAAGCCATTCTTTTCTCCTGACTACTTAATTGAAACTAGGACTCTTTTACATCTGTGATGGCACTGCTATTATGACTTTGTCTTTTCCCCTTCCTGTATAAATCCTTGCTGCTCTGTTCAGTTCAACAGAGAGTTGGTTTGTTCATTGGAATTCAAATCCACCTCAATTTCTGAGCTCTTTTCCACTTTGCATATATATATATAATTCATATATGGATCATTTATATAACTCACATATGGATACATTATTATATATTTATATAAATATATCAATTTTATATTATACATAATATAAATTTATTACAAAATATTGAATTTATCATATATAAATTTGAGATGAGATATATGCTCCAAGTTATGCATATTCATTCTAGTTATTTAAAATAATTAAGAATTTATCTTATATCAGAAATATATCAAAAATAATTTTAACAGCATTCAATTAACTAGGTATTAGAAAGGAGGCAGTGAGATGAATTAGGAGGATGGGATTGACATATATACACTTATATGTATAAAATAAATAGCTAATAAGAACGTGCTGTATAAAAAATATAAAATAAAATTCAAAAAGAAAAGAGGCAAAATGCTTAACACAGTTTGTCATAAATAGTAATTACTGATTCCTTGTAAGGTAGAGATTTTTCTTATACTTTAATGGAAATACTTTAGAGGTCCCAATACTATAACTTAATCAATGTTCCACAGATAATAATGATAGAGTATATTCATGTGACTAGAAAATTTGTTTTTTCCTATACCACTTTGCCTTTCATATAAATATCTATATGAGAAAAGTTATATTGAGCTTGAAAAGGGAATTTTGGTTTTCATTATACAAGCAATAAACTTGAAATTAATACAAATTCCATTCAAAATAACTTCCCCTCCAAAACCACTTAAAAATATACTAACCAAAAATTACAAATATTTTACACTAAAAATTACAAAATATTGCTGAAATTTAAAAAAATCTAAATAAATGGAGAGCTATTTCAGGCATATGTATGGAACACTCAGTACTTTAGATCTCAGTTTTCCTCAAATTGATCTATAAGTTCACACAATCTCTATCATATTCCCCATACAGGTCTCATAGAAATTTACAAGCTTATCCTAAAATTTACACAGAAATGCAGAGCATCTAATATATACTAAAATATTTTGAAAAAGAAAATAGGAAGAAAGTAGGAAGACTTACACTTCCTAGTTTCAAAATTTACTATAAGCTATTGTCATATCAAGACAATATGTTACTGGGGTAAGGATAGATATGTAGATCAATATAACAGAACTGACAGTTGAGAAACAAATCCTTATATGTATGATCAGTTGATTGTTGACAAGGATATCAAGGCAAATCAATGGAGAAAGAATAGTCTCTTCATCAAATAGTGTTGGAACAACTGAATATCCATGTAAAAAAGAATGAATTTATACCTAAGACCCCTCAACCTACACTATACCCCCAAAATATACTCAAAATGGATAGTAGAGATAAATGTAGGAGCTCAAACTATAAATCTTCTAGAAGAAAACACACACAAAAATATTTAAGACATTGTGCTAGGCAAAGAGTTCTTAGATGTCGTATACAAAGTAGAATCCATAAAATAATAATAATATCTTTCGTGCTTCAAAAGATATAAATAATAAAAATTAAAAGATAAAGCACAGAGTGGGAGAAAATATGTGTAAGTCATACCTAGAAAGGGATTATTATATTCAGCATATAAAAAAAGAAATCTTACAACTTAATCAGAAGACAAATATAAAGTTAAAAATGGGTGAAATATTTAAGTAGACATTTCTCTAAAAAGTATATTAAAGTGGCTACTAAGCACAGGAAGAGAGAGTCAGCATCATCAGTGATTAGGAAAATGCAAAATAAAACCACAGTGAGATATTACTTCATAATTCCTAGAATGGCTTTAATCAAAGGAAAAAAAATAACAAGTGTAGGCAAGGATGTAGAGAAATTAGAACCCTCATACACTGTTAGAGGACACATAAAGAGATATAGACCTTTGGGAAAAGTTAGCAGTTTCTAAAGTTAAACATAAACACCATATGTAGTACTAATTCTACTCTTAGGTTTTTACTTAAGAAAAATGAAAAAGACTTGTATGTAACTGTTCATAGCAGCATTATTCATGACAGCTAAAAAGTGGAAAGAATCCAAATCAGTTAGTGAATGGACAAAAATATACTGTATCCATAAAATGGAACCACTATTCAGCAATTAAAACAAAACAGACTACAGTTTGGACCTCAGAAACTTTATGTTAGACACAGAGACTATATATTTTATTACTTCATTTATGTAAAATATCCCTAAAAGAAAAATCTACAGCATCTGAATCCAGATTAGTGGGAACTGGGGATGGAAACTGGGATTCACTAGAATTGTGCATGAGGTATCTTTTGTGGTGATTGAAATGTTCTAATGTCAGACTGTGGTGATGGTGGCAAAACATTGGTGAGGGGAGGAAGGGAGATAAAGATAAACATAATATTTGCACCACTTGCTTTCAATCTTTTCTCTTGTATCTCATCTCGAGTTGGAAGAATCTAATGATGTTGATCTCTTCTTCAAAATGGATGTGGATGGATATGGGTGTTCTGTTGCTCTCAAGACAAGTCGTCAAAAATCATCATGAGAGTTAGCAGAACGTAAACCACTGGAGTTGAGCTTTAAGAATCGTAGTTTGTGTTATTTTCCCTGTTTTCAGCAGAGCATGGCCGTTTTTTCACAGTCCATTTCCCAGGACTATTACCACAGAACTAGGTAATTGGACTTTGGGATTTAATAAGTATCATGTTCTCTAATTCAATATCTATTTAAAGTGGGATTTTTTTTTATAATACTGCAAAACAAAATATTCATATGATATATAATTTTGAACATCTATTAGCCCTGATTTTGTGTTTAAGAAATAATGATTTTGGGAGGGGGAAAGCTTCGGAGCCGCAAAGGAGAGCACAGCAACAGGGGTGCGGAGGGCAAAGCGGAGAGATTCCCGCACAGAGGATAGGTGCCGACCGGCACTCACCAGCCTGAGAGGCTTGTCTGCTCACCCGCCGGGGCAGGCGGGGCTGGGAGCTGAGGCTTGGGCTTCGGTCAGAGCAGGAGCGCAGGGAAAGCACAGGTGTCAGTGGCGTGAACACAGCCTGCAGGGGGTTAGTGCACCACAGCTAGCTGGGAGGGAGTCCAGGGAAAAGTCTGGGGCTGCCAAAGAGGCAAGAGGCTTTCTCTTCCCTCTTTGTTTCCTGGTGCGCGAGGAGAGGGGATTAAGCGCGCTGCTTAAAGGAGCTCCAGAGACCGGCGGCGCGAGCCGTGGCTAAAAGCGCGGACCCTAGAGATGGGCATGAGATGCTAAGGCTGCTGCTGCCACCACCAAGAAGCCTGTGTGTGAGCACAGGTCACTATGCACACCGCCCTTCCCGGGAGCCTGTGCAGCCTGCCACTGCCAGTGTCCCGGGATCCAGGGACAACTTCCCCAGGAGAACGCATGGCGCGCCTCAGGTTGGTACAACGTCACGATCGTCCCTGCCACTGCATGCTCTCCCTGCATTCCGTAACCCTCCCTTCCCCCGGCTTGAGTGAGCCAGAGTCCCCGAAGCAGCTACTCCTTTAACCCCGTCCTGTCTGAGCGAAGAACAGACGCCCTCTGGCGACCTACATACAGAGGCGGGACCAAATCCAAAGCTGAGACCCGGGAGATGTGAGAACAAAGAAGAGAAAGGGAAATCTCTCTCAGCAGCCTCAGAAGCAGTGGATTAAAGCTCCACAATCAACTTGATGTAACCTGCATCTGTGGAATACCTGAATAGACAATGAATCATCCCAAATAGAGGAGCCGTGTGGATGAAAGGCTCTTGGTGCTGCAGCCAGGAGTCAGTTCTGTGCCTCTGAGAGCCAACTTCAGGACGCTGGTCCCCAAGAGACCTCCCAGCTCCACATAATATCAAACGGTGAAATACTCCCAGAGATCTCCATCTCAAAAACAGCACCAAGCTTCACTCAACAACCAGTAAGTTACAGTGCTGGACACCCTATGCCATAAAACTAGCAAGACAAGAACACAACCCCACCCATTGGCAGAGAGGCTGCCTAAAATCATAATAAGTCCACAGACACACCAAAACACACCACCAGACATGGACCTGCCCACCAGAAAGACAAGATCCATCCTCATCCACCAAAACACAGGCACTAATCCCCTCCACCAGGAAGCCTACACAGCCCACTGAACCAACTTTAGCCACTGGGGACAGACACCAAAAAACAACAGGAACTATGAACCAGCAGCTAGCAAAAAGGAGACCTCAAATACAGTAAGATAAGCAAAATGAGAAGACAGAAAAACACATACCAGATGAAGGAGCAAGATAAAAACCCACCAGACCTAAGAAATGAAGAGGAAATAGGCAGTCTACCTGAAAAAGAATTCAGAATAATGATAGTAAAGATGATCCAAAATCTTGAAAATAGAATAGAGATAATGCAAGAAACATTTAAAAAGAACCTAGAAGAAGTAAAGATGAAACAAGCAACAATGGACAACACAATAAATGAAATTAAAAATACTCTAGATGGGATCAATAGCAGAATAACTGAGGCAGAAGAACGGATAAGTGACCTGGAAGGTAAAATAGTGGAAATAACTACTGCAGAGCAGAATAAAGAAAAAAGAATGAAAAGAACTGAGGACAGTCTCAGAGACCTCTGGGACAACATTAAATGCACCAACATTCGAATTATAGGGGTTCCAGAAGAAGAAGAGAAAAAGAAAGGGACTGAGAAAATATTTGAAGAGATTATAGTTGAAAACTTCCCTAATACGGGAAAGGAAATAGTTAATCAAGTCCAGGAAGCACAGAGAGTCCATACAGGATAAATCCAAGGAGAAATACGCCAAGACACATATTAATCAAACTGTCAAAAATTAAATACAAGAAAACATATTAAAAGCAGCAAGGGAAAAACAACAAATAACACCCAAGGGAATCCCCATAGGAACTTCTCTAGACAAGAAACACAAGAGAAGGAAAAGACCTACAATAACAAACCCAAAACAATTAAGAAAATGGGAATAGGAATATACATATAGATAATTACCTTACATGTAAATGAACTAAATGCTCCCACCAAAAGACACAGATTGGCTGAATGGATACAAAAACAAGACCCATATATTTGCTGTGTACAAGAGACTCACTTCAGACCTAGAGACAAATACAGGCTGAAAGTAAGGGGATGGAAAAAGATATTCCATGCAAATGGAAATCAGAAGAAAACTGGAGTATCAATTCTCATATCAGACAAAATAGACTTTAAAATAAAGACTATTAGAAGAGACAAAGAAGGACACTACATAATGATCAAGGGATTGATCCAAGAAGAAGATATAACAATTGTAAATATTTATGCACCCAACATAAGAGCACCTCAATACATAAGGCAAATACTAACAGCCATAAAAGGGGAAATTGACAATAACACATTCATGGTAGGGGACTTTAACACCCTACTTTCACCAATGGACAGATCATCCAAAATGAAAATAAATAAGGAAACACAAGCTTTAAATGATACATTAAACAAGATGGACTTAATTGATATTTATAGGACACTCCATCCAAAAACAACAGAATACACATTTTTCTCAAGTGCTCATGGAACATTCTCCAGGATAGATCATATCTTGGGTCACAAATCAAGCCTTGGTAAATTTAAGAAAATTGAAATTGTATCAAATATCTTTTCCGACCACAATGCTATGAGACTAGATATCAATTACAGGAAAATATCTGTAAAAAATACAAACACATGGAGGCTAAACAATACACTACTTAATAACAAAGTGATCACTGAAGAAATCAAAGAGGAAATCAAAAAATACCTAGAAACAAATGACAATAGAGACACGACAACCCAAAATCTATGGGATGAACAAGAGCAGTTCTAAGAGGGAAGTTTATAACAATACAGTCCTACCTTAAGAAACAGGAAACATCTCGAATAAACAACCTAAACTTGCACCTAAAGAAATGAGAGAAAGAACAACAAAAAAACCCCAAAGTTAGCAGAAGGAAAGAAATCATAAAAATCAGATCAGAAATAAATGAAGAAGAAAGGAAGGAAATGATAGCAAAGATTAATAAAACTAAAAGCTCGTTCTTTGAGAAGATAAACAAAATTGATAAACCATTAGCCAGACTCATCAAGAAAAAAAGGGAGAAGACTCAAATCAATAGAATTAGAAATTAAAAAGAAGTAACAACTGACACTGTAGAAATACAAAAGATCATGAGAGATTACTACAAGCAACTCTATGCCAATAAAATGGACAATCTGGTAGAAATGGACAAATTCTTAGAAATGCACAACCTACCAAGACTGAATCAGGAAGAAATAGAAAATATGAACAGACCAATCACAAGCACTGAAATTGAAACTGTGATTAAAATCTTCCAACAAAGGAAAGCCCAGGACCAGATGGCTTCACAGGCGAATTCTACCAAACAGTTAGAGAAGAGCTAACACCTATCCTTCTCAAACTCTTCCAAAATATAGCAGAGAGAGGAACACTCTCAAACTCATTCTATGAGGCCACCATCACCTTGATACCCAAACCAGACAAGGATGTCACAAAGAAAGAAAACTACAGACCGATATCACTGATGAACACAGATGCAAAAATCCTCAACAAAATACTAGCAAACAGAATCCAACAGCACATTAAAAGGATCATACACCTTGATCAAGTGGGGTTTATTCCAGGAATGCAAGGATTATTCAATATACGCAAATCAATCAGTGAAATACACCATATTAACAAATTGAAGGAGAAAAAACATATGATCATCTCAATAGATGCAGAGAAAGCTTTCAACAAAATTCAACACCGATTTATGATAAAAACCCTGCAGAAAGTAGGCATAGAGGGAACTTTCCTCAACCTAATAAAGGCCATATATGACAAACCCACAGCCAACATCATCCTCAATGGTGAAAAACTGAAAGGAATTCCACTAAGATCAGGAACAAGACAAGGTTGCCCACTCTCACCACTCTTATTCTACATAGTTTTGGAAGTTTTAGCCACAGCGATCAGAGAAGAATAGGAAATAAAGCAATCCAAATCAGAAAAGAAGAAGTAAAGCTGTCACTGTTTGCAGATGACATGATACTATACATAGATAATCCTAAAGATACTCCCAGGAAACTACTAGAGCTAATCAATGAATTTGGTAAAGTAGCAGGATACAAAATTAATGCACAGAAATCTCTGGCATTCCTATACACTAATGACATAAATTCTGAAAGTGAAATCAAGAAAACACTCCCATCTACCATTGCAACAAAAAAAATAAATATCGAGGAATAAACCTACCTAAGGAGACAAAAGACCTGTATGCAGAAAATTATAAGGCACTGATGAAAGAAATTAAAGATGATACAAATAGATGGAGAGATATACCATGTTCTTGGATTGGAAGAATCAACATTGTGAAAATGACTCTACTATCCAAAGCAATCTACAGATTCAATGCAATCCCTATCAAACTACCACTGGCATTTTTCACAGAACTAGAACAAAAAAATTCACAGTTTGTATGGAAACACAAAAGACCCCGAATAGCCAGAATAATCTTGAGAATGAAAAACAGAACTGAAAGAATCAGGCTCCCTGACTTCAGACTATACTACAAAGCTACAGTAATCAAGACAGTATGGTACTGGCACAAAAACAGAATGATAGATCAATGGAACAGGAAAGAAAGGCCAGAGATAAACCCATGCACATATGGTCACCTTATCTTTGATAAAGGAGGCAGGAATGTACAGTGGAGATAGGTCAGCCTCTTCAATAAATGATGCTGGGAAACCTGGACAGCTACATGTAAAAGTATGAAATTAGATCACTCCCTAACACCATAAACAAAAATAAGTTCAAAATGGATTAAAAACCTAAATGTAAGGCCAGAAACTATCAAACTCTTAGAGGAAAACATAGGCAGAACACTCTATGACATAAATCACAGCAAGATCCTTTTTGACCCACCTCCTAGAGAAATGGAAATAAAAACAAAAATAAACAAATGGGACGTAATGAAACTCCAAACTTTTGCACAGCAAAAGAAACCATAAACAAGACCAATAGACAACCCTCAGAATTGGAGAAGATATTTGCAAATGAAGCAACTGACAAAGGATTAATCTCCAAAATTTATAAGCAGTTCATGCAGCTCAATAAAAAAAAAAAAAAAAAAAAAACACAATCCAAAAATGGGCAGAAGACTTAAATAGACATTTCTCCAAAGAAGATATACAGACTGCCAACAAACACATGAAAGAATGCTCAACATCATTAATCATTAGAGAAATGCAAATCAAAACTACAATGAGATATCATCTCACACAAGTTAAAATGGCCATCATCAAAAAATCTAGAAACAATAAATGCTGGAGAGGGTGTGGAGAAAAGGGAACACTCTTGCACTGCTGGTGGGAAGGTAAATTGGTACAGCCACTATGGAGAACAGTATGGAGGTTCCTTAAAAACTACAAATAGAACTACCTTATGACCCAGCAATCCCACTACTGGGCATATACCCTGAGAAAACCATAATTCGAAAAGAGTCATGTACTAAAATGTTCACTGCAGCTCTATTTTCAATAGCCCGGAGATGGAAACAACCTAAGTGTCCATCATCGGATGAATGGATAAAGAAGATGTGGCACATATATACAATGGAATATTACTCAGCCATAAAAAGAAATGAAATTGAGCTATTTGTAATGAGGTGGATAGACCTAGAGTCTATCATACAGAGTGAAGTAAGTCAGAAAGAGAAAGACAAATACCGTAAGCTAACACATATATGTGTAATTTAAGAAAAAAAAATCATGAAGAACCTAGGCGTAAGACATGAATAAAGACACAGACCTACTAGAGAATGGACTTGAGGATATGGGGAGGGGGGAGGGTAAGCTGTGACAAAGCGAGAGAGGGGCATGGACATATATACACTACGAAACGTAAGGTAGCTAGCTAGTGGGAAGCAGCCACATAGCACAGGGAGATCAGCTAGGTGCTTTGTGACCGCCTGGAGGGGTGGGATAGGGTGGGTGAGAGGGAGGGAGAGGCAAGAGGGAAGAGATATGGGAACATATGTATATGTATAACTGATTCACTTTGTTATAAAGCAGAAACTAACACACCATTGTAAATCAATTTTACTCCAATAAAGATGTAAAAATAAAATTAGAAAATTTTGACTTTTAGGTAACTTAATTTTATATTAGCATATCAATTAAATATCTGGAAAAATAAAGAAGCAATAATTTTTTGGTTCTTTGAATTGTTAGTAAAAACTAAGCTTCTCTTTTCCTTGTTTCCTGTCCCTTTGTTTCTCTCTCTCTCTGTAAATTGTGGCATGAAGAGAGTTGAGATGGGGAAAGATGTAAATCCAAGATTGCTTTTATTTGCACTCATGCCATAATTCTTAGATTACCACACTGTCCTAAAAAAATCCTATCACATACACATACACACACAATATTCAGATTACATATGTTTGTGTGACATAAATATATTTAAATAAATTAATTGTGTATGTTGTTATATACATATATAAGTATAATGTTATAAATGTATAGTATAAATATATATAATTGATTCACTGAATTTTTCAAATATATACATATTAATTTTTCTTTGTTTTTCTCATGTTTCCAATATAGTCTTCAATTTATCAAATTTTTATTTTTCTTTATTTATTTTATTGATTTAAATTATCTGCCAGCTATATTAAAATCAATAAAAGACATATTTCATAAACAAACTGATATTTTGGCTTCAGGTTTTAGAGGAAATTAATGTTCTTGTTTTATTCTCTGCCTCTGACTCTAGATTTTTCCAGATAGTCTAATTAGCTCCTGGTTATAGATCTACTATACTATTATAATACTATTGTTGCACCAAATAAATATTTCCCAAATATTTTGATTTAGTGTTAAATTTGTAACTTTGTTCACAAATCATTTCCATCTATTCCATCTATATAATGAATGCATTGCAAAGTTTACAAACTATATAATTTTCCCATTCTTGAATTCTTGAGTTTAAGTCACCTTTCATTTCACTGGACTAAATCTTTAAGTAGATTTTCAAGAAGAGAATGTGGGACATTACATAATTAAGCATATTTTTATGTTGTCTTTTCTTTGACCTAAAGAACAATTTGTCTAGATAGGTTTAAGCTACGAATATTTTTCTATGATATTTTAGTCAATGATTATTTGTTATCTACTGTTTAATATTCTATAGATATAATTTAAGATATGCTAAATTTTATAAGAATCTTCTATTGTTTGCTTATTTTCTACAATGCTTTCTGATATTTTAGTTTTTACTCTTGAAATTAATCTTTATTTCCCATTATATTCTCCTAATAATCTTCTATATAGTGCTGTTCATTGCTTTTGCAGAAATGTAGTGAAAAAATGCATACCTTTGAAAGTAAGCAACCACAGAACTGAAATTTAAAAATTCATAAAACTGTATACTGTGTCTAATTATATCTAGAAGACATGCCTCAGAAATAATGAAAACGGTAAGAAGTAAAGAGCATAGAAGACAAAAGGCATCGGGATGATTTACAAAAAACAAACAAATAAACAGAATGAAGTGCATTATAGATAAATGGAGGGAAGGTTGAGAGAAAAATATCTGATTTCAGCAAATTTAAAGTTTACATTTACATTTTAAGTACCAATACTGATATTAACCATTATTTGAGCATTATACCAATTACCATGCACTATATACAAGTTGCATGTAATATACTATCCAGTTCAATCCTCCTAGCATATGACATTTGTAGGGCATATCTATTGTACCTTGTTATCTATTACCTGAGTACCCAGTGTCATGACTGTGGGAGACGAGGAAAGACTGAGGAGCTGTACCAGATTGGCGGAACCTATGGTTTCATGACAATTAAATACTAAGTGGGATCCTGAATTGAATCTTTGAATAGTAAAAGGACATTAGTGAAAAAAAACTGGTGGGCCCAAATGAAGCCTGCAGTTTAATTAATAACACTGTAACTTTATTAATTCCTCAGTTGAGGTGACTGCACTGTAGTTACTTAAGATTTTAATATTAAAGGAAGCTGGGTGTAGTGTATCCAGAATTCTCTGAATTATTTTTGCAATACTCTGTAAGTCTCAAATTTAAAAACATATTATGAAAAAATCAGCAGAGATTTTATTATCCACTTGGTCAGTGATTTTCAACCTCTATTACTCTAATCTCTCATGTTTCATAAATGAATTTAGTAAGAATCAGTCTTTGCTATTATGTCTACTTTCTATGTGGTGTGGTTTACATTAGAGTTGCAATACTGGTCTTTCTCCTTACATTTGACATATTAGGGGGTGGAAACCAAGCATGAATAACTCAGTCTTTCTCTTCCCTTTTTACCTTTGTGTACCAATTATCCTCAATAAGTATTCACTTTACACTGTTTCTTATTCTGTAATATTTATGTGGCATGTCCTATATGAAGAGGCCTGAGGTGACCTAGTGCTGCCTGGGATAGAATGAATAAGCTTTCTATTATGGGGTTCACACCAGCATAATAATAATAATAATAATGATACTAACAAGAATAATGAGAGCCCAAGTTTCTGCTGTGCTTCTAAGTCAATTTCTCCTCTAACAACCTTTTCAATAATAAACAAGATTATTTGATCTCTATTGCTATTCCTTTAGCTCTCCCAACTGATTGCAAATTCAGGCTAGGGAAAAATAAACTAGTCTTACTGAAGACCCAATATAGCATAATAGTACAGAGAGTGGGCCCTGGAGATATATTTCCCAGCTTCTAATCCTAGCTCTGTCTCTTATAGAGAATGTGACTTTAAACAAATCATATCACTTCAAATGTTTTTTTGTACAATGTGATAATTTTTCTTATAGAATTTTGTTAGGATTAAATCTGTCTATCTTTCTTTATATCTAACTATCTAATTTATCATCTATCTATCCATCCATCTACCACAAAGGATACATGGAAAGCACTGTATAAATCTTTGTTATCAGTATTTATTGAGCTCCCAAAGCCTCAGTGTAAGGCCAGGGTGCTACGAACTTCTCTCTATTTTCTCTGCTGAGATTCCATATGTATTTTATAAAGGAATGCATTATTTAAATAGACAAATGCATTGATAGATAACTAATTAATAACATTTCCATTGTAAAACTATCTAGATTCTCTCTTTGACAAAATTGAGCCAGGAAGAAAATATATATGTTGTCCAATGTCACATAGTTCATGGAACAACTACTAGGATTTAGGTTTCCTGATTCTACAGATGGAAAGACATTATTATAACTTAGGGTAAATGAAACATTAGCATAGTGATGAAGAGCTCAGGACCCAGACATCTTGGTTTGAAACCTTGTTCTGATAAACAGATGTGTGAGATCTTTGGCTTCCTGTGCCTCAGTTTTCTCTTTTGTAGAATGTATAATCATATCTAGCTCGTATCTGTAAATGTGCATGTGTGTGTGTAATATAGTGAGAGAGAATATGTGTGTATGTGTATATATATGTGTGTGTGTATACAAGTATATATATGTATATTTATGAACATACATATGTTTGTGTGTTTGTATCTGTGTATGTATGTATATCATATTGCTAGGGAATAATAACTTATTTATGCTAGGATAGAAAAATTAGAAATATAACCAAATATTTTTGAAGCAGAAATAATTATAAAACATGTTTATTCTAAGTACAGCACTCTTGATGTTTCAAATAATATCACACTATTTACAAAGATCAAGCAGAACTGAGTTATTTATATGGATAATACCTCCCCTGACTAATCATTATAAATGAATCCAATTACTGCTATGGGATATGTTGTAATCAAATTGGATTTAAATGTTTATAGTTAACATCTACTTACGTAGTTAGGTCCACTGAGGAATATGTATCTCAATACCTATAATACTTCTTGAAATGGAGTTGCCTAATGAAGTCTTTATGAAGTTCACATAATTACTAGTTGGAAGCACAATATAAATTTTCTAATGACTTTTCAGTCATAACTTAAAGTGATAGAAATATGACACTGAAATGGATATACTGTCAGGGTATGTTCTGATGACTCAGTTATTTCCAGAAGATTATGACACTGATGGTTTTTAATCATTTTGTTAAAAGGGAGAATAAAGAAAACCTTTCTTTTTCACCTTGACTATGAAATTGTGATTAAAAACTGATTGACTATGACCACTGAATCCATCATTTCTTAACACAAGCTCTCAGGAAAAATTAAATTAACATTGAAAAAGAGAAATATGAAAATAGCTTGACAATTACTGTCTGACAGAAAAGATCTGGAGGCCATGCCAGGTTTTTTGTCATTTAGTCTCATGTGTGCTAGGACACATATAATGTAATTATGATTGCTGAATAGTGAGGATAATGCTTGTCTGTTAGTGTAACACTTGTCTGCTAAAATCTTGGTGGCATAAACAGCTCGCCTATTTCTTTTTATATATTTCCTGGAGAGGTCCCTGCCAAGTGGAAACTCAAGAAGATTTTCTTCTTTAATTGTGTGGCTATTACCATACACTAGTCCTTCCTTTAAGTCCATGAAGCCTGAGGATAAAGAAAGAGCCCGTGGTTTCTAGGGAGGTTTTAGAGATGAGGACTACAGTTAACTGCATTTGGGGTACAAGCCACTACCCATATCTAAATGGCTAGAATTAATGTCTCCCTCTCTTGCAGTGAGGCTGGAAAAATGCAGTCTCCCCACACTTCCTGTGAAACCTTCCTATAAGCCAAATAGAACAAATGGGATCGATGGGGTTCTAGTACTCTTTACCTCATTGTACGATAAGCGTCTGACATATTTTTCATCACTTATTACTCTATTAAGATATATTTGAAGGTGTGTCTATCTATCAAAGTCCTATATTCTCATGACAGTATATTTTATGTTTCTTAAGTATATATATATGTAGTTTTTAATGTATAAGTGAAAGAATTCGGATTTACAATCTCAGCAAACCCACTTTGTCCCTGGTTCAAGACTTTATATTTGTTTCTGTTGTCAGTGTCATCTCAGCCCTCAGTAATAAGTCCTTATTTTTTCCCTATGAAAAGTTTCCCTCTGAAACTTTTATCTTCGATAACATTTTTTTACTTAACCAGTCCTTCTGGCATCACTTATTTTGATGGCACTTAAGAAAAAATATTTCGTTTCTTAGAAAAAAGAAAAACTAGATTTGTATTGTTCCTGTTTTTTAGTGTTCCCATTAGAACTTTCTCTAATAATTAGAGTGAAAATGGAATTATGTCAAAATATTTAAAATATTTCAATTTTTTTCTTTTCCCACAATTTATATGTGCTTTTAAAGTAAATAATTCTCTGTTATAAAACATTTTAATTGTAGAATGCTTTTTATTAGACAGAGAGTAATTTTCTTCAGTTAAAAAATAGGTAACAATAGTTGCCATATTTTTCATTTCTCTACAAGAAACTTTCAACCTGAGGTTTTGACAAGAGGTTAGTTATTAGATAACAACTGCTTTTCAGGTAACTTCACATTGATTCATTGTACTTCAAATAAAACATTTGCTGAGAACAATGTTCTTGTGAAAGAGATTTAAAATTATATTACATCACTCATAAAGCAACTTGGTATGAGCATTTGGAAACTGTATGCATTTGTTCCTTTCTTTCCAATAATGAGTCCCCAGAGAACTCTTCAAGAGTTTATCAAATTTAGTATTAATGGTAGCCAGGAGGGAAGTTTTATAAGCGCTATAGAAAAATGTTCCATGATTATAAGTAAACCACTTTATTTGCAATGTACACAAAATATCTTCATATTTCTCTACTGACAGTAAAAAACAGAGTTTGCTTCTTTCACCAAGGAATAGAAGTTTTTATTTGTGTGTATGCTGCCTTTGTTGTTGTATTTGTGTTCTTCTTTTATATTGCAATCAAGATGAAATTCAGTTCTTAGCATCCCTTTCTGAATTTTTGAATACTTCAGTTAATGTTTTCCTTCATTTATTATAACTTTACTTCTTCCCTGACTCTGTATTTGATTGTTTCAAGCAAAATAGCAATATAAAGGAGATTGACTCAAAAGGATTCTTGTATAAAAATATAAATGATGGAAATATTCTACAGGGAAATAGAATTATTGGCCCAAGATCCAGAGATCCCAAGTGTGAATCCATTGTCCATTCTCAGCAGCTCCATAGCAGTTTCCATGTCATTTGAAACAGGACTGGGTCCTTGGTATGAAGATCTATCAGGTATAGTGTACTTCAACCTCTCATTCACTCAGCAAGCATCTAACCTCTTACACAACACAGCACAAAGTCGAGTGCAAAATTCTGGGAAATTTATTCTTAAGAAGCAGTCTCAAACACAAACATCACACTCTTAGATTTTAATCTGGAATACTAAAGTCCAAGAAAAAAGAAGAAAAAGAGGAATTTGGAAAAGTGGAAGCTTTTGTAGGAAAGGAAAATAGATGATTGTATCCAAAATGAGGAATCCCAGTGGGGAGGTCTCTAACCAGAATAAAGATGATTTTCAATGATATTGCAAAATGTCACCATATCCTGGCAGATGAATGTTTTATGGTGTCAGATTATAAAACACTTTTCTCATCCAGGAGTGGGTGGTCAGAGGGACTATAAAACTTTGCAAGATACAAGGATACATAAAACCTGTGTTCATCAGATGTACTATCCATTTTCACTTTTGATCAAATGACAAATGATCAAAGAAGTAAAATAATTAATTGAACAGTGTCTGTGTCTTAGCTTGGGGATCAGGCCTCTATGCAACTGACAACTTGCTTAAGATATATGCACCACATACTTGAATAAAATATGATTTTGCTCAAATATCTCAAAAAAGATTCCAAAATGTAGAAGTCCGAGCTACTAATTAAACCCCAGGGACCAAAGATTTTTGAAATTAGTGACTTCACCCACATTTGAGTACATGAATAAGAGTTTAAGCAAGAGCAATTGAAGCAGCCTTAAAGTCCCAACTTCCCATCCATCCAGGTTTATTAAGCACCGACTATACACCCAGAAGTTGTAGTAGATACTGCAGAAATCAAAGAGATTCCTGTTTTCAAGGAACTCATGGCCCAAAGTGTGAAGTCAGACTTGTAAACACATAAGTGCAGTAAATTATTACTAACAAGATGCTATAAACCAATATCAAGAGCTCTTTATAAAGAAGAGAATGATTATTTCTACCTGGGGAGCAGATGCATAGGGGAAAATTCTTAGAGCTCAATGCTACTTTATTTAATATTTTTCTTTACCTGCATTTGTCAATAAAGTGAACAAATTTTCACATAGAATAGCACACTCGTTTCAATTTATGGGGGATTAGCTTCTCACATGTGTATTTGTTCATTTAGCAAATGTTTACTGAAAATCTACTTTGTGAGTCATGGGATATGTATATTGGGATCTGGAAATTGATTTTAAGAGAAATTTTAAGATTTTAAGAGAAAATACAGTATTTCTGTATTTTAACAGAAAATATAGTGCAGTTTTTAGAACATACTAATGACACATCCTCACTTAAAGGCATCCCATTTTGAATATTCTTTCTACACAGACCCAAAGGACCCCTGAGTTTGGCAACATACAGTAGGAGTATGCAGAGTGTGTGAATTCTGGGGTCTATGCCCTTGAGAGTGAAGGTTCAGTGCTAGAAATGGGCAGAGTGTTCTGATATCCTTATTGGACCATTGTCAAATTGGAAGATGCACAGGAAATGTAAGAAGAGGCTTCTATTGCACTGCTATTGAATTCAGGGTGTTTTTTTTTCTTTCTTTCTTTATCCTTTTTTTAGTTTTCTTTCTGTGTCTGCCTTTCTCACACAAGAGTGATTTAGCTGGGATGAGTTTGCCAGCACTCTTCCCAATGGAAAACAGATATAACTTCTCAGTTAATAGCACAAATACAGTCCTGTCTCACCAACTGAGTAGAGGAAAAGACTTAGTGAATTTCTTCATGTATTTCACTTATTCATCATAAATTGAACCATATGAAACTATATATATAGATTTAATGATTAAAGGAAAAGTTTTGAAGATGATGAACTCCAAACAGGACTATACAGTACAGTCTTTTCTTAATAATGTGTATTTCCAAATATGTTACTGAAGAGTCTGTACAGCTGCTTGTATAGAAGTTCTGCTTACTGTTTATAAGGAATGCTATTTTAAGGAGATATTAAGGCCATGACATAAAGTCCTGAAATTTAAATAGATTAAAATTTGTATGCACTTAAGTGAAGGTTAAACAAAAATGTTTATATGGTAAAGGTACAAGAAATGTCATGTACAATGTGGAATTACTACCTATTGACTGATTCTGAAAAAATAAATCATGATTCTAAACAAATTTCTAATACTTAGTGACTCAAGTGAAAGTTAAATAATAACTTTTTAATGTACATAAGAACATTTAATTTCATCTTGAAAAGCAGGTATGTAGAAAAAATTAATAGCCTGATAGCAAAGAACTGTGGTTTCTGACTTACAATAGTTTGACTTACTATTTTTTTAAATTAATTAATTAATTTATTTGTGGGTGCTTTGGGTCTTCATTGCTGTGTGCAGGCTTTTTCTAGTTGCAGCAAGCAGGGGCTACTCTTCATTGTGGTGCGCTGGCTTCTCATTGCAGTGGCTTCTCTTGTTGCAGAGCATGGGCTCTAGGCTCTTGGGCTTCAGTAGTTGTGGCTCATGGGTTCTAGAGCACAGGCTCAGTAGTTGTGGCACACGGGCTTAGTTGCTCCGCGGCATGTGGGATCTTCCCAGACCAGGGCTCGAACCTGTGTCCCCTACATTGGCAGGCGGATTCTTAACCACTGTGCCACCAGGGATGTGCCTGACTATTTTTTGACTTTTCAATGGTGTGAAAGCAATACCAATTCAGCAGAAACCATACTTCAAATTTTAAATTTTGATGATTTTTCCCAAGCTAACAATATACTATATGATACTCTCTCCTGATGCAGGACAATGGTAGCTGGTACCAAGTCAGCCATATGTTTGCCAGGATAAACAACCAATAATACACTTATGACCATTCTGTACCCATACAACTGTTCTGTTTTTTACTATCAGTACAGTAGTCAATAAATTACATGAAATATTCAATACTTTTTATAAAATAGGTTTTGTGTTAGGTAATTTTGCCCAGCTATAGGCTAATGTAAATCTTCTGAGCAGGTTTAAAGTACACTAGGCTCAGTTAGGATGTTTGGTACGTTAAGTGTATTAAATACATTTTCAACTTCTATATTTTCAACTTAAGATGGGTTTACCGAGTTGTAACCCCATCATAAGTCAAGGAAGATCTGTAAAGGCAATCACACTAAGAAAGATATAAATACATATGTTAAAAACATTTAACTTTTATGGGCATATTTCTTACTGCTTTTTGAGGACTATTAACATGTATACTTAAATTAACTTTGAAATTGTAATTTTTCCCTCCAAAAACCTTTCTTTTAACTTAAAGAATTGTAGACATCATGTGAGTACTTATTAAATATGGAGATACAGAAAATGTCCAATGTGTCCAAATGCTGAACTGACACATCATGAGGCATTTGACTTGTCTGATCCAACTCCCCAGAGGTAAGTGAATATTCAAGATGAGTCTTCCATTGTTACATTCTAGGCTAATATTGCCTGATAAGGTAGACTGATTGCAAAATATCCCCAATTTTTCACCATTCTTTGTACAGATGACTTTTGAAATATGACTATGAAGGAATTCCTATTAAAAGGTGGAATTTTTTCTTGTCTCTTAAATCTTCACTGGCCTTGTCACTTACTACAACAAAGAGAATTTGATGGGATTGGTGATGTGTCAGTTCCAAGCCAGGAGTCAATAAGCAGTGTACACTTCTGTTCAATAATTGGAAAAGTGTTCCATTACCATGGAAACAAGCTGAGTTTTGTCTACTTGAACTGGTTTGAGAACTGCTAGGGTAGATATAAGCTGTCCTATCTGAGGACTATAAATCATCTTTTATTGGCCAAACTTTTACAACACTATATTTGGAGTCAATTTTTCTTTTTTTGTATTATTATGATTATAAGTAGCTGATATCAACCCTCTTATTTGACACTAGTATAATTATAATAAGCATACACTGATGCCATAGGTGGCAAACCATATTTTTAAATAATAAAAATTAAATTTGAGTGTAATATTTATTGCATGATTTTAAAAATTCAAACCTGTTTGAGGTTACTTGAGACTTACCATTTTGCAAAGATATGACAAGATAATAGTCTAAGAGAGAGGGAAAAATATGGTAATCAAGGATTCACTACAAAATGTCTCGTTCCACAGACACCTCCCCAGGGGATAGATACTTTCTTTTGCTTGCTAATGATATTTGCCTGTCATTGAGCACCAATATCTCCACATTTTGGTTTCTACTGCCCAGAGCCAAATGAATAATCCTAATTGTTCTGTTACATTTCTGTTATATCTGTTTAACTATTTAGTGTTGTGCCAGCAGTCTATCTGTGCCAAAAAGCCATTTTATGTGTTACACCTAAAGGGAATGATAAGATAAATAAACAAGTCATTTTCTTTAAGCGTTTTCTCATATTCATTTAATCAACAAGAGTTTATAGAGTATCTAGCTCTTTCTGTGCACTATATGTACTATGGTATGCACTGGAGATAAATATATATAAATAAAGGTATCATTTATTGGGTCCTTCAAGATACTTTATATATAAAGTGCTTTGTAGGCACAAAGTACAATAACCCTATGAAGCATGTATCTCTACATATGAGGAAACCAAGGTACAGAGACATTAAAATGACTTGTGCAGTGTCAGTACACACGTATGAAGTTGAGAGTTAGGATTTGAACCCATACATCATGTTTCCAAAGCTGATGACTTCATCATTTGGATATGCTATTTCTAAAGTCAAACAAGCAAACAAACAAAAAGCCCTTTCCCTAAAGATGTCAGAGACAATTAAACCAATCAAGAAAAAAGAAGATTCCTGCCAACATTCTGTTACTCTTTAAATGTTGTAGATAATAAAGCACAGACACTAACTCAGACTTGGGAGGGAGCAGAATTAAGAAAGTTTGTTCTGAAGGTGATGTATAAGCTATCTAGACACGGAGAGATGTGGAAGGCACGGGGCTTACTGAGGGAAGAAGCAGCTTCTGCAGAGTTAAAGGTCCACAAGGGCATCACAGAGCATGCAGTGACGTTGAGACATGGAGAGATGATGCTAAGGATGAGCTGGGCAGCTCAGCCAAAACTCCATCACAGCACACCTTGTACACTCTGCTGAAACCTTGCCTTGTTTGGGTCTGATCTGCATTTGCCTTTATTTGTAAGACAAATACAATTTGTATTTGTATTAATACAAATCTAGGAGTGTTTTTATAACTGAAGAGGACAAGTGGTTATGTGTTTACAGTAACTGAGATATGAAAAGATGAGAAGCAGTGAGTAGTAGAAGTGTAAATGGTAAGGGGTTGGATTTAAGACTTTTACATGTTCACAACCTCATTTTAGCCTGTCTCTTTAAGCCTGGATTACCCTAGAAGCCATTTCTCACTTGTCCCCCACCTCTAGTCTTACCTGCCCCAAATCCATGCTTCTTATCACTGTCATTTAGATCTTTCCCAAATACTATTTTCATCCTCTCATTTGGGGTTATTTATCTAGGACAAAAGAAAGCTGATGGGAATCAAGAAAGCAGTCTCCAAAGAGAGGAAAATCTGTCCCATAGGAGGCAGAGAATTTTGTTCCATCTCATTTGGGAGGGCAGAAGGAGGAAAGAAAAAAAAGAAAGAAAGAAAGAAAGAAAGAAAGAAAGAAAGAAAGAAAGAAAGAAAGAAAGAAAGAAAGAAAGGGAGGGAGGGAGGGAGGGAGGAAGGAAGGAAGGAAGGAAGGAAGGAAGAAAGAAAGAAAAGGAAAAATAGAGAGAGGGAGGGAGGGAAGAAGGAAGGAGGGAAATCTGTTTGTGTAAGATGTAGTTAATAAAAGTTAGGTATTTTTCTATACAGAGGCAAGATGCATAGGGGTACAAAGAGCTAACTTTAATCTAATTAGCCCTTAAGTGGTAATGGAAGCAACAGGACTGGTTTAGAACTTGCAGAAAGATGTAAAATTAGATAACAGAGCCAAGGAATCTACCCTCAGAACACTGTTTAAATGAAGGATAAAAATGACCATTGTGACTGGGGCCTTGAAGTTCTATTGCCAGCTTCCAAGAATAGCCTTGGTAGAGAGTCAGGCCCCCCTTACAGTTTTGCAACCTGTGCAAATTCACAGACTGTTTGGTTTAATGCTCACTGGGTGTATTGTTATCTTTTCAATGCCTTAAAATTCTTAATAATTTTATCTTTGAATATGTGTTTTACAAATAATGTATATTCATTTTCTAGGGCAAACAAATACCACATAGCAAAATACCACAGATTGGGGACTTAAACAACAGAAGTTTGTTTTCTCACAGTTCTGGAGGCTGGGAGTTCAAGATCAAGGTGTCAGCAGGTTTCGTTTCTCCTGAAGCCTCTCTCCTTGATTTGCAGATGGCCGCCTCCTTGCTGTGTCCTCACATGGTGTTTCCTCTCTTTGTCCAGACCTCTGGTGTCTTCTTATGTGTCCAAGTTTCCTTTTCTTATAAGGACTCCAGTCAGACTGGATTACGGCCCACCCATATGCCTTCATTTTACCTTAATTA
Organism: Pseudorca crassidens; assembly: GCF_039906515.1. NCBI lineage: Eukaryota > Metazoa > Chordata > Mammalia > Artiodactyla > Delphinidae > Pseudorca > Pseudorca crassidens. The sequence continues at coordinate 124,824,025 of NC_090300.1, read as the reverse complement.
CCACTTTAAAGGCTCTATGTCCAAATACAGTCACAGCTGAAGTACTGGGGGATTAGGATTTCAACATATGAATTTTGAGGCAACAGAATTGAGTCTAATACAAAGTGCAATGCCAAAATGGAGCATGTGTGTGAGCAGCTGAGATATAGTGGGAGTGGCCGAGGCAGGAAGATCAGCAGGCTACAGGAGTACAGGGCAATTGACCTAGAGGCCTGGTGTGCAGGCTCATGCCCCCAGGCAGCCTCTAGGCAGCCTCCAGGCAGCCTGAGGCACCCAGAGCGCTGTGGCTTCTGGGACTACACTGGGGCCCAGATTGGCTGCAGCAGCTGCTGGAGAATGGAGAGATTCTGCAGCTGGGTAGTGCTGAGACCCTCTGTCCCCTGAATTCATTCTTGAAGTGTCCACGCAAATATTAACCCCAGCCTCAGTGCAAAAACGGAGATGGCCACAATTAAACAGTAAGAATTGTCAGTAAATTCTTACAAAATAAAAACATTCATAGGACAATGCCCCAAATCATATCACGTATTTATTAGATTTCTTCAACAAATTTAGAAAATCTGCTTTTGAAAACCGTTGCAAAGCCAATGTCTACAGGTTTAGAGATAGAAATTAAGTTTAAAGATCATCAAGTTAAATACAAAAGAACACTATTTTCATAAGATGCTTTAGATGAACAAATAACTAAAGAAGAAGGAGTCTTAAAATTGTTTTCTGTATGATGAAGATACAGTTATAAGATACATTAACCGGCATTTTGAATTATATTCAAGGCAGGAAGTCACTTTTGGTTTCTTATACAACCTCCACAGGCTACAAGGAATGTCAGAGGAAACATTAAAATGCCATTGTATAAATTTACATCAAAAATTAAATTCAGGCTGACATGAAACTGGTATGTATGATGAATGAATTCTTTTAGAAAATTGTTCCACCAGAACCATCAGCTTTCTATGTACTAAAATTTATATTTCAAAATAAATTATCAGAATTTATTTGAATGCTGTCACCATGTATAAAATACTCTTAACAGCTCTAGTAACAGTTGTATCAGCAGGAAAATCCTTCTCAAAATAAAAAATTATCAAATATTGTTTGCAATCCTCTATTTGCCAAGAACAACTGCTGTCACTTTGAATTATATCAGTTGAAAATAAAATTGCTGAATGTATAAATGTTGATCTGATAAACGAATTTGCAGAACAGTGAGCCAGAAAAATCTTATGATCAATCACAGTATCACATTAAAAATATTATTTTTCATATAAAATTAAACCAAAATTATTATTTTTCAGTTAGTAAATTTATGTTGTTACTCATGTATCACTATTACCTCTATTATGTTTTATAAATAATATCATACTTTTAAGGAGAAGCTTGGTATTTAGTAGCTTTAATGGATTATTTTATTGAACAGACCCTGCACTTTCATTTTGCCCTGGGACCTGCAAATCATGTAGCTAGCCCTGGTTGGACTAACAGATTGGAATGAGTTCAAAGAGGAGGAGGAGAGGAAGAAGAGGCAAGGATTATAAATGACTATTTTATGGTGTTTTTATAACAGGTAGCATAGAAATGAGCAATGCAATGGGACAGAGAAATGGAGAAGAAAAAAATATCATGGGAAATTAGAGCTAGAGAGGGTGTATTGTTTTAAGATGGGAACTATTACATCAGGTTTGTGGTCTTACAAGAATGATCCAGTGGAAAGGGAGAAATCGAAATCTTTCTTGTCCAGATTATAAATAAAGGAATCAGTCTTTGAAGAATGGCTATGTCTTTCCCTGAGACAATACATGAGTGGCTAAGTCTGGAAATCAATGGAGAGAACCTGTAGATGGAGAGAAATGTGGTGAAAAGTTGAGTTCCTTTGTTCTTGATAGTGTTGGAAGCAGATGGTTGACAGAATATTAAAAGATTGAAATAGTTATAATAGGAAATGGACAAGGAAGTTACTGGGGATCCACAGGAATACTGGGTAACTTTGACATACATGGCGATAGAACATGGATTTTTATTGCCACATTTCTGCACAGTTGTATGATTTTGCTTGGTTATGTTTTGTTTTGTTTTGTTTTCCAGTAGTGTCCAAGAGCCTAGGTTAGGAGTAGAAACACTGTGCAGTTAAAATTATTTGTGGTTGGAGTTGTTTTAAGATAGTGTAGGAGGTCAATAGATCAAGGTTGTTGTCCACAAAAGGATTTTTTTAAAATGGTTGATATGCATCATAGGCCAAGTATGAAGAGATTGAAAAATGAAAAGATATGAGAGGACTAATTAATTGAGAATAATGGAGTGAAAAACCATGGAAGAGACATGGATCAGAAGTGTCACACTTGAATTTAAGATTTTAGAGACGAGATCGACCTTGGAAATGATTATGTTTTATCAAGCGTAAGAATGCCTGAAATAGAGAAATAAAAACCTGAAACTAAATCTCCATAGGCAATAATTTTGAATAACTGTGTTTTTTGTGTATTTATGTGTTTTGTACAAAGAAAAATACCACTATATTTACTTTCTTGAACAAATCTAGAATTTATAAAATTAACAATTGCTTTGTTTCTCATTTCCTTTACTTTTGATGTCCCTATCTTAATTTATCACAAAAGTAGCCTATAAAGAACTAAAAGTTTTTATTACATTCAACTAAATCAGGCTACATCTCAGGTTGATTTTCCTACTTCAAAGAAAAAAATATTGGCAAACTTTTTTATCTTCCCGGATCGGGGCACAAACCCGTGTCCCCTGCATCGGCAGGCAGACTCTCAACTGCTGCACCACCAGGGAAGCCCGCAAACTTTAATTCATCTACACATTCAAGAATTGGAAAATATTTAGTTAATGGCAAGTTCAAAAGTGGTGCATTTCTTGGGGAAGGGTACACACAAGAAAAGTCACTACTTTGAGGGTATATGCTTAGGAAATTTTGGGAACTTAGAATCTAAGCTTGAGAATTTCTTAACATATCTAAGCCATGGAATTTTGAGTCTCAGGCAACTAGGAGGCATGTTAAGGGAGAGGGGCGATCATAAATAATATGGCAACTGCAGTCCTTTATTGAATATTCATTGGAGTATCTCTTGGATTGAATTATCCAACTCAGGAAGGCAGTGCTGGATAGGATTTGTCTCAGCAGTAAATTCTATGTTAGCTCCTAAGATCCGCATAGAAAAGTGTTAGAAAAAAATCATAAAAAGACTACAGAAGTAGAAACATAAGGAACATAAGGAATTCAGACTTTTTTTTTCGGTACGCAGGCCTCTCACTGTTGTGGACTCTCCTGTTGTGGAGCACAGACTCCAGACGCGCAGGCTCAGCGGCCATGGCTCACGGGCCCAGCTGCTCCGCGGCATGCGGGATCTTCCTGGACCGGGACACGAATCCGTGTCCCCTGCATTGGCAGGCAGACTCTCAGCCACTGTGCCACCAGGAAAACCCAGGAATTCAGATTTAATAGCAACTTTTCAGAATTTAAATAATTGTGCTTGAAAATTTAATCATTAGAGAAAATTGACCAAATGATGAAATATGTTAACATGATATAAACTGAGATGATCTTTCTTTCCTCTTTCCTGAAAGAGGAAAATAAACTATTAGAGGAACACTCCACTACTGGCAAAAAGAGGCAGCCAGATATTTTACTCAGAATATTTATTTTATCCAGAAGCTGAATAAAGATGCAATCTTGAGAAGCACACAGCAAAGTGACTGGTTCACCTTAGGTTGTTAGATTTTAAATCATCAGTGGCAGCTTCAGGCCAAGAAATTTCTACAGCTAATTCTGCTGCTGTAACAAATGTTGGGGGAAGAAAGAAACCTTTCCTCAGAAGAAGTTCTTACAGATGCTCATCAGCTCTATAGCAAAAAGCAGCCACTGCGTCCCAGAGCTGAAAGCTCTAGATCAAAACAGATAAAAGAAGCTCCATCAGCAGACAGGGCCCACCGCCAATACAGTAATGAGGTGGCTATAAATATGGGCTCAAAGAGAAAAAGAAATGAAGAGATTCTGAGCATGGTGTAAGGAAAACAATATCTCCTGCAAAAGACCTCTTATTAGAGCTGCCTATCCTACAAAATTTGAAATTTTACAGAGGCAGAAAAGTTACAAATGCCAGTTTGAGAGGAAAAAACTATGAAAAGATATGCCATTTGCTCCCAGCCCCACCAGTAATAGTGAAAAATTTGACTTCTTGACGGGAAATTCACTTTCAGTTAAGAGGACTCTGGTCATCCGTCATAGACTGGCTTCATGGCAAGCTAAACACCAGTAATGTCTTCATCAACTGCTTTTGCTTAGATGAAATTGAGTCTCTGCTTTGGTCTTTCACAACAGGAAGTGCAAATGGCCTTTGAACAACACAGGTTGGAACTGAGCAGGTCCACTTATAGGGACTTTTTTGAATAGTAATTACTGTAGTATGAGAGAACTGTGGTTGGTTGAATTTGAGGATATGGAACCATGGATATAGAGGGTGAATTTTTGACTGTAGGGAGGTTCAGGGCCTTAACCCTTAAGTTGTTCAAGGGCCAAATATACTGACTTTTGGGAACAGGTTTGTTTGTTTTTGTTTTCTTTTCTTATGCAGTGGGCAGAAATAACTGCTTTAAGGTGTAGTCACTGGCTTGTTTTCTAAATTTGGTGTGTATATAGCTAATGCTTTGATACCTTTTTCTTCTGATTTACCATTTATAGTCTAAAAAATGAGAACTTGAGATAATTTAAATCCTGAGGACTTAAGAGAATCACTCCCAAACTTATGGAAGACACGCAGCTGTCCAAGGAACCAGTGTCCATCAATCACACTCCAGCTGAGACTGAACACAGGAGGGATAAATGGGGGCTCTTTTAAATAATTAGGGGAGATCTTAGATCTTTGGTACCTTAGGGTTTTTATTTATTTTTAACATCTTTATTTGAGTATAATTGCTTTACAATGGTGTGTTAGTTTCTGCTTTATAACAAAGTGAATCAGCTATATGTATACATATATCCCCATATCTCCTACCCTTGCATCTCCCTCTAACCCTCCCTATCCCACCCCTCTAGGCGGACACAAAGCACTGAGATGATCTCCCTGTGCCATGCAGCTGCTTCCCACTTGCTATCTACTTTACATTTGGTAGTGTATATATGTCCATGCCTCTCTCTCACTTCGTCCCAGCTTACCCTTCCCACTCCCCATGTCCTCAAGTCCATTCTCTATATCTGTGTCTTTATTGCTGTCTTGCCCTAGGTTCTTCAGAACCATTTCTTCTTCTTCTTTTTTTTTTTTTAGATTCCATATATATGTGTTAGCATATGGTATTGGTTTTTCTCTTTCTGACTTACTTCACTCTGTATGACAGTCTCTAGGTCCATCCACTTCACTACAAATAACTCAGTTTCATTTCTTTTTATAGCTGAGTAATATTCCATTGTATATATGTGCCACATCTTTATCCATTCATCTGTCGATGGACACTTAGGGTGCTTCCATGTCCTGGCTATTGTAAATAGTGCTGCAATGAACATTGTGGTACATGACACTTTTTGAATTATAGTTTTCTCAGAGTATATTCCCAGTAATGGGATTGCTGGATCCTATGGTAGTTCTATTTTTAGTTTTTTAAGGAACCTCCATACTGTTCTCCATAGTGGCAGTATCCATTTACATTTATACCAACAGTGCAAGACAGTTCCCTTTTCTCCATACCCTCTGCAACATTTATTGTACCTAGATTTTTTGACGATGGCCATCCTGACTGGTGGGAGGTGATATCTCATTGTAGATTTGATTTGCATTTCTCTAATGATTAGTGATGTTGAGCATCCTTTCATGTGTTTATTGGCAATCTGTATATCTTCTTTGGAGAAATGTCTATTTAGGTATTCTGCCCATTTTGGGATTGAGTTGTTTTTTTCTTTGACATTGAGCTGCATGAGCTGCTTGTATGGTTTGGAGATGAAGCCTTTGCCAGTTGTTTCATTTGCAAATATTTTCTCCCATTCTGAGGGTTGGCTTTTCATATTGTTTATGGTTTCTTTGCTGTACAAAAGTTTTTAAGTTTCATTAGGTCCCAGTTGTTTATTTTTGGTTTTATTTCCATTTCTCTAGGAGGTGGGTCAATAAGGATCTTGCTGTGATTTATGTCACCGAGTGTTCTGCCTGTTTTCCTCTAAGAGTTAGATGGTGTCTAGTCTTACATTTAGGTCTCTAATCCATTTGGAGTTTATTTTTGTGTATGGTGTTAGGGAGTGTTCTAATTTCATTGTTTTACATGTAGCTGTCCAGTTTTCCCAGCACCACTTACTGAAGAGGCTGTCTTTTCTCTATTGCATATTCTTGCCTCCTTTATCAAAGATAATTTTACCATATGTGTGTGGGTTTATCTCTAGGTTTTCTATCCTGTTCCATTGATCTATATTTCTGTTTTGTGCAAGTACCGTACTGTCTTGATTACTGTAGCTGTGTAATATAGTCCAAAGTCAGGGTGTCTGATTCCTCCAACTCCGTTTTTCTTTCTCAAGATGGCTTTGGCTATTCGGGGTGTTTTGTTTTTCCATACAAATTGTGAAATGTTTTGTTCTAGTTCTGTGAACAATGCCATTGGTAGTTTGATAGGGATTACATTGAATCTGTAGATTGCTTTGGGTAGTATAGTCATTTTCCCAATGTTGATTCTTCCAATCCAAGAACATGGTACATCTCTCCACCTGTTTGTATCATCTTTAATTTCTTTCCTCAGGGTCTTATAGTTTTCTGCATACAGGTATTTTGTCTCCGTAGGTAGGTTTATTCCTAGCTATTTTATTCTTTTCGTCGCAATAGTAAATGGGAATGTTTCCTTAAGTTTTCTTTCATATTTTTCATCATTAGTGCATAGGAATGCAAGAGATTTCTGTGCATTAACTTTGTATCCTGCTACTCTACCAAATTCATTAATTAGCTCTAGTAATTTTCTGGTAGCATCTTTAGGATTCTCTATGGATAGTATCATGTCATCTGCAAACAGTGATGGTTTTACTTCTTCTTTTCCAATTTGTATTTCTTTTATTTCTCTTTCTTCTCTGATTACTGGGAAAACTTCCAAAATTCTGTTGAATAATAGTGGTGAGAGTGGGCAACCTTGTCTTGTTCCTGAACTTAGTGGAAATGGTTTCAGTTTTTCCCTATTGAGATCGATGCTGGCTGTGGGTTTGTGAAATATGGCCTATATTATATTGAGGTAAGTTCACTCTATGCCTACTTTCTGGATGGTTTTTATCAAAATGGGTGTTGAACTTTGTCAAAATCTTTTTCTGCATCTATTGAGATGATCATATGGGTTTTATCCTTCAGTTTGTTAATATGGTGTATCACATTGATTGATTTACATATATTGAAGAATCCTTGCATTCCTGGAATAAACCCCACTTGATCATGGTGTATGATTCCTTTAATGTGCTGTTGGATTCTGTTTGCTAGTTTTTGTTGAGGATTTTTGCATCTATGTTTATCAGTGATAGTGGCCTGTAGTTTTCTTTCTTTGTGACATCTTTGTCTGGTTTTGGTATCAGGGTGTTGGTGGCCTCATAGAATGAGTTTGGGAGTGTTCCTCCCTCTGCTATATTTTGGAAGAATTTGAGAAGGATAGGTGTTAGCTCTTCTCTAAATGTTTGATAGAATTCACCTGTGAAGCCATCTGGTTCTGGACTTTTGTTCATTGGAAGGTTTTTAATCGCAGTTTCAATTGCAATGCTTCCAGTTTGTCTGTTTATATTTTCTATTTCTTCCTGCTTCACTCTCAGAAGGTTGTACTTTTCTAAGAATTTGTCCATTTCTTCCAGGTTGTCCATTTTATTGGCATAGAGTTTCTCTCATCATCCTTTGTTTTCCTACAGTTTCAGTTGTTCCTACTCCTTTCTAATTTCTAATTCTATTGATTTGAGTCTTCTCCCTTTTTTCCTTGATGAGTCCCGCTAATGGCTTATCAATATTGTTTATCTTCTCAAATAACAAGCTTTTAATTTTATTGATCTTTGCTATCATTTCCTTCATCTCTTTTTCATTTATTTCTGAACTGATCTTTATGATGTATTTTCTTCTGCTAACTTTGGGGGATTTTTGCTCTTCTTTCTTTAATTGCTTTAGGTGTAAGGTTAGTTTGTTTATTTGAGATGTTTTTTGCTTCTTGAGGTAGGATTGAATTGCTATAAACTCCCTTTTAGAACAGCTTTTGCTGCATCCCATAGGTTTTGGGTCATCATGTTTTAGTTGTCATTTGTTTCTAGGTACTTTTTGATTTCCTCTTTGATTTCTTCAATGATCTCTTGGTTATTTAGTAGTGTATTTTTTAGCCTCCATGTGTTTGTATTTTTACAGATTTTTTCCTGTAATTGATATCTAGTCTCATAGCATTGTATTTGGAAAAGGTACTTGATACGATTTCAATTTTCTTATATTTACCAAGGCTTGATTTGTGACCAAGATATGATCTATCCTGGAGAATGTTCCATGAGCACTTGAGAAGAAAGTGTATTCTGTTGTTTTTGAATGGAATGTCCTCTAAATATCAATTAAGTCCATCTTGTTTAGTGTATCATTTAAAGCTTGTGTTTCTTATTTATTTTCATTTTGGATGACCTGTCCATTGGTGAAAGTGGGGTGTTAAAGTCCCCTACTATGAATGTGTTATTGTCAATTTCCCCTTTTATGGCTGTTAGCATTTCCCTTATATACTGAGGTGCTCCTATGTTGGGTGCATAAATATTTACAATTGTTATATTTTCTTCCTGGATTGATCTCTTGATCATTATTTATTATCCTTCTTTGTCTCTTGTAATAATCTTTATTTTAAAGTTTACTTTGTCTGATATGAGAATTGCTATGACAGCTTTCTTTTGATTTCCATTTGCATGGAATATATTTTTCCATCTCCTCACTTTCAGTCTGTATGTGTCCCTAGATCTGAAGTGGGTCTCTTGTAGACAACATATATACGTGTCTTGTTTTTATATCCATTCAGTCAGTCTATATCTTTTGCTTGGAGCATTTAATCAATTTACATTTAAGGTAGTTGCTGATATTTGTGTTCCTATTACCATTTTCTTAATTGTTTTGGCTTTGTTATTGTAGGTCTTTCTCTTCTCTTGTGTTTCCTGCCTAGAGGAGTTCCTTTATCATTTGTTATAAAGCTGGTTTGGTGGTGCTGAATTCTCTTAGCTTTTGCTTGTCTGTAAAAATTTTAATTTCTCTGTTGAATCTGAATGAGATCTACTGAAAGATCAGCTGTTAACCTTATGGGGATTCCCTTGTATGTTATTTGTTGTTTTTCCCTTGCTGCTTTTAATGTATTTTCTTTGTATTTAATTTTTGATAGTTTGATTAAATTTTGTCTTGGCGTGTTTCTCCTTGGATTTGCCCTGTGTGGGACTCTCTCTGCTTCATGGACTTGATTGACTATTTCCTTTCCCATATTAGGGAGGTTTTGAAGTATAGTCTCATCAAGTATTTTCTCAGTCCTTTTTTTTTTTCTCTTCTTCTCTGGGACCCCTATAATTCGAATGTTGGTGCATTTAATGTTGTCCCAGATGTTTCTGAGACCGTCCTCAATTGTTTTCATTCCTTTTTTCTTTATTCTGCTCTGTAGTAGTTATTTCCACTATTTTATCTTACAGGTCACTTATCCGTCCTTATCTGTCTCAGTTATTCTGCTATTGATTCCTTCTAGAGAATTTTTCATTTCATTTATTGTGTTGTTCATCATTGTTTGCTCTTTAGTTCTTTTAGCTCCTTGTTAAACGTTTCTTGTATTTTCTCCTTTCTGTTTCCAAGATTTTGGATCACCTTTACTATCATTACTCTGAATTCTTTTTCAAAAGGACTGCCTATTTCATCTTCATTTGTTTGGTCTGTGAGGTTTTTACCTTGCTCCTTCATCTGCTTTGTGTTTCTCTGTCTTCTCATTTTACTTAACTTACTGTGTTTGGGACCTCCATTTTGCAGGCTGCAGGTTTGTAGCTCCCGGTGTTCTCTGGTGTCTGCCCCCAGTGGGTAAGGTTGGTTCATGGGTTGTGTAGGCTTCCTGGTGGAGATGACTGGTGCCTGTATTCTGCTGGATGAGGCTGGATCTTGTCTTTCTGGTGGGCATCAGCATATCCAGTGGTGTACTTTGGGGTGTCTGTGAACTTATTATGATTTTAGACAGCCTCTCTGCTAACAGGTAGGGTTGTGTTCCTGTCTTGCTAGATTTTTGGCATAGGGTTTCAAGCACTGTAGCTTGCTGGTTGTTGAGCAAAGCTGGGTCTTAGCTTTGAGATGGAGACCTCTGGGAGAGCTTTCATTGTTTGGTATTATGTGGTGCTGGGAGGTCTCTGGTGGATCAGTGTCCGGAACTTGGCTCTCCCACCTCAGAGATTTAGGCCTGACACCTGGCCGGAGCACCAAGACCCTGTCAGCCACTTGGCTCAGAAGAAAAAATAAATAAATAACTTAATTAATTAATAAAATTAAGTTATTAAAATAAAAAATATTATTAAAAATTAAAAAAATTAAAAGTAATAAAAAAGAAGAAAGAAAGAAGACAGCAACCAACCAAAAAACAAATCTACCAATGATAACAATCGCTAAAAACTATGCTAAAAAAAAAACCAAAAGATGGACAGAACCTTAGGACAAATGGTAAAAGCAAAACTATACAGAAAAAATCACACAAAGAAGCATAAACACACTCATAAATAGAGAAAAAGGAAACAAAATATATATATATATATAAATTAAGAGAGCAACCAAATCAATAAACAAATCTACCAATGATAATAAGCTCTAAATATTAAACTAACATAAACATAAAGCTAGAAGCAAATTAGATGCAGAAAGCAAACCCCAAGTCTACAGTTGCTCCCAAATTCCACCACCTCAATTTTGGGATGATTTGTTGTTTATTTAGGTATTCCACAGATGCAGCCTGCATTGGGTTGACTGTGGAGATTTAATCCACTGCTCCTGAGGCTGCTGGGAGAGATTTCCCTTTCTCTTCTTTGTTCGCACAGCTCCTGCGGTTCAGCTTTGGATTTGGCCCTGCTTCTGCATGTAGCTCGCCTGAGGGCATCTCTTCTTCGCCAAGACAGGGCGGGGTTAAAATAGCAGCTTATTAGGGGGCTCTGGCTCACTCAGGCTGGGGAGAGGTAGGGGTACAGAATGCGGGGCAAGCCTGGGGTGGCAGAGGCCGGCGTGACATTGCACCGGCCTGAGGCGCACCATGCGTTCTCTGGAGGAAGTTGTCCCTGGATTACGGGACACTGGCAGTGGCTGCACAGGCCCCTGTGAGGGGAGGTGTGGAGAGTGATCTGTGCTTACACACAGGCTTCTTGGTGGCTGCAGCAGCAGCCATAGCGTTTCATGCTCATCTCTGGTGTCCGCAGTGATAGCAGTGCCTCACGACCGTCTCTTGAGCTCGTTTAGGCGGTGCTCTGAATCCCCTTTACTAGCACACCCCAAAACAATGGTCTCTTAGGCAGCTGCAGACTTTTTCCCAGACTCCCTGCCAGCTAGCTGTGGCGCACTAGCCCCCTTCAGGCTGTGTTCATGCAGCCAACTCCAGTTGTCTCCCTGAGTTCCAACCTCCGAAGCCCGTGCCTCAGCTCCCAGCCCCCACCTGTTCCGGTGGGTGAGCAGACAAGCCTCTTGGGCTGGTGAGTGTTGGTCGGCACCAATGCTCTGTGCGGGAATCTCTCCGCTTTGCCCTCTTCACCCCTGTTGCTGTGCTCTCCTCTGTGGCTCCAAAGCTCCCCCCTCCCCCACTCCCATCTCTGCCAGTGGAGGAGCTTCCTAGTGTGTGGAAACTTTTCCTCCTTCACAGCTCCCTCCCAGAGATGCAGGTCCTGTCCCTATTCTTTTGTCTCTGTTTTTCCTTTTGCCCTACCCAGGTACGTGGGGAGTTTCTTGCCTTTTGGGAAGTCTGAGGTCTTCTGCCAACCTTCAGTAGGTGTTCTGTAGGAATTATTCCACATGTAGATGTATTTCTGACATATTTGTGGGGAGGAAGTTGATCTTCACGTCTTACTCCTCTGCCATCTTGAAGGTCCCCCTACCTTAGGGTTTTTAAAAATAACTTTGGAAAGTAACTTGCCAAAGAGTTTAATCTTTGGGCTTAATGTTTCCATAAAATTTTATAATGAGAGGTCGTTTCTGTTAAAATTTGTGGCATCTTTATGTTGATAGCAGTTTATTATTGAAGTGTCTTTATGATGTCCTTTGATCTTTTTGCACAGCTTCTCAGTTGACATCTTGAGCAGTGTGTCTGGACATAATTTGAGTGGGACATGGAACATGGTGTAAACTTTTGGCTTGCCATTAATGCAATGGATGCACCACTCTGTTGAATGTCAGAACCATCTGCTTCCAAAAAATACACAGTCTACCTGTGATCCCAGGTGGATACATAAATAATTGGTCAGTGATTTGCTTCCTTATAGAGATGCCCACTAGCATCTTACTCCATTTATTTGTGCCTTACTTCATCCTTTTGCCCCAGACAGCAAGGGTCATTTAATCTGAGTTGGAAGGATAAATGGGACCTGGCTCACCAGTCTCTTTCCCCTCTTTGTTCTTGTCAGTGAGTTTCACTAAGGGAGGATAGATTTCCTACATTTTTTTCCTTCGTACCACAAATGTTTTTAGCTAATGCTCAGCCCAGCTCAGCATTTAGCTTAGTGAGCTCAGCCCAGCTCAGCATTTAGCTAATGCTCCTCCAGCAGTGAAGCCTCACTTTTCCAGTGCTACCAGTGGTGAGATGAGTAATTCCGTCTCAGTGTGGTGTTTGGCTTAACAAATTTGACTTGCCCACCAATATGTCACATTCTTCAATATCAGCATTATTAATAATAAAAGTAGTAATTTTCTTTCTTATCTGTGCTACTCTTTTCTATCAATTTTTCAATTGGTTCAGAACTCCAAGGGGGTAGGCTTAAATCTCCAAAGCTTTTTAATCATTAAAAAAAAGCTATTGTTTTAAAAAATTTTCCTAGTGTTCTTTAATTTCTGAAGAATATTTTTTATTTATAGCCTTCATTTATTTAAATAATATAATATATTTTCTATTTGAATATATGAGTGCTTTTATTTTTTTTTGAGACTTCCGTTGGCACCATTTTCTCTTCCTTTTGAGTTGTTTTCCCCCATTTTATTTGTTTTAACTACGGCTTTTTATGATAGAGGTTTTCCTGAAGTGCATGATAATTCTTAGTTCTCTGCTTATGTTTAGGAACAAGCCACTAAAAACTGATTGGAAATACAGAGGCTGCTTTAATACTTGTGAGTTTATGTGGTGATTAGATAGCTAATCAAGTCTCAGATGCCTGTATCTATAGATCTTTTCTCTTGCGTCAATTATTTCCAAACTCTTCCTTTGAGTTTATAAACCTGAATGCCAACTCTTGGGATCCTAAATGGGATAGAATGTGTTTTGTCATTTAAAGTACAGACTTTCATTCATAAGACTAGTGTCTAATATCTGTCCTGCACTGGCCTATTGTTTCCAATTTCACAGCTTCTAGGATTCTTTCTCTCAGAAATAAGTTTTTAGTCCCCAACTGACCTCTTTCTGTGATCTAAATGGACAGTGTAATTCTGTTATCATCTCTCCCATTCCTTTGTCCTTTTATATCACTTTTTAATGTTTTAAATTTACTTTTAAAGTGAAAATGGGGGAAAAAAAACAAATTTGTTCAAACTCCCATGTTTAATTCAAAATGTCCTTTGCTTATTAACAAATACTTCTGAAAGTCAATGATGGTGGCTATCAAATGAAATGAGATAATTTACAGCTTTTATATAACAATTTACTTACATATCAGAAACACTTTCTAGGCAGTAGAAAGTTAAGAAATGCTCTGTCATTGTCACCATCTCCCAGATAAGAAAAAATATCTATTTCCAGAAAATTTTCCTAAAGGTTAAACTCCTTCACAATACACAGTTCTGTACACATATTTTGGGAACTTTTCAGCACTCCTACCAGACTAATTTGTCTACTCATGGGATACTCTTTTCTTACCCTATGAGGATAATTACCTCAAACTATCTCTAGCTCTTGCTCAGTTTTATATTTTTCTTGATTAGAAAATTTCTAAGAGGATAATACTTTTAGTTTGTCCACCAACAAAACCTCTATGTGTACAAAAACTTGGCACATAGTAAACAATAATAAAGTGTTGAATAAATAATCTGTGTCTCTTCCATCTTCACCAATTCATCCTTAAAAAAATCTTAATTATAAATATAATTGGAAAGCTTAAGCCTATGCACAATATATAACCTAAAAATTAAATTAGTTAATCTGGGTATGCTACCTCAACTAAGTTTTTTTTTGGAGTTTCATGGAAAAGAGGAATTAAGTAATAATATAAGAAGTTTAAGTAAATTAAAATATTTATACTTCATTCATATTTTGTTTCCTCCACTGTTCTGGATGCTGAGCTCATCTGTGCCTTTTGGAAAGAGTGAAGTCAAGAATGGAAGCTATAATAAAAGAGAATTGAGGGGCTTCAAGCAAATTTACTTACACAGGAATTTTGCTTACATGCATGTGGATTGCAGCAACCAGGGTATTCTTGAGATTCATCCTGGCATTGTTTTTGGAATGTTATACAAAGCTCATTCCTTGTGTCTATAGGCATACAATTTCTGAATTTCACCCCAAAAGACATGCTCTCTCATCTGTATTCTTAACCTACAGAATGAATTTGAACATTTATATTTACATATAAATATATATTTATATATTTTATATAGTTGACATCACTTTAGTTACTTTAGAACTTCTTATGAATAACTTAGAAGTGAAAGAAAACAGTCACAAAAGACAAAATATTGCATGACTCCTTTCACATGAAATGTCCAAAATAGGCAAGATCACTGAGACAGAAAGTAAATTAGTGGCTGCCTACATAGTAGGAGAATGAAAATGGAGGGGATAAGATTGACTGCTAATGAGTATGTGTTTCTTTTCAAAATGACAGAAATGTTCTAAAATTAGATTGTAGTGCTAGTTGTTCAACTCTGTGAATAGACAAATAATCACTGAATTGTACACTATAAATGAGTGAACTTTATGGTACATGAATTATATCTCAATAAAGATGTTTAAAGAAAGAGTGAGTCACAGCTGAGAGTTCCAATTATATTACATTTGTGTTTCCATTAATGTGAGGAATAATTGCTACTGTGGGGTTTGTTTTTCCTTTACACCTTGATTTCATGCTACCATTAATTTAAATGAATTCTGTAATATATAATACTGCCAAACATGTAATTTCTATTTCTAAACCTCCAATTTTTCTTAAAATATACATAAGTCAATTGGTCCTAAAATTTATTTAAATGATTAAAAATGAAGATTATGTGAAATAATAACTAAGACTTTTTTGCTTTACTTTTTCAATGTAATATTTAATTACAAAAGTTTTATTTCTTGCCACATATCAGGAAAAGTATAAAGCATGGGTTTAACACAGATTATATACCACATATTATCATTTTTTTTTTACATCTTTATTGGAGTATAATTGCTTCACAATGCTGTGTTAGTTTCTGCTGTACAACAAAGTGAATCAGCCATATACATTCATATATTCCCATATCCCCTCCCTCTTGCACCTCCCTCCCACCCTCACTATCCCACGCCTCTAGGTCATCGCAAATCACCAAGTTAATCTCCCTGTGCTATGCCCCTGTTTCCCACTAGCTGTCTATTTTACATTGATAGTGTATATATGTCCATGTTACTCTTACTTTGCCCAGCTTCCCCCTCCCCACCAGTGACCACAAGCCCATTCTCTATGTCTGTCTTTATCTCTGCCCTGCCACTAGGTTCATCAGTACCTTATTTATTTTACTTTTTTTTAGATTCCATATATATGAGTTGGCATACGGTATTTGTTATTCTCCTTCTGACTTACTTCACTCTGTATGACAGACTCTAAGTCCCTCCACCTCACCACAAATAACTCAATTTTGTTTCTTTTTATGGGTAATATTCCATTATATATATGTGCCACATCTTCTATATCCATTCATCTGTCGATGGACATTTAGGTTGCTTCCATGTCCTGGCTATTGTAAATAGTTCTGCAGTGAACATGGTGGTACATGTCTCTTTTTGAATTATGGTTTTCTCAGGCTATATGCCCAGTAGTGGGATGGCTGGGTCATATGGTAGTTCTATTTTTAGTTTTTTAAGGAGCCTCCATACTGTTCTCCATAATGGTTGTATCAATTTACATTCCTACTAGCAGTGCAGGAGGGTTCCCTTTTCACCACACCTTTTCCAGCATTTATTGTTTCTACATTTTTTGATAATGGCTATTCTGAGTGGTGTGAGGTGATACCTCATTGTACTTTTGATTTGTATTTCTCTAATAATTAGTGATGTTGAGCATATTTTCACGTGCCTCTTGGCCATCTGTATTCTTCTTTAGTGAAATGTCGGTTTAGGTCTTCTGCCTATTTTTTAACTGGATTTTTTTTTTTTTTTTTTTTTTATTCAGCTTCATGACCTGTTTGTATATTTTGGAGATTAATCCTTTGTCTGTTGTTTCATTTGCAAATATTTTCTCCCATTCTGATGGTTGTCTTTTCATGTTGTTTATTGTTTCCTTTGCTGTGCAAAAACTTTTAAGTTTAATTAGGTCTCATATGTTTATTTTTGTTTTTATTTTCATTACTCTAGGAGATGGGTCAAAAAAGATATTGCTGTGGTTTATGTCAAAGAGTGTTTCGCCTAAGAGTCTCATGGTGTCTGGTCTTATATTTAGGTCTTTAATCCATTTGGAGTTTATTTTTGTGTATGGTGTTAGGGAGTATTCTAATTTCATTGTTTTACATGTAGCTCTGCAGTTTTCCCAGCACCACTTATTGAAGAAGCTGTCTTTTCTCCATTGTATGTTCTTGCCTCTTTTAACAAAGATAAGGTGACCACATGTCTGTGGGTTTATCTCTGGACTTTCTATCCTGTACCACTGATCTATATTTCTATATAGATCTATATTTTTGTTCCAGTACCATACAGTCTTGATTACTGTAGCTTTGTAGTAAAGTTTGAAGTTGGGGAGCCTGATTCCTCCAGCTACATTTTTCTTTCTGAAGATTGCTTTGGCTATTTGGAGTCTTTTGTGTTTCCATATGAATTGTAAATTTTTTTGTTCTAATTCTGTGAAGAATGCCATTGGTAATTTGATAGGGATTGCATTGAATCTGTAGATTGTTTTGTTAGTATAGTCATTTTCCCAACATTGATTCTTCCAATCCAAGAACGTGGTATATTTCTCCATCTGTTTATGTCATCTTTGATTTCCTTCATCACTGTTTTATAGTTTTCTGAGTACAAGTCTTTTGCCTCCTTAGGTAGGTTTATTCCTATGTATTTTATTCTCTTTTTGCAATGGTAAACCGGATTGTTTCCTTAATTTCTCTTTCTGATTTCTCATTGCTACTTTATAGGGATGCAAGAGATTTCTGTGCATTAATAATGTATCCTGTAATCTTACCAAATTCATTAATTAGTTCTAGTAGTTTTATGGTGGCATCTTTAGGATTTTCTATGTATAGTATCATGTCATCTGCAAACAGTGATAATTTTACTTCTTCTTTTCCAATTTGGATTCTTTTTATTTCCTTTTCTTCTCTGATTGCTATGGCTAGGACTTCCAAAACTATGTTGAATTAGAGTGGTTAAGGTAGACATCCTTGTCTTGCTCCCGATCTTAGTGGAAATACTTTCAGTTTTTCACCATTGAGTATGATGTTTGTTGTGGGTTTGTCATATATGGCCTTTATTATGTTGAGGTAGGTTCCCTCTATGCCTATTTTCTGGAGAGTTTTTTGTCATAAATGGGTATTGAATTTTGTCAAAAGCCTTTCTGCATCTATTGAGATGTCCATGTGGTTTTTATTCCTTAATTTGTTAATATGGTGTATCACATTGATTGATTTGCATATATTGAAGAATCTTTGCATTCCTGGGATAAATTCCACTTGATCATGGTCTATGATCCTTTTAATATGTTGTTCAATTCTGTCTGCTAGTATTTTGTTCAGGATTTTTGCATCTATGTTCATCAGTGATATTGGTCTATAATTTTCTTTTTTTGTGATATCTTTTTCTGGTTTTGGTATAAGGGTGATGGTGGCTTCATAGAATGAATTTGGGAGTGATCTTCCCTCTGCAGTGTTTTGGAAGAGTTTTAGAAGGATCAGTGTTAGCTCTCTCTAAATGTTTGATAGAATTCACCTGTGAAGCCATCTGGTCCTGAATTTTGTTTGTTGGAATATATATATATATATATATACATCTTTATTGAAGTATAATCACTTTACAATGGTGTGGTAGTTTCTGATTTATAACAAAGTGAATCAGCTATATATATACATATATCCCCATATCTCCTCCCTGTTGCGTCTCCCTTCCATTCTCCCTATCCCACCTCTCTGGGTAGTCACAAAGCACCGAGCTGATCTCCCTGTGCTATGCTGCTGTTTCCTACTAGCTACCTATTTTACATTTGGTAGTGTATATATGTCCATGCCACTCTCTCACTTCGTCCCATTTTACCCTTCCCCTTCACTGTGTCCTCAAGTCCATTCTCTATGTCTGCGTCTTTATACCTTTCCTTCCCCTAGGGTCTACAGAGCGATTTTTTTTTTTTTTTTAGATTCAATATATGTCTTAGCATATGGCATTTGTTTTTCTATTTCTGACTTACTTCACTCTGTATGACAGTCTCTATGTCTATCTACCTCACTACAAATAACTCAATTTCTGTTGGAATATATATTTTTTCAGTACGCGGGCCTCTCACTGTTGTGGCCTCTCCCATTGCAGAGCACAGGCTCTGGATGTGCAGGCTCAGCAGCCATGGCTCACGGGCCCAGCCACTCCACGGCATGTGGGATCTTCCTGGACCAGGGCACGAACCTGTGTCCCCTGCATCGGCAGGCAGACTCTCAACCACTGTGCCACCAGGGAAGCCCTCTGTTGGAATATTTTAATTTACAGTTTCAATATCATTACTTGTGGTAGGTTTGTTTATATTTTCTAATTCTTCCTGGTTCCATCTTGGAAAATTGTACCTTTCCAAGAATTTGTCCATTTCTTCACAGTTGTCCATTTTATTGACATATAGTTGTTTGTAGTAATCTCTTTTAATCCTTTGTATTTCTGCAGTGTCAGTTGTGATTTCTCCTTTTTCATTTCTAATTTTATTGATTTGCGTCCTCTCCCTTCTTTTCTTGATGGGAGTTTGGCTAAACGTTTATCAATTATGTTTATCTTCTCACAGAACCAGATTTTAGTTTTATTGATCTTTGTTATTGTTTTCTTCATTTCTATTTCATTTATTTCTGCTCTGATCTTTCTGATTTCTTTCCTTCTACTGACTTTGGGTTTTCCTTGTTCTTCTTTCTCTAGTTGCTTTAGGTGTAAGGTTAGGTTGTTTATTTGAGGTGTTTCCTGTTTCTTGAGGTGAGATTGAATTGCTCTAAACTTTCCTCTTAGAACTGCATTTGCTGCATCCCATAGGTTTTGGGTCATCGTGTTTTCATTGTCATTTGTTTTTATATAGTTTTTAATTTCTGCTTTGATTTCTTCAGTGATCTCTTGGTTATTTAGTAGCACACTCTTTAGCCTCTATGTATTTGTGTTTTTTACAGTTTTTTTCCTATAATTGATTTCCAATCTCATAGCGTTGTGGTCAGAAAAGATGCTTGATATGATTTCACTTTTCTTAAATTTTCTGAGGTTTGATTTGTGACCCAAGATGTGATCTATCCTGCACATGGAGGATATTCCATGTGCATTTGAAAAGAAAGTGTATTCTGCCACTTTCGGGTGGAATGTTCTATAAATATCAATTAAATCTGTCTGGTCTATTGTGTCAATTAAAGTTTGTGTTTTTTTATTTTCTGTTTGGATGATCTGTCCCTTGGTGTAAGTTGGGTGTTAAAAAGTCCCCTACTATTATTGTGTTACTGTTGATTTCCCCTTTTATGGCTCTTAGCATTTGCGTTATGTATTTAGGTGCTTTTATGTTGGGTGCATAAATATTTATAACTGTTATATCTTCTTCTTAGAGTGATCCCTTGATCATTATGTAGTGTCCTTCCTTATCTCTTGAAATAGTCTTTATCTTAAAGTCCATTTTATCTGATACAAGTATTGCTACTCCAGCTTTCTTTTGATTTCCATTTGTATGGAGTATCTTTTCCATCCTTTCACTTTCAGTCTGTATGTGTCCCTAGGTCTGAAGTGGGTCTCTTGTTGACAGTTTATATATGGGTCTTGATTTTGTAAGCATTCAGCCAGTCTGTGTCTTTGGGTTGGAGCATGTAATCCATTTCATTCAAGGTTATTATCGATGTGTATGTTCCTATTACTGTTTTCTTAATTGTTTTGGATTTGTTTTTGTAGCTTTTTTTCTTCTCTTGTGTTTCCAACCTAGAGAAATTTCTTTAGCTTTCCTTGTAAAGCTGGTTTGGATGTGCTGAATTCTCTTAGCTTTTGCTTGTCTGAAAAGCTTTTGATTCCTCTGTCGAATCTGAATGAGATCCTTGCTGGGTAGAGTAATCTTCGTCATAGGTTTTCCTCTGTCATCTCTTTAAGTATATCCTGCCACTCCCTTCTGGCCTTCAGAGTCTCTGCTGAAGAATCAGCTGATAACTTTATGGGGTTTCCTTTGTATATTATTTTTTGTTTTACCCTTGCTGCTTTTAGTATTTTTTTCTTTGAATTTAATTTTTGTTAGTTTGACTAATATATGTCTTGATGTGTTTTTCCTAGGGTTTATCCTGTATGGGGCTCTCTGTGTTTCCTGGATTTGTGTGACTATTTCCTTTTCCATGTTAGGGAAGATTTCCACTATAATCTCTTCAAATATTTTCTTGCGTCCTTTCTCTCTCTCTTCTCCTTCTGGGATCCCTATAATTTGAATGTTGGTGCATTTAGTTTTGTCCCAGAGGTCTCTGAGATTGCCTTCAATTATTTTCATTCTTTTTTCTTTATCTGCTCCTCAGCAATTATTTTCACCATTTTGTCTTCCAGCTCACTTATTCATTCTTCTGCCTCCGTTATTCAGTTATTGATTTATTCTAGTGTATTTTTCATTTAAGTAATTGTCCTATTCATCTCTGTTTGTCTGTTCTTTAGTTCTTCTAGATCTTTGTTAAACATTTCTTGTATTTTCTCAATCTGTGCCTCCATCCTATATCCAAGATCGTGGATCATCTTTACTATCATTACTCTAAATTCTTTCTCAGGTAGATTGCCTATTTCCTCTTCATTTATTTGGTCCTATAGGATTTTACCTTGCTCCTTCATCTGTGACTTATTTTTTTGCCCTCTCATTTTTTTTTTTTTTTTTTAATGAGTGGGATTATGTTCCTGTCTTTGCCAAGATGAGGACCTCTGGGAGACCTCACTCTAATGAATATTCCCTGGCGTCAGAGGTTCTCTGTTAGTCCAGTGGTTCAGACTAGGAGCTCCCACCACAGGAGCTTCGGCCTGACCCTCGGCTCATGAACCAAAATCCTGCAAGCTGCACAGCATGGCAAAAAACAAAAAGAGAACAATAACAAAGTAAAAAATATAATAATATTAAACTAGGAAACTAACAGATATGTTAAAAAGAGTATAAAAATAAAAATATAGATGAAACAACAACCGGAAGGTAAAACAGAACCACAATAGTAAAAAAAAAAAAGGTGGAAAAGGCCTTGGCTGTAGAGGGCAGGGCCTAAGCAGGTGCGGGGTTTGGGTGGTGGGCAGAGCCTATGCTTAGGACCCACAGGGCTGGAAAAGGCCCTGAGGGTGTGGGGAGGTGGGGCTTAGGCTCAACTGAATAGAAGGGATCCAGGCGTGCCTCCTGCCTCTGGTCTCAGGGAGTGGGGGACCCCAGCTGGGAGCCCATCAAGCTTCCTGGACCTGAGTGGGGATGGCAAACGTCCTCCTCTGGGCCTCTTGGGGTGTAGGACCTGGTCCAAGAGCCGGGCAGACTTCCCCAGCTGATTGGATTGGGGATATGCTGGGCATGCTCCCACCTGATCCAAGCCCCTGAGCATCCCTCCAGGCATGGGAACCCCTTCCCCCCTCAGCTACCCCTCAGGGACTCTGGTCCTGTCTGGCCTCCACTTCTTCTCCTTCCTCAGTCCCCCCACGTCCTACCAGTTCGCTTGGGGCTTCCTCCCGTCTCCTTAGGTGTCAAGGTCCCCCACCAGCATCCGGCAGGTGCCCTAGTTGAGGGGAGATGCAAACTCCACATCTCCCCACACTGCCATCTTGACTCCACCCCCCATCATATGTTATCTTAACTTATCAGAATATTGACTCCTTAAGGCAGAACTTTGTCTTTGATCATTGGTATATTGTAAACACATATTATAGTCTATCACAAAATAAACTCTAAATATGTATATACTAACTGACTATTTACTGAACGACTATTTTGTTCTTTATAGCAGTTATTGCTATTACTTTCCTGAAGCAACTGGAGAGATAACTGTATTTGATTTTTCCAAGGCATTTCAGGTTTATTTTGTCACATTTGGAATTAGATGAATCATTTTGAGTAAATATCTTATTAAAATTAAATAGTGTTAAGAATGTTTTATAGAGTTTTAGAAAGATCAGATGCAAGGATTAACATTTATATTTAGAGGTAATGAGTAATACCCATAGTCATACAAATCTCCACTTCCCAAGCCCCCACTCCAGGGAAAGAAACATTAATTGAATTTCTCTTTCTGGTCCTTCCATCTTTCTTATTATATTAAGATATAAGAAAAAAGGAGAGTGTCAAAGTCAGGATAATTATTTAGTGGAGAATGGAAGAAGAGATGATAAATTCTCCATTTTAGTACCTATTTTTGGCACTGAGGTAAAATTTGCTGATGGTAAGCTTGATGCTTGGGATTAATTGGGGAAGGGATTGACTTTGCCATGAGGAATACCAAGCAATCTTAGGCAGAGTGCAAACATATTTTCCCATTCACAGGTTTGTCAACTACAAAGTCAAAGTATACTTCTGTTTCCTATTTTATCAGCCTTTGGGATTTTACAATAAAGCAAGCACTGGAGTTGCCAAAAGTTAAAAGACATTTGTTGCTTACATCTTGGAAACCAAAGGCAGTAGTTTTCCTCAGTTCTTGAGTCCTTCTCAGCCCTGATCACAATGGCACCACTGAATCCAGTTTTCACAGTGAAGAGAAGCCAATACACATTTTAAATGTTGTATTTTATTCTTCAATGCCAGATGCCAGTCAGTGATTCTTCAATATTGCTTTCTATTTTCTTTTCTTTTGTTTTTTCCCTGTCTGGCTGCATACTGTTCACATCCTTAGTATAATTTTCATAATTAACATTACTCATTACATGCAATGAGTGAGAATGGATGCATAGTTTAAAAGATATATTCCCCATATAAACCTTAACAAAATTCCTTATCTCTGCTACTCCCGCCAACTTCTGGAGACTTACAGATGTCATAAATAGTGGATTTTTTTTCTTTTTTCATGTTAAATATTTTCTCTCTATTTTATTCCCATCCATAATATTGTGATGTTCATGAAATAATCAGATATCTGTATTTTACTTTCACACTGATGTTTTAATATCTCTATAAAATGTACCTACAATTTACCATAATCAGATATTCAGTAAATCCTCCAGTGTCTTTAATTTCTCTTTCATTATTTTGTCAGTACACAGTAAGACACAGGCTACACTGGAACTACAGGGAACATAAATATCTAAAGTATAAACAAATACATACAGTTAAATAGTCTTTGCAAAGATGACATTCTATGGATTTACAAAAAATCATTTCTTTTTATTATAAAACCAATAATTTTATAGTGTTATTTTTACTATAAAAATATTTTGTACAGACTGATAATTGTCTCTTAAAGTTCCAGTACATACAAAAATATGGCTTCTCCATTTGAGGTGGGGAAGGGTGACCCTATAATATTGCCCAGAGGTCTATTCCCTTTTGCCTTCTTTTTCCTGGAGGCACTTATTGGAAAAAGAAGATGGAAAATATTACTTTGGAGGGCAATTCTCATGGTGTTTCTGTACATCTATGGCAGTTTTTGTTCAAGACAATCTTTTCAAGGGTATTTTTTAATAGCAAAACACTTGGAAGATAAAACCTTGTTTGCAATGCAAAAACTCTTGTAAGACAGAGGGCCAGAGGGCAGAATTATTTCCTAAGATAATAAGGACAATGTATCTCTCTGGGTCACAGGTTAGGTAGGTTTGCTGTGGTCCCCTTTATAAAATTGGGGGTTTCCTCAGCTTGGAGTCTCTCAGCTATGACACCAGCTCACTGAGTGCAGCATCTACATGTGCTTACTTCTGTACCTTTTTCTTGGGATTTGTGAGACAAAGGGAACCAAAGCAAATCTGAAGCTGATACTGACACAGGAGACTCATGTCTTCTGCCAGTATCTATATAATTGTGATAGCCTAACATTAACTTGTAAGTAGGGCAAAGTCTCAGACATTTTGTGACAATTTTGGAGACAATTGGAGGATGGGTTACCAACAGAGACGTGGCTTTCTAAAAGAAGAAAGTAAAAGGATATTATGTGGCCAGGTTAAGGGACATAAGAATACTTTCCAGGACTAGTAGCAAATGTTCTCAAGTTGTAGGCAAGAAGTGGTGGGGTGCAGTTAAGGGCAATCCCTCAACTTTTAATTGATGGAGAGTGGGAAGTAAGCTTGAAACAAGCTACGCAAATGAGTCTTTTGCTTGTTGTTTACTCCTCTAGGCAGGAAGTGGATGAGTCAAGGAGTCCCAAAGCTGGTACACAAGGTTTTGAGTAAACTGAAAACAGTGGAAATTTGATTGAGTCATCTGTCTGCTTGACATGGAAAGTAACTGTGACTTACTGGTAGAAAGCTGTTTTCTCTCTTCTTGCCCCCTCTCAGCTGCTTTGAGAAAAGAGGCTGAGTATTCTGTGGATATAATTTGGGAAAATAATTTGGGGGGAAGGAGAGATGCAAACTTTTTGGCTCTGTTAGTTGCAGGTGCCCAAATCTCCATCCTACCCAGACTTGTGTGAGGAGGAGACTTCTGGATTCAACTGTTGGGATTCAGCAAGGTTCACTGTGGGAAAAGAAAACTAACATGACCTTAGGTGGGACCCTTTAGGCTAATTAAATGCAATGTTTTTGTTGCTTCTACACCTGCATGTATGGTAGGAATTAATGGGTTACTTGAACTTCCCCATGCCACAAATGCCAGACAATCAGCCTGATCAAGGAAGAGCTGTAAGTAGAGAGAGACTAGGGAGACAAATTTCCATAGCGTTTACCACCAGTGGGTGGGGCATAATTCAGCATGAGATCCTTTGTCATCTCATGTCCAATGCTTTCCTTATACAGATGATGTCTGTGTACGGTAGGTCAAAAGCAGGAGTCTCAATTGTCCTGTTATCATACCTCTGTCAGCAGGGTAGCTGATAAAACCTATTCCTGGGCTTCCCTGCTGGCAGTGGTTGAGAGTCGCCTGCCGATGCAGGGGACATGGGTTCGTGCCCTGGTCCGGGAAGATCCCACATGCCGTGGAGCAGCTGGGCCCGTGAGCCATGGCCACTGAGGCTGTGCGTCCGGAGCTTGTGCTCTGCAACGGGAGAGGCCACAACAGTGAGAGGCCCGCATACTGCAAAAAAACAAACAAACAAACAAAGAAAAACTATTCCTTTGATAAGTACCAAAAGTGTTTTTGGCCTATGTGGGGAGATTCATGATTTTCCATCTGGAAGTCAAGGAAAAAGTGCTGTCTCTTCAGACCCCTGCCACCAAAAAGAAGGCCTAGCCCCTTGTTGGCCATTTTGGGCAAAAAGACAGAATAGTCTCTGTGACTGATGATTTTGTTGATTGGAACCTCTGGAAAAGGGAGATAGTCTCTACCCAGAGGTGCTCCTTGGAGTTTTGAACTTAAAGTCTCCCTGATACAACTTCCAAGTACACCTCTTTGGAGAAGTAGCTATTAGCATGCTACTGGGCTCTTGTTGAAAATAAATGCCTCATCCATAGAGGCCATATGACACTCTGGTCTGATATCTACATTTTGTTGTGAGTCTACTGGGCCCCAGTGATTATCACGGTATGAAGGGCCCCAAAATAGAAGTGGTATATTAAAAAACACAGCTACTGGCCCCAGTTACATCTTGGCTTTACATAAAAAGCTAACAGCTATAGCTTGGTTGTACAGAGCCTTTCTGTCCCACTCCACCTCTTGAAGCAAAGCTACTGTCACCAGGGTGTTTGATTCATAGAGGTTCCCCTAGATGCCTAGGCCTGGTTCACTGACAGTTTAGCTAAAAAGAAACCAGATGGGGCTTCCCTCATGGTGCAGTGGTTGAGAATCTGTCTGCCAATGCAGGGGATATGGGATTGATCCCTGGTCCTGGATGATCCCACATGCTGTGGAGCAACTAAGTCCATGCGCTACAACTACTGAGTCTGCGCTCTAGAGCCCAAGAGCCACAACTACTGAGCCTGCACGCCACAACTACTGAAACCCACTCACCTAGAGCCCGTGCTCCACAGCAAGAGGAGCCACCACAAGGAGAAGCCCGCACACTGTAACAAAGAGTAACCCTCACTCGCCTCAACTAGAGAAAGCCCACATGCAGCAACAAAGACCCAACAGAGCCAAAAATAAGTAAATAAAATAAATAAATTTATTAAAAGAAAGAAACCAAATGTCTGCTAGAATGCTGCAGCTGTTTAGGCTAATTCCCAGCTCTAAAGATCCTCATTCTGTTTAGAAGTAAGAACTGACTGTTGCTCTTTTACTTATGACCTAGATGTTTGGTCCATCACGTGGAAAACTACTAGATTAAAAGTCTCCCCTCTTTGGAGTCATCAGCTGTGGAAACAGATTACAGTTGCTGGTTGAACTATCTGAGTAATTCACATAGATTCCCATGAAGAAAAAGGGCCCATTTTCTGATAAGATCCACTGTAATCAAACAATTGATTGAGTCTGACTCTGATAATAATAACAATAATACCTATTTCATAGGGTTATTTGAGGGTCAAATGGGATTATATGCATTACAAAATTTGAAAAGTTCCTGGAATATGGTTAGTCCATATAAGTGTTAGTTATTCTTAATATTATTATTAGATTTCTTGTCATAGATGCTTCTGTATTTTCTTCCTCAGCATTGATGGAAATCATGAAGCAATGAACTTTATTTCTTGTTCTAAAATGTAACCTCATTTGCAGGTTGTAGCTCATCAAAATAATGGGTACTGCTATATTTCTGCCAGCGTCCGCTCTACTTAAAGTAAAGGAAATTGTGGGTTCCCTCCTTATTGCTTTTCTTCCATTGAGCCTTATTTGCACTATATCTCAAATTCCTCCAGATTTGATGCATGTAGATTACTTGATTTTTTTCAAGCACTCTTGTAGATTTCTTCTGTATGAAATTATCCGTTTCACAATTTTAGGCCAATTCTGGAAGAAGACTGTTTCTTTTAAATTTTACGTTTAAACTATTAGTACTAAAGAAGTGATATCTTAATTTCTCTACAGATTTTATATCAGGGATATTATTAATTATGAAAAATGTAGGTGTCATTAAAAGATGGTATTGTACAGAAAGTACAAATGGACATATTTAAAATATATTACTTTTAATAGAAAATATACAGAAACATCTGCACAGGTATAGCTGCACAAAGCAAGAGATATCACAATATATTTCCATTTGGAGGAGCTCTCGCCTGGGTTTACTGAGTCCTTGTAGAGACGTAAAGCTGCCACTGACATCTTCTGAAAGTAGCAATTATTTTAACAGGCCTAAGATCAAACTTTTCAACCATTCTCTGGGATAAGGGAGGTTTCCTGAATGATGCCACTCAGTTATGTGCTTCCTAGGAACAAAAAACAGTGAGATTGCATGAGCTGGGGGTTAATATGTAGCAATCTAGAATTTTAAGCTAGTATCATTTCATAGGAAGCACAGAGTCCTATCACGCAGCAGGAATTATTGGTTGTAGCACGCAGAAAGGTAATAATCATATTAGAAATGTTAGTTTTTATTTCAGCTTCATTAAAACCTGAGTCATTTAACAAAGAACTCAAAATTTTAAAACAAAAGTGCTTTGTTTCAAAACATAATTCAAACTATGTATTTTAGCTTCTAAAGCACACTATAGTAATTTGTTTTCTGGAAATTAAAAAATCACTGAATTGACTAATGTCTGTATAGCATACATCTATAAAAGGTATATTCAAAAATGAAGACTGTACTTACTTTTCAGGTTAAAATGGAATAATAGGAATTGGATTTATTTTTCCAGTTAAAACAAATAAAAAGCAGACAAAATATTTTTAAAAAATAATGGTTTTCAAGACA
Organism: Pseudorca crassidens; assembly: GCF_039906515.1. Classification (NCBI taxonomy): domain Eukaryota; kingdom Metazoa; phylum Chordata; class Mammalia; order Artiodactyla; family Delphinidae; genus Pseudorca; species Pseudorca crassidens. The sequence goes on along the minus strand of NC_090300.1, from coordinate 124,795,637 downwards.
TTGGACATCAGGCAATAAATCTTAATGATCCTTAAGAGAAAAGAAACAAATGAGGTAAATCTTGTAATTAGCCTAACTTCATGTCTGGAGAGAGTTTCTAGGCCACAGTGCCAAGAATGGTAATCCTTGTGGAGTCTAGCAGTCTCCCTGTATTTAGGAAAGAGAGCTGGGATGCTGGAAAGAATAAGCAGGCTAGGATTTACAGTGCAGAATACTGGAGAGGAGATAGCTAAATCAAGGGACAGCTCTAGGGATCAACAGAGGGTCCTCCACAGGTTTTCAGATGAGTGATGACTAATGAATGCAAGGGAGGAAATTACCCAGGACCAGAGAAAGAACCACTTGAAAGAATTATAACAGTGACAAGAACTCAAACAGAATAGAAAAATCCCATAATTCATGAGGTATTAGGAAGAGTACTCAGAATCTAGCTATCTATCCTCAAAAGGATCAGAATGTCCCCAGGAAACTTAACTTCACCCAGAATATAGCTCAAGAATATTTTTCAGAATAAAAATATCCATCACTTAACAAAATAAAAATCAGTAGCTGGCATTCAAAAATGCCCAGGTGTGCAAGAGGAAGGAAATATTTATGATCCACAATGAGGAGAAAAGCTGTCAACTGAAGCAAACTAAAAAAATGTTACTGATGTTAAAAATATAGATAAGAATCTTATGAGTTATTATAATTGTATACTATATATTGAAGAAGACAAAAGATTGTACATATTAAGTAGACTATGGGAGAGATAAAATAGTTTCAAATTAGAGTTCTAGAGATGAAAATTCTAAGGTCTGAGATGAAAAAATTAGACTAGATGAGACTAACAGCAGAATAGACACTGCATAATGAAGATGAAAGAACTTGAAGAAATAAATATTAATAGAAATTATCAAAAAGAAAATGAACACAGCAATGGTGAACTGGGGGGCAACTTCAAGTAGTCTAATCCACAAGTAATTTCAGTCCTTGAAAGATAGAAGAGGAGTCCTTGAAAGATAGAAGAACAACATCAACAAAAATAATCCTCAATAAATAATAGTCAAATTTCTAAATTTTATGAAAATTATAAACTCACATATATCAAAAGTTCAATGAACCTCAAGCTCAAGAAACATGAGATAAACTCCATCAAGTTACATTATAAACAAGTCACTAAGAACCATATAAATAGAGAAACTTAAAACTGGGGAAAAAGACACATTACTTATGAGGAATAGATATCAGAGTAATAGGTTACTCACTGGCAGCAAACAGACTGGAAAATAGTTTGGCGATATCTTATAAGTACTTAGGAAAAAGAACAGTCACCTCTGAATGGCATACCCGGTGAAAATATTTTCAATATTGAAAGCAAAAATAATTTCATTTTTAAACATAAAATAAAAGAATGAATTTATGTCCCAAATCCATGAAGAATGTTAAAGGCATAAAGAAAATTATTCCAGTTTGAAATCTGGAACTAAGCAAAAGAATAAAGAGCACTGCAAACCAAAGTATGGGCAAATACAAAACAGCATTTTTCATTATTGAATCTCTCTGAAAGACAATTGCCAATTTAAAGCAAAAATAACAAAAATGAATTGTGAGTTTTACAACATAGAAAGAAAAAAATGTAAAACAGCAATAGCATCAGTGCTAGGAAGGGAGAAATTGATGTATACTCTTGTGTGGTTTTTATGTTATAAATGACGCAGTCTATCACTTGAAAATAGAAGGTGATAGATTAAAGATGTTCACCATAAACACTGAAGCAACTATCAACTTAAAAAGTGTTATAGTTAAAAAGCCAACAGAAGACATAAAATGAAATCATATAAAATATTCAATGAATTCAGAAGGAGGCAGAAAAAGGAGAAAGGGAACAAAGAACAGTTGGGACAAATAGAAGACAAATATCAAGATGATCAATTTAAAATTAAACATATCAATAATCACATTAAAGGTAATTGGTCTAACCTGTCTTGTTTATAGGCCTTTTCCAAGAGGACTTACAGATGTAACCACTCTCTCCTTTTTGTTTTCTAGCTGGTCCATGTGTCTGCTTTATGAGATACAACACGTTGCTTCATTCCTTTCTTTGCCTACTTTTCTAATAAAGTGGCCCAAAGTTCTATTTGATTCAACTTTATCCTTTTTTATGTTTTACATAGCAACAGAGTAAAACTAGACATTCAACAAGTATATATTAAATAAAATATTTGAAGTATTGTGAGACACCAAAGACACAATAAACATGTGAATCTCTCAGGCTTATAGCCAGTGCTAAGATGGACAAGCTGATATTAGAACTGGTTCTAAAATTCTTGCTAATATGAGAAATTGACCTGAAAAATAGAAGTGAAGAAAATTAAAACTGGAAGGTGATATAGATCTGTAATATTAGCTTAAACAAAAGGGAATTTTTCATCAAGGTTGGCGATCAATGAAGTAGTATATCAATTTGGAGCTTTAATTTTAAGATCTGTCGTTACTTTCAAATGAAGATTTTCCTTTCATTTTACTTAAGATAAATGCAGGGATCAATTTAAATAGACCAAAGTCAATAAAGCATTATCCCTGTCTGTCTCTCAATAACTCGAGGCTTCTTTAGATATTATTCTTTCATGTCAAGAAGTTCCCTGGTATCTTAGCTCAAGTAGGAAATGATTGCCTCCTTTATGATTGTGGCATATTTTCTGTTTGCTTGGTTTTATTTTTTTTTTTTGAGCTCCTATAGGTAACGCTCTCAACTAAAGTACAGAACCTGAACATTTATTGGCTAGAACAAGTAACTTCCACAGTCAAAACTCCTGCTTAAAAATCATTATACACACACACCACATTATGTTTTATAGCTTACAATATCATACCATTATTCTTTTAGGGGATAACTTTAACAAAAACAAAAAACTTGTAACTACACATGGCACAATTAAGGCAATTCAAATTCTCTTGAATAAATGGTTACATGAAAAGCCACGCTCAGGAATATTTGTAATTGAAGAGATAGACAAAATGGCCCACAAATAAACTAGCCTTTTAACACCATTTACTATTATACAGCTAATGCATACAGGTTAAGCCATGTTTATAGCAAGCATGAAAGCTTACATCCAGACTTAATATAAGTTTTAGAAATCAAAGACAAATGTTGCTCTCTGTGGATTATAGAAAAAAAATGAAAAAAGTACTAGTTATATAAGGTAGAAATGAACAAATTCATTAGTTAAATGAAGTGAAAAAGAGCACAATAATCATATTTTTGTTTATTTATTGAAATTTGTTTTAATTCCTTCCTAAACTTTCAAATTCTAAGTGTTATAATGATAAAAGTTTGAAATGAGGAAGACAGTTTGAAATGGAACAGCCTGTATCTAGAAATGAATTTATAGCAGAGGATTAGACTTTTATATTTTAGTTTATAATATTAAATATACACTTTCACATATATTAACCAGTGAGTTTTACTCTCTTTTGATAATTAGAAAAGCAATCCTCATGCAATTCTTGGTAATCCATTTACTCTGAGAGAAATAAAACTCTTTAACTTGATAATTTCTGATTTACTGTATAAGTTGTAAGGTTAAATGTATGAGTACTTACAGAGGTTGTATGCTGTCTGTGGAGCTATTTAATTTAAGCTCATAAGTTAGTGCCTTAATAATCAATTTCTACCTAATGCACTGCTTAAATAGTGCATATTTCATTAATTTTGCTCTAGTTCAACTATCTTTCTGATCCTGGCCAATACTGAAGGTGAAAGCAACCTTAATCAATGTTTTATTGCAAACATAGTTTACGAAGAAAACACTCAATTGCCTATTTGCCAGGTTGAAACAAGGTGAAATACCATTGATGGTATTTATTTATGAATTTATATAAATTCCTTACTCTCTCTTTATATGAATTTATATAAATCCCTTAACTTATGAATTTATATGATTTATATAAATAAATTCATTCATTTATATAAATTTATATATATATATTATCCTACTCAGATATGTTTTCCTCTATTTTCTCTGAAGCTTTCTCACTATACTTTTACTCTGCTAGTTCTTTGTGTATTTAGGGATCATCTCCAACCATTTTCTTTTATTGTCTATGTATTGCTCTTTTTCTTGCTCATCTCAGCCAATATATTTTCTTGAATATTTGAGAGCCCCAAGACAACTTTCTGAACTTTTCCCTATCATCTTTCTGTCCCAGTACAGTTAATGAAAGAGATTAAACATGTGATCCCTGTAGAAAAGAATTCCTGGGTTTAAACCCTAACTCCAACATTTTCTGGTTATGTGATCTTCTCTGTTTGTCAGTAATCTCATTTGTAAAATGGTGAGAATAATAATATCTGTTTTATAGGGTTTGTAGCTTAAATGAAAAAACAATACAAGCGCACTTTGAATCATACTTGACAATATAGTAATATTTGCTATCATTATTATCACCAAACATCTTTCATATAAGAAGCCAGCCTCACCATTTTGACTCAAACTGCCGTTTATACCTAAACCTGTTTAATCTGAGTTCTGCATCATTATCTTAATGAGATTGCTTTCATGAAATCAGTGATTGCGTGCAAAGAACTGGAAAATTCATACAATCTTTCTGTGGTATAACAACATTGCGTAGGAAAGGCTTTTTAAAAGTTTGCAAGCCTATGCACCCGCAATTCTATCCTCTGTCATATATTTTAAGGAAATAGATAAGTGAGAAAATTAAAAAGATGTTTATCAAAGAGTGACCAAGAAGATGCTAACCAAACCTTGTTTACAATATGTTCTAAAAATGTGAAAAACTTAAAGTAAAAGAATAATAGAGTGATTCAATAAACTATCATACAAGCATATAATTATAGAGTGGACAGATATAAAAATAATATTTTAGATGCACATCTGTCAACATAGAAAATATGTTTATGATTTTTTTCTACATTAATAACACAGGCTTGGGGGCCACATGGCTTGTGTTCAAATCTCAGCTCATTCAACGCATAACTCTGTGAACTTGGACAAATAACCCCTCCAATCTTTTTTTCTTTTTTTTTTTCATAGGTAAAGTAAAAATATTAGACCTTGCCTAACATGTTTTGTGAGGATTAAAAGATCATTAACTTGTAATATGTAAATAGAATTTAGCACATATAAAGACTTTTCATAATAAAAAGTGTTATTTTTTTCTTTGCTGCATGAGCATAACATTTCAAAAATTTCTAGAACTTTCTTCCAACTTTTCAAAATGATCATCCTAAATTAAAAGATTCACTTAAAAATATATAATAAGTTAATTATTTCTAAATCTCTAACTCCTTAATCTCATGTAAACTTTACAACCTTGTTTCAAATGCCTGTAATATATTCCTAACTGGATATTGTAAAACTCTCAAATCCAGAAATTCAAAATATGCCTTTATAATCTTCTCCTTCAAATCAACTTTTTCTTTTGTAGTCCTTCTATTCATTACTATATTGCTATCTAGGAAGAATTTAAAAATGATAGGCTCTGATTTCTTTTCAATAAATTTGTCTTCCTAGTCTTCCATATCAAAGTGGTTACTATGAACGGAATGGTATCTGCCCCAGAAGGCTTATGTTGAAACCCAAACCCCTAAAGTGACTATATTGGAGATGAGGCCTTTGGAGGCAATTAAGGTTAGATGAGGTCATGGGGAAGGGACCCTCATGATGGGATTAGTGGCTTTATAAGAAGAGAAAGAGAAAGAGAGATTGTTCTCTCTGCCAAGTGAGGACAAAACCAGAAGGCAATGATCCAGGAAGACAGTTCTCCACCAGGAATCCAATCTGTCAGCACCTTGATATTGTACTTGTCAGTTTCCCAAATGTCTATTATTTAGCCACCTAGTCTATGGTATTTTGTTAAGCAGCTCCAGCAAACTAAGATACTATGTCTTCATTTTTTTTTTCTCAGCAATCTACTTAATGCAGATTAGTTCAGGGTCTCTGTGTCTCTAATCAGAATATCACTATATCCTCCTCATCATTTTTCTATGACATGAATCTTCCCATTACAGTTTATCTATCAAATATCACTAAAATTTTCCTTCCAGAAAATAATTTGATTATATGATCCCTTTACAAAAAATAAAAACAAATTTCTCTTAGTTTCCTGTTATTTATAGTAAAAACAATCTATGCTCCTTACTCTTAATATTGATTGAGCATGAAATAGTTAAAAATATAAATATTAGCTTTAGCAGTGCCTAGAACACGATTAAAACATTATGGTTATTGTATTAGTTATCCCTGCTTAACTTATTTCCTAAAAGTAATGTAGCAGGTGGTGCTGGTGTCCCAACACAATTCTCTTCCATGGCAGGTGTGCTCAAACTCCAGCTTTAGTGAGTTTTGGCTGATAATTCATAGTTGCCCCCTTTAAGGTGAACATCCCTCAGCCAAATGAGAGCCTTCTAGCCCTGGAGGCTACTCCTCACTCCTCTCTCCCAGTCCTATCTCCCTTGGAAGAAAGGCCTCTGCCAATGACTGACTTACACTGGGGTGGGAAATGACCTGCTTTTCCTCAGTGCACAAATATGTGCTTTAGTCTTCTCTTTTGGATCCAAGATATCCATACTTACCTTAATTCCCTTGCACTAGGCTGCATCCTATACTTCCTTTTTCCTAACAGCATTTCCCTAGTAATCATTTGATTAGAAATCCATGTCTCAGGCTTTGCTTCTTGGAAACCCCAAATAAGAGAAACAGTACTATTTTTATTGTTCACAAGTTTATAGGTCAGTTGGATGGTTCTTTGGGTCCTGGCTGATTCGGTATTCTATGTGAATACCTGTGGGCTTGGAAGGTGGCTCTGCTGATTGTGGCTGGGCTTTTTCACATCTTTGGGTTTGGCTGGCTGTCAACTGCTCCCGGACGGCTCAGCTCTCTCCCAGGTGATCTCCCACATCTCTTCAGTAGGCTAACCTAGACATGTTTGCAGTAGATCACCAAGGTACAAGAGAAATCAGAAATGCAAAAGTCCCCTTGACATTTTTGAACTGACTCTCCATCACCTCTGACCCACTCAATTGGAGAAAGCAAGTTTACAAGCCAGCCTAACCTTTATATCTCACCATAAAGTAAAAGGGCTTTGGTGTTTGAAACTTTTATATCTTCACTCAGCTTATACTGTACCTTTTTTGTCAAGAATGTCTGCAAAAGGATTGAAAGAGTGACAGGTGGAAAGGGAATTTTCTGAGAAGAAACCTGGAGCTAAGTCATTGTTTGTTTGCATGCTTATCCTTCTCACTACATTGGGTAACTTTCCCTCAGAGAATAGATCAGTCCTATTAATTATTATGTTGAATTTATTTGTTTATTACTCAAACATTCATTAAAGTCCCATATGTTCCAATCATTCTATTAGGCACTGTAGATTTAAATTTCAGTCAATTTTCCCTTGCATATTTTTCTTCCGCATTTCTTTTGAATTCACATCTACTTTACTTCTCTTTTTGTAGAAAGATGTCACATTCATTTTACTGTCATACTTTTCAAAGTTATATCACAAATCTCATTCTCATCAGTCAAGTCTCCATTATAGGCATATTTTGAAGCAGGCCTTTTTAAGTTCAACAATCATATTAGCTGACAAGTCAGAGGCAGGAATAATTAGAGCATGAAATATATACTGCAGGTCACCTTACATCTCCAGTGTAAATCATGATCCAAAATGCTAAGTCAGCCACATTTTCACTAGGAGCCTTCAGCTAATTTTCTTATCTTTGGAGCAGCTCACCCCTTAGCTTGTTAGTAGAAGTTGTTAATATTAGAAATGTGTAAACAAAACAAGCCTATTCATGCATATATTCACCTTCTTTTTAATGTGGAAATTCTTCCTTTCCCCTGCATAGTAGTTTATTGAAAACACTTTTTGATTTATGTTGTTTGGTTATGTTCTGAATAAAGGGAAGGATCATACTCTCTTATTTTGTGTTTCTGAGATAGAATGGGGAAGACCAGATGCTAAATAAGACAATCAAGTTAGTTTTTATTGTTTCTATAGATTTTCATCCTAAATAGGAAAACTTTTCTTCTGGGGTTACTTTTAGAAAGAAAAAAATAAGAGATCACTCAAAACTCATGTAAGTGACTGAAACAGTGATGACTCTGCGAAAAATCCTAACTTCTTATGCTTCTTGTTATTGAGTTAAATAGTATGCAAAAGAAAATTATCCCAGAGTGTGATATAAACTTTGATTAAGCAATACTTTTGAATGTTCCTACCTCTAGCAAATGCAAGAGATTTAGTTCACCTTTACTACAAGTATAAATATCACTTATAGAAGAATGAATTGGCCATCTAAGATGTCAGAGTACCCAGACATAGAATAGACTGTTGTAACAGAAGATAATTTCCATTGTGAGTACAAACTGTTTATTTTAATTTGTATTTATGATTAAGTAAAAGAACATAGGTTTTATAGTTAGACAAAGTTAGGTTTTCTCTTGGGATGAACCATTTACCAACTGAGTACTTTAGTACATAATTTAACCACCCTAATGTTTCATTCTTTTTTCTGAAAATATGGATGCTAATACCTCTTTTAAGAGATTATTGTGAGGCAAAGAATAATCTATACAACACATCTAGCTTAATTTCTGGCAAAGAATATGTGCTCTTGTTGCTGGTATTATTATGATTTTTATTTTATTGATGTAGCTATTATTACTGAGAAAGTAGCTCAAGATAATAACTCTTAACATGCAATTTATTTTAACAAGTAATTCTTATTTAAAAAAGTAAACTAACTGCAAAATATTTGATAATCTCCCCTATGTTTAAAGAAATCAAGGATAGCACTGGGAAGAAAATATAGATTTCTCTCTAGCAAGTAGGTACATACTCCAAAAATTTTGACCTCTTAAGTAATAATGATTTAATAAAAGTCAAAACAGTATTGATTTGATTTTCTAAACTGAAATGAGTTTTGCCCAATTACACAAATTGTTAGTAATATTTATTAAGCTGTATTCTAGCAACTTCAGTTAACTCAAGACACTGATTCCTAAAAACAGCAAAAAAAGAAGAAAGTACAGTTCAGTGTATGTTGACTTAAGTGTGGCATTTGTTCAATCCTTCTAAAGCAGTTTGAGGAAAACAAAATCAGTGTTCACTCTTAGACTTCCCTCGTGTGAAATGTTTTAAGTCAATTACTTGTTCTTTTGCTCTCTATTTGAAAATGTAGGAAAGCAAATTTTTTTTAAAGTTAAATAATAAAAAATAAATTATATACAATCACCTCATTCATTAATGTAAAATTTTTCAATCTTATTTTCTATTTTGTTTTTCTAGAATGATCAAATGTTAGATGAATACACACATTTAAATAAAGGTACTACAGGCAGATTTTCAAAATAAAATAATATTCTGAAAGTAAACATGGCTTATGATGTTTAAAAATAAAACTGGAAAACATATGTTATCAAAAACCTATTTTCATGTGGGTAAAGAATTTTAATAAATTAATAATAAAGTGTGCTTACATACTATTTTAAACTTAGAAAGTACCTTTCTGCTATGTAAATAAGCATTTGTAAATAAACATAGTAGCATTATTACAAAGTCTGCTATGTAAATAAGCATGGTAGCATTATTTCAAAGTCATTGTCATTATAATATGCATATTATATTATTAGATTAATTAGAATATTAATTTCCGGAGGTACAGAATAAAACCAATTACCATGATTTTATTGCCTGTATATAGTTTAATGAAATTTTATAAATGTAAAATACATATCATAAGGAAAAGTAATTTGTTATAAAAGAATAAAGACAGAACTATCAGGGATATATAATGTATGAAAAACAACTTTTCATCTCTTTAGAATACATTTTATTGGTTACCATATTGTTCAAGTTAATACATGACATTTAAATCATAAGTTCTTACATATTTCATAATTCACTAACCTGGCTAATCAGATCTAATTCACAAAATATTTTTCCCTTTTTCCACTATATTGACATATTCAAAATTTATACAAGATATTTTTATAATTACTTGAAGGTTTTTTTTTCTTTGAGATTTGAATTATATCACCTGAAGTATATAACTCTCTTAGTGTTTTAGAAATTTCAAAATAATTTGCAGATGCAACCTACAACCTTTTAAAATATCTTGCTAGACATACTAACTTACTGGCCTTTATTGTGTAATCATCTTTCTCTTTATAAACTATCTTCAAATGTCTTGACAAATTCCAACATTTAGGCACACTAGAATTTCTGAGTGGTATTCAGATGATCTCCCACCAATAGAAGGACATTTAAGAGAAAACATGCTCTAAACCTAGAAAATAAGGCGAAAGCATATCTGTATATCCTTTCAGTGTCATATTGCAGGATTAACAGGACTACCCAAGGATTATTTGATTTTCTAGAAAATGGATCTTTGTTTTGACTTTATATGCTAACTGGTTAGTGCTTAGACACCAGAAAGTTACATGCTTACTTGTAGATATCTGTTTAGTAGAAAAGATATCACCATCCTTTAGGATATAAACTGGTATTACAGGTAACCAAGTGATCTTATTCTAATATTCTACTTAAATGCCTTTCCTTATATACTATGCAAACACTTATTCCTCAGATGTTCTTGGAATCAGCCTTTCCATGTGACTGGTCCCTCATTAGTTAATGAGCTAAATAAAATCTTTGACATGTATTTATTCTATATTTATATAAGGTTCATGTTCTTAAATTCTGAAAATTATAATTAAATAGAATAAAGCTTAAAAGAAGAAGGACTGTCCAAATTAAAAATAATTTTAAACAATTAAAATAAATATTTTTCATTAAAATGAAATTTATTATAAAATTTAAAAGATGATTTCATGCTTTTTAAAATTTAAAACACTGGTGTAAAGGAAAACTCAGTCTCACTGTCTTTAGTTTCTCTTATGTAAGCTTATATTGTCTTTAAGATCAGCTAATGTATCATTTTGGTTCTATTATTTATTATGCAGTACTTCCTCAAGTCACTAATAGTCTATTTCATACCATTGTCTATGCCTGTTTATAAAATATCCATTTTACTGTATTCTTACAGCTCAGAACAAGAGACTCCAGAAAGAGGAGGGACCTGACTGAGGGAATCTGATTGCTTCCGGAAAGCAAAGTGCAAGTCTGGTTGTGAATGTTAAGTGCCTCTGGCTATAGCTCTCTGGAGCAGTATTTCTTGTCCTGTCAGGTGAGCTCAACAAGGTAGAAAAGTTATGCTCTACCTGGAGGTTTCGCTTGTAAAGAATATTTACTTGTAAGGCCATTTGACTGCACTTAGTGCACTGAAGAGCAAGCCTTTGACCTCATGACAAGTAAAGAAGGGACAGAATGAAATGCTGCTTTCAGAGGGCACAGCACTCTGTCAGATCGTGGGCCAACTCCTCTTTAATTATTCAAAGAAATCACACCATTAAAGTCTTTACGTTTACTGAATCCAGAAAGAAAACAGTGATTCAGAGGATGATAAAAAAAAAAGTGTATAATGTCTCAGTGCCTTAGGATTTAATTCAAAATAATGGACAGGATTTATTTACAGGTTTAAAAATTGTACATTTGCTAATTTTTTTTTAAATTGTAATCTAATATTTCAGTTGTGGAAAGAGGCCATTAATAGTTATTAAAGAGTGAGTGGCGATAATAATAGTTACAACCTCAAAGTGCTATTGAGAGGCTTAAAGGAGGTAATGTATATAAATCTCTTGGTACTTTAGTCGGCAAATACTGAGCATTTTATATTACATTATGTTTATTATATTATGGATATTACATTATGTATTGTTTTACTAGAGAATGTAGTAGGTTGAAACTAAAGAGAATTTTTCTTATTTATATGCTCTATCAATAATTTTTGCTTTCATTTTTAGAATCTAACTCTCATTCTTTTTTTTTTTTTTTTCCGGAACGCGGGCCTCTCACTGTTGTAGCCTCTCCCGTTGCGGAGCACAGGCTCCGGACGCGCAGGCTCAGTGGCCATGGCTCACGGGCCCAGCCGCTCCACGGCATGTGGGATCCTCCTGAACTGGGGCACGAACCCATGTCCCCTGCATTGGCAGGTGGCCTTTCAACCACTGCGCCACCAGGGAAGCCCTAACTCTCATTCTTTTGTGACATATTTTCTACACCTGTTCTTTCGACTTTCAACAGCATTATTAAGCAAAACAAAATTTGGCATAAATGCACTGGACCTTTAACAGTATCTATCACCTTCCACATACACCTGTCAGGACCAAAACTGTTATAGGGCAAGAATAAAAATAGTCAAGAAAAAATACAATTTAGTTTTAAATAAGAATTATTTTTCAACCTTTTTGCAAACTCTTAAATTTAATACGAAGGGAAAATGGAGAATGTTGAAAATGATGTTGAATGCATCATTTGCTTGAAATGATCTATTTTCTTAAAAATATCTTCAAATCTATTATACAACACCTCTATGGTATAAAAATTTCACACTGCTGAACTATAACTGGTTTTCTGGACTGGATGACATATTTCCATTGATCCACACTACTTATTACCTTTTTGATCTTTAGGATGGTGAGTAATAGCCAGATGATAGAAGAATTTGAAGATTCTGAGAAAAGGGATGGACATAAAGAGAGAGACTAGCCTGAGATAAGAAATTGAGTGCCTTCACCATCATGATAAGAGGAGAAGAGGAAAGAACATACTTTCATATAGACAAAAATTTAATAAAATGTGTCAAATCATATAATGTATATATATATATATACACATATATGCACATGTATGTCATTTCAAAGAGGGGATATAAAATATGTACAAACGTTCTTGAAACTATGTTCTTTTTTTTTTTTTTTACATTTTTATTGGAGTATAATTTCTTTACAATGGTGTGTTAGTTTCTGCTTTATAATAAAGTGAATCAGTTAGACATATACATATGTTCCCATATCTCTTCCCTCTTGCCTCTCCCTCTCTCCCACCCTCCCTATCCCACCCCTCCAGACGGTCACAAAGCACCCAGCTGATCTCCCTGTGCTATGCGGCTGCTTCCCACTAGCTATCTACCTTACGTTTGGTAGTGTATATATATGTCCACGTCTCTCTCTCGCTTTTGTCACAGCTTACCCTCCCCCCTCCCCATATCTTCAAGTCCATTCTCTACTAGGTCTGTGTCTTTATTCCTGTCTTACCCTTAGGTTCTTCATGACATCTATTTTTTCTTAAATTCCATATATATGTGTTAGCATACAGTATTTGTCTTTCTCTTTCTGATTTACTTCACTCTGTATGACAGACTCTAGGTCTATACACCTCATTACAAATAACTCAATTTTGTTTCTTTTTATGGCTGAGTAATATTCCATTGTGTATATGTGCCACATCTTCTTTATCCATTCATCCAATGATGGACACTTAGGCTGTTTCAATCTCTGGGCTATTGTAAATAGAGCTGCAATGAACATTTTAGTACATGACTCTTTTTGAATTATGGTTTTCTCAGGGTATATGCCCAGTAGTGGGATTGCTGGGTCATAAGGTAGTTCTATTTGTAGTTTTTAAGGAATATCCATACTGTTCTCCACAGTGGCTGTATCAATTTACATTCCCACCAACAGTGCAAGAGGGTTCCCTTTTCTCCACACCCTCTCCAGCATTTATTGTTTCTAGATTTTTTGATGATGGCCATTCTGACTGGTGTGAGATGATATCTCATTGTAGTTTTGATTTGCATTTCTCTAATGATTAATGAAGTTGAGGATTCTTTCATGTGTTTGTTGGCAGTCTGTATATCTTCTTTGGAGAAATGTCTATTTAGGTCTTCTGCCCATTTTTGGATTGGGTTGTTTGTTTTTTTGTTATTGAGCTGCATGAGCTGCTTATAAATTTTGGAGATTAATCCTTTGTCACTTGCTTCATTTGCAAATATTTTCTCCCATTCTGAGGGTTGTTTTTTGGTCTTATTTATGGTTTCCTTTGCTGTGCAAAAGCTTTGAAGTTTCATTAGGTTCCGCTTGTTTATTTTTGTTTTTATTTCCATTTCTCTAGGAGGAAGGTCAAAAAGGATCTTGCTGTGATTTATGTCATAGAGTGTTCAGCCTATGTTTTCCTCTAAGAGTTTGATACTGTCTGGCCTTACTTTTAGGTCTTTAATTCATTTTGAGCTTATATTTGTGTATGGTGTGAGGGAGTGATCTAATCTCATACTTTTACATGTACCTGTCCAGTTTTCCCAGCACCATTTATTGAAGAGGCTGTTCTTTCTCCACTGTACATTCCTGCCTCCTTTATCAAAGATAAGGTGACCATATGTGTCTGGGTTTATCTCTGCGCTTTCTATCCTGTTCCATTGCTTTATCTTTCTGTTTTTGTGCCAGTACCATACTGTCTTGATTACTGTAGCTTTGTAGTATAGTCTGAAGTCAGGGAGCCTGATTCCTCCAGCTCCGTTTTCCATTCTCAAGATTGCTTTGGCTATTCAGGGTCCTTTATGTTTCCATACAAATTGTGAAATTTTTCTTCTAGTTCTGTGAAAAATGCCAGTGGTAGTTTGATAGCGATTGCATTGAATCTGTACATTGCTTTGGATAGTAGAGTCATTTTCACAACCTTCATTCTTCCTATCCAAGAACATGGTATATCTCTCCATCTATTTGTATCATCTTTAATTTCTTTCATCAGTGTCTTATAATTTTCTGCATACAGGTCTTTTGTCTCCTTAGGTAGGTTTATTCCTAGATATCTTATTATTTTTGTTGCAGTGGTAAATGGCAGTGTTTTCTTGATTTCACTTTCAGATTTTTCATCATTAGTGTATAGGAATGCCAGAGATTTCTGTGCATTAATTTTGTATCCTGCTACTTTACCAAATTCATTGATTAGCTCTAGTAGTTTTCTGGTAGCATCTTTAGGATTCTCTATGTATAGTATCATGTCATCTGCAAACAGTGACAGCTTTACTTCTTCTTTTCCGATTTGGATTGCGTTTATTTCCTTTTCTTCTCAGATTGCTGTGGCTAAAACTTCCAAAACTATGTTGAAAAAGAGTGGTGAGATTGGGTAACCTTGTCTTTTTCCTGATCTTAGTGGAAATGCTTTCAGTTTTTCACCATTGAGGACGGTGTTGGCTGTGGGTTTGTCATATATGGTCTTTATTTTTTTGAGGAAAGTTCCCTCTATGCCTACTTTCTGCAGGGTTTTTATCATAAATGGGTGTTGAATTTTGTCAAAAGCTTTCTCTGCATCTATTGAGATGATCATATGTTTTTTCTCCCTCAATTTGTTAATATGGTGTATCACATTGATTGATTTGCGTATATTGAAGAATCCATGCATTCCTGGGATAAATCCCACTTGATCATGATGTATAATCCTTTTAATGTGCTGTTGGATTCTGTTTGCTAGTATTTGTTGAGGATTTTTGCATGTATGTTTATCAGTGATATCGGCCTGTAGTTTTCTTTCTTTGTGACATCCTTGTCTGCTTTTGGTATCAAGGTGATGGTGGCCTCATAAAATGAGTTTTGGAGTGTTCCTCTCTCTTCTATATTTTGGAAGAGTTTGAGAAGGATAGGTGTTAGCTCTTCTCTAATTGTTTAATAGAATTTGCCTGTGAAGCCATCTGGTCCTGGGCTTTTGTTTGTTGGAAGATTTTTAATCACAGTTTCAATTTCAGTGCTTGTGATTGGTCTGTTCATATTTTCTATTTCTTCCTGGTTCAACCACAGCACATTGTGCTTTTCTAAGAATTTGTCCATTTCTTCCAGGTTGTCCATTTTATTGGCATAGAGTTGCTTGTAGTAATCTCTCATGATCTTTTGTATTTCTACAGTGTCAGTTGTTACTTCTGCTTTTTCATTTCTAATTCTATTGATTTGAGTCTTCTCCCTTTTTTTCTTGATAAGTCTGGCTAATGGTTTATCAATTTTGTTTATCTTCTCAAAGAACCAGCTTTTAGTTTTATTGATCTTTGCTATTGTTTCCTTCATTTCTCTTTCATTTATTTCTAATATGATTTTTTTCCTTCTGCTAACTTTTGGGGTTTTTTGTTCTTCTTTTTCTAATTGCTTTAGGTGCAAGGTTAGGTTGTTTATTCGAGATATTTCCTGTTTCTTAAGGTAGGACTGTCTTGCTATAAACTTCCCTCTTAGAACTGCTTTTGCTGCATCCCATAGATTTTGGGTCATCGTGTCTCCATCGTCATTTGTTTCTAAGTATTTTTTTAATTCCTCTTTGATTTCTTCAGTGACCACTTCGTTATTGAGTTGTGTATTGTTTAGCCTCCATGTGTTTGTATTTTTTCAGATCTTTTCCTGTAATTAATATCTAGTCTCATAGTATTGTGGTCAGAAAAGATACTTGAAACAATTTCAATTTTCTTAAATTTACCAAGGCTTCTCTTGTGACCCAAGATATGATCTATCCTGGAGAAGGTTCCATGAGCACTGGAGAAAAATGTGTATTCTGTTGTTTTTGGATAGAATGTCCTATAAATATCAATTAAGTCCATCTTGTTTAATGTATCATTTAAAGCTTGTGTTTCCTTATTTATTTTCATTTTGGATGATTTCTCCATTGGTGAAAGTGGGGTGTTAAAGTCCCCTAGTATGAATGTGTTACTGTCGATTTCCCCTTTTATGGCTGTTAGTATTTGCCTTATGTACTGAGGTGCTCCTATGTTGGGTGCATAAATATTTACAATTGTTATATCTTGTTCTTGGATCGATCCCTTGATCATTATGTAGTGTCCTTCTTTGTCTCTTCTAATAGTCTTTATTTTAAAGTCTATTTTGTCTGATATGAGAATTGCTACTCCAGCTTTCTTTTGGTTTCCATTTGCATGCAATATCTTTTTCCATCCCCTTACTTTCAGTCTGTATGTGTCTCTAGGACTGAAGTGGGTCTCTTGTAGACAGCAAATATATGGGTCTTGTTTTGTATCCATTTAGTCAATCTGTGTCTTTTGCTGGGACCATTTAGTCCATTTACATTTAAGGTAATTATTGATATGTATGTTCCTATTCCCATTTTCTTAATTGTTTTGGGTTTGTTATTGTAGGTCTTTTCCTTCTTGTGTTTCTTGCCTAGAGAATTTCCTTTAGCAGTTGTTGTAAAGCTGTTTTGGTGGTGCTGAACTCTCTCAGCTTTTGCTTGTCTGTAAAGCTTTTAATTTCTCCATCAAACCTGAATGAGATCCTTGCAGGGTAGAGTAATCTTGGTTGCAGGTTTTTCTCATTCATCACTTTAAATATGTCCTTCCAGTCCCTTCTGGTTTGCAGAGTTTCTGCTGAAAGATCAGCTGTTAACCTTATGGGGATTTGCTTGTGTGTTTTTTGTTGTTTTTCCCTTTTGTTTTTAATATGTTTTCTTTATATTTAATTTTTGACAGTTTGATTAATATGTGTCTTGTCATATTTCACCTTGGATTTATCCTGTATGGGACTCTCTGTGTTTCCTGGACTTGATTAACTATTTCTTTTCCCACATTAGGGAAGTTTTCAACTATAATCTCTTCAAATATTTTCTCAATCCCTTTCTTTTTCTCTTCTTCTTCTGGAACCCCTATAATTTGAATGTTGGTGCGTTTAATGTTGTCCCAGAAGTCTCTGAGACTGTCCTCAGTTCTTTTCATTCTTTTTTCTTTATTCTGCTCTGCAGTAGTTATTTCCACTATTTTATCTTCCAGGTCACTTATCCATTCTTCTGTCTTAGTTATTCAGCTATTGATACCATCTAGAGTATTTTTAATTTCATTTATTGTGTTGTTCATCATTGTTTGTTTCATCTTTAGTTCTTCTAGGTCTTTGTTAAATGTTTCTTGCATTTTGTCCATTCTATTTCCAAGATTTTGGATCATCTTTACTATCATTATTCTGAATTCTTTTTCAGGTAGACTGCCTATTTCCTCTTCATTTCTTAGGTCTGGTGGGTTTTTATCTTGCTCCTTCATCTGCTGTGTGTTTTTATGTCTTCTCATTTTGCTTATCTTACTGTGCTTGGGGCCTCCTTTTTGCAGTCTGCAGGTTCGTAGTTCCCGTTGTGTTTGGTGTCTGTCCGCAGTGGCTAAGTTTGGTTCAGTGGGTTGTGTAGGCTTCCTGGTGGAGGGGACTAGAGCCTGTGTTCTGGTGGATGAGGCTGGATCTTGTCTTTCTGGTGGGCAGGTCCACGTCTGGTGGTGTGTTTTGAGGTGTCCGTGGACTTAGTATGATTTTAGGCAGCCTCTCTTTTAATGGGTGGGGTTGTGTTCCTGTGTTGCTAGCTGTTTAGCATAGGGTGTCCAGCACTGTTGCTTGCTCGTTGAGTGAAGCTGGGTGCTGGTGTTGAGATGGAGATCTCTGGGAGATTTTCACTGTTTGATATTATGTGGAGCTGGGAGGTCTCTTGTGGACCAGTGTCCTGAAGTTGGCTCTCCCACCTCAGAGGCACAGCACTGACTCCTGGCTGCATCACCAATAGCCTTTCATGCACATGGCTCAGAATCAAAGGGAGAAAAAGTAGGAAGAAAGATTTAGTAGAAGTAGAAAGAAAGAAAGAAAGAAAGAAAGAAAGAAAGAAAGAAAGAAAGAAAGAAAGAAAGAAAGGAGGGAGGGAGGGAGGGAGGAAGGAAGGAAGGAAGGAAGTAGGGAAGGAAGGAAAAAAAGAAAGAAGATAAAGTAAAATAAAATAAGATAAAATGTAATAAAATTATTCAAATAAAAAATAGTAATTAAGAAAAAAAATGAAAAAGAAAAAAAAAAGGATGGATAGAACCCTAGGACAAATGGTGGAAGCACAGCTATACAGACACAATCTCACACAGAAGCATACACATAGACACTCACAAAAAGAGGAAAAGGGAAAAAAATCATAAATCTTGCTCTCAAATTCCACCTCCTCAATTTGGGATGATTTGTTGTCTAAAGGAGGGAAGGAATTAAAGAAAGAAAGAAGATAAGGTAAAATAAAATAAAATTATTAAAATAAAAAATAATTATTAAAAAAAAAGAAAGGATGGAACCGTAGGACAAATGGTGGAAGTACACCTATACAGACAAAATCTCACACAGAAGCATACACATACACACTCACAAAAAGAGGAAGAGGGGAAAAAATCATAAATCTTGCTCTCAAAGTACACCTCCTCAATTTGGGATGATTTGTTGTCTATTCATGTATTCCACAGATGCAGGGTACATCAAGTTGATTGTGGAGCTTTAATCCACTGCTTCTGAGGCTGCTGGGGGAAATTTCCCTTTCTCTTCTTTGTTCTCACAGCTTCCGGGGCTCAGCTTTGGATTTGGCCCCGCCTCTGCGTGTTGGTCGCCAGAGGGCGTCTGTTCCTCGCTCAGACAGGACGGGGTTAAAGGAGCCGCTGATTTGGGGGCTCTGGCTCACTCAGGCCAGGGGGAGCAACGGACATGGATGAGGGGTGAGGCTGCGGAGGCAGAGGCCGTTGTGACATTGCACCAACCTGAGGCGCGCCATGCGTTCTCCCTGGGGAGTTCTCCCTGGATCCTGGGACCCTGGCAGTGGCGGGCTGCACAGGTTCCCCGGAAGCGGGGTGTGGATAGTAACCTGTGCTCGCACACAGGCTTCTTGTTCGCGGCAGCAGCATCCTTAGCGTTTCATGCCCGTCTCTGTGGTCCGCACTGTTAGCCGTGGCTCACGCCCATCTCTGGAGCTCCTTTAAGCAGCGCTCTTAATCCCTTCTCCTCGCGTACCAGGAAACAAAGAGGGAAGAAAAAGTCTCTTGCCTCTTCGGCAGGTCCAGACTTTTCCCCCGACTCCCTCCCGGCTAGCTGTGGTACACTAACCCCCTGCAGGCTGTGTTCACGCCGCCAACCCCAGTCCTCTCCCGGCACTCCGACTGAAGCCCGAGCCTCAGCTTGTAGCACCACCCACCCTGGCAGGTGAGCAGACAAGCCTCCCATGCTGGTGTGTGCCGGTCGGCCCTGATCCTCTGTGCGGGAATCTCTCCGCTTTGCCCTCTGCACCTCTGTTGCTGCGCTCTCCTCTGCGGCTCCGAAGCTTTTCCTCTCCACCATCCGCAGTCTCTGCCCGCGAAGGGGCTTCCGAGTGTGTGGAAACCTTTCCTCCTTCACAGCTCCCTCCCACTGCTGCAGGTCCTGTCCCTATCCTTTTGTCTCTGTTTTTTCTTTTGCCCTACCCAGGTACGTGGGTACTTTCTTGCCTTTTGGGAGGTCTGAGGTCTTCTGCCAGCTTTCAGTAGGTGTTCTGTAGGAGTTGTTCCACGTGTAGATGTATTTCTGGTGTATCTGTGGGGAGGGAGTTGATCTCCATGTCTTACTCTTCCCCCATCTTCCCGGAAGCCTCTGAAACTATGTTCTTAATCATAGAACACTTTTGTTTCTGAATACAAAGTATCTTGTGAACATCTTAAAAATCTGTTTTAGAAATGCTGCTTTGAATGGAAGAATGATAGTTAAAAAGTGTAAATGTTATTTGGACATAAGAAAATGTATATACATCCTTGCAATTGGAAAGACTTATGGCTCCTTGTACTTTTAAATTAAGTTTATTGATTGCATTATTTAATAAATATTTGCCATTAGTTTTTAATAAGATCTTAGGATTAAAAAGTTGTTTTGAACACTTCCTCTAATTTTACTAGTCGTTTTCATTGCATTTAGATGCTATTGTGGTTCATACAAATAGATTTATGGCTGCAAAATCCATGTCCCTGCTGTATTTTATTAATACATGATGTCTCTATCCTTTTTATTGATTTATAATCTTTAATGTTACTTTCTCTTAGTATTTCTTCTCCACATGTCTTGTTTTGACTTTGCTGATTCCTACATCTTCAAATTTTTTTAAAAAAAATCACTTCGTTTTGAGAATCTTTTTTTCTGAATATAACATATCTGGGTGTTAGTTCTTAATCCAGTATGACAGTCTTTGTCTTCTGATGGATCAATTCCTTCCTTTTCTCTTTTCTTTCATTTCTCTCTCGCTCTCTTTTTATTCTTTGAAATTTTAGATTCATTTTATGCTGCAAAACTTTTTACATGATTTTCCCAATGTTTCAATTTTCCAACATTTATTCTAATGTGAAAACACATCAAATACATTAGACTCATGGTAAACTCCAAACAGTGAAAAACAATTCTAGAATTTATTGCATATGGTACCATCAGTGGTTGCTATTTTTAGAGTTTTCTTTGGGGAATTATCCATTGAAACATAACATTTCAGAGCAAAGTCATCTTCAAGAGTCGACTTCTGAAGACAATAAAGAGTACAACAGTCCAATATTTTTATAGTTGTTGTTTGACAGGTTATGAGTAGCTACAAGCCATTTCTACACATTTTTTTCCAAAAGTCTTAGATGATGAAGAGGAATCATTACTTTCAGCACTACTCTACTAGCATAAAGTTCTAACAACTTTCAAAATGGACTTAGAATTTGGACAAACAAGTTGGTTCAGGATATGTTTTATTTCTTTGGTGGTTCTCTTATCCATCTCAGTACTTTGGTGAATTTGAAATTGATCATATACTGCACCAGGAGCTCAGAAATGGATATACTCCTGTTTAGAGCCCCTTTTTAAGCCATATTTCCTCATATCTAAAAATAATTTATCTAACATTTCAGGAAATTTAATTTTATGGTTAAGATAAATAGCTTGGAAATCTAAATCTAAACAATCTAAAATTGTTCAGAAATCTGCACATGGATTAGAAATATATTTACATGCTGAAATGGCATTTTCCCATAAGTCATTAATAGAGAATGGATCCTAAAGATCAAACATCACTTTGAAGGCTTAACTTTGATTTTGATTTCTGTTTTCTCTTGAGGAAAATATATTTTCTATTATTTTTGGTAATCTATAATTAACTGTACCAACCTTACAATATTAATCAATTCATGTTGTGCCTGGATGGTTATATAAAATTTGTAACCCAAAAAATCAATTAGCTTTAGCATTCCATCAGAAAGTTAACAGGTTTCAGGTCACTGAAAAATGCCATGTTGATAAATTATGTGAAGGGCCCCAACATATTTTTTTTTCAGTTTCTCTAGCATTCCTGTGATGCTGGATATTTTTTCTTTTTAAGCCAACTATTAAGATCAATGTTTCCACACTCCACTGCCATATAGATGTAGTGGTCTCTGATTTTATAATTCTAAAGTTAGGTTACATTATTGCTGTGTTGTTATAATTTATTAAAATAAGTCATAACTCCCATAACTCTCAATTGTTTGGTCACCTGATTCTTCTAGGTTCACACATTTTATAGCATGTATCTGCTTCTTTTCACTAAACACCTGAAATACCTTACTTGAAATTTTATGTCCTACCTGCTTTAAAGTTGAATTGTTTTTATTTTATCTGAAATGTATTTTTTTTTAAGATTTTGAAATCATAAGTAAAGTTTATCAATCTATTAATTCAGTTCTTTCATTTTTGGTTTAAGTATTCATATACTTGTTTTTCTTCAAGTTAATTGCTTATTTTATATCAGAGATTCCTTCATCTGTGATGACTTTATCAGTTCCTATTTTCAACCACTGTTAATTTGGATTTTTTACTGCATTTCTTTCCCATTAATTGACATTTACCATTCCTCTCTATCAGATGATTTTACTTTTATTACAAGTTAACAATTGCTTCTCTCACTGAAAGGCACTGTTTATACTGCCTCATGCTCTTTCATTCTCTCTTACAACATTTCTGTATAGAAAACTATATTGAGATTACTTTAAAAGTCTCCCCATTTCCCCTTTCACACAATGAGACCTATGGAACAACTTGAACTTCCTTTTTCTCATGCTTCATGACTATCTTGGATTTTGACTAAGATAGTATAGTTCTTACTAGACCTATCTTTCTGTGAGTCTTATGCTGCTCTCAAGCAATACCAGAAAGTATATATTCATCCATTTTGAGTTATTCTATAAATAAATAAATTTGTATATAATTATATAATATTATATATTACACATAAATGTATATAAAACAAAATAAATATAAATATAGAAACAATATATATCAATAATATACATTATATATTATGTATATTTATTTACACAGACACACATGTGTAAGTTGTATAAATATCAAATTTATTTATACCAATGTTCATAAGTACTATTAATCTACTATTCCATCTTCTCTTCATTGCTATATTTTGAGGTCTTGTTTTGGTTAATGTTTGGTTTGGTGGTAGTTTTTTTTTTAATTTTTATTTCCAAATATTTTTCTTAGGCGTGATAGTTGAGGAATGCACTTTTGAATTCTGGCATCTCTTCAAACATCTTTGTGCATCTGAGATGCAAATGACATCATTAGTAAATTTGGAATTCCTGGGCTGAAATCCTTTTCTTTCAATAGTTCATAAGTGGTATTCTGCATTTAGCTGCTGATAATACAAAGATGCCAGTCAGATTTATTTTCCTCTGCTTGTAGCTTATCATTACATATGGATAATTATAAAATTATTTCTCTATTGTTAAAGATTATGTGTTTTATCAAGATAGGTGTTCTTTCTCACCAGTCCAGCCTGGAACTCAATGACCTCTCTCAATATGAAGACACATGCTTCATTCAACTCAGGGAATTGCCTTCAATCAAGTGTTCTGTTATACCTGATCCTCCATCTGTCCATTTTCCTCCCTTTGAAACTCCTGTTCTTTTCTTGCTAATTTTCCTGAACTTCTTAACTCACTAATTTCAGTCTCAATTTCTTCTCATTTAATCTATTTTCTGAGTGTGTCTTCCTAAGTGCTTAAAACAAATCAGGTGTCCATCTGTCTCCTCCAGCAGGTCTTTCTCTCTTGCCATGAGTTTCAAACTTTCCATCTTATGTTTCTCTCTGTGGTTCCTGAGGTCTATCAAGTAAGCTGTAATTTTACTCTGCCAGTAAATTGAGACTTAGATTGAATATTTGAATGTCTCCCATGAACAGAATTCTCAGGGTTTCTGAGGTAAATGGGACTCCTTTTCTGGGGAGCTGTGGATTAAGGGCAGACTGTCACCACTCTCCTGAGATAAATGGAAGAGTCCTTTCTGCTCTTTGGTATTTGTCTACTTCCAACCTTCCCAGAAGTGAAGAATCAACTCACTTGTTGTTTGCAATCTGGGCTCACTGAGGTCAGGGATTTCCGGGCCACATCCTAGAGGAAAATTCTACTTTCAACCTTCACTTGGAATACGCTCCCACCTGGGCTCTACAGATCTCTGGACACCAAGCACTTTAAAGAGTAAGTCATACAGCATCAGATTTTCATTTGGAGAGATAAGAAGAGGAAAAATGTGGATGATGAATTTGAGTGGGCAAACTTGAAAACAGGGATAATATTTTGACATATTGAGTAAATCCAGGTGATATATGATATGAAATGAATATAGAAATTGACTATATTGATAGAGAAAATGTAAAGAATTTTTAATCCTTTAAGAGATATAACAAAAGCCATGGCCATTGATTAAGTATAGAGGGCAAGAAAGCAAGAGCCACCTGAGCTAAAACTCAAGATTCTGGTTTGAGGTAAGGTGACAAGATAAATTTTGTGCCTTTTAATGAGAAAGGAGAAGTGTATTATTTGGACCAAATTGGTACCAGAATATACTGCTGGGTCTATCAAATCTCCTACCCAGATTGGGATTTCCAGATATTCATTGGTTCTCTATAATGAACTCAATAAAACTTGATAAAATGGATTTTTGAAGATTTTTAAAAGATCAAGATCATAAAGATTATCGATAACATTGTTCCACAGGTACTTTAACACTATTTTGAAAAAGAATCTCTGTTCACTCTGAATTCATTCAGTCATTAAGTATTCACTATCTTTATATCATTAACAGGAATGGTGAGAAGCAGTTTAGAATCAAAGATGAATAAAGCAGTCTCTTTCCTGAAGAAGTTCTGTTACACCGATAAACTCTTATTTCTCAGAACTCTTATGGCTCAGTATCAGAGAAATTCATAGATTGTCATGAGAAGAGAGGACCTGGAGGATGTGTTGGTGAGAGAAGTCATACCTAATCTGATTTTTAAAGGATGAAGAGAAGTTAAATAGGGAAAGCTCAAGGACATTTTAGAAAGAAAATGACACAAAAGCGAATGACTGTGGCAACAAACGGCATAGTATAGGTGGAGCAATACAAGCAATTTTGTGCAGCTAGTTAATAAGTGTGAAACTAGGATTAAAAAAGAAAGAGTTTGAATGGAGCAGTAAGTGCCGGGTCATGAAATAGTTTGTTAGGAAGTTTAAGAATTAACCTATACATAATGAGAAGCTAGGAAATATTTACAGAATTTTTTTTTATGACAGCAACTTGGTCAGATTTTTTTTTTTTTTTAGACAGATCACTTTCTCGGCTGTAACGTAAATGGATCCAAGGGGGATAAGACTGGAAACAACAGAGATTTTGGAAGTTACTGCATTAGTTTAAGACAGAGATAGTCATTTTGGAATTATGTCATTTGAATAGGAATAAAGTCAATTTAAGTTTTAGACAGATAACTTGATTTTATGTTCTAGTTAAATTGAGTATAAAAGTAAAGATATCCAGTTGACAGGTGGACAAGCACATGTAAGGCTGTAAGGAGACAGATGGGTTAGAAATAAGATTTTGAGTCATCAGCTCACAGGTGTTAGAGGAAGGCATGAGAATGGAGAGAATTTCTCAGGAAAATCATGCCAAGTGAAGCGGTATTAATCTGAACTAGGAATTATGGTGGTAAGCAAGCTTAAAGGGTGGACAAAGAAGTGATCATCAGGAAAAATTAGTTTTTTTAAAGATAAAGAGATATCTAATAACATTGGCACTTGAAGACGTCAGTACTGTTTACTAATATCCAGTTCTCTCTTCCCTTGGGCACATGGGAGGATTGTACTCTTCATTCCCTATGAGTTAGGCATGGTCAACAGACTGATTCGATCAATGAAATGTGAATAATAGAGACATATTACTTCCAAGAGAAAGCCAGTAATTGCCCAACTCCCCACGCCCTCTGACTTTGGTGTGCTTATCACAGAAGCATTTGTTAAGATGAAGCCTCAGAAAGCCTGGGTTATTGTCTATTCTTCATAGCTGAATGAATGTTGTTGTTTCAACAGAATTTTTAATAATAAATCTAATCTTAGCCCATGAAAAGAGCTGTTAGTATTCATTAGGAAATCCATTGTGATCTTAGCAGGACATTTTTGGTGACCTAGTGAGATAAGTCAAACTTCAATGCATCTAGGAGTTTAACGGATGTGATATGGTGGACATAATATGCGTCCCTTGCTACTATATGAACATTGGGAGAGAGGAGAGAAACTGGAGAGTATATCCAGGGAACGGTAGAGTCAAGACAGGGTCCAATTTGGCAGGGGTGAATCAAATAGAGAGACTTCAGGAATGTTCGTGCTGAGGGAAGGGAGCCAGTTACAATAGGAATGAACACAAAAGAAAAGGAGTGATCAGTGAAGCTATTTTCTACAAACGCCAGGAGATATTGCAATAAAGGACACACAGGGAGAAGGATTTAGAATGGGCTACAGTCACACAAAGAGAAGGCTTTAAACAGGAAGACATAACCCTCAATATCCTAGACAGGAAGTTAGGAGGGATAGAGAGAGGAAGGAATTAAGGAAAGAACCAGGGTTTAGTTAAGGTAAAATAACAAATCATGAGAGTGACAGCCTTCTGTGTTAAATGAGATATTGGGTGGTTTGTTAATAATGAAATTATGTTTTCAGAGGTTACAGTGCAAATTTTGGAGGTGGGGCAATAAGAAAAAAGACAGCAATATAAACATTTACATCCGAGAATATTTAGAGGAAAACTGGGAAAAAAGGATTTATCCATCAACAAATTGATAATTGAGATCTTTGTCATGTCTTTTAACTTTGTCTAAAGTCTTTTAGTAACAAAACTACTCAGTATGCTAAGTAATATCTGCCCTGGTGTTAGTGGCTCTGTCATATGTTTTAAATAATATCGTTTAAAAGATGTTGAACAGTGTGTGTCTTCTAAAATCTTGTAATACTAAAATCAGTCGATTGTAGAATGACCTAAAGCAATAATTCCATTAAATATGTTCATGAGCAGTATTTTAGAATCATTTTCTTTGCCTAGTATCATGATTTATATCTTAACTAATTGCAATCTTTTTTTTTAATTGCTCTGTGCCAAATATCACAAACTAAGTGGCTTAAAACAACACAAATATGTTATCTCCCAGTTTCAATTGTTGAAGAGCCTGGCACTATCTAGCCGACTTCTTTGCTCATGTTGGCTGGGGCTGCTATCTCATCTGAAGCTTAAGTTCCCCTTCCCAGCTCATTCAAGTTGTAATTAGAACTTAGATTCTTTGGATTATAGGACTGAGGTTCCAACTTTCTTACTGGCTGTTAGTCAGAGCCCATTCTTAGCATTGAGAGGCTGCTTGTGGTTTCCTGTGTTCATCATAATATGGTGGTTGCTCCTTTAAGGCTTTGAAACTTACTTCCTCTCACTGTGATTTAAAGAGCTCATATAGACAGGCCCATACACATAATTTCCTTTTGATTCACTCAAGGTCAGCTGATTAGTAACCTTAACTCTATTTACATCTGTAAAGTCTCCTTTGTCACCTAATATAATCATGAGAGTGATAATCCACCAAATTCACAGGTTCTGAACACACTCAAGATGAGGAAATTACACAAGACATTTACACCAATGTGAAAATCTTTAGGGCCATCTTAGAATTACAATTATGCCAACAATCTTGACAATCAGAACACTTAAATAGTACATGGGCTTCCCTGGTGGCGCAGTGGTTGAAAGTCCACCTGCCGATGCGGGGGACACGGGTTCGTGCCTCGGTCGGGGAAGATCCCACATGCCGCGGAGCGGCTGGGCCCGTGAGCCATGGCCGCTGGGCCTGCGCGTCCGGAGCCTGTGCTCCACAACGGGAGAGGCCACAACAGTGAGAGGCCCAAGCACCACAAAAAAAAAAAAAAAAAAAAAAAATAGTACATGAACTATTGAACATAATGTGAGAAAATATTAAAATATGGCAACCCCATCCCCACCTTGTTGTATTTTCTAATATTATCACCTGGTAACTTTTCTTTCATATTTCCTTCATTAATGAATTAAATACATATCCCACCTTGAAATCCATAAAAATTGTTTTAAAAATTGATGTAGAAAGAAGAGCATGAGAGAACAAAGTCATGCATGGGAGAGGAAAGACAAGAAGAGATATTTTTACATAAAGAAGATGAATGATTCTATGAGCTTCTAAAACTGACCCAAAAAGATTTTTTAATCTCCTATAGCCATGGAGATATAAAGAAAAAACACAAATTTTTGACTTTTCAAGTAAAATATTACAATGCAAATGAAATTCAGAACCTCTCTGGAGCTCTTAAGTGGAAGTGAGAATGATGATTAGAAAAAATCGGAATGATGGAATTTGTAGGAATTCTGATAGATTATGATTATTTACACCACCACCTCCAATCCTCTTTAACTTTGCTTTTAAAAAGAAAAAAGTCTCTTGCTCTAATGGAGATTGTCAGCATTCCTTCGCTTTAACTCTCTTTAATAACCTCATTCGAAGCAGATGCATTTCAAGGGGATGCTGATTGATTTTAAGATCCACAAGTACCATCTCTCAGATCTTCCTGAGCCATATCCTCAGAAGAATTAAGATGAATTATGACTTGAGAGGAGATGGACAAAAATCTGGCAAATCATTTGGTTTTTATTCTACTATTTATATCAACCAAAACCTGGGGCTTCATGTAATTCATGTACAAAAATATTATACATGTGTTACGTTAGGAAGGAAAAATCATAACATTATATGGAGTCAAACAATTAATATGGATTGCAGCTTGAGCAGTGATAGGTATCTCTAATTACTTGGTAGATAACTGAAATCTGGACTCAATATTGGCTTATGTTAAATAAAGTTGAGATATTGGAACTTAACTGGAACATAATGCAGGAAGAAATGACAGTACTTAGAGAGAGAAGCTATCTGTAGAGAATTCTTCATAGGTTATTTACTCACCCTAACTAATCATGCTCCCAAGAGGGGCTCTTCAGTTGCTTTCCCTTCTCCCTGGTCTTCCTTCATTTTCTCTGGCTCCTGGGCTAAGGGTACTGTACATATGTTCAACTCCATAGCAAAGGGCTCTGGTTTCTGTAGGATGTCTTCATCACTGAGGTCAGAGGTAACAAGAAACAGTATGATTTTCAGTCTGTCCTCCTGTGGTTCCAGCTTTCTATTATCTTCTCTTCCTGCCTGTAGACTTCAGCCTCCAGCATTAGAAACAAAAACATCCTTGCAAAGACTATTTAGTCAACCTCCCTACTTCCATAAGTCATTTTCTATAATAACTATCTCACTGGTTCAGCTCCTCTGATTGAACCCTGACTGACACAAAAGGAAATCTAGTAATTTTTAAAATAAGTATAGTAGAAAAAGCAAGAAATACAAACAAATCTAAGTGGAATGAAGACACTTGAGGTGAGGCACCAAGTTGGAGAATCAAGGGCTTCTTACCTAATTCCCAGATTAGAACCGATAGGTAGTCTCTACAGATCCTGGAGTAAAGGAGAAACTTGGTTTCCTTAAAGGTGAATCCTCGTAACAAAAATGCAAATATGTAATGGAGATAGTCTTCCTGGTTTTCCGCTGGGGTCCTGTGAACATTTTCAAGGTAACTTGCTTTGGACAAAGAGAAGTATTGAGAACTTTTAAGTGTTACTCAGTGCACAGCTGTGAACTGACATGAAGTTTTGATCATCCAAAAGATCACTGCACACTTTTACTCAGAATGGGGGCTTATGGAGGTCAGTTGAGAAATTATATGTTGGCCTGAATCCACCTTTTAGTGGGCTTGGTAAATTTGCAAAAACATTCTGTAGTTATCTTCCCAAATTCCAGGTATATAGTTAACATATCTCCATAGTTGACAGAATTCCTACATTGGTTTCCTGGCCCATGGAGTAAAGGCTGTTATGGTACAAAGGAAAAGTGGAGGTCTCTGATTTCATTATATCCAAAAAGAAAAAAAAAAAAAAAGAATATTATCTATGATGCAATCTCAAAGAATGATGCCAACATCAAAGACTTGAAAGATGTAAGAATAATGAGTTCTAACTTATCTCCATTGAAAATGCCACTTTGGCTATGAAGAAATACCAGTGCTGTAGAATGAACGGGAATTATCGGAAACAATTAGAAATTTCCTCCATTGCAACTGTCGTTTCAGATGCGATCTGCATACTGTAACAAATACCACGAAGGTCAGTAGACGTGGCAAAAAGCTATTAATATGGTAAATGCTTGCATCTATGTTTTAATTAGGAAGGACCACCAGAGAGTTTGCTTTCATAAGGCACTGTGGACAGCACATCTTCACAGTATTACCTCAGGAATATGTTAGCTATGTCCTATGTCACAGTATAGTACACAGGAAACTTGTTTTTACCATCTCTTTGAACATAGCACTATCTTACCAGACTGATATCATGGAAATTAGATTATGGTGGTCAAGACATAACAAGTAGCCTTTAGAACTATTTGTAAGAGGTACTTGCCAATAGTGGAAGATAATTTTCCATGAAAATTCAGAAAGGATGAATGTTATGCATGAAGTCACTAAGGACTTCCCTTAAATAGGGCCTATGTAGCTGAGTAACTAATCTCCAGTTGCAAAAACT
Organism: Pseudorca crassidens; assembly: GCF_039906515.1. Lineage (NCBI taxonomy): Eukaryota > Metazoa > Chordata > Mammalia > Artiodactyla > Delphinidae > Pseudorca > Pseudorca crassidens. The sequence goes on along the minus strand of NC_090300.1, from coordinate 124,764,999 downwards.
AATGCTAAATTCCTAATAGGATGTCACTTCCCAAGAGGACCACCCTGATTCCTGATGGTAGTTAAATTATATTTAATTTCTTCCTTCCATCACATAGGGGAGAAGGGTAAGGGCAATAAATAATTCATTAAAACGGTGATTCAGGTTATAGATGTTTTTGTCTGCCCCAAATTCTTTCAGCATCATGCTTATTGGCTTATTAAATATTTTATTTAACATTGTGATATTCATACAACACAGTTCCTGAACAAAGAAATCATTTTTCAACCAATGAAACAAGAAAACTTGCTTACTATCACGAAGTTCGTTGGTTTCGCCATATAACCCCATTCTTAGAAGGAGCAGGATTAATATTGATACAAATTGAGATGGTCCCTGAGGACTTAGTTATTTTGCTGATTGGATGACAATAACTTGTCATGCTACAATGACTATTATAGCTGGAAAAGTACACCATATATTGGAATAAATGTAAAAGTTTTGTATTCTATTCTTGGCTCTATATTTAATTAATTGGATAGATTGAGACAAATCAGTGTATGCTTTCATAATTTTATTATTAATTTATTAATTTAATTTATTTATTATTTTTGGCTGTGTTGGGTCTTTGTTGCTGTGCGCGGGCTTTCTCTAGTTGTGGCAAGCGGGAGCTAGTCTTCATTACGGTGCATGGGCTTCTCCTTGCAGTGGCTTCTCTTGCTGCAGAGCACGGGTTCTAGGCGTGCGGGCTTCAGCAGTTGTGGCAGGCGGGCTTCCGTAGTTGTGGCTCATGGACTCTAGAGCACAGGCTCAGTAGTTGTGGCACACGGGCTTCAGTAGTTGTGGCTCGTGGGCTCTAGACCACAGGCTCAGTAGTTGTGGCGCATGGCTTATAGTTTCTCCGTGGCATGTAGGATCTTCCCGGACCAGGGCTCAAACCGGTGTCCTCTGCATTGGCAGGTGGATTCTTAACCACTGTACCACCAGGGAAGCCCATCATATTTTTAAAAAGAAGAAAGATTGTTTCTAAGAACAACAGAAGTATCCAAGGTGTTTGAGAAAGATCCAATGGTTAAAAGTTTACAATGAATATTTTAAAGTATATTTAGTTTTAAATGGAATGCCCCTTTAAAAATATCTGAGAAACTTCTTGTGGATGTTAGGTGGTTATTAGTGGCTATCAGATGCCTATAACTGAGATTTCATCTGTCAGTTTATCATATGAACAGTGTTTGACATGCTGAACTTTTGACCATTACATCCTTTTAGTGTGTTTTTGTTTTTATTTAAATATATTTTTGTTTATAATTGTTGAAGTAGAAATTCTTAATGGTTTAGGACAAATTTCATGCTTTGCCAAAGTTTTGAATATTATTTTGAATTCACTAAACTTTAAAAGAATTTTATGACTGAAAAAAATGATTAATATATAGTAAGGTCCATGGTTCTAGTGACTAAAGAGAACTGAACTCTTCTTTCATTTACAGTTAAGATCTCAGAGTAATCTATTTTTGGCATGCAGGTGAAAATCAGAGTTGAGTAATTATGATGGCAAAAGGAACAGCTGCTAAACATTCCAAAGTGAGCATTATAAACCTAATATAATATCAAGCTTTGGAAGTTAATGTTGGTATAGGATTTTTACATTCTTAGGAAAAACTAGTAAAAAAAAAAACAAAATATGAGAGAAATGTATTTATTTTAAACATCTTTATTAGAGTATAATTGCTTTACAATGGTATGTCACTTTCTGCTTTATAGCAAAGTGAATCAGTTATACATATACATATCTCTTCCCTCTTGCATCTCCCTCCCTCCCACACTCCCTATCCCACCCCTCTAGGTGATCACAAAGCACCGAGCTGATCTCTCTGTGCTATGCAGTTGCTTCCCACTAACTATCTATTTTATGTTTGGTAGTGTATATATGTCCATGACACTCTCTCACTTTGTCCCAGCTTACCCGTTCCCCTCCCCATATCCTCAAGTCCATTCTCTACTAGGTCTGCATCTTTATTCCCATCTTGTCCCTATGTTCTCTGGACCATTTTTTCTTTTTCTTTAAGATTCCATATATATGTGTTAGCATACGGTATTTGTTTTTCTCTTTCTGACTTACTTCACTCTGTATGAGTCTCTAGGTCCATCCACCTCGCTACCAAAAATTCAATTTCATTTCTTTTTATGCCTGAGTAATATTCCATTGTATATATGTGCCACATCTTCTTTATCCGTTCATCTGTTGATGGACACTTATGTTGCTTCCATGTCCTGGCTATTGTAAATAGAACTGCATTGAACATTTTGGTACATGACACTGTTTTTTTTTTTTTTTTTTGCAGTACGTGGGACTCTCACTGTTGTGGCCTCTCCCATTGCAGAGCACAGGCTCTGGACGTGCGGGCTCAGTGGCCATGGCTCACGGGCCTAGCCATTCTGTGGCATGTGGGATCTTCCCGGACTGGGGCATGAACCCTTGTCCCCTGCATCAGTAGGCGGACCTTCAACCACTGCACCACCAGGGAAACCCCCATGACTCTTTTTGAATTATGGTTTTCTCAGGGTATATGCCCAGTAGTGGGATTGCTGGGTCGTATGGTAGTTCTATTTGTAGTTTTCTAAGGAACCTCCATACTGTTCTCCATAGTGGCTCTATCAATTCACATTCCCACCAACAGTGCAAGAGTGTTCCCTTTTCTCCACACCCTCTCCAGCATTTATTGTTTGTAGATATTTTGATGATGGCCATTCTGACCGGTGTGAGATGATATCTCATTGTAGTTTTGATTTGCATTTCTCTAATGATTAATGATGTTGAGTAATCTTTCATGTGTTTGTTGGCAATCTGTATATCTTCTTTGGAGAAATGTCTATTTAGGTCTTCTGCCCATTTTTGGATTGGGTTCTTTGTTTTTTTGATATTGAGCTGCATGAGTTGCTTCTATGTCTTGAAGATTAATCCTTTGCCAGTTGCTTCATTTGCAAATATTTTCTCCCATTCTGAGGGTTGTCTTTTGGTCTTGTTTATGGTTTCTTTTGCTGTGCAAAAGCTTTTAAGTTTCATTAGGTCCCATTTATTTTTGTTTTTACTTCCATTTCTCTAGGAGATCAGTCAAAAAGGATCTTGTTGTGATTTATGTCATAGAGTGTTCTGCCTATGTTTTCCTCTAAGAGTTTGATGGTGTCTGGTCTTACATTTAGGTCTTCAATCCATTTTGAGTTTATTTATGTGTATGGTGTTAGGGAGTGTTCTCATTTCATTATTTTACATATAGCTGTCCAGTTTTCCCAGCACCACTTACTGAAGAGGCTGTCTTTTCTCCACTGTATATTCTTGCCTCCTTTATCAAAGATAAGGTAACCATATGTGCGTTGGTTTATCTCTGGGCTTTCTATACTGTTCCATTGATCTATAATACTGTTTTTGTGCCAGTACCATACTGTCTTGATTACTGTAGCTTTGTAGTATAGTCTGAGGTCAGGGAGCCTGATTCCTCCAGCTCCGTTTTTCTTTCTCAAGATTGCTTTGGCTATTCAAGGTCTTTTGTGTTTCCATACAAATTGTGAAATTTTTTGTTCTAGTTCTGTGAAAAATGTCAGTGGTAGTTGATAGGGATTGCATTGAATCTGTAGATTGCTTTGGATAGTAGAGTCATTTTCACAATGTTGATTCTTCCTATCCAAGAACATGGTATATCTCTCCATCTATTTGTATCATCTTAATTACATTCATCAGTGTCTTGTAATTTTCTGCATACAGGCCTTTTGTCTCCTTAGGTAGGTTTATTCCTAGATATCTTATTATTTTTGTTGCAATGGTAAATGGCAGTGTTTTCTTGATTTCACTTTCAGAATTTTCATCATTAGTGTATAGGTATGTCAGAGATTTCTGTGCATTAATTTTGTACCCTGCTACTTTACCTAATTCATTGATTAGCTCCAGTACTTTTCTGGTAGCATCTCTAGGATTCTCTATGTATAGTTTCATGTCATGTACAAACAGTGACAGCTTTACTTCTTCTTTCCCAATTTGGATTCCTTTTATTTCTTTTCTTCTCTGATTGCTGTGGCTAAAACTTCCAAAACTATGTTGAATAATATTGGTAAGAGTGGACAACCTTGTTTTGTTCCTGATCTTAGTGGAAATGCTTTCAGTTTTTCACCATTGAGGATGATGTTGGCTATGGGTTTGTCATATGTGGTCTTTATTATGTTGAGGAAAGTTCCTTCTATGCCTACTTTCTGGAGGGTTTTTATCATAAATGGGTATTGAATTTTGTCAAAAGCTTTCTGTGCATCTATTGAGATTATCATATGGTTTTTCTCCTTCAATTTTTTAATATGGTGTATCACGTTGATTGATTTGTGTATAATGAAAAACTCTTGCATTCCTAGGATAAACTCCACTTGATCATAGTGTATGATCCTTTAAATGTGCTGTTGGACTCTGTTTGCTAGTATTTTATTGAAGATTTTTGCACCTATTTCCTCAGTGATATTGGCCTGTAGTTTTCTTTCTTTGTGACATCTTTGTCTGGTTTTGGTATCAGAGTGATGGTGGCCTTGTAGAATGAGTTTGGGAGTGTTCCTCCCTCTGCTATATTTTGGAAGAGTTAGAGAAGTATGGGTGTTAGCTCTTCTCTAACTGTTTGGTAGAATTCGCCTGTGAAGCCATCTGGTCCTGGGCTTTTGTTTGTTGGAAGATTTTAAATCACAGTTTCAATTTCAGTGCTTCTGATTGGTCTGTTCGTATTTTCTATTTCTTCCTGATTCAGTCTCAGAAGGTAGTGCTTTTCTAAGAATGTGTCCATTTCTTCCAGATTGTCCATTTTATTGGTATAAAGTTGCTGGTAGTAATCTCTCATGATCCTTTGTATTTCTGCAGTGTCAGTTGTTACTTCTCCTTTTTCATTTCTAATTCTATTGATTTAAGTCTTCTCCCTTTGTTTCTTGATGAGTCTGGCTAATGGTTTATCAATTTTGTTTATCTTCTCAAAGAACCAGCTTTTAGTTTTATTGATCTTTGCTATCATTTCCTTCATTTGTTTTTCATTTATTTCTGATCTGATCTTTATGATTCCTTTCCTTCTGTTAACTTTGGGAGGTTTTTTTTTTTTGTTCTTCTTTCTCTAATTGCTTTAGGTGTAAGGTTATGTTGTTTATTTGAGATGTTTCTTGTTTCTTATCATAGACTTGTATAGCTATAAACTTCCCTCTTAGAACTGCTTTTGCTGCATCCCATAGGTTTTAGGTTGTTGTGTTTTCATTGTCATTTTTTCTAGGTGTTCTTTGATTTCCTCTCTGATTTCTGCAATGATCTCTTGGTTATTAAGTAGTTTGTTGTTTATTCTCCATGTGTTTGTATTTATTACAGGTTTTTTCCTGTAATTGATATCTAGTCTCATAGTGTTGTGGTCAGAAAAGATACTTGATACAATTTCAATTTTCTTAAATTTACCAAGGATTGATTTGTGACCCAAGACATGATCTATCCTTGAGAATGTTCCGTGAGCACTGGAGAAGAATGTGTATTATGTTGTTTTTGGATGGAATGTCCTATAAGTTTCAATTTAGTCCATCTTGTTTAATGTATCATTTAAAGCTTGTGTGTCCTTATTTATTTTCATTTTGGATGATCTCTCCATTGGTGAAAGTGGGGTGTTAAAGTCCCCTACTATGATTGTGTTACTGTCGATTTCTCCTTTTATGGCTGTTAGTATTTGCCTTATGTATTGTGGTGCTCCTATGTTGGGTGCATAAATATTTACAATGGTTATATCTTGTTTTTGGATTGATCCTTTCATCATTATGTCATGTCCTTCTTTGTCTCTTGTAATAGTCTTTGTTTTAAAGTCCATTTTGTCTGATATGAGAATTGCTACTCCAGCTTTCTTCTGATTTCCATTTGCATGGAATATCTTTTTCCATCCCCTCACTTTCATTCTGTATGTGTCCCTAGGTCTGAAGTGGGTCTTTGTAGATAGCATATATACGGGTCTTGCTTTTGTATCCATTCAGCCAGTCTATGTCTTTTGGTTGGTGCATTTAATCCATTTACAGAGAAATGTATTTTTAATGAAGTTGCAATACAGGTAACTATAAGACAATCAAACCAGTGGTATGATCATTCAAAATCATACATTACTGGGTTCTAATTATGACTGCCTTTGACAAGACTAAGTAAATTCTGATAAGTTCTCAAAAACAGATCAAACTTATTAGTGTGGGTGAAACACTCATGTCTTTTATTTATGTTCTGCTCATAGATTAATCTCAATGGAATTGATATTCTTTAAGAATTGCTTCTCTGCCAAAATATTCTTCATTCAATGGCATTTTACTATTAGATCTAGAATACTAATATTTTAAAGTGTAGAATTAACATACAGAAATATTGTTTCCTCCCTCAAACAATTTAGCTGCCTCTAAAGAGACCTGAGGTAATTTAAGATTACAGTCTTCTAAAGAGAAATAATCCTGTATCTGCTTGATGAAAACTGTAGGTGGATCGTTTTCAAATTTCAGAAAAAACAATATATATGGTCATCAATGTCAACAGACTACTAGTAGGTAAAGCCTCATAAACATGTTGGTTTTACTCAAAAAATGAGTTTTTGAATCATGGTAGAAATTTGCTATTTTTTTTATCTGAAGAACTCTTCCTTGTGCTTTTCAGAATATAGTATGTAAAACAATTCAAGTTTACCCTGTTGAAGTTTGGGTGGGAGCTCTGTAGTCCATTCTACTAAGTCCAGTTCCCAAAAAGTTCTTAAACATATACAGTAAGCCCAAGGCTTAACAGAGAAGTATTAAAAGTTTAAAGATTTTTAAAACATTTGTACATGTAATAAGAAGTGTTAAAAATTGTATGAAGAGATAGATTTGCCCTCATGCCAGGACACACACACACACACACACACACACACACACACACTCCTCAAGTCATTTCAGTTGCACAAATGTCCTTAAGTCCTGGCGGGGAAAGAAAGAGCAGAATGGTGGCATGGTGACAGCAAAAAGGACAAATGCAACTGGAATAAATCTTTCAAGAATCTTGACTTAGGTACCATGCATAGTAATCCCTTCCAGCATTTGAGAAAAGATGGAAGTATGTTTAAGATTTACATTTCAAACTTCTAGACCAGCTTATCTTATACTTTTTATTCCTGTTTATAATCTCTTCCATCCATATGACTGGTAATATCACTTGTGAAAACATCCCATATATGTTCTTCTCAATGACTGATGCTTCTGATATAACTATTAAGAGCTCTGAAGGGCCTGAGATTTTACTCTACTTGCAAACTGAAAGTTAGCATGGTAGAGTTTCAGAGATATCAGCAGGAGACTTAAAACTTCATGTCAGAAACAGAGAACTGTTTACTGCTCATGACAATTAAAATAGCCAGAACATCGGCATTTGGCTTGATTTCTCAAGCCTTAATTTCCAAGAGCTGATGTTAAGAGAAGTGACACCTGCCTACACAGTGGGTTATATTATACAGAACCCACATTTTAAAATACAAATCAGTAGGCATGCCTGTCCCTTGTTCCACAGAGAGGTACTTTATCCCTCAAGGCTCTAAACAAACCTGCTTCTGCTTCGATGTGGGTGGGGGGAGCTGCTGGGAGGTATGCTATCTTTGTTATCCAAGGCTGTTTGCTGTTCAGAGATCCTTGAAAAGATAGTTCAGAACAAAAGCAGTTGTGCCTCTGCTCATAAGACATTCAGCAACACAAGAGGCCCATGGACAATTGCTTCCCAGTGAAAATGTTATCATTTAAGGAAAAAAAAAAAAACTTCTGAAAATACTATTAGGGGAAGGCAAAATCACACACTCAGGGAGGACATGTTGGGACGCTCAGGATCCACAGAGGACTGCCTCTCTCCACAAGTGTTCCAACCCTCACCCTTTTCTTTCAAACAATGGTAACACTAAATATATTGCTATAAATGTTTGTCACCAAAAGATTCATCTTCTGAATTATTTTTAAAATAAGGCTTGGGGCTTCCCTGGTGGCGCAGTGGTTAAGAGTCTGCCTGTTGATGCAGGGGACAGGGGTTCCTGCCCTGGTCCGGGAGAATCCCACATGCCACGGAGCGGCTGGGCCCGTGAGCCATGGCCGCTGGGCCTGCGCGTCCGGAGCCTGTGCTCCGCAACGGGAGAGGCCACAACAGTGAGAGGCCTGTGTACTGCAAAAAAAAAAAAAAAAAAAAAGTAAGGCTTCATTGTATAACAGTTATCCTGACGTATACTGAATTCACAATAACTTAATTTCTATAATTCACAATCCATTAACAGCCAGTGAAGTGAAATCCTATAACAATAAGACATTGTAATCACTAACCCCAATATTAAGAAGCAAACATTTATTTTTACATACCTGCCTTTGACTTCCAAAGAATCAATGCCTATGTGTACAAAACATAATCAAACATTCTACATATATTACTAAGTATATCCTTGCAAGTCCAGGCAAGAATAACAAAACTGAGCTCTCAAAGCTACCAGTAGTATTTTTTTGCAGCAAATATTGGAGAACATCATAATGACTTCAGATAATTTTCTTTTATAATTTTGGGAAATTCTCTCTAACCATGACTTTTAAGGTTAAGTAAAATATGTAAAATCTGCAAATATGTTTTTAAATGGAGTTCCTAATTGATTCAGGCTAACACTATGATCACGTAATTGTTAGCCTTATAATTGGTTCTTAATTGGTCATATGTGTGGTACCTTCATTGCTAGGCATTATAATGATAATACAATATTAATAAATTACATATTGTTACAGTTTAAATTCCTTGTAATACCATGACCTACACCTCATTTTATTTTTCATAAAACACTTGTAGGGAAAAAGGAGAGGTAACAACTGACACTGCAGAAATAAAAGAGATCATGAGAGATTACTACAAGCAACTCTATGCCAATAAAATGGACAATCTGGAAGAAATGGACAAATTCTTAGAAATGCACAACCTGCCAAGACTGAATCAGGAAGAAATAGAAAATATGAACAGACCAATCACAAGCACTGAAATTGAAACTGTGATTAAAAATCTTCCAACAAAGAAAAGCCCAGGACCAGATGGCTTCACAGGCGAATTCTATCAAACATTTAGAGAAGAGCTAACACCTATCCTTCTCAAACTCTTCCAAAATATAACAGAGGAAGGAAAACTCCCAAATTCCTTCTACGAGGCCACCATCACCTTGATACCAAAACCAGACAAGGATGTCACAAAGAAAGAAAACTACAGGCCAATATCACTGATGAACATAGATGCAAAAATCCTCAACAAAATACTAGCAAACAGAATCCAACAGCACATTAAAAGGATCATACACCATGATCAAGTGGGGTTTATTCCAGGAATGCAAGGATTCTTCAATATACGCAAATCTATCAATGTGATAAACCATATTAACAAATTGAAGAAGAAAAACCACATGATCATCTCAATAGATGCAGAGAAAGCTTTTGACAAAATTCAACACCCATTTATGATAAAAACCCTGCAGAAAGTAGGCATAGAGGGAACTTTCCTCAACATAATAAAGGCCATATATGACAAGCCCATAGCAAACATCATCCTCAATGGTGAAAAACTGAAAGCATTTCCACTAAGATCACATAGTTTTGGAAGTTTTAGCCACAGCAATCAGAGAAGAAAAGGAAATAAAAGGAATCCAAATCGGAAAAGAAGAAGTAAAGCTGTCACTGTTTGCAGATGACATGATCCTATACATAGAGAATCCTAAAGATGCTACCAGAAAACTACTAAAGCTAATCAATGAATTTGGTAAAGTGGCAGGATACAAAATTAATGCACAGAAATCTCTGGCATTCCTATATACTAATGATGAAAAATCTGAAAGTGAAATCAAGAAAACACTCCCATTTACCATTGCAACAAAAAGAATAAAATATCTAGGAATAAACCTACCTAAGGAGACAAAAGGCCTGTATGCAGAAAATTATAAGACACTGATGAAAGAAATTAAAGATGATACAAAGAGATGGAGAGATATACCATGTTCTTGGATTGGAAGAATCAACATTGTGAAAATGACTCTACTACCCAAAGCAATCTATAGATTCAATGCAATCCCTATCAAACTACCACTGGCATTTTTCACAGAACTAGAACAAAAAATTTTGCAATTTGTATGGAAACACAAAAGACCCCGAATAGCCAAAGCAATCTTGAGAATGAAAAAAGGAACTGGAGGAATCAGGCTCCCTGACTTCAGACTATACTACAAAGCTACAGTTATCAAGACGGTATGGTACTGGCACAAAAACAGAAAGATAGATCAATGGAACAGGATAAAAAGCCCAGAGATAAGCCCATGCACATATGGACACCTTATCTTTGATAAAGGTGGCAGGAATGTACAGTGGAGAAAGGACAGCCTCTTCAATAAGTGGTGCTGGGAAAACTGGACAGGTACATGTAAAAGTATGAGATTAGATCACTCCCTAACACCATACACAAAAATAAGCTCAAAATGGATTAAAGACCTAAATGTAAGGCCAGAAACTATCAAACTCTTAGAGGAAAACATAGGCAAAACACTCTATGACATAAATCACAGCAAGATCCTTTCTGACCCACCTCCTAGAGTAATGGAAATAAAAACAAAAATAAACAAATAGGACCTAATGAAACTTCAAAGCTTTTGCACAGCAAAGGAAACCATAAACAAGACCAAAAGACAACCCTCAGAATGGGAGAAAATATTTGCAAATGAAGCAACCGACAAAGGATTAATCTCCAAAATTTACAAGCAGCTCATGCAGCTCAATAACAAAAAAACAAACAACCCAATCCAAAAATGGGCAGAAGACCTAAATAGACATTTCTCCAAAGAAGATATACAGACTGCCAACAAACACATGAAAGAATGCTCAACATCATTAATCATTAGAGAAATGCAAATCAAAACTACAATGAGATATCATCTCACACCAGTCAGAATGGCCATCATCAAAAAATCTAGAAACAATAAATGCTGGAGAGGGTGTGGAGAAAAGGGAACACTCTTACACTGCTGGTGGGAATGTGAATTGGTTCAGCCACTATGGAGAACAGTATGGAGGTTCCTTAAAAAGCTACAAATAGAACTACCATATGACCCAGCAATCCCACTACTGGGCATATACCCTGAGAAAACCGAAATTCAAAAAGAGTCATGTACCAAAATGTTCATTGCAGCTCTATTTACAATAGCCCGGAGATGGAAACAACCTAAGTGCCCATCATCGGATGAATGGATAAAGAAGATGTGGCACATATATACAATGGAATATTACTCAGCCATAAAAAGAAACGAAATTGAGCTATTTGTAATGAGGTGGATAGACCTAGAGTCTGTAATACAGAGTGAAGTAAGTCAGAAAGAAAAAGACAAATACCGTATGCTAACACATATATATGGAATTTAAGAAAAAAAAATGTCTTGAAGAACCTAGGGGTAAGGCAGGAATAAAGACGCAGACCTCCTAGAGAACGGACTTGAGGTTATGGGGAGGGGGAAGGGTGAGCTGTGACAGGGCGAGAGAGAGTCATGGACATATACACACTAACAAACGTAGTAAGGTAGATAGCTAGTTGGAAGCAGCCGCATGGCACAGGGATATTGGCTTGGTGCTTTGTGACAGCCTGGAGGGGTGGGATAGGGAGGGTGGGAGGGAGGGAGACACAAGAGGGAAGAGATAAGGGAACATATGTATATGTATAACTGATTCACTTTGTTATAGAACAGAAACTAACACACCATTGTAAAGCAATTATACCCTAATAAAGATGTTAAAAAAAAAAAAAACACTTGTAGGATAGGTAAGGCTTTTGTCATGTGATTTTGGAAATGGTGAAGACTGGCATCAATCATTGTTTTGCCCATCACATTGGAAGTTAATTGAAAACTTGATGAATACGAATCTAACAGACCAAATCAGCTGATTCTATCCTTGCTAGCCCTGGCATTCAGATTCCTCTGCTATTTCCATTGGCCCTTGCCAACTGGATCCTAGGGAATGTGCTACTACTGAGGTGGCAGCACAGATCTCATTGACTGGGGAAATATGCAACAGTTAATCATCTGCTTAGGAGCTGGAAATTTTTAAGATCATAAAAATGAGTCTTTAGAATTAATGTAGATTATCATGTACCTTAAAGGACTTTCTACATTTTTATAAATATCCTTCCTCTAAATAGCTAGAGGCCATGAGCATAAAGAGTAAAATTCTACAAAGCAAATGATCTAAGTCCTCAGCATAAGACCTGCTATTTTTAATCTTGCAAAGATTAAACAGATTTGTTTACTTCATAGTCCTAATGGAAACATGGCTCATTCCAGAAATTTGATTAAGAACCTGATTCAATTCTAATCAAAATATTTAAGTCATATGTTATCTTCCTTGCTGAAGAAACAAAGAGGAATAAATGTGCTTCTGACCTCAAGAAGCTTATATTATGGGACAAAGATAGGAATTAACTGAAAAAAACAAAAATTGTCTATTACATAGACTAATTATCTTTGTTGTATAAACTCACTTGTTTTGACCAATTTTATTAGTAATAGAATTTCACCAAATTTTTTATCTCCTTATCTTAAAATAATTTTTCAAGGTTTAAAATTAATGGTATTTTATACCAAAAGTATATGCAATTTTATACTGAAAGCATCAACTAGAAAATAGTAATGATCAAAAATTATATGCTGTCAGAGAAGCAAAATTTGTTGCAACTAAGTTCACTCTATTTTAAAACTTCATAGAGCAGCAAGGCGTTCTAAAGAAATTTAGTGATTGACAGCTTGACTTTAAATTTTGCTTGCCCTCACTCTGTTAGGACAACCTCAGCATCCTGATCATAATATCATTATTTTCCCAGTTGACTCTCTGAACTTATGACTGAGTCAATCACAAGTGATTGAATCAATAGCAGCACTGATATTAACTTACAGTACAATATGCATTGTGGTGAAATTGGGATGTGAGATATGTACTTTGCTTTGCAGAAGTAAGTCATTATAAGAAATTTATCTATTGATAAAATATTTCAGCTTTCAGTATCACTAATAATGAAGCATGTGTGCCAATTTATTAATTAATGAAACAGATTTTACTGTCTTCTGCCAAATAAGCATATACTTCACTTCTGGAATAATTTCATTTATTTAAAAGCATCAAAAGTGGTGAAAATAACTAATTTGATTGGTATCATTATTTCTCCAGTGCCAGTGTTGATATTAGTAAAACTTTTTAAAACTGTAGTAAATTCTGATTACTATTTTGCTGTTACCACTAGTATGAGGTAATTATTCTCTGAATCTGACCTTTAGTTTATTGCAGTTTAAATTCTAGTTCTCAATGAAATTAAAAGATATCTATAACATACTTTTTAAATTCAATACCACATAATCATTAGATCCTATCAAATAGAAAACTGAATATAAATCATTCATTTTACAGTATTTTATTACATTATATATTTCTAAAGACACCATTATATTAAAATAAAATCTAGCTTTAACTTTTCATATATGCTTTTATTGTCCATAAAATGTTTAATTAATTTTATTGCAGCTCCATTAACATAGTCCAAATTATTTTCTGGCTGTAAGTGTTCAAATAATTTTGACTGAAAAGTCAACTTATCTAAGCTTCTGTCAAAACTTGAACTAATCAAATCTCACATATCCACAAAAATAAAATAGAAAATTTATAGGGAAGTTTAAATGGTGATATCCAGAAGTGTTATGAACCAGAACTAATTGACATTAGTATTTTTATAGCTGGGAATCAAGGAGCTTTTTACTTAAGAAGAAGGTATTTTTGCCATACGATTCTCACTTCTTTTTCGAACTTCAGGCAAATCAAAAATTGAACATATGTATTCTGTAAACATTGATGAACATTAATGAAAAGGATTATTTACTGAATCTACTATTCCTAGGTTAGCACTCCATAAGAATCAGCACAGCTTCAAATTTGGCACATAAACGGACACATACAAATGGATCATAGTTCTAACCTGCTGTAATGTAAATATTATTGTCAATCACACAATTGACTTTTTAATTAGTGTACCCATAGTTCCTTAATGTAGAGGAATGATCCCTGAGCCAGGAATAAAAAGGTCTGAACTCCCATCTGGGCTCTGTTGTTTGCTGACTTAACATGATTGTGAGATGAATTCTTAATAGGACCTGGTACAAAATAAGAGCTCACAAAATATTGATTCAAAATGTGAAACTGACTAATAGAGACAAATATTGCAGACAAAGGAATGATAATGTATTAATTTTCTGTGCTTCATAGCAAATTACCACAAATTTAGCAGCTTAAGATAGCACACATTTATTTTCTCACAGTTTCTGTAAGGTAGAAGTTGTGGCACAGCCTAGCTAGGTCTCACCAGGTTGAAATCCATATGTTGACTGAGGCTGTGATCTCATCTGAAGCTGCACTGGAGAAGAATCAATTTGGAGGGTCCCTCACTTGCGGGAAGAACTCATATTTGTGGCTGGCACTAAGGTCATCATTTTCTTGTTGGCTGTTGGCCAGGGGCTGTGCTCAGCTCACAGAGGTCACCCTGATCTCTCTTCCACATAGCCTTCTCCATATGCCCTCTCACAATGTGGAAGCTTACTTCTTCGGAACAAGCAACAGAGAGACTCCCACCTCAGAGACAGCCAAGTCTCTTTTTTAAAGACTTTCACCTCATTAAATCAGGCCCACCTAGAATACTCTCCCTTTTGATTAATTCAAAATCAACTTACTTGAGACCTTAATTACATCTGCAAAATCCCTTCACATTTGCCATAGCCTATTTTCTAGAAGAAAGTTACATTCAAGGAGAGAAAATTATACAGGATTGTGCATGCCAGAAGGTGGAAATCACTGGGGTCCACTTTAAGGTCCATCTGCCAAAGATGGAATTGTGGTGATCAAATCCAGAAGATGTCCAGTTTATCATTGTTAACATATGAAAAAGTGGAGAAGAACTCCAATGAGGTCACAGTGTCCTAAGACAGAATGTAATAAGTGCTGGAATGACAGTAAGTCAAAAAGGTTAACAGAACACTGACAATAGACAATAGCAACAATGATGTTCCTTAGGGTTCTTTTACCCACTGGATAGCTGCTACACCTAGCCACCTATCACTTTTTGTTGGAAATAAAATGGTGTGGAAGGGGAGATACAGGTTGTTCCAGACAAATTTATATTGGTAATCCTTGCTTGTACTTTTTCTGTAAATCTTGCTTTTCCTAAGATGTTGAGCTCAGCTAAACAATAATGGATTTACCTTTCTTCTAGAAGTGACATTATTTTCTATATAAGAATCAATTCAGGACAAGTAAAATGATTTATTTGCAATAACCCATCCCCAAACCTTAAGAGAAAAATAAAAGTGCTTTATTAAGCCCCACAGGGGGGAAATGTGCTTTTATAAATTAGATTTCCAACATTATTCAGTTTATTTTTAGAAAGCCAACATATTTTGGCACTTGTTTTCCCCTGTTACAATATAAATAACTGAACACCTTGGAAAAGTAGCAAACGCTTCCAACTTTTTCAACCTGAAATTCTATCTCCTGCCATTTTCCCAGAATAGGAGGGCAACTCCTTTGAACTAAGTGTTGCTTATCACTCATCTTCCAGAAGGACATGGTTACCCAGCAATCAGCTGCTAACTTCTCCTTTCCAAAGTTTTGGGTTGTAGCAGGTCTGCATCTAAACCTCAAATCCAACCTCTGAAGTGTAAGAATAGGAAAGAAAATGTCCTAATTGTATAATACCTTTTTTTTCCTATAAAAATCTTCCCTGGAATATAACATATAATATTATCAGGTAGTCAGGTGAAAATTCTTGTATAATTCTATTTGAACTATTAATTATAACAATGAACAACTAGAAAGTCATTATATTAAAAATTGTCTTTACTTAGCACCTGTTATATACTGAGCAATATTGTAAATTCTGAGAATTGAAGAGAGCACTCTACCCTGAATATCTAACAATCAAAGAATTGTTAGGCATAGTATGGTACATCCAAATTATTAAATGTTAAACAATCATTACTCTGGTATTTCTAAAGAATCTTTAATGAGATTAAAAAAAACAATTTTAAATTAAAAAGATTAAAAAATAATATTAACATGGAAAAATTGTAACATGTTCACCCAATAGAATGTGATACAATAGTAGAAATGAATGATCTAAACTGACACATATCAAATTAGATTAATCTCAAAAATAATGTTAAGCATATAAAACAAATTATAGAGGAATACTTACAGTATAATCACATAATACTATGTAGTAAAAGTGAAAGAAATATATGCAAACAATTAATACCAAATTCTGTCTAGTGTTTAAATATGTGAGAGAAAGAATAAAAGTGATTCCAGAAAGGAACAAAAGGGACTTCAATCATTTAGGTAATGTTTTATTTCTTTTGCTTTATATGGGCACATTGGGTATAGTAATATTTTTTTGAAACCTATTTTTATTCATAATTATTTTAAAAAAACAGGATTAAAACTACCAATAGAAATAAACAAAACAAAACAAACCCAGTATATGATATATAATTCCATTTGTTGAGTAGTAGAGTTTTTATATTTTTTTTCATGTTTTCATTCTCATCTTTCTCTCTTTCTATTCAATAATCATGTATTCATTTTATAATTAGAAGAAAAAATGTCACTCAAAACAGTTTAAATGTGTCACTGTTCATGTACAGCGGTAAGGAGTGGGAATTTTAGTCTCTAGTGAGGCAGGGTTGTCATTTGGTCCAAACCAGAGCTTTCTCTTTTTATCAAACCAACAATTGCTGAATTTCAAATCATATTTTTATTTTTCCTTTCCTGAGGCCAGTTGATGGGCTTTTCTAGACATTTTTCCTAAATTATCATTTTGGGAAATATCCCTTTGGATCATGACAGAGGTTTGGCTGCTGCTGGTCCCTTTAACGGCAGCCTTCCTTGCAGAAATATCAGTGAGGTGATTTCCCCTAGCTTCTAGAGAGTCAAGTTTAGAATGCCACAGATTCTTTTTTTTTTATACAAAGATTTTTTTAAAAAAATTTATTTATTTAATTCATTTTATTTTTGGCTGCTTTGGGTTTCCGCCGCGGTGCATGGGCCCTCTCTAGTTACGGCGAGCGGGGGGCCACTCTTCGCCGTGGTGCACACGTGGGCTTCTCACTGGCTTTTCTTGTTGCAGAGCACAGGCTCTAGGCACGCGGGCTTCAGTAGTTGTGACTCACGGGCTCCAGAGCACAGGCTCAGCAGTTGTGGCACACAGGCTCAGTTGCTCTGTGGCATGTGGGATCCCCCCAGACCAGGGATCCAAACTGTGTCCCCTTCAGTGGCAGGTGGATTCCTAACCACTGTACCACCAGGGAAGCCAGAATGCCACAGATTCTTAATAGCAGCTAAATCTATTATTGTGGATATTGCATCCAATAATTCCTGAACATAGGGGCTACTTTTCATATTATTTTCACTGGAAATAAGGAAGCCATGTTGCTTCCCCAACGTTCCAAAATCCTGAGCTACTCTGAAAGTGTATCTACTATCAGTATTAATATTGGCAGTTTTGTCCTTGGCTCAAGTACAAACACATATAAGAGCATAGGATTCAACTTGTTGGGCCAAAGTAGCCATAGGTAAAGAAGCTGACTCAACAACATCAAAAGGAGCTGTGATAACATACCCAGTACAATATTTGCCATTGTCATCTTTTAAATAGGAACCACCAGTGAACCATGAGAAAAAGTAAGCTTTGCTCAAAGGAATTTCCTGTAGATCGTGACAAGGAGTCAGGTGGTGGTCTGTCAGGGCTAAGCAACTGTGAGGGAATGTATAAAAGTAAAAAAGTAAAATGTAAAATAGTTATGTGGGGAGCATTTTAAAAAGTACTTTATAGGTGAGGCAGCTGACAGAAATGTTGAGTGTGATGAGAATTCAGGAGAGCTTCTACTGCATGAGGTACAAAAATGGTTAAAGGGAATTCCACAGTGATTTTCTTGGTGGCCCTAACCAAAATGGCAGTAGCTATGATGGCCTTAAGGCAAGAGGGGTATCCTGCAAGACAGAGGGTCCTGTTGCTGTCTATAATACCCTATGGGTATGGTGTTCCTTGTGTTACTGGGTGAATATCGCAAGGGCAAGGACAATTTCTTCCTTTTCAAATACAAAAATGAAAAAGAGAATCTGTTAATTGGAATGCCCAAGGGCAGATGGGTTCAACAGCTGCTTCTTTTTAGGCCTTGAAGACTGTAATTCGGTCCTTCCCATAAAATTGGGTTTGGGTTTTTAATTGTTGAATAGAACATAGAGGTTTGACAGTAAGAGAGAAATTTAGAATCCAACTTCAGCAGTAACCAACTAGCCCAAAATAGCCTCAGAATTAGTACTTAGTTTTGGTTCTGAGAAACTCAGGATACCATGAAGTCTATCTGGATATAGGTGCAGTGCTTGTTCTGATACCAGATGTCCTAAGACCCAGACCCAGGCTTGGGAAAACTGCAGTTTTCCTTTGGCAACCTTATGTTCCTTTAGGCCAAAATCTTTAGCAAGTGGATGTTCTCTTCCTGTGTGGAGGCTTGAGAAGAGGAACACAGAAGCAAACCATCCACATATTGCAGCAAAGTAGAACTTTACCATAGAGAATATTATATCATCCAGATCAGCCTTCAGGATGTGCAAGAATTAAGAAGGACTGTCAGTAAAACCTTGAGGTATTACTGTTCAGGTGAATTGTTTTTCTTCCCAAGTGAAGGGAAAAAGATATTAGTTAGCTTCATCATCTGGAATATCAAAGAATGCACTGCATGAATCAATTACAGTAAAGAATTCACTTCTGGTAGGAATGGATGTTAGTGACATACAAGGGTTATGAACAACTGAGTGTCAAGAGATAACAATGTAGTTTACTGCTCAGAGGTCCTGAACAAACCTCCATTTTCAGCTCTGAAATTTTCTTACCGATAAAATGGGAGTGTTACAGGGGCTGCTAGTACAAGGGACAGTGACGCTTTGGGCCTTGTAACCTTCTATTATGGGCGTTATGACTTGAAGGACTTCTTATAGGGTATTTATTAATTATTGGAAGAGGTTTTAAGAGATCTATTTGATGGGAGGTGCTCTGTGAATTTTGCTAACATCGGTTGGAGATTTTGCCCATAAGAAAGGTGGTAGCTGATTTAATAGGGACAAATAAATGATTGGTGTTTCCAGAATCAGCTCTAGTACTGTCAGAGACAGGACAAATATAAGTTGTAAAAGGGTCATTTAATTCACCTGGTGGGTTACTTTTATAACTATTGTCAATTTCTAGAATTCTCATTTTTGGAAGAAAGAAATTTCAGCATGGTACTTCTGTAAGAAATCTCAGCCTAATAAATGGATAAGGGAGGAGGAACTAAGGGGACAAGGGTATATACCTCTCAGAGTCTAAACAAATGGGAATAGGTTCAGAGACAGAAACCTCTTGAGGTTTATTAGAGATCCCCACTATTTTAACTCTTTAAGTAATCTGAGGCAGAGAGTGTTTATAGTAGTGGGATTGAGAACGCTGAGAGTGTGGCTCCCTCCAGTGTCAATTAGGACTGGAAGAGATTCAACCCCAACCTGGAGATATGTTCCTTCAAGCCGATTAACAGGGAGGATTGGGAATAGCCCCTGTATTTCCTCAGAGCCCTGTCTGAGAAATGAGATGTTCAAAAGGCTGCATATAGAGCTGAAGATGTTTAAAGTGCTTACTTTAAGCACTTTAAGAGAGTAACTACCTCCTTTCTAATGTCCTGGATCTTTGCAATAATAGCAGAAGTTAGATGAGTTTTGGCTTTCTTAAGAAGCCTTCATTTTTTGGATTTGAAGATGAAGAATTTTGGCAGTCTTCCTTTAATGTGACCCATGTAGAGTGTAAAAGAGCTGGTTTGCCAGATTAACTAAATCTAGAGTGATCATAGTTTCCATTCCATTCTGTTTTTTAAAAATTATTATTGTTATTTTTTACTAGAAGGGAAAAGTCCCAGTATAGCCCATTAATAAACAAAGAGTTAAAAGCTACACAGGTAGAATCAACATCTGAAGGAAGACCAGAATTTTCTTTAAAAATAATCTAAAGTTGATTATAGTAACCATAAACAGGTTCATCAGATATCTGTGTGCAAGTCTGAGTTTTGTTCCAATCAACAGGCTTTGGAAAAGCCCTAGGAATTGCTGGTTGGAGTTGCCTAGTGATTGCCTAATCCAGATCATATAATAAGTTAGCTGGTCTTCTGGTTATAAGTTCTAGAGACCAGGCTTTATGGACAAGCAAGTGAACTAGATATAGGTCAGAGAAACCAGACTGATAAGTTTGAATGACTATATTAAATTCCTCAACAAATCTGTGAGGAACTTTGGTTACTTTGGGAAAATCTGACTATGGCTTATAGTGAAGTATAAGAAGTTTAGCCTTTGGATCCTCAGAAGGTTTTATTTTAAAGGGACAGGTTCTGACAAGTTC
The DNA here is from genome assembly GCF_039906515.1 of Pseudorca crassidens. Classification (NCBI taxonomy): domain Eukaryota; kingdom Metazoa; phylum Chordata; class Mammalia; order Artiodactyla; family Delphinidae; genus Pseudorca; species Pseudorca crassidens. Next base: position 124,744,481 of record NC_090300.1, on the reverse strand, counting down.
AGAGGAGAAGGGAGTGGAGAGAATTTTGGGGGAAAATTTAGTGAGTTTTAGTGAATTTTAGTGAGATAATCATTACAGAGAATTGAGGGTATAGAGGGTATAGAGGAGGCAAAGGCAGCACAGAGGGAAGGAGGAAGATGGTGCTAGAGGTGGAGTCTAAGGCAAAGAAACCAAAGAAGAAAAGACTGAGGCTTGGAGATACATTTTATCTTTCTTAAACTTTCATGTGTCTCAATTAATCTTGAAATCTTATTTAGTTGAGAGGCAATTTTGGGCTCCTGATAATGATGAGAAGTCTCAAAACACCAACTGAAAGAAGAATTTCACTTTGAGCTATTATAGTCCAATTCTGTTTTAAGGAAATTAAGTTTGGAATTTCAAAAGTTCTTGATAATGGCCATTGAGGCCATTGTCATTATGAATTGCCTTTAGTCAGGTCAGTCTATTTAGTTTTACAGGTACACAAGAGGAGGGAATGTGGTTTTTAAGCATAAAATCATCTAGGAGTCCCTGTAGGGTGGGTTCCTCAAAATACTTAGATAACTGAGATCCCATTTTCATAGGTTTTTCTCTAGAGCAAAGAACAATTTTCAAACAGCTCAAATGGCTTACTGCACAAATGGCTCAATTAGACATCTTGCAAGCCTGAATACCAGTCAATTCTAAGGAAACAACTTGCTCCCAGGAGAGCCAGGTCAAAACTTTTTTACACAGTTTCCAGAGAATAGCCCCTTCCAGAGGAATGAGCTGAAGTCTAAAGGTATTTTCAGCCAGCTTTAGGTGAAGCAGTCTGACTCAAAATCAAAGTTCCAAAGGAGTACTTGTATACAGAACAAGGCCTTAACCAGAAAGACAAAACCTTAAAATAAATACAAAATAAAGCCTGGAGAGTTTCAAATGCAAAGAAGGAATGAACTTGAATCCAGAAGAAAGATACATGTTCAAACCCCAGGGTTGGCAAGAAAGCAGTGAGTGACAATGGGCTTAATTTCAGGTACCACACTTGTTTGGTTCACCAGCCCTGTAACATTAGGGGGTCTTCTCTGGCCCCTGTACTGGTCACCAAAATGTTGAGCTGAAATAAATAGACTGCCAGATATTTCTCCAGCAAATGTGGGTTTATTCAGGATCAGTAGAGATTTGCAATTCAGGGTCTGCAACAAGGGCAAGTCATGCGCAAGTCCCTTACATATCAAGGGAAGGAAAACACTTTTATAGAGGGGAAAAGGAAGCTGAGAGGGCTATAGTAAACAGGATCCATCTCTTTTCACTTGCTGAGTTCTTGTCAGGAAAGAAGGGAAGTCTTCCTACTTCCTGTTGGGCTCTACTATCATCATAGGGCATGAGAGCTCTCCTTTCCAGTCTCCTGATTCTATTTAATTAAGGTTTCTGTTATTATTTTTTTATAGGAGAAACCAATACCACCAACACCTTGATCTTGGACTTCTACCCTCCAGAACTGTGAGTAAATGAATTTCTGTTGTTTAAGCCACACAGTCTGGGTTATTTTGTTATGACAGCTAGCCATAATTATGAAAAAAAGAGTGTGACAAAATATGTCAATGTATCACATAAAATAGCAGTAACAATAATAAAAAAAACCAGCAAGAAACAGATTAAAAAGAGCTATACATTTAAATGTTATTTCTAAATAGTGGAATTAATAATTTTGATTTTGTATCAGTTTTTCTGTGTTTCTAAAAATCACTAAATAATGCCTTAAAGTGAAATAAGTTAAATGAAATATAAAAGGTTATAGTAGAAAAGTTAAACATAAAATGTTAAAAAATTAACCAAATCATAGAAAATTAATTAATTCTTCCTGAGTTAAAAGGCCATAGAAATGTTGTATGGTTGTGTACTTTATAATATAGCATATGCACATTCAAGATTGATAAAAGCTCTTTGCCATGGTATTAATCCTGACATAATGAACGTCAAGGGTGTTGCATAGTGCTGGTACCAGCACTGAAGGTTTCTCATTAATGTGTGTCAGTGCACCACACAAACAGCTCTTTGCCTGGGGAAAGTTTCTTAGGGAAAGTTTGAAGCCTCAGTGGACATGCATTACACTTGTTATTCAATCAGAGTTCTGCATATTAGAGTGAGATTTGCTTTCTTAATACCTTCATTGTCTTTGCTAAGCTAAAATACACAGGAAATTGTTCACTTTAGGGAAAAGGTTAATTAATTTAAGCCACAAAATTCAATTTAGCAAGGCAAAGGTCATTTGTAAACCATGTTCTGACCATCTGATTGAAAAACTTGAGTTAGGGACCAACTAATCAAGACTATTCAAGAGAGAGGTTTTGTTTTTTTTTTTCTTTAGAATAATAAATAGTTTGATGAGGTACACCATATATTATTTTCTTTTCTCATTTTACTACAGGTTTTCAAAAATGCTTACTTACACTTTTACTTATTCACTACACTAATGAGTATGACACTATATTTCTCTTAAATATTTATACTTCATTCTAATTTTTAAAACCAAGCCAAAATCCATTTACAAATAAAGCAAAAAAATGTTCCAAAATTGTTACCACGTAAAAATGTCTTGTAAGCTCATATATAACAAGAATAACTTAATTTCCTTTCATTTTCTTTATCTCTCCCTCCTGCTAGTATCACAATATTCAAGGCATTTGTGTGCCAACTTTTCCCCAGAACACCTGGTCAATCCTTTACTGCCAGATGGACCTGATGATGCAAAACAAAGCAGGGAATAGTTGTAATAAATATGTCTGTGGGGGATATTGTTGGTAACATTATTGGTTGAGTGTGCCTTGACTGAAAATTGTAGCAGTCCATAGTCTCCATTTATCTGTCTACAGCTAGCAAATTATTCAGAGGTATCAGAAGGCAGGGTGATATAATGAAAGAGCACTGATCTGTAAGTTGGTAGATTGCATGATCTGTGCTGTTTATTCTACCTCTTTGGGTCTCACTTTTCTACCTCTAAAATGAGTGAATTAAAAATACAGAGAATTGAGTAAGACGTTTTTGTACTTTATTCAGTTTTATGGTTCAGAGTCACAATGTGAACACAACATTTTGGCATCAGAAAACTAATAGACTTTTAAAGGTACATATAAAGTAAAAAAAATATACTTTTCTACATCCTCTGGATTTTCAAAAAATTTTGAAAAATACTCCTATTTTAACAAAGTTATGTTATTTTAATAAAATTTGGTGAATAGCTACTGATGGACTTTAAAAATATATATATTACTGTTGAACATTAACCATATTACTATGTGCCAGGCACCATGGCATGAGCTGAGACCCTATTAAGCACTACTAACTGGGACTGATAAATGTAGTGTTAAGAAAATAGCAGAAGGGCACCTATGCAATGAATGATAGCAGCAGAAATGTAGATGGATGGATATGGAAGTAGAAGTCTCCTGACACATGCAAGTTGAGCAGGTTCTCACTTGTCAAGAGGGAGAGGAGTAGCATGAGAATTTAATGGAAGTATGTTTCAAATGTCAACGGGTAGATGTATGCAGGAATTAAATTACAAGAACTTTTACTCAAATAACCAAAAAGTTAATAACACAAAGGGTAAAGTTACAAAGAGACAAAAAATTAAGTGCACAGAGGCACAAGCAAATTTCAAGAATAAAGTTAACACTTTATCAATGGATATTAATGGATTTCCAATTTCAGCTCCAATATCTAAAGTGTTTAGAAGTCATCACTCCCCTCATGATAATAAGAAATGGTTGTACAAATTAAAAATCAATGCTGTTTCTTGGACCTGTCAGAGAACTGATGTTATAAGACAAACTGCTACCATGAAATCTGGAGAGATAAGCACATACAGAGAGTTAGTGCTAATATATGCTTATCAGGAGAACTCACTGGCTGCAGTCTTGGGAAGAGAGCATATTTTATGCACTTTCTCTCTAGGCACCCACAGTAAAGCTCTGAGAAAGATCTAGGGTTTTATCATGGGGAAGGAAAGAGAAATAGTTCTGAAATACATCCAGTGACTTCTCCATAACAAAGTCCTACTCTACAGGGAAAACACTTAACCAGAGCCTATCCCCACTTCTAGGGCCCTCTAGATTTCCTGTCTCATTAATGGCAGAAGAAAAGCTAAGAAACACTTGTGAAAGTCACAACACAGGGAAATAGACCATTAAAAGAATGAAATGCAATCATAATATTATAGAATGCTTCCTCTGCCCTACAACTTATCCCCATATGAACAGGGATCCAGTGGATTACAGTTGAAATAGCTGCAAGACACTACCTCTGAGAGAAGTTCTTAGGGAAGCCTTAAATTAACAGGGGAAATGAAAATAAGGTCACCAGAGTAATTTGAAATCTATGACACCTACAACTACATTAAAGATATCCCAGCTCCTAGCCAAACTAACATAAAACTACACATTAAGGCCTCCTTATCTCAGTTCCTGTTACCCAGTATATCCTGTTACCCAATATATCCTGTTACCCAACACATCATGTCCAGTTTTCAACAAAATATTATTAGACATACTAAAGGCAAGAAGAAAAACCAGCCTGAAAAGAAAAAGCAAGCTGCAGAACCAAAACAGATATGACACACACTTTGAAATTATCAGGCAGGGAATTTAAAATAATTATAATTAATAAGTGAAGGGCTCTAATGACAAAGTAGACAATGTGCAAAAACAGATGAGTAATGCAAGTAGAGACAGGAAAACTCTAAATAACAATCAAAAACATGGTAAAAATCAAAATAAACTAACAGAAATAAAGAATGCTTTTGATGGTTTTATCATTAGATGGGACATGGTCAAGGAAAGAATCAGTGAGCCTGAAGATAGCTCAATAGAAACTTCCCATACTGAAATGAAAAGAGAAAAAAAAAGAAGTGAAAATATCAGAATGGAACATCCAAAAACTGTTGGGGATTTCTAAAAGGTATCACATGTGCATATTTGGAAAACCAGAAAGAGAATAAATGGAGTAGAAGTATTTGAAATTTATAATAGCCAGGAATTTTCCAAAATTAATGACAGACACCAAACCACAGATCTAGGAAGCTCAGAGAACACCAATCAGGATAAATACCAGTAAATTTATACCTAGGCATATCATATTTAAACTGCAGTAAATGAAAGACAGAAAAAATCTTGAGAAAAGCCAGATGGGGAAAGTCTTACCAATAGGGTAACAAGGATAAGAATTAGAATAAGATTCTTAACAGAAACAATTTAGTCTAGAAAGGAGTGGAATGGAAACTAAAATCCTATATCAAATACAATAATCCTTCAAAAGTGAAGGAGAAAAAAAGACTGTCACAAACAAAAACCAAGAGAATTCTCTAGGGAGCAGATCTGCCCTGCAAGAAATGTTAAAATAAGTTTTTCAAATGGAAGAAAAATGGTGTAGTCAGAAAATTGGATCTATGTAAACAAACAAAGGGAACTGGGGAAGGAATAAATAAATGTAAACTATCGTTTTAAAAAGTTTCTAATTCTTAATTGATTAAAAGATAACTGTATGTTTAATGTACCAAAACTAATGATATGTTTTATTATTACAACATATGGATAGGTGAAATAATTAAAATAACACAGGGGACAGCAAGGAAAAATTTGGCATACTTTATTATAAGCTACCTACACAACATGTGAAGCACTATAGTGTTATTTCAAGATGGAATTAGGTGAATTAAAAATGTATATTGTAAGCTCCAGGGAAACAACTATTAATTTTGAAGAAGTTTAATTGATATGTTAAGTATTGAAAGAAAATACCAGATTTTTAAATGGGTTATTTTTCTATTTATTGTTGAGTTGTAAGTGCTACAAAATTGACTCCTGTGCTTATTTCTAAGTTATTTTTAATTTTGATATTATACTTGTTTATTTCCATTTCAAATTATTTTTTCTCTGTTGTGTGACATAAGAGCCCATTGTTCTTGAATATGGATATCAAGATGCCTAAACAGCAAGATGAAAACAAAAAAAACACCAAACTATAATTAACCCATTGTATTGTCTTCATTCTCTTGTGAAAATCAATTGACCATAGAGTAGGGGTTTATTTCTAGATTCTAAACTATGTTCCATTGAGCTTCATGTGTACTTCTATGATTATGTAAATATGACAGTGTCTTGATTAGTGTGGTTTTATTGTAATATTTATAATAGAGAAGTATGTGCCCTCCAACTTTGTTCATTCTCAAGACTATTTTGTCTGTTCTTGGTCTCTTTTCATTTCCATATGAAATTTAGACTTAGCTTGTCAGTTTCTGCCTAAAGACAGCAAGGATTTTGACAAAAATGTCTTGAATCTGTAGATAAAATTAAGTAGTTTTGCCATCCTAACAATAGAAAGTCTTCCAAATCATTAATATACGATTGTTCTCCTTTTATTTATATCTTCTGTAAGTTCCTTCAACAATGTTATACAATTTTCAATGTACAATCCTGCAGTTCTTTGATAAATTTATTTCTAAATATTTTATTTTTTTAAATTTTTTAAATTTTATTTTTTCTGCGGTACACGGGCCTCTCACTGTTGTGGCCTCTCCCATTGTGGAGCACAGGCTCCGGATGTGCAGGCTCAGTGGCCATGGCTCACGGGCCCAGCTACTCCGCGGCATGTGGGATCTTCCCTGACCGGGGCACGAACCTGTGTCCCCTGCATTGGCAGGCGGACTCTCAACCACTGTGCCACCAGGGAAGCCCCTAAATATTTTATTATTTTTGATGCTATTGAAAATAGAATAATTTTTAGTTTTATTTGTAATTTTTATTATTTGTTTACAAAAATGCAATTGATTTTTGTATATGGATCTTTTATCCTGAAACTTTGCTGAAATACTTTGTTAGTCATTCTAGTACATTTAGTGGATTCCTTTCAATTTTGTATGTACAAGATCATGTCATCTGAAAATAAAGATAGCTTTACTTCTTTTCTACTTTGGAGGCTTTTTATTTATTTTTCTCTTCTACGATAAGGATAGGATAGTATCTCTAAGACAATGTTGAGTAGAAGTGGTTAGAGCAGATATATGTGCATTGTTCCACATCTTAGGGGGAAAGCCTTCAGTCTTTCACCATTAAGAATGTTATTAGCTATGAATTTTTCATAGATATCCTCATTAGGTTTAAGGAGTTCCATTCTATTTCTATTTTGTTGAGTGCTTTTATGACAAAACAGTGTTGGATTTTCTCAAATATTTTTTGTGCATCTATTGAGATCATCACGTGTTTCTTTGTCTTTGATTCCATCTGTGGTGTATCACATTGACTGATTTTCAGATGATAAACTCATCTTGCATTCCTGAGATAAATTCCACTTGGTCAAGGTGTAGAATAGTTTTCATATGTTGCCAATTTAATCTTGTTAGTATTTTATCAAGGATATTTGCACTGAAATTCATAAGGGGTATTTTCTGTAATTCTCTCTTCATGTGATTTCTTTGGTTTTGGTATCAGGGTAACAATGTCATTATACAGTGAGTTGGGAAGTGTTCCTTACTCATTTTTTTTGGAAAGCTTTGTAAAACATTGATATTTATTTTTATTTATATCTTTTATAGAATTAAGTAGTGAAAACATCCAACACTGGGACTTTTTTTTGTGTATGTAGAAAGTTTTAAAATTACTGATTCAATCTCACTGTTTGTTATAGGTCTATTCAGATATCTTATTTCTTTTTAAGCCAGTCTTGGTAGTTTAGAATTCATCAATTTTATGTAGACTATTTAATTTGACATATATTTGTTCACAGTCTTCCATTATAGTTATTTTTCCTTCAGAAAGATAGATAATGATGTTTTCTCTTTCATTTCTGATTTTTAGTAATACGAATCTTCCCTCTCTTGTTTTTCTCTGGCTAGTTAAAGGTTAATCAAGTTGTTTCCTTTGAAAGAAACAACTTCCAGTTTTGTTGATTTTCTCTGTTGTTTCACTATACTCAACTTTATTTCCACTTTAATAACTAGTATTTCCTCCCTTCTGTTTGATTTTGGTTCAGTTTGTTCTCCTTTTCTCTAGGTATTTTTATAGTAGAAGTTTAGATTATTTATTTCATTTATTTTCTTTTTTAATATAGGAATTTATATCTATAAATTTTGTTAAATTTTGCTATTTTTTCCATTTACCTTAAAGTACCTTCTAAAGTACCTTGTAATCTCTTCTTTGATCCATTAGTTATTTAGAAATGTGTAATTTAATATCTATACATTTAGGAGTCTTACATTTCCTCTGTCACTTATATCTAATTTAATTCCACTGTTGTCTGAAAATGTATTTTGTATAATTTTAACCCTTTTAAGTTGATTCATACTTGTTTCATAACCTAGAACATGGTCTATTGTAGAGAACATTCCATAGTACATGACAAGAATATTCATTCTGCTCTTTTTGGGTGAGGTGTTCTCTATGTGCCTGTTAGGTCAAGTTGGTTCAATACATTTCAAGTCTTTTATTTGCTTGTTGATCTGAAGTCTAATTTTTTTAAAATTAATTATTCAAAGTGAAAATTAAAATTTTCAGTTATTATTTTTGAGTTGTCACTTTCTCTCTTCAACTTAGTTTTTGCTCCATGTATTTTTGGCACTCTATTGTAATGTGCATATATATTTATAATTGTTATTTATATCTGATAGACTGATCCTTTTATTAAAATATCCTTTTTTTGTCTCTAGTAATAGTGTTTGTCCTGAAGTCTGTTTTCTCTGACATTATTATTCCAGCTTTCTTTGGGCTACTGTATTTTGAACCTATCTGTGCCTTCAATCCTAAATGTGTCTCCTGTAAGAAGTCATAGTTGGACATTTTTTTAAAAATCCATTACTTCAACGTCCACCTTTTGTTTAGAGTGTTAAATCCATTTACATTAATGTAATTACTGAAAAGATAGTATCTGTGTCTGCCATTTTGGAATTTGTTTTTTGAATGTCATGTCCGTTTTGTTCCATTTTCTTGCATTCATGTCTTCTTTTTGGGTTAAATAAATATTTTCTAGCATAAAATTTTAATTTTCTTTTTTTACTATATTATTTTAAAATCATATTTGGTAATTTCCCCAGAGATTACAATTAACATCTTAATTTAAACAATCTGGTTTGGATTAATACCAATTTGATTTCAACATTATACAAAAAGTTTGCTCCAATTGTATTCTATTCCTCTTTCCTTCTTTTGTTCTATCAAAATCATGAAAATTACATCTTTATATATTATAAGCCCATCAAAACAGTTCTATAATTATTGCTTTATGCAGTTGTTTTTCAATTAGGTAAAGGAAGAAAGGTGTAAAAAATACATATATACTGTATTTTATATTTATGTAGGTAATTTCCTTTACCTATGATCTTGTGTGTGTGTGTGTGAATAATTGTGTTACTGTTTACTGTCATTTCTTTTTATGCAGAATGATTCCCTTCAGTATTTCTTGTTACACAAGTCTTCTATTTATCTGTCTTATTGTCTGCAGATATCTTCATTTCCTTTTCATTTTTAAAGGATTGTTTTGCTGGACATAGAAATCTTGTTTGACATTCTTTTCCTTACAGGATTTTGAATATGTCATTCCATTGGCTTCTTGTCTCCCTGGGTTTTTTTTAGAATTCAGTTGTTAATCTTCTTAGGGATACCTTAAATGCAACTAATCATTTATTTTTTTTTGTTTAAAAAGTTCTCTATCTTGAGATTGGTTAAAGATGGCAGAGTAGAAGGACATGCACTCACTCCCTCTTGCAAGAGCACTGGAATCACAACTAACTGCTGAGCAATCATTGACAGGAAGACACTGGAACTCACCAAAAAAGATATGCTATACCCAAAGACAAAGGGGAAACTGCAATGAGATGGTAGGAGGGGTGCAATCACAATAAAATCAAATTCCATAACTGCTGGGTGGGTGACTCACAAACTGGAGAACACATATCACAGAAGTCCACCCACTGGAGTGAAGGTTCTGAGCCCCACATTAGGCTACCGGACATGGAGATCCGGCAATGGGGGGAGGAATTCCCAGAGAATCAGACTTTGAAAGCTAGTGGGATTCGATTGCAGGACTTTGACAGGACTGGGGGAAACAGAGACTCCATTCTTAGAGGGCACACACAAAGTAGTGTGTGCATCAGGACCCAGGGGGAAGGAGCAGAGACCCCATAGAAGACTGAACCAGACCTACCTGCTAGTGTTGGTGGGTCTCCTGCAGAAGCTAGGGGTTTCTGGGTCTCAGCACAGGGACAGGACACTGACAGAAGAAGTTCTGGGAAGTATTCTTTGTCAGGAGCCCTCCCAGAGTCTGCCATTAGCCCCACCAAAGAGCTTGAAGACTCCACTGCTGTGTTGCCTCAGGCCAAACAACCAACAGGGTGGGAACTCATCCCTACCCATAAGCAGACAAGCAGATTAAAGTTTTACTGAGCTATGCCTACCAGAGTAACAGCTAGCTCTACCCACCACAAGTCCCTCCCATTAGGAAGCTTGCACAAGCCTCTTAGATAGCCTCACCCACCAGAGGGAAGGCAGCAGAATCAAGAAGAACTACAATCCTGAATCTAATGGAATGAAAACCACATTCAGAGAAACATAGACAAAATGAAAAGGCAGAAGACAAAGTACCAGATGAAGGAACAAGACAAAACCCCAGAAAAAGAACTAAATGAAACTGAGATAGGCAATCTTCCAGAAAAAGAATTCAGAGAAATGAGAGTGAAGATGATCCAGGACCTTGGGAAAAGAATGGAGGCAAAGATGGAGAAGATGCAAGAAATGTTTAACAAAAATCTAGAAGAATTAAAGAAAAAAGAAACAGAGCTGAAAAATACAATAACTGAAATGAAAAATACACTAGAAGGAATCAATAGCACAATAACTGAGGCAGAAGAATGCATAAGTGACCTGGAACACAGAATAGTGGAATTCACTGCTGCAGAACAGAATAAAGAAAAAAGAATGAAAAGAAATGAAGACAGCCTAAGAGACCTCTGGGACAACATTAAACACAGTAACGTTCGCATTATAGGGGTCCCAGAAGGAGAAGAGAGAGGGAAAGAACCTGAGAAAATATTTGAAGAAATTATAGTCAAAAACTTCCCTACCATGGGAAAGGAAATAGTCACCCAAGTCACGAAGTGCAGAGAGTCCCAGGCAGGATAAACCCAAGGAGAAACATGCTGAGAGACATAGTAATCAAACTGACAAAATTTAAAGGCAAAGAAAAATTATTAAAAGCAACAAGGGAAAAATGACAAGTAACATACAAGGGAAATCCCATAAGGTTAACAGCTGATTTCTCAGCAGAAACTCTACAAGCCAGAAGGGAGCGGCACGATATATTTAAAGTGATGAAAGGGAAGAACATATCACCGAGATTACTCTACCCAATAAGGATCTCATTCAGATTTAACAGAGAAATCAAAAGCCTTACAGACAAGCAAAAGCTAAGAGAATTCAGCACCACCAAACCAGGTCTACAACAAATGCTAAAGGAATTTCTCTGAGTGGGAGACACAAGAGAAGAAAAGGACCTACAAAAACAAACCCAAAATAATTAATAATATGGTAATAGGAACATGCATATCGATATTACCTTAAATGTGAATGGATTAAATGCTCCAACCAAAAGACACAGGCTCACTGAATGGATACAAAAACAAGAACCATATATATGCTGTCTAGAAGAGATCCACTTCAGGCCTAGGGACACATACAGACTGAAAGTGAGGGGATGGAAAAAATATTCCCTACAAATGGGAATCAAAAGAAAGCTGGAGAAACAATACTCATATCAGATAAATAATACTTTAAAATAAAGGATGTTACAAGAGACAAGGAAGGACACTATGTAATGATCAAGGGATCAATCCAAGAAGATATAACAATTATAAATATATAAGCACCCAACATAGGAGCACCTCAATACATAAGGCAACTGCTAACAGCTATAAAAGAGGAAATCGACAGCAACATAAAAATAGTGGGGGACTTTAACATCTCACTTACACCAATGGAAAGATCATCCAGACAGAAAGTTAAGAAGTAAACAGAAGCTTTAAATGACACAATAGACCAGATAGATTTAATTGATATTTATTGCATATTCCATCTGAAAACAGCAGATTATAGTTTTTTTTCTCAAGTGCACAGGGAACAGTCTCCAGGATAGATCACATCTTGGGTCACAAATCAAGCCTTGGTAAATTTAAGAAAATTGAAATCATATCAAGCAACACTTCTGACCACACAATTTGAGATTAGAAATCAATTACAGGGAAAAAACATAAAAAGAACAAACACATGGAGGCTAAACAATACATTACTGAATAACCAAGAGATCACTGTCAAATCAAACAGGAAATATAAAATACCTAGAGACAAAAGACAATGAAAATGCAGTGATCCAAAACCTATGGGATGCAGCAAAAGCAGTTCTAAGAGGGAAGTTTATAGCAATGCAAGCCTACCTCAAGGAACAAGAGAAATCTCAAATAAACAATCTAACCTTACACCTAAAGGAACTAAAGAAAGAAGAACAAACAAAACCCAAAGTTAGTAGAAGGAAAGAAATCATAAAGATCAGAGCAGAAATAAATGAAATAGAAACAAAGAAAACAATAGCAGAGATCAATAAAACTAAAATTTGGTTCTTAGAGAAGATAAAACTGATAAACCTTTAGCCAGCCTCATCAAGAAAAAGAGGGAGAGGACTAAAATCAATAAAATTAGAAATGAAAAAGGAGAAGTTACAATGGACACTGCAGAAATACAAAACATCATAAGAGACTACTGTAAGCAACTCTATGACAATAAAATGGATAACCTAGAAGAAATGGACAAATTCTTAGAAAGATATAACCTTCCAAGACTGAATCAAGAATCAATAGAATTTATGAACAGATCAATCACAAGTAATGAAATTGAAACTGTGATTAAAAATCTTCCAACAAACAAAAGTCAAGGGTCAGATGGCTTCACAGGTGAATTCTATCAAACATTTAGAGAAGAGTTAATGCCCATCCTTCTCAAACTCTTCCAAAATATTGCAGAGAAAGGAACACTCCCAAACTCATTCTATGAGTTTGCTAGATACCAAAACCAGACACCATGACCCTAATGCCAAAACCAGACAAAGATACTACAAAAAAGACAATTACAGACCAATATCACTGATGAATATAGATTCAAAAATCCTCAACAAAATACTAGCAAACAGAATCCAACAACATATTAAAAGGATCATACACCATAATCAAGTGGTATTTATCCCAGGGATGCAAGGATTCTTCAAGATATGCAAATCAATCAATGTGATACACCATATTAACAAATTGAAGAATAAAAAACATATGATTATCTCAATAGATGCAGCAAAATTTTTTGACAAAATTCAACACCTATTTATGATAAAAACTCTCCAGAAAGGGGGCATAGAGGGAACCTACCTCAACATAACAAAGGCCATATACGACAAACCTACAGCAAACATCATTCTCAATGGTGAAAAATTGTAAGCATTTCCTCTAAGATCAGGAACAAGACAAGGATGTCCACTCTCAACACAATTATTTAACATAGTTTTAGAAGTCCTAGCCACAGCAATCAAAGAAGGAAAAGAAATACAAATTGGAAAAGAAGAAGTAAAACTGTCATGGTTTGCAGATGACATGATAATCTACATAGAAAATCCTAAAGATGCCACCAGAAAATTACTAGAGCTAATCAATGAATTTGGTAAAGTTGTAGTGTACAAAATTAATGCACAGAAATCTCTTGCATTCCTATACAATAACAATGAAAGATCAGAAAGAGAAATTAAGGAAATAATCCCATTCACCACTGCAACAAAAAGAATAAAATACCTAGGAATAAACCTACCTTAAGAGGTAAAAGACTTGTACTCAGAAAACTATAAGACACTGATGAAAGAAATCAAAGATGACACAAACTGATGGAGAGATGCACCGTGTTCTTGGATTGGAGGAATCAATATTGTGAAAATGACTATACTACTCAAAGCAATATACAGATTCAATGCAATTCCTATCAAATTACCAATGGCATTTTTTACAGAACTAGAACAAAAAATCGTAAAGCTTGTATGGAGACACAAAAGACCCTTGAGTAGCCAAAGCTTGAGGGAAGAAAATGGAGCTGGAAGAATCAGACTCCCTGACTTCAGACTTTACCACAAAGCTGCAGTAATCAAGACAATATGGTACTGGAACAAAAACAGAAATATGGATCAATGGAACAAGATAGAAAGCCCAGAGATAAACACACACACCTATGGTCAACTAATCTATGACAAAGTAAGGATAGGAAGTAAGGAAGTAAGGAAGGAAGTAAGGATATACAATGGAGAAAAGACAGTCTCTTTAATAAGTGGTGTTGGGAAAACTGCACAACTATATGTAAAAGAATGAAATTGGAACACTCCCTAACACCATACACAGAAATAAACTCGAAATGGATTAAAGACCTAAATGTAAGACCAGACACTATAAAACTCTTAGAGGAAAGCATAGGAAGAACACTCTTGGACATAAATCACAGCAAGAACTTTTTTGACCCACCTCCTAGAGTAATGGAAATAAAAACAAAAATAAACAAATGGGACCTAATGAAACTTAAAAGCTTTTGCACAACAAAGGAAAGTATAAACAAGACGAAAAGACAACCCTCAGAATGGGAGAAAATATTTGCAAATGAATCAATGGACAAAGGATTAATGCCCAAAATATATAAACTGCTCATGCAGCTCAGTATTAAAAAAACAAACAACCCAATCAAAAAATGGGCAGAAAACTTAAATAGACATTTCTCTAAAGAAGACATATGGATAGCCAAGAGGCACATGAAAAGCTGGTCAACATCGTTAATTATTAGAGAAGTGCAAATCAAAACTATAATGAGGTATCACCTCACACCAGTTAGAATGGGCATCATCAAAAAAATCTACAAACACAAATGCTGGAGAGGGTGTGGAGAAAAGGGAACCCTCTTGCACTGTTGGTGGGAATGTAAATTGATACAGCCACTATGGAGAACAGTATGGAGGTTCCTTAAAATATTAAAAATAGAATTACCATATGACCCAGCAATCCCACTACTGGGCATATACCCTAAGAAAACCAAAATTCAAAAAGACACATGCAACCCATTGTTCATTGCAGCACTCTTTACAATAGCCATGTCATGGAAGCAACCTAAATGCCTATTGACAGATGAATGGTTAAAGAAGATGTGGTACATATATGCAATGGAATATTACTAGCCATAAAAAGGAGTGAAACTGGGTCATTTGTAGAGTTGTGGATGGACTTAGAGACTGTCATACAGAGTTAAGTAAGTTAGAAAAAGAAAAACGAATATCGTATATTAACGCATATATGTGGAATCTAGAAAAATGGTACAGATGAACTGGTTTGCACAGCAGAAATAGAGACACAGATGTAGAGAACAAACGTGGGGAAAGGGGGAAAAACAGGGGCAGGGTGGTGGTGGTGGGATGAATTGGGAGATTGGGATTGACATATATACACTAATATGTATAAAATAGATAACTAATAAGAATGTGCTGTATAAAAAAATAAATAAAATAAAATTCAAAAAAATTCTCTTTCTTGACTTTTGATAGTTTGACTATGATGCATGTATATTGTGGATCTCCTTGAGTTTATTCTACTTTCAGTTTGGCAAACATTTTTATTTTCAAATTTGGAATGCTTTTTTCTATTATTTCTTCAAATATTCTTTCTGCATCCTTCTCTCTCCTCTTGAGAGTCTTATACATAGGCTGCTATGTTTAACATTGTTTCACAAGTCTCTGAGGCTCTTTTTAGTTTTCTTTATTCTTTTTTCTTTCTGTTCCTCAGACTGTATAAATCAGTTGACCTATATTCAAATTTCCTCTTCTTTTCCTACCAGCTAAATTCTGCTGTTCAGAATCTTTTTGATTTTTAAAAAAGTTTCATTCGTTGTACTTTTTCAACTCCAGAATTTTTATTTGATTCTAGTTCTTTTTTGAAAAAAAAATTATTTTCTTTCTTTTTATTGATATTTTGTTTTTGGTGAAACATTTCTTTTATACTTTTGACATGATATCCTTTAGTTTTTGAATATATTTATAATAGCTTTTTTAAAGTTGATATCTATTAAGTTCAATGTCTGGGCTTCCTTGGGGACTTTTTTTTTTACTTCTATTTTTTTTGTTTGTTTTGTATTGAAAGACAATAATATCCTGTTTCTTTGGTGTCATAATGCTTTCTTGAAGACTAGACATTTTAAATAATATAATGTGGCAAATCTTGTACTAAAATCAGTCCTCCTCTCCACCCCAAGCCAGTGTTTGTTTCTATTGTTTTTTGTTTTGTTGCTGCTGTTTTTGTATTTAGTGACTTCCCTGGAAAATTCTGTAAATTCTGTGTTCTTTGTCATGTGCAGCCATAGAAGCCTCTATTTTCTTAGCTTAGCCAAAGATTTCTTTAAAAGCTCTGAATCAATAAGTCTCTCACACTTTACTGAGGAGCTCTGTATTTAGTTGAGTCATTCTGGAAGTTCACAGCCCTGGCTTAGACTTACCTTTCTGCTTGTTTGGAGCTTTAATATTGGCCAGAGGCAATAAATTAGGGGTTTATTTGAACTTTTCTGGGTGTTCCCAAAGCATTGTATATGCATATGTCTTTCTAGATCACCAAGAATGTATCCTTATTTCTAAGACCCTCATTTTCATCTCATTACTCTGATGTTCCTCTAAGTTTATTGTCCAGATTTTTGATAGCCCTGATTGGTATCACTGCCTCAGGCAGCTATGATGTTAAAACAATTGCCTCATATATATACTTTTTTATTTTCATTTGACAAGTGCCCCAAGGAAAAGGCTGTTTATTCTGAGTAAACTTAAACTTAGGTCCAATAAAGACAAGCCCTGAGAATGGAGCTTTTCGGGGAGCTGCCAGACAGGTCAAATAGTGACAGTTCTCTGGGAACTGGGACTTTTTGTTGAGCTCCATACTCATTCTCCTCCCTCCATTGGCTGATATATTGTGGGTTTTCATACATATGATAATATTGATATTGGAATTCATGGCTATAAAAGAGTTGAGGAGAATAAGATTTGAATAGAGTGAGTTAAAATGCCACAAAAATCACTGTTCTTACAGAGATTTAGAAATTTTTCTTGAATAAACACAAATGGTTTTGATTTATTTCAAGTGCTCTGAAAGGGACAAATTTTAAAAGTTTTACCATTGTTCTCATCGCTTCTGTGGAGGAGTGGATTTTTGGATGTTCTTTCTGGGCCATCCTGGAAGTTCTACAGTACAATAAAATGTTAATAACCATTGTGAGAGATTGGTTCAGAGACTGTCTTATCTACCTGAGTCTGGTATTGAACATAAGATGTTTTTGAATCCTACAGAAACTAAACATTTTTTTTTTCCCTTCTGAACTCTAAAATGGGTTTTCTAAAGAGTTATCTCTATGATCTCCTTTTCAGAACTCTATTAACTAAAGGCTAGTTATCTTTTGAAGTAAAATATCTAATTCTCTTCAGATGCTAATCTTTAAGTTGGTAGTGTGTCTTCTACTCTCCTTCACTTATATCAGTAAGAATTAACTATATTGAGCTGAAGCCAATGTCTTGAAAATAATTTTTCATACTGATATTATCTCATAAGTAAGTGGAAATTTAAAAATACCCAAATCATGGTCAAATAAAAAATAACCATGCATTGAATTTTGCGATCTTGACTTTTGAATTGTAAACACATTGGGAGGATAGAGCTTGTCCCTCTCAATTAGTTCTTCCTAGTGGTACTCTACAGGACCAACTTTCTAAACAATCCTCAGTCTCTGTTTAATCAGTTATTCTTTTATTTACTTCATTTGCTGTTTAGAGCGATGAATATCTTTTGTTCTCAAGGATAGAACTAGGTACTCACTGTTTTGCATTGCTAATATCTTTTCAAACTTGTTGATACAATATAATGCACAAGTATACATATTCACTGATGATTTAATTTCACAGAGTGAATAATCCACTTTTTGCCTTATTATACAATTACTCAGGGACAACACTTTCAACATTAAGAGAAAATTGAACGCAAAATTGTCCATAAATCTCAAGCTCTATTATAAAATGTCAAAATTTCAAAGGGTACTATTTGCTTCCAATTGTCTGATCACTGTAGTTAAGTAAAACATGTTCCTATGAAGAGGTGAGGGACCAATATCTGTTTGTTTGCAAAGCAGTTAGAATAAATAAATAGAAGGATGACAGCCTTAAACTAAACATAAATAGTGTTCATCTATTTTTTTCTAAATCAAATCCTTGATCTTTCAAATAGACCAAAACTGAAACAAACTTAGAAATATAAGCACTCTTTGAGCAATATTGACATTATATACAACTTAAAATTACAAAGACTAAAAGTCTGCTTAGTTTCCTAAGTCATTAGAATCAAATCTTATATCAATAATCAAATACTTGATATATAAACTTTGCAACTTCATTATACTCTTTTTTTTTTTTTTTTTTTTTTTTTTGCGGTACGCGGGCCTCTCACTGTTGTGGTCTCTCCCATTGCGGAGCACAGGCTCCGGACACGCAGGCTCAGCGGCCATGGCTCATGGGCCCAGCCGCTCCACGGCACGTGGGATCCTCCTGGACTGGGGCACAAACCCGTGTCCCCTGCATTGACAGGCGGACTCTCAACCACTGCGCCACCAGGGAAGCCCCATTATACTTTTTGACTCATAAACAATCTGTGTTAAATTGAGGAATGAAACAAACAAAAATTTAACTAAGAATGCATTGTCATTGAATGGAAAAAACTGAACTAAAACACTTCTTCTAATTTTAAAAAACAGTGTGGTTTAGATTTCTTTTATTTAAATTTAAATCATATGAGGGCAGGAAAGAAATGAGTTACCATTATTTGAAATTTTAGGTAAAATTTGAATAAGAAATTAAAATTTATGAGTCTTATTTATTCTATTCCATATATCTAAAGGTAATAAATGCATTAGAAAAATTAAGAAAATAATTTTTAAAAAAATCAAATATTTTCCAATGAAATAAAAATATTTTCAATAAAAGTTTTTTGCTTTATTTTTACTGATTCTTTTGCTGTGTACCTTAAATGTTAAAAACTGATATTGGTTATGAGCTCATGTGGAAAGCAGCTCAAATTAAATTTAATAAGCTAAATGACAAAGGGCTGTTTTTCCTAAACTGAGAAGCTGTTGTCATAAAAATGCAACATTTTTATTAGCGTCATCAAGATTGTATCAACAAAGCTTTGAATAACAGGTCTTGCATTAGAATGCATTGTTATTTTCTAATGTATCATCTGCACAAAATGATGTTATATATTGTTTTGAGTATTGGTGATTAAAAGCAAAAAAAAAAAAAAATACATGTAATTTCAGTTAAGTTAGCTATCAACATTGTTTAAGTTCCCTGGTTTGTTCAAAACAATGCTAGATTTTGTGAGAGGTACAAAAAAAAAAAACAAAACACCTCAATTCCTACTTATTTTCAAAGAGTTTTAATGCCAGTTTGAAAGATGTCATATAAACAGATGGCTGTAGGAAAAGGTAAAGCAAGGGAAGTTTAGATATTTAAGGTCTATCTTGAGAACTCAGAAAAGGACATGCCAGTCAGCTAGCAAATTTTTCTCACTCTGATGCTGTGCTGAAGAGAACAGGAGGCTTTAGTTCCTCATCAACCGTGTGACAGCAAAATTTAGCTACCTATAACCAAAGCACAATGTCCTGGGACCTCTTTTATGAGTTATTTAAAGTGCAACTCCAGCTCATGTTCAAAGTCAAGAGAGAACAATAATATTAATATAGTTACCTTATATGTGGCTCCTGTTTTGCCTCAGGTAGTAGAACAATGATATACTGTACTGTACTATTCCACCACTTCCCCTTACAATTAGTATATTCCATTAACTGTAGCTAGCTTTTGAAAATAACTTATCTTTGTAAAAAAGTTGAAAGAAGTAAAATGGAAAAATATTTGCCAAATAGAGAAAGCATGGACTGTTGAATTAATCAAACCTATTGAATCCCAATTCTAAAAATGTCAATCTGGTAACACTGAGTTATTTCATTCAACTTCAATTTTATCATGTCTTGAATGGAAATAATGCCTTTTGTGATTATCATTGATGGCTGTTTGTATTAAATGAGAAAAGAATAAATTGTCTAAGTAGTATTTGACACTTAGTAAGTGCTTAACTCATTTTCTTCTTATTTTTAATTCTCAGCCAACATCATTTTTCACCTTTAGATTCTTTTACTATTTTTAGAACAGTGTATAAAACCTCACAACATTATTGTACTGCAGTTTCTTTTCCCCTAGGTCAACATTACTGAGATTTCTGTCCTCATCTCCTCCCTGTCTAGAGAATTTTATTATTCAATTGTTTTGGTTAAAAGGTATATATGCACGTGTTATAAGTATATTTTATACTAACAAAACAAATAACAGAACTTTATTAGTAATTAACAACACTTAAAACACAGCTTTTAAAGGAAGTTATATTTCATGACTAGAGTTTTCAATGAATGATTCCTAATTACTACTGACATTATTATTTAGCTATTCCTATCACTATTCTGTATTCCTTTCACTCTTCTACTAGGCATTTTACTTGTTAGCAATTCATACTTTAATTATACTTTTAATTATCTATCAAATCTATTTCTTTTACTAGAATCAATCATTTTAGTGAAAAACTTTGGCTAAATTAAAGATTCTTTCTGTTTTGTTTATTCATATATAACCATAATGTTGATATTATTAACGTAATACAATAGCATGACATCTTTATTTGAAATATTATCAATTGTACTTATAATATGGCATGAAGTAATTAAAAATTTTAATGATCTTTATTATTGTTTTCAATTTTTGAATTTACTTTAGCAATTACACTTAATAGGATTCATTTTATTCTAGTTTTATTGTTTTTTCTGATTATTACTTAGTATCACTAATTTTAATTAAATTTAATTAAACACTTCCTTATTTGTAGCTTAAAGAAAATTAGGTAAAGTAGTAATGTTTAGAAAATGTACTTTTCTTACAAAAAGGCAAAATATTAAGTTTCTAAATGTGTAATCATTTGATTTAGATAGGCTTTGAAATCAACATAATTTCCTGTTTCAGTTGTATTTCAAAACCTTTAGAAGCTGTCTAGTAAGTTCGGGGTTGACATATTAGAGTTTAGAATTTATTGCTTCAATTATTCCTTGTAAATAGCTATTTTTAAAGTGACTTATTTTGTGATTGAAAAACAATATAGCATTGTTCTCTGATTGAAAAATTAAATTGGCACTTGTCACCATAGAAACAAAGTTGAAAACAGAATTACTAAAGAAATCCAAAGAGCTTTGCAAGGAACTTGATAGATTGATTTGTTAATTTAAAGGAACCAAACAAAATTGTGAATTTCTAAGAATTACAGTGGTTTTTAATCTAAATTTACTATATATGCTATTACTGTAAACCCATCAAAGTTTTATTATTTTTTAATATTCAAGGTTTTTTCCTGTTCCTTTCTTAATTAAAAAAAAACTTCAGTTAGATGATAATAATACAAATCTAGTAAAAAAGCTTATTAGCTAACTGTTGCATAATTTTATCTCATTAAAAAATCTTGTGATAAAACCATAATTATTTCAGTTTTATTCATGACAAACCTGAGGCTCAGAGAAGCTAAATAACATATCCAGGGTAATTCAGCTACAAAATATACAAGAATTTGAACTTGAGTCTATCTGTTTTTTTGCTAATTGGGTCTCATTGGAAGGAGGCTCTGAGATGGATATTAATTAGCAAAGTAATTAGGATATAATAAGTTTATCAGTTTATCAGATGAATGAATGAATAAAATGAGGTATATCCATACAGTGGAATATTCTTCAGCAATAAAAATGAATGAAGTACTGATACATGGTGCAGCATTAGAAAAACCTTGAAAGGTTATGCTGAAAGAAAACAATCATTCAAAACCCAAATATTGTATATTTCTATTTATATGAAATTTCAAGAATAAACAAAGCTATAAAGACAGAAAATTTATTATGTTTGCCAAGGACTGGGGGCACTGGGGAAAAATGTTGAATAACTACAGTTGGAAACAGAATTTCTTTTCTGAGTGATGAAAATGTTCTAAAATTGACTGGTGATGGTTGCACAATTCTGTAAATATACTAAAATCAATGAGTTCTATATTTTAAATGGATTTTTTAAAAAAGAAGTTTCTCAGAGAATGCTTCCTTTTGGGTTAAAAAAGAAGTAATATTAGGCCAGGGTATAACTTGGGATGTGATGCAACCTCAGAAAATGTCAAACTAGAATGTCCCTTCAGAGATGTTCCAAGATGAGGCAAGGAAGATAAAACTTTATACCACTACATCAAACAATCTTTGAATGCAGGCTGCCCTTGGTTAAGGAGCTTGGTCATTGCCAAAGTAGCTCTCTATGGCCAAGGAAATTTCCAAAAAGATTGCCAGCTAAGGCTTATCAGCCAGATATATGCCAGCAACTAGAGAAATAAATCCTTTAGTCTTGAAAGAATATATGTTTGTCCAGCACATCACAAAATCCACTACTCCATACCCTGAAATCATACATTCTGCGATGCCACCCTGTCAACTAGATTATCAATTTGATCACACATGGCTGCTGTAGTTGTTGAAACAACATGGTTTTCTTTCTGTAGAAGAGCTATCCTTTCTGTACTGGTAATCTAAAGCACAGCCCATATCACTGAGTTAATGTGAAAAATAAAGGAGGTGGTTTAAAGTTTGGCAGCATAAAATCTTTGTTTTGAATTTCGAATCTATAGGACTTCCTACAGATGCATTTATTCATTTAAAAATATGTAAGTAATGCTTTTGATTTTCAAATTCTTTTGCTTTTGAAATTACAATTTTAATTTTATTACATATTAAATTTTATAGTGTGGCAGAGATGAACTAGTTCTTCTTCAACAAAATTTTATGCCTTCTGATATCACAGGCTATATTTCCCAGATTCTCCTACAGTTGGACTGGCCACATGACCAAGTCAAGGGAAGATGCACCTGTCTGATATATGCTACTTCTAGACATGACCCATGGAAAAAAGTCACACCATTATTTTCCCATGTTCTTTCTCCTTGGAAGTGCTGCATTGAGGATGGTGGAGCTACAAGATGAAAGGAGTTTGGATTTTTAAACCACCACTTGTGGGAGAGCAGTTCTCAAGTCAAGATGAGCTAATTTGGACTTTTTTGAATAGGAAATAAATTCATTTTGGGGAGACACTAAAATTTTATCTCAGTCTACTAGTGCTATCTTGATTAATACAGGTGAAATTTACAATTTTATTTTATGCCTGCAGAGTGTTTTTAACTTTCTGTTTTCCTTCTTAAATATACTTAAATTTCTTCAATGTGACCATATTTAACTTATACCTTATATTTACTACTGTTCTCTTAAGAAACACAGCACTAAACTTATACTGATTTTACCTTTTAAAATTATTTTGTTTTATTCATAGTTTTATTTATGATGACCAAATATTTTAAAATTATATCCCTTTTGTTTACTTGTTAATTACATATATTCTATTAATATATTTATTAATCTAAGCAATTTTCAGTTTTATAATGAATCACAATTGATGAATGCTTCTTTGAAAGTTAATGTATAAGTGAGATAATGGTTAATTCCATTGTGTTTTCTTCTTTTTTTACTTTAAAATGATTTTTTTGTGATCAACTAACTTCCCTCAAAATATCACAAAATGCTAGGATCCTCACTTCAATACCTTGTGTCCGTTCAGGGTCTTTTGAGTACAATAAACAGGATTTCAGATCCTGCCCCCTCCCACTTCCCTATCCCCCCACTCCAGGGAAGATATGGGCTGCTTCCAGTACAACTCATAATAAGCTGTGCAGGTTGTTTGGCAAGACTGAAGATACATTTGTAGTGAGGGGGGTAACATTTAAGATGGTCTTTGAAAATGAAAACACACCGTACCAAGTAGATAAAGAAGTTGGGGCCTATGTGTAGCAGGGAGAGTAGCATGGGATAAGGACACTCCAGTCTGTGGTATCCATCTGTCCAAAAGTATAGAGTTGACATATTGTATGACATGTTCAGAGAGCCAAGAGTAGTACAAGGTGGCTGGGGTAGAGAGAGTATGGTAGTGTGTGATGGACGAGACAATTTGTGAATGATTTTCTCTTTCAACCTTTAGAATTTGGATGTTAGATATCAACTTAAATAGTTGTTTCAATATTTTCCCTCTCTCTCTTTTTCCTTTCTAAGAGAATTGACACCATCATATGTGTATTATTGGATATGGTAAATGAATTGGGGCTAATGTGAAAGAGATTCCATTAATTCACATAAGAGATGAGGAAGATCTGAATGAGGAGAGAGATAAACCAACATACTTTGAAAGTTTAGCTTCAAAATGTTTCACATGATGACCTTTCCTTTTGCTCATTTTTTTTTTTTTTATAGTACTGCTTTTTCACAGTCGTCACTTAAGGAATATTTATATATTTCTTAAAGAAATATATTGGAAGCACTGTCCATGTCTATTCAGTCCCCCTTTTGTTTAGGGTGACCATATAATTTGTTGTGCTTTCACTATTTTCAGGGATATTGGGGAAGCTATTTATAATTGAACTGGGACAATAGTTTAATTATAAATAAAAGCAAAAACTCTGAAGGGAAAATAGGATAATATAAGAAGAGGATGAAAATTAAAAAAATGAATACATATAAGAATAGGATGAAAGAAAGCAAACAGGATACATATTAAAATGCAAAGTTCAATGACTTCTAAAATTCTATTGCCAAAGAATTTCCCCTCTGAGTTTTATGAATTTTTAAACTGAAAACAAGTACTATGAAATTCATTGTAATTTTTCTCTTCTGTTCTTACATCTTCATTCTCTCCTTTCTGTCTCCCAAATTTACCCTTTTCTTGTCTTTTTCCTTTTTGTCTTTCCTGATTTGTTACAATGCTTAAGGGTAGTATAGGTGCTCAATTTTAAGTGTTATTTTCATTTCTTATTTCTCTTACAGTTAACTCTTCTATTGAGAAATAAATTCTAATGTCCATCTTGATTCTTAACAGTGCTGCATCAGTGTATGTGTGACTTGTAGTGAGTTGTCTCAGTTATTTTTGGAAAGATCACAAATTATACATAAAGAAGATGTTCATATGTATGCTAATTTATACATAGCATTAGTTATATGAGCCAATATAAATGTTAAAGTTTGGAGGTTTACACTGCTACATTTTCTCAATTTGAAAATATTCTGGAGTTACCACAACTTTGAATCTTACCTTTTTTTTTTTCTGTTTTTCACTTTGAGCCGATCTCAGAGTACTAAAAAACTACCTCACCAATTCAAAGTCATAACATATAGAATATGCAAAAATATGGCATAGAAACTTTGTTAAGTCAATACTAACATGACCAGAATATTTAACCAACATGTTAAGTTACTGGTGTTCTAGAAGGTTTATATTTAAGCACAAAATGTATGGCCACACATTTGGTACTAGATTAGGATATGAAATGGGTGATTTATTCCAATCACTGGAAATATTTGAATATTAAAGACCTTATTTAGAAACAGCATACATCCATTATTTGTATAAGTGAGTAGGATGAAGTACAAGGTCACATCTCTTTGATAACTTAAATAGAACAATAACATTCAGGTTTGACTTTCTGAGGTGAATTCTGCTAGCTCAGTACAAACTGACACATGGTGAGGACAGCCAAAATATAAACAAATACAATATGAAGTCTAGGGAGGAGAGGTGTCAGAAAGAACCATTTAACAGAAAATTCTAGTGGTGTTAGTTACTTTAGAATACATTGACACTTCCCTTACACAGCTATTCTTTTTAATTATAATAAATAATCATAAAGATTTTTATTTTCAAATAGGCAAATGGTCACTGGGCTTAGAACCTGTGTAATCACATTTATTTATTTATTTATTTATTTCCAAAAGCTTAAATCTAATCTTTATGAAATTTCTATTGGAGATAAATATGATAAATTCTAGAATTTTAGAAGAATGAAATATGTCAATGTGGCAATTACTCATAATATATAATACCCCAGTTTATGTAATAAAATGAATCTGTAAATTCATATTTAATGTTAATACAGCTATTCCAGTTTACATACAAATTATGAACTCTTTCTATTTAACATGAATTTTTGTGTGCTATTTTCCTCCTTACAGCAAAAAATATATATAGCTCATATTTCATCTTTACTTAAATTGTTACCACTTCACTTTTGGCTTTATGGAATTGTTTGAGGATAAATCATTTTAGACTTCATGGCAACATGAATTCATTGGGTCTTATGATATTTTTATATTCAGGCTTCAAGAGAGCATAAAAATCCAACACTTGACTAGGAAGGCCACATGCAAATCCTAGCAAGATGTCCAGGTATGGTGGTGAAATAACCTTTCTTTGCATTCTATTTTGGTACCTGTTACATTTACTTCACAATGTTGTACTTATTTAAGAACATTCCAACTGTAATCTCCATGATTGATTGAAAGTCCTCAGTGCTGCAATAAAGAAGCCAATATACTAGGGATATATATTTATATATCTGTATATATCTTTATTTATCTATCTTTATATTTAAGCACAAAATGAAATGGATCACCATTTTGTGCTTAAATATAAAGCCATATATATATATATATATATATATATATATATATATAAAGATCTTTAATAGTATATCATTTTTCAGTAGTATTTTGGAATTTTATAAAAGTCTTATGAAAATGAGGTGGTAGGATTGCTAATAAATTGTATAAAAGGTCAAAGAAAAGATAAATTAAAGGGAGAATATGTATTGTAACATACAGACTGGTGGCAACATAATGTGGGATTCCATGATCAGCATTAGTGATCAATTTCCTGTTACAACAGGGAAGATGACAGAAGTTATTTATATGATTATATGATATTTTCATATTTTAAAAATCTTGAAAAAAATATCTCATAATTGCAAGAAAGAAAAAGAAAGAAACTATGTTATTACTTGGTTAAGAGTAACTGAAATTCAAAAAGACACATGCATCCTAATATTCATAGCAGCTTATCTACAATTGCCAAGTTATGGAAGCAACCTAAGTGTTCATTAACAGATGAATGGATAAAGAAGATGTGGCATATACATACAATGGAATACTACTCAGCCATAAAAAGGAAAGAAACTTTGCCAACATGAATGGACTTGGAGGGCATTATGCTAAGTGAAATAAGTCAGAGAAAGACAAATACTCTATGAGATCACTTATATGTGGAATCTAAAAGATACAGCAAACTAGTGAATACAACAAAAAAGAAGCAGACTCACAAATATAGAGAACAAACTAGTAGTTACCAGCACAAAGGTGGGGAGGGGGAATGCAGGGGTGGAAGAATGGGAGGCACAAACTATTGGGTGTAAGATAGGCTCAAGGATGTATTTACAACATGGAGAATATAGCCAATATTTTGCAATAATTGTAAATGGAAAGAAACTTTTAAAAATAGTATAAAAAATAAGCTTCACATCCCCTTTGAGGTTAATAAAAGAATAAACTGAAAATATGATAAAGCTGTGTATGTTTAAAATAGGTAATATTAATTAGAATAAAAAGAAATTGCTTTTTTGAAATATGTGTAACTTCTAAAAATAAAACTTTAAATTTACTTGTAAAAAAATAATAATAAAATAGGAATATAATAAATGCTTAGGAAAATTTGGGAGAATACTAACAATCCATAATGTGTATCAGAAGTGCAGTATGTACAATCTTAGATGTCGAAAGGCTACAAAATTTTATTTGTTTTCATTGCCTCCACCTCCTAAACAATGTATGCAACCAGTAGGTCATTTACTTTTCAAAAAATTTCGGATATCAAAATACAATCTTAGTGATTAATTAAAAAAATTTTTTATTCTTTTCTGCATAGCTTGAGTATTATGGCTGAAGTTCAGTATTAATGGACTTCTCTCGTATAACTGGTCAAAATATTAAGAATTAGAACTTTACTGTCTCGAAGCTTATTTCAGAGGGAGTTTAAAAAGAGTTTCACAAATCATTTTCTTAGTTTCAACCGATTTAATTGAAAATGTTAAAGTTTCATTTCAGGCTTCAGAGATCAAATCTTCTGAGAAAAGGGCAATTTAAAGACAATTATGTTCTTTGGAATGTAATATGAAATCATCCTTATTTTCAAATTAAGGATTTCCATATTAAGATCACCTCTAGATTAGTGGCTGGTAAATAATACATTGCTGACATGTGTACTTGTGGGTACCTTTAAAGTAGCTATAAGTTAATCAGTTCCCTACCTCATGCTGGCTCTCTAATGAAGAATGAGGCTTTGCTTAAATTTAAAAGGACTCAATGTTCTGACTCTTGAAATTGATCCAACTCTAGATGCATTTCTCTCTACAGCACAGTTGTGGTGATATGGTAAATCTTAGACTCATAGTCAGAAGGCTGACATTCCAGGCTGGTTCTGCTAATTTACAGGCTGTTTTATCTTGCACATCTTTTTAAACCATATGGGTCTCATTACCTCTAAATCTTACAAGGCAATATTTCTACTACCTGTTCTTTAATGGGCCTTGTACATTTTTAGTTCTCTTTATCTTCAGAGGGTAATCTTAAGGATTAATCGGAATTACCTATGTCATAATAGTTGGTAAGTATATAGTGCTATACAATGTTTCAAAATGGATTTTTTTCTGATTTATACAGAAACTATAAAAGTCAGGGATAGTCAATGATTGTAGACTAATTCCACTGTGTGATGGCTAATATTATGTGTCAACTTGGCTGAGCCATGGTGCCCATATATGCAGTCAAACATTATTCTGGATGTTTCTGTGAGAGTGTTTTGGGATGAAATTAACATATAAATTGTTGAACTTTGAGTAAAGCAAATTGCCTTCCATCATATGGGTGCTTCTCACCCAAATAGTTGAAGACCTGAATAGAACAAAAGACTGACCTCCTCTGAGCAGTCAGTTCTGCAGCAGAAGGCCTTTGGACTTGAACTTTAGCTTCTGCTCCTCCCTAGTCTCCAGCCTGCTGGCCCAACCTGCAGATTTTGAACTTTCCAGCCTCCATGATTTTATGAGCAATTCCTTACATTAAATCTCTTTATATATATATATATATATATATACACATTCCATTTGTTCTGTTTCTCTGGAGAACACTGACTAATACACATCAGAAAAATTATACATTAAAAGTGATAGAAATTGCATTTATATATTAATATTGAAGTTTATTATTTAAAAACGGTATCACCTTTCACAACTTAGGTTTTGTATTGACTTAGTCTTTATTTGCTTATTTATGGCTCATGGTAGGTGATATTCATTTTCTCAGATAAGCAGCATTCTTAGGGTATAGCTCTCAATCAAAATAAGTCTCAAACTCCCATCTTAAGACAAAGTTCCTCCTCTTCTCTAAGTTTTAACAAGATTAGTCACTCAAAGCAGCATTCTCTCTCCTCTTCTGAATACCTTGAAATATTCCTTATACAGAAAAGTGGTTTGTCTACTCCTTTACCAAGTTTCTTTCATAAGACTAAGACATCGTTTTAGTCCTTGGGGAGTTATTCCTCCCATTCTCAACTAATTTTTATGTTCTCTTATTTTCTCATCTCTTTACAACATTGAATCTTCCATCCTTTGGAGGCTCTCAATATAAATTTCCCTCCAGCCCTTTCTCCTCTGCTTCTTGGAACCCTTATGCCATTGTAAATAAAAATTCCCAATCACTCTCTACTTGTCCCACAAAGCTTTGCCACCTGCCTGTTTTGACTAAAATTTGGTTCTCCCCTGAAAACACATTCTCCTGTGGCCCTCCACTTTGGAATTACTCCCATTACATTTCTTTTTCTGAATCTCTGTTATATGTACATGCTCTTGTGAGTTTCAGGCAATCTGGCTGTAAGACCCATTGCCTTTTTTTTTTTTTTTTTTTTTTTTTGCTGTACATGGGCCTCTCACTGTTGTGGCCTCTCCCACTGCGGAGCACAGGCTCCGGACGCGCAGGCTCAGCGGCCATGGCTCATGGACCTAGCCGTTCCGTGGCATGTGGGATCTTCGCAGACCGGGGCACGAACCCGTGTCCCCTGCATTGGCAGGCGGACTTTCAACCACTGTGCCACCAGGGAGGCCCCCTTTGCCTTCTTTAATCCAGGTTGTACCCTTCATTCCATGACATCTTTCAGATAGGAATCAGAAACACTTTCTGTCATTGCTCCAAATGCCTGTGATAATTTAAGGACAGTTTAATATCCCATTTTGACAGGTCTATCACAAAACCATTCTCAAAGTTATAGACTACTTGAATTGCAATGCCCGTCATACCTTGCATCTGGAAGAGCTTAAATTTAGAAAATTTAAACTCTTGTATCCCGTACATTGCCATCCTTCTAGTTTTTTCATGATTTCACTCATATTGCACTTACTCATTAACATCATAACACCTTCAATCTTTTATCCCTTCCACAAAATATCAGGTTTATCTAGGCTTCTCTGAATCAATGCTACAATGCATTTTTCTTTGATACTAGCCCTGGAGGTTAAGCACTATTGGAAGAAATTACACAGTTACGCAGACGTGGAAAAATAAAATATGTGGACTTAAACTATAGTCAGAATCTTAGGACCACTACGATTTCTTTTGATTTATTTTTTAAATATATCAACCTCTGATTCCCATCAAGACTATCTTCCAATCATTTACCATTCTCTTCAATACTTTGATCATTATCTGACCTCATACCTAGAGAAAATAAAGCCCTAAGTGATATCTATCACAACAAAAAAAATTCAATTACAGTTAAATACATATTTCCTGTCTCTTAGCCTTAGAAGATAAAATTTACTTCATGTCTAAAGCTAATTTATATCTTCAATACACCCGTTTGACCTTACTGTGTATTAAAGTATGTTAAAGTTTTTATCCTTAAGAAGAAAACAGGGGCTTCCCTGGTGGCGCAGTGGTTGAGAGTCCGCCTGCCAATGCAGGGGACACGGGTTCGTGCCCTGTTCCGGGAAGACCCACATGCCGCGGAGCAGCTGGGCCCGTGAGCCATGGCCACTGAGCCTGCGCGTCCAGAGCCTGTGCTCCGCAACAGGAGAGGCCACAGCAGTGAGAGGCTCGTGTACCACAAAAAAAAAAAAGAAGAAAACAAAACTTAAATTGTGCCTTTACCCCCAAAGTCCTCTCAATACTGTTCTTTTATTATTCTCATCCAGCTTTTTACAATCTATGTCTACATTTCTTTATCTCAATTCTTCACTTTCCGTGGATGCTCCAAACCCTCCATCACTTTACTAACAATGTTGTTAAAGGCACCAATGTTCACTCACTATACATCTAGGCTACATTTTCAACTCATTATCCTAGACCTTTTTATGCACTTGAAACTATTCCTTTCATCCTTTTTCTTTAGTTAAGCACATTTATTTAAAGGCAATATCTTAGCAAAAAGTAATCTGCCTGTAAGCCTCAGTTTTTGTTATACTTTACAGGTTATTACAGAAAAACTGTAATTGTGATAATTGTTAAATATAGTATTAAGGAAGGACATAGTTTACTATGGGAGTCAGTAAGGAGAAATTTGCATTTAATCTGTGACATGAAGAATGAGAGAGCATCACTTGAAATGCTCTTCTTTCTTTATTCACCGGAAGCCACACGTTCCACATTTAAATTCTCTGACACTCTCTTTTGACCTCCTAGGAGACTATATTATTCCTCTTCCCATCTCCTGATTGCTGGGGTCCCTCAAGTTTCAGTCCATTCCTCAGCATTCTGTACATATTTTCTGACTTTCATCTTCTTACAGTTTTACTCACCACTAATCATAGTAACCCTTTACCTTGGACTGGCTATTCTCCCTCCAACTGGCCAACTTCCTTTCAATGCAAGGTTAAGATCGACTTAACCCCTCTAGGCTAAATTAGTTACAAATATTCAATTTTCCCACAAAACCTTATATATATATGTCATGTCTATTTCTTTGTTTCTTCATAATTATCCATTTATTAAACTATTTTGCCTCTTGACTGTGAGTTCCTTGAAGAAAAAATGTTTTATCTAATTTTGTAGCTTTATAATTTTAAATGATATCCAAAGAGTACTATATAAATTTTTCTTAAATAAATGAATTAATATGTGGATGAGCAAGGATCTTTTTACTAGACAAATTGCAATTAATTTACAGGCCTGCTTACATGAATAATGTGTTTTAACTTCAACACACAAGGTAACAAGGGCAGGGGAGTATATGCTTGGACATGCTCAGTGGATGTAGTAAGGACTGATACTAGCCCCCAAAGAAAATGTAGGTAATGCCTTAGCAGTGAAGTCTGTCAAGAAACAGGAGAAGAGCAGTTGATGATATGCTCTTCACTATCACTCTGCTATTATTTAAATCATAAAATTGGATCACATTAGCAGCACGTTGTAATGCTTAAACTTTGTCAATCCTTTTTCATTTTCCTGCCTTCTTCTTCCTTTCCTCCCTCCTTCCTTCCTTTCTTTTTTCTTTCAAAGTATATTACAATAAATTTTATACATTATGACATTGCAGTCTGTTGTGGATACTCTGAGAAGAAGGATGGACCTCCACACACAAAATTGTTTCATATGTCAAGACTGATTTCTTGATCAAAGATATCAAGATACACAGCAGATTTGTGTGAAAAAGTTTATTAATCACATAATAGGCATTTGGGGAAGAATGCACAATTTTCAAGCTAGTCTGAAAAATGGCTTAAGAGAGAAAGGAAGAGAGACTATCTTGGGATTTTTCTTGTGATCGGGGGATGGAGCTGAGATGAGAGTTCTTATAGGTGTTCAAGGGCTTACATGCTTTGAATCTCCCACCAGCACCAAAAAAGGAGCATTCAGACTTTCTTCTCAGCTTGCCCAGATGTGAGGCAGAGGCAAGAGGGAGCAGTGAAGTTTAGAAGATGTCAGCAGTCAAACATCCAAAAATGGAGGCGGCCTCTTTATTACACACCCTAAATACTGCACATTCTGTAACAAAGTCACAGTCGATTGTCAGGCCTAACAACAAAAATAGCATTAACTCTTTATATCATCCAAAATTAACTCTATACTCAAATCTTTCTGATTATGTCATTTTTTTTACACTTAGTTTAATTAAAAGTTAGGATCCAATAAGGTCTACAAATTGCATTTTTATGTCTCTTAAATGTATTTTATTCTTATATATCGCTCAACCCTTTATACCTGTGTCATAGAATTATTACTGATGTCAAATGCCCTGTAGAATGTCCCATTGTCTGAATTTTTCTAATTGTTTTGTTGTGCTGGCATTTAACTTATTCCTTTGACTCCATTATTTCTATAAACTGTAAGCTACATGTAGAGCATTGAAGAAATGTGGGTTCAACTTTATAGCTAGAATATCACATCATATTATATACATGACACCAAATCATGAGAACATGCTAGTTGCTTGCTCCACTTTGAGTGATGCTAAGATTAACTGATGGGTTCAAGTGGTAAGAGTCTGATCTCTCCACTACAATTTGAACTTTTGATTCTATAATCTTCAGTTAACCTGTGGGTGTAATTTGGCATCATGTAAATATCCATATTCCCACGCTACTCAACCAAAGTGCTCTTGATGAAATTTCTAGTCATCGTGATATTCCTAAAACAATGGACAAATCTTATCTCAGCTATTGCTTAACCAAACCACGGCTTTTGACACAGTTTATTTCTCTTTTCTTCTTGTGGCATATTCTTTACTTGACTTTCAGAGTACCGTTGTTGCTTATTTCTTTTCCATCTCTGGCCTCTCTGCAGATACAGATACTTTGCTGGTTTGTCCAGTTCTTCTTCTTAACTCCTAAAAATACTTCTGTTGTAAGAAGTGGTAGAAAGTGGAAGAATTTTTACAAACTCAGAGACAGGAGATTCTGAAAATAATCAGGCTGACTTGATGTTATACCTGAGCAAGATTGGAGAATGAATATTTACAAGGCTGTTTAGAAATACTGATAGGAGGAAATTATCACAAAGAAAAAGAACTGGTTCACCAAGAGCATGTCATGTCAGATTAACCTTGTTTCTTTCACTGACAGAGTTACTGAACTAAAACAGATTTTATCAAAGCACTTGACAATGACTTTCAATGATATCCTGTAGAGAAAGAAAAGGAAGAAATGTGTATCTATGAAAAGATAACTAAGGGGATTAGCAATGGTAGGACAAATAATCAAAGAATTAGTTTAATGAAAACTTGTCCATTAAGAGGTTTCTGGCTGGTGGATCCTAAACCAACAAATGAAAAACAAAAACAAACAAAGAAATTGGAGGATCCTGGAGCTTTCTTTCTTCTACCTAGAACAGTGATTCTCAATTAGAGAACATTTTTCTCTCATGGGATATTTGGCAACATCTAATGATATTTTAGGTTGCCACAAGGGGTTACTACTGGAATATTGTAGGTAGAGACCAGGGATGTTGCTAAACATCCCACAATGTACAGGACAGACTTCCAAAACAAAGAATTATCCAGCCTGCCATATCAATATTGTCAAGATTAAGAGTCCTGATCTAGACTCAGTCTCTTGTGATCTCATCAGTCCCAAGGCATCAAATACTATTTAAAGGCTAATGACTCCCAAATTTAATCTCCCTGGGATTCTGACTCATAAATCTACTGCCCACTGTCTTTCTCAACTTAGATGACTAATAAATATTTGAAGCTTAATATGTACAAAAGAAATTCCTAATTCCCTCTAAACACATCCTACCCAAATCCTTCCCAATTTCAGTTAATGACAATATATTTTAAAGAAAAACAAAACAAAACAAAACAAAAAAAGGTCATCCTTGATTCTCTTTCACTCAACTCCATGTGTTTCATCACTGTTTACCATTAGTTCAACCCTCAGAGTAAAATGAGTTTTCATCACCTTCTCTGGTCCAAGCCATCATCATCTCTTGTTTAGATTATGGCAGTAGTCACCACTTGAGCTCCATGCTTTTGATCTCAAATATTTTAATTTAAGTGTCTCCTCTCATATAAACATTTCTAAATCACCTGTTACATTGTAACTCTTCTCAGCTTCCAATACATTCTGCCGTAGTTTTATTTATTTTATTTATTTATAATGTACCATACATGTGACTTATCTTTTATAACATCTCTTGAGGGAGGATTTGTATTAGTTTATTTGAATGTAACAGAGTGCTCAGTACACAGTAAGTGGTTAATTAGTATTTTTTAACAGTGAATATCAGAGTAAATTCTGCAACCCCCTCTACAACATAAAATTAATGTTTAAAGTCAAAATAAGACCTTTCTATTTAGAAATGAATGTAACAAAGATTAAAATATTAAATTATTACTTTGGGTGAAATTATGGCAAGTTGAATTCAGTATTTACATCAGTATTTAGGAAAAATTAGTATAGACTGCCTTATATGTTGTTCTAATTTATTTTAACAGTCAGTTATCAGCAAGAAAATATTTTAAAGACTTTGGATATTTGTAGATGCACTAAATAACATACAAGTTATAAAGGTTTATTTGTGTTTGATAGTTAAAGCTGATCATGTATAACTTTAATTAAAAGTGGGAAAATGTGTTTTCTTAATGTAGCTGCGTAATTTGAAAAGATAAAAAGAAAGTTTTACAATGAAATGTGTCCCTTTTTCTTACCCAGAGACAAATGCATAATATTATGAATCATATTTTCAGTATTTCATTCATTTTAATAGAAAATACAGCCTCAGTGCCTCTTTAGTTTCCCAAATATTAATGGGACCTTTTGTCCTGTTGAAGGTATTACATTCTGATATCAGTAATTATTTCTATTACTTGTATAATAGCTGCTATAATTAATGATTAGGTTATTGCCAAATTCAACTTATGCTTTTTAAAAAATAGAGCTAAAATTCTTCATGATCATTCATTTAAAAAGTGTCCCATTTGACATCTGTGCCTGTAGCAAATTGCTAAGCTCAAAGCTTTATTTATACAAATAATTTAGATTTTATAGATTCAGTAAAAGAAACACATATTAAAAGATTGATTATATGTAAAAAGCAGTTTAGAAGAAAATAATATTCAAAGACATCATTTTAAATTATTTCTATTCAAAGTAAACATATCTTTTGTCAAAATGCAATACATTGACAGTCATATACTACTATTTTATTATTTAAAATATTATATTTCTTCACTGAATGTGCAAATACTAAGAATATTAATTTCTGTTTTTCATGCATTCTATTCTTCCTAGTACATGACTTTGCAAGTATAAGAAATTCATTCTTACTTTCTTTTACTTGAGAAGGTATCAAATAATAAATTTTTTGATCATGGCCTCAAATTAAACTAAATTTTATTACATGAGCTTTTAGTTTCTTAGTGCCATTATAGGAAAACACCACAAACTAAGTTTCTTAAAACAACAGAAACATAATCTTTTACGATTCAGGAAGCCAGAAATCTGAAATCAAAGTGTCTTTAGTGATCGTTTCTTCTGGAGGTTCAGAGATAAAATCTGTTCCATGCCTCTTTTCTATCTCCTGGTAGTTTCTGGCAATCCTTGGCATTCCATGGCTTGTAGATCACTCCAATCACTGCCTTCATCTTCATATGGCATTTTTACTTGTGTGTCTCTGTGTTTCCCAAGCTCCCTCCCTCCCATAAGGTCACCAGTCAATTGGATTTAGAGTCTACTCTAATCCAATATGACCACATCTTAAATAATTGCAGCTGCAAAGACACAGTTTCCAAAAAAGATCACATTCTGAGGTTCTGGGACATGAATTTTGTGAGACTCTATTAAATATGTAGAGGCAGTATTTAACCCAATACAGTCTTCCCTCGGTTCCCTCCCCAAAATTCATGTCTGTCCCAAATGCAAAATTCATTCACCTCATCCCAACATCCCCCCAAATCTTTTAACCTGTTTCAGCATTAACTCTAAATCTGAAATCTCATCTGCCTTGGAGTCATTCTTCCCTTTCCTTGAAGGATAACACATATTTACAGTCAAGTAGTTGTATCATTCCATCTCTTGCCTGTAGAAGCCCAGAAGTCCAACAACTTTTCATTTTTTTCCTTCTCTGTTCCTTTCCATCCAAGTTGGAAGTTTTTGTTTTGTTTTGTTTTGTTTTGATGTAACACTTTGAAAACCCTTGTGGGTCATCCATGTATGTCATGGAATCCATATTTTTAGACACAATGATTCTCCAGGATCCCTGCTGCATGATCTCATCTCTACTCCTCCCTTCTACTGAGGTGGTTGATTGGATCCATAAGTCACACACCTAATCTCTCCAGCAGGTTGTCTAGACACCCACTAGGTGCTCCCTCCAACACATGCTTTAGCATCTTTTGCAATATATTAATAGATAGACTAAGAATTTTTCAAGTCATTGACTTCTAGTTCCTTTCTGCTTAACAGTTTCTTCCCCAATTTATCTCTTTCCTCTCCCATTTTGCTATAAGTAGAAAGGAGAAACCAAGGCACATCTTTCACACTTTTCTTGGAACTCTCCTGAGCTAGACATTCAACCTTATTGCTTATAAATTCTATTTTCTACCCAATGCTAGAACATAATTTGGCCACAATTTTGCTACTTATGAACAAGGATCACTTTGCTTTAATGTTATTAATATGCTTCTCATTCCCATGGGAGCTCTCACCAGAAACACCTTTAAGATTTACATTTCTACCAGAATTCTCTCTATGATGATATATATATTCTTGAAGACTAGAAGCTTTCTCTACAACTGTCCTCACTTTTTTATGACCTCCCACCTGGATGGCCTTTAACATCTGTATTTTCTACCAATAGTGTCTTCAAGGCAATCTAGACATTTTTTTATCATGAACCTCAAAACTCTTCCACCCTTTCCCCATTATCTAATTCAAAAGTTACTTATGCAATTTAGATATCTGTTATAGCAACACCCCAATTCCTGACACCAACTTTGTAGCAGGGCCCTCCAGAAGAATAGAAGTAATAATATATAAATATATAGACTTAGATTTGCACTTGGATTTAGATATGGATATGGAGATATATATGTGTGTGTGTGTGTATATATATATATATATATATATATATATATATATATATATTTTAAGGAATTAGCTTACAAAATTAGGGACACTGGGAAGTATGAAATCTGTTGGGTAGACTGGCAGTCTGAAAACTCAGGCAGGAATTGATAGTATAAGCTTGAAGCAGAATGTCTTCTTCTCTGGGAAACCTCATCTCTTGCTCTTAAGGCCTTCAACTGATTGGATGAAGCCTACTCACATTACGGAGTGTAACCTCTTTTACTTAAAGTCAACTGATTGTAGAAGTTAACCACACATTTTGCGAAAACCTCAGTTTTCATCCTTTGTTTCTCCTTTACTCTCACACTATACCACACTCACAATACTTGTGTTACCAGATATGTGGGGTTTTCCCTCACTAAGCCATTCTCTGTGATGCCACCTGGTGTCCTACAGTTTAACTCCATTGTGACACAATCTACCTGGAGGTAGCATCGGGTCTCATGGGTTAAGAGCCCAGTTCCACAAGGTTGCTCCCACCCCACTTCAGATGTCAACTGCAGGCCTAGTTTGTCACCTGTGTTTCTGACCAATTGGCTATAAATATGAGGTTCCCACGAGCTCCTCCTCAGGTTAGATTACTTTGCTAAAGAGGTCACAGAACTCAGGGAAACACTTACTTGCCTGCTGTTTAAAGGATACGATAAAGGATACAGATGAACAGTTAGATGAAGAGATACATGGGGCAAGGTCTGGGAGGATTCTGAGTGCAGGAGCTTCTGTCCCTATGGAATTGGAGTGCATCACCCTGCTGACATGTGAATGTGTTTACCAATCTGGAAGCTACCAAACCCCATACTTTGGGTTTTTTTATGGAGGCTTCACCATGCAGGCATGATTGATCATTTACTCCATTTTTACCCCTCTTTCTCAAGAGAATGGGGAGAGGGGTTGAAGATTCCAAGCTCCAATCATGATTTGGTCTTTCCGATGACCAGCCCTCATCCAGAAGCCCACCCAGAGTCATCTCATTAGAACAAAGCCACTCTTATCACCCAGGAAACTACAAGGATTTCAGAAGCCCTGTGTCAGGAACTGGGTCAAAGACCAAGTATCAGAACAAAAGATGCACTTTGTGCTCTTTCCACTTAGGAAATTACAAGAGTTTCAGAAGCTCTGTACCAGGAACAGGGGACAGAGACCAATATATTTTTTCTGTTATCTCACACCACATCTTCAAAATATCTTCACATCAATACCTAGGTCAGTAACTGAGTATTATAGTCTAGCAAGGTTGACACATAAAATAAGCCATTCCACACAATTTAAAACTTTTGTTGTTTTTTAACATACAGATTAAAATTTTATTGTGAAATTGTTCCATGTTCAAATAAGTTTTTGAGAAAAATGCATTTTCACATGCCAATTATATTGAAGCAAGTAAACATATTATAAAATTAAAGCTTACTACACAGGATATATTTCTTCACTATTATGTTTAAAATTAAAGTTGTTTATAATACCACGTTTTTTAATAACCTAAACTACAACTTTGCATATATATATTTAAATTAATTTATTTAAAAGTTAAAGTCTAAGAATTTTATAAAGTGCATTTTGTATTTAACTTTTATATTGTTAATGGTTCCAGTTTTTGTTTTTCTAAAATAACTTTTCCTTTGTTTTAGGATTCTAGCTAGACATAAGGTATTTCAATTATTCTGGTTACAAAATGGATTCATGATAGGCTTAAGTTCCATGACAAATGTTGAAAGACAGATGATCAGTTTTATAATACATACTCTCTCTATATATTCTAACTATTCTCTATACATGCTCTGTGGGTAAAATAGAATAATGTTTTCTGGATCTATCTAAAATTATGGAAGTTTTAGTTTATAATTGAGTTAGTTGACTAGGAAAACATTTGGTAATAGGGAGTTATTCTCTAATTATAGCCTCTCATTTCACAGATTTAGGGAAGCTCATTATTTTACTTAATACATGTTCATTTGCAGATATAACTCACAAAAATAAACAGCTTACCGTGACAGTTTATGGATATATTCCAAAGGATATATTGTTTGATTCATTTTACAAAGTGAAAATGAGCATGTAGTAAGTGGATTTTCTTTTGAGCTTGTTACTTTTCTAATTACTGTACCTGAATTTGCCAGTCAAGAAGTAAATGATAATCGTTTTGTAAGCCAGATGCCTCCATGCATTACATGAGCTGCTTACTGCTTGGCAAGTGAAAGAGATGGGGTGTGCAGGGAGAGTTTCTAGCAGCATAACTGGACAGGGCCATTACAGTAGCATTATAAACATAAACAATCACTAGACCTCTGGATAAATACCAGTCTATTATTTTTGTTCCTTGTGAGTGGTTCGGATGGTATTATAATTCTTATATCAATATTTTGCTGTTAATAACTTCCATGTATTTTTGTGGTCTCCTCATCAGAGGAACTAAAACATTCATAAAGAATCAGTATTTATTAAATCCTTTCTCATGTCCTTAAGATGCTATTAACACTTATTACAGATATAGAAAAAAATCTCTTGTGTTAAGTGAGGGGGCAATACATCATAGCGGCTGTCTAGGTAGTCTCTAAGGAAAAAGAAAACATAAAATGTCTGCTTCCACTGATAAGTTCACTCCACTTACAATACTTTGCCTTTTGAGCAAGTTAACTCACTCCCCTAACTCAGTTTCCATACTATATTATAAGAATAATAATATTTATGTCCGAGGGCATAATATTGAAATAATTAATTCAGATAATATACATGAAACACTCATAATATAGCCTGGCATAAAATACTTATTAGGTATTAGCTTCTAAATTTCAACATTCAGAAATGTTTATATATATATATATAGTTTGTTTTTTAATTGGTGTATTCCATCATCCTCAAACTTTTTCTTCAAAACACATCTTCCCATTCTTTTCCTCCTTGCCTATACTTTCCACAGTGCTTGCTAAGCTCTCTTTCTTTGTAAGCCAGAACCTCCAACACTCAGAAATGTTTCAGAGAACTCCACCTAATAGCCTTAAATGAAACTTACTTATGGTCTAATGATATTGTTTCTATCCTGGTTCCTATCCCCATTACCAAGGGGTCCATTCATTTATTTCCCCAGAGAATTAGGGGAGTTCTTTGAGAGGGGAACAGTGGCTTTGGTTAGGCACTTTCTTTTTCTCCAGTATCGTGGCTGGACCTTAATTTTCTACCATGCTCTAAGACAATTTGTTCCCTTTCTACTTACATCTAATACTGGACTGGTATTGGTGACCTCAAATGATTTGACTACTTTGGAGTCTTTGACTTACTCTTATTCCAAAGATCATACTGAGTCACTTTAATATAATAAGTCAATCAATCCTGTAACTCATCAGATA
Organism: Pseudorca crassidens; assembly: GCF_039906515.1. NCBI lineage: Eukaryota > Metazoa > Chordata > Mammalia > Artiodactyla > Delphinidae > Pseudorca > Pseudorca crassidens. Next base: position 124,702,955 of record NC_090300.1, on the reverse strand, counting down.
ATAAGTACCATAGAAAATGAATAAAATATAGGAAGTATATATTAATCAAGATCTAAACTAGAAGAAAAAATCAGATTATTAAAAAAATATAAGGAAATTAATGAAGAAAATTTGTAACATGAGTAGTGAAAGGAATGAGAACCTAAATAGTGGTCAGTGAGGCAATCAAGTTTTTGTAGCTATAAAGGTGTAAGGACAAAAAGAGCAAGTAGAATTATCACAGCACAAAGACTAATTTTACTCAATGTATTCATTTCCTAATTTGGATGTAACAAATTATTTAAAAATTTAGTGGCTTAAAATAATGTAAATTTATTCTTTTTACAGTTTTGGAGCAAGAAGTCTGAAATTGGTTTTATTAGTCGTAAATCAAGGTTATGGCAGTGCTACACTCTCTCCAGAGGCCTAGGGCAAAATTTATTTCCTTGTCTTTTCTAGCCTCTGATGCTGCATTTCTTGTATTTTATGGCCGGCAACCCCTTTCTTCATCTTTAAAGTATCAGATAGTATCTTGTTTTACTTATTATATTGTCTTTTTCTTCTTTAATAAAACCCCCCTCTACTTTCCTTTTATAAGAACAATTGTGATTACACTTATGGTCCACACAAATACCCCGGGATTATCTCCTTATCTCAATATTATTTACTTAATTACATGTGAAAAGTCTTTTTTCCCCCCATTTAGCTAACATTTACGGATTCCAGGAATTAGGGAAGATTTTTGGGTGGCCATTTTCTTCCTACCACAGTCTTCCATTTGACTCCCAAAGACTAACATCCAACCCACATGCAAAAAACATTCACCGCATCTCAACTCCCCAAACATATCAACTCACTATAGCATCATTCAATCCAAAATCTCATTTAAATATTATGAGTTCAAAAGCCCTAAACCTTGTCATCTAAAATCTTCTAAATAAGAGATGGGAGAAATTTTGTGTATGATCCATCCTAGAGCAAAAGTCCTCTCCAGCTGTGGACCTGTGAAACTAGAAAACAAATTCTCTGTTCCCAAAGTATAATGATGGCACAGACATAACATAATAGTTATTGACATTTGCATTCTAAAAGAGAGAAAATTAAAGGAAGAAAAAGTCACCAGTCCTAAGCAATTATGAAGTCCAATTAAGCAGACTCCATTTGGTTTCAAGGTCTGAGAATAATCCTCTGTGGATCTTGATTCCATCCTCTAGGTCCACAGCTCCAGTCACTGGATCCACGTCTCTACACTTTGGATCTGAGGCTCTGCTCTTGAGTCATCCCTCCACTTTCTTAAAGGGTGAATATGTCTGTTACAGCTGAGTTTTATAGTCTGTTTCTGGTCTGTAGTATTTTGAAAGTCTGATATCTTTTCCTAATTTTGTCCTTTTCTTATAACTTTTAGTACAAACTTGAACATTTCTGTCTATATAACATTCTCAAACAACTTACGGGTCTCCTGTATATGTCATGGAAATTCACTCCATTAGACAGGAGCATCTGCCTAGATAGTTCCTGAATAAGCCTATCTCTATTCCTGGTTTCTTCTGAGATGGTCGAGGTGATCCATGAATCACATGCTTAATATCTTCAAAAAGACCTCTGTCTGAATGACTCTTCTAATCTTTTAATCCTTGTGAAAGGTTTAGCCAAAGGTTAGGTCACATCTTTGGATCTGTTTGGAGTATGCTCTTTTCATAGTGGATCTCCTTGTTTTAGCTTCTTTTAAAATTTGGATAGGATTATACTTTATCAAATCATTGAATCCTAGTTTATTTTTGTCTAACAGTTCTTCCTTCAATTTATCTCTTTCCTCTCACATTTTTCTGTAAGCAGCAAAAAGAATTAGGTCATACTTTCAATATTTTGCTTGGAAATATCAACTAAATATACAAATTCATTATTTACAATTTCTGCTTTCTACATAATTTTAGGATGTAATTCTGTCAAGCTCTCTACCACTCAAGATCTTTACCTTGATCATATCTGCAGAGTCTCTTTTGCCATGTAAGGTAAAATTTGAAGATTCCAAGTTATTGTTGGAGTCTTTATATATCTTCATATCCAGTGAAAGCTGAAGCCATGGTTGGGTTTAGCTAATAGCCACATAGAAGAGGCAGTGTCTGACAGAGGAAGACCCAATGATGGGAGAGAGAAAAAATAACGTAGCTTCTCTCTTTCTTCTAGCTTTCAAAACCCCATTGGTTCCTTTCATGGAACAAACCCAGATGAAGCCTACTGGACTGGAAATTTGGAAAACAGAGCCTTAAGAGATTAGATCCCCAGAGATAAAATACAGAATGAAATAACATCAAATGAATTGATCTGATGGCAAAAAGTTCTAGGACTGAGTCAGGGGATAGAGTGAAGAAGTTGGTGTTGTCATTTTATTTTGAATGGTCAGGAAAAAATCTCTGCTATAAGATAGCATTTAGGCAAAAGCATGAATGAAGCAAAGAGGAAAGCCATGTAATTATCTTGGGAAAGAGCATTCCAAGTAGAGGGAACAAAATGTAAAACACCTCAGGAAGAAGTTCAGATACTTTTGAGAAAAGTCAAGGGTCAAGCATGGCTTGACTTTGAAGGAAAAAATATGAGAGGATACAAAATTGCCATGAATGGTTAAGATTGTGTCTGGCATCTCTTATGTTGTATAGTATATAATTTATACACTGTTCATGAGAGCCTTGAGGCCAGAGTATGAAGTATGTGTGTGATTATGTAAATTATACAAAATTTTATAGATTTTTGTGAATAATATGGATTTTCCTTTTAATAAATGGGAAGTTCTTGCTAGGTCTTGACCAGAGAAATGACATAATATGACATTTATTATAAAAGAATTACTCTGATAAAACTTTGGAGAATAAACTATAGCATAAAATGACCAGTAAGAACACTAATGCAATAATTCAAGAGTGAGATTAAGGTGATTTCAACTGGCAGGAGAAGGGATGGGTACTGATTATATTATAGATATATGTTGAAGGTAGAGCCAGGAGGATTTGCTGATGAAGTGCATAAACAGTGTCAAAATAGCAGCAAAGTCTAAGATGATTTCAAAGTTTCTAGACTGGTAGTTGGAAAATACTTTTTTCATTTATTGAGAAGGAGAAAATGTGAAGGAGGCAGGCTTTGGAGGAAATATCAGAAGTTGAAATGGTTGATTTCTGAAGTAGAACAGGTCAGCGAGGGATATTCAATATTCTTTGAGACAGTGATTGAATTTACTTACGAGGGTGCTATTGTATGAGTAGTATTAGACACTGTAAGTTAGGAGACAAAATAATCAATTATTGAGAGGGTTTAGTGAGCAGGTAGAATAAAGTGAAGTGAGGGCAAATTGAGATGCAGCTGGATTCATGAATCTTGAAGGATATAGTTTTTTTCTTAAAATTATGGGAGGAATGGGGACATTTTAAAACATAAAAGTTGAAATGCCTTCCATTCTTGATCTTCATAAGATATGAAATAAAAAGCAGTTTCAGTAAAAAGGCAACGGGGAAAGTTATATTAGTAGATTATGATAAGAGTTCAATTAAGAAAGGAGAAGAAATTTTGTGAGATAGACCTGAGCCCATTGACGATTTTTCTAGTTTAGGGAAAGAGTGGAGGGGTAAGAAGTTGGATTCAAGTGTGAAGGCTAACAAATCAACAAGAGAATGATAGTACAGGAAAATATATGATAGGAGCAAATCACTTTGTGTTGAGATAGAATAAAACTGTGATGTATAGGCTGTTATATTTAATCATGAAATCTCCTTTAGCAGGGCAGTTATTCCAAATACAAAGAATTTAGTGTGGCTTAGAATGATGGACTTGTAGATTAGGATAGGCATTCTATTTTCCCAAATTTTATATTCCCCAAATTCTGATAACTGCCTATTTGTAGTATTGGCTGACTACCAAGTTAATTGGAGAATGGGTCATATATTTCTTCATATCTAAATCTTTAACTGAGCCCTTATTATCAATGACAGGTCTAAATAGGAGCTGATTAAGACAAATGGTTAGATGACACTGCATCTTTTCTAACAAAAAACTCTCTACATCTCTGAGCTTTGTTTGGGGTAGTAATGTTTTGTAGCCTGTCCCTAGAAAAGACACTGTCTGAGGTTAAAGCTGAAAATGGGACTCCTTTTTCAGAGTTTCATTATGCTTATTTTGACACATTTTAATATTACCCTGGTAGAGATATGTCAGATCATTTTTGCTGATTAACCTTATAATATCAAGTGAGGTGTCTGTGTTGATTTCATATCAGAGAAATGTACCAATAATGACAATGTTAATGATAATGGTGATCAGGCCAGAAGTATCTATAGGCTGTCTTACCCTACTTGATAGCTCCTATAACAAAGGAGATTTTAGAAAACAACTATAAAACTCATGAAGTGGCTTTTTTCACCCCACTTCATTTATATCATCATTTCTGATCTTAAAGGTATGGATAAGGCTCAGCCATATACATGCAGATATTTTCTACTTTCCTATTTATTTCATTTTAGAGCAGAGGTAAATAACCACAGAGAATATTGTTTACAGAAGTGAATGCAATAATCCCCCTCCTTATATCTATACTGTCAGATATTGTCCCAACCCACAATGCTCTGATGCATGGTCATATGACTTGTTTTGGTCAATGAGGCAGGCACATGTCATGTAAGCAGAGTTGAAAAGAACTTGCACATTGGCATCTACCCTCACTTGCTGCTCTTTGCAACCCTTAGGCTGTGATGTGAATAAAACCAAGACTATCCTACTGTATAAGGGACCACATAGTTCCAAAATGAGCCATCCCAGCTGAAATCCTTAGACCAACCTGCCTACAAATTATTTGACATGTGAGGACAGTTATTCACATCATGCATCCACCAACCAACCTGCCAGCTAATCACAGGCACATGAAAGAAGCCAGTAAGACACGACCCAGACCAACCCAGGCAACCCACAGAATCATAAGCTAAATAAAGTGATTGGGTTTTTTAAGCCACTAAATTTGGATGGTTTGTTGTACAGCAAATCCAGCTCAGAAATAGTACAGTATAAAACATCATAAAAATGGATATATTATATAGGTATAATTAACTGCTATTTATCTTTCCACATCTTCCATATCTTAAAAGTAAGATGTATTAAAAATCATTTAATTTATAATAAAAAGACCTTTTAAAAGGCACTTTAGTACATAGATTTAATGTTACTTCCAAGAAATGAAATATAAGCCTTTTAGTACTATTATTTCTTAAATGGATGGGAACATATGCCTTTCATAGTAGTAGTAAAAAGATAAAAACCAGAGTGTTATGCTATTTTGTTTTTATTGCATTTGTTATAATGACATATTGAAGTAAAAATAAGGCAATGATTTGGATACTGTTCATCTTTCTAATATTAATCATGAGCAAAAATATTTATAACATTATTAGATACAATGCAGCCATACTTGAAAGTAGTAAATAATACAATTTGTTTAAAAGGAAATTTAAAAGGGTGATAATTCCCTCCACTTTTCCCCCCAGAATAAACAGAAACAATGAGAGATACCTTATAGTCAAATAAATAAGGACAGTTAACTATTTTTATTTGTTCTTTGCTTTTTTTTAATCATGTTTATCATCCCACATCTTTAGCACTCATATACACAATTCATAACCAGATAGCTTTGAGACAAGATGCTTTAGTTTATTACATGAAGAACAATTGTTCAGAGCTACCTCAAAGCCAATTACTGATACTACCATGCTTCTGTTTTGTACTGGTACTGTTTTGATCACTGAGAAATTATAAAGATCTAAAACATCTGTGAGTGAATACAAAGAACACCTACACATGTGCACAGAGCAATCTGAAATTTTGTGTTTTGGAAATAAGGTTTGCAAATGAATTGTCAGTCACTGGGAATATATTGTTTTTGTATTCTGTTTCTCCTGGGAATTTTCCTAGAGGGTTGTCTTATGAAGCTAGTCTACCACAAACCTAAATCTGTATTTTTACTACTGTTTCCTTAATTAATAATTAGAAGTTATACAGCAATCACATAGCAGAAAATATTTTATTTAAAAATAAAACCAGATTATGCCTATGCCTATAATACTTAAATGGTTTACTATTGCTCTTAGGAAAAGGATAAATAACTATGACATGGTCATATATGAGCCTGGTTCTTGCTCATTTCTCATGTTCTTTTGAACTCCTTCTCCTTCCATGCACAAATAGATCTTAAGTGTTTATTTGTGTTTACATTGTTGCTTTCATCCTTGCTGTCTGAACTACAACTTCAATGGAGGTATTGCATATAATCTAAGTCATTGTACTCTTTCCTGACTCATTCTGTGACATGAATCCTCTTTCCCATTTTGCCCCAGAAATCCTATTTCTCTAAGAAAATTTCCATTTCTATTATCACCTGTAATTTATCAAAACTTATATGATATTTGCTATGAATCAGGTATATTTCTAAATGTTTTATTAATAATCTACCATTTAATCCTCATAGCTAAGTACTATTATCTCTATTTTCAGAAGTAGAAACTGAGGCATAGAGATATTTAATAATGCCCCCCTAACCCCCCATCTCAAAATAGTAGAAACGGAATTCAAAAATTATCTTCTTGTTCCAGTGTCTATGTGTTAATCACTGTGCTATTCTGCTTCTCAATGGCCTAGGAAGTCTTTCTTTAAACACCCCTTCATGGATGGTATATGCTCCTTCTATATATTTTGAAAGCCTTCTGCATATTATCTTCGTAAATATTATCATAATATGGATCAAATTTTATTTGTGGGTATATCCACCAATCATCTGTGAATTCCATGAATGAAGTCAATGTCTTCACCGAAAACAGGAGTTAAATTATTTTTTGAAAAATAATTTATTGTTTTTGATAATTTTAATCCATTTTTCTATTATTAATAATTGATCTATTTTTCATCAAATCCCAAATTATATACTTCTTAAAATGTATACACTTGTTCTGCTATATCATTATTCTCCATGATACTTCTTTTCCTAGGGCCACCCTTTATATTTATTAAAAAAAATAACTTTAATATAGGTTTGGTTGATTTACCATATTATCCTTTTATAAAATTTTGAAAAACAAAATTGTAGGAAATTAACTGATAATGCTTTCTTTCAGACCGAGGTCTCACGTTTCCACAAAATATTTTCAGAAAACCCTAACAGTGTAGAACACGCACAAAAATATATCTATTCTTAACTCTAACAGAGGAAGCCTGAATTTAGGTTCAAAGGAAGGAATGGGGAAAGTATGAATAGAATAGATAACACATTGATATCTTTTAATTTGAAAAATTAAAAGAAAGAGGATAGTGTGAGATGGAGGACGAAGTCACAGAAGAAAAGTGGAGATTGTGAACAACATGGTAACAATCCCACATTATTTAATCACAGTATGCAATTTAAATGACACATAATATAAAAGATTTGTCCTACTGTCAAAGGGAAATAATGTAATTTAAAAATATTCCTAGTAGATTTTCTGATAATTTAAAATCCTATAAGTATAAATATATTTTAATGATAAAATTCAGTACAAATAATTCTTGTCTTCATTTGCATAGGCATAATAACCCTATTTAAGGAATCTTTTAAAATATTAAGCTTTTTTTAAGAGCTCATAATTTCAATTACAAGAATCTTTTTAACATATCTGATTTTGTTTAGAATTAACTCATTATTGGAAATTTTCCTTCTTTAAGGGGACGTAGTGCATTTTACCTTGTAATTCTAAGTGAAGGATTACAAATCTTTACATTATATACTGAAATATACTAGGGATTTGAAAGAAGATGATGATATTTCCACCAAAATATTCAGTAATCCATATTTTGAGTCATTTTAATTATTTAGTTCATTAACATAAATAAATTTTTATTTAATTTTCTTCTGTGATTACAGAAATGCGTTCTACATATATATCATCAGGTTTTAATCTCCTCTCCCTTTCATTTGTTACATAAATCATTAGAAAACAAATTATTCAGTAGGTTTGGTTAATGTAAAATTAAAATAACAGTAGGAATAAAATAGACAATAAAAGTTATTTTTTTTCTAATCAATCTTCTGGCAGGAAATAGTAGTACATATGTTTGAGTGTATGTGATGTATACAGGTACTTTGTGAATAGTTTTTATCACAATAATAAGTTTATACATTTGGAAACATTTTCACAAATGAAGTAAATTCTCTTACAGGACTAACACGGTGTGTTGGCTGTTATTTGGTTTGATTCCTTTGTCCTGGGTACACGTTTTATAGTATTCTTCCTCTTTATACCATCTCCTGTGTAGACCCAGGGATTCTACCTGCTTTCATCTCCTTTGTAAGCCTGTCTCTTTCTGCACCTTTTCTTGGGGTTCCTATGTCTTCAAAATTTACTACATTGTAAGAGAGACAATTTCTCTCATGTCCTCAGAAGAATCAAAGAGAAGATTTCTCACTGATTAGTATGAAGAAATAGAGAAGTCAATAGCTAAATAAAGGATGCCTAAAGATGTTAGATAATGGATACCTGGTGTGTGTGTGTGTGTGTGTGTGTCTGGGTTTTGCCATTTTGTTGTTTGGGTCAAATATTTAAGTGCCTCTCCATCATTCTTAAGATCTTGGTGGGATTGTCAGATCTGGAACCCTGGACCCATCTTTAATGACAATTGAATTCAATGTAGCTGCTAAAATGAGGAGTAATTATTGAAGACACATCATTAATGTGATCACTAATATAATTATTTCTTCATTTATTTGCAATATCAATATATGAATAATTAATTTGTAAACGGATTCATCCAATCTGTAATATTAATTTAAGTGATAATATTAAAAAATGTGTTTTCAAAGGCAAGGAACAGATTCTCCCTTAAAGCCTCCAAAAGAAACACAGTTCTCCTAACATCTTGATTTTAACCCCATAAGATGCATCACAGACATCTGATGATGTAAATTTTAAGATAATAAATGTATGCTGTTTTTTCTTAAAGTTTATTTTTGTGGTAGGAATATTTCTGCAAATTAATAAAGGAAGAAGCATAAGAGTGGTATGATTTAGAGAGAAGGAAAATAAATGCATACACCTGCCAGATGGTTCTAGCTTGAGAGTCATGTTTGCTTCAAAGTAGTTCCATGCTCAGATCAGCTCTTCAGTATATACAAGAACATAAGAACAGCTGGTCACCACCAAGGGCTGAAACTGATAACCATTTGTGTAACACACAACTCTGGCAAAAATCTAGGTGATATATAAAAGAAATCCTGATTAAAATTCAATTTATAATTTTTGAATGATTGCCAATATTGCTCCACAGAAAGGAAAAGAAATTCTAATTTTCCCAACTGGACTTTCAAAATAATTTCATAATTATACAGTTACTTACTGTACTAATATGAGGAAGTGTCATCAATAAAACCTCAAAATATTTATATATTGCCTAACAAATACAAAAATGCATAAAAATAAAAAAAATTAGACAAATTTTGTTAAAATCTGAAGAGAAATTTTACCTTTTGATCCTTTATGCAGCTCTGGGGTTCTAGATGTTTACCAAAAGCTTTGACTCTAGCCTTAAAGATAACTAATTTTCTATATTTTATAATTCAGTAGATAACAGCTGCATTATTCTATTACTCAAATTATGAGAAACACCTTTTTGCATACAGTTTTTCTATTCAGTTGAATATGTTGATACTGTCAGTACTTGCGCTAGCAAAGTGTATTGATCAAGGAACCTGAGGACAATTTTGTGCCTCCAATTCCTAACCAAGGGCCTTGTATAAAAAGGACTCTCAATACCCATTTATTTGTGCAGGTGTGCTTGATCAAATCTGCATTTTCATGATGTCAAAACAGCTCTATGCAAAGTACAAAATTGAATCAATCACGTTTGAATGATTTTCTTCCTATAGATACACATCATTTTAGGACTGAAGGTACACAGTTGAAGCTTAACTTTGTGTTTTGTAACCACCAAAACTTTTCAAGCCCTGTTTCTACATTTGCAGAATGAACCATCTGAGTCCATGCCTTTCCAAGCAGAGGCCAAAAATGACTTTCTAGCCTTCCCTTGTAAAGAGATGATAGACATATGACCTGACACCTCTTATCAGGTCAGTAGGTGTGATTTTAGGCCAGAAATAAGAGTAGAGTTCCTTATGGCAAGGGTGGGGTCAGAGACATCCCTGTTTCGGGCAGCAGTGGCAGAGGCAGAAGTGGTAACATTTGACGCTTTCAGTAGCTGCAGCAAAGATGTCTTCATGGTTGTGACGGAATATTATTTCTGACTGAGCAGGTTTTAGGCCTGATTTTCATGTCTTCATGAAGACAAGTCATGCTGTATAATACCCTTCAATAGGTTTATTTTTCTGTTCTATTAGATCAGGTCATGTTCCTTGTAATGAAGGTCTTGACAGAGTAAACAGACTCGGAGTCATCTAATAAACTTTTCTCATTATACCTGGCAAAATGTGAGGTTCAGAGACCGATTTTATTTCCAAGATTCACAGCCAGGTAGGAATAAAATCAATATTAGAACCCATGTCTTTCAAATGAAAATTCTATGTATTTCCATGAAAAAACTGTACATAATGTTTTTTATTTGTTTTAAATCCAGATGCTTCTAAATACCTAAATATCTGGATATCTTATTCCACCCCTAAATTTACAGTTTTACAAATTTGCTTATTTTGTCTTATCAGTATAGTTAAAATTGATTTAGATGTAAATTTCTTTTGTGGTATTAAAACTACAGAGAAAGAAACCCACCACATCTTAGCAATTGTGCCAATGAAATCTCAGGTTTCTAATTATTTGCTACAGAAAGGACTAGGCTAGGTTTGCTTAGCTATTAATTCAGTGAATGTGGGAGGGAGGGCGCGGGGGAAGACTGTCTGCTAACCATTATTCTCTGGGCCTTTTAAAAACTGTTATAGTAAAACGATCCAAAAAATATTTCTTTTGGGTCCACAGTTACTACGTTTTAAAGCTATTATTTCTTTAAAAAGAAATTATAAACTACAGGAAATTATTTATAGGTTCTGATCGTCCTTCTCTGTAATATGTGACTTGCTCCCCCGACCAGAAGGTCGGTTGTCTTGGGTCTTTTTAAAGATATGGATGAATGAATTTTTGAGCTAGGAATCATATTATGGTAAGCATCTTTCTCCTTGAATAATTTTCATTCTGCTCTCAGCTCTCTAATTCAGGAAATGTTAGATTAGAAACACTAGAAATTCTCAAAGGTTATAGCTGCATATGTGAAGAAAAATGATCTTAAAGATAGCTAAGGATGAAGCCACATATCAAAACTAATACTTGCACTGCCCTGAGAAGCAAAATGGCTGCCCACACACTCTATAGAGCGAGTAATATAACTCACAGGGGAGACATGATTAAATAAATCACATATATCATGGACATAGCACTCCAAAGTGTCCTTTTAGGATTGCCCTGGAAATAAGTACTGTAGGAATTTATTCTTGAGAGTTAAGTCATAGAAAATGTAGATTTTACCTCTTAAATTTAAAAAGCATAATTCATAATATTCACACATTTACAATGTGTATATTTTTTCTTGTTTATTTCATTTTTTTGGTAGTTATTTCCTTTACAAATATTTATCACAGCTCTAATGCTTAAATTGCTATATTAGCAATTAGGGAATCTAATTAAAATGGTATAGAAAAAGATCTATCACTTATGGAATACATATTCTAGTGAGAAAGAGAAAAAATTGGCAAAGAATTATAATTACTATGATAAATGCCCAGAGAAAGGTAACAGAGAAACACATACATGGGCATCTAATATAGGCTATTGTGTTCAAGAAACGTTTCAAATTAGATACAGTATTGAACTGAGACTTGAATCATGAATAGTATTTAGTTAGATGAAGAAACGAGAAAAATGGTTCAGGGAAAGGATACGTTCAAATGGGACCTGACATTAGGCACAACTTTGAAATTTGGTAGTTGATTTGATAACATGCCAAATCACATGGCTTTCATCATTCCTGCTTTCTTTCCTAATGCCTATTTATTTTATTTTAGCAACCCTGTTGTGCATTCTACTTTTCATATATCCTGAAAAATCCTATCACCCTTCTCTTCCGAATGCCAATTCTTTAGTTAGGACCATATGATTTCTTGTTGGGATTACTAAATCAACCTTCTAATGGATGTCTCTTTCTTGGGCTATCAGTTCCCATTTCCTCCACCCTCTTCATCTTGGATTCACCCTTCATGCTGAAGCTAGTAAAAATATTTTTAAAACACATTTAATGATCAATGTTCTCCAGGAGTTAAAGTGTATCATTGTCACCCCACTGAAGTATTTGGTTAGAATTGGAAGACCTTAGTATAAAGGTCTTGGCCATGTTTTTTGACCACCAGAAAACTTTGAGCACCTTTTCTACTTTTCGGGAATTAGCAAGGCTCTTTAAGATGTGGCCTTTTCCTGCCTTCTCATCTAGTACTATGTTATAAACTCTCTCTTTGTTCCAACCATAAAAAAAACCCAATTTTTATAACCCTTAGATACACTATTCTTTCCATGGAGGGTTTCCTATGGACTACATTTCCTTTTATCCATCTTTCTCCCATCTCTTCCTGAAAAATTCTTATGTACCTATTTATACTCAGTTGTTGACACCTAGTCTACCAACTGCAGGTATATTTATTTGCCCTGCATCTGTACTATATCCTGATTCTCTTCATTTAATTTTTTCATAATATTTGATATGTCTCTGCCAGTTCAAACTGTGTTCACTGACCACAGGGCCATTCTCATCTTCATATTTGTGTCCTAGCACAGAGAAGTCTGTAGACTTGTAAATATTCAATAAATAAAGGTAAAATGAATGAATGCCTTTAATATTTTACATTATCTCAATGTTTTAAGAAAAGGTATAAATTTTAAAGGTAATATTTATAAATTTTCAATATGATTTTTCTTTGTATAGACTACCATAATTATTTATAATAACAAACTATAAATACTATAAAAATATAACATTTTACTCTTAAAAAAGAATAATAATGAGTTTTAATGATGTCATAAAATATTTGCACACTTTCCCAGTAAATATAAGAGTTTATTTTTTAATGGGTATAATGGACTTTTGAAATATCATTTTGAGACAAACTGCAGTGCATGGAATGCTCTTCACAAATGTGATTCCAGCATACAGGTTTATAAGCCATGCTCAGCATGCACACAACGTATTGTTGAATAATTTATACCAACATGAGGTGTTGAAAATAACTGGGAAATGAAGACCATTTCCTACTCAGATTGCATCTACTGAGGTGGAGGAAAGAACTTTTGAGGCCAGATCTGGTAACATTTCTTTTTCTACCTGTAATTCCTTTCCCCACCCCCGCCAACATTTTTCTATTCTTTTCTTAGTTCTCCTAAATACAAGGCAAATTTAGCTTCAAAACAGTAGCTAAATCTTTTATAATATTGAAAAATTTTTTTTGTAATATACAAAACAAAATCTATCAGTGTAGCTATGTCTATCATATGTATGTATAGATCTCAATTTTACATATATATGAAAATATATATTTTATATATGTATGCAATTTTTTTCAGTAAATCAGAAGGTTTTTTTAGTAATAATTTGCCAATCCTCTCTAGTTATAGTATTTCTGGAACAAAATATATGATTAATATTTGCTGATTGAATGTTAGGCTTATAAACATTGTTTATACTGAATAAAAACTATTTTTAATTCCTCTTTGAAGGCTGCTAATCCTACTTAGCCCTTTCCCAAGTTCTGTTCAGAAAATACTTGTCCACTTGATATTTGGTCAATCTTCTCTGGAGAACTTGATCTATCTTCAGTTAGTAACTCAGTGTGAAGGACACTGCAGGAAGTACTCTGGGAAAAATTAAAAATAAATGGTAAATTTCTGCTTTTCACCACAGTAGAATAACAGGGCCTGGACTTAAACTCAGTCTACTGAAAAGCAAAAAGCAAATCAAAGCACCAGAACAGAATATATTAAACAATAGTTTTCAGACATTGGATAACAGGTAATAAAGATCTTTGATCCCCAACAGAAGAAAAATGAATTAGAGGCTGTACATCTTTGGATGTCTGCCTGTTGATACATTTTGGATCTCAAGCAATGAGCAATGACATCAAACAAAGCCTAACAGTCTCTTTTGTTGAAATGATGGAGATTCAAGAAAGCTTAAGCGTTTGAATGTCGAGGAGAAGATCTAGAAAGGAGTTATACAGAAAATGAGCTTCAGATACCTGCATATAGGCCACCTCATGTCCTTGTTGAACACTAAGTTTTGCGTGTATGGTGAAGCTCCACAAGGGTAGGCAAAAATGACAGAGGAATTCTAAGATGAACAATCTCCAGATGTCCCTGAGAGAATGACAATGTTTCATTTCCATCCTCACTGATTATCCGTGGTATCCAGTAGAGATACCTTGGTAGTAATGCAAAAATATATTCGGAGTAAAGTCTATTTGAGACCACCATAAACAAAGTATAAACAAAGTATGAGCTCTAAAGAGATCAAATGGCAAGCAAATAACTTCATTATCCACAAGGAGAAAGTCCGATGATCTTTCAAATAATAAAACAATCCAGACACTTCACAATGTGTGTTGTGGTTGCACCAGAGACAGAACCAATTGCTTCCAGCCAAAATTGATTTAGATGTCGAGCACCACATATACACAAAGAGAGAATGTGTGTACTTCTTGGGTGTGATAATTTCAGCCTCAGTATTGATGAAGGCCTTGTTTCTTAATAGTAGGACAATGGTCTATCTCTATTTTGTGAAATTCTTTGTATTTGTATTTCCTAAATAAGCGTGTCAAATGAATGTTCTTGGAAAAATATGTCATCAAAGTAACACCATACCTATGCTCTTGTTGAAAGTTGGGTGTCATAATTTGAGCCCAAGTATTGATTAAGGCCTCAAAGCTTTGCTTATTGGTGCATTTTGGCATCTGTTAGACTTTATTTAGATAATCTACATTGTAGAGGCACAAAAGTCAATTGCCACTCTTTTTATTGTTCTATTGTGTATTTTTAGTAAATGTTGGATTTCCATTGTGTCTTTTCTCTCCTGAATCAAGTTTTTTTTTGTTTGTTTTTGGTAATTACTGGATAAACTTTGGGGAAGCAGGTGCTTTTCTTCACTCTACTCATAGTTATGTGTTTTTTCTCTGTAGCCCCAAATCAGTGTCATCCGTATTAGGGGACTCATCCATGGTAATTGCTACTTTTTGGAGTTTAGGAACTCAGACTTAGGTTGGGTTAGAATGAACTCCTTGGCATGTTAAAAAGCCTTGGCACTCAAATCTAAAGTCTTTAGTGATTTCTCTTAGAGTTGTCCAGTAGGTTGATGGTGTTGTTTGTCCATTTAAGAGAGATGAGGGCAAAGTGTTTGGGACCTCTTTTTACCAAGATTTGTGCCAAAGGGTGCTGTGTATGTCTTTTCCTTATAATCGAGAATCAGCTCATTATACACTTATGTGAAATACTTAAAAAACATTAGCCATTCAAGTCTAGCCTTTTAAAAAGAGTAACCATTAAAATAACCTGGAGTTTATCCCAGGAATGCAAGATTGATTTAACATTTACAGTCAATCCAATTTTTGATTCATTTTATGAATAGATAAAAGTAAACCAGATGTAAGATCATTTTAACAGATGCACTAATGATACAAGTTCTTTGACATATTGAAATTTTTGGTTACATCAGTATGCACATTTATCTCAGCTAAATGAAGTATAAAATGGGTACGTATTATTGTACATAAAATTAGACTTCCATAAGATGATTTAGAAAATGTTTCTGCAAGGAATAAAAAAAGTCTCCCTGGACTTGCTGTAACAAAAACATGTTATTTGACATGACAAAATGTTTACAGTGGATTTGTCTTACACATTTGCTACCATTTTAAGTGGAGTCATTTGGACATATATACCACAGGAAATTAGAAAGCAAGAAGAAAAAAGAAAAAGATTGAAATAACCTGAAGTGGGGAGAATCAATCAGAGAAATTATATTTTAAGCAGAGAGATTAGTTAGAGGAAATGAAATAAAGATGCATTTTAGTAAGTGAGGGAAATAATCTTTTTGAAGACTTACACAAAGTGAAAAAAATTATGAACTGTAATTGCAAACAGATTTCTTTATATTAAGTGGAGAGGCTTGTTCAATATAACATGAAAGATGTCTTTTTAACATACCATACTATTATTTGTGAAAACTGAACATGACATTACAGGTTTTAAAAATCTTTCAGTAGGTGTGTGCATTGCTTATTTTATATATATATATATATATATATATATATATATATATATATATATATATATATATATATAGTGCATTTACTACAATTACTGAAAAATTCAGTAACAATATTTCATACTATTGAGACTTTCATATAGTTTCCTCCTTCAAAGGGCATAGCTTATTCAGCTGAAGGTGACAAACTATATCTCCAAGAATGAACATATACCACTTTTTGAAGACAGGTGTTATCTTTCATAAAATAATCAAAATTAGTAAAAAGAAGACACTAAAATAAGGTTAAGTTTACTGATTTTAATCAGAGAAGGTTGACTGTATTTTCATTTTAATAATTTTAAAGTACATTATTATATCGTTATGGACAAAGAATAATACATTGATATTCTGAGCTCTTACCAAAGAAGGTAACTGCAAACTTTCTTTGTCCAGTTTTAGCAAAATCCACATTGCTTCTCTAGCTGCCCAGGGTTTTATATTTGAATTAGGTCATATCATCAAAGAGTTGCAATTTATGAAATCTGACTCAATTCCAATACAAATACTTATTTTCTCCAATTTATATGGATCAATGTTATCAGAGAATCTATGAAAGTAACATTCAATTACTTTTATGCCAACAAACAATAACTCTGATTTTTCTTTGGAAATTTTTTCTCGTAGCACATCCTATGGGACTTTTGTTTTAAGCTTCATTTTCCACAAGAAAGTGCTCACTGAACAAGTTGCAGCTGTTTGCAAGTGAAAAAATTTATAAAGATGCATTTGCAATTTCCTTAATTTCTTAATTTGGAGAATAGGATTTGTTACATTTTCAAATATTTGAGAAGCTTAAAAGGAGTGGGAAAAAGGAATATAGAATTTTTAAAAATTGTATTACAATCAGGTGACCAGTTTTAATTTAAAGGCTACCTGTTTTAGGGAATTTTTTCCCTAGATGAAGTATATGATTACCATGGGTACTTTCCTACTTCCTCATTTTCTCTATCATAATGTTTGCAACAAATTATGATTATTTTCTTGTAATCTCCATAAGAAGTTATGTCTTATAAGCTATGTCTTATAAAATATTGTCTTTTTAAATCTTCTATGTCCAGAGTGGTTAGTAACTATCAGACACTATAACCTGAATGTATGTTGGATGTATGAATCATTAACATAAAAAAAAGATGGCAGATGTGTGAATCTGCCTATGCATATGGATAGACATTGCATGACTGCACATTTCCATTCTGTGGCTGCCCTTCAGCAACTTGTGCTGCTTGAAGCAGTGTATCACCATCATGGCTACCTTTTACATTTGCCACTGTGACTTTGATTTTTCTTTATCAACATTCCCTCACTTTGAGCAAACACATAGTCCCGTATGTTTAAAAAATACAATTAAAAGCTGAAGATATCTATATGTATGTATAAAATTTCCTGATATCCAGGCTCCAATACCCCAAACCAACTCAATTTCTGACTTCTACCATTCATCTCTCCTGGTCCTCTCACAATCTGATAAAACATAGCAAAATGCTTATGTGACATTTCTACTTGGATATAAAATAAACGTCTCAAACTTAGGGATAAAAACAAATACAGTTGTGATCTATACTACTGTCCTTCCATTTGTTCCTTTTTCCTTCTCAGTTAATGGAAACTTCATCTTCCAATTTTTCTGACCCAGAACGATGACTCTTTTTTTTTTCCTTTTTCTCCCACAGTTCACATGTAATTTATCAGCAACTATTCTCTTATTCTCTGTTCTATTTTTAAAATACGTCTAGAGTTCAACTCATTTCCACCATCTCCATCACTACTACCTTAGCTCAAATACAACAGTCTCTCAACTGGATTATTGCAATAGCCATCTGGATGGTCTTCCTTCTTCCCCCTTTGCCCTCATAAAGCCTAATCTCCAGAAAGCAGATAGAAAGATCCTATTAAATTTTCAGTCAGAACACATCACTCTTATGTTCAAAACCAGTTAACAACTTCCATCTCACTCAGTATAAAACCTGAATTTCAGGCCATGGCTTACAAGGTCTTGGGCAATTGGATTCCCTGTTAAGTCTGTGATCTTATATCCTAGTATTCTCCCCTTTGCTCTCACGGGCTCTTGGGCTCTGTCACTATTTCTTGAAAGTGCTAACATACTTTTACCTCATAAAATTTTATTTGTTATTCCCTCTGTCCGGAAATCTTTCCTTAGATATCTGCCTGAATCAATTCTTGGTTTTTTGAGTTCTTTGTTCAAATGACATTTTATCAGTAATGTTGTTTGATAACCCCTTATAAAATGATCTCCTATCCCAGTTACTCTCTATTAGTCTCAAGATGCTGTTTTTTCTTTACATATTTTTAAAATGTATTTTCTGTAATTTTACTAGGATATAATCTTGAGAACAGAGAATTTGTTTACTGCTATAAACAGAGTAATTAGAAAAATAAGTCACATAGTTGGTAGTTTATAATGATGAATAAAGTCTTTACACACTATGTGAACTATACATCTATAATGTCTGTTTACCTAACTGCTTGACTCCCAAGTTTATTATTAAATCTGCTTAAAATCCCTAGCCTTCATGGAGGGAAATGGGAAGAAAGCATACTGGATACTTTTGACCTCTATTTCTCACTTCCTTTTGTTTCTTCTTTCTATTTTTCCTTTCCTGAAAATGTCATCAATTTCAGGACAAGTGTAAGTTTTTTTCTTCCAATCAACATGCTGTGTTGTATGTTCTGTATTGGGTTATCTCCATAAATAATAACAAGCCATGGGCTTGATGGATAATATCTTTTAGCTAGGTATACCCATTTCCTGATGCCTTTATACAAGCTGCAATGCTTATACAGACCGAATATAAAGGTGATAATATCAATATAATAATTGGAACCTGGTTAAAATGAACAAGTAATAGAAAAAGTAAAAATTTTGTTGGCTCATTATTCATTTTATCATTCATCAAATATTTATGGGACCCTCCCGTGTGCCAGACCCTGTGTTGGGTAGCATAAAACAAAAGAAGTGAAGAGGTGTGTTCCTTGCATGGAACCTAGAGCTTTCTAAAGATAACAGATATTAGATCAATGCATACAAGGAAAAAAAGTGTTAAAGTTGTTATGCAGAAAAATGCAGAGGGTCCTATGGAAATATATCAGTGAAACAGAATGAATGCAAAATATGTGATATTATCACAAGTGTGATAAAGACCAATATAAGTTTGTCAAAATCACTCACTTCAACTGTATCACTTAGTACATGACAAAGCTAGAGAGGTTAAAATTGTACTTCTAAAGTAAAATAATTTCTTCATAATTTGTGATCAACCACCAATCGATCAACCACAATAGTGTTGTGAAATTATGTAAAATAGCTGTAACAGAAATTTATATTTTTATACGTAATCACAGGAAGCACAACTGAGAGTCAATTATGTTAACATATTTTTCCCATAAGAAAATATACTGTGAAAGTATTTGGAAAGTTCAACATCAAGTAGATAGTTTGTCAGGTTTTTTTACGCCACACAGAATAAATCTTATCTTTGCCAGACTAGAATAAATGTGCTAGTTCTTTTGTATTTTGACTTTTAAGTTTGTGCCACTGAATTCAACTTCTGACTAGAGGAGATAAAATAAACTGTCCAAAGAGCTGAGCCTGTCAAAGTAGATGAAAAAACATCTCTCTCGGATGCTCAAATAATGGATGCTGCATACATAAGTAAAATTCAAGAGAAACTTCAGTTCTTCTCACATTTAAATTAAGTTTCCTTGTTCAAGCTTATGCTAGATTTCAGCATCTTTACTTAGTCACCCTAGACAGAAAAATATATTTGGATCTATAAATATTAGAGTTTTCATTGATGTGACACTGAATTTCTTTTCACCATAATGAGGCAGATTCTGGCGGAAAATAAGTGAATGAAGTATACTCAGAACTTGGTTGCTATGGAAACTAGCAATATCTTTTCCTCATGATTAGACATTGAAATAAGTGATTTTTTTTCTTTTAGTGCAAAGGAATTCATCTTAATTTTTTTTGTAACTTCTAAACTAATCTACAGTGTTTTCCTTTTGCACTAAGCTCTATGGGCTTTATCCCAGGAGTCTCTCAATTACTAACAGTTACACATTCAATAAACTTGAAACCCTATTGTTAGTCAGTTGTATGAAAAATAAGAATTCTGGGTTGTCATTTAACCCAGAATTTGCTCTGAAACAGCTGTTGTGGAAAAGAGATGACGAAAATCCTTGCCTTCGAGGAAGTGGTTTCTGTTTATTGTATCTAATCAGTGCGTGTCTATGTGTGGACTTACACATGTATATTTATAGTATATGTGACAAGATGCATTTCTGGAAATATGCACTTTTACAAAGAATTAAACAACATTTCAGTAATTTCAAGATCTCTGAACATCAATATAATAAAAAACAAAAACTCTGCTATTAAGGCACTGTTACCTGAAAACATAGAGGAGACCTCACTACACATAAGGTAACCTATACTGTGCTTTTGCATAGATGTTAATGTAAAATAATATATATCGGTTAAAGTTTTCATAAATTAAGAAACATTTAGTGTTTAATCTTTGAAATGTGGAAGGTCAATGGTGCAAGCTTTTGGAAACTACAACTTTTATCAACAAATTTGAGAGGCTTTTCTTTTTTCCTCCATAAATATTTCTCTCCAAGTTCAGCACATCTTATTGCACAGAAAATAGCAAATTCACTTTATCTCATTTAATATTCTTCCTGACATGGTCACCTATATTCAAGCTTATCTTAAAGTGTGTGCTACAAAAATTGCTATTTGGCAAAAAAAAATGGCTATAATTTTTATATAGCCATTATAGTCAACTGGACATGTTGAAAGTAATTTCCAGGTATAAATATTCTTCTAATTAATGTATTCATTATTTACTGCCTACAAATACATATGTATTTGGACTATAATAATGTTAAATGCATTAACAGTGGAATAAAATTTTTAAAAAAATGTCCTTTTGTCCTTTCTATGTATTTTATATTAAAGTTTTCATATGAACACTCTCATGTGAAGGAGACTGATATGATTTTTAAAAATGCTTTCTCATCTTACCAACACTGTGCATAATCCTACTCCCAAGAGATAAACTCTTGTTAGTCTCTACTTTCAGTCTGAATGCCAGTTCTTGTTGAGCAGAATCTAAAACTCATTTCAAATGTCATTGAAGTCAGAGAATTAATACAAACATCTGTGTAGTGTACAAAAGAGAATCAAGGGTGTTCCGTTTCTTTATCTCAGTGACAAGACTAATCACACAATTTGAAAACTTAAGAGTCATTCAAAATCTTACTCTATCTCACTCCTTGCATGTGATCCATGAGTAAGTTATACCTTACTCATATCCATTCTTTTTTCTCCATTCCTACTACCAATGTCAGAGATTGAAAATTATTTTTTTCTCTCCTAGGTTATGGCAATATTCACCTATTTTTAAGCACACTTGTCTGCCTCAATTTTATCTTTTATCTAGTCTACTTTCAAGGTAATCTATCTATAGAAAAATTTGGTCTCTGCTTAGATCTGCTTTAGAAATATCATTTTCCCAGAAGAAAGACTTTTTTTAGAAAATATTTGTCCCCATGTACATTTTCTAGTCACTGACACTTGAGAACTGTCTCTATCCTTTTTACACAGTTTTATTGGAGGTTGATATGCTTTTACTCTGCTTATTTTCTCAAAACACTCATGTCCAGATCTGTGGTTCTAGATTTAACATTCCTGCATTTGAACTCATGCCCTTGGTTATAAGACAAAAAATTTGAATTTCATTGGATTGCACATGTACAAATGCAGGTAAACTGCTCCTTCCTATGGCTAAGTGAGAATGCAATTTGGGGCTGCTCGTGACATGTGGCAAAGATCTAGGCAGAGATCACTAAACTTATCATGGGTCTTCGTTATGGTATAAAGTGATGTTTGAAAAGTTAAGTTTTTAGATTGTCAGGGTCATTAATATTTAATATCATATTTATCAAAGAAATATCTGCACATTATTAAAAATTAAAGTTGCCCAATTAAGTTGGAATGACATCTCCAGCCCCTGGACCAAATTTTCTCTTCCAATTCTACTCCTAAGAGAAAATGACTTTCAAGATTTTAAGTCTTTCTTCTGGGGTTTATCTACACATTTCTAAGTAACATACATATATCCTAACTTTCAGTTTTAGGCATTTCTTATTAACTTATCTCACTGGAAGATGAATATTCTGTTCTCTTACAGTGTACCCTCATCTCCCTCTCTTATCCTACACACTGTAAGATGTAACACTTTTCATGTTATCATTGAGTATAATTTTTTGGTTGATTTGTTAAGTCAATATTGTGATTATATTGTTATAAACTCAAAGTAAATATAGCTGAACTATGTACTGTAGTATGACTACATTTGCTGTCATGATTATTTTGTTTTCCCTGGAATTAATAGTTGTCTGTTTTATGTACTTAATGCTTAATTTCATTCATAGTGGTCATCATATTCTTCATAATTTATTCATCATCATTTTCTGCTAGGGAGAAAGACAAACACATCAGTGATTCTATCAGCTTCATTTGCATTTTTGTTTGGAAACAAATTTCTTGAAGTCTTTTGTCATCCTGCTTCCATCTGGGCTGGTTGTCCTCTAAATCAGCTGCAGATGGTCATCCTGGGTATTTCCTAATATAATTCCTGGGAATTTCCATCCATTTCACCCCTTTCTTTCCTAATTCCATGTGATTCTTTTCTGCACCTCAGTACCTCACTTTGGAGGATATTCATGTCCCTTGGCTATAAGGAATTTTCTAGTATTAATTCTTTAATATGTTTCTTCCTTTTAAGTCATCTCTTTCATTTTTATTTTAACCCCTAGTATTTGGATGTTGAAATTCCAAGATAGATAATATAGGTATTTCCCTTACTTTTTATCTTTTGTAAGAATTCCTACTTCTAAGAATAGTTTCTTATAGATATCCTCTTCTGCATTTCTTCAAAAAGTACTCTTGAATATTACACTGCCAGCACTTTATTTCTCCAAATAATTTTTCTGTGATGCCTCCCCTCATCAAATATCCTTTATTTTTTGTCCACTGTTCTCTTTCAAGGATACAGTCTCTCTCTTTTCATAGATTCAGTGATTCTTCTCTATTTGATGATATCAATATTTTCAGATGTTTTTAACTGTAAAGAACTAAAAATCTGATTGAAAACTTTGTGTTCATATCTCAGGCTTATCTACTGCTGAGCTCCACTTTAAGTGGATCAGGTAGGAACCCAGTGGTCCCAATGCAGTAAATGGGGTAGGAAGGATATGTCAGTGTCTCTATGTCTTGTCTCTTCCATTGGTCAATTTCACACACTGGAAGCATTCAGTCTTCTGGGCAAGGATTAGAAATATGTTCTACAGGCATTCTATAAAATTTGTAAGAGATTATAAGGTCTTAACATTTATTACATTTACTATTATGTACTCTGTTAGGTTTTAGTTGTGGTACCTATTCTCTGTCTCCAGAGATACTTTTCGACTTCGAGGCTAGAAAATGTTAGTTTCAATCCTATAGACTTAAGATGGGAAATTCTCACACTTGAGAAAGAAACCAGGAGATTTAGCTGTTTTTGTAAACAGCAGGATACCTAAAGTCCTCCTTTCCTGATCTTCCCCAACTTGCTTTCTTTTTGAATCCTTCAACACCATTACTACTCAAATTTAATTTCCAGCTTCCTTAAGGCTGCTTATTTGTTGCTTGTTCATTCGTGTTCCACTTACCAAATTTTACTGACATTTCTTACAGAATTTTATCTCTTTTCCTATTCTCTTTGTCATTGTGGAATCTTATCTTTGTTGGAAAATGTGGTGGGGTTAACTTTTTAGTGATGTTTTAGTAGAAATTGAGAATGAATTGAAGATAAATTCATGTGTTCTACCTGAATTTTTATAAGTCCTTTACTTTGTAATGAAAAATTAAGAATCAGAAATAAAAAATGATCTGCCTAAGATCTTTAAAATGTGGGCTAAGATTCAGTCCAAATATATATATATTTTATCCTGTGATCTTTCAAATGTAAAAAATGATGTTTATAAGAACTGTATAAATTCATTCAATTACACTACACAAGAGATGGGGCCAAAACTTCTTGGTCTCCTTTTCTTGAAAACTCCAACGATCTGAAAAACTCTGTCTAAGATCACTATATATCTATAAAAGGTCCACTGAGCTTCATGTTGAATTCTATCTAAATGATACTTCCTGGATTTGTAATATATGCAATTCATGACCCATATGTAACTGCAGAAACATAAAGTCAAACTGACACTACTCGGTTTCTTCTTCATGCTTAAGGTTCCCTATCTCTCTATCAGCCCTGACTCAAATCTACTCCAGGCCCATTCTGGAAATCATGGCAATAGTGAATTTTCTGTAAGCAAGTTTAATTTCAGGATTCAGAGTTCCAGAGTGAATCTTGGAGAGGGGCAATGCCACTAGTGAAGAGTATATTGTAAACCTACTGCCTTCATGATGGATGAGTATCTACCAGGATAGAGCTCTATTTTCCTGATTATTTTAGTCTCCCTTTTCTATCATTAAGAAACAAATCTCATATTTTTAGAAAATTTTTCTTTCTACTTATAGTCATGTTTCAAATGTTAATTTTATGTAATATTTCACGATGTGCTATCTGTTTTATACAGTAAGAGTGGTGGCCAGAGATGAAGAAAACAGACTGTGTAAGTAAAGAAGTTTATAAGTGACCTTTTTAGAATATTAGGTGATTTTAAAACATTCAATGTGGATATGTGATTGGGCTTTTGTAAATAAAATGTAAGATGTGAAAAGGAGTACAATGATGTTGACCCTGAGCTGGATATATTTCCGTGATCATAATGGAGTAAAAGTGTTCACCCTTGCTGACTCAGATTGGATTTACTAAAGCAGAACCTGAGACAAGGATTTTTGATCAAGCACCTTACTAATGGAGTGCTCTCAGCAGAAAGGCTGAGAAGGACACCAGGTTTGGATAAGGAAAGAGCACAAAGCAACAATGTAGTCCCAGGGGCCAATAGCACCTTAGAGATAGTACTACCTAGGATAAGTGGCCAGTCTTCTGTATCTTCATGCAAACCAGGTCTACAGGAAGGTTGGGGTAAGGGTGGGGTGGGCAGTAGTTTCCTGGGCAAACATGTCTCATTTGGCCAAGGGCTATTTTCCTGAGAAGGGAGAAGTTGTGATTTGGTCTCAGCCAACTCTCATAGCCCCTGGGAGATGGAGAGTAGGACAGAATACCAACAGCATCCTTTACACTTGCCATGTATAATATGT
This sequence comes from Pseudorca crassidens, assembly GCF_039906515.1. Lineage (NCBI taxonomy): Eukaryota > Metazoa > Chordata > Mammalia > Artiodactyla > Delphinidae > Pseudorca > Pseudorca crassidens. Next base: position 124,677,346 of record NC_090300.1, on the reverse strand, counting down.
GTTGCACCTTCTGGGTTTTAGCATAATTCCATGAGTTTGTTGTGCTAGAGTAACTGTGAGTAAATAGATCCCAAAAGTTGGCCATATAAATATTACTTCTCATATACATTCTAGAAACTGTAGAATTACACTTATTTTCCTTGCAAATTTCTAACAAAACTAAAGCACTAGTAAGAAAAAGACGATAGGCCAATTTATTTCAAAATAATGAAAGAAAAATAAAGAAAAGAAAGAAAGAAAGAAAGAAAGAAAGAAAGAAAGAAAGAAAGAAAGAAAGAAAGAAAGAAAGAAAGAAAGAAAGAAAGAAAGAAAGAAAGAAAGAAAAGAAAGAAAGAAAGAAAGAAAAGAAAGAAAAAGAAAGAAAAAGGAAAGAAAAGGTAGTAAGGAAGGAAGGAAAGGAAGAGAGAGGGAGGAAGGAAGGAAGGAAGGAAGGGAAGAGGAAGGAAAGAAGGAAGGAAGGAAGGAGAAGGGAAGGGAAGGAAAAGAAAGACCTCTAAGATTGTCACTAAAGAAACAAGACAATTAGCATGACTACAAATTCAAGTATTGATATATTCTGTTCAAGTATATTTTCTTCTAATCATATTTATTGATCCTATACTGGAGACAGCAATGTCTATTCAATGGGGAAAATATTCCTCTTATTCCTGGAACTTTAGTTGTGAGAAAAGGGTTGAAAAGCTGGAAACAAGGCAGCTTTGAAAATTTCTCACTAAATGACTGAGGTCTAAACTCACTTATCATCTGTCCAGTGTAAACTCTAGTAACATGGTCAGGAAGACTATGGAGGCCAATCCCACACCACAACCACCTTATTTTCATAGTTGATAGAAACTTTTCATATAGGCAATGCTAAGCTCTGCTCAGAAAATTTCATGTATTTGATAATGTATAAAAGTGTGAGAGAAGAGGACTAGAGTACATACAAGTGATACTTTCAGTGGAGTTAGCACATATTTTCTCCAATTGAAATCCAAATTAGTTTTCATTTTAAGCAGGCCATTCCTCACCTCAATGAATGTGCATTTGCAGAAAGTGAAATGTTGGAAGATGCTTTTTCAATCAGAGTACATCCTGGTTCCATTTAAAAAATATATTTAAAGCTTCACTTTGTAAATTAAAGTTTTGATATGTTCTCCTTATAAAATGCAGAACCCTTTCCTCTTCCTTCAAAGACAAATTGATGTATGACTGATCAAAGTTATTAAGAAGATGGGGAGGTTATATAAGAATAACTGTGGACACTAAGCCCTCCCTTCATTTCTCTCTGACCTAGAAATTACAAATATCCCTTACAGTATACAATGCTAGTTTCAGTAACTTTACAGAGTATTCAAAAGAACTTAGTTTTAAAAATTACTAGTGAAAATTTTACTGAAACTTCTCCTTCAATATTAAGCTGCAGGGTTAGTAAGAAGAAAATAATATAAATAAATATTTGAAAGCCATACAAAGCATGTATAATATTAATTAACAATTATACATATTAGAGTAATGATAACTAACATTCATTTAGTGCTTACTAAGCACTATTATAAACACTTTGCCTTGAATCATTTATTCATGACAAGAACACCAAGTGGGAGGTACTTTTATTATCCTAATATCACATTAAAACGCAGAGGTCTAAAGATAGCACTAATCATAATGCTTCCATAATATGTAGTTCCATTTTATAATAATATTAAGAATTAAGGTAATCATAACCTAAAAGTTCATTTTGAGCCATTTTAAGAAAAATACTTTCTTTCCATTTGTGAGTTGCTTTTAGATGTTCATTTCTTTTAAGTTATCTTCAAGTATACTATTTAGTATAAGATGGTACTTCCACTTGTACGTTGTCTCCATAAGAAAAGATCAGATGGTAGCCACATTACCTTAACAGATAATAGTGAGAGATGAATTAGGCTTTGTTGATGGAATTATTAATAATGATCAGTGAAGATAAGAATGGTCAAATATGAACATAGTCTGCATCATAACAAGGTGTTAACTGTGGTCAAACACAAGTACAGACCTCACATAACATCAATTAACTTCAGTGGTAAAAGTAGTTTGTCTAGTCTGTTACCATACATGCTTCTGTAAGATTTTCTTTGTAATTATCTAAGCAAGCAACAGGTAGAGTAGAGATTTGAGAAGTCCATGAGGAAATAAAAAAGGACTTGGTAATTTTAATTGAGCTCTGGTTCAGTATAAAGCTGCAATGTAATGTAGCTGCTAAATGTGGCATGAAAACTGTACTAGGAAATAGATACAGTTAAGATCAGTACAAGTCACAGCAATGCCAGGCAGCCTCTAAAAGACTGTATTAAAGTGTTGTAAATGTATTTTACAATGATAATGGAAAGGTATAAACTATGCTGATGAAGGATCCAGAAACGCTCTTCTGGAACATACGTTCAGCTGCATGAGATTCAAAAGATTTTACTGAACAGTTGTAACAGCCCAAGTCAAGTGTTTTTTCAGAACTTTTCCATCCATTATCAATCTAATCTTTATTATGATTTTTTGAGGTGAGCCTTATTCCCTCATTATTTTCTCATTTTATTGACAATGAAACTGGATTTCAAAACAGTGAAATAATTTGTACCGAAACTCATGAATAAGAGCAGTAAAAATAATGGGAATGATTATTATAGTATCAGCTATAATTTATCAATGAGTGCTAGGTGAAGCTCTGTTTAATAGCTTTATGGAGTTTAAATCATTGCATTCTCACTATAATCCCCAGAGAAAGTCGCTGATGAAGGCTGGAGTCTGAACATCAAGATGTGTTCTTTAACACTAAAGTTTATGGCCACTTAAGTAGGTTTGAAAAAGGATACTTAGCCTGAGAAGGGTGCTTCAGTGAGAAGTAGGGCTCTGTGACTATTTGCTGTTCAATCCAGGGTATGTTGCCTTTCCTGTTGGGACCTTGGTTTCTTCCGCTAAGTAGAAATGATGACTATGTCATGATGCTTTTATAAAAACTATTTATCTTCTGCTTGTCACTGACTACTTTCCTCTCTTGATAATTCTACTTGTTCTTGTCTGAATGATATTTTTTCCTAAATGTGTTTCTGCAAGATTCACAAGTTCCCCTTGAATCTCATTATATTGTTCTAATAGCTTGTTGATGTCTGGTTTCATAGACCTCCGTGATCTGTAATTTCCTTTAGAAAGTGAAATTGTTATCAAGCTTTCATTATATTTTCAGTGTTCCTTCAAAGCTACTCTTTTCAAGCCTCTTTTGTGTATTGTCTTCCATATTAGTCTCAAAGACTTTGCATAATGTTCCCCTTTTTCTATTTATTTAATCTAATGGGTCTTTATTTTTTATGTCAGCTATTCCTTTTAAAAAGTGTTTGTTCAGCATACACAGTCATCTCCTACTTGCTTGACTTTCTCATTCCATTGATTTTTTCCTCATTCTGATTCTTCAACTCCACTTCAGCCATGTTACCATTACAGAGCCATATCCTGGATATAATCATCACTTGAAATTATTGGTTACTGAAGTCATTTGTTCAGACATTTCATTCTCTGATAATAACCTCTACTTCTGCCCTATTTATACACTTATATCCTTGACACCAATCATTTAACTTTCTAAGGTCAAAGATTTCATTGTTTAATTGAACGTTACATTCCAGATAGATAGATACGGTAGATAGATGAACAAAGGATACGTATCCTTTGTCTTTGTTCCCTCTTTATGAAGTAAAGCTCATGGCTTATCATTTTAGTTACTCTCTTGCTAATATTCTGAACTTTATCTTTGTTTCATTGGCTTCTAATGATATTTAAAAGTCCCAGGTCTTGAGAAGATCTACAAGTTTCTGCATAACTTGGTCTCTCCCAATACCTCAAGCTTCAAATCTTGATATCTTTTCATTTTACTCTAAGTTGCAGCTATTCTGCAATTTAAAATATATATCCTTGTGGAATATTTCCAACTCATAGTCTTTACCTGCAGTTTTCTTTATCTGCATTGACCATTTTTCCTTCGGAAATATTAATTGAAATATATGTCTCATACCCTGTGTTAGAGATGTGGAACATATCAGTGAAAAAATAAATAAAGATCTCTTACCTCTTGGAACTCATATCTTAGTGGAGTAGGTACACTAACCATGATACATTAATACATTATATAATATGTTAGAGAATAATAAGTACAATGAGACAGAGGGAATAGGGCAAATTAAGGGAATCAGGAATACTTGATAAAATAGTTTTGGAATAAAATTTAAAATAGGTAAAGGAACTAACTATGAAAATATCTGGAAAAGAGAAAGCATTTTAGCAGAGATAACAAGCAGAGGACGTGATATAAAGCTAATATTTGTTCTTCTCTTCTTGGCTCAAAAAACTTATTTGACTAAGATCAATGAGCTCCTAGAAGAGGCAAAATAACTTTGCTATTTTTTTCCCATTTCATCTAGTAAACACGTCACACATTTAAATGCGATGTGACTCAACCTCAACATCCTTGTTGAGAGCTCTCATACCTGTTCTTCTGTAAGCAAGAAGCGGAGATGAAAAGGAGTGGGAAGAATGTATCTCATCTTGCTACCCGATGACCAGAAGACCATTTACATATTGTCAGCTGGAGAATAGTTATATGGTTATTCTTGGATGCAAGGAAGGTTGGGAAAATAATTATTATGTATGCCGTATGCCTAGCTAAAAATTCTATAACAATGGAAGAAGGTGAGTATAGCTAATAAAAGACAAAGAAGTTTCTGCCTGTAGAATTTCATTGAAGAATTTGTTGATTGAGGATTATAACAACCTACAGGTGATTTTAAAAGTTCAGTAACAAGAAAAGATTGCTCAACTAATAGAAAAGAGCACAAAAAGTGAGGAGGAGAAACAAGTAGTAGCAAAACTTATTCTGAAAACTCAAACAGGCAGTACATGTGTTTAATAAGGTCATTAGTTCCTGATCATGAGCTGATTAAACTCAATGATTGCTTGCCCTTATGGAAAGCAAGAGAAGGTCCATTATTTGAAAGATGAGGATTATAGGTGGGTTATAAAGAACTGGATCATGTTTTTGGAGAAAAAGAGAAGATGGAAATCTGCTTTCAAGGATTTGACAAAAGTTCATACTAATAACAAAGTTTACTTAATGTTGAACCACCCAAGTAGCAACCTAGATAGAGTCCCACAAACCCATCTGACATGGAATACAAGAGGAGAAATCAGCCCACTAATGCCATCCCTGTTTGATTTTCTATCTTTTATTTACAAAAAGTAAACCATCAGGACCAATGCATTACTTACTCTGATACCCATGGACCCCAATCATTTTTTGTAAGTCTGGTGCTGAGATGGTTAACTATGCCCCTTTTCTATGTGCAGAGGTCTCTGAGAGATTTTGAGAGCTTATGCTGTTTAAAAAATACAAATGCCACTGACATTCAAGTTACCAATAATTTGTATTTATAATATTAGATATATAGAATCAGTAATTGTATATATAATCTGTTTTGTAATACACAGTCACATCCTCAATTTTTAAACTTTTGATTATGATCAACTTCAGACACAGATACTATTTAGGACAAGAGAATTTTATTCAATAATTTAAGGCAGAACATCTCATGGTGTCTTGGCATATTTTTCTCTCAATATCTTAAATAAAGGCTTCAGAATTTCAGATCTAAAGAAAGTATTCCTTCTCCATTTCCCTGCCACCCTTTGGCAAGATTGTGTGTCCAACCATAGTGAAATACACAAGATATAATAGCCAATATTTATTAAGTGCTCATTATAAACTAGACATTTTCCTAATTATTGTCATATATTTATTCATTTAATCCTTAAAATAACCCTTCCAAGAAGGAATCAGTATTATTTTATTTTTTAATATAAGAGAAATGAGGCCAAAGAGTGAAAGCAACTTGTGTAGAAATCACAAAGATAGTAAAAGGAAGAGTCAGGATTTGAATCTCAGAATTCAATTTAGCTCTATTATTATATATTGAATACAAACACTCACAAAAACAAACTTATTCACACATACATCCATATAAATACACATATATGCTTATGCACATGTAGATAAACTCATGTGCACGCTTTTTCCCTTGATTTGCCTGATAATTTATTTATAAACAAGTATAAGATATATCTTAAATTTGTAGGTACTAATAACACCTGCCACATGAAGATAAATGTATTTCCTTGTTTTCAGTGATTTAGAAATGTTCTTGTAATAATTTCAGCAAGTGGGATACATGTTGGAGTTTTATTTAGAAGTTCAGGCAATTAAGGATTTTTAAAATTATATCTAACACTATTCCAAATAATTTATGTCTGTCAAGGCAGTTATATTTAGGTATTTTGTTTCTGCAGTAAACACTTACTACTGAAGTTTTGAAAATGTGAGAAAAATTTAATACATATTTAAAAAAATTTTCAGAACCAAATCCAAATCTATATTATCAACAGAAACCTTGATCCTGCCATGATTCACAGTTGACAATCAATCAATATTCTATGAAGGAATAACTGAGTGTGATAATGAATGAATGAATAAACTATGAATATTTTAAAGTGGCAGTGAAAACAACTGACAGATATCTTCTACTTTATTTTGAGAAAATGTTATTAACAAATAATTTTATAAAATACATTTCTCATCACATCAATTTTAAAATTTTACATTTTAAAATAAATGTGTTAATATTAAAATGATTCTCATCTTTGCACTAATTCCCTTTATTCTGGAGATGCTGGAAGTGTCACCTTGAAAGTTTTACATGAAGCACGATGGTCTGTACTTGGAGCTGTGAGGTTATCTCCTTTCTCTCCATGATTTATCCTAATTATCTTTTAATTGGGTATTTCAATAGGGTGTCGCTGGAATGCACAGTTCTAAAAACTTAACTCATTAAAGACGTCATTAATTATATTGTCCTTCAAGACATTTTGGATAACTTTCTCTTTTATTTAAACATCTTAAACTATCCAAAAAGAAAAAAAAAATGAGCACAGAAATATAGCAAAACCTAGAAGAGAAGACAAATGATTGCATGCTTTGTTACTGAGTGTGAAATATTCATCACAAGAACTTTGGAAGTAAAGAAGGAATTTTTATAAGACCTGGACTTTGTTTCCCCTTAGGACTTCTGTGTTGAGAAGGTAATTCTATTTTTTTTCTATTTTTTAAAAAATACTTTGGGTTTGGAAAGAACATGCTATGACTTAAAGAACATTGCTCATGAAAACACATAAACACTAGCATAAATCTGAACCCTGTGGTTTACTAGTGTATGAAACCTGTGGGGATTATGCAGACTCTCTTAAGCTCAGTTTCTTCTTGTATAAAAGGTGTCAGTAAATGAAATAAATATGTTAAAAGACCTATTGTTCTTACATACAGTAAATTATTGGTAAATATTAGTTTCCTTGAGCCCAGAAAATTTTTTATTTCAGTTGTTAAAAGTTTAAGGGAAAATATCCATGACATTCTGGTATGACAAGTTGACAAAGAAAACAAAAAAGAGTTTATTGTTTAAATATAAAAATATAACAATGTATTTGAAAAAAGCTGTACAGTAAAAGAATAATTCATCAAGATGATGCAAAAGATATCAAATCTATTAATATATTTTACCTCATTACATAAGAAAAAAAATTATACACACATGATTACTTCAATAGATGACAAAAGGCATATATTAGATATATTATTTAATCAAGAGACCAAATATCTATTCTAAACAAATAAAAAACATTTCCTTTCAATATTATTCTTTAACACAAAACATGCCAATGAAAATCATAATTAAATCAAAGATTAATTCTATCCGCATTATACTTAAATAATTTTTAAATAATGTATTAAACTGAAAAAGAAACAATTATAGTTTTGTTCATATACATGTTTCCTAATGAGAAAATTGGTACTTACTAGAATTAATGCATTTTGTAGAATGGCAGTACAGAAATGTATGTAAACAGTATTCACTATATCTCTTCACTAACCAAGATAAATGTATATATACATATTTCATGAAAACAAATTTATAAATTGCTTCAATAGTTTTATTTCTTTTATTTTATTAACTTTTATTCCCTTTAATTAAAAATGACCAAACCCATGACCATAATAAGGAAAATGGTTGCATACTAATATAAAAGAAAATGAGTAAATGAAGAAATATATTATGATTTGGAATGTGAAAAACGTGATGTTACAAGGATTTTCCCAAGATGGCACATTTACCTATAGGTAAGTACATTTAGCTTTCATATAATTAACAATAATTTAATACAAGTTTTATTGTAATGTAAAAAAATCATTCAAAACCCTTCTAAAATATTTAAAACACAAAAATAAGAACATTTATTAAAACATAATATGTAGGCAGAGAAGAGATTAGCCATACCATGTCTCAAATATATTATAAAGCTATGATGAAAAAACAAAACACGTGTTATTTTTACTGAAAGTGGGGGTCCAGCTGTTTGCCATTTTAAAGCCAATAAAGAGGCAAGGTTGATAAAGGAAAGTTTGCTTTATTTTGGAGGCTGGCAACCTGGGGGGTGAAGGGGAGGGTGGACTACCATCTGAAGGCTGACTCCCCCTCACTGACAATCAGTGGGCAAAAGCTTTTAAAGGGGAGTTTCAGGGGTGTATAGGTGAAGGGAGGGGGATACATGTAGAAACAGCACAGTCAGCTCTTACAGTCGTCTTGAAATTGGTCATGCAGTGGTCTGACCATCATCATCTTGATTGTTTTAGTACAGTTAATCTTCAGTTTCAGGGTCGGTTTGCTTCCATTTCTTTGAGGCCAGCTCTTGGAATTGTGGCAGCTTATGTCATGGCTACAGCCTTGTCATCATGTAGTTAACTTCTTCCATCTGGTTGGAGTTTTAGTATCTATAAGACAGCTCAAAGGATATGGCTCAGAATATTATCTATAGCCCTTAAAGAGGAATTTAAGGTCCTTGACTCTCCGTAATGACTAAACTTGCCTGATGAATAAAGATACTTGTTTTAAACAGTACCAAAAGTATTTAAATGAAGCCATCACTTTGATATTCTCGCTTGATGAATTGTTTTTCCTCACTTATTCTTCTCTTATGATGTATTCTTTCAGTGGCTCACTAGCTGTCTTGCATACTGACCCCTGACTTGGCATTCCACAGAGTTATTTTGTTTTGTTTTGTTTTTAACCTGCTTGGATTGTAGAGCAAATGCATCTTTAACACAATCTGGAAGGTTTTCTTTTATACTCTTAACACGTTTGACAATATTGCCTTCTTATCCTTCCTTTAATTAAACATGCATATCCTCTGAGATTTTTCTATGTAACTTCTCTTCTCCTACAGTGATGGTTTCTTTGATTTTCCATCCAAGTACAAAGCTCCTTCCCTTTAGGGTTTCACACTATCTGAATATTCCAGCATATACCACTCTTTCTAGAAACTATCTACATTTTTTTTTAATTTTCAGCATTCAAGGACATTTACAAACAGAATAGTATATATCACAAACTGCCTTAATTTTAACCCCCAGTTCTGCTAAAGACTAGTTATGTAATAATAAGCAAGTTACTGAAGTTATTTTTCCTTCAGTTGCCTTATCTGTAGTGTATAGATATTTATTGCATCTATTTCACAGTATTGCTATGATGATTAACTGACACATTACTATCATTATGATATTATTATTATGACTTACAGTCTTACAATTGCATTTCTGATTTACTCTAATATCCATATGGATGATCTCATCAACACACTCTCTGAAATATCTCCAATTAAAATTTATTATTACTGTTCAAACACACTCTATGCACAACCCTCACAAAGATTAGAGTACTTCAGGAAGAAGTCTGATATTAAATACTACTTCATCACCAAATAGCCTGATAGGGGTTCTGAAAGTAATATACAGTATCCTCTGGGAAACTATACTGGTTAAACCAAGTTAGTCCAGCATCCAGGGAAGATTTCTATGAAGATTATTAGATACTGTAAGATTGACAGAAAGCATATCATAAAAAAATTCATACACAGGAAACAACATGTGAAAAAGTCAGGAGGTAAGTGAGAGTATGGTATATTTAAGAATTTAGATTTACAGTCCAGTAGAGAAGGTGAGAAGGAAAATAGTTGGGAATAAGATGATGAAACAAGCTGGGTACAGACAGCTTTGAAAATCCCTGAGGATGAGTGTGTGCTTATAGTAAATAAGAAATATTTTAAAACAATGAGATGTTATGTCAAATTTGTTCTCTCATTTTTTTTTGACTCACTGCATTAGTAATAAGTAAATGGGAACACTCTTGCACTGTTGGTGGGAATGTAAATTGGCACAGTTACTATGGAGAACAATATGGAGGCTGCTTAAAAAACTAAATATAGAAATACCATATGACCCAGCAATCCCACTACTGGGCATATACCCTGAGGGAAAAAAAAATCAAAAACAATCATGTAGGCACCATCCTCTTAGATAGCCTCACCGACCAGAGGGCAGACAGCAGAAGCAAGAAAAACTACAATCCTATAGCCTGTGGAACAAAAAGCACATTCACAGAAAGATAGACAAGATGAAAAGGCAGAGGGCTATGTATAAGATGAAGGAACAAGATGAAACCCCAGAAAAACAACTAAATAAAGTGGAGATAGGCAACATTCCAGAAAAAGAATTCAGAATAATGATAGTGAAGATGATCCAAGATCTTGGAAAAAAATGGAGGCAAAGACCGAGAAGATGCAAGAAATGTTTAACAAAGGCCTAGAGAATTAAAGAAAAAAAAAACCTAGAAGAATTAAAGAACAAACAAACAGAGATGAACAATACAATAACTGAAATGAAAAATACACTAGAGAGAATAACTGAGGTGGAAGAACGAATAAGTGACCTGGAAGACATAATGGTGGAATTCACTGTCATGGAACAGAATAAAGAAAAAAAGAATGAAAAGAAATGAAGACAGTCTAAGAGACCTCTGGGACAACATTAAATGTAACAACATTTTTATTATAGAGGTCCCAGAAGGAGGATTATAGTTGAAAACTTCCCTAAAATGGAAAAGGAAATACTCATCCAAGTCCAGGAAGCACTGAGAGTCTCAGGCAGGATAAACCCAAGGAAAAACATGCTGAGACATGTAGTAATCAAACTGACAAAAATTGAAGACAAAGAAAAATTATTGAAAGGAGCAAGAGAAAAATGACAAATAACATACAAGGGAACTCCCATGAGGTAAACAGCTGATTTTTAAGCAGAAACTCTACAAGCCTAAAGGGAATGGCATGATATATTTAAAGTGATTAAAGGGAAGAACCTACAAGCAAGATTACTCTATCCAGAAAGGATATCATTCAGATTTGACAGAGATATAAAAGCTTTACAGAAAAGCAAAAGCTAAGAAAATTCACACCACAAAACCAGCTCTACAAGAAATGCTAAAGGAACTTCTCTAAGTGGGAAACACAAGAGAAGAAAAGGACCTACAAAAACAAACCCATAACAATTAAGAAAATGGTAATAGGAATATACACATTGATAATTACCTTAAATGTGAATGGATTAGATGTTCCAACCAAAAGACACAGGCTCCTTGAATGGATACAAAAAAAAGACCCATATATATGCTGTCTACAAGAGACCCACTTCAGACCTAGGGACACATACAGACTGAAAGTGAGGGGATGGAAAAAGATATTCCATGCAAATGCAAATCAAAAGAAAGTTGGAGTAACAGTACTTATATCGGAAAAAATAATGATCAAGGGATCAATCCAAGAAGAAGATATAACAATTATAAGTATATATTCACCCAATATAGGAGCACATCAATACATAAGGCAACTGCAAATAGCTATAAAAGAGGAAATTGACAGTAACACAATAATACTGGAGGATTTATCACCTCACTTACACCAATGGACAGATCATCCAAATAGAAAATTAATAAGGAAACATAAGCTTTAAATGACACAAAGACCAGATGAATTTAACTGATATTTATAGGACATTCAATGCAAAAACAGCAGATTACACTTTCTTCTCAAGCGTGAACAGAACATTCTCTAGCATAGATCACATCTTGGGTAACAAATCAAGCCTCAGTAAAATTAAGAAAATTGAAATCATATCAAGCATCTTTTCTGACCACAACACTATGAGATTAGAAATCAATTACAGGGAAAAAAAACTTTAAAAAACACAAACAAATGGAGGCTAAACAATACATTACTAAATAACCAAGAGATCACTGAAGAAATCAAAGAGGAAATCAAAAAATACCTATAGACAAATTACAACGAAAACACTATGATCCAAAACCTATGCGATGCAGCAAAAGCAGTTCTCAGAGGGAAGTTTATAGCAATACAAACCTACCTCAAGAAGCAAGAAAAATCTCAAGTAAACAATCTAACCTTACACCTAAAGGAACTAGAGAAAGAAGAACAAACAAAAATCAAAGTTAGTAGAAGGAAAGAAATCATAAATATCAGAGCAGAAATGAATGAAATAGAAACAAAGAAAACAATAGCAAAGATCAATAAAACTAAAAGCTAATTCTTTGAGAAGGTAAACAAAACTGAGAACTCAAATCAAAATTAGAAATGAAAAACAAGTTACAACAGACACCGCAGAAATACAAAGTATCCTAAGAGACTACTACAAGAAACTGATTGTCAATAAAATGGACAACCAGGAAGAAATGGACAAATTCTTACAAAGGTATAATCTTCCAAGACTGAACCAGGAAGAAATAGAAAATATGAACAGACCAATCGCAAGTAATGGAATTGAAACTGTGATTAAAAATCTTCCAACAAACAAAAGTCCAGGACCAGATTGCTACATAGGTGAAATCTATCAAACATTTAGAGAAGAGCTAACAAACATCCTTCTCAAACTCTTCCAAAAAATTACAGAGCAAGGAACTCTCCTAAACTCATTCTATAAGGCCACAATCACCCTGACACCAAAACTAGAAAAATATATTACAAAAAAAGAAAATTACAGACCAATATCACTGGTGAATATAGAGGCAAAAGTCCTCAACAAAATACTAGCAAACACAATCCAGCAACACACTAAAAAGATCATACACCATGATCAAGTGAGATTTATACAAGGGATGCAAGGATTCTTCAATATAGGCAAATCAATCAATGTGATACACAATATTAACAAATTGAAGAATAAAAACCATATGATCTTCTTAATAGATGCAGAAAAAGCTTTTGACAAAATTCAGCACCCATTTATGATAAAAAATCTCCATAAAGTGGGTGTAGAGGGAACCTACCTCAACATAATAAAGGCCATATAAGACAAACCCACAGCCAACATCGTGCTCAATGGTGAAAAACTGAAAGCATTTCCTCTAAGATCAGGAACAAGATAAGGATGTCAACTCTCGCCACTGTTATTCAACATAGTTTTGGAAGTCCTAGCAATGGCAATCAGAGAAGAAAAAGAAATAAAAGGAATCCAAATTGGAAAAGAAGAAGTAAAACTGTCACTGTTTGCAGATGACATGATATACATAGAAAATCCTAAGGATGCCACCAGAACACTATTAGAGCTAATCAATGAATTTTGTAAAGTTGCATGATACAAAATTAATGCACAGAAAGCTCTTGCATTCCTATACACTAATGATGAACAATCTGAAAGAGAAATTAAGGAAACACTCCCATTTACCATTGAAACAAAAAGAATAAAATACCTAGGAATAAACCTATCTAGGGAGACAAAAGACCTGTATGCAGAAAACTATAAGACACTGATCAAAGAAATTAAAGATGATACAAACAGATGGAGAGATATACTATGTTCTTAGATTGGAAGAATCAACAATGTGAAAATGACTATACTACCCAAAGCAGTCAACAGGTTCAATGCAATCCCTATCAAATTACCAGTGGCATTTTTTACAGAACGATAACGAAAACCTTAAAATTTGTATAGAGACACAAAAGACCCCAAATAGTTAAAGTAGTCTTGAGAGAAAAAAGCGGATCTGGAGGAATCAGACTCCCTGACTTCAGACTATACTACAAAGCTACAGTAATCAAGCCAATATGGTACTTGCACAAAAGCAGAAATATAGATAATGGAACAAGATAGAAAGCCCAGAGATAAACCCATGTACATATGGTCAACTAATCTATGACAAAGGAAGCAAGGATATACAATGGAGAAAAGACAGGCTCTTCAATAAGTGGTGCTGGGAAAACTGGACAGCTACATGTAAAAGAATGAAATTAGAACAGTCACTAACACCATACACAAAAATGAACTCAAAATGGATTCGAGACCTAAATGTAAGGCCAGAAACTATCAAACTCTTAGAGGAAAACATAGGAAGAACATTCTTTGACATAATTCTCAGCAAAATCTTTTTTTATCTACATTCTAGAGTAATGGAAATAAAATAAAATTAAACAAATGGGACCTAATGAATCTTAAAAGCTTTTGCAAAGCAAAGGAACTACAAACAATATGAAAAGACAGCCCTCAGAATAGGAGAAAATATTTCCAAATGAATCAATGGACAAAGGGTTAATCTACAAAATATATAAACAGCTCATGCAGCTCAATATTAAAAACACAAAGAATCCAGTCCAAAAATGGTCAGAAGACCTAAATAGACATTTCTCCAAAGAAGACATACAGATGGCCAAGAAGCACATGAAAAGCTGCTCAACATCACTAATTATTAGAGAAATGCAAATCAAAACTACAATGAGGTATCACCTCATACCAGTTAGAGTGGGCATCATCAGAAAATCTACAAACAACAAATGCTGGAGAGGGTATGGATAAAAGGGAGCCCTCTTGCACTGTTGGTGGGAATGTAAATTGAAACAGACACTATGGAGAACAGTATGGAGGTTCCTTAAAAAACTAAGAATAGAATTACCATATGACTCAGCAATCCCACTACTGGGCATATACCCTGAGAAAACCGTAATTCAAAAGGACACATGCACCCCAATGTTCATTGCAACACTATTTACAATAGCCAGGTCATGGAAACAAGTTAAATGCCCATAGACAGATGAATGGATAAAGAAGATGTGGTACATATATACAATGGAACCATAAAAAGGAACGAAATTGAGTGATTTGCAGAGACGTGGATGGACTTAGAGACTGTCATACAGAGTGAAGTAAGTCTGAAAGAGAAAAATAAATATCATATATTAACGCATATATATGGAACCTAGAAAAATGGCACAGGTGAACTGTTTTGCAGGGCAGAATTAGAGACACATATGTAGACAACAAAATATGGACACCAAGGTCGGAAAGTGGAGGGTGGGTGGGTGGTGGTGTGATGAATTGGGAGATTGGGATTGATATATACACACTAATATGTATAAAATGGATAACTGATAAGAACCTGCTGTATAAAAAATAAATAAAGTAAAATTCAAAAAATAAAAAAGAGTCATGCACCACAATGTTCATTGCAGCTCTATTTACAATAGCCAGGACATGGAAACAACCTAAGTGTCCATCGACAGATGAGTGGATAAAGAAGACGTGGCACATATATAGAATGGAATATTAGCCATAAAAAGAAATGAAATTGAGTTACTTCTAGTGTGGTGGATGGACTTAGAGTCTGTCATACAGAGTGAAGTAAGTCAGAAAGAGAAAAATAAACAGTGTATAGTAACACATAATATGGAATCTAAAAAAACCAAAAATGGTTATGAAGAACCTAGGGGTAGGATGGGAATAAAGACACAGACCTACTAGAGAATGGACTTGAGGATATGGGGAGGGGGAAGGGTAAGTTGGGACAAAGTGAGAGAGTGGCATGGACATATATACACAACCAAATGTAAAATAGAAAGCTAGTGGGAAGCAGCCACATAGCACAGGGAGATCAACTGGGTGCCTTGTGACCACCTAGAGTGGTGGGATATGGAGGGTGGGAGGGAGACGCAAGAGGGAGGGGATATGGGGTATATGTATACATATAGTACTCCAATAAAGATTTAAAAAAAACAAAAAACAAAAAACAAATAAACCAGTGAAAGAGACTTGTCTAAGTGAGAGATTATGGTGGTTTGCTCAGGAATGGAGAGAAGTGAAGTAAATAGTCTTGAAAAATGTTCAGAGGTTAGAACCCAGAAAACTTGGCACTTGATTAAATGGGATTTCCATCTTAACTAACTGGGTACTGGATGGTGTTGTAAATTAGCAACTTCAGTTTCTTACCAACCTAATCCCAATTACACATAAATGCTGCCTTCACATAGCTTTTACAAACATAAAATGCACCAACTGCAATGAAGACACACACACATGTACACACACCTCCACACACAATCAAACCCTCCCCCCACCCAAAAAAAGGAAAACACCAACTGTACTTTTTCTCATAGCATGGGGCAGAATGATTGCTATGCTCTGTAGAATGGATGGGCCCCAGTTCACAGAGTGACCATTTCTAAACCTTAAAGATCAATATCCCATTATTTGCCAGGAATCGTGTATCATTCTAGTTTTCTCTTTCTGTTCTTTTCACTATAGCTGCTTTAAAATCTTATTGGGATTTCCAAGCCTTCTATTTCTCCCTTAACTTTGGATCTATTTACTATTTCTTGATATCAATTTCTTTTCTACCTGGCCTAACACGTGGCCCATCACTTCAAACATTGCTCCAATTTAGAAGGTGCTGAAGTGACAGGTACTGGCTACCCTAGCAGCATTTTCTTACATCTGCTGTAGATAGGGTACCTTACACATTTGTCACTTCAGCGTCTAAAAAGACTCACCTGGAACCTCCATAATAGACAGGGTTAAGTACTTGGGTCATATAAACAGAGTACAAATGCCTTCTGCTTTTATGGATACACCAGTCAGATCCTTAATTACAGTGAATTAATCATATGATGAGAAAGAGCAGTGCAAGAAACTTTTGTGCTGTGGAATCTTGTTTCCCATCTCTAGCTTGGCCCTTAACATATAGTTATGTTTCCTAAACTGACATCTGGTCTCCTTTATAAAATGAAGAGAACATTTCTACTTTGGTTATATCACAGACATGAGAACAGTAGAAAATAAATATAAATGTTTTATAAATAATCTAAAAACTTTACAACTACAGCTCCATCAATATAGATATTCATTATATTACTATGTCAAAATGTAGATATTTAGTCTAGTAGTTATTTTTATTTCTCCCTGGCATTTTCTAGGATGCCTGGTGGTCACCGTCCTCACTTTTGTCAGTTTTTCCATGCATCCTCCCTGCTCTTTCCCCATCATTCAATATATGAAGACAGTTGGGGATGGAAAATTTAATGACTTTTTCTAAACCATACAGTCAGTTAGTGGTTGAAGCTAATCTTAAAAAAAAAAAAAAAGTCTTTGTATCTGAGGTCTAGTACAATTTTCCCACAATTCATGAGAATATTAGATATTATATGTATGCTGCTTATAATTTATATACTCAATACTCTTTACAATATGAGTATAAGACTATATAACAGAGAGATCCAGTATAATATAAATGGTTGACATTTATGGACAATTTAATACTGCAGCTTATTTAGATATCTATTATAGAAGAAAGAGTTACTTCACAGCTGGATAGGTCATGTGAGTTTTCTTAAATATTCAAGCCTATTCAAAGTAAAAATGAAAATAAACATTAAGCAGGATAACAACATCTGCATGAGTTTAGATTTTTAAAACTTGAGGAGAGATTAAAAGAAGAGCTTCAAAGTCTTGACATGTTTAGTATTTCTGAAGCCTATCAATTATTTTATCATCACTTGATACATTATACAGCAAGATCTACATATTCCCTCCCATCATATTTAATTATTTCTTAGCTCTCAAGCAGAGATGTACCTTCACAGTATATTTGAAATAGAAGAAAACACATCATCTTCAACATTTTGAAACTTTTCTCAACTTTTAAATGCATCTGTGCATTTAAGTGTTCATCTATATAATATAATCATAACTCAGGGAAGTAAATAATTATAAATTAATTTGTTTAGCCTTAAGGAAATACATTTTAAGTTAGCTAAAACTTCTCAAATTGTCAGCATTTATTTTATTTGGCAGAACTGAATACTCTATTACAAACTGAGATCTGAAAATATTTCAAATGTAGTGTGCAAACATTATTGCACTCTGATGGCAGTTTCCATAACTGGAATATACATTACTTTGGGAGTTCTACCACCATTTGCTTTAATTTGATCCATTTAATTAAATCAAATAGTGTTATAGTCCTCAAGAGGGAAACTACTCTGCTTATGATAACTCCATTAGGAATACTTGAAATATGAGTATTTTCATAGTGTACCTTAAGAGCCTGGTTAATAATGCAGTGTAAAAAAGAAGTGAACCTCCAAGGATCAGTAGAAATGCTATATTTTATGCTTCTGTTAACCAGAAAAGTGACAAGACAGTAAAGCCAGTAAATAATCATAAGAAAAGATAATAAATATTATTTTAAAATGCCATATATAGTGCTGTAGAGTGATTTTATGTAGATCAAAATCAAAATGTGTCTTCATGGAACACATTTGCTGTTGAATGCTATTATATGTCTTGAAACACACTGGCATCCCTATTATTTAGGCTAATACTTCCTCAATTTCTGTTTAGTGCTTCCAATTCAGCGCTTCATTCACCTTATGAGCATTTACTGACCACATGCTATTTGTACATCACTGTGTTACCACATGCTCTTTCTTAATCTTTATTCATCTTATCATGTCTATATGATGCTTAATCTTCTTGAGTAAACCATTCCTCTAATTGGGTCATAGTTTCTGTGAGAGAGATTTGACGTGAAGTTTGTGTTGAGTATGAAGGAGTTGATGGAAGCCTTAAGAAAAATTTAAGGAAGTGGCATCATCAGTCAGTCAAATATCAATTTTATAGACAGCTGTTAATTTATTTTAGTTGAAATGGCAGGAGATATGACCAGACAAATCACTAGTACAGTTTAGGTTAAAGTCTGACATGTTTAAATATTTGGATTTTAACCCACAGGGAGAAAGAGTTGAATACATACAAGCTCTGAGCCTGACAATCAATAATTAAAAAAGGAACACAAAAATAAAACATAGTAAACCAACATTTGTAAAAACATTCTGCTATTTTAAGTGAGTTATCTTATTATTTATCATCCTAATCAGGAGTGCCATAATAAGAGATTTTTAATATTTACTATCAGCATAATTATAAGAAAGGTAATTTCTCATGTTTATACACAAAAAGGAAACACACACACACACATACACATAATCTTTTAAATGTGTCAACCATGGTCTCTATTTCAATTGATAGAATGTCGCAGCTTTTTTCGATGCAACAATGAATTATGTGCAACCATAACAAACTCAAATTCATTTTTTTCTTGAATACATTGAGTTAACAAGGATATGGTTTCATAATTGTTAACCTGTGCCCCTGTGGAAAAGATTACTTATTGAGTTCAGGGCTTATATGCAGTTCTCTTTGCCTTTAGTTTTACAGACTTCACTCATTTTCAAAGTTGCCTAAGCCAGTGCCTTTTCCCTCATGCTCTTTGATGAGATTATCTCATATGTTTATAATACAGTAAGAATCTTTTGAGACAATGGTACACTTTAGAAGGCAATTTGGCAGTTTGTTAACAAAGTTAAATGTAGTCTTCCTATACTATCCAGCAATTATGCTCTTAAGTATTTGCCCAACTGATTTAAATGCTGATATCCACACACACACACGTCTGCACAGAAATAGTCATCACAGCTTTATTCATAACTGCCACAAAAGTTATGCAACCAGCTTCTGTCTGGAGTACTTTCACTTGACAATGTGCATTTGAAAACGTAAAACTTGAAAATGTTTACTTTCATTTCTGTAATTGAAATTTTCTCCTGTATTTTGTCTATATGTTGATCTTATGTGCTGAAAATCAAGAGATGGTATTTAACATAAAAAACTGCTACTGAAGAGTGAAATACATCAAATACAGATTTATACCAAGCAATGACAACTCTACTATAGCAAGTGCATTCAGACAGCTCTCACACTCTACCGCAGATCTACTCAGTCTCTGTCCTCTGGATATGTTTTTCTAATATACCCCATCTATAACTTTCCACTTTTCCACTGACCCCCAAACTGGTGGCCTGATGGTTGTCTGCTAGTTACAACATGGACTGTGATACCACGGCTCGTATATCAAGTGGCTGGCAGAGGCAGCATCACTGAATATTTTTACCTGCCATCGCTGAAAACAGTAAGTAGTTGGAAGTCCCTTGACAGTTACATTCTGAGTGCAGTTCTTTTTATCAGTAAGCACCTGAATGCCATCCTTGAAAAGGAGGTGCAATTACTTAGTGTATTGAAAGAGTTGTCAAAGGAGTGATTGTCGTTGAGATTTAGCTGAGAGCTAAATTGAGAAGTCCATTCACCACACATGTGTCTTACATATGACTAGGTGATAGCAAGGCAGAGCCTAGAAGCTCTAAGTAAAGTCCCAGTAAAGCAAAACTTGCATGTTTTAATACATTATTAATAATAATCTGTTAGAATTTTTTAAAAGAAACAGAAAACATCCATCTGGGAAGAATGGCTGCACAAGTGTGTACTGGAACTGTCTCATACAAATCTGTACATCTGGTCACCTTATATAAATACAGTGACTTTCTAAGCAGTGTAGCTCATGCTAGAGTGAAGTCACTTTAATCTTCTGATCACCTTGGTGGGTTTGGTTTCTAACTTTCAGGAAGAGGTGTTGTATGCTCAACACAAACATGTAAAATTAGATATCTTGAGACAGTCAGGGTAAAGAGAAGATAAAGAGCGAAAAGAGAAGAGAGGGACCAGCACGGTGAGGCCTATCTGAAAGGAGGTGGGGCAGTCAGATGCACGGTATCTTGATGGCCATAAATCAGTAATAGAAAACAAAGTTTCTCAAAGATATTTCTAAGATTTGTATGTTGCCACACCATATAAATTCAGTGTTAGCTGTGCCCCCACACAAACTAAACTGGTAATTTTCCTATTTTCAAGAAAGTTTTATGAGGATATTTCCTCCCATATTATGTATGCTTTTCCTTTTTGGAACTAAAATAGTCTTGAGTTTGTATAATACACAGAGCAATATCACCTGTATTTTCACAAAGAACTTGAGACAGAGGAGACCATAGAAAGTATGAGTTTTAAATAGCTTAAGAAGCAGCTCTTGATATTTAGGTTTTATAATAGTAGAAGTACACCAGTGCTAGCTGTGAGGCTTGAGAATAGCAAAGGGAGTGGTGGGGGTCTGTTGAGAAGAAAGGGCTGCTTATTTAAAAGGTGCTCTCAGCCTATTGGTGTGAGGGTTCCCCCTCCCAGCCCTTCCAATACACCAGTGGGACTTAATTCCAAGAGACTGTTTTGCTATGGCAAAAGAGTACAGTTAATTCCATTTCTTTATTGGGGGCATTGTGAGTTACTCTGCTAACATGTTAGATGTGTCTGTTGTGACCTCACTGCCCTCATCCTTAGATATCTGAGTCTTTAGTTTTATGAGATATCTCCACCTTCACAGCACAGATGGAGTTATTGTGAAAATCAGTGATTCTCAATATTGGCTGCAAATGACTCTCACTTTGGAAAGTTATGAAACGTTCTTATGCCCAACACTTTTTTCATCCTCTTATTCAAATTCTTATTTACTTGGTTTGAGCACAAGACCTAGATAATAAGATTTTTTAAAAAAGAACCTCCAGATATCTTGACATAGGCCAATTATTGAACAGGAATACTCAAACTTTAACTTGCATCAGAATTTTCTAGAAAGATTTCTTAAAGCACAGGTCACTAGGTTCAGCCTCTACAGTTTTGGACTCTGTAGGCCTGGGCAAGGGCCTAACAATTTGCATTTCTAACATGTTTCCAGGTAATACTGGTGCTACTAGTCTAGGGACCATACTTTGAGAACTACCAATCTACCTTAGTGCTTCAAAGTTTAATATGTTTACAAATCACTCGGGACTCTTGTTAACATGAAAATTTTTAATTCGTAAGTCCGGCTGTTACCTGATAAGTCACATTTCAGCAAGTGCCATAGGATAATATAGCTTGTGTGGACATTAGTATTTTATTTTTAATATAGACATTGAGGTAGATAAAATGATTTCTCTAAAAGTCAATGATCAGAAGAGGTCCAGAAACCATTTCCATTATGTCTAGCTCAATGCTCCTATTATTCTATAGAAGAACTGTACCCATGTTATATTACTGTCAGTTTTCCATAAAAAAATATTTTGCATTTGAGAAAATTTAGAAATAATGAAGTCAAATTACTTATTGCAGTTTTTCTGAGAAGTTTAATGCTTACTGTGAAACTTTTATAAGTTTATAAGTATAGTCTGGAACATTATAAAACTTTTCTCATCAAGGAAATATTTTGATTAAAACCTGTATTAATATTGTACCAAACTCTAGAGGGGACCCATTTTGAGAAATCTTACTCTAGTGTTTTGCCTCCCTTCAATCATCAGAGTTTGACTCAAGTAGAACAGATTTCTGAAATTCGTATTTTATTTTCTCCACATTTAAAGAGGATTAGTTTTTGAGTCTTAATAGAATTAAGGAACTGAGAATAATAATAATACTTTAAAAAAGAAATAATCCTTGTTAACTTATTCATTAGGCACTGGGCATTTTTGTCTTTATTTTCATACTCTCAGCACTTTTTACAATGCCTAAAGTAACTAAAATGGTGTACGGTGAATGATTTCATCACTGTGCGTATGAATTACAGGGTATGGAGGAAACTTAAAGAGATAATTAATGATAGCAATTTAGAACCTCAAAATTGGTGTCACAATAATATGAATGATACCATCAGCATAAGAAAAGCAATAAAGAACAGGGTCAGATAGAATCATCCCATGTGTATAGATTCACAATTAGAGATGTGAACTTAAACCAAACAAGGTTGAATCTGCTGCCTTTTAAAAGAGTGACTAGGAATTGTTAAATTCTCTCCATCATTAGAACTATCTCTTATTAATTAAGATAAATTTTTAAAAATTACATAGAACGAAACCCCAATTCTATAAATTTTATCTGCCTTAGCCAATAGTTTAGAAACCATAAAAAGAAACATTAAGTGTGATGTAAAAATATGAATTCATGAAGTTCTGTAAAATTACTAGTATTTCATCTTTTCCTCTGGTGAATGAGTTATATTGTATCATACTGGGCATAGAGCATGGCACTTTTGGTGTCACATATTATATATCCATGTCTTTGCTAATAAAAGTCAACTGTCATTTTACTTACAATTTGCATTAACAGCTCATCAATATAAATGAAAATGATTTATTAAAATATTACTGAGTAGAGACCAACTGGCTCAGGGGATTGATTGGTAATGGGATATGTAGTCTTTTATTTCTAGGTCACTGATTTGAATTACATTTTGGCAGAGAGTGGAGGCTATTCAGTGACATGGTGTGTGGAATGGGGTGGTGATGTCAGTCTTATTCTCAGTAAGTGCTGTCCATTTAGGCTTCAATATTTTAAAGAAACAGCACTTAACTCTAAAGCCTGTCTCCATGGATTCACAACTTTAAAATATATATATATATATATATGTATATATATATATATATTTGTGTGTGTGTGTGTGTAAAGTTTGCTCGTTTGCTCATGAGAGATTAACGTTACCAAGAATAGGAAAAATATATATTATCCATTGAAATATTTTCAATATGAAAATATTTTGCATGACCTATGTGGATAGGTTTGACAATCCTGAAAACCAATCTTTCAGGAAAATGTAAGTTAACATGTTCTTTTTAGTTTTTTTTTTTTTTATCTTAATGACTTCAGGAAATACAGCTCTTTCAAAGTTAGACTTTATTTTACTATTAAGACATTAAGATATTTTATAGAAGTAAAATTTAAAATCTTTTGACAAGTCATAGGTCAAAAGTGTAGAATGTCATAATTGAGAAATCTCTTTATGTAAAATTATTTTATGGATGAAGGAAGTAAGCATAAAGCTAAAATGACTTCCCCAGTACCATCCAGTTGCCCTGAGCTTAGCAGAATTATAAGTTGCAGATCAAATCTCTTCTCATTGCTTGTGCCATCTCTTGTTTAAGCTGGAGTCCTAATTCATAGGAGAAATACCATTTCCCATTCTTTTCAGGGCAAGATAAATTGAGAAAAAACTTAGGTAAAAAGATGAAAGAGGGGGCTTCCCTGGTGGTGCAGTGGTTGAGAGTCTGCCTGCCTATGCAGGGGACACGGGTTCGTGCCCCGGTCCGGGAAGATCCCACATGTCGCAGAGCGGCTGGGCCCATGAGCCATGGCCGCTGAGCCTGCACGTCCGGAGCCTGTGCTCCGCAACTGGAGAGGCCATGACAGTGAGAGGCCCGTGTACCGCAAAAAAAAAAAAAAAAAAGAGGAGTATTTGAAGATCTAATGATTATATGATTATATGTAAAGCAAATCTATAATGTGCAGTCATAAAGTTTGAATTAATAAGCGAATTTAGCAAGATTGTTCAACACAACTTCAATCAACAAAAAATCAATTTTATTTCTATATGTTAGCAACAGATATTTAGAAAATGCTATTTTTAAAGATGACTGTTCAATAATTACAGAAATAAATACTTAGAAATAAATCAACGAAAAGATGTGTAAGACCTCTACACAGAAATGTATGAATCATTGTAAAATACCTAGAGAAATGGCAGTATATGCCATGTATCTTGATTGGAAGTCTAAACTTTGTACAACTGTCATTTCTCCTCAAATAAGTCTTTTCATTCAATGCAATATCAATCAAACTCCAGTGTATTTGGCAGGGGGTGGTGACGTGGAAGAGTGACATATTTCTTCTAATATTTTATGGAAATGCAATGAGCCAAAAATAGGGAACGTAGAAAATCAAACAGACTCTATTTAAGACATTGTCTGGCAATGACAAACAGCACTTGCTTTAAAGTGAGGTCTGGCCAGGTAATTTACTTTGAACACAGGTGCAGGTCCCGTCCCTATTCTTTTTTCTCTGTTTTTTCTTTTCTCTTTTACCCTACCCAGGTACGTGGGGAATTTCTTGCCTTTTGGGAGATCTGAGGTCTTCTGCCAGCATTCAGTAGGTGTTCTGTCGGAGTTGTTCCACATGTAGATGTATTTCTGATGTATTTGTGGAGAGGAAGGTAATCTCCGCCTCTTACTCTTCGTCATCTTGAAGCTCCACACCGAGGGGAAATATTTTATAGATCTATGATTAGGTCTCAGTCATTTTTTTTTTTTTTTTTTTGCGGTATGTGGGCCTCTCACTGTTGCGGCCTCTCCCGTTGCAGAGCACAGGCTCCGGACGCGCAGGCTCAGCGGCCATGGCCCACGGGCCCAGCCGCTCGGTGGCATGTGGGATCCTCCTGGACCAGGGTACGAACCCCTGTCCCCTGCATCAGCAGGCGGACTCTCAACTACTGCACCACCAGGGAAGCCCCAGGTCTCAATCTTAATAAGCGTTTGACTCTAGAGTATGAGCTTCACAAGTGATTCACAGGGTTTTTTGGTTTTGTTTTTTGTCCATCTTAGGTGGACAGGATGGCAAGAGTGGGCTAGAGTTGGGTCTTTCCCTTCTCCCAGATCATTTAGATTCTAAAAAATACCTAATAGTTTAGGCTCTGGTAAGAAGTTCCTAGCTCTTACATGCCTGATGCAAACTAGCAGTTAAGATAACAATTATTTCTTTTTTAATGTTCATTTAGGTATGTTTTATAATACAAATGTATCCTTCCTTCTTTCTCACAAAGTAAGCTATATGAAGCATTAATTGGAGTAATTATGTTTCTTTCATTTTATCTACTCATAGACAGGGAATCTTTATTTCAGTATTTCATGGAAAGCCACTTCTTCCCCTGTGGTAGAGGGAATTAAGCTTTATTTACTGACACTCTAAAATTTTTAAATTACTATATTTTACAAACATTACTTAATTTTCTACTCATACTATGAAGTAAATATATATTATTAGAGAAGTTTTTTTTGTTTGTTTTAGAAAAATAATATACTATGGGATTAAGTGCATTGTTCAACATGGAACTTATTTATGATATTATTTGAAAAGATATTTATAGAATGGTACAATATTTTCTGGAGTTGAACTCCAATAGTATTATTGAATTTTAGTGCAACCAGAAATATAATACCAATAAATATGGATGCTTATAAAAATTATTTCTAAATGATATTCATCACGTAATTAAAATGACTGAACGGTCTAAATACTTTAAAGAAAAAAATTGTAGTTAGGATTTGACTAAATGCTTATTTGCTTTTCTCTTTTCTTTTACAATTATATACATGATTTTAGGATTTAGAATTAATTTGTAGATATTCACAAGCAATGCAATGTATAGATTTTTGTCTATGCTGGGAAAATTATAGACGCGATTAACAAAATTTTGTGTTGCCTTTCTTATTCACAAATTAAAAGAGAAAAGAAACATTCTTCACATAAATGCCTGTCAGCCAATAAATTATTTTATTTGTGCAGCTGAGGACTTTCTAAAGACTTTCTAACAGATTTTCCAATACGCCGGGTCTCATAACCGTATCCACGTTATTGGTATTCTATGTTTCCAAAGTTTTAAAAAGTAATTTCCAAAAAAAACTATTGAAAGGCCACAGTTTAAGATGATTGCTTATTTGAACAAGTGCCTACCAAGCTGAGGAACTTGTGTCACGTAACTGTTTAAACTACAATAGAAATTTAAAAGAATAAGAGAAAACATTAATTACAGCTCATTTAAAACTTCATGACAGGCCAACACTAAAATATAATAATAGCTTAAAATGACTAACTATACAAATCTTTTCCTTTCATTTTCACAAAGGCACTTAGAGTGTCATCTAAAATTGCTCAAATATAAAATGGTTAATGCTTATAAAATTACTCATTCATTTATTCAACAAATACGTTCTGCTCTAATTATTTAATAATACTTGATTAAAATACATGTAAATATATTTTCATAAAGTAAAATTCTAAAGATGTCCATGATTCTATAATCTTAGCAAAGTATCCATTACAAAAGGCTTCTTTGATGTAGTTTATAAATAGGTATGTAATAGTTTTCATCGTCCTTATTCTTACTTTATAAACCCTTTCTGTGAAAAATCCTCAACAATATTTAAGTCACCTAAAAATTATGACCTGAATTTTCTATGGAGCTTTAAGGCATAAGGTAACCATTTCTGATGTAAGGCATTAATCTATAGGCATAAAATCAAAATAACAGTTCATCATTTCCAGCTAATTCAGCTATGTGTGTAGGTGTGTCTAAATCTCTACACAAAATTCTCATTAATTTGATTATAATAACTGAAAAAGTTGGCCCTGGAAAACAGGGATGAGTAATATTTACCAAAATATTTAACAACACAGTCATCTTTTTAACATGTTAGGTAAGCAAGTTAAAATTTAAAATTAATTCCAGATGAAGACCATGCAGCTTCAAACAAAGTCAGAGTTGTACTTAGAAAAAGTAAAGACAAGGAGTCTTCATACTACATCTAGACACAGGATAAAAATTTTTGCTATAATTTTTACTATTCTAATATACAAACAATTTTAAGCCATGAAATAATGTTTTTTCACACATAGTACTATACTTAAAGAGAAAAAAAGAAATACTTACTGGAATTCTTTTTTTTTTTTTTTTGCGGTACGCGGGCCTCTCCCTGCTGTGGCCTCTCCTGTTGCGGAGCACAGGCTCCGGACACACAGGCTCAGCGGCCATGGCTCATGGGCCCAGCTGCTCCTCAGCATATGGGATCTTCCCAGACCAGGGCACGAACCCGTGTCCCCTGCATCAGCAGGTAGACTCTCAACCACTGAGTGACCAGGGAAGTCCTACTTACTGGAATTTAACACAAAAATTTAATACAACAAATAGAAAAATTCAGTAATATGGAGAAGGAGTTGCCTGGGTATCAGAAATAATCAGCTTAAAAATAAAATTTAAAAGACTCTACTTATAATAACAATAAAATATGTAAAGCCTTTCAGAATTAGTTTAATAAATAATATAGTCTTGAATACAAGGAAAAATGCTATAAAATTTTCATGGGGAAATTTAATAAAAATAAATGAGTAAATGAAGAAGCTCATCAGTTTTTGTAAGTCTCCTTTACGGACTCCATTTTCTATGCTTATTCCTTCAATTTGAGGTAAAGCAGTTATTGCATAAGACATCCTATTTTATCCCCAAGCATATTATTCTCTTGCATAAATTACCTTCTAGAGGATAATAACCCCCTCTTGAGCCACAGATACTTATATCCAACAGCATTTTGGACATGCTCACCTGGAGCCCTAGAGCTACCTGATATTTAGCATATGCAAAAATGGAACAACTCTTTAGAACACTCCAACCAGCAACTGAAAAACATGAATCATTTTAAAGTGTGCATGACACATTTATACAAATAGATAATACATTAAACTATAAAACAAGTCAAAATAAATCTCAAAAATAAAATTATACAGAATAAATTTTCTTATCAGGATGCTATTAATATTGCATATGTGTTGATATTAAACACATAAACATAACTAGAAAATTTCTGTATATAGGGAATTTAGAAACATACTTCTAGCAAACCCATGGGCCAACAAGTAAATTACAATATAATTAGAATATATTTTAATGGAATAATAATACTAATATCATAATTCAAGACTTGAAATCCAGCTAAATCAGAAATTATAGGTAAATTAATAGCTGTACTTACATATATTAGAAATGAAGAAAGATAAAAATATAGGCATGAAGTATCTTTTTAGAAAATTAGAAAAGTATCAGGAAAGAAACCTCAAAAGGAATAGAAGGAAAGAAATAATAGTGATAACATAAGTGGATAAAATAGAAACAAACACAAAGTAGAGAAGATCATCAAAGCCAGGAGCACTTTCTATGAAAATATTATTAAAAATTCTAATATTGCTGAATCCCTTAGGAGATTGATCATAACTTAATATTGCATCTGGACTCCTCAGGCTTATTATGTAACCCAACATCTCAAATCCACATTCTGGATTGTAAATTTCACTTTATTGGATAATATTTTCTGTTAAGCTTATCCTAAATTTAAAAATAAATAAATCTTCAATAAGTAAATATTTTAGATTAAAAAATAATATCTGTAAGTAAAAAAAGTCATATATAATCCTAAGAAGAAAATTGAAATGTCAGAAGATAATTTAATATATCAGAGGGTTGATTCTCTTAATATTTAAATATCTTTAGCAAAAATAACAATGTATCTTTATGCAAAATTATCCACTATTACAAATATGCTATGTTTCAACAAAGGAGATTTACAAATTTGGGATAAGCTTTAAACATCTTAGTAATCTAAAATTGAAAATTAGGGAATTCCCTTGTGGTCTAGTGGTAGGATTCTATAGTGCACTGTCACTGCTGTGGGCCCAGGTTCAATCCATGGTTGGGGGACTAAAATCCCACAAGCTGCGTGGGCTGGCCAAAAAGAAAGTAATAACAATAATAATAAAATTTAAAAAATAAAATTGAAAATTAAAACAACAAAATATATGAGTCCACAAATGGGCAACGAGTCGAGAGCTGGGCTATAAGATATCAATATTTTGTTAGAGAGAAGGCAGAAGCAAATTGGTCAGCAATTTGAAAAGCCCCAGGTTTCAAGGTGCACCATTATGTAATTGTAGTTCTCCTGAGGGATTTATCAATTTTGAGAATTTTTCAGAGATCTAATTTTTGTCTTTGATGGTTATCTCTAGTGTATATTTTTCTATTTCATTGTGCTATCATCTTTATTATTTCCTTCTTTTCTTAAATTCAATACAATAATGAAATCTTAGGTGAGCATGAAATTCCTACTTGTATTTGTTCTCTACTGCTGTGTAACAAATTACCACAAATTTTGTGGCTTAAAACAGCATCTATTCACTAGGTCACAGTTCTGTAAGTCAGAAGTCAGGCAGAGCACAGGTGGGTTCTCTGCTGCGTGTCTTATAAGGCTGAAATCAAGTTGTTGGCTGAGCTTCATTTCCTTTAAGATACTCATTCTCCTCCAAGCTCATTCAAATTGTTGGTCAAATTTAATTCCTTTTGGTTCTAGGATTGAGACATCCATTCACTTCCTGGCTGGCAGCTGGGGGCCCTTATCTGCTCCTGGAGACTGTCCACATTCCCTGTCACATGGTCCCTCCATCTTCAAAGTCAGCAACAGAGCATCTTCTTTATGTAGAATTTCTCTCACGATTTAAATCTCTTCTTTAGGAAGAGTCACTTTTTTTAGATTTTTATTCTTTAAACATTTTTTTAATTGAATAAAATGTTCCTTAAATTCTGTAGTGCTTTACAATTTTCAATATTTTCACACACATGATTTCATATAATCCTATAATAACCATTTTTTCCCCATCCTTGCATTGCCCCTCCCCCCTTCCCTATCCCCACTGGTAACCACTAGTTTATTCTCTGTATTGGTGAGTCTGCTTCTTTTTTGTTTTATTCACTAGTTGGTTGTACTTTTTAGATTCCACATATAAGTGATATCACACAGTATTTGTCTTTCTCTGTTTGACTTATTTCACTTAGCATAATGCCCTCCAAGTTCATCCATGTTGCAGCAAATGGCAACATTTCATTATTTTTTATGGCTGAGTAGTATTCCATTGTGTATATATATTATACCACATCTTCTTTATCCTGTCATGTGTTGATGGATGGTTAGGTTGCTTCCATACCTTGCCAATTGTAAATAATGCTGCTATGAACATCGGGGTGCATTTATCTTTTCAAATTAGTGTTTTTGTTTCTTTCAGATATATACTCAGGAGTGGAAATGCTGGGTCATGTGGTAGTTCTGTTTTTAGTTTGAGAAAACTCCATACTGTTTTCCACAGTGTCTGAACCAATTTATATTCCCACCAACAATGTACAAGTGTTCCCTTTTCTCCATATCCTCATCAGCATTTGTTATTTGTGTTCTTTTTGATGATAGCCATTCTGACAGGTGTGAGGTATATTTTATTTGGTTTTGATTTGCATTTCCCTGATGATTAGTGATGTTCAGCATCTTTTCATATGCCTGTTGGCTATCTGCATTTCCCCTTTGGAAAAATGTCTACTTGGTTCTTCTGCCCATTTTTAAATTGTGTTGTTGGTTTTTTTGACATTGAGTTGTATGAGCTGTATATATGTTGGATGTTAACTAACCCCTTATCAATTATATGATTTGCAAATATCTTCTCCCTGTCAATAGATTATCTTTTCATTCTGTTGATGGTTTCTTTTTCTGTGCAAAAGTTTTTAACTTTATTTAGGTCCCATATCTTTATTTTTGCTTTTGTTTCCTTTGCTTTAGGAGATGGATCAAAAAATTATTGCTGTAAATTATGTTAAAGAATATTCTGGCTATGTTTTCCTCTAGCAGTTTTATAGTATATGGTCTTATATTTATGTCTTTAATCCATTTTTAGTTTATTTTTTATATGGTGTAAGAGAATGTCCTAATTTCATTCTTTTACAAGTCGCTGTCCAATTTTCCCAGAACCACTTATTGAAGAGACTAGCTTTTATCCATTTTATATTCTTATGTCCTTTGTCATTAATTGACTGTAAGTGTGTGGGTTTATTTCTGGGCTCTCTATTCTATTCCATTGGTCTATGTGTCTTTTTTTCATACCAGTATCATACTGTCTTAATTACTGTAGCTTTGTAGTATAGTCTGAAATCAGGGAGTGTGATTCCTCCAGGTCTGTTCTTTGTTTTCAAGATTGTTTTGTCTATTCTAGGTCTTTTGTGTTTCTATACAAATATCAAAATTATTTGTTCTATTTCTATGAGAAATGCCATTGGTATTTTGATAGAGATTGCTTTGAATCTGTAGACTTCCTTGGTAGTATAGTCATTTTAACAATATTAATTCTTCCAATCCAAGGACACAAGAGTCACTTTTAAAGGTGCACCTGCTTGGTAAGGCACACCCAGGATAATTTCCCTGTCTTAAAGTCACTGTGCCATATAACATAATGTAATCGCTGGTGTTATCAGCCCAACATATTTGTAAATTTCAAGCATTGTTCAGGAAGTATACACCACAGGGTGGGAATCATTGGCGCAAACTTAGAATTCTGTCAGTCACACTAAGAGCAAATAAAACAAAAAATGCTTATGATATTAAACTAAAAATCATATCATGAACACATACACATCACTGAAAATAATGACATCAAAAATTCAAAGTTTTCATCTGCATGTGACAAGATTTCTTTTTCTGTTTTCCTTTTCCATTACAGTGATTTTATACTTTAACATTAATTAAATAATTATTATTTTATTAAAACCCTCTTCCAACATTATTGTGGACATTTTCAGATTTATTATGTAAGTGCTATGGCAAATTTTGACTGATAACCTTTATGTAAGAAAAATAAAATAATTCTAATTCAGCTAGTAGAAGAGAACCCATTTGGGGAATTTAATATATAAATGCAAACTACTTTTTTTTAAACATAAATTCATTTTGGATATAATTAAAGTGGACAGGTTGATATCACAAAACCATTGTGATAAAACCATGTATAATAAAAAAGAAAATATTATTTTTCAAATAGCCTTTCTGGTAAATCTATATTTTCATATTTGATTTTGGTTCAAATGAAAACATTCCTATCTTTTTACCTCTCTGTTACATATGCTATTCATTCTGATTATTATTAAACCCAAAGCTGACTTTACTCTGCCACCCACTCTGCTTCTAGTGGCCTCCTCTACTCAACAGTCAGATTACATATGTTCATGGAATTGAAACTCATCTTCCCCTTAACTAAAGGAAAACAACTGGAAAGGCAGAATTGGGTAGAAAGCATACTGCAATCTGAAGCCAAATATAAGTAACTCTTCTTTATACATTATAATAAATCATGTGTACTCATATTCTCTTCTATTATGCAGAATTAAAAGATGTATTTCTCTATTCATATGCCACAATATTTTCATTATCATTTACAGATTTTTACTTTTTTCTATTCATTCTCATTATTTTCTAAATTCCCTGCCATTACAAAAGAAAAAAAAAATAACTCTTTTAGGAATGAGCTAGAAATGCAAACAAGTCTTAACTGTCACTTTAAAAATAAAATTATTTAAACAGTTTTGACGGAGAATTGTTTTACTAAAAGCTTAAGAAGAACATGGCGTGAATATAAAAGGATGCTTATAATAATTGTATACAAAGAAGAAAGTTTTAGCAGAGCGCAAATATGGAACTTAATTATTTTATAAGTGATGAGAGACTCAATATTCTATAAGTAAAGAGATAATCCACTTTTTTCCCTTAGCAAGATAATTAGTGGTTCTTGTTTTTTCAAGTATAAAGACAGAAAGACAATTACAGAAAGACAACTGTATTCTTTACTTGAAATTGCTTCTTAATCACCTAGTTATTCCTAGTTGATGAGAAGCTAAATAGAAGAAATGGAAATTATAACACCCACACACATTAACAGGAGTGTGATATAGCAGGGGTTTTATTAAAATGTGTATTTCTTGTTTTCATTTTTAATTAACTTCTATTTTAAATGCAGGGTCTCTATTTCAAAATAATGTTGTTCCTGAGACAAAGAAGAAAGGGAAAAATAAGAAAAGAGCCAATGCATAATTCAAATAAAGGCAACCGGAGAGAAAAACATAGCATTGTTTGAGTATTTGTTATTAGCACTGAATTTTAATTTTTGACATGAAAGTATTTTATGTGAATATGAAGACTATGTTTACATATAGACTAGGTTTATATCAAATTTTGCTAAATATGGGATTATAGTTTTAGTTCCCAGAAAATAGTGGCTATAATATATAACTTATATATTTTTGATTATATCTTTATGTTGATTATAATCGGTCTTAGCCATGCCATCTAAGTGGAAATGTAACTATAATATGTGTTTACAGAAAGCTTTCAAATAGTTATAGATGAAAAACAATGCATTATTTGTTTCATAAAAATATAAATGTACAAAATATAAAGCATTATCTAATTTATTATCTAATGTAAATACATGCTTAGTATTCAAACCTCATGTATTCATTTAGTGATGAAATCTCATTTTGTTCAATTTGGTATTATTTTGCAGGATATCTGACATGCCTAGCAAAAATCTTAACAAACATGTCTTAAAATCTGTTTTAAATTTAGACCTGTAAAGAAAATTTTTGCCTTAGCTGTCTCCACAGTTTTGGGAAACCTTGTGGTTATTCTAAAAACTAAAGTAACTGAATGAATTTGATAAATATAATATCAGTGTTCCCACACAATATTTCAAATATTTAATTCACATGTTTAAGGAAGAGCTTCTCAAATTATCTTTTAAAAATCAAATATCAAAATTTTGAAATTCTGCTCTTGTAAATTAAACATTACGATTTAATTTAAAACTAAATATTTCATTTCTCCAAATATTATTTTATTTGTGAGCAAATATTTTATTGTACTGTATTATACTAATTTATGAATGCTATTACTACCTTGTTATTTTTTTAAAAAGTTTTTATTGGAGTATAGTTAATTTACAATGTTGTGTTAGTAGCAGGTGTACAACAAAGTGAGTCAGTTATATACATACATATATCCACTCTTTTTTTTTTTCTGATTCTATTCCCATATAAGCCATTACAGATTACTGAGTAGAGTTCTCTGTGCTATACAGCAGGATCTTATTAGTTATCATTTTATACATAGTAGTGTGTATATGTTAATCCCAATCTCCCAAATTATCCCTCCCCACCTTATCTCCTGGTAACCATAAGCTTACTTTCTACATCTGTGACTCTACTTCTGTTTTGTAAATAAGTTCATTTATACCCTTTTGTTTTAGATTTCACATATAAGCAATAACATAACATATTTGTCTTTCTGTGTCTGACTTACTTCACTCAGTATGACAATCTCTGGGTCCATCCATGTTTCTGCAAATGGCATTATTTTGTTCTTTTTTATGGCTGAGTAAT
This sequence comes from Pseudorca crassidens, assembly GCF_039906515.1. Lineage (NCBI taxonomy): Eukaryota > Metazoa > Chordata > Mammalia > Artiodactyla > Delphinidae > Pseudorca > Pseudorca crassidens. The sequence continues at coordinate 124,642,322 of NC_090300.1, read as the reverse complement.
ATTCCATTACATATATATTTACCACATCTTCTTTTTTTAATTTTTGAATTTTATTTTATTTATTTTTTATACAGCAGTTTCTTATTAGTCATCCATTTTATACACATCAGTGTATGCATGTCAATCCCAATTGCCCAATTCATCACACCACCACCCCCACCACCCCGCCGCTTTCCCCGCTTGGTGTCCATACGTTTGTTCTCTACATCTGTGTCTCAATTTCTGTCCTGCAAACCAGTTCATCTGTACAACTTTTCTAGGTTCCACATATATGCATTAATATACGATATTTGTTTTTCTCTTTCTGACTTACTTCACTCTGTATGACAGTCTCTAGATCCATCCACATCTCAACAAATGACCCAATTTCGTTCCTTTTTATGGCTGAGTAATATTCCATTGTATATATGTACCACATCTTCTATATCCATTCCTCTGTTGATGGACATTTAGGCTGCTTCCATTTCCTGGCTATTGTACATAGTGCTGCAGTGAACATTGTGATGCATGTATCTTTTACCTTGTTATTTTTAAGGGTCTTTTGTTTGTTTTGTTTTGTTAATTAACAATTTTGAATCTGAAATATGTGTGATAAATCAGACTCACATTTCCAGTCTTAACCAATCCCTGTTATGACTTAGATCCAACACTCTGAATTGTTGTACTCAGAACACAATCTCATATTCTTTCCCCCATTTCAGTCTCCCTTCTGATTCTGCTTGCCTACAGCAAGTGCACAGGTCACCTCCCACCCTACAGCAACTCTTCAATGTCTTCTTCTCCATCATGATTATGATAGTGAATAGAGCAGTTCTACCAATATAATGCCTCCCAAACATCCTCCTTTCTATTGTATTTTCCCTGTTCTCTCCTCCAACCCAAGGACAACATCTGAGGTACACTGTAGCAGATTCAAGTCAATTTCACACTATAAACTTCTCCACTTCAGAATAGTTCATATGCTGTTTTTATTAAAATTTCTAAAAGACAGCTTCTGCACTGTTCTTTAGTCCACCAGTACCACTTCGGGGCTGGAAGTCAGTTCAGGTTGGTTAGTCCCTTTGCCCTAAAGGCCATTAAATATTTTGAATTATCACCATTTCAAGTGCCATCTAAAATGGTGAATCTTAGGTGAACATTGTTCAAGAACATCTTTCTGTTGGTAACAATTGTTAACATTCATCTCCATTATTTCAAATTGTTAATTAAGGAATTACATGATGCCAAGACACATATGAATCAAACTATCAAAAATTAAATACAAAGCAAAAATACTAAAAGCAGCAAGGGAAAAACAACAAATAACACACAAGGGAATCTCCATTAGGTTAACAGCTGACCTTTCAGTAAAAACTCTGCAAGCCAGAAGAGAGTGGCAGGACATATTTAAAATGATGAAGGAGAAAAACCTACAACCAAGATTACTCTATCCAGCAAGGTCTCATTCAGATTTGATGGAGAAATTAAAACCTTTACAGACAAGCAAAAGCTAAGAGAATTCAGCACCACCAAACCAGCTTTACAACAAATGCTAAAGGAACTTCTCTAGGCAGGAAACACAAGAGAAGGAAAAAACCTACAATAAAAAAAAAATTAAGAAAATGGGAATAGGAACATACATATTGATAATTACCTTAAATATAAATGGATTAAATGCTCCAACCAAAAGACATAGACTGGCTGAATGGATACAAAAAAAAGACCTGTATATATGCTGTCTATAAAGGACCCACTTCAGACTTAAGGACACATACAGAATGAAAGTGAGGGGATGGGAAAAGATATTCCATACAAATGGAAATCAAAGGAAGCTGGAGTAGCAATTCTCATATCAGACAAAATAGAATTTAAAATAAAGACTAATACAAGACACAAAGAAGGACACTACATAATGATCAAGGGATCGATCCAAGAACAAGATAAAACAATTGTAAATATTTATGCAGCCAACCTCAAAACATAAGGCAAATACTAACAACCATAAAAGAGGAAATTGACAGTAACACAATCATAGAAGGGGACTTTAACACCCCACTTTCACCAATGGAGAGATCATCCAAAATGAAAATAAATAAGGAAACACAACTTTCAATGATACATTAAACAAGATGGACTAAATTGATCCTTATAGGACATTCCATCCCAAAACAACAGAATACACATTCTTCCCAAGTTCTCATGGAACATTCTCCAGGATAGATCATATCTTGGGTCACAAATCAAGCCTTGGTAAATTTAAGAAAATTGAAATCGTATCAAGTATCTTTTCTGACCACAACGCTATGAGACTAGATATCAAATACAGGAAAATATCTGTAAAAATACAAACACATGGAGGCTAAACAATACACTACTTAATAACCAAGAGATCACTGAAGAAATTAAAGAGGAAATCAAAAAATTCCTGGAAACAAATGACAATGAAAACATGAAGACCCAAACCTATGGAATGCAGCAAAACAGTTCTAAGAGGGACGTTTATAGCAACACAATCCTACCTTAAGAAACAAGAAACATCTCAAATAAACAGCCTAACCTTACACCTAAAGCAATTAGAGAAAGAAGAACAAGAAAACCCCAAAATTATCAGAAGGAAAGAAATCATAAAGATCAGATCAGAAATAAATGAAAACGAAATGAAGGAAATGATAGCAAAGATCAATAAAACTAAAAGCTGGTTCTTTGAGAAGATAAACAAAATTTATACACCTTTAGCCAGATTCATCAAGACAAAAAAGAGAGAAGACTTAAACCAATAGAATTAGAAATGAAAAAGAAGAAATAACAACTGACACTGCAGAAATACAAAGGATCAAGAAAGATTACTGCAAGCAACTCTATGCCAATAAAATGGACAACCTGGAAGAAATGGACAAGTTCTTATAAATGCACTACCTTCTGAGACTGAATCAGGAAGAAATAGAAAATATGAACAGACAAGTCACAAGCACTGACATTGAAACTGTGATTTAAAATCTTCCAACAAACAAAAACCCAGGACCAAATGGCTTCACAGGCGAATTCTATCAAACAGTTAGAGAAGAGCTAATACCTATTATTCTCAAACTCTTCCAAAATATAGTAGAGGGAGGAACACTCCCAAACTCAGTCTATGAGGTCACCATCACCCTAATACCAAAAGCAGACAAAGATGTCACAAAGAAAGAAAACTACAGGCCAATATCACTGATGAACATAGATGCAAAAATCCTCAACAAATTACTAGCAAACAGAATCCAACAGCACATTAAAAGGATCATACACCATGATCAAGTGGTATTTATCCCAGGGATGCAAGGATTCTTCAATATATGCAAATCAATCAATGTGATACACCTTATTAACAAATTGAAGGAGTAAAACCATATGCTCATCTCAATCGATGTAGAGAAATCTTTTGACAAAATTCAACACCCATTCATGATAAAAACCCTGCAGAAAGTAGACATAGAGGGAACTTTCTTCAACATAATGAAGACCATATATGACAAACCCACAGCCAACATCGTCCTCAATGGTGAAAAACTGAAAACATTTCCACTAAGATCAGGATTAAGATCAGGTTGCCGACTCTCACCACTTTTATTCAACATAGTTTTGGAAATTTTAGCCACAGCAATCAGAAAAGAAAAAAAAATAAAAGGAATCCAAATCAGAAAATAAGTAAAGCTGTCGCTGTTTGCAGATGACATGACACTATACATAGAGAATCCTAAAGATGCTACCAGGAAACTACTAGAGCTAATCAATGAATTTGGTAAAGTAGCAGGATACAAAATTAATGCACAAAAATCTCTAGCATTCCTATACATTAATGATGAAAAATCTGAAAGTGAAATTAAGAAAACACTTCCATTTACCATTGCAACAAAAAGAATAAAATATATAGGAAAAAACCTACCTAACAGGACAAAGGACCGGTATGCAGAAAATTATAAGACACTGATGAAAGAAATTAAAGATGATACAAATAGATGGAGAGATATACCATGTTCTTGGATTGGAAGAATCAACATTGTGAAAATGACTCTACTACCCAAAGCAATGTACAGATTCAATGCAATCTCTATCAAACTACCACTGGCATTTTTCACAGAACTAGAACCAAAAATTTCACAATTTGAAGGGAAACACAAAAGACCCCGAATAGTCAAACAATCTTGAGAAAGAAAAACTGAGCTGGAGGAATCAGGCTCCCACACTTCAGACTATACTACAAAGCTACAGTAATCAAGACAGTATGGTACTGGCACAAAAACAGAAATATGGATCAATGGAACAGGATAGAAAGCCCAGAGATAAACCCACGCACATATGGTCACCTTATCTTTGATAAAGGAGACAAGAATATACAGTGGAGAAAAGGCAGCCTCTTCAATAAGTGATGCTGCGAAAACTGGACAGGTACATGTAAAAGTATGAAATTAGAACACTCCCTAACACCATACACAAAAATAAGCTCAAAATGGATTAAAGACCTAAATGTAAGGCCAGAAACTGTCAAACTCTTAGAGGAAAACATAGGCAGAATACTCTATGACATAAATCACAGTAAGATCCTTTTTGACCCACCTCCTAGAGAAATGGAAATAAAAACAAAAATAAACAAATGGTACCTAATGAAACTTCAAAGCTTTTGCACAGCAAAGGACACCATAAACAAGACCAAAAGACAACCCTCAGAATGGGAGAAAATATTTGAAAATGAAGCAACTGACAAAGGATTAATCTACAAAATTTACAAGCAGCTCATGCAGCTCAATATCAAAAAAAAAAAAAAAAAAAAAAAAACCAACCCAATGTAAAAATGGGCAGAAGACCTAAATAGACATTTCTCCAAAGAAGATATACAGATTGGCAACACACACATGAAAGAATGCTCAACATCATTAATCATTAGAGAAATGTAAATCAAAATTGCAATGAGATATCATTTCACACTGGCCAGAAGGGCCATCATCAAAAAATCTACAAACAATAAATGCTGGAGAGGGTGTGGAGAAAAGGGAACCCTCTTGCACTGTTGGTGGGAATGAACATTGATACAACCTCTCTGGAGAACAGTATGGAGGTTTGTTAGAAAACTAAAAGTAGAACTACCATACAACCCAGCAATCTCGCTACTGAGCATATACCCTGAGAAAACAATAATTCAAAAAGAGTCATGTATCAAAATGTTCATTGCAACTCTATTTACAATAGGCAGGACATTGAAGCAACCTAAGTGTCCATCAGCAGATGAATGGATAAAGAAGATGTGGCACATATACACAATGGAATATTACTCAGCCATAAAAATAAATTAAACTGAGTTATTTGTAGTGAGGTGGATGGACCTAGTGTCTGTCATACAGAGTGAAGTAAGTTAGAAAGAGAAAAACAAATACCGTATGCTAACACATATATATGGAATTTAAGAAAAAAAAATGTCATGAAGAACCTAGGGGCAAGATGGGAATAAAGACACAGACCTACTAGAGAATGGACTTGAGAGTATGGGGAGGGGGACAAGTAAGCTGTGACAAAATGCAAGAAGGAAGAGATATGGGAACATATGTATATGTATAACTGATTCACTTTGTTATAAAGCAGAAACTAACACACCATTGTAAAGCAGTTATACTCCAATAAAGATGTTAAAAAAAAAAAGAATTACATGACAAAATCATTTGAGAAATTCAATGCAATGTTCTTTAAGATATATGTGGCTGTTTCACATATTTTCATTAGGGAGTGAAGTTTTTAATCTATAAATAATTTTATTGACTAATGAAGTATTAGAAGCATTCATTCAACCATAAGTTTGTGGGGAAACCACTCTTCTGAATGTTCAATACTATTTGCTAGGTTTCATTAAGTTCACAATAAATTTCAAATATCATAAGAGATTCTGATAATGAAACACATAAAATTACTTTGGGTAGAGAAAGGAATAAATTGCAGTTTAAACTGAATGCATATAGCAATGTAGAACTTCATTTTTTGAAAAATTTATGAGTAACTGTATAATCTAAGATTTTATAATGAAGAAGGACCACTGAGGTGTGAGTCAGCAAATATGGTTTCTGATGTTGATTTTTTACTGATTAGCTCTAGTCTCAGTAATTCACTTAACTATTTAAATATTGTTTTCCTAGAACATAAAATGAGGGGAAATTTGATTAGATAATTTCTCTTTTAGCTCTACTATCTCACACACACACACAGACACACTTCCTGTTAGTGAGATTTAGCTGGGAAGAGAGTAGAACAGAATAACTGATACCATGAGAGGGTTTGAATTTTAGATTTGATTTTCGTTTTGATCTGGTCATAGTAAGGAACAGAATTCAAGTGGGGACAAACATATCTATGACCTTGTAAGTGTTGGGGTAGGAGTTTAATTAGAGATTATAGAAACCCACCTGGAAGAGATGTTGCCTTCTATAATATTTCAAAACTATGAAATTTAGCTTTCATGTAAACAAATATGTAAAAACTTGGTATATATTTCATGCTTAGTCAATGGCTAAAATGCCACTAAACCAAATTTGGAAAATTATTGTATGTAAAAGGATGAGCTCAGAGTAGGCCCTCAATATGCATTGAATGTTCATATAAATAATATTATTTAGAATTATTATGACCTGTAAAAATAGATTCTAAAAGATTCTTAAAAGATGAAGTTAGTCCCTTTATTTTAATTTATAATCAAATTACTGAATACCTTTTTATTCTTTAATAAATATTCTATCATAACTTTTCAACTTTTGACCAGATACATTCCAATACATTTCCTTCTTTATAAATCTTTTCTCAAATTTAATTTAGAATATTTCTGTTCACTCTAAATTTCCATGAAAAAGTTCACATACTACAAGGTTATTTTGACTTACTCATATTAAATGAAGTGAAATTGTAAAAGAAACCATAGTATTTGACATTGCAAAACAATCCAGGGACAGTGCAAAAAAACAACTCGTTCATTCATTTATGTATTTATTAATTTTAAAAGTTCTTTTTATGAAACTTATATTCCAGGGAGGTAAACACAATAAGTAGAGCCCTTATACACAAACAAATTTCATAGTATTTTAGAAAATATGTGTTTTGGAAAAATCAGAGCAGAGTAAATTAGACCATGGGCACTCACAGCTGGGCATTTGCCCTTTAAATTTCATTTTAAAAACATAACTAAAATGATATATTTTTTCTATCGAAATATCAGTTCTCTGAGAACAGATATTTTTAAATTGTCATTTAATTTATTCCAGTCTTGGTCATAATGCTTTCTATTGAGGAATTCAAAAAAATCTGTTTGTCATATTCAGAGATCAAGTAAGTAAACAGAAGGAAACAGCCTAAAAACCTTTTTCCATCACACATGCAGTAGACAAATAAAATAGCTATTTGCTGACTGTTACCTAGTTCCTAACTTACTAAAATGGACATATGTAAAATAAACTCATTTTTTGACAAACATGTTTGATCTTAAGGAACTAACTTTGAACGAAATAAATTTTTAGTGTAAGAAATGTATTTTCCCATGAGAATTCTTTTATGAATATTAGTCTCCTGTAGAATATATCACCAAATGTAAAAGTTTTAAGTTTTAATTTATCTAGGATCCTCTACTTGGCACATGATCAAATATATGCTTTTGAGTAAATCCAACAGTGGTATTCTGGCTGATGGAGCTTGAAAGGAAAACTAGCTAAGGGAAGTGTTGGGGGGGAATAAGAGAAAAGAAAGAATTAGGAATCCTCCATGAAAGTTAAGTTTTTAAAGGTCTATACTTTATTACTTTATGTGTTTTAAACATAAATAAAAACTCAAGACTTTATGATGACTAAAACTATTCTAGACATTAACATTCTGGCCAAAGAACCCCAAATATCAAATGAATCATTGCTCCAAAATGCAGTGCATTTAATCATAGAAAAAAAGAATTCTCTTCCTGTAACTGATGAAATAATGGTCCCCTCAGAATTTTCTGTTTAGTTTTATTTAGAAAATTTGATGCTTTTACAAAAGAGTTGGGACTCAAGATCATTAAAAGGAAAATTTAATGGAAGTTGAAGTTTCTTCTATAAATTAAATAAGGTTCATGAAGACTTATAAGTCATATAAGCCGAAGCAGTTATAACATCAATATTTTAGGTGTCAACTAAAAGTAATTGGACGTGGTTAGTGTCACTATTAAAATGAAATGTTTAAGAAACTGTTTTGAAACCATGGGTTCTCTTTTAAAGGAACTGGTGGAAGAAGAATCAGTTACAATTAAGAGTGAAAAGATGAAATTTTACTTAGTTAAAAATATATATGTTGGGCTTCCCTGGTGGCACAGAGGTTGAGAGCCCGCCTGCCGATGCAGGGGACACGGATTCGTGCCCCTGTCCGGGAAGATCCCACGTGCCGTGGAGCAGCTGGGCCCATGAGCCATGGCTGCTGAGCCTGCGTGTCCGGAGCCTGCACGTCCAGAGCCTGTGCTCCGCAACGGGAGAGGCCACAAAAGTGAGGGGCCCGCGTACCACACACACACACACACACACAAATATATATATATATATATATATATATATATGTTCTTACAGCAAATCCTTTGTGAAGGTTAAAAAAATCTTTAAAGTATGTATGTGTGTGTGTATATATATATATATATATATATATGTTATAACAGGGACTTAATTTTGAAAGGTTAAGATTGCTTGTGGAGTAGTTTTGTAGAAAAATCAGTTTGCCTTTGGAATAATTTCTGGAACATTTAACATTCAATAAATAACATTACAAGTGAAAATTTTACTGTCCAAAGTTGAATTCTCCAGAGTAGTGATTAAATAAATAACATGAAACAAGCTTTTAGAATGATTCTGGAGCTTAGTCTTCAGCTGTGCAGGAAAGGTGATAAAAAAAATATGTTGAGAACCTAAAATTTCTCAGAGTATGAGATCTTTGGGCAAAAGCTGCATTTTTCACATATTGCTAATTTCTGCCTATTTATGATTTATGCTTGTTATGAGATGTTCAAAGGTCAAGAATTTATGCTAAAACCCTCTTTTTAAGGCACAGCATAAATATATTTATTAGCCAGGAGCATACCATACTCTTTATTCATTAGATTCATTACACTGTTACACAAACACAAAGATGTATATGTGTGTATATGTGTATATGTATATTATATATTCAATTAGCTTAGATTTCTTGTATTATACAGAAATGTGATCTGCTAAAAATACAGAACTCAATTTTTTTTAAATATGTAAACTAGCAGGACATTGCAAAAGGGCTTTTTATGATACTTAGCTTCTTTAATAGGTTTAAAATCCATTTCAATTCTCAACAAAATATTTCACTGAAAACATTAATTCAAACATGTATCCTTTTCTAGGTACTTGGTGTTTATTGAGCAGTCTGATAATACACAGGCAAAGATATTGTACTACATGTTTCTTTATCTTACCTATTAGTACACACACACACATAACTACTATGTTCTAGTTTATATGTAAAAATGTTATCCACAATTAAGCTTTTGTATTTGCATTCTAAAGAAATAATTTTTGTCACCCCAAAATATGAATAGTCCTGGGAAGAAGAAATGATGCACAGGTGAATGTTAAGTTAGAAGAAAAAGAACAATGGATAAAATTTCTTGGTATAAAAATAAGTTATGTTCAATAGTTATTTTCATGAAAAGTTGCTAGCGAATATATCCATTGGGCATCTTTTTAATTATTGGAACTTAATACAGTGTTATTCCTTAACTTTGAAGTAAGAAATGCAGAATGACATTTTTATCTATGTATGTTTCTCTACAGATATTTTGGAAAGTAAGAACTGTGCTTTTCCTTATATTTGTTTAGGAAAATATACTAATTAGAGTTATTATTCCCAGAAGAAGCACATACGGAGATTCAAAATATAGTAGATAAGTATTAGAGAGGAAATTTCTTTAGCTCAGACCTGGCAGAATTTATTTCCTGTGTTAGAGGCATGGATACGTGTCTTTCTTCCTTCATGGAACAAAGCTAGATTGAAAGTGAACTGCTACCAAGGCATCCTGAATTTGGAATAAGTAATGCATTCCTGATGCAATGGCATGAACTAGTCATTTTTAATTGTATTACCTGACAGAACTTCATCTATCTACTTAGAGACATAGCATATTAGTCTATAACTTGTGCCTAAATTAAAGAATTTCTAAAATTCTAAGTATCAGAACTGAATAAAAATCTAGGCCAGTTCTCTAATCTCCCTTATTATCCCACTAATTGATTGTGTAGGTTTTGTGTGAACACTTTTTTATGATTTAAAACTTATTAATGTTGGATAGTAATATTGGCATATTAATAATGCATATCAAAAACGCTGTCCTTACAGCACCCTCAAACTTGGGAGATGTGAGTGGTGTTATTACCATTTTACAGATGTGAAGTTGAATTTCAGTACAAAATCATTGTTTAATAAAGACCAAATTTCCCTCTTGTACTGTTAACTATTGGTCACAATTAATTTAATTGATTTGGAAAACAATATGATTATTGATTAGTATATCATTATTTAAAATACATTGTATCCCTTTTGTGCATATTGTTCCACTTATTATCCTTATCAATAAAAAAAGAAAAAAGGAAAAATACTTTATTTCCCTTAGTTAGTCATCTCCTATTTACTCCAAACTTTCTCTTAACTTCATGGTTTCTAATATATCATTCTCTCATGCCTTTATTCAAAAACACTTAATATTACCTTATTATGTTCTATTCCTTACGCTCTGTTCTGGGGTCACAAATGTAAACCAGAGAGACATGGCTCCTCTCCTAATGAATATACTTTCTTCTGATCATGCTACATAATGAATAAGAAAACAAAAAAATACAGTGACTGAAAATGTCAATAAGTTCTTTGAAGCATGTAACCAGGATTCTGTAATAGAGACTAATGGGCCCAGCACAGGCGGAAAGCCACTTTAAATCAGGAAGTGCTTTATGTCAGGAGAGGATATCTAAAATGAAAAATGAAAGGTGAGAGAAAGCCAAGCATGGGGTTAGCCATGAGTAAAATATTCCAGTCAGAGAAACAGTAAATACAACCAAATCTTCTCAATCCTGGTTACTCACCTTTTAACACATTCCTTATCAATATATGAGGGCTAGAAATAAAGACAGAATTTCAGGAAGAATTTAATCAGCATGCTCTTCCCGTTTTTCTTCCTGTTACTATATTTTTTATCAATGTACTTCAAAATATTTAGTTTTGGTGTTAGCCTAACCATTTTTCTATCATATTTGGTCACAATGAATACATGGTATAATGAATATAGCATGTATGAAGTGTAACATATATATGTTTATTTAGAAAGAAGGTATAGCAAAATGATTAGGATCATGGATTCTAGTCCCAGATGGGTATATTTACAAAAATATCATGTATTTAACTAAAATTAATAAATAGAAGTTAATATTTAAAACTTAATTTAGGGCTTCCCTGGTGGCGCAGTTGTTGGGAGTCCGCCTGCCGATGCAGGGGACACGGGTTTGTGTCCCGGTCCGGGAGGATCCCACATGCTGCGGAGCGGCTGGGCCCGTGAGCCATGGACGCTGAGCCTGTGCGTCCGGAGCCTGTTGCTCCACAATGGGAGAGGACACAGCAGTGAGAGGCCCGTGTACTGCAAACAAAAAAACAACTTAATTTAATTTTAATAATTTTCATTAATTTTTATTAAAATAATTAACTTTAAATATACTTAATTTGTAATTAAAATGTGTCCAAGACATATTTTCCATTTGTAGTGATTTTGGGGGGGACAATTTTTATTTTAATTTTTCCCATTTTCTACAGTGTCAATTCCAGCTGTAGGTAGGCCAAAGAGGAGACTGAGACACAAAGTAGTAATAGCTGAGAGAGAATGGACAGACACAAGTCTTATGAAGAAGAACAGGGTTTTTTTAGCCAATAGCTGAAGAAAAAAAGCCAGTGAGATAAAACAAGATTCACTGAGGTTCACAGAGCTGGAACCTAGACAAAGTAAAAAGTGAATATAGAAAGTCAATCTGTATGCAAACTGATGTGGTCAATGTGGATGAAGCAAGAGGAAGAATAGCTTGGAGGCAGAAGATCAGTATCAGAGAAATGCTGTGAAGTTCAAGTCCAAATGACTGTGTTTTCTAAGATTTCCATATCAGCTCCCAGGAAACACATATCATGGTTGACTGTTGACCATGTGACACGATTCACATGATCTCAACTACTGTGTCACATAGTCTTTCTTTCCCTTTCTTCCTCCCTCTCTTCCTTCCTTCCTTCCTTCTTTTCTCCCTCCCTCTCTCCTTTTCTCTCTCCCTCTCTCTTTCTTTCAATAGATTTTTTTTACAGCAATTTTAATTAGGCTCACAGCAAAATTGAATGGAAGATACAAAGATTTTCCATGTGCCCACTACCCACACATATGCATTACCTATTCCATTAACAGCATCCCCCCCCCAGAGTGGTACATTTATTACAATTGGTGAACCTACATTGACACATCATTATCTTCCAAAGTACCTAGTTTGCATTAAGTTTTACTCTTGGTGTTGCACATTCTATGAATTTTAACAAATTTATAATATGTATCCACCATTATAGTGTCACACAGAGTAGTTGTACTGCTCTAAAAATCCTCTGTGTTCTACTTATTTATCTCTGACCCCAACCCAATGCCCCTCCCACCCCTGACAACCACTGATGTTTTCACTGTCTCCATAGTTTTGTCTTTTCCAGAATGTCATATAGTTGGTATCATATAGCATTTTCAGATTGGTTTCTTTCACTTAGTAATATGCATTTAAGACTTCTCCATCTCTTTTCATGGCTTGACAGCTCGTTTCTTTAGTGTTGAATAATAATTCATTGTCTAGATTTGCCACAGTTTATCCATTCTTCTACTGAAGGATATCTTTGTTGCTTCCAAGTTTTGGTGATTATGAATAAAACTGCTAAAAAACATCTGTGTGCAGGTTTCTGTGTGGACATAAGATTTCAGTTCCTTTGGATGAGTACCAAGGATCATGACTGCTAAAATTTATGGTAAGAGTATGATAACTGCCAACTGTCTTCCAAAGTGGCTGTACCATTTTGCATCCCCATCAGAAATGAATGAGAGTTCTTGTTGCTCTACATCCTCACCAGCATTTGGTGCTGTCAGTGTTCTGTATTTTGGCCATTTTAATAAGTGTGTAGTGGTCTCACTTTATTTTGAAATCAGAGTAATATATGTGTTATCTATATATGCTAAACTGTTAGCATTGTAGACATAAGAATTTTTTTTATTCAACTAACCATTATACTTAACCCTGTGCAGTCTCTTCCTTGTTACACTGACTGCTTTTCCTAAATAATTTTTTAAATTTGCTCATCTTCTATTACTTTTATAGATGAATGAAATTTAAAACATAACTAAACTAGTTACACTTCCCTCCTCCAAATTAATTAGTCACCCTCTTTGTCAATGCTAGTGGAGACTTTCCTGACTTTCACATAAAGTTTCCTAAATGTTTTTATTTACCAATAAAAAGAAAACCACCTTTGTATTTTTCACCTTGCATCCTCTTATGATCAGTAGCACTCTACATTGTTTATTCTTAAACAGATGGACTTTATGTTAATCATGCTCTCTCCCTATTTTCATAAAACTTTTTTTTCCAATAGTTATTTTAAGAACTCCAATGTTGGTATCCCATTAATAATTTTTATAAAGATACAGCATTTTTATAGATAGTAGATATTCATGCATGCATAATAAGTTTTCAACACATTTTATTACCTTTCCATTTTTATTCTCATAATGGACTCTTTGCTCTTCTAACAGATTCAGTTGTTTATAATTGACTCATTAAAAACCTAACTTATTTTAATGCCTTAACCTTAGCTAGTGGGAGTTCCTTTTAGTTAGATATCATACATCTTTTAGATAACACTTACTTTCATCAAAAACAAAAGTGTTTTAGACTATCTTAGTTTTCTTTGTTCCAAATGCGTGCCTTGCTCCCCAATTATTCTGCATTCTTCCCTTTCATTCCCAACCACCCTTGAAGTTGGGTGGAAGCCATGTGATAGTTTTTGCCAATATATTGTAAGTGAAAGTGTTGTGGATGCCCATGCAGTGATGATTCCATCGATAAAAACCATAGGCAGATAAAGAAGTATAGATAAGGTAGTATTATAAAAGAAGGATGTATCTTCCATTCCTAAGTCACCAAGAAGAGCCCAAACCAATCTTACATGAAAAAAGAAAAAAATGGTGTTTTCATACCTGGGATTCAGGGTTTACATTCAACTAAAATTGCATTGCTGAAATAGAGAAATGGTTTGAGATCATCAGTGAATACAGAAAGAAAAAAAGACATTGAAGCAATGAAGCAATTAAGAAATAAACAATTACAGAGATTATTATTCTAGAATTGGAAACACAGACAAACATAAGATTACCAGTGTTTGTCAAGTACAGAATATAACAAATGGAATAGAAAGCTATTCAAAGATGCAGCACAGACCATCTCCCTGAAATGAAAGAAGCAGCAAATCTGCAAAATGAAAACGAACCACATCCCATGAAAAATGAAACAGCAAGGCTGAGACTGATCATTACTGACTGTTTAATATGTAGAATTTCAAAGATACAGAAAGGATTCTTCAAGCATACAGTCAGAAAAAGCAAAACCCACTCCAGTCAAGATGGTAATGTAAATTCGCATTTTAAGTATCTCTTCTCTCTGAAAGATAACTATAAAAAAATCATAGTTGTCCTTAGGAACAAGATAAAGATCTCTTGGGCCATGAAATGGAATATAATTACAGCAGTAAGAAACTCAAGCCATGAGCCTGCTCTGACTCGGGAAACAGGCATAAAATATCGAGTGGGACTCCTATAGAATATTGGGGTCTAGAAATACCCTGAGTTTGTTAGGGTATCGGTCCAGGTACATTTCATTGAAACTGGATTTGGGATTGCATTGTCTTCCCATAGGAAGCCATAGATTTCCCTGATCACTGTCCAAGATCATGACTTTATATCTTAAATACCTACTTTGCTGGAAGAGAAGCAGAAAATGTCATGAAGAAGGCACAATGACCATGCTGCAATATCACAACCTGACATGAGATTTAAGTGCAAATAAGTTAGCTCTCTTCCTGGGTGCCAAAGTGTGAGTGAATGCAACAACACAATAGAATGGTAAAGGGAGGTAAGCATAGGGAGAGAAAATGGATACATGATAAACCAAATCTACTTCATTAGAACAAAAACATTAAGAAAAACAACGCTGAAAAATAAAAAAAATTAAAATAGGTGATGGTGAGGCAAATTAATTCAGGCCATCAAATACAAAGGACAGAACAATGTCAAGTTGATTTTAAAGAAAGTGGGGTTAAGAACCTCAAAATTTAAGCAAAAGAATATAGGCCATAATAATCAAGAAATCTTGTAACAAAAATAGGACGATCTAATTTTAATTTGGATTTTGGACTAATTAAAGATACACAGTAAATTACAAAAACAGAACCAAGAGCTCTTATTCTTCTCTGTGGAAGGATCCTATCAATCACCTGGATTCTTCCAATGGTGGTATGTTACAAAACTATAGTACATTATGGAAACCAGGAAATTTTAATGGGCACAGTAAAATTTACTAGACCATATAAGACTTAGTCAAATTTCACCAGGTTTTGCATTCATTTATTTTTGTGTGTTTCATATTTATGTATAATTTTATGACTTTTAATCACATGTATAAATTTTATAATCACTACCATATTGAAGACACAGAATTATTCCTTCAGCACAACAGAGTTTCTTAATGCTATTCTATTCTAGCTACACTCTCCTCACTATCTCCTAAACTCTGGCACTGCTAATCTGATCTCTATCTCTATAATTTTTTTCATTTTGAGAATGTTAAGAATACAAATGGGATGATACAGTACGTAATTATGGTAGTTTATTTTTTTCTCTCAGCATAATACCCTTGAGATCTATCTAAGTTGTGTGTATTAGGGTTTGCTCCTTTTTACTGATGGGTAGTATTCAGTCATATAGATGTACCACAGAACGTTTAATTAACCTATTGAAGAATATTTGGGTTCTTTCCAGTTTGAGTTATTACAAATAAAGCTGTTGTGAGCATTTGTGTACAAGTTTTTGTGTGACCCTAAGTTTTCATGTCTCTAGGATTAATGTTCAGGACTATGATTGTTGGGTAAGTATATGTTTAATATTTTAAGAAGGTGTGAGATTTATTTTCAGAATGGTTGTAACATTTTACATTTTGACCAACAATGTAGGAGACATCCAGTTTCTCCACATCCTCCCCAGCATTTGATGCTATCAACGTTTTTTATTTTAGTCATTCTAACAGGTATACAGTGGTGTGAATAACAGTTTTAATTTGAATTTCCTAATGGTTAGTAACATTGAGTATCCTTTGTGTTTATTTGCCATCCATATGTCTTTTTTGATGAACTGTCTGTTGAACTTATTTGTACATTTTAAAATTTGATTGTTTGTTGTCTGATCACAGAATAAATATTATTGACCATCAGGAATATTGTCTCTACTTCAAAGATAAAGATATTCTGGGGTATTATAATGAACATTTTATTAGTTTAGGCAAAATATTGCTGCAAGAGATAAACCTCAAATCTTACTGGCTTCACATGTTACAATTCATTTCTCATTTGTATAAAATGAGTGTCCCTGATTGACGTGTAACTTTCTTCGAAGCTATGATTTAAGGAACTAGGCTCCAATGATCTTATTATTTTACCAGTTTTTATAGAGCGCTTCCAAAGTTGCCATGCTTTTCTCTATTAAGCATCTTTCACAGATAACTTCAAATCCTATCAAACTGGAAGTCCATCATCTTAGGTGTTGCACAGTCCTCTACATTGACTTGATGCCCATGGATTATTGTTCTATGAAGTCAAAAATCAAGTTTTCTCTTCTGTCAACAAATATACAAGGTTAATTCAAGGACAACATAACTACATTCAAGAGAGGGAAGAGAGAGAGCCTTATAGTAATTGCTGATTTGCAGAAGTTGTGAAATCCTGGCAAGCCAACATGGAAAGATTTCCGCAAATGCGGAAAGTCCTGTGATTAACCCTGTTGGTGTTGTCTGGAAAATAATCCCTTGTACCTTGTTCTCAGGGGGTCAACAGAACATACCCCAGCACAGTTCCCTTTTTGGTCAGTAATATCACGTTTACATCTTTCAGGCTAATGTCCCTTTCTCATGCTGTTTTATGCTTGGCAAATTTGGAAAGAACAAGAGATGTTTTTAGCCTTAAAGAGTAAAATATTCATTATCTAGGGTTAATTGTTTATCCAGGGTTAATTATCTAGGAAATATTATTCCCTATAAATTTAGTATGGCTCTGATCTATTTTCTTCTATTCCATGTCATGTGCCAATAAATGTACCTAAAGTTCTTTAAACATTTACTGCATTTTTTAAAATCTGAAATACCATCTGTTTAAAGACACTATTATTTTATGTATCACTCAGGGGGAAAATGCCTGACTTAATGCTATCTTCTCACTTACAATTTTATATTTTTATAAAATTTTATATTTCTTGAAAAAGCTACATTTGACTTATTTAGATATAAATTTTTATGATAGTGTTGTTGTGCATAATAAAAAAGAACATATACAACATGAATAAATTGGATAAGATATGACTGCAAGTCACTCAGTTTTAGAGTGTGACTTCTGAATTTCATCTCACAGTTTTCCATCTCTCTGTTTTTTCATACAATATTGGACTCTGTGCCAACAGAAGTGTTGGTGACAAGGTGTATCTTAACAGTACTCAAATAGTGTCTCCTGAAACCACTGTCCATATTTGTACGTTCATGTACAGACATCGATAGCCTTATCACCATTGCCATATGGCTCTTAGCAATTATTAAATGTGTTCTGATACAGAAATAATAAAATATGAGTGAATCTTAATTTTGATATTGATAAAAATGGAAATATTCCCACACAAGATAAATTGTTATCCCTTGTCTGCACAGTCTTCTCTATTACCATAAGAGAGGATTGCTTGTAGTCATCTGAAACTATAGGATCAGGTGGGAAGGATATCTTCTAAATTTTACATTTACAGCATGTCTGACATATTTTTCCTGAAAAATTTTGAGACTTTTTTTCCTGAAAAATGTTTCAGGTCTGGAAATAGTTGACTCTTTCTACCTATAATGACTGTTAACTTCCAAATTCTCTATTCCTCTTTCTTCCCTTCTCAAATTAGTCAGTTATACCCTGGAGATCTTTTTCTTGTAATATCTTCCCCATTGCAACAAATAAGTGACAACACACACGTCAATTCCTTTTATCCACTTGCCCTGAACCACAGCCTTGGTAGGCATGAGACTTGTTGCTGCCACATAACATGGGTCTCCATCTGTTTAGCATCTAATATCAGTTTGCATTCAATCACTAGTTGAATAAGATCCTTATTTTCTTTTCATTTAGGTGCAAAGAACCTATTTTTAACTTAGTTAAGGTGGAAAATACACTAGCTGCCATATGAGACAGACCCCAGAATCTCAGCAGTTATGGGCTGAATTAGACATAGAACTTGATATGGATGTTCCTGATTGGTAGGCAAGTCTCCTCTAAGTAGTGATTCAGGGACCATCTTGTGTCTTCACCATCTTTACCGTTCAACTTGCAAATTCATCATTTTAAAAATGCATTAACCTTGTAAAAAAGAAAGGAATATTAAGAATCAAATAAGAAATATTTTTATGACACAGCTCTGTGGCTTCACAACCTCAGGAGTTCCAGGATATAATCTGAAACTGGCCCCCATACACATTTTTTTTTCTATGGATGTTATTTGTTTTTAATTATTTCAATAATATTTTCATTACTTTATCCCATATCTATCAAACTCTAACCAGTTTGAGAGTTTTTTGCAAAAATTGTAATATTATGTTTAATAAAATACATATAACCAAACACACCCATATACATAATTTTCACTGTACAAATTTTATACTATATATACATATAGATTCAAATGTATATATTTCTTTTACCAAATAAACAGAAGTTTCTGCAGAAGGGGTTGGGGAATGAGAGTGGGAAGGTAAAACTATTACTGGCAGTAAAAAAAAAAAATGTTTGCATTTCAATAAATTATCTTTAGCTCTATTTTGATATCACTTTGTTCTATAAACCACTCTTAACCATTTTGTTGACAAGAACACACCAATGCCATTTTATTTTGGGAATAGAAATTAATCAGGTGAGGGTAATTATTTGGAAGATAAATTTTAGGGAGAAGGAAGAAAATTATTAAGTTACTAATAGTAATGTTCAATCACAGGGGTTTAAATAAGTACAACACTTGACAAATCTCTGTAAAAGAAGTGATGAGAGTTGAATTTTCTATTCTTTCATCATTCTGCCCACTGTTGAGAGTCATGAGATTAGTGTAAATAGTTCTAGAATATATGGCTTTTTCATTTCCACATTTAATCAAGACACTTTATGCAGGGAGACAATAAAACATAACAGACAAGAGTATAAGCTCAAAGTTCCAACTAAAATTCTAGAATCACTGTAATATTATAAGCTTTATAATCTAAATAAATGTCTATTTTTATAAGGTTATCATAAAAATGAAATAATACATAGACAGAGCTTAAAACTGCCAATTGACAATAATAAATAAACAAACAAATAAACAAATAAATAAACAAACATGACAAATAAAATCAGGATCCTCTATCTGAGAAAAAGACTTTCACAATTCATTTATATGCAATGATCTGGGAACGCTTTAGAATTCTATGAGTCTAGAAGCATAGCTTTAATTATAAAACTGTAAATTCACACTGGTGCAGTTGAACAGTTCTTAGAACTATACCATAATAATAATAAACAAAAAATAAGAAATAGATTTAGACAAAATTATATCATGAATATTTTGTATATTTCTTGTATGAAATTATCTAAGTTTGAATAATGATGGGAGAACTCAAAGTACAGTATTGACTGTTTTTTAGTATCTATTATTGTACAAATTGTGGAATATTCCATAAAGGGAAGCCTAGTAATGTGTTTGCTGTCTCATCTAAATTCTAAATTTGAACAATTTTAGGCATTTACATCATTAATTATTAAGATGATTATGAAGGTTATAACTAACATCAGAATTATAATTGTGACAATTTAAGAGTTTATTAAAGACCAAGTACCTTGCTAATATATACAAAATATATAATATAATTATATATGGAGAGAGTGCTAATTGTTATGCATATAATTATTTAATTTAATACTCACAGTGGTATGATTTCACCATTGCTATTGACGCTTTATACATGAAGAAACAGGAGTATTTTTGTCAAAGCCTCATGGTGGCACAAAGTTAGGATAAAAATTTGCAACTACTGGAATCTAAATCTAGTGTTTATGAGAATATGATGATTTGCTTGAATGGATTAAGTCAAAATGGTGAAAGCTCAGATACCCTCTTATTCCCATATTTTCAAAAAGAAACCATGTAAACACCAAAAGGACAGGTTGTATATGCATAGCAAATATGTTGCTATAACAGAAAACAAAATTAAAACTAAAATCTATTTGGGCTATTAAAAAAACATATTTGTCACAATCCAGTTTTTTGTTTTTTGTTTTTTTAATCTTTGGAAATGACCTGATAAAAGAGAGTGGTAACCTGAGGAATATGGAATTCACACTCCTGATTCACTCTAATCTGTTACACATCTAAATTTTTCTCACAACACTCATGTCCAACTTTATTTTATCACATTATCAGTTATTACTTGCTGATTGCCCAATTTAATGGATATATTATCATATTATCTTAATAGACATTTTTTAGAATGTGACACTCTAAATTACCTTTCCTTCTAGAAACTTTCTTCTCCCAATTGATTTACATGATACCTCTTGCTTTATTTAAGATAGAGGTTAAGCTTCTGTAATATAGAAATCAAAAAAAAGAAAACAAAGTAAAAAGAGAAAAGAAAAGAAAGAGTGGCTTTTTATTTCTCTCCCTCATGTAAGTCCAAAGGCAGTCAGGAAAATTCCATGATGAACAGATAGCTTTGCTCCATTAGGTGGTCCATAGACCTACATTTCATCTTTATCGTCCCACCATTTCCTAAATGTTGCCTTTATCCAGATTGCCAAAGCAGGATCACCATCCATATGTTCATGTTCCAGCTTATGGGAAGATGAAGTGAGTGGAGGGCAAAATCCACCTTTCAGTAAAATTCTTATTTCTCCGCCATTGAACAAAATGTAGTCCTACAGCCACATTTTCCTTAAAGGGAGGCTGGAAAATGTAGTGTCTACCAAGGTGGCCAAGGAGCCATCTAAAATTCACAGTTTAATAATAAAGTAATAAGATGAACAAGGGTCATTGGATACTGGGAAGAAGTTAACAGTCTCTGGTACATTACATTTTCCATCTTTTTACTTAGAATTTCATCATTTGAATTCCTTGGGCATCTTGTTTTTATCTGTTCACTCACAAAATAAGACTGTTCCTTCTCTTGACCCTCATGATTTACTCACCTTGATGCCAACCCTCTGTAGTGTGTCTACTCCATGTTTAGTGGATGAAGAGCTAAGGATTACATTTCCAGTCTCCTTTACTACTTGGTGTTTTTAAAATTACATCATGTAACCCATGTGTGGCATTTGTAAAGCAGAATTAAACTAGCTTAGGTGGAGTCTATGATTTGGTTTCTGCTGCTTCTTTCTGAGGGTTGGTTTACCTGTGACACTGTGGCAAGGATCCAATATCAGTTTCTAGCTTCATGGGTAGTGAGAATTTTGACACCAAGCATGGTTTATTGCTCAGCTGTTATGACTGTGCCTATAGTCAATAGTTTTGGAAAACACGTAGCAATCCCTGGGTCATGGCAAAGGAAATTTACTGATGGAGACATGTTTGTAGGACCCTTTGATTGTCAGTGGTATATAGGATTGATATCACACAACCTTGGCATGGAAACATATCTCTGAAACCCAAGGAATTTTCTGAAGAGTTTCATAATACCAGCACAATCAGGGAAAAATGTAATAGAATATTGTATGAACCTCACGCAAGCAGGATCTGAAAATGTTCTACTCTTTCAAATATATTTTGGGTTTTACTATCAGTAAAATGATACTGAGAAGCTAAGAGGTTGGCAGAGGGGCAGGAAAGAAACATGAAATGAACAATAAAAAATTTACAAACAGCAAATATATTTGGTTTCATGACAAGCTGAATAAATGAGAGCTATCAAATTGCTATAGATAGAATTTACCCACACCCTTTTCATTACATCTAGTGTTATCTAGCTAGCTAGCTAGCCATAAAATCTATAATAATAATAATTTTCCTCTGAAATTTTATATGCAGCATTTTGGTAGTATAACATATGACTTAATATTCCATTCTTTAGTTTCAGGATATTTGTTTAGACTAAGAGAGGGGAAACAAACATCATTCAAAATGGTTTCAATGGCTAATCATTCTTCTATTTAAGGAAGGTGATAAGTACTCCTTTATTAAAGGAAGTATAGTTACATTTATTGTAGAAAGTATAGTTACATTATCTTAGAAGGGAGACTACCTCTAGTATTTTATTACAAGTTGGAAGTTTAACTAAGAAAGGGATTGTATGTTTGGGGGCTCTGAGTTGCCAGTCATTGTGAGGACTACAACAATGATGAAGATTTTGTTGCCCAAGTCTCTCCAAAACTCCTGTAAGTATGTTTTAATGTAATTTTATTTGGAAGGTTAAATATAATATTTTCCAGAATCTTTCAGAACTTTGTTGCCTGTAACATAACTTCTGCCAAGCACGTATTTATGCCTGAGATTTGAAAGGTGAAACTGAACATCAGGTGATAAAAGCTGTGTTTCATTTGCTTTTCTGCTGGAATTAATGGTGCTGGTGACATTTGTGTCTGTAGGTGTGGAGCTTTAATGGAGGTCACATTGGCCAGATCTTATCTTCAAAGATGTTGAGTGCTACAGTGCAGTCATCTATTTTGCTGATGTGGATCCTAACAAGGATCTGGGAACCCACCATTGTGGCTGCAGCTTTCTGGGTGCTCAGCTTCTTGGTCCTGGCAGGTACAGGAGATCACATGGTAGACTGGATACATTGTTTTGTTTCTTTGTTTGGGGAATTTGGAAAACTTAATTTGGAAACTGCTTCTTCTGGCCTTATAACAACTGTGTGTATCACAACATCTAATTGACTTATATCAGTTTCTGTTTTTAACTAGCTTTAGGATGAAATAAACAGGCTTTCAAATGACCCCCAGCGATCTCTACCTTCAGGTAGTCACACTCTTGTGTAACCCTCTTCCCTTGAATGTTCATGGGGCTTGAGACTTACTTCAGCAAAAGTTATGGAGCACCACTTCCATGATTGGATTACACAGGATTTTGACTTCTGTCTTACCCGCAGACTCACTGTGGTCTCTCTCCCTCGTTGTCTTTGATAAAACACACTGCTTCATTGTGAGTTGCCATATAAATAAGCCCAGCTGCCTAGGAACTGAGGGCAGCCTCCAGCCAACAACCAACAAAAGCAGAGGTCCTCAGTCCAACAACAAACAAAGAACCATGCTATTCCAACAACCAGATCAGCTTGGAAGTGGATCCTTCCCCATTAGAGATCTGAGATAAGACAAAAGGCTCAACTGGCACCCTGATTGCAGCCTTTTGGAGATCCTGAAGGAGAATACTCAGATAAACCGTGCTGGACTCCTTTCACACAAAACCTGTGAGATAATAAATATATATTCTTATAAACTGCTAGTGTGTGGCAATTTCTTACACAGCAATAGATAACTAATGCACATAGCTGTTTTTGTCTATTAAAATGCATCATCAATAAAATAAATAATGCCATGACATCTCTTTGAATTGACAATTTTTTTTTTTTTTTTTTTTTTTTTTTTTTTTTTTTTGCGGAACACGGGCCTCTCACTGTTGTGGCCTCTCCCATTGCGGAGCACAGGCTCCGGACGTGCAGGCTCAGCGGCCATGGCACACAGGCCCAGCTGCTCCGCAGCATGTGGGATCCTCCCGGACCGGGGCACGAACCCATGTCCCCTGCATCGGCAGGCGGTCTCTCAACCACTGTGCCACCAGGGAATCCCTGAATTGACAATTTTGAAATTTATTCACCTCAATTTTTTCCATGGTGCCTGTCATAGAGTCGCTGCCTCTGAACAGCTCCCCGTAATCTGCCCTACCCCCTTTTATAATATTCTAAGGAAAATTTATTTTGTACATCAAACTAAGCATCAGGTAAACACCATGTAGATGTCTTTAAACTTTGAAATATGTTTCCTGATATTAATGAGAATACTGTCAACAAAGGTATACATGAAGGTCAAATGTTTCAAAACGCCCTGTTGCACAAATTAAATTATTTCACCTGAGCAGTGGTAGTAAAAGAGGATAAATGTCAGAAAAAAATTGAGTTAAAAATTTGCCAGATTTTATGCACAATTTTTAAAAAATAGATATTTCTAAAATATAAACAATGCATCCAGCAAAACTTATTGTTTCCTAAAAAAATTAATATTGAAAAATAATGGATTGTGGAATGACAAAGTGTTTGAGTTACAGTTATTTAATAAGGGACTCAGATCTGAATTACGAGCTACTGCATCTTGCTACTTAAAGGAACAAATGCTTGAAGATCCAATCCTGATGTGAAACTTTCTATTTGATAGACATGTTTGGATTCATTTTCATTAACTACTGAAATTTTTAGCCTGAGCTGGTAAGTAACACATTGAATATGTGCTGGGATATGTTGTCAGAAAAACTGATTTTATCTCATCTACAAGGTCGTTTTTGTGTTAATTTCCATTCTGAAACTAAGGAATTAATTTATTTGAATATGTTTTGATTACTTTTTGACAACTCAACATGCTTATTTTGAGTTCTTTCAGGATATTCATCTGGATGTTTGGTTGTATAACAAAATAATTAAAACTTTTTTTTTTCTATATAACTGTCAATCAACATTAGCTTTTATATAGTGATTTAATGTCAACAGTTTCAGTATAATGCAGTAGAATCCATGCTTATATTACCTTATTCATAAATGGTATTCCTTCAATTTCCCTTATCAAACTTACAAAATTATTACAATTGAATCCATTTTTATTACAAATCCAGGTCTCTTCATAAATTCACAGAGATCCGTTTAACTACCAATATGTTTCTGGGTAGGTGTTAGTTGTTAAATATAAATATACATACTGCTACATATAAAATTTGTGAGGTATTTTTCACAAATATTTAACTTTAAATGAAGTAAAGTCTAATATTGGTCTAATATTAATAAACTAAACCTTATAAATAAACTAAATATAGCTTAATATTAGAACACCAAAATATGCAGAAGGAAAATAGAAGGAATCAACTAATATAGCTAAGAGCAGAAATAATTGAAATGCAAAATGGACATTTAAAACAGGAAACCAATCAAATATGGGTTTTCTACCACCCTCTCTCCACAAAACAAAACAAAAACACAGAGACCTGTAAAAAGAAAGGAGTCAGCAATAATACTAGGAACAACAATAGAAACATGATTACAGGAAAGCAGAGTTTATAAAGTAAATAAGAAAGTATTATGCTCAAGTATATGACAGTAAAAAGTTAGGTGATATTGATTAATTCTTATAAAGATGCAACGTAAACTGATTCAGGGTAGTAAAGGAAATTACACGATACTTTAGAAAACTACAGGCCAATCTCACTCATGGACAGAGATGTAAAAATTCAAAGATAATAGCACAGTATTTGCTTCTTCAAGTAAGATTAAAGTCAATCTTATTCATTTCTATTTGTTCAGTTATTGTTTCTATCAATAAGATTGTATGATTCTGTTCATAAAAATATGTGATTTTAAAAATTAAATTTATTTTGTACAGATTGCAGATTTTTCCTTTCTATTGTCAAGGGTTTATTTATTTATTTTTTTTACCACTTTTTAATGTTGCTGTTGTTAAATTAGAACACAGCTATAGAACTTTGCACTTTACAATAGTTATAAATCAGCCACTTTTTACTGGTTTTTATTATTTTATCTTATCTCTGTAATTTTATATCTTCTTAGATTTTTCTAAGTATACAATTGTACCTTTACAGATAAAACATGGTCTATACTAATTATGTCCATTACTTTTTGTTGTTCTACTTATTAGAAACTCATGTGAATATTGTATAATAATCTTAACACTGGCCATTCAGTTCTTGCTCCTTAAACATATTTGTAATTTAAGATAATATTAATTGCAGATTGTAGAAAATTTTTTATTATAGTTAAGTAGATTTAATTTAGTTCTATTTTATTTAGTGTGTTTACTAGGAATGACTGCTGTATTGTATAAAGTGACTTCACTCTCTTTTGTCAACATCATAAAATTTTCTTCCTATAATCTGATGATGTTATCAATTATACTAAAATATTTTATGTTTTTGGACTATACCTGAGCAATTGAGATAAATGTTACTGGTATTTGTGTATTACTCATTTGAAAGACCACTGGGTTCTATTTTTTAGTAACATATTTTTTCCTCAAAGTTTATAAGTAAGATTATTTCAAAGTTTTCAAAATTGGGTTTAATGTATTATGGTGTTAAATGTATAAAATAAATTGGGATTTCTGTATTCCTGAGCTGCTAACTAAAATTTATCCACTCTTTTCTCTTTCTTTGTGACTTTGAACTTAGATAAATTACTTAGCTTCTCTGAACTTCCAAAAGTGAGGGCAATATTGCCTATCTTTCAGGTAGTGATACAATTTTTTTATTGAAGTATAGTTGCTGTACAATATTATATAAGTTAAATGTGTACAATAGTGATTCACAATTGTTAAAGTTCATACTCCGTTTATAGTTATTATAAATTTTGTACAATGTATCCTTGTACCTTATTTTACACCTAATAGTTTGTACCTCTTACTCTCCTACCCCTACATTGACCTTCTCCTCTTCCCTCTCCCCACTGGTAATCATTAGTTTGTTCTCTATATCTGTGAGTCTGCTTCTTTTTTGTTATATTCATTAGTCTGTTGTATTTTTTAGATTCCACATCTAAGTGATATCATACAATATTTGACTTTATATTTCTGACTTATTTCACCGAGCATAATGCCCTCCTAACCCATCCATTTGGGTGAAAATGGTACAATTTCATTCTTTCTAATGGCTGAGTAGTATTCCACTGTGTATGTGTGTATATATATATATATATACACATATATATACATTATATATATATATATCATATATCACATCTTTATCCATTCATCTGTTGATGGACATTTAGATTGCTTTCATATCTTGGCAATTATAAATGATGTTGCTATGCACATTGAGGTGCATGTATCTTTTCAACTTAGTGTTTTTGGGGTTTTTTTCAGATATACACACAGGAGTGGAATTGCTGGTCCATATAGTAGTTCTATTTTTAGTTTTTGGAGAAACCTCCCTACTGTTTTCCGCAGTGGCTGGACCAATTTACACTCCCACCAACAGTGTACAAGGAGTCCTTTTTCTCCATATCTTCATCAACATTTGTTATTTGTGTTCTTTATGATGACAGCAAGAGTGAGGTTGTATTTTATTGTGGTTTTGATTTGCATTTACCTGATGATTAGTGATGTTGAGCATCTTTTCATGTGCCGCTTGGCCATCTGCATTGGGAAAAATGTCTACTCAGTTCTTCTGCCCATTTTAAAATTTCATTCTTTGTGTTTTTTTGATGTTGAGTTTTATGTTGAATATTAATCTCTTATCAGTCATATCATTTGCAAACATTTTCTCCTATTCAACAGGTTGTCTTTTCATTTTGTCAGTGGTTTACTTTGCTGTGCAAAAGCTTTTAAATTTAATTAGGTCCCATCTGTTTACTTTTGTTTTTATTTCCTTTACATTAGGAGATGGATCCAAAAAAAAATTGCTATGACTTAGGTCAATGAGGGTTCTGCCTTTTTTCCTCTAGGAATTCCTCATATCCAGTCTTATATTTAGGTCTTTTACCCATTTAAAAATGCATAAGATTCTCTATAATTTGTGTCACATAACAGGAACTCAATATAATTCCCTATACCCCTGCCATTTCATATTATTTATATATGGAATATATAAATAAATTATTTAATTTATGTATTAATGGTTGTATGCCTTTTCTTTTTTTTTTTTTTTTTTTTGCAATATGCAGGCCTCTCACCATTGTGACCTCTCCCGTTGCTGAGCACAGGCTCCGGAAGTGCAGGCTCAGTGACCATGGCTCACGGGCCCAGCCGCTGTGCGGCATGTGGGATTCTCCCGGACCGGGGCATGAACCCATGTCCCCTGCCTCAGCAGGCGGACTCTCAACCACTGCACCACCAGGGAAGCCCATCTTTTTCTTTAATAAAAGAGTTTGACTCAAGATAGCCTCATCCACCAGAGGGCAGACAGCAGTAGCAAGAAGAACTACAATTCAGCAGCCTGTGGAACAAAAACCATATTCACAGAAAGATAGACAAGATGAAAAGGCAGAGGGCTATGTAACAGATGAAGGAACAAGATAAAGCACCAGAAAAACAACTAAATGAAGTGGAGATAGGCAAACATCCAGAAAAAGAATTCAGAATAATGATAGTGAAGATGATCCAGAACCACAGGAAAACAATGGATGCAAAGATTGAGAAGGTGAAAGAAATGTTTAAAAAGACCTAGAAGAATTAAAGAACAAACAAACAGAGATGAACAATACAATAACTGACATGAAAACTACACAAGAAGGAATCAATAGCAGAATAACTGAGGCAGAAGAATGGATAAGTGACCTGGAAGACAGAATGGTGAAATTCACTGCTGCAGAACAGAATAAAGAAAAAGAATGAAAGGAAATGAAGACACCCTAAGATACCTGGGACAATATTAAGTGCAACAATATTTGCCATATAGGGGTCCCAAAAGGAGAAGAGAGAAAGAGGACCAGAGAAAATATTTGAAGAGATTATAGTCAAAAATTTCCCTGACATGGGAAAGGAAATAGCCACCCAAGTCCAGGAATCACTGTAGTCCAATACAGGATAAACCCAAGGAGAAACACACCGAGACATGTAGTAATCAAATTGGCAAAAATTAAAGACAAAGAAAAATTCTTGAAAGCAGCAAGGGAAAAATGGCAAATAACATTCAACAGAACTCCCATAATGTTAACAACTGATTTCTCAGCAGAACCTCTACAAGCCAGAAGGGAGTGGCATGATATACTTAAAGTGGTGAAAGAGGAGAAGGTACAAGCAAGATTACTGTACCCAGCAAGGATCTCATTCAGATTCCATGGAGAAATCAAAAGCTTTACAGACAAGCAAAAGCTAAGAAAATTCAGCAAAACCAAACCAGCTCTACAACAAATGCTAAAGGAACTTCTCTAAGTGGGAAACACAGAGAAGAAAAGGACATACAAAAACAAACACATAACAATTAAGAAAATGGTAATAGGAACATACATATCAACAATTACCTTAAATGTGAATGGATTAAATGCTCCAACAAAAAGACACAGGCTTGCTGAATGGATACAAAAGCAAGACCCAAATATATGTTGTCTACAAGAGACCCACTTCAGACCTAGGGATACATATAGCCTGAAAGTGAAGGGATGGAAAAAGATATTCCATGCAAATGGAAATCAAAAGAAGCTGGAGTAGCAATACTCATATAAGATAAAATAGACTTTAAAATAAAGAATGTTACAAGATACAAGGAAGGACACTACATAATGATCAAGGGATCAATCCAAGAAGAAGATATAACAATTATAAATATATATGTACCCAAAATAGTAGCATCTCAATACATAAGGCAACTGCTAACAGCTGTAAAAGAGGAAATTGACAGTAACACAGTAAGAGTGGGGCACTATAACACCACACTTACAGGAATGGACAGATCATCCAAAATGAAAATAAATAAGGAAACAAAAGCTTTAAATGACACAATAGACCAGACAGATTTAACTGATATTTATAGGACATTCCATCCAAAAACAACAGATTACACTTTTTCCTCAAGTGTGCACAGAACATTCTCCAGGATAAATCACATTTCGGGTCACAAATCAAGCCTCAGTAAATTTAAGAAAATTGAAATCATATCGGCATATTTTCTGACCACAGCACTATGAGATTAGAAATGAATTACAGAGGAAAAAACGTAAAAAACAGATACACATGGAGGTTAAACACTACGTTACTAATCAACCAAGAGATCGCTGAAGAAATCAAAGAGGAAATCAAAAAAATTCCTAGAGACAAATAACAATGAAAACATGACAATCCAAAACCTATGGGATGCAGCAAAAGCAGTTCTAAGAGGGAAGTTTATAGCTTTACAAGCCTACATCAAGAAACACGATGAATCTCAAATAAATAATCTAACCTTACACCTAAAGGAACTAGATAAAGAACAAACAAAACCCAAAGTTAGCAGAAGGAAAGAAATCATAAAGATCAGAGCAGAAATGAATGAAAGAGAAACAAAGAAAACAATAGCAAAGATCAATAAAACTAAAAGCTGGTTCTTGGAGAAGATAAACAAAATTGATAAACCATTAGCCAGACTCATCAAGAAAAAGAAGGAGAAGACTCAAGTCAGTAAAATTAGAAATGAAAAAGGCGAAATTACAACAGATATCACAGAAATACAAAGCATCCTAAGAGATTACTATAAGCAGCACTATGCCAATAAAATGAACAACTTGGGGTTTCTCTGGTGGCGTAGTGGTTGAGATTTTGCCTGCCGATACAGGGGGCATGGGTTTGTGCCCCAGTCCAGGAGGATCCCACATGCTGCAGAGTGGCTGGGCCCATGAGCCATGGCTGCTGGACCTGCATGTCCGGAGCCTGTGCTCTGCAATGGGAGAGGCCACAACAGTGAGAGGCCCCTGTACTGCAAAAAAAAAAAAAAAAAAAAGTACTTAAAATGAACATCTTAGAAGAAATGGACAAATTCTTAGAAAGGTATAGCCTTCCAAGACTGAGCCAGGAAGAAATAGAGAATATGAACAAACCAGTCACAAGTAATGAAATTGAAACTCTGATTAAAAATCTTCCAATAGGGTTTCCGGCGTGGCACAGTGGTTGAGAATCCGCCTGCTGATGCAGGGGACATGGGTTTGTGCTCCAGTCCAGGAAGATCCTACATGCCGTGGAGCACTTGGACCTGTGAGCCATGGCTGTTGAGCCTGCGTGTCCGGAGCCTGTGCTCTGCAATGGGAGAGGCCACAACAGTGAGAGACCTGCATACTGCAAAAAAAAAAAAAAAAAAAAAAAAAAAAATCTTCCACAAACAAAAGACTAGGACCAGATGGCTTCACAGGTGAATTCTATCAAACATATAGAGAAGAGCTAACACCCATCCTTCTTAAACTCTTCCAAAAAATTACAGAGGAAGGAACACTCCCAAACTCCTTCTATGAGGTCACCGTTACCCTGATACCAAAACCAGACAAAGATACTACAAAATGAGAAAATTACAGGCCAATATCACTGGTGAATATAGATGCAAAAATCCTCAACAAAACACTAACAAACAGAACCCAACAACACATTAAAAGGATCATACACCATGATCAAGTGGGATTTATCCCAGGGATACAAGGATTCTTCAATATATGCAAATCAATCAATGTGATATACCATATTAACAAATTAAAGAAGAAAAACCATATGATCATCTCAAGAGATGCAGAAAAATCTCTTGACAAAATTCATCACCAATTTATGGTAAAAACTCTCCAGAAAGTGGGCAGAGAGGAAACCTACCTCAACATAATAAAGACCATATAAAACCCACAGCAAACATCATTCTCAATGGTGAAAAAGTGAAAGCATTTCCTCTAAGATCAGGAACGAGACAAGGATGTCCACTCTCACTGCTATTATTCAACATAGTTTTGCAAGTCCTAGCTTCGGCAATCAGAGAAGAAAAAGAAATAAAAGGAATACAAATTGGAAAAGAAGAAGTAAAACTGTCACTGTTTGCAGATGATATGATATACATAGAGAATCCTAAAGATGCCACCAGAAAACTACTAGAGCTAATCAGTGAATTTGGTAGAGTTGCAGGATAAAAAATTAATGCACAGAAATCTCTTGCATTCCTATACGCTAATGAAAAATCTGAAAGAGAAGTTAAGAAAACACTCCCATTTACCATTGCAACAAAAAGAATAAAATACCTAGGAATAAACCTACCTAGGGAGACAAAAGTGCTGTATGCAGAAAACTGTAAAACACTGATGAAAGAAATTAAAGATGATACAAACAGATGGAGAGATATACCATGGTCTTGGATTGGAAGAATCAATATTGTGAAAATGACTATACTACCCACAGCACTCTACAGCTTCAATGCAATCCCTATCAAATTACCAATGGCATTTTTCACAGAACGAGAACGAAAAAATCTTAAAATTTGTATGGAAAAACAAAAGACCCCGAATAGCTAAAGCAGTCTTGAGGAAAAAAACAGAGCTGGAGGAATCAGACTCTCTGACTTCAGACTATACTACAAAGCTACAATAATCAAGACAAGATGGTACTGGTGCAAAAGGAGAAACATAGATCAATGGAAGAAGATAGGAAGCCCAGAGATAAACCCACGCACCTATGGTTAACTCATCTATGACAAAGGAGGCAAAGATATTCAATGGAGAAAAGACAGTCTCTTCAATAAGTGGTACTGGGAAAACTGGACAGCTACATGTAAAAGAATGAAATTAGAACACTCCCTAGCACCATACACAAAGATAAACTCAAAATGGAGTAGAGACCTAAATGTAAGGCCAGACACTGTAAAATTCTTAGAGAAAAACATAGGAAGAACACTCTTTGACATAAATCACAGCAAGATCTTTTCTGATCCACCTCCTAGAGTAATGGAAATAAAAACAAAAATAAACAAATGGGACTTAATGAAACTTAAAAGCTTTTGCACAGCAAAGGAAACCATAAACAAGTTGAAAAGACAATCCTCAGAATGGGAGAAAATATTTGCAAATGAATCAATGGACAAAGGATTAATCTCCAAAATATATAAGCAGCTCATGCAGCTCAATATTAAAGAAACAAACAACCCAATCCAAAAATAGACAGAAGACCTAAATAGACATTTCTCCAAAGAAGACATACAGATGGCCAAGAAGCACATGAAAAGCTGCTCAAGATCACTAATTATAAGAGAAATGCAGATCAAAACTACAATGAGTTTTCACCTCACACCAGTTAGAATGGGCTTCATCAGAAAATTTACAAACAACAAATGCTGGAGAGGGTGTGGAGAAAAGGGAACCCTCTTACACTGTTGGTGGAAATGTAAACTGATATAGCCATTATGGAAAACAGCATGGATGTTCCTTAAAAATGTAAAAATAGAATTACCATATGATCCAGCAATCCCACTACTGGGCATATACCCAGAGAAAACCATAATTCAAAAAGACACATGCACCCCACTGTTCATTGCAGCAGTATTTACAATAGCCAGGTCATGGAAACAACCTAAATACCCACCAACAGATGAATGGATAAAGAAGATGTGGTACATATATACAATGGAATATTACTCAGTCATGAAAAGGAATGAAATTGGGTCATTTGTTGAGACGTGGATGGATCTAGAGACTGTCATACAGATTGAAGTAAGTCAGAAAGAGAAAAACAAATATCGTATATTAACACATATATGTGGAACCTAGAAAAATGCTACAGATGAACCGGTTTGCAGGGCAGAAATTGAGACACAGATGTAGAGAACAAACATATGGACACCAAGGGAGAAAAGCCTCAGGGGCGTGGGGGTGGTGGTGTGATGAATAGGGCATTTGGGATTGACATGTATACACTAATGTGTATAAAATTGATGACTCTTAAGAACCTGCTGTAAAAAAAAAATAAAAAGAAATTAGAAAAAACCTAAAAAAAAAAGAGTTTGACTCTTGGAAATAGTTTAAATTCATAATGATCAGCCGTGGAATTAATGTTGATAATCATGATATAGAATCTCATTTCTTATTGAAAAATGCTGAAAATAGGGGTGAAAAGCATAATGATTAATAAGGTATTTTTTTGTAAAACTTATGAACATATTCTGAAGGCAAGATCCTGAAGAGTGCAATAAAAGTTTGGACCTTTAGTAACATCTTCGAATTAGTGATAGCACCTTTGATTTAATACCTTGAAACCATAAGGCAAGGTGTGACCATCTTTTTCAGGGTATTCAAGTGTTCATTTGGATTGAAATTATTGTTAGTTTGTTTAATGCAAACATGGCATAGGGAGCTCAGCTTAGTGCTTTGTGACCACCTAGAGGGGTGGAATAGGTAGGGTGAGAGGGAGATGCAAGAGGGAGGGGATATGGGGATATATGTATACATAAAGCTGATTCACTTTTGTATACATCAGCAACTAATACAACAGTGTAAAGCAATTATACTCCAATAAAGATGTTAAAAAAAAGCTGCCTCTAGGATAATCAATTTCTTATGTGGCTCTTAAGGAAAATTAATAATTCTATTTTGGTATAACTGATCTTCAGCATTCTCTCCTTAATCTGGCCATATTTTCACCTAATTAAAACCACAGGTAACATAAGCCTTTCACATCACAAAGGGAACTCTTATGGGTAACTTTCTTATAAGTAGGAAAGATTTCACTCATACTTCTGAAGCTTCATCTCAACTTTCCTAATGGTGCAGAAGGAAACCAGGAGACTGCTGTGAATCTTGTATGGAGTTCCTAGGGTTTGGAAAGGATAATTAAAATACATTCCTACTCACCTAAATGAGGGAGAAAAATGAGAAAAGATATGATAAGACTATATTCCTTGAAGCTCTACAATACATTTTTAGTTGCTTGTTAGTGTAATGGCACAATCTCAGAATCTCTGGCCCTAGCAGAATTGACTCATTTCACCACCAAATCAAGTTCAATGCATTATTGTTTAAAAAAACTTTTTGTATGATAAAATTTTTAGCTCTACTTGAGAAGGTGCCAAATGGATTTTAGATTCCTTTGGGGGACTGGTGTCTGCTGATTACGATGGCCTAACAGAAAATCACATGATGGTACTCTTTACTCTATACAGCAATAGTGGTAAAATTACTAAATAAGAATTTTAAATTAAGAATTTTAAGTGGGAGTTTGTTAATTTATACTGTGTATAAGGATTCTGAACAAGAGATTGTATGTTTTTGAGTTAAGTGACTTAGTGCCCAAAGTAGCTGAACATTAGTTATGGCATTTTCCTCAACTCCGTTGCCATAATAAATAAAGGACCAGCCATAACACCGATCCTTAAGTGTATAACAAAGGAAATTCAGGTTAAAGTAAAAAACGAAGCATACCAAAGTTAACCAAAGCAAACAAACATTTCTAAGCAATTAGAAGGAAGAAACTTCTGTAGAAACCTAGAGATCATAATTCACTATGAAAAATTAATTTGAGAAAGATTAGAGGAGGCAAATACAAGATATAAAAAAGCTGACTTCTCCATGAACCAATATAGCACTCCTACCTCCACTCTCCCACAAACACCCCCAAACAGAGACACTCAGACGAGGAGTGAGAGAAAAATGACAATGAGAAAACTAAATTGTACTCAATGTTGACAAGTTACCTGGCAAAAGTTTGGAAAATTATCATTAGATAAATATCATAAGATAATTTTGAAAATTATCATTAGATGTTAGATAATAGATAGAGGATAGATAGATAAATGATAGATGATAGATGATGGATAGATAGATGTTTGGATTGGGTAAACTTCATCTAATTCTGATAATTGAGATTATATTTCTAGAGGGGGCAAAACCATGTAAGCTATCAATGCATTCCCTAAAATGTCTGTCTTATGCAATTTTGCTTTGCTTTATTTTTACTGACTGTGCTGTATATTAAACCTCAATCCATTACTACCCTTTAACTCCTGAAACCACTGACATATATAAATAAATGTCAGACGGCCCCCAGGAGCATGTTTGCCTTAATAAAAATCACCATGTTCCAGAGGGACTGGACCTCTATAGACAAGAAATAGGAGTCAGTGTAAACTAGAGAATGAAGAATATGGCTGAGAAAGTTATCATTTGGGCTCCTTATGTCACTTAAAAACTGATTTAATCATATAATGTTTGCCTCATGGCATTAAAATGGTTTCCATTAGGGGAACTGTCTTTCTGTTGGAAGAATTATTAAAGGTTTTCTCTTTTTTTTGCTTGATTATTCATCATTTTAGAGGCAATTAATAGATTTCACTACAACTATAGATAGTTTAAGATTAATAGCATATAGTTTATCATGTTATATGATATCCATATAAAAGCTGAATTTGAGAAAGAAATATAATTATGCATTTACCTTTCCTAAAAATATGTCAAACTTGGAATAAATCATTATAAAGGTTTTTAGAGAAGGATATTAACATGAATACTGACTCAGAAAATAGTGTTTAGATGAGTTTTTGATAGTTTTCTACAACATGGCCTATGGTAGAACTGATTGGTGATTTCTAGGTGCTAATCTGTGCACTACTACTGAGCCTAATACAGGCATACCTCACAGATATTGTGCGTTCGGTTCCAGACCACCACAATAAAGAGAAAATCATGATAAGGTGTGTTGCACTGATATTTTGGTTTCCCAGTGCATATAAAAGTTATATTTACACTAAACTCCAGTCTATTAAGTGTATAATACAATTAAGTCTAATAAAATAATGTACATACCTTAATTAAAAAATACTTTATTGCTAAAAAATGTTGTCATCTGAGCCTTCAGTGAGTCATAATCTGTTTGCTGGTGGAGGATCTTGCCTCTGTGTTGAGGGCTGCTGACTGATCAGGGTGGTAGTTGCTAAGATTGGGGTGGCTGTGGCGATTTCTTAAAACAAGACGATAATGAAGTTTGCCGCATCAATTGACTCTTCCTTTCATGAACAATTTCTCCATAGCATGCAATGCTGTTTGATAGTCTTGTGCCTACTGTAGAACTTCTTTCAAAATTGGAGTCAATCCTCTTAAACCCTGCTGCTGCTTTATCAACTAAGTTTATGTAATATTCTAAATTCATTGTTCTCATTTCAACAGTCTTCATAGAATCATCACTGGAAGTAGTTTCCATCTTATGAAACCAATTTCTTTGCTCATCCATAAGATGCAACTCCATATCTTTTAAAATTTTATCATGAGATTGCAGCAATTCAGTCACATCTTCTGACTCCACTTCTAATTCTACTTCTCTTGTTATTTCTACCACATCTGCAGTTACTTCCTCACTGAGGTCTTGAATCCTTCAATGTCAT
The DNA here is from genome assembly GCF_039906515.1 of Pseudorca crassidens. Lineage (NCBI taxonomy): Eukaryota > Metazoa > Chordata > Mammalia > Artiodactyla > Delphinidae > Pseudorca > Pseudorca crassidens. The sequence continues at coordinate 124,604,926 of NC_090300.1, read as the reverse complement.
CCATAAGGGTTGGACCAACTACTTCCAAACTCTTATTAATGTTGATACTTTGACCTCTTTCCATGAACCAGAAATGTTTTTAATGGCATCTAGAATAGTGACTCCTTACCAGAAGGTTTTCCATTGATTTTGCCCAGATCCATCAGAGGAATTAGTATCTACAGCAACTACAGTTTTACAAAGTGTACATTTTGAATAATAAGATTTGAAAGTCGAAATTACTCATTGATCCATAGGCTGCAGAATGGATGTTGTATTAGCAGACTTGAAAGCAACATTAATCTTGGTGTACATCTCCATCAGAGCTCTTGGGTGACCAGGTACATTGTCAATGAGCAGTAATATTTTGAAAGGACTCGTTTTCTGAGCAGTGGGCTCAACAGTGGGCTTAAAATATTCAGTAAACCACGATGTAAACAGATGCGCTGTCATCCAGGCCTGGTTTTTCCATTTATGGAACACAGGCAGAGTAGATTTAGCACAGTCCTTAGGGGCCCTAGGATTTCCAGAGTGGTAAATGAGCGTTGACTCCAACTTAAAGTCATCAGCTGTATTAGCCCCTAGCAAGAGAGGCAAACTATACTTTGAAGGTATGAAGCCAGACATTGACTTTTCCTCTTTAGCTCTGAAAGTCCAAGATAACATCTTCTTTCAATATAAGGTTGTTTGTCTACATTGAAAATCTATTGTTCAGTGTAGCCACCTTCACTAATTATCTGAGCTAGACCTTCTAGATAACTTGCTGCAGCTTCCACATCAGCATTTTCTTCTTCACCTTGTACTTTCATGTTATAGAGACAATTTATTTCCTTAAATCTCACGAACAAACTTCAGCTAGCTTCAAATTTTCTTCTGCAGCTTCCTCACCTCTCTCAGCCTTCATAGAATTAGAGACAGTTAGGACCTTTCTCTGGATAAGACTTTGGTTTAAGGGAATGTTTGGCTGGTTTGATCTTCTATCCAGACCACTAAAACTTTCTCCATAAGGGTAATAAGCCTGTTTCTCTTTCTTACCATTAGAGTGTTGACTAGAGTAGTACTTTCAATTTCCTTCAAGAGCTTTTCCTTTGCATTCACAACTTGGTTAACTGTTTAACACATGGGGCCTAGCTTTTGACATATCTAGACTTTCAAAATGCCTTCCTCACTAAGCTTAATCATTTTTATCTTTTGATTTAATGTGAGAAACGTGTGACTTTTCCTTTCACTTGAACAATTAGAGGGCATTGTAGGGTCATTAACTGGACTAATTTCAATATTATTGTGTCTCAGGGAATAGGGAGACCCAAGGAGAGCGAAAGAGACGGAAGAAAGGCCAGTCTGTGGAGCAATCAGAACACATGCAACATTCATTAAATTTGCCCTCTTATATGGCATGGTTCATGGTGCCTCAAACCAATTACAATAGTAACATCAAAGATCACTTATCACAGATTACTGTAACAAATTTAACAGTAATGAAAAAGTTTGAAATATTGCAAGAATTACCAAAATATGACACAGATGTGAAGTGAGCAAATGCTGTTGGAAAAATGGCACAGGTAGACCTGGGCAAATAAAAACTGTACATTTAAATAATTCATAAATTATCATACATTTATTCCATAATATTTATTTTTATTGCTTTCATACCTACAGTGATGATTAATTACATTGTTTTAGTCAAGATTTTCACACAATATTTTTGTTAAACACAGAAGTAGATAAACCTATATTTTGTATGCTATTGTAATATTATTAATGGTAACCAATATACACTAAATAATTATTGACATCTTAAATTCAAAAAACTGTTTTCTTTTTCCTCCAAAGAACATGATTTGTTCTGAACTTAAGGATTTTCCATTGCATCACTAAACTTTTTAGTACATCTTATATGCTATATATAATAAATTTAATTGGCTTAACAAGATTAGTTATCAATCTTATAATTTTATGTTGTGTCTGACAACAGTTTAAGGTCAAGTTTGATATATGTTTTATTAATTTGTACTATCTTTGGATATATGCAAAAAATACTGTTATAATTTTTGAATTATTTAAAAGAATATTTCCTACCTTAATCACTACGCTGCTCAAAATCATTTCCAAAATTTTAAAAATATATAAATATTAATAATGAACAGAGTTTTAAATTATACAAGAGCTTTAACACGATATTAACCTGAAAGAAGTGTACAGCCATATAAGCAAAGATTGTGCTAGACTTCTTAAAGCTATTTTTGGAAAACTTGGCTGGGGATAGTGTTAATTATTTTCATGATTTTTTATAAACATCTGAGTATCTCTAGAATCCTCCTATTCCTGCTTCCTTTGTTTCCCATTTTCCTCTTCCCTGTTGCAGCCTTAGCCTCCATCCCACACTACTGTTCACCATATTCACATGGTAGCCATGGGGCAGAAATAAATGACTAAATGACCCCACTGTAATACATCTATAAGCTAGTGTCTAGTGCTTCTACTGACATAAAGGAAAATTTTCCCCTTTCTTCCACATTGTGTGACACAAAGCCCCCATCTATTCCCTATGGTACTGCCTAACCCTGGTAATGTCTGAAATCAGTTTTGCTCAAAGTATTCACTCCTTAGTAAAAGATTTATCAGGCAAAATCCACTGACACTTAGGTCCCATTTAGTTATTTTTGTTTACATTTTCATTACTCTCAGAGGTTGGTCAGAAAAGATCTGGCTGCAATTTATGTCAGAGAGTGTTCTACCGATGTTTTCCTTTAAGTGTTTTATAGCATTTAGGTATTTAATCCATTTTGAGTTTATTTTTTGTGTATGGTATTAGAGAGTGTTTTAATTTCATTCTTCTACAGGTAGCTGTCCAGTTTTTCCAGTACCACTTATTGAAGAGGCTGTCTTTTCTCCATTGTACAATATATTCCTGCCTGTTTTGTCATAGATTAGTTGACCATAGGTGATTGGATAAGGACCTACTGTATAGCACAAGGAACTCTACTCAATACTCTGTAATGACCTATATGGGAAAGAAATCTAAAAATAGAGTGGATATATGTATTTGTATTACTGATTCTCTTTTCTGTACTCCTGAAACAAACACAACATTATAAGTCAACTATACTCCAATAAAAAAACAAATTCACTGACATGACTTCTGAAAGTCAAGTATTTTAACCGACCAAGACAAACTTGACTAACTACATTTTTCCAAAAATTCCCTGAAGACTACTCTATTTATACAAAAGTCTCCACCTCACTATTTTTCCACTAATGTATAAATCCCAGGGTGATAACAATTTAGTTTCAAGGTAGTAGGATTCTTTCTACAGATGTATCTAGAAAGGCCTACATGTTGAAAGGAGAAAACAAAAACAAACAAAATAACCAAACCCTTAAGTCTGAAACATAAGTGATAATATAAGAGTGGTTTTAATAATAGTGGCAAAAAAAGCACACAGTTATTGAATCCCTAATTTCACATGGGGAAACTGGTCCATAATCAATTTCATTCTCTTACTGCCTATGCCTAGGTTACTCATGTCTTGTAATGAAGAAACGCAATAACTTCTCCATTTCACCAAGGGGACATTTATTTCTTTACTGCATCTGGCCTATAACCCAGAGTGGTCCCGTCAATTAGAAGTGGCTCTGTAAACAGATAATTTCCTTCAAAGGAGAAACTTGAGTACTTGGCATAAATTGCCAGTTATTTTTTTAATTTGAAAAATGATAATGATTCTATTAAGTTTACAAACTTTTTAGTGATTTTTTTAAAAGGTGATGTCCAGAACTTACCTGAGTTATCTCAGTGTACATATAAGCTTATGACATGGTAGTCCTAGGCAATTTTCTTACCCATCTCCAATTACTAAAAAAATAGAATAAAGATCTATTATTTTATCAAGTATCAACATATTTTTCTATTGATCTTTAAAGTAAAATGTACCTTATTGTATTGATAATGAAAATTATCTGATTATTATATGAAATTGTGCCAAAGGGAAAAGGCAGAGGAATAGTTAAGGAGGAATCATGACCAAACCCAGAAATAACAAACTTACGTTAAAAATCAGACTTGTAAAGAGACTAGCAATATTATATTGTACCTAGGTGTTGCACTTAGCCAATAAGTGTTGAATATGTAATCAACAAAGCATAAAATATAAGAATGAGACAAACTTTGGTTTCTCTTGCAAATCTAAACTTAGTGGTCATGGAAATATTTCTTGATCATTTTTAAAGCTTACGTATGTCCCTATGCAAAATTGGCATATTAACACTGAATTCCTAAGCTTTTATGAATGTTATGTAAAAATGTGTTTTAAAGAACTTAATATAATAACTACAAGGGCACACTAACATCTGTGGGTCTTTTTTTGCTGTCTAATAATTGGATACCCTTGAAAATTAATGTTCATTCAATATTTCCTCATTATTTATTTAAAGAGTAGGATGAAGGCTGTACAGAAGGAAGACAGGAAAAGAAAGATCACTGCTAGTATCATTTAGCTTTCACAATTAGCAAGAGCTAGTCAGTGCTGAGTTTAAGAATATATACCCCACCTACCTCAAAAAAGATCTGAAATTAACAGTACTTTCCTTTCTATTAATATAGGTTAATGCACATCTATTGCTACTTGATTATATTGCTTAAGATCTCACTTTCCATCTCCAATCCAAGAGCTCATAAAATTATTTCTTCCATCTATGCATTGCACACTTCCTGAGAAAAGCTCTGGGAAAGTATAGTTTTCTCCAATGAGTTATAGTTTCACAGATATTTAACATCCAGTGGTATTTTAGAAAACATCTAGATTACAGATTCTGAATTCTCTGAAATTCAGGCTCCCAAGACACAGACAAGTGAAGAGGAAGGGCAAGGAAGGAATAAGAGGGCAAACAAGCCCTCAGATTAACTGAAATTACAGAGAAATCTACTCATTTGAATTCTGAGAAATATGCTATTTACATTAATTAAACAGTGTACAAATAAAATTATCCAAATTTTTGACCATCAATTCAAAGCCCTACCCTTAGTTAAGAAGTAGAACTCCAGAAGAATGACTAGAAAAAATGCATGTTATAGTAACATGAAATAACGTCAACTCTTGGGATGGTACGTATTCTTTGAAGTATTTGTTTAATAGAAAAATTGTGCTTTGTTAAAAATAAAATATCACTTATCCTTCTTTTATATATACAGAATATTTATTTAGTCTATTTTATCTCATTTTAATTTGAATTCTTTAAGGATCCTGAAACAGGAGAAAGACTATTTGTTCTAGACTAGAGTTTTCAGAACAAGATTTGTTTGCTGATTATGCCATTTGCTAGCTCTGTGGCTTTTGGTAAATTAGTTACTTTTCTGAGCTTTATTTCCCTACTGTAATAATTACTGCTCAGTACATCATACAGAAGTATTGAATTCAAAAAAGAAATGGTACCCACTTTAGAAACTACAAAGCTTTTTAAATTATAAGACACAATGTTTAATACTTTATCAAAGTATTAAATCTTTATCAAAATATGTGTATAAAATTTGGACTTCTTTTAGATCTTTATAAAAATTTTAACAGACCTATTCTTTTCAATTGAAATTTCACTTTCAAAAGAAATTTTGTTATAATGTGAAATGAAAAATTGGAGTCCAATTAGAACTGCTAAAGTAAAAAAATATATATCTTTATGGAACTGGGGTGTAAATTTGTCTTTAAGGAGGACTCATGTTTAGGTTGGAGTGGTTTAAAAATCATGCCCTTGAATTGTTTCATAACAAGTAAATATTTTATAAAATTATATTTGTCTTTCTTATTATAACACAAAACCTATTTTATCTAATAGATTATAAATATTACCATCTATAAAGTCATTTTTGCAAGGAACCTACAGATATTTTGAGCTCCCATTGAAATTTTGTGAGTATATGTATGTGCATGGGTGTGTGTGGGGTGTGTGTGTTTGTGTGTGTATGTGTTTCCCTGTGAGAAAGAAATTTGGTTTAGCCTTGATCCAAGATATAGGGCACTTTAAATTCATCCAGTGCCATTAAAGAAGTGTACTTTAAATCAGTTTGATTTTATCAAGGCAATTTATTTTTCCCTCATACAAATGTAGGAATGATTTACAATGAGTGTTTTTGTCTCATAAAATAACTAATTGAGTTTTATGCTTCAAGAGTACTTAAATCATACCAGTTCCTCCATTTATGCAACAATTTGTGCTTTCAGCGTTACAAGCATAATGTTAAAATCTGTTATTTTAGGTATCTTTTTTATATACGCATTGTTTATAACTCAGTTTAATCTAATTACTCTTTGTTGTATTTTCTAAACCCAGTTGTGTACTTATCACCAAAGGTCTTATCTATATCGCCATTATCATTAATCACTTGTGAATTACTTGGCTTCTTAAACATTTTATAGCCTCCTTTTCATTTGTTGTCTGCTGTTCCCTCAGAATTAGCTAAACCAAGTGTTTTCAATTTAGTGTAGCTTTTTCAGTAAAATACTTCAAAACTCTATCAGTCTTTTCTGTATTTGAGCAAATAATCTTATATATTTATCACTGCTATAATTATAAAACAATTTTGTTGACTAGTGACCTTAAATTCAGTAGAAAATCACAAAAAATCCAAATGAAGTAGTAAAACTTGAATATTTTTTTTTGATAATTGGAAAGATGTCTCTTGATTGCCATTATTTGTGGTTCTTTGGCATGGTGAGACTTGGGAAGTCACATTTACTTTTTATTTTGGGCTTCCAGCTGTGACATGTCTGACTAAATGTGAGCTGCTATCAGGTGTCAGAATACAAACACAGTTACATCAGTGAGCTAGGTGCAGATGCTGGCAGATGTTAGGGGAAAACAGTGGCTGCTCTCTTGAGTTTAAAGAGAAGATTTCTGAAAAATGACACTACAGTATAAAGGCACACTGAGGCATTTTGTGACTCACGCTTTTTCTGTAAATGGGGATCTGTCATGGCAATAAGTTTCGAAATTTTGCAGTCATAGATTCTTAGAGCTATAGGACAGGTATTTAGAGAAAATCTTGTTCAAGTTCCTTAATATAATGATGAAAATTTAGAGACATTTGTTCTGAAGCTAATTAGCTATAGGGTGAAGCTGATGAGCCTAAGCTTTGAGCAGGCTCCAGCATCGTCACAGAGTCATGGGTGTTTGCCAGGGGCATCTGCCTGTTGTTCTGAGAATGGTCTACTCTTTCTACAGGCAGCTGGTCATCAGGGGTCATCACAGTAGTTTCCTTCCAGGTTTTCTGAAAGCTGGTAAAGGCCTCTTTTACCAGCACTTTGACAGCCCTTTTGTTGGTCGTATGTGATTAAGTAATAAATTAATTCTCTTTTAAATAACTAGAACTGTTTCTGTTTTTCTGAAATAATATAACTTTTATATCGTAATTCTGAGTGTGTTTCCCACAACTTATTGAGAGCAAGAACTGATTGAGATTTATTATATTTTTCAGTTAGAATAAAATAATGGAAAATATGTATTGAAGCAGTTTGAGGCCAAAATGTTGGATTTACATAAACATGTATGAAGCTTTAAAAGGACTCTTTACATGAGAAATATATACAGATTTTCTATAGTGTATATTAATATAAAATGTATTATTGATATTTCACATTATCAAATTTTCTGGCTCAATTAAAAGTTTATAGTATGCCATCAAACTTATGTGTGTGTATACATACACACATGCACACGTACACACACACACACACATATACTCAATTTTATTGAATAGTTACCATGGACCAAGATGCTGTCATAAATTCTTTTCACTTATTAACTCATTTAATTTTCAAAAAGGTCCTATTTGTACATTTTTATTCACTTTGCATCTAAAAAATCTGAAGAACAGAATGACATTTATAAATTAATGTTTCAAAAACAGAAATTAAACCTATTCAGTCTAACTCCTGAAATAATATTCTTACTCACCATTCATACTATCCCTTATAATCTCTTTATTAGTGAAGAGTTTGTCCCCAAATCTAATCATTTAGGAATACAGTCTAACATTTATTTTATCACATTTTATGCAGACATAAATATTAGTTATAAAATATATTTTGGGGGGATTTATTTTATGTATGTTAGAAATTAAAATAGAAGGGTGGTTGTATTCATTGATTAAAAAAAAGAAGCGGAAAAAGAAAGAAGAAAATCCCTCAACAACAACAAAAATATAAGCTATATAATTCTGATTGAAATTGTTGTGTGTGAGAAATTGAGTTGAAATTTTATTTTGAAAAAGAGGTAGATATTAAATACATTATCTTTTGAAAGCATGTATTATAACTTTTCCTAATATATATTTTGAAAACAGGAATATTGATCTTAAATAAGGAGTACGGATTTAGAATGCATAGATCTGTAGGTAAATAGAAAGTCCACGGCAAATTTTGCTATTTGTATTCTTCTTCTTCATAGCACTTATAGGAGTAAAACAATGGAAGCCTGGAAGCACTGGGGATAAGAATCTGTGGACACATTTCTAGAAGAAAGCCTCTCTCACAGGTGAGACTTTTTAAAAGATCTCCTGTTGGTCTTTGATGGTGCCATTGCTTGATGGCCTGTCTAATCTACTCCAATCATGGTGGAAATTGGAAGAGCAGAAGGAATTGCAAGCATCATCTGTTGGCTGCTTATAAGATTTCTTTTTGAAATATCACAGAGTGCTCTCTCCTTAACCTTCCGTTGTTGCTTCAAATAATGCTATAATTGTAGACACCTGCTCCTTGCAACAATAAATCCAGGTATCAAATGTCTATAGAGAGTATATGGGAAGAAATTTGTTGACAAACTCAGCTGCAGTGTCGTTTTTCATTATGAATAGCATCATGGTACATGATTTAATGCTATATTTCACTAAGACTTAAGTTCACATAACATAGAGATCAAAAAAGATTTTCTGTATTCTGATTTTCTCATAATCTTAAAAGACAGAATGAGTGACCATCTCATATACAGCCCTCCCATGGGTTTCCCTGTGATCAGGTGCTGCCTTGTTCTAGTCTATTCCAAAAAGCACTGTCAACAAGTAAGTTAAAATGATATTATTATTGGGCTAATATTGACTTTGGTCTAAGTATGTATCTATATGTGTATATAGATATATATGTATACATATATATATATATATATGTATACTTATTGGATATCACAAATGCCAATGCAAATTATTTGCTACATAACTCACAACTAAATGTGGCACATTTCCCCAATTCTCTGACTTGAGGAATTAACAATTTGTAAATCTTATGTTTTGAGAGCCGAGATTCAATAAAGGCAAAAAAAAAATACTGCCATTAGTAACCATAAACATTTTAGATGACTTAACTCACATATTTTCCTCGTTCTATGAAAGCTGTGCCAAAAAAAATGTAAAGATATCTAGACATTTTCTGATCTGAAAAAAATAAAAGCCAGTGAATGATGTTATATGTTTGGAAGAACAGCACTTCTACACTATCAATTTTTTGGGGGGAATCACCTTAAACTTTTATGATTACCTTTAAGATAATTTATAAAAATTCGTATTCCACTTTGTCCTATAAATATGTATGTATATATTATAAATGCATGTTATACATATATATCTTACTTATATTGTATATGTTTATATATACATCTATAAAACACATGCACATATATATACACACACATACACACATATTTATTTCTATCTATATATCTATTTGGTTGTTTTAATACAAGTAGTCTATGAATTGAAACATCTGAAACAGAAAGTTAACTTGTGAAATATTCTATAGAATATCAATAGGGTAATAAATTATAATATACCCTAATTTAATTGTATTTCTATTTGAGTTAAATTCTGTCAATCACAAAGGAAAAAAAAAAAAGCAATGTGACTCAACAGAAAGAGATTTAAAGGAATAGGAATAACCAAGGAACTTATCCAAAATGAAGTTTGTACTATTTTGAGGTTCAATTCATCAATTTTCAAGGTGTTAACTTCAGGAGAATGGAGAAAACAGCAACCAGGGCTATATGTAAAAACTAAACTTTACAAGGATGGATTTACTTTTAAAATACCACTTGGAACAACAAAATTAGGATGTGGTTCTTTTTATTTTGAACAACCAGCTAAGAACTCCAGTGCTATATTATTCAGATGAAACATAATCAAGTAAAGAAGATGGCAGATTGCAAACATGGCCACAGCATCTCCCTTCCTTCTCATCTCCCCTACACAATTATTTTCAGCTTCTGCTTTCAAGAGGTGACATTTATTTGCCACTGACTTTCACCATAGCCATGTGATTTACCATTAACAATGGGAAAGTAGTAAATGTAGCACAAGCAGAGACTTGAGAAGTCCTTGCAGCTTAGGTCTTGTTCTCTTAATGCACCTGTAACCCTGTAGTCAAGTGAATAAATTCAGGCTAGCCTGGTGGGCAATAAACAATTACATGGAGAGGGGTCCCAGTCAACAGAACTCCCAGCCAAGGCTTTCATAAACCAATGGCTTCAACCAACAATCCGACAGCTTACCACAGGCACAGGTGCCAAAAGAATGACTTAATTAAGCCCAACCCAAATCGCCAGTCTGCAGAATCTTGAGCTGAACTAATGTTTGTTGTTAGGAACCATTAAATTTGGAAAACTATATTTAGCAAATGTATAATAAATGTCAGAAAGCCTGAAGATATATAATTGTTCAAGGTGAATCGCATTCAAGCTACCAGTATAATACATTATCAAGGATCCTCACAAGACATTTTGTACAAGCTGAAGCCAATCCTAGAGCATACACAGGCAAATTTTGCAGATACAGATTTAGATGCACACACACACACATGCACACAAAACACTGAAAGCTACTAGGATGATACCTTGTAGTGAGTTCTCACAAGAACTTTCATACAAGCTATATATACCCGAGGAGTAATATATATTAACAAATTTATGCTCCCTTGATCTGAATTTCCAAACCTAGCTTTGATTTGCTTTTGCAACAGTCTATTTTCTGAGTGAAATGGATGAAAGATGCATGTGAAATATGGAAAATAAGTGTGACTCAATGATTTCCAATAAAGTTAAACGTTAATTATGCATCACTTTACATTACGCAGAGAAACCCTTCCAGTGTGTAGCTTATATGTACATATATGTATATACATGTGTACATATTTATCTCTATGTCTATATCTGCAAAATTTCATGTGATACAAACTCATAAGTATCTATGATTCTGATAAGAAGATGAGAGATAATAAAATTTAGGAATAACAATCTAGGAAATATGTTCTCAATATTTTCTAAAACTCTTATTCTTTATATCTCTCTCTAGGCTTGCCTATATTCATCTCACATATATTTATCTCACCTGACCGCCTCAGAAGATGATTTTATTCAGAGAAAGATTGGAGTCCATTCTCTAAAAATTTTGAAACAAAATTAAATTTCTTAGGTTTATAAATATCATATACAAAAAAGAGGAATATGATAGTACAGTTTGAAGGGTTTTGTTTTGTTTTGCTTTGTTTTGTTTTGCCTAGGCTACTTTACCATTAACAAAGCTCATATAAATAAAAGTGATGCTTATCAGATAAACTCATCTAAGCATAAGAAATGTATACAAATTTAAGAAACAGCTATTCTATAAAAGATAGTGTGTTCAAATAGATAGCAATAGTAACAGATGATTTTGCCTTACTGAATATTGCTGTGATCATAGTACAGCTAAGTAAGGTCTACTGTCAATGAAATTAATTATGTAGCATTCCATTTAAATTCATATTGGCAATCTATCAATTATAAAGCAATTTCTTGTCTTGGGATCAAATTATTATCCTTCATACACACATAAATTTGTTTCTGGGGTCCTAGGTAATAACCACCAACTAAGTGCATTAGTGAGTAAAACTAAGCTATGTAAATGAACAACTTAACATTTAATTATAAACTAATGCATAACAGAACTTTATTTTTTATTAATTTTTATTGAAGTATAGTGACTTCCGAATGTTGCATTAGTTTCTGCTGTACTGCAAAGTGAATCAGTTATACATATACATATATCCCCTCTTTTTTAGATTTCCTTCCCATTTAGGTCATCACAGAGCACTAAGTAAAGTTCCCTGTGCTATACAGTAGGTTCTCATTAGTTATCTACTTTATACATAGTGGTGTATATACATCAATCCTTATCTCCCAATTCATCCCATCCTCCCCTTTCCCCTTGGTATCCATAAGTTTGTTCTCTACATCTGTGTCTCTATTTCTGCTTTGTAAGGAAGTTCATCTGTACCATTTTTCTAGATTCCACATATAAGTGATATACTATTATTTTTTCTTCTTTTTCTGACTTACTTCACTCTGTACAACAGTCTCTAGTTCCATCCACATCCCTGCAAATGGCACAATTTCATTCCTTTTTATGACTGAATAATATTCCATTGTATATATGTACCACATCTTCTTTATCCATTCCTCTGTTGATGGACATTTAGGTTGCTTCCATGTCCAAGTTAAAAATGGGCAGAAGACCTAAATAGACATTTCTCCAAAGAAGACATATAGATGACCAACAAACACATGAAAAGATGCTCAACATCACTAATTTTTAGAGAACAGCAAATCAAAACTAAAATGAGGTATCACCTCATACCGGTCAGTATGGTCATCATCAAAAGAAATCTACAAACAATAAATGCTGGAGAGAGTGTGGAGAAAAGGGAATCCTCCTACTCTGTTGGTGGGAATGAAAATTGGTACAACCACTAAGGAGAACAGTATGGAGGTTCCTTAAAAAGAAACTAAAAATAGAGCTACCAAATGACCCAGCAATCCCACTCCTGGGCATATACCCATTGAAAACCATAATTCAAAAAGATACATGGACCCCAGTGTTCATTGAAGCACTATTTACAATAGCCAGGATGTGGAAACAACCTAAATGTCCATGAATATAAGAAAATACAAGATCCTTTAATATTAAGATATATAATTTCATTCATATTTTCAGGCTTATTTATTGGTGTCCCAAAATGCTGAAGTTCTAAATTAATATGCACAAAATTAAAGACAAAGTTTTATTATAGTTTGTAACTATTGGGACTTTTAAAGATATTAAAATTTAGTATAGGCAGGACTTCCAGTATGGTGGACTAAGGGGCATAATGAATGCTTTCCCCAGCAAAATAGCTAATTATTAAAAAAAAATCATTTAAAGTCTCTGTAAATTGTCAAAGTCATATAGCAAATGGAGAATCATTCAATTAAGAAAATCTACTAGTCTCAGTAAGAATAGTAGCCAGTCTGTGACATTTGAATCATGACCCCCTGCATTACTTTGTGTTTTGGGAGCTCTACCCTAGGACTCTACCCTAGGCAAAAGATGGGGGGCTACTTTTCTCATCCCCTCAAGCTCATGTTGCAGAAGCTGTATTCCAGGCATGTGTGGTACAGAAGGCCTGTCATCCCTTTCCCCACCCAGCCCCTACTCCTTAGATATGAAGCTCTACCCCAGGTGCAGCAGGCAGAGGAAACAGGGTCCCTGGTCACCAAACACTATCTTATTCAAAGGATACAGATTCCATATCAGGAAGGGCAAACCAAGAAGACCAAGGGCTGCCACCTACCCGCCCCCAACACCACCAAAGACTGCCTTCTAATACAATGGCAGTCTCAGTTGGGCAATATTGGTGTCCATCTCCAGCTCCAGTGCAGTGGCAGTTCTGACCAGAAGGAGAGCCTGGACTTAAGGACACCAAGTTCCTCAGATCTGCTTGAGAGTACTGACTTCATTTGGAAGAATGGTGAAACTTCATAACTAAGATCATCATCAAAACTCCTGGAGATCTTGGTGGAAAGCAATTTAGAGGAAGCCGGTAGTTCAGTGATAGGAGCAAAAGAGCTGAGTAGCCAGAATTTTAATAGAGAAAGTTTAAAAAAAAAAAAAGAAAGAAAGAAACATAACCTAAGAGGAGCTGTCCTGGGATCATAGCCAACCTTGGGGACTAGGACGTCTATACACATACTCAGGGGTGATAAGAGTGGGAACATGTGGCAGAAGTTAGAGTGTTCCTCAGGTTGCACGTTGACCCATCAACACAGGGCACATGACTCACTGGCTTAAGGGGTTTAAACAAGACTTCTGACGAAACACTGACTGAACAATAAGCTTCTCAGAACCAGAGATGACTCCAAGAGCTTAAAAAGGAAAGTCATCCACAAGTGTGACAGCCTGGAAAGGTGTGCTTGCCCCAGGCTGCATGCACCCTCCCAGGAGCAATCAGAGAGGGCATTGCCAAGCCTTGGATGAACAAGGTGAAAAATATCACCTCCCTAAACAATGATAGCAACCTCCAAGCCACATGAATATTCCAACAATAAAACGTTCAAATCTAGCTAACTAAGGACTCGCCCTCTTTCTCAAGTGCAACCTTCAAATAATAAGTGGCAATAGTGACTGACAAAGGAGGAACCCTGGTTAGCCAGGCTAAAGATAAAAACAAGGAGATATTAATGCAAAATTTATCATAGTCCTAAATATAAGAAGTAAAATGATGAAACTCTTAGGGGAAACATAGGAGTAGTTCCTTAGATACAACACCAAAAACCACAGATGACAAAGAAATAGAACTACATCAGAACTTAAAACTTTTGTGCTACAAACAAAGCCATGAAGAAAGTGAAAAGACAGTCCCTAGAATGGGGGGGGGGTGGATATTTGGAAATCATATATCTGATAAGGGATTTGTATTCAAAATATATAAACACTTTTTATAACTCAATAATACAAAGAGAAATAACTCAGTTGAAAATGGACACATGATTTCATTAATCATTATTCCAAAGAAGATATAAAAATGGTCAATAAGCACACATAAATGTTCAAAACATCATTAGTCATTAAAGAGAGGCAAATCAAAATCACAATGAGATACTACTTCATGCTGTAATAAAAATGACAGAGAATGACAAGTGTGGTTGAGGATGTGGAGAAATTGGAGCTCTCATCCATTGCTAATGGGAATGTAAAAGTGTGCAGCCACTCTGGAAGAAAGTTCACCTTTTTTCTAGGTATATATCCAAGAGAAACAAAATCCTATGACCACACAAAAACTTGTACATGAATGTTTATAACAACATTATTCTTAATAGCTTGAAAGTAGAACCACCAAATTCCAATTGACTGATCAGTGGGCAATTAAATGTGGATATCCATTAATGGAATATTATTCAAAAATAAAAAAGGAATGAAATAGGTGTTACAATGTGGATAAACCTTGAAAACACAATGCTAAGTGAGAGAAGCCATTCAGAAAAGATGACATGTGGTATGCTTCTATTAATATGAAATGACAAAATAGGTAAATCTATAGAGAAAGAAATTAGATTATTGGTAATGGATGTCAGATTTCTTTTAAAGGTATGAAAATATTCTAAAATTAGATTAGGGTGTTGATTACACAAAGCTGTGAAAATACTACAAAACATGAAATTGTACATTTTAAATAAATGGGTGAGTTCACGGTATATGAATTATATCCTAATAAAGCTGTTACCAAAAAAAAACTATAGCAGTTATGATTATTAATCATTTTATGAAGGAAGTGAATGCTGCTCTAAATATTTTAAGTGAGAAATAGAGTGTTTTGTTTTCTGTTTTGGTAAATTATATTATTTCTTTCCATCAGGATAATTGCCAAATTAAAATGTACTCAATGCAGCAGCTCTCAAGTTAGTTTCTTAACACACACTAAACTATTTATGAAAATACAGAAATAAATGAAAACTCAAGGTACAAAACTAATAAACAACCAAAAATGAGATTGAGAAACACATTGCCAAAAATTCAAAGAAACATAGATTTTTCTTAAGGCATAGGGGTTTGAATTGAAATAAAATGTTATACAAAATTTGCCTCATAAAACATAGCTTAACTGCAGGAGAAAAAAAGGAAAATAAACTGTAACTTCTCCAGAGCTCTCAATGCTCAAAAATGTATCTTGGGGGTGGAGACATCTGGGAATGGTCCATGTCTGGGATGAATTAGAGTGAAAATAATGGAAACTTTGGAAAATACAGAGTAAATAAAATACTTCCATGCAAACAGGAAATCAGGATCAGAGGTAATTAGAAGAAATAAGTGCTCTTTCAAATACAAATTATCATTGGCATAGCTTTGGATTTCCTTCTAAAGAATAAAGAATAAGTGTTTAAGCCATTATTCTCTGGAACTTAGAAGATGAAGGCTACTTGTTCCTAGTTAAATTTTGCTTCTCATAAACAAAAACAAGAAAAATTATGAAAATGATGATAGGGAAATCATCACTGATGATAGAACCAATAAAAAAAAAAGAAGTATTATTTAAAAGAAGATAAGGAATAATATAAATAAGAGAAAGATTTTTTCCATGGTGGAAGAAACATCAGTATGTTAGCTTAGATCGGCTTTGGGATAAAAATGCCAGGAATGAACTGCAGATCTGCCAATTTCTAACATTGCAACCATGTGCAAATCTTAGTCACTACAAGCTTCAGTTCACTCATCTGTAAAATGATGACAACAGAGACAAGTAGATTAAAGTTTTACTGGGCTCTGCCCACGAGAGCAACAGCCAACTCTACCCTCCACCAACCCCTCCCATCAGGAGACTTGCACGACCCTCTTAGACAGCCTCATCAAACAGAGGGCAGACAGCAGAAGAGAGAAGAATTACAATCCAGCAGCCTAGGGTACATAAACCACATTCACAGAGAGATAGACAAGATGAAAAGGCAGGGGGCTATGTACCAGATGAAGGAACAAGATAAAACCCCAGAAAAACAACTAAATGAAGGGGAGTTAGGCAACATTCCAGAAAAAGAATTCAGAATAATGGTAGTGAAGATGATTCAGGATCTCGGAAAAAGAATGGAGGCAAAGATTGAGAAGATGCAAGAAAGTTTAACAACAATCTAGAAGAATTAAAGAACAAACAAACAGAGAAGAACAAGACAATAAGTGAAATGAAAAATACACTAGAAGGATTCAATAGCAGAATAACTAAAGCAGAAGAACAGATAAGTGATCTGGATGACAGAATGGTGGAATCCACTGCCGCAGAGCAGAATAAAGAAAGAAAGAATGAAAAGAAATGAAGACAGCCTAAGAGACATCTGGGACAACATTAAGTGCAACAACATTTGCATTATAGGGGTCCCAGAAGGAGAAGAGAAAGAGAAAGGACCCGAGAAAATATTTGAAGAGATTATAGTTGAAAACTTACATAACATGGGATAGAAAATAGCCACCCAAGTCCAGGAAGTGCAAAGAGTCCCATACAGGATAAACCCAAGGAGAAACATGCCAAGACACATAGTAATCAAATTGGGAAAAATTAAAGACAAAGAAATATTATTGAAAGCAGCAAAGGAAAAATGACAAATAACATACAAGGGAACTCCCATAAGGTTAACAGGTGATTTCTCAGCAGAAACTCTACAAGCCAGAAGGCAGTGGCATGACATATTTAAAGTGATGAAAGAGAAGAACCTACAACCAAGTTTACTCTACCTAGCAAGGATCTCATTCAGATTTGATTAGAGAAAAGAAAAGCTTTACAGACAAGCAAAAGCTAAGAGAATTCACCACCAAACCAGCTCTACAAAAAACGCGAAAGGAACTTCTTTTTTTGTTTGTTTTTTTCTTTTGTGGTATGCAGGCCTCTCACTGTTGTGGCCTCTCCCATTGTGGATCACAGGCTCCGGATGCGCAGGCTCAGCAGCCATGGCTCACAGGCCTAGCCGCTCCGCGGCACGTGGGATCTTCCCGGACCGGGGCATGAACCTGTGTCCCTGCATTGGCAGGCGGACTTGCAACCACTGCACCACCAGGGAAGCTCTAAAGGAACTTCTTTAAGTGGACAACACAAGAGAAGAAAAGATCTACAAAAACAAACCCATTACCATTAAAAACATGGTCATAGGAACATAGATATTGGAAATTACCTTAAATGTGAATGGATTAAATGCTCCAACAAAAAGACACAGACTCGCTGAATGGATACAAAAACAAGACCCATATATATACTGTCTACAGGAGACCCACTTCAGGCCTAGGAACACATACAGACTGAAAGTGAGGGAATGGAAAAATATATTCCATGCAAATGGAAATCAAAAGAAAGCTGGAGTAGCAATTCTCATATCAGAAAAAATAGACTTTAAAATAAAGTTATTACAAGAGACAAAGAAGGAGACTATATAATGATTAAGGGATCAATCCAAGAAGAAGATGTAACAATTGTAAATATTTATGCACCCAACATAGGAGCACTTCAATACATAAGGCAAATGCTAACAGCCATAAAAGGGGAAATTGACAGTAACACAATCATAGTAGGGGACTTTAACATACCACTTTCACCAATGGACAGATCATCCAAAATGAAAACAAATAAGGAAGCTTTAAATATACATTAATCAAGATGGACTTCACTGATATTTATAGGCCATTCCAACCCAAAACAAGAAAATACCCTTTCTTCTCAGGTGCTCATGGAACATTCTACAGTATAGATCACATCTTGGCCACAAATCAAGACTCAGTAAGTTTAAGAAAACTGAAATCATATCAAGCATTCTTTTCTGACCACAATGCTATGAAATTAGATATCAATTACAGGGAAAAAAACGTAAAAAACACAAACATGTGGAGGCTAAACAATACATCACTAAATAACCAATTTAGAGATCACTGAAGAAATCAAAGAGGAAATAAAAAAATACCTAGAGACAAATGACAATGAAAACAAAATGATCCAAAACCTATGGGATACAGCAAAAGCAGTTCTAAGAGGGAAGTTTATAGCAATATAAGCCTAACTCAAAAAACAAGAAAAATCTCAAATACACAATCTAACCTTACACCTAAATGAACTAGAGAAAGAAGAACAAACAAAAACCGAAAGTTAGCAGAAGAAATCATAAAGATCAGAGCAGAAATAAATGAAATAGAAACAAAGAAAAAATAGCAAAGATCAATAGAACTAAAAGCTGGTTCTTTGAGAAGATAAACAAAGTTGATAAACCATTAGCCAGATTCATCAAGAAAAAGAGGGAGAGGACTCAAATCAATAAAATTAGAAATGAAAAAGGAGAAGTTAAAACAGACACTGCAGAAATACAAAGTATCCTAAGAAATTACTACAAGCAACTCTACACCAATAAAATGAACAACTTGGAAGAAATGGACAAATTCTTAGAAATGCACAACCTTCCGGGACTGAAGCAGGAAGAAATAGAAAATATGAACAGACCAATCACAAGTAATGAAATTGAAACTGTGATTAAAAATCTTCCAACAAACAAAAGTCCAGGACCACATGGCTTCACAGCTGAATTCTATCAAACATTTAGAGAAGAGCTCACACCCATCCTCCTCAAACTCTTCCAAAAAATTGCAGAAGAAGGAACACTCCCAAACTCCTATGAGACCACCATCACCCTGATACCAAAACCAGACAAAGATACTACAAAATAAAAATTACAAACCAATATCACTGATGAATATAGATACAAAAATCCTCAACAAAATACTAACAAATAGAATCCAACAGCACATTAAAAGGATCATACACCATGATCAAGTGGGATTTATCCCAGGGATGCAAGGATTCTTCAATATACGTAAATCAATCAATGTGATACACCATATTAACAAGTTGAAGAAGAAAAAACATATGATCATCTCAATAGATGCAGAGAAAGCTTTTGACAAAATTCAACAGCGATTTATGATAAAAACTGTCCAGAAAGTGGGCATAGAGGGAACCTACGTCAACATAATAACGGCCATATATGACAAACCCACAACAAACATTATTCTCAATGGTGAAACACTGAAACCATTTCCTCTAAGATCAGGAAAGGTTGTCTAATCTCACCACTATTATTCAACATAGTTTTGGAAGTCCTAGCCATGACAATCAGAGAAGAAAAAGAAATAAAATGAATACAAATTGGAAAAGAAGAAGTAAAACTGTCACTGTTTACAGATCACATGATACTATACAGAGAGTATCCTAAACATGCCACCAGAAAACTACTAGAACTAATCAATGACTTTGGTAAAGTTGTAGGATACAAAATTAATGCACAGAAATCTCTTGCATTCCTGTACACTATTGATGAAAAATTTGAAAGAGAAATTAAGGAAACACTCACATTTACCACTGCAATGAAAATAATAAAATACCTAGGAATAAACCTACCTAGGGAGAAAAAACACCTGTATGCAGAAAACTATAAGACACTGATGAAAGAAATTAGATGATACAAACAGATGGAGAGATATTCTATGTTCTTGGATTGGAAGAATTAACATTGTGAATATGACTATATTACCCAAAGCAATCTACAGATTCAATGCAATCCCTATCAAATTACCAATGATATTTTTTACAGAATTAGAACAAAACATGTTAAAATTTGTATGGAGACACAAAAGATCCAGAATAGCCATACAGTCTTGAGGGAAAAACACGGAGCTGGAGGAATCAGACTCCCTGACTTCAAACTGTACTACAAAGCTACAGTAATGAAGACAAGATGGTACTGGCACAAAAACAGAGATCAATGGAACAAGATAGAAAATCCAGAGGTAAACCCATGCACCTATGGTCAACTAATCTATGACAAAGGAGGCAAGGATACACAATGGAGCAAAGACAGTCTCTTCAATAAGTGTTGCTGGGAAAACTGGACAGCTACATGTAAAAGAATGAAATTAGAACACTCTCTAAAACCATACACAAAAATAAACTCAAAATGGAATAGAGACCTAAAAGTAAGGCCGGACACTGTAAAATTTTTAGAGGAAAACATAGGAAGAACACTCTTTGACATAAATCACAGCAAGATCTTTTTTGATCCACCTCCTAGAGTAACGGAAATAAAAATAAACAAATGGGACCTAATGAAACTTAAACTTTTGCAAAGCCAAGAAAACTACAAACAAGACAAAAAGACAACCCTCAGAATGGGAGAAAATATTTGCAAATGAATCAATGGACAAAAGATTAAGCTATGAAATATATAATCAGCTCATATGGATCAATATTAATAAAAACCAAACAACCCCATCCAAAAATGGGCAGAAGATCTAAATAGACATTTCTCCAAAGAAGACATACAGATGGCCAAGAAGCACATGAATAGCTGCTCAACATCACTAATTATTAGAGAAATGTAAGTCCAAATTACAATGAGATATCACCTCACATCAGTTAGAATTGGCATCATCAGAAAATCTACAAACAAAAAATGCTGGAAAGGGTGTGGATAAAATGGAACCCTCTTGCACTGTTAGTGGGAATGTAAATTGAAACAGCCACTATGGAGAACAGTATGGAGGTTCCTTAAAAAACTAAAAATAGAATTACCATATGACCCAGCAATCCCACTACTGGGCATATACCCAGAGAAAACCAAAATTCAAAAAGACACATGCACCCAATATCCATTGCAGCATTATTTACAATAGGCAGGCCATGGAGGCAAACTAAATGCCCATCAACGGACAAATGGATAAAGAAGGTGTGGTACATATGTACAATAGAATATTACTCAGCCATAAAAAGTGATGAAATTGGGTCATTTGTAGAGATATGGATGAATGTAGAAACTGTCATACAGAGTGAAGTAAGTCAGAAAGAGAAAAACAAATATTGTATATTAACACATATATGGGGAACCTAGAAAAATGATATAGAGAAACCAGTTTGCAGGGCAGAAATTGAGACACAGATGTAGAGAACAAATGTATCGACACCATGGGGGGAAAGTGGCGGGGGTGGTCGTGGTGATGGGGGGATGAATTGGGAAACTGGGATTGACATGTATACACTAATATATATAAAATGGATAACTAATAGGAACATGCAGTATTAAAAAAATAAATAAAATTAAATTAAAAATATAAAATAAAAGCCTCCATTTGTACCAAAAATATTTTAGAAGAATAACATATAAAAAATAAAAAAAAATTAAATAGAGGTAAATGTATTATATTGATTATATCAACATAGGTGCTAGGATCTGAACTGTTTCCCCCAAAATTCATATGTTGAAGCCCTAACACCCAGTGTGATGGAATTTGGAGGTGGTGCCTTGGGGATATAGTTAAGTTTAGAAGAGGTTACAAGGGTGGGGACCCATGATAGGATTTGTGTCCTAATAATAGACAACAGAGAGCTCATTCTCCCTCCACCATGTGGGTACATAGCCAGAAGGTGAGTATATGCAATCTGGGAAGAGAGCTCTCAGGAGAAGGAGACCATGTTGGTAACCTGTTCTCAGACGCTCAGAACTGTGAGAAAATAAGCATATCACTAGAACTGTGAGAAAGTAAGTTTCTGTTAAGCCACCAGTCTACAGTTTTTTGCTATGGTAGCCTAAGCAGATGAAGCCAATACAGTAAGAAAGAATTTTGTCAACATGATGAAATGCCCCTGAAAGAGAAATAAGTAAATTTGATAAATTAAAATGAATTGTACAGGGAGTTTTCATTTAAAATAAACATGCAAAGTAGTGAGATATATAAAATAAACACAAATTTATACAAGATCTAAATATAGGTAGATTTGCCTATCAAGTTGCCAAAAGTAAATTTAAAAATATACATATCTATCATCTATCTATCTATCTATCATCTATCTATCTATCTATCTATTGGGTTGGGCTCAGTCACTACTTATTGGTATGTGAATAAGTAACATTTCTGGAGTGAAATTTGGTAATATGTAATGTGGCTAGGAGATCATGTAATTGTTGTCCACTTAAAAATGTAATGGAATTTTCGATATTTCTCCTTTTATTCAGACTTTAGAGCACTGTGTGTTGGTGAGGAAGGGGATAAAAATGAAAAGCTTCTCAATACACTCTGCAAAGTATTTTAATATAATCCCTGAGACTTTAGAATACTATTGATCAAAATTATTCATAAAATATTTGCCAAACTCCTTCATTTTTGGACTTAATTTAGATCATATGAAGAAGGATAAGAAGGGCATTCTGAAGATTAACTGCATGAGCAATGGTGTATGAGCAAAGCCATGACATGTTGAGGATCATGATGAGATTGATTCTCTAGAAAGTCCTACAGATTATATAAGGAGAAAATTGTGAATAGGTAAAGTAAGCCTTACATATGAATAGCCTGAGTAATTCTTGTAATAAATTTCCTGTTACTATGCCTGAGTAGATGATAAAGATTATAACACTCAGAACTCAAGTAGAATACTTAATTTCCTTCTTTAATTTTAAGGGGTCAAAAAATTTAAACTTCAAATCATCACAGTAGAAATATAAGTATAGGCTGCTACTATCAAAATAAAAATGCATATTAATCTATGCATTCAAGGGTATGGACAACTGAGCTCTACTCTTAGCATTCATCGGACAGCGTCAGTTAACAATGAGATATCCCTTCATTCTAGACCACAGAACCCCTTGGACTACAGCAGTTCTACTACTTCCATACTGAATTGGAAGGTAGACATCTCTGATAAGGCTAGGATCTCCAGTGAATTAGGTGTACCATACTCTCATTCTTTTGAGGTCTTTTATTCTGTATTGGACACTAATATGGAAGCTGTGTTCAGTCTTCATTGAACAAAGAACTTACTCATCATTGTTGCTGTTCTTGTCTTTTATTTCCAGTACCAACTTCTTTATTCTCTATTTGCTGGCACTCAAAGTCTCTTCTCTTGCTCCATTCTATTCAAGGACATGGGAAAAATTCCAATAAATTAGGTATGTAATATGTGAAAAGAAAAACAATAATGTTAAGATTATAGTTCTAATAGACTAGCTAACAGTCTTTAGGAGTGTGAGAAAAATATACAGCTTTTGCAACACAAATTCATTCATCAGAATATTATCTTGTTACATGAAGAAATCCACTTCTTCAGCTTTGTCCTCTCAACTGTACCTACTTCTCCATAATCTTAGCAATCACCCATGAAATAGAGTCTTCAAGTTTGACTGTTCATCTGATGCAGACACATTACTTTGGTAGACTAAGTTTTTCACTGGTTGGTATTAGATGTTTGATTTGTAATGAGGGCTGTATCATTTACTTAGGATCAATTGAATACACCAGATATATTCAAACTAACAGTTTTTGAAAGGATAAAAATTGACTTCTTTCTTATAACATGGTAATACAGAGGTAGACATTTTGAAGGTAAACTAGCTCAAGATCTTGTGTTTCATTGCTTTACAGTCTTAGATAATGTCTTGAGATCTAAGATGGTACCTCTGAAATCCTGTCATCATAGTGCACAATTCTAGCAATAACGAAGAGGTGCATTTTTTTTTTTGACAAAGTACTCCAAAAACACTCTATAGACTACTTTACATCTATTGCATTCCAAACTTAATAGTATGGCCATACGTACCTAAAATCGAAGATGGGAAATGTAAGCTTTATACAAATGTTACTGAATCAAAATCTGTTTTGCTACTAATGAAGATGAGAAGTATGGCTGTTAAGAGAAAATGAATTGTCTCTGACAAAGATCTCCTTACTATTTATCTGAGACACATATCAGAGTAAGAAGAGTCCTAAACTTATATTTTGGGGGCATGAACAAAAACTCCAAATAGTCACAATCATGTACTTAAGTAGAGAACTTAACAATTTGACATTTTTTAAGTGGTCTTGAAATGAATAAACTAAAAATTCTCTAACCCCATACATGTGTGATATGTTCATTCCTTAAGTATCTCCAACACAGCTCAATGTTTTCTTTATACTGGAATAATGATCTTCTGTTGTCTGGAATGAATAGTTGATTTTTCTTTTTATCTATATATCATGTGATTAGGATTAGGATTAGGTAGAATAAGGATCCTCAAAGTTGTCCACATCCTAATCCCCCAAACCTGTCAAAATGCTAATTTATATGACAAAAAGGATTTTACAGAGCTGATTAAATTAATGGGAAGAGATGGGAATCTCTCATTGAGATGGGAAGATTATTCTGTATTATCACATTGGGGCCAATGTAATCAGAAGAATCATTACAAGAAGGATGCAGGAGTATCAGAGTAAGAGAAAAAGAAATTTGAGATACTACATGGATGGCTTTGAAGATAGAGGAAGGGGTCATGAGAAAAAGAATGCAGGCAGACTCAGAAGTTGGAAAAGGCAAGGACACAGATTGTTCCCTAGAACTCCAGAAGGAATGAATCCCTGCTATCACCTTGATTTCAGCGCAGAGAAACCTCTGACATACATAACTGTCAAAGTACAAATTTGTTTTGTGTTAAGTCACTAAGTTTGTGATAATTATTTACCTCAGCAGTTGGAAACACACAACTTAAATGGGCAAATAAAATTTAGTATATTTCCTGAAACATATATAATTTTTCTTTGGATGACTATTCTCTTAGGGTAAAGAGGAGAACTGAACTTTCCAATTAATTACATTTCAGTTTCTTCCATGTAAATGGTCTCCTTCTAATTATTGTTCAGAGTTTCATATCATCCGTCCCCCTTTGACCTCCTAATTACCTCCAAGGTGTTATAACGATATATTTGGGGGCCTAAGGGCAGTGGGGTAAAGGAGCCACAGATCTACTATTGGCTCATAGTTTGTCTAATCTGTTCACTGAACTGGAACCTATGAGCTGGGCCTGACTCAGCCCTTTAGTCATAATGTTGGAAATCTATTTGAATCTGATCACACATAGTGTGGACTCTATTTGTTGCCTTTAAATTTGTTGTCCGTGGACCCTCTCAGCTCATATATGACCATGCTCCAAACTTAAGCATGCATGAACTTCTGAGTCAACTGCACATCACTCACAGTCTCTCAGGAGCCATGAGTTCTTCCACAGACTCATTAAATTAGACACCTTCCTTGGACAGTATTTCTCTATTACTACATACCAGGTAATTGTCCCAAGATGAGAATGAGGATGTGAGCTTCATTAAGAAGGTTACATACCTCCAGACTATTCTCAGGAAAGTTAACTATTAACTCTGATGTCCTTGGCTTCCTTAAAATATATCTGGTTTGTTTTTTTCACACTGCAATGAAGAAGAAGAAGAAGAAGAAGAAGAAGAAGAAGAAGAAGAAGAAGAAGAAGAAGAAGAAGAAGAAGAAGAAGAAGAAGAAGAAGAAGAAGAAGAAGAAGAAGAAGAAGAAGAAGAAGAAGAAGAAGAAGAAGAAGAAGAAGAAGAAGAAGGAGGAGGAGGAGGAGGAGGAGGAGGAGGAGGAAGAGGAGGAGGAGGAGAAAGAAGAAGGAGGAGGAGGAGGAGGAGGAGGAGGAGAAAACAGAAATAGAATATGGACTCTGACCTCTTTGAGAAAATGTTTTATCATTCTCTCTTCCTTTTTCCTCTGTGTACTGTACAGCAATACGTACGTTTTACAGCTGCCTCTTTGTCCAGATGAAATTCTTTCTATATGACATCCTGATTCTTCTTTTCCTGTGTAAAGTTTTTCAAACTACGCTCCTGATAAGAAAAAGTCACTTCATGAACTTGGATCACTCTTTTCTTTCTGGGAAATACCTATCTCCTAAATAGTGTTTCACTATGGTTTGAAAAATAAAATCAATTTCAAGACTAAAGTTACGATGACTCTTTTCTTGTTGGCAGTTTTCATCTTGCCCTTGAAGGGATGCATGACATTTATTTAATAATTTGGATCTGTAAATTTACTGATATTAAAATACATCTCCAAAGATATCAAAGCATACTGTTCTTATACCCATACTTTGGAATAGATGGCTACTTATTTCCTTTTTATGGTGTCTCTGCTCATACTTCCTTAATATTGGACTTTGCAATATACTGGTAAAATAATTTATTAATACCTTCCAGTTTATTCTTTTCTATCTTAAAAAAATTCAGGGTATAAATGTTCAAAGCATATCCACAAAGTTAAATCTGTTTTAAGGTAATTTTATTTTGAACTTTATCTTATAGGAAGCAGAATCATTGAAGATTACTGAAATTGGAAATGGCATTTTGAAAGCATTACTTTAGAAAGATTAATCCATTGGTCAAAAGTAGAACAATTTGGACTTCCCTGGTGGCACATTGGTTAAGAATCCACCTGCCAATGCAGGAGACACAGGTTCAAGCCCTGGGCCGGGAAGATCCTAAATGCCATGGGGCAACTAAGCCCCTGCGCCACAACTACTGAAGCCCGCATGCCTAGAGCCCGTGCTCCACAGCACAGAGAAGCCACTGCAATGAGAAGCCCATGCATTGCAACAAAGAGTAGCCCCCTCTCACAGCAACTAGAGAAAACCCACACACAACAATGAAGACCCAACGCAGCCAAAAATAAATTAAAAAAAAAAAAGGAGAACAATTTGAGTGTGATTCAAAATATCTTAAATTTCCATCACTAAATAAATGTTTTGGAAGACATTAGGTGAAAAATTTAGATATGGCTGGAAAAGTATTTGAAGTGGAAAGTATATAATCAAATTTTTACATATATTTTAAATTATTAATGCACTTAAATTATGAAATGTATAATTTTTTTTCTTTTTTTTTTTTTTTGCTACGCGAGCCTCTCACTGTTGTGGCCTCCCCTGTTGCAGAGCACAGGCTCCGGATGTGCAGGCTTAGCGGCCATGCCTCACGGGCCCAGCCGCTCTGCGGCATGTGGGATCTTCCTGGACCGGGGCACGAACCCGTGTCCCCTGCATAAGCATGTGGACTCTCAACCACTGCGCCATCAGGGAAGCCCTAAAATGTATAATTTTTAAAAATTATACTTAAAATATATTTCCTCAGAATTATAATAAACAAATAAAATATTATGATTTGAATGGTATGTAGTAAGATTTGAAAGCCAATTTCAATATCCTTACACACTCTATAATAAATGATCTCTCTAATGAATAAATTATTTAGTTCTATAGTTGCTACTGAGAGTGTTTTAAATAGTTTACTGATAAAACTATCCAGATTGTAGAATTAATTGAATCACTTAAATGTGTATATTTTTTTGTTTACGTGTCTATGTTCAACCAATGAAACAAAATAACTTATTCAGCAAAGACTTTTTAAGCCACTATAGCATGATAAAATGAATGAAATTGCCAACTCTCATCTGTCCAATTATTATACAGAAAGATGGATAAGTGATAGAAATTATATTATATGGTATTTTATTGACGTTAACAAGAAATCACTTCCCATCTGACTTTCACTCTCTTCATACTCACAGTCTGAAGAAAGTTTAGTTAAGTTTTTTTTTCTTACCTCACTTTAAAACAGATGTCTATACAATAATATTAGCTAGCTCTGAAAATTAATATGAAAAAACACAATATCCAGAAGAGGAATTTTATATGAAAGCAAAATTTTTAAAGTTATTAATTTTATTTTCAGTGTAATTACTGATGCCATGAACTCTTTCACACTTTTCCAATTTCATACAACTTAATTCTCAGTGTAATTATTGGTTGTCCTAAATGGACCCCCTGGCAACTTTCAGCCTCATTTCTACAGTGCTCGTAAATCAGTCATGATTTCAAATCATCAACTCTGTCTGCAACAAGATGCATAGCAGTGATAAAGCAATGTAAATTTGTTTTAAAATGCCAATTTTTATGGACATTTTCTGCTAATAGGTCAGGCTTGTTGTACACTGAAAGCATGGTTTACGTCCTGTAGTAATTTCTAAAACATCAATCTATATTTTTCCCCTTTGGAAAGTTCAATTCTGCTTGATAGATCATGGAGGTTACACAAATTTAGTATTTTGTGTCACGCTTGACTCTCTTTTGGAGTAAGAAATGTAAATTCACTTCTATTTTATTTGCACAAACTTCCTCCTGCATAAATACTCCATACTTAGACCAAAATAAACTAAAATTTCTGGGTTTACCCATGCCATGTGAGAAAATCAAATTTGTGTTTGTTTTCAGTGTGCAGTTATGTAGAAAGAAAATTTAAACTATTAATAATAATAAATAATAATAAATGCAAACATATTACAATGAATTCAATTTGAGGGAAGGATATACAATTTATTTCTCTCTATATAAGTAGGTATAGCAATAATATTCACATACCCCTATATATCTGTACCTATAAAACATGCATATGTACATTTATATATAATAATATGATAAATGGATAGAATGGCATAGATAGGAAATGCATGCATACATACATATATGTATATATGTATACACCTATTTTTCCTTTATGAACAGCTATTACTAATTTTTCAGGTTGTCTCTATGATTGATCAGGCTACCATCATGAGTTATACATGAAATCAAGTATCAATTTAACCTTGAACTCAAAAATCATTGAAATTGGTTTTACTGAGAACACAGTTCCAATATCTGTAAACTTCTGCATATTTAAAAGACATAGAAAAATGCTCTATAATTGTTTACTACTATCTTTTAAAATAATTGTTTTTGATTCTGATGGTAATGGCATCAACTTAAATATTTAAAGTTTTGGAAATCACCAAATACTATTTGAATTTTCAAAATGCTAACTCTTTCTTATATGTAAGCCTGCTGCCTCTGATATTAAAGCCATTGATTTCAAAGAAAAAAGTAAAGAGAAAGGTTTAGAAAAATTTACTGGCAGAGAATGTCAGCACTCAAGAAAAAAAGGATGAGAGCATACATGTTTGTATTTAAAGAAGAATAGGCAGTATGCTTCAATATAAATAAATCTGGAACAATGGTTGGGAGACCTGAGTTATAGTTACACATCTATCAACACAAGACTGAATAAATAAATTTGACTTAATATCCAAAATTGCAAAAAGTGGAAGATGCCAACTTCATCACAAGTTGTGTATAGAGCACAGGTTTATGTTGTTTTGAGGACCAAATGATAATCATGTAAATAGGCATTTTAAAACAAATATTTTTATATAGCCACTTTCCATAGTCTGTTTTTATATTTCACTGCATGATAATTTTTTTCTCAATCAATTTTCATCATGTTTTAATAACTAAGAATGAGATCAACTGTTGAATTACATATCTTGTCTGAGAAGCACTGCTTAATGGCAAAGCTTAATATTCATATAAATTTTCTCAGGGATAAAGAAAAAATGAGGGCCACAGAAACAAACCAAAAAAAAAAAAAAAAAGGTAAGTTCAGGGATCAGATGACAGATCTGGAAAAAAAGTTATTAGAAGATTACGCATGAAACTGTATGATAAAGTGTGAGCTATGCAAAAATAAATAAATAAAGGCTGTTATCTATCTCACCACTTAAAAATTAACGCGTCAAGAATAATATTAGGAATATTTCAACAGGAAGAGATTTTGGTATGCATGTGGTTTGGAGAGTTTTCTAGTAATCAATATCCATGATGAACAAGGTTTAAGTGTGAATTATTTCCAGGGTTAAAGTATTCATTTATCTACAAGTAAGTTTTTCTACTGGTTCAGCTAGAAACTCAAATTTTCTATCAATAGTAAGAATAAAATCAGATTGCTCCCAAGATCTGCTTCCACTTCTAAAGAAACATTAATCTTCCAAAGCTGATTATAAAGTTCCTTTTGTTTAGTGCTTGATTCTATTCTGATATGGAGATGAATCCTAGTCCTGTGCCTTGGAAGTCAATTATGGTGAAAGCATTTCCAATGCAACCCAATGATTTTCCAAGGGATAAAGATATATGTGTTTGTGAGGAAAATAAATTTTGAATTTCCGTGGTTATGAAAGATGTGAAATGGTTAAGCTTTGAGTGCTATCATAGTAAGGTTTTTCAAAAAGACCTGATGTTTTGTCAATATTGATTCAAGCTTCTCAGTGTCACTGGAGTAAAAATAATAAAGTTCTGTTGCAGCAAGGACAGGAAGGAAAAAAAAAAGATTGATTCTTCCATTATTCAATGACAGCTATTATAAAGCAGAGAATAAAAATGGCAATTAGATGCTTGGTCTAAAGGGGAAATATATGAGATTGTGTAAGGGTTTAATGAGTGGAGATAAATGTCTGAAGATACAAAAAGAAAACAAAATACTCAAAACCAAATATGTCTCACTCCATGATAAGAATACTATACTCATTTTATTAAGTACAGCAAATGATATGTATTTTTTCTTTCTTCTTTTTAAAAGCCACATCTCAATTTACTATAAGATAAAGATGTGAAACAATTTTGCAAGTTTCACTGAAAAATAATTTGAATAACGTTTTAAAATTTACAGAGAATTTCACAAACATTTTATCAGTTCATTAGAACTATGTTAGACTCATCCTGTAACTATTCCGTTTTATAGGAATAGAAATCAAATGGCAGAAAAGTTGAGTGAATTACCAATGATGTTTAACTGGAGATAATGCTAGAATTCAGGCTTTCTGAAAATTACATCACATTACATCTATTTCCTTAAACACACACGCACACACACACACAAACTCTCTCCTTCTCTCTCACTCTCTTTATCTGTATGCATATATATATATCTGTGGTGGATATAATTTACTTTTGACAAATTTTATGGAGTAAGTGTGCCAGTTAGAGTAAAAATGAAGATACATATACTTAAATAAAATTGTTTCAGGATCGTTTGAAAAGCTGAGATGAAGTGAGAGAGTGGCATGGACTTATATATACTACCAAATGTAAAGTAGATAGCTAGTGGGAAGCAGCCGCATAGCACAGGGAGATCAGCTCGGTGCTTTGTGACCACCTAGAGGGGTGGGATAGGGAGGGTGGGAAGGAGATGCAAGAGGAAGGAGATATGGAGATATGTGTATATGTATATGTATAGCTGATTCACTTTGTTATAAAGCAGAAACTAACACTCCATTGTAAAACAATTATAGTCCAATAAAGATGTTAAAAAATGTTATGCATATATAACATACATAAATAAACCTAACAAAAGATAGATTTATATGGTTTGTGAACAAGGATTTGTTCAGTTGGATATTTAATGCATTAACTAGCTTAGAGTCATGTACACAGTTACAAATGTGTAATCAGTATTTTTTTATTATATGGACTTAAAACACAAGAAAGAAGAATGTAAAAGAGAATAAAAAACACAAAAGTAGACTTCCCTGGTGATGCAGTGGTTAAGAATCTGCCTGCCAATGCAAGGGACATGGGTTCAAGACCTGGTCCAGGAAGATCCCACATGTCACAGAGCAGCTAAGTCCATGCGCCACAACTACTGAGCCTGTGTGCACAGCTACTGAAGCCCACACACCTAGAGCCTGTGCTCCACAACAAGAGAAGGCCCCGTAGTGAGAAGACCTTGCACCACAACAAAGAATAGCCCCTGCTTGCTGCAAGTAGAGAGAGCCTGCATGTACTGGCGAGGACCCAACACAGCCAAAAACAAATAAATAAATAAATAAAATTTATAAAAACAATAAATAAATAAAATTTAAAAAAATACAAGAGTAACTTCATTTCTATTCCAATTTGGAGGCATTTATTCATTCATTTTAGAAATAAAAACATAACACTCATTGTGAGAGACCCTGTAAGATGCTAAAGATAAAATAACCACAATGCCTGCTCTCATGGAGATTACAGTCTAATAAGGAAAATAGATGTTGAGTAAATGAATCAAATGTTATCAAGAAGTGCAGTTGCTACTGGACTGTACTTTAACTAGTCTTGAAAATGAGAAAAAGATTACTAGAAAAAAGATTGGCAGGTGTTAACCAGAAAAAGTGGGAAGAACACTGGAAGAACAAAAAATGGCAAAGTAAAGTAACTGAGGAAGGAGATAGAAAAATCCACTTGAGGAAATAAAAGAGGCCAAGCATTGGATGGATCTTAAATGACAAGGGAGGAAGAAGCACAAACTGAGTCTTAAGAAAGATAAAAAATCAATCAGGAAATGACATTTAGTGTTTAGCATTTTCCTTAAGGGCAAAGGGAAAACATTCAATTACGTTAAACAGTGAATTCACATGAACAAATTACTGCTTTTAATAGAACCACTCTAGGTCCAGTGTGTATAGTAAATTAAAAGGGGACAATGCGTTCACTGAATCTCTCATTGGTAAACTGTGTTCATGTGAACAAAGTCCATAGATGTGATTTTTGAATCACAGTGCTCTAGAATTTACCTCCTTTCTCACTATTCTTTCCTATCTTCTTGACACTGAGTTGGATGTTAGTTACTATTTCTCATTATGCCTCTGGTATTGTTTTCTAATTGGAGAATTAAGAAGTAAAATATTGCTTTATCCTCTGCCTGTAACAGAAAATGAGAAAGTAAAGATATACTAAAATGCACATACATTTTGAGAAAGGTGAGTGAAGAATGTTGGTATGTGATTAATATTCAAAACTAATTTGTACATAAAGAGTACAACTAAAACAGATATTTTGAGACCATTACAGTTGACTTAATAAACTACCTGTCTGTATCATTTGAAGTTTTAATCCTGATATTCACATTTAGGAAAGTCTGCCTGTATATGAGAGAGATGTGGTGATATGAGGAAGAAAATGACTGGGTGAGGGGAATTGTTGTTGCTGCTTTACTTTTTCCTTTTCAGGTGAGAAACACTAGACTCTGTTGAAATCATTATGGGAGAAAAACAAGTGAGAGAGTGAGGTTGAAGACATAATAAAAAGAGGAAAATTATACAATTTTTGTAGAAAGATGGAGGGATTGGGATCTAAGGAATAAATGGATGAGATGGTGCTTTGTAGAAGGAAGGAAACTTCATCTATTATAAAAAGGGAAACGGGATCCTATGATTTTAGTAATTACTCAATATATTGAATAATCTATAATTTTACTTTTGTTACCTTTGGTCAAGTATAATTATCTTGAATTTATCTTCTTTCACTCTTTTATTACTTTTTCTCTCAGAATGCCTTCAAACTCTATCCATGTACATTGGATCAGGTATGCAATATCACTGATGAACATAGATGCAAAAATCCCCAACAAAACACTAGCAAACAGAATCCAACAGCACATTAAGAGGATCATACACCATGATCAGATGGGGTTTATTCCAGGAATGCAAGCATTCTTCAATATATGCAAATCAATCAATGTGATACACCATATTAAAAAACTGAAGGAGAAAAACCATATGGTCATCTCAATCGATGCAGAGAAAGCTTTCGACAAAACTCAACACCCGTTAATGATAAAAACCCTGCAGAAAGTAGGCATAAAGGGAACCTTCCTCAACAAAATAAAGGCCATATATAACAAACCCACAGCCAACATCGTCCTCAATGGTGAAAAACTGAAAACATTTCCACTAAGATCAGGAAAAAGACAAGGTTGCCCACTCTCACCACTCTTATTCAACATAGTTTTGGAAGTTTTAGCCACAGCAATCAGAGAAGAAAAGGAAATAAAAGGAATCCAAATCAGAAAGGAAGAAGTAAAGCTGTCACTGTTTGCAGATAACGTGATACTATACATAGAGAATCCTAAAGATGCTACCAGAAAACTACTAGAGCTAATCAATGAATTTGGTAAAGTAGCAGGATACAAAATTAATGCACAGAAATCTCTGGCATTCCTATACACTAATGATGAAAAATCTGAAAGTGAAATCAATAAAACACTCCCATTTACCATTGCAACAAAAATGAATAAAATATCTAGGAATAAACCTACCTAAGGAGACAAAAGACTTGTATGCAGAAAATTATAAGACACTGATGAAAGAAATTAAAGATGATACAAATAGATGGAGAGATATACCATGTTCTTGGATAGGAAGAATCAAGATTGTGAAAATGACTCTGCTATCCAAAGCAATCTACATATTCAATGCAATCCCTATCAAACTATCACTGGCATTTTTCACAGAACTAGAACAAAAAATTTCACAACTTGTATGGAAACATAAAAGACCCTGTATAGCCAAAGCAATCTTGAGAATGAGAAATGGAGCTGGAGGAATCAGGCTCCCTGACTTCAGACTATACTACAAAGCTACAGTCATCAAGAGAGTATGGTACTGGCACAAAAACAGAAATATAGATCAATGGAACAGGATGGAAAGCCCAGAGATAAACCCACACACATATGGTCACCTTATCTTTGATAAAGGAGACAGGAATGTACAGTGCAGAAAGGACAGCCTCTTCAATAAGTGGTGCTGGGAAAGCTGGACAGGTACATGTAAAAGTATGAGATTAGTTCACTCCCTAACATCATACACAAAAGTAAGCTCAAAATGGATTAAAAACCTAAATGTAAGGCCAGAAACTATCAAACTTTTAGAGGAAAATATAGGCAGAACACTCTATGACATAAATCACAGCAAGATCCTTTCTGACCCACCTCCTAGAGTAATGGAAATAAAAACAAAAATAAACAAATGGGACCTAATGAAACTTCAAAGCTTTTGCACAGCAAAGGAAACCATAAACAAGACCAAAATACAATCCTCAGAATAGGAGAAAATATTTGCAAATGAAGCAACTGACAAAGGATTAGTCTCCAAAATTTACAAGCAGCTCATGCAGCTCAGTAACAAAAAAACAAACAACCCAATCCAAATATGGGAAGAAGACCTAAATACACATTTCTCCAAAGTAGATATACAGAGTGCAAACAAACACATGAAAGAATGTTCAACATCATTAATCATTAGAGAAATGCAAATCAAAACTACAATGAGATATCATCTCACACCAGTCAGAACGGCCATCATCAAAAAATCTAGAAACAATAAATGCTGGAGAGGGTGTGGAGAAAAGGGAACACTCTTGCACTGCTGGTGGGAATATGAATTGGTACAGCCACTATGGAGAACAGTACGGAGGTTCCTTAAAAAACTACAAATAGGGGCTTCCCTGGTGGCACAGTGGTTGAGAGTCCACCTGCCGATGCAGGGGACATGGGTTCGTGCCCCAGTTCGGGAGGATCCCACATGCTGCAGAGCAGCTGGGCCCGTGAGCCATGGCCGCTGAGCCTGCGCGTCCGTAGCCTGTGCTCCGCAACAGGAGAGGCCACAACAGTGAGATGCCCATGTACCACACACACAAAAAAAAACAAAACAAAACAACAAATAAAACAAAACTACAAATAGAACTACTATATGATCCAGCAATCCCATGACTGGGCATATAACCTGAGAAAACCATAACTCAAAAAGTCATGTACTAAAATGTCCATTGCAGCTCTATTTACAATAGCCCGGAAATGGAAACAACCTAAGTGTCCATCATCGGATGAATGGATAAAGAAGATGTGGCACATATATACAATGGAATATTACTCAGCCATAAAAAGAAACAAAATTGAGTTATTTGTAGTGAGGTGGATGGACCTAGCGTCTGTTATACAAAGTGAAGTAAGTCAGAAAGAGAAAGACAAATACCATATGCTAACACATATATATGGAATCTAAGGGAAAAAAAAATATCATGAGGAACCTAGGGGTAATACAGGAATAAAGACACAGACCTACTAGAAAATGGACTTGAGGATACGGGGAGGGGGAAGGGTAACCTTTGACAAAGTGAGAGAGTGGCATGGACATATATACACTACCAAATGTAAAGTAGATAGCTAGTGGGAAGCAGCAGCATGGCACAGGGAGATCAGCTAGGTAGTTTGTGACTACCTAGAGGGGTGGGATAGGGAGGGTGGGAGGGAGGGAGATGCAAGAGGGAAGAGATTTGGGAACATATGTATATGTATGACTGATTCACTTTGTTATAAAGGAGAAACTCACACACCATTGTTAAGCAATTATACTCCAATAAAGATGTAAAATAAATAAATAAGTAAAATAAAATTATCTTATCTTTCCCTGGGAAAACTGATTTTACTGATGACTAATCTTTTAAAATTCTAGGCAATATTTTTCATTTAAATTTATTTTTAAATGCAAATCTTAAAATTATCTAATTTTTTAAGAATAACTTTGTTTTTATTTTTGTCTGAAACTTTTTATATAATGAGTGATTTGAGCCAGTAGTAATAACGTTTCATGCATTAAATGGCAGCAACATCAAAGTTTCATACATTTGGACAAATATTGCTAAATAAATTAAATGATAAAAATACTAGCAATATGAGTTATTCTTAGCTAGCTGGAGATGGAGAGCTTAACTTTCTAGTTCCAGCAGCTCTGAAAAAATTGTAGTTAACTATTCATGGAAGAAAAACTTCAGTACCTATCCAAGTGTACTATTTAAATGGTGCATCATTTCAGACTATAACTTCTTTGTTCTATTTAATTTATTTACACAAAATACTTTCAGCATATTATATACATTTTCTGCACAAAGTTTTTAACTAACTGCCCTAGGATAAGAAACACCAAAGTAATGTCATTCAGCACAGTCCACTGTCCTTGAACTGGGCTGGTTTCTAATGAATGTCATTGCCTCTTGTTTCCACTCCAATACTCTGGGGAAACTCCCGTTCTTGGGAGAAACTTTGTCACACTTATTAGGGTGGCTTTTTCCTCATTCCGTCTCATATCATTTTCACAGTGTGGCTGCAGCAGTTCCAGCCATCAACTTCCGGCAGGGCAGAAACTGACCATATCCACAGAACCTGCAACAAAGATGTGGGGGTAAAATATAAAGTTCTAATCATTCCGTAAAAGACTTCATCTTCGTTTACATTAACCAGCACTGAATCACGTGTTGCCTGTGTAAACCAATGGTAGTAATCAGAAAATAGGCATCTTTCCAAGAGGAGTAATATCCACCTTCTAGTGCATTGACTTCCATATTGATTCAGGCTACATTGCCTATTTTAACAAATAAGCCAAAAATATACAATGAAAAAAAAAAAGAAACAATAGAAATCATCCACTTCACATATAATAATCCTCAGTTTTTCACAAAAGAGAGAGTGTCCTGTTGTATGCAAATAGTCTCTTGACCAGTAGCATCATTGTCACCTGGGAACTTGTCATGAATGTACGTTCTCAGACCCAGACGAGGCCTAATGAACAAGAAACCCTAGTGATGTGTGATTGAACAAGGTCTTCAGGTGATTCTGATGCACACTATGTTTGAGAAAATGATGGAAGCTTTGCTCATATTAACATGTGACTCCCAAGGTCAGCACAGTGATCAACCAGTTGGTGGGAAGGCAACCAGCCTGGATAAGCATGAGAGGGATATGTTCTAGACCAGACCTGGGGTTGGCACACATAACTCCCATTCATTTTCACTGTATAAAACTCAGTCACATGGCCACACACAATTGTAAGGCAGAATGGGAAATATAGTCACACTCTGGCTTTAGGGAAAAGAATAAGCATGTTTTGGTGAGAAGTTAGCAGTCTTTTCTACAACCTCCTTCTCCCTGCTCTGTACACACAACTTTGTTCACATTCTACAGTGCCTTACTCCATTCTTCTACAAGGTTGCTACCTGTGCTACTCTTGCTAATAATGTTCTTATTAATTGTTCAATTTTGTCCTTTATTTTTAGTTGTTTAATTACTACTCGTCCTCCAGATCCCATCTCAAATAACATTTCTTCATGAAAGCAACTATATGATTTCCTCTCATAGCATATGTTCATAGTACTGTGTTGCTTTCTGTTATACTAATAGTTATGACTTGATGTTACCTCTTTATAAGTATTTAAATTATGATGTGTCTCCTCTACTTGAAAGCTAGGTCCAGGTATGGTTTTATTCACCTAATATCATCACACCTAACACATTGCTTGGAAATATTAGAAACTCGATAATTTGCTTCTGATGAATATACTTTAAGGATATATGTACAGTCATATATGTATATTTGAGTTAGAATTGGCTGTGCATGTCTTATATGCATTAAGATATCTAGATAGAATTATTTTCATAAAACAAAAAGAAAAACTGAGCAGTTTTGCTTCTTTATACCAAAATGAAAAATAGTATAAAATATAAATGACAATGGCCACTTTTTTTCTATATACCCTTTATTGTGAACCGTATTGTTTCCCCTTTAAATTTTCTCCTTATTAACAATTCTCTTCTCCATTTTTCATGATTAAAAAAGCAGCTGTGCTTTAAAACCTAGCTCCTGTCTTTCAATTTGCAACTCCTATTGAGATAGGGATAGCTGAAAACAAATTTGCCTTAGAAAAGAATATTGAATCCTGATGTGAAGGAGAGAAAAGTGAGAGCATTTAATGTTAAAGCATAGAGGCCAGTTCTGAATCGGAGATATTAATTTATACCATCTCTTTAGGAGGTTTGATGCCCCATTCCTGGGCTCCTACTTCTCTGAATTGTAATATTTATGAAAATAGGATGAATGATGTCCAACAGCCTTAGAAGCAATATTCCTTATAAATTTGTATCTGACTTAAAATTTGAGTTGTTTCTGATGTATAATAATGTCTATCTAAATGTTCATCTGGAAATCCTGAATACCAAGAAACCAGAAACATAGCAATTCTTGTTATAATCATCACGCACCATGGAAATATAAACTTGAAAAAGGTCAGAGTTGTAGAGGAGGACTCTGCTACTTTTCAGGCATCTAAGGCACACTTTGACTTATTACCTCATTTCATAACAAAGATTGTTCATGAATTCCAAATGATTGGGTTTGAATTTCCTATCAAGATGATGCTCCAACTAATTAACCCATCCTCGTGGTAATTTTAAACCTATCACCTGCCAGTTATTTGATATCCTTCACAGGTTATGTGGAAAGGAAAGAAATGTCAAGCTGTATTTATATTCTAACAAAAGGTGATGGAAAAAGTTATGACACAATCAGTACTTTCATTAGTTATTTTTTCTTTTAGCAGAACTTACAAAGTGTGAATTAATGTTTATAGAAACCAAAAATATTAACCCATGAAATAGACAGTTTTATGATATTGCCTACCTGCTCATGCATCAGACCAACAAAAAGCAATTCATAATTTTCTAGCTATATTATATCTTAGTCACAGCAACGAAATGTTTAAGCTACATTGAAAGTGGCTACTAGAGCCATAATTTTGGTCACTGTGACCTATGCCACAGTGATTGATAGGTAAAATTGGATTTTTACTATGAAAGTCTCAATCCATTTAGGTCAAGCAAGTGAAAGGAAAGCATTGACCAATTGGAGTTTGAGTAACCATAGCTCTATATCCATGACTCATCCTGACACTATGTAGTGATAGTCTAGAGGCAAAGGGGAATTTTTTTCTGCATAATTCTATTCTCTATGCTTGTTTAAATGTAGACTGTCCTGGTAGATTCTACAGGAAAAAGAAGCGTACCAGGAAATACCCAGGGGATACATT
Source organism: Pseudorca crassidens (assembly GCF_039906515.1). NCBI lineage: Eukaryota > Metazoa > Chordata > Mammalia > Artiodactyla > Delphinidae > Pseudorca > Pseudorca crassidens. The sequence continues at coordinate 124,564,750 of NC_090300.1, read as the reverse complement.
TTCCAGATGACATTATGCTATGCAAGTAAAAGGTAAATTTCCCTGAACTAAGACAGAAAGCAATTTGTTGTCTCAACCGTTTTGTTAAACTTCATTTAAATTACATTTGATGCTTACCAAATGAATCTTCACTCCTGTGATTTTTGTACTATGAAGCATTAGCATTGCTTCTGCACCTTTTTGTTTGCTGTCCAGTTTGTTTTAAATAAAAATTTCAGGTTCTCAAAAGAACCTAATACACTCTGTTACTTTCATTTTCACATTTTCTTTTGTTATCTTTGAAGTATGTGTTGGTGGGTGGGAATGGAATTATAAATATATTTACATGTAGAAGTAGTAGTTATTTTCTGAGGTTACAGAAAAATACAGAAATTTTTTTTTAAATACAGAAAAGATAAAAAGTATTACAGAAAGTGTATGGTATATGTGGAATGTGGATGAGTAAATGTAAGTATGTTGAACAAATAGAATAACATTTGAAAAGCCTGAATAATTTTCAAAGCCATGTCAGATAAACACATTAATAGTGTGTGTGTATGTGTACGTATATGTGTGTGTGCCTGTGTCTACATTCAAATCAAATCATCTCATGATTTATTTGACGCCTACAGTGTGCTTATTTATTATTTCAGTCTTTTCTACATTAAATAAATATAAAATAAAATCAGTTATTAATATAAAATATAGTTATTAATTCCAAATAAGTTCATTTTGTTCATGTTAGGGATGTTTGTATATTTTATTCTTAATTGATCATATATTTTCAATTCAAGGTGAGAGACTATTCAACAAAATTACAGAATTTCTTTGGAATACTATAAAATTGAGTGTTTTTTACAAATCTAAGAAGGAAGCAGTGATCTTTACTTTTCCCATAGACCTCATTCATGTGATTTTTTAAAAATGACATTTTACATGCTTAACTGTGAGACTGAGACATTTCTTGACTTGGAAATATATACTGACGTGAGACCATATTGAAAATAATAGACAATATATTGGACTAGTCTAAGTGATTACAATGGGGACAGCACAAACAAAGGTAACAATATGAGTATGAGAAAGAATGGCATATCATTTGAATAAACGTATTTTATTTAGTATGTGTCTGTTTAAATAACCCCTCTGCCCTGCTACTATAAAAGCGAAGTGCTTGTTATCTACTGTCAAAATCAAAAGAGGCATTTTTATACATCAGAAGCTGCCACATTTTTTTTCTTCACTATTAAAAGCCATCTACTGTAACATGAAGCAAAATCTTTAAGCTTTCTAACACTCCTCTGGGCTCCCTCCAAAAAGCAATTTATATCAGCTGGCAAGGTCATTAAGGAAACTGGTCAAAATGCAGGTGGGAAATGCAACCCTGTTGGGTAGAGTCTTAAATGCTTTCATTTATCAGGAACACAAGGTCATATCAATGGTGTTGAGTATTAAACTGATTTTCCGAGAATTCTATGGCAGTTGCCAACTTGAGATGGTCTAAAATATGTTATAAATGTTACTCTGCAGGTATATTTCTTATAAGTATGTGTAAATATATATATATATATACATATAATCTATATGTATGTAAATATTCTAATGATGATATGAGTTTATTTCAAAATCAGTATGAGGCCAAATATTCTGCAAAATAATATTGCAGCAGGTTGTATACTCATGGCAATTTTAATAAGACTTTTCTTCTACTCGTTGATTTCTAATATTCTGAGCTTCTCTTGGAAAATTTACTAAAATACCCTGACCTATATTCCATGTGCCCAGTATAGTGAGTTCCTGGTAGAGAAGAAACTACACACATACACACACACATGCACATACACACACACACACACAGGGTTACATATACTGGTTTCTTCTGGAAGGCCTGCAGAAATGCTTCAGGGCCTTTTGAGGCAATGTGCTTGGGAATATTAGGGCTTGGTAGAGACAATATCCTTGTTGTTGAATGGACAGCCTTGACAAAATCAAGTTTCTAAAATTAATGCCAGATCTCTAGAAAACAGAGAAACTGAGGAATTCTCTTATAATTATTTTTCCTTCTGTCTTTTTGATTCCCTCATTAATCCTGTGCTCATACGAATCTTCTTGGTGTACCTTGTTGCCTCCCAGACCTCTCTAATAATAGCCCACTCCGGCCAGTCTCTCACTTGAGCCTTATTCCTTCTTCTTCCTAGTCTCCCTGTTCTCAACTCTCTCCCACCTTCACCCACTGTTTAAAAAAAAAAGTGAAAGAAACACATACTTACATACATATGTTTTTAGTCCATGCCCTTGAATATGCTAGTTATTACCAGCGACAACCCTCCTTCCAATATGTCATGTATAATCATTCAGATAAAAATTTTCAAGGCCAGATTAAGAGGTGCACACCATTAGGTATAAAATAAGTTACAAGGAAATATTGTACAACACAAGGAATATAGTCAACTTTCCCAAATTTGCTAACTTTTCTATAGTTATTACAGTTATAATAACTATAAATGGAGTACAATCCTTAAAAATTCTGAATCACTATATTGCACACTCATAACTTATAATATTGTACATCAACTATACATCAGTTGCATATATATATATATATTTATTTATTTATTTATTTATTTATTTATTTATCTATTTATTTCTTAGTGTGTACCATTAAGGAAGACAGATTTTTATCCTTAAATTTTAGAGGTTCAGATATTTTGATACAAAGGTGAAAGGGGTATTTTGTTGAATTACAACATAAGTCATAATGAATATAAATATTCTGTGATTGACTAAAACAAAAAACCTGTGATATGGAATCTCAGAAAAAAACATTTAACAAAATACAGAGGCATTAATTTACATGGGATGACTGAAAAATGTGAGTAGTTGAGGGCAGTTGGGGAGGAGTACTCATGGCATGATATGTCAGTTTGGTTCCTCTGTGAAGCTGTCACCAAGATGGCATTAGAAAATGATGAGATTTATTTGAGGATAAAGAGTTAAGAAACAGAAATAGGTGACGTGAGCCCTCAGCCACCTGTGAAAGAGAGAAGGAAAGGAGAAGGATTGGGTAGAAAGAGCCTCAGATTGCAGCAAACCCTGAAAAAGACTCAGCCAGACTGGGGAAGTGTCTCGAGAGAAAGATTACCTATTTGAGGAGCCCTGCGTCAAACAGCAATGGTCTGGATTTGATGCTCATCACTGTGTTGCAGGCAGACCAGGAGAAGCATGAATTTAGGATGAAAGTTGATGCTGAACCACGGCGGAAACAGTGGGTGGCTTTGAGCAGACTACACTCATCACAGCAGCTCTTCTTGAAAGATTTCAGCAGGATCCTCACCCCTACCGCACAGGGCTGGGAGTTATCCATAAACACTGAGCTGCACAGAAGATTTCAAAATTACATATTAAAATATTGTGCTGAAGTGAGTATAATATTTAGCTATTCTATACTATTAATTTAATATGTAGCCCTGTTGGTTTTTTAAATGAAAGAAACTTTATACAAACTCTTGATTTTTTTTTAAAGTATAAGCATTGTGGTCTTTACTCATATTTGACAAAGAGTGACAAATATGAGAAGCAGAGAAATCTTTCAATACTTGTTCCCCATGAATGGATTTAAAATACCCTACAAACTGAGCTCAATGTATATTTTCTATCTCAAATCCTAAAACCTCTGCAAAAGAAATTTATGGTCTCATTTTAAATTGTATTCATCATTCACTGAGCATTTTTCCCTTTATAGTTTTGCTCATGATATTCTTACAAACACAGCGTACCTTCAGTTGAGGAAATCAGAAATTTCTAAAACTTTTGTGAAGTGTTTCTGGATTTTTCTAGATTATCAGAACTTAATGCATCTTTCTCTGCATCCAAGTAGTATTTTTCTTATGCCCTTTAAATTGCATATTTACACATGCACATCTTTTTTACTAGAAGTTTCGTCTTATTTCTTGAAAGTATTTCAAAGACTGAAAAATTAGCATATACATGTTCTATATGTTAAGTTACTTGGCATAAACTAGAAAATATCAATTTTTCAATGAAAAATTATGAACTAAGAAATATTGATCAAGTCCATAATGACCTAAAAAATCTATTATTTAAAAATATCTCTAGGGCTTCCCTGGTGGCGCAATGGTTAAAAATCCACCTGCCAATGCAGGGGACACAGGTTCGAGCCCTGGTCCTGGAAGATCCCACATTCTATGGAGCAACTAAGCTCGTGCGCCACAACTACTAAGTCTGCATGCTAGAGCCCGTGAGCCACAGCTACTGAGCCCGCATGCCGCAACTACTGAAGCCCGCGTGCCTAGAGCCTGTGCTCCACAACAAGAGAAACCACCTCAATGAGAACCCCATGCACCGCGATGAAGAGTAGCCCCCTGCTCGCTGCAACTAGAGAAAGCCCGGATGCAGCAACGAAGACCCAACACAGCCAAAAATAAAATAAATAAAATAAATAAATAAAAAATAAATAAAAAAATTAAAATATCTCTAAAAGTTTGTTGTTCTCCCTGAAACTTGTACTGCAGTAATTATGTCGTAGTAAGTGACAACACACAGATTATAGGAACTGTCATTTATGAGAGTTGATTTTTTGACCCTATTTTCCATGAGATTATCTCAGTGGAAAAAAAAAATTAGAGTAACTAATGGACTTGGTGATGTTGAGGTGTTCTGTGACTTTCCTAAGAGTAGTCTCAGTACTACTCTTTTCTGAGTTAGTCTCAATAAAGAGGTAAGAACTGAAACCTGACCAAAGTGTATTAAGCTAGAAGCTGTCAATCACTTCATTGACTCTGAATCTTTGCCAATCAGGACAATGATCCTGAACTAGAAAAGCTCCAGAGAGAATCTACTATGGGCTAGACATATAAATATAAGCAAAACAAAATAAAACAAGAAACTACAAGTTATGAAAAAAAAGGAAGACATTTCATGAAAAGGATTTACCATTTAATAATGAATTCTGATATATTTTGCATAGAATCAGATATTTGATGTAAAAGATAAAGAGAGTGAATTTATTTGGATTTCAATGAAGAACAGAGACACAAGAACACCTCCTGCAGGAAATATAGGTGATGTTCATGTTTTGTGGAGAGCCAGTATGGACTGTATACAGCTGATGATCTTTCTATTTAACACAAACAGCATTGTTAGACCCTCTAGAAATTAATACATTACTTCTGAAGATTCCAAACTTGAAAATTAAGCAGAAAAATTATCATTTTTCTTTTGCTTGTTACTGTGATTGGTTTGTTTTTCCTATTCAAGATAGTTTGACTTGAATTATTTTCTTCTTTTCAGTTAAAGGAACAAGAAAACTGAAGCTTACAGGGAATTAATTATGAAAATGAGGACAAATCGTATTTGTAAAACTTGTGGTGACTCAAGTTCTCTAACAAAAGCAGCAAGTGTGGTGCATAATCTAAAAATAATCAGTCTACCATAACATACTGATAGAACATGCTTAACTTTTAAGTCAAATATTTAAGTAGGAGAAAAGAAAACCATCTGTATTCTAATATGTCATGCCCTTAGCCCCCCCAGTAAAAGAGGGTTGCACCTTATATTTAAACAATTCATATTATGGGACATGCTATTGATTACTTTGTATTTTTAAGCAAACTTATTGGGATATAATTTATGACCGGGAATTTATTCATTTAAATTGCAAAATTCAATATTTTTTAGTATATTTACAGAGTTGTCCAGCCATCACCATAATCTAATGTTTGAATCTTTTCATCATCTCCCCAAATTAGCCTTGCATCCATGACCAGTCACTCCTCATTATACTCCTTGCTCCCTCTCAACCCTGGCCCCGACCCAATTCTAAGCAACCACTAATCTACTTTTTGCCTCTGCAGTTTTGCCTACACAGGATAGTCCATCTAAAGAGAATTACACAAGTTGTTTAAGCAACTGTCTTAATTTTAAGAGAATTGAAACTTCTGGCTTAGATTACTAATATTTGATTGCCACCTTGGGAGTTGCTTATATTTGGCATATATGATATTTTTTCCACTTTCTTTAAAATGATTACAGTATTACAGCTAATATTCTTTGTATAATACATATTATATCAATTAATTATACTTTAGTAGTTTTTCATCATGAGGCTTTGGGATTAAATCACCCCAGTAATATCTCTTTGAGAGCCAATGGGAAAAGAGAAATGTTTCTAAGTTATGATCTGAATTAAAAAGGAAAATTACTCATTGTTCACTACTGATTAAAGAATGAAAACATATAAGAGTATCATCACTATCTAGACTTAACCTGTTTTTCCAGTGCTCCTCTGAGGTAAGTACAGGTTCTAGCAAGGACGTGACTGTACAGCCAGGCATCTGGAAGGGGCAAGTTTGGAAGACTGAAAACAATAATGTATGAAATAGTAGAATGAGAATGAGAATGCACCAGGGTAGTGGGCCCAAAGCAAGTGGATCATTGTATACCATATCATCACCTACCAGAAAGTGTCTACTACAGTGGAGACACTGGGAAACTAAATGAAAAAGATGATTCATTTGAAGGAGATCAGGCAGTACTTGTCCTCACTCATCCTAAGCTCTTATAATGGGGTGGTAGTGATTGGGTTGGAAACTATGAATGGGCTTATTAGCATGTGCTTCCTCTCATCAGAATAATGTAAATACTAACACTATTAAATGTCTGACCTGTGAGTATCAGAAATTAACACTGAACATTCAGCGTTACCGTTGCATGAGAAAAGCATCCACTTGAAATCTTGTTTTTTGTTTTTTAAACATCTTTATTGGAGTATAATTGGTTTACAATGGTGTGTTAGTTTCTGCTTTATAGCAAAATGAATCAGTTATACATATACATATGTTCCCATATCTCTTCCCTCTTGCATCTCCCTCTGAAGTCTTTTTAATAACATGGACTCATAAACCTTGCATCTAATGGGGGTTACTGTTAATAGTAATGGAGCATTAATTTTCTCCTATCCTGGAGAATGAAGTAATTCATCTTTTCGAGATTCATACATAGATTGGATCTTGTTTTGCCTCCTCTGTATGCTTCTGCCAGGGCTTTCCACGTGGCTGAGATTCTGCAAAATTACACCTTGGACCAAAGGAGCCAGTTATGGTTAAGGATTCTGACAATGGATAAACGAAAAAGGAATTCATTGGTCACATGCTATCTATCACCTAGAAGTTATCGGCCTGATAGTATGTGGGATGACCTTTCAACTCGAATTTCAACCTGAGCACATTTTGCAGGGTTGTCCATCTGTCCTCTGGAATGCAATGCAAATGTTGAACCAGTTGAGATTATATGATGTTGTATCTCCAAGAGCTAGAATGCAAAGGAAAAGAAAGGATGGAAGTAGAAATGACTCCACTCATTATCACTCTCTGTGATCCATTTGAGAAGTTTATGCTTCCTAATCCTGCAACTTTATACCTTGAAGGGTTGCAGGTCATGGTCCCCAGGTGGGATGAAGTGTGTGTGGGAGAGGTTTATACCTATGGATGCAATCAGAATTTTCCTTATCCTAGTACTATAACTGCCATCTAGTACTTTTGGGCCTCAGGTTGATCAAACATCAAGCCCAAAGGAGTTACTAGGCCATGGTTCTCAACAGTGATTATCATGTAGAGCTAAATTTCCTGCAACATAATGGGGGCAGGAAGCAATATGTCTGAACTGGAGCCATTAATTGCCGTGCTCCATGGGGCATCCCTGTCTGGTGACAGCAGTAAACAGCAATTGCAGTCACAAGGCAGGGTAAACAGGGCTCAGGCACAGGCAACCTGCCTAGACAGGCAGGATTTCTGACTAAAGATACAGGAAATATAGAATGGGTAGTAGAGAAGGAAAATGATTAATGTTCATTATGGTCTCAGAACACAGATGGTTTCACTAACCTTTCACTTTATGGTTTTTTAGAGATTGTAGCAACCACCCTCTCTTATTCAATTCAGGCTGCTATAACAAAAATACCATAGACTAAGTGGCTTAAGCATTTATTTATTCTATTTCTGTAGGCTAGAAACCTGAGATCAGGGTGCATGTGTAGTTGGGTTCTTGGTGAGGGCCTTCTACCTGGTTTGCAGATGGCAGCCATCTTGCTACATCCTCCCGTGGCAGAGGGAGATCTTTCTTGTATCTCCACTTATAATGGCACTAATTCTGTTCATGAGGGTTCCACCCTCATAACTTAAGTACCTCTCAAAGGCCCTTCCTCCAAAGGGAGGAGACTAAGGATTTATTGGAAACTAGGGATTCAACATGTGAAGTTGAAGGGACACAATCTGTCCATACACCCCCTAAAGTAACAGAGGGCACTAAATATGATATGCGTGAAGATTGAAACTAACAAACAGTAAGTTGTAATGTTTCCCACCCAATATCTGCTCACACCACTTCAGAATTTATCTCTAGCTTCTGTGGACAGCTTCCCACATGCTGTGTGCTGACAGGTTCCTATCTCAAGCTCCTGTATATTCCTCTGTTTCTTTACATGAGGGCTGTATCGGCCACCACAAGACCACAGTCTGCCATACGCAAGTCAATCTGAAATTGTGCTTCTTTTCATTCTCCTTAGGCTAGCCATCCAATGACAAGACACAGGAGTCAGTAGAAAATACCCAGACCTCCCCCACGCCCCCAACCTCAGCTTCTTAAGGGAAAGTCTGATGTGTGTTACATGGTTTCTCCAAAAGTTCACAGTGGGATTGAGCCCGAGTTGTTAACACTGCTGTTAGTTAATGGATTCTTTATTAATTTTTCTCCCTTTCACATCTTATAATCACCACTGCCTCACTTGCTCTTCCTAGGAAATAAACTGCCTGAAATCAAGTCTTGCTTCAGTGTCTGCTTTGTGGTGGGAATCCACACAGAAGCAGTACGATTGTTTGGAATTATTTATCAAATTTTATCATTCTGATCATTGTAATTTTTAGCATGATCTCATTTGGAGAATAAAGTTTTGTGTAGCTTGTGTCATTAAAATTTTGATTCACATCCCCAAAGCAATAATATTGTTTCAGATATTAGGGTAATAGATGGCAGTAAACAAAACAGAAACTTGATTTTCAGTATTTAAGTAAGGGTGGTAGTCAGTAAATGTGGTAGTCAGAACTATTCTTTAAAAGTTGTTATCAGTTTGGATTTTCAAAATTGTACAACAATTTACCTTTACAACAGATTCCCTTGTTTTGGAAATATTTTCAAATTGTAATATTCTTTAAGAGAAATATAAAATAAACTTATAATCTTCCTGGGAAAAATAACAAACGGTGGTATCGTTCATCTAAATACAGATGTTGCAGACTAAAATGCTATGTATTCTCCTTATTATATGTAACGTTTAGTAGATCCATGCCCTTGAAAGATTAAAGAAATAATATTTTACCCACAATAGAGAATTACATAGATGTGAGAGAGGACTGGTTTCTAGCTCAGCTGATATGGGCAACAGCAGTTGAATGGAGTAATTGGACTGCTTGTAAAGCTGTGTAGGAAAATATGCAACACAATAAACACAATACCTGTCTTAGTTAATTTGTGCATAGAAATTGGGTGAAGAAAACTTCCTGACCATCACCAAATATACTGTGGCTAAGAACTGAGGCTCTGAAGAACAATTAATTCACCCAGAAACAGCCTAAAGTTAGGGTGAAAATAAGATGAGGAAGAACAAAAACCTTGACTTACATTAAAACCTTCCTAGTTCAAATGGGACACCCCAAACTCTATGCTAAGTCATGCGCATATCCCAGGCTGCACTTAGGAAGGTATGTCTGAGGCTGTCTTTGTCCTAAGGGAGAGCAGAGAGCATGTACGGGCCAGAATCAAATCTCTCTAATTGTTATCCTGCTATAAAATTAATTATAACAATTTATAAAGCTAAGATAACCATTTTTTAATTACAATTATTTTTCAGTCAAGAACACTAGATTGGACTAAGCATTGAACATCTGTTTCTTCTTTGAATATATATTATATATATATATATATATAAAATATATATATATATACTGAAATATATATATATAAATACTCAAGTACATATATATAATATATACAGAGAGAGAGAGAAAAAGAGACGGAGGCCCACAGAAGATCCTAGCATGTAGGCAAACTTCCCTACCTCCTTTCTAAGACTCCCCATATTTAATTCTGCCTCATTTCTCATGAGGAGAAGAATCTCTGAACTGACCATTTCAATTTATAACAAAGAGTCAGGAAACCTAACAATCAGGAGACACATGAGTGAGGTTGAGGATCCAAGGACAGTCTACCAATCCAATTTTCAGGCTAGAAAACTAGACCTTTCCTATGGAACACAATAAAAAAAATAGACAAATATAAAATCTAGAAAAAAATCAGCCATAACAGAAGATAATAGTATGAATGTCAAAGAAAAGCTTTAAGAAATTATCAATTTTTTATCTTAGTTTGAGTAAAAAAAACATTGACCCTCTGAGAAAAATAACAAGATCATTTTACAGACAGATACAAAAATAGAGGTAGATGTGATTAGGACAGATTATCAGGAAACCACAAAGACAACATAATTAAACATTATAACACATTAGTAGAGAATATGAAATGTGTGTTGAGGAAAATAAATATTGTTCTCAGGTCATAGAGGGAAAAAATAGAGGAATAAAAAGTAAAAGACAAAAATGAAGAAAGAGGAAGAACAGAGCTCTAAATGAGAACTGGGCACAACTTTTATTATGCATGTTTGAAGTGAAAGAAAGATATAAATTTGAAATTCTAATTTTCTCTTGCAAATAGCTTCCCAATGCCAACATTTATTTTTTAGAATGCTTTAACATGCAAAACACATTTAGAAAAATGCCTTTAGTTTGTTTCATTGAGGGGAGGTTCTAAGCAAATCATGAAATAGATGAGGCAGTGTTTAGTACTGCCTCCTTCCTACTATTCTGTGTTTTCTGGAGTCAAAAGGTTTTCATATTAATTTCAGTTTCCTAATTGGGTTCTTAGTCACTGGGGTAGCTTGCATGATTAAATATTTCAGGACATCTCATTCTCCTTAGTGGCTTCTGGTTACTCAAATACCTGGTCTCTGCTTGGAGACATCTGAAAAAAGAAACTGTATTACCGCTATGTTGAATGGAAATATCTCCCCTACCCACATGCACAAAGATAAAACAAGCATGTTAGAGGAAGGTTCTTCAGTATCTTAACAAAGTGCCTCATATTTGCTCACTAATTTCATTAATATGTCATATGGAATAAATTTTTCAATGAGTATATTTTCCCAAACCACACTTCTTTATGGAGCATTGCTGCAAATTATAGGAAATCATTTCTTTTTTAATCGTATTTCATTAAGTTGTTTTATGTTTTAAATTATCCTTTCACCTATATTTTCATCATTATTAGATTAGATTGACAAGCAGTGACTAGGGAAAACACAGAATATAAAAGTATTCATGCTTCCATGCTCAAACAAGAAACTGCCATTGGTACACACACTCACTCACACACACACACACACACACATACATACACAAAGAGAGATTTGTTAAGAAAGTAAAATCAGGCAAGATCTTGAAAATCTATATCTAATTACCTTTTCGTCTCATGAAAACATTCTCCTTTTGAAAAATAATTATCTCCTCATCAGATGAAAGTGTAATGTGAACATTATAGTAAAATAATTTATGTATGTCAACTTGCTTTAATCTAGGAATTGATATTTTGGAGATTTTTAATCCATTGTACTAATTATATTTTCTTTAGAATATGTCTGTATAAAAAAGCATATTTGTCAGAGATATGCATACAGATTGGCCTAAGTTGGGTGGAAATTACAAATCTGGTAATTAATGCATGTTTCTTATGCAGATTTTTTTCCTGTTGATTTTTGAAATGACAATGATATAAAACTACCATTAACTATTGAAAATGTCCAAATTACTTCATTAAAGCCTGATTCATATTTTGGAAAAAAATGAATTATCTTTGCAAATCAACTGATAGTATTACCCTAGATAAAAAAAAATATTTTAAAATATTTGACAAAATATACAATCACTCTCTTTAAACTTCTGTTGCCTGATATCTTATAAATTAATTGATGGCAGAGAATTCTTCTTATTTACCTTGATTTACACCATGCCCAGCACATCATAAGTACTAAATAACTGTTGAATGAAATAAAATGTTGTATAAATTAATATACTAATTTATGTCTTACTATCCACATTCTTTCTCCTCCTATGCACCCCCTTCTCTCTCCAGAAAAACAAAACATTGTTGGAAAAATAGGAAATGACATCAAAATTTAATTTATTCCATATTCATGGTCTCTAAATTTGATTTTGTTTTGGATCATCAATATTTTTATTAGTCTCTTGTTGTACCTCTTAAACCCTCATTACTTCTCATGCCATAATCTTCTGACTGAATGAATAACCCTCATTCAACCGAGGTCATTTCCTAGTTTATTGAGAAAAGATTGAGATAATCTGTCATTAAATAGCACATTAACTCTTATAATATTTTCCTCAGTGTATAAGTAACCTTTTTTTTTATTTCTTTCATTCTTACCTATTATATGAAATTGAGAGAAAAAGAGAACACTTCAAATAAATACACAAATTTTTCTATTTCAATAAGAAGCTGAATTTATCTTTTTCCTTTCTAAGTACATTTCACTTTCCCACTATTATGTTTACATCTGTAGTACTTTTCATTTGTATTTTACAAAGCCAGACAATTTAGAGTTATTATTTACTATTCCAGTGTTTTAATCCTCACATTAAATTTGTTTCCTTGCTTTAGTGTTTCTATTTCTGAAATGTCACCCTTGTCCCATAATCTTGCACTTAGAATGATAATAGGAATTAAAAGGAATAGATACACCATACAGAAAAGTGGTCATTAACAAATCAGTCATTTTGAAGAACTTCATAGGAAATATAGAAGATGAAATTGGAATAAGAGAGAAATCAGCTTAGAGGAAAAATTGCAATCTGAATCATGCATAAGAGAAAGCTACTGTGAACATTAAAGGTGTTTGCTGATGTTAATTATTTGAAGATTAACTATTTTGAAGAACATGGGTGTTCTCTTTCTTCTAATGGCCTACTTAAAAGTCAAGACACTTTGTGCTGGCCTGTGTCCTACCTTGTATTTTAAGGAAGGGATAGCCAGTATCTCTATGTGTTTAGTAACCTACTTTTGAACTCAACATTTCAAGTTAGCTCCTATATAGAGGGCATGCACTACTTTAATGAGCAAGGTGTGCAAAGTCTCTAAGACTGAAATTGCCTCATGGAAGGCTTGGGAACATTAACAGAGAGGTGGACACTTGTATACTTCACAGACTAAGACTGCCTCTAATGGAGTTAGTTAGCCACTAACTCTCTCCTTCTCCCAGGGTTAGAGAATCAGACTGGAATTTCTGAGCACAAATGACACATTAGACTCCAGAGGAAGATTAAAAGGAAAACATAACAGAAGAAATAAAACAGAAATAAAGGAAGTAATTCATGGAAACAATCTGAGACAAGTTAAATAGGAATTTCTAGGAATGGTGTCCAATCATCATTATGTTTAAAATTTCCCAGATGGTTCTAATGTCCAGTTGAGATTCAGAACCACTGAGTTAGATAGTTCAGTGGTTTCATCCATGATATTAACAGAAGAATTTGGCACATGTGTTTCTCCTCAAGAGAGCTGCCCACACTGGCCATCTTTCTGTAGTTAGAGTACAATAATAGTGCCAGAAGTTTTCCACAAAGTGATAGGATACAAGAAAAAGGCAGTTCATCATTTGTAGTTAACAGCAATAAAAAAAATCTGTGAGAGTTATTTTCATAGAATGGAACAGTATCAACTGCACTACTAAAGGAATAACAATGACTGAGACCTGAATATGTACATCCAGAGATAAAACTTTCTCATTTATAAAAATTGTATCCTCATGTCCCAGAAGATATTTTGGATTATTTAAATGAGATTTATAGCTACTCATCATTGTTCCTGACACACTGTGTACTAAATATCAGTATCAATATCCAACTTTTGTTGTGTGAGGTCTGTTTGACTATACTTAGAAGGGATATCACTTGTTTATATATTTTTAAAATCTTAAATCTGTGACTTTTTGTACTTAAAATATCACTAACTCTTTCAAGATATTTCTCAAAATGAACATGAAAGACTTGCCCTCCATAGATTTCTTTCCTGGAATTCTCTCAGAAGTGGTTTGTCATGGAAATGATATTTAGGAAAAGCCTGGAACAACGAGAAGGTCTGCAATGATCCTGTAGAAAATTGCAATAGTGAAAACATGAGTGACAATGAAATAATTCAACAAACCACAGGGCAGAGGCTCTGAAAATTTTAATGAACACTAGGTGTAAGCAACTAATTAGGCTGAATGTAATGACTAAGCATCACCCCTGAGTAAAAAATAACTTATAGTAATTAGTTTCCCAGAAAGGTTTTATCAATTAGGGATATATTCAGCAGCGCATAACAGAAATCTATAATAACGCTGACTTTAAAAAGGAGGATTATTTTTCTCATGCACATGCAGCTTTGAGATAGGCAGATGGCATTCTTTCAGCAGCTCAGTGATGTTAAAGTCAGATTCTCTGTGACTATGTTTATGGTTTCAAGATGGCTTCTGAAATCTCTAGTAAAGTGGAGAAAGAAAACTAGTGGCCCGGCCAAATATCACATTCCATTACACAGCATATTTAAGTAAGACAATAAAGTTTGGGAACAAGACTAAAACATTAGACTATTGTAGCAGAACAGGGAATCAAAAACCATAATCTACACTAGATTTATGTCAAAGCAGATAGTGATGATCAATGGGTATAATACAGACTTTAAAATCAAGCATGCTTGTGCTGTATCCCTACCTACAACCACAGGCAAAAATAAACTCCAAGTGTATTAAATACTTAAATAAGAAGGGAAAACTATACAACTTTTAGAGGACAATATCTTCATGACTTAGAATAGTGATTTCTCAAAAGAGATAAAAAGTATATGACATAAATAAACATATGGATAAATCCATTAGTATTAAAACTACAACTTTTTGTTTAAATACCAACTATAAAGAGTAAAAATGCAAATCATAGATCAGAATAACTGATGGATTAATATCTACTTTATATAGATATGAAGAATTCATACAAAAAATTAAGAATAGGATAAAAGACAAATAATCAAAGAAAGAAAGAGACAAGCATCATGAGCTAGTATCCAATAGAAGAGACAGGGATGGTCTATAGACCTTTGGCACTATTAATATTCATAAAAGTACAATCTAAAATTAATATGAAATGCCATTTTACTCCCTTGATATTGGCAGAACTGGAAGTCAGGTAACGGAAGACATTAACGTGGTGATGGAGGGAAAGTCTGTCAACCACTGCTGGGTCGTGTGAAAGTGGGGCCCTTACTTTAGGAGAGTTTGACATTGTAGCTCAAGTGTAGAGTAGTGCTGCCGGCTTCCAGGAAACACAGCTGCTTGCTTAGTCATGTGAATTTTTCTGGAGAGGTCTGTGGAACCACTGTGCTAAAGAACAGTCTATTAGGAGAGCAAAAGATGAGAAATGTGTTATTTAACTCTAGTCTGCTGTCTTTCTTTGGTCAAAATTCATCACATTCCACATTAAATTTGAGACCCTTCAGAGTGTTATGTGGCCTCTCAGAGCTTTTGTGATTTGGTTGGGTTAGATTATGCCATTGCTACCAACTTGCTCACAACAGAGGTTTTTGATGGTGAGATGACGGTGGAGGCTCTCCAATTCTGGTATCAGTACATCTGAGGAGGTGTATATTTTGGTCCACTTCACCTAATAAAGTTACACATTTGCATCCCAGCAACTCCACTCCTAGATAAACATCTGCATATGCAATCTAGGAGTTATATAGATAGGAGCTTTGCTCAGAAAGAACTGAGAAAAGAAAAAGGATAAAAAACAAACCAAAATCCCTTAAATGTGTGTCAAGAGTAGATGGGATAGGAAAGACAGAAAGAAATGAATAAACAACAGCTACAGACATTACTCTAGAGGAATATCACAAAATTGATCCCGAGCAAAGAACCAAATCACAAGAGTGCACACAATATGATTGCATTTAAATATCAAGTTCAAAATCTGTCAAAAAGAAATATATTATTTATACAAAAATACAGAATTTAGAATAGGGCTCAATTCTTGGAGTGAAGGAAATAGATACAATTGGAAAATATCCTATAGGAGTTTCTGAGGTAGTAAGAATATACTACTTCTTAAGCCATATAGTGGTGTTATATAGTGATGGTTTATTATTAATTATATTAATTGTAGTTTTATGCATTTTTCATATATAATAGACATCTCAAAAATATAGTTATCTAGTAGAATAATCAATGATGTGATTAAAATTGTTAAATGTTAAATAATGGTTTATTAGTTCTGAATGCTTATTAGAAGAATAACTCAAAGAACTTGAGACAATTATAACTTTCTTGATTGCTTTTCCATTAGATTGAACCCTAAATAAATATAACTCTAATGCTTTGGAGAAACATTTGAAAACTAATAGCAACAGTGAATTGGTTACCTTTTGACTGTACTTTTGGCAATAAGTTGACCCTCCAAATACATTTATGAACTAATGCTTAAATTTATCAGTAATTTCTTCAGATATCCTATTTGGGATGAGTCATGTTGCTATCGTCTCATTGTCAGTAAAATAAATATAACTGTGTGCCCACATTGAATAGTTAGTAAACTTACCTAAAAGTAATTTGAATTAGAGTATTTGAGACTAAAATAGAATTCTGTCTTACTCATTAAATTTATGAGATTGTACATTTTACTTATTTAGTGGGCATATTGGTAATAATTGGGCTAGGACAAGTAGAATGCTTTTAGACAGATTGTAACTGATTAATTTGACAAGCGATTAAAAGTATGACAGCTCTATTAAAGTTATTTCAAATGCAATTACTGAAAAAAAATATTTGAGTGGTTCTTCCAATAGTGCTAAAATCTCTTAAAAGAAAATAAGACATAATGTGATAAAATAATAAAAGAAAGAGGGTAACATCATTTACACAATCGGTCAACGTGTCCCAGAGACACTAAGTTTAAGATTGACTTTTGGATGCAGAGAGCATGGGCAAATCATATAATCACTTTGCAATTGCCCTATTTATCTAATGTGGAAAATTATACTTATCTTTTAAGATTAAATATAACATACATTGTAACTACACAGTTGATGTTTAGTAAGAATCATATTCATAATAGTAAATAGGATACCTTGATAATAATTATAAACAATAATACATTAATTTCAAAACAAATCATCAATTCCTTTTTGGTTCTCCAAAACATTAGTATTATGTTTCTTTAGAGTTAAAATTAATAGAAAAAACTAATTAAAGAAAAAGTGACAATCTTCTAGTTTAAGGGGGTGTTCATGTTTTTCTGCATAAATTAAACATACTAAACCAATAAAGCTTTTTTTTAAAGAAGGAATACATGAGAAACTTAAATCTGTCCAAACGACTGACAAGTCAAATGTAATTTATTTCATTTTTTATCTTAAGTTATTCATTGCATTTTTATTGATGGAACTCACATATATTCTTATTCAACAAAAAATAAAATAACAAAATAAAAAATAGAAAAACAAAAGTTACATTTCACACTGGTTGCTATTTCCAGTTATATGGGGTGAAGGAAATTAAGATTATACAGATGTATACATAAAAGTGACTACCTTAAATGGATGTTTAGTAGTTATCAAATCATATATTACTTTTATTTGCAATAACATTTCAATCATTATTAATGCATTCCTCCATTAATGCATTCAACTAGCCTGCTTTGTGAACAACATGAATTGTATCTGCCTCTTCTTAGCCATCCTAAATGAAAAAGAGTGTTTGTTAAGTAACTACTGCTTTAAAACTATCTTCTACACACCCATTCCTTTCCCAACCTAATTGATTCTTCAAATCCCTCTTTTGTGGGAATTTCAGTGCTGACTTTATGAAAAATATTGGTCAAAAGTAAATGTGAGTCCCAATTTTTCTAACTGTAAATCCAAGTCATATTTCTGCTGGAATACTGGTTATTTAAGGTAAGATACAATATATAAGAAAGTCATTATAAACAATAAGCTAAAACTAAGATAAAGGCCCTGTATTAAAACTTTCTCCATGCTTGCTGAAATCAGGCAAGAAAAATTTCACTGAGGGGCAGATGGATATTTTGGTCGGTGTCCAGATGGTAGCAGGAGTAGATTGATTTCCTAAGGCAACTCCCTCAAACCTCATTTTACTGAGAAAGCTTGGATTTATTTTTTTCTGTGTTGGTGATGTTTCCTTAAAAAACACAAATAGATAACCTTCAAATGATTTCTCTTTCCAGCCAGGAAGTGTCTTACTATATGATTTCAGTGTTTTTGTGTGGCTGTTTTTGTCACTTTGATAACATGAAAGGGATTATGCACGCAGCGCTGCCCAGGATGAATTTAGCAATGGAGATCAGTAAATGTTCAGCTTTTTACTCACAGTCTGCTGTCCCTATGCTCATGGATTGTCCCATTATTGATAGCTAGCTGTTAACGTTTCTGTGAGAAATTCCAAAAAACACTTTGTGTTGAAAAGTTTCAACATAAATATAGACGGAGATCTTAATTATATTTTATCTTATTTTTAAATTAATTTTACCATCGATTCATCCAACTGGTTAGATCATTAAAATTAAAACAGTGAATAGTCAACCTCCAGTTCCTGCGTACAACAGACCATTTTTCTAACGCCAACTCTCCCACTGTAACACACACAGGTGAGCACTGGCTTTTAGCATTTGTGTTTTCTTCCAGAGATTTATTTATGGAATATGCAATAAAATACAAGTCTATATTTTTAGTTTTCCTCTTTTTTCACACAATAGAACTCACACTCTACACGCTATTCAGCTTATTTCATTCAATAAGTATTTTGGAGACCTCTCTATATCATAATGGAAAAATATTCCCCATTGTATTTGACAAGTGCATAGCATTTTATTATATGAATGTGAATTAACTTATATAACCAGTACCCAAGCATTGATTACATAATTGTTTCTCATCTTTTGTTAATACAAGCAATGCTCCAATGAATAATCTTGTACAAATATAATTTCAAGCATGCTATTTTATCTTTCAAGTGGACCCTCAGATATGACATGGTATTTCCATTAGTAAATGTCACAGACATTTCCAAATATCTGTAGATATTTTCAGTCCTAAGAATTGCACCAATCTGCACAGCCACCAGCAATATATTAAAGTTCTTATTTCCCTAGAGCCTTTATAAGTGTATTATTAAGCATTTACTTTTTTGTCAATTTGATACGCCAGTCACTGTCAATCCTGTTAGACCCAATGCTTCTTTTTTATTAAAGAAAAATTGTAATGCTCTCCTGTACTGTGCTGCAGTGAAACTCATTCTGTACCTTTGTATCTACATAATTTCATAACTAAATCAATACAATGCTCTAACTTTAATATAAGGGGAAATAGAAAATAACTTTTAAGAAAATGTGTAAATATTTAAATACACAGATGTGGCCACATAAGAAGTCATAATTAAGTAGTCAGGTGTGTGTACTAAGTTGAATTAAGGAACAGACAGAGATGTGTTGGGTTAGTAACTCAGATACCTCCTGTGGAGTTGACATGGTTGATGTGATAGTGGAAAATTGAACAGCTCTTGATAAAGCTACAAACACAAATTAGATACTTCTATTGATTCATAGAGTAGTTCTATTACTGCAATATTCAAAGAAATATGAATCCTCTGATCTCAATATTTAGTGAAAATATATAAATTTGATAGAAGTTCTAGGTTCAGATAATTATAAATAACTCTTCAATGTATGAATATGTGGCAAGACATTTGAAAACTGTGTGAAATACCAGTTTTTTAAAGTTTTATGTGTCTAACCATTAATTACAGGGAATTTTGCAACAATGTCTCCTATCTCTGAATATCTGTGTCCCTTAAATCATTTTGCCAACTAAAAATATTCCCCCAGACTTTTAATATTTTCCATTGGTAATTAAAGCTGATATGATCGACAAAAATGGTATCTTCCCAGAGCTTTAATTTTTAATCATTTTACTATGAACGAACTTGATATTTTTCCATAGATTTAAAAGCTGTTTGTTTCCTTTTTGTGAACTTCAGTTGAACACTTCACTCATATTTATTAGGTAGTTGGTATTTTTCTAATCAATTTCCATGTATAATAGAGATCAACTCTTTGTGACAGAAGTTGCAATCCTTTCTCAGTTTTTCTTCATTTTTGAACCTAATTGTTTTTGTTTTTTTTCTAGGCCTTTGTGTGTTTGATTGTTTTCTCTTCTGCTTATTTTCAGATTATTTTGATAATATTTTTATTATGTTTCACTCTTGATTATCAGTAGAAGAATTACATTTTATAAATTTCCTCTGAGCACAGTTTAAGCTACATTCTCTAGATAATGTGTTCATTTTTGATGTATGCTAAAGTCTGGAATGTCATTTTTTTTTTCCTCCAACCACAAAATTGCTTAGATAGCATTTTGAAATTTTCATAGGCCAGAGGTGTTTCAAAACCTCACCTCTCTTAATATATTTACATTTAGTATAGTGCTGGTAGATATGCAGATTGGTACAATTTTTAGGACTGGAAATATCTATAGATATTTGGAAATATCTGTAACATATACTAATGTAAATGTCATTTCACATCTGAGGACCCACTTGTCAGATTTGTATTTTGTTATAAATTTCTAATTGTATGCACTGTGATGACAAAACATTTTTGTGCTACTCATACCTTTTGTGTAAATTATTAATGATTTCTTTATGGCCTAATACATAAGAACATACCACATAGATCCCTATTGATAGATACCTAATTAGTTATGTTGTTTACATATGTATCATTGTTAGTGTATCTTCTTAGTTCACCATTTATTTATATTACATGAATCAGTCATTATCAACAATGAAAAAGTAACATGTTTTCTCTTATACATCCCTCCTCTTCCTCTCTTATTGACAAGCTTAGTTACAAATAGTAGGCTTTTAGTGTTTACTTTGTACCTTTAAATATGCTTATATTTCTACTACTCTACTTGCTGGTTTTAAAAGTTACAGTTTGAATCTGCTCTTAGGAATTAGACATTTGGTAAGTGTATCTATCTCCTACTCACTTTCTCTTACCTCACCCAACTTTTTAAAATGTATCATTTCTACAAAGTCAAGGCATATGACATTTACATTAAACTTGATGTACAGATAGATATATTTCACAGATAAATATTCTCAATACTGAGAAGAATCATTTTGTCACAGTTTTCCCAGTCATAGTTTGTCCTATTGTAGTCTCCTCAAAAAAGAATCATGAAATAAGATTTCTTAAGTTTGCCCATGTTCATACCTGTATATCTTGGCATTTTGTTCACTGTAGATCTGAGTAATCTCCTACTAAGCACTGACCTTCCTTCAGATAACAACCAGAAACTACAGATAATTTTTTGCAAGATCTGAAGACCCTGGATCAGGAACATATGTAGACAGAATCTGGAAAACAGTTAATACCTGGAGGAAGGGCTAACAATAGAAAGGTTTCTTGTTTTTATAACCATTAGCCTGAGAGAAAATAACAGTCAATTCTGTGCATAGAGGCTAAAACTCTGATAGAAAACATGTACTCTTTCCAGAGGTAAGAGCTGAAGGACAAAAGCTAAAGCAAGCACAACAGCTGGAAAATGAGAAGGGGATTCATGGAAAGAAGACATTTTGAGTTCAGAAGTCTCCAAATCTCCATTTAAACTCTGTCTAAATATCTGTCACTGAACCAGGCATGTGTGGTGCAGACTTAACTCACCCAGCTGAAATTTAAAAAAAAAAAAAAAAAAAAAACTGAATCGAGATTTAAGTTTCTGCTAAAGAAAGTGAGTTTGCAGTTTGAGCCCAATCAAGCGAAGTGCCTGCTAAAACAAAGAAACAGAAGATTCTTCAGAGGAATACGGCAGAATACAAGGTCTTTATATTCAAGTTAAAATACAGAATTCATTAAAATATGAGTAATAAAAATCAGGAAACACAATCAACCAAGGTTGTGGTAGGTTGTTATAATTAGCAAACACAGATTTCAAGGCAGCTAATGTCACTATGCCCATTCTAAAGAAAAATATACTCACACTGAATAAAAAGATAAGCTACTGGGGAAATAAACAATATTTAAAAAGAACCAAATGGAAATATAGAATCTAAACAAATGATATCTGAAATAAATAATCTACATATGGGCTTAACAGCAGAATATGGATGACAGGGGAAGGAGGCATTAAACAAGGAGATAATCCAATAAAATCATCTCATCTGAAAAACAGTGAAAAATCTGGAAAAAAAAAAAGCACAGATTCAGCAAACTCTGTAATCCTATCAAACAGATTAACAAGTGCTGGGGACTTCCCTGGCAGTCCAGTGGTTAGGGCTCTGTACTTCCACTGCAGGGGCACATGTTAGATCCTTATCAGGGAACTAAGATCCTGCATGCCATGCCACACAGCCAAAAAAATAATACTAACTTGGATTTCAAGATGTAAAGAAGAAAGAAAAAATGAGAAACCATTTTTATTTTTTTCAATCAACCCAGTAACCTCCAAGGAGGATAAATACGAAGGAAATCACTTCTCTGATCTTCATAGTAAAATGACTGAAAAACATAGATTGTTAAATTAAAAAAATCTGAATTTAAATCTATAGAGGCCAGAAGACCATGGAACAATATCTCTAAAGTGTTAAAAGAAAGTAACTTTAAACCTAGAGCTCTATATTCAAGGAAAATATTTCTTAAGAGTGAAGGTAAAAATAATGGTGTCTTTAGATAAAAGAATACTAAGAGAATTTGTTGTCCACAGGATTGTATTTCAAAAAAACAAAAAAGATAAGGACAATTATTTGGGCTGAAGAGAAATGAAAATAATATATAGACTCCAATCTTTAAGGGGGAAAGAAGAGCATCAGAAATCACAAATATCCAGGTAAATATAAAAGACTACTATTCCTCTACATTCATTTAAAAAACTATATCATCATTTAAAACAAAACCTATATCAATATTTTATGGATGTTTTAATGTATATAGATGTAATCCCTCTGAAATCTAAAGCATAAAGAACGGGTTGAGTAACAAAGGAACTTTGATCATTGTATTCTACATGTATTCATTTTACTTTCAATGAAACAATATTCACTCTAAATAAATGGAAATTTTAAGAATGTATATTTTAATTTCTATAGAAACCTACTTCTACAGTGTTACCCAAAGTTATCTGCTTGGATAATGAGGGTTTCTATTTTTTCAAATTTATTAATAACAGAATCAAATAATCCCTTTAAATGGAGAAAGACATATACACTAGAATTTTTCTAAAGATAAATTATTTTTTAAAAAAATTTAGTTTGCATTTCCACATCTATAGTTCTCTTTGTAGATTTTACCTTCTTATATTTTGTAATACCTATAACACTTTGTGATGATAATTTGTATACTTGATCTTGTAAGTGAAATTTTCTCTTTCACACTGACTTCCTTATGAATATATTGAAGTAGAATATTGGGATCTTCATGTTGATCTTTACGCATCTCCAGAATAGTTACTTCCAATTGTTTAGTCTTGTTTATCCTAATAACTGTGGCAGTTCCTGGATTTTTCTCCATAAAGTCACAACTGAATTTCATTCTAACTGGAGTACCCTCTGTCTTGTTTCCATTAAATACTTGTAAATATCTTTGCCAAAATACAATATTATTTTCTTCTGGGTCTTTGATCACTGACCAGTGGTACAGCTTCAGATGCAGTGAATAGCAGGACTAAAATTCAGGAGCTCTGAATTCTTCCTTCCTTCTCTCCCTTCCTCTCTTCCTGTCTTTCTAATAAATTTATTAGAGGTATAATTTACATATTGCATTTTTTAGCCTCTTCGTTTCCATTTCATTTAATTTTCCAGTATCTATTCTCTTTATTTTTTTCTGTTTTTTTCTTCCCCAGCATCTTTTATTTTTCCCTCCCAGTAATTCATTCAATTTTATCTTTATGTGTCATTGTTTTATTTTCTCTTCTTTCCTTAGGATTGGTGGCTTACATATTTCATCCCCTTATTCTCATTCTCTCTCTTTCTCTCTGTACTTTTTTAATTAAGATAACAGCTCCATTTATTTTATTTAAACCACTGCAAAATATTTTATTATGATTTTATTTTCTCTGTATTCATATTTCTGTATTTTCTGTTAGTCTTCACTATGTTAGTATGTTTTTATTCTCCTTTTTATCTTCTATATTAAAATGGCTTTGTGTCAATAGTTTTTAGTTCCTTTGTATTACTAATCATAACAAATTGGAGTTTCCTGGATTGAAGACGTTCCCTGCGGAGTGGATTGGGAAGGTGTCTACATGGCCTTCCTCTTTTCTACTGTCTCAGAAGCCATGTGGTTGATTCTTTGTATAGCCATGTTGTCCATATTTCTCTTTTTTTTTTTTTTTTTTTTTTTTGCTGTACACGGGCCTGTCAATGTTGTGGCCTCTCCCGTTGCAGAGCACAGGCTCCGGATGTGCAGGCTCAGTGGCCATGGCTCATGGGCCTAGCCGATCTGCGGCATGTGGGATCTTCCCGGACCGGGGCACGAACCCATGTCCCCTGCATTGGCAGGTGGACTCTCAACCACTGCGCCACCAGGGAAGCCCCATATTTCTCTTAATCCAATTGGTGCAAGGCCAGGAGCAAGTGCTTTGCTTTCCCACATTATGATAAGGTGCTTATCTACAGGACACTAAATTTCTATTGGTGATATCTGAGATATCCTGCTGCTCGGCCCATCCACACAGCTTGGGAGCGAACTCAGTTATGAAGAGACTTACAGCCAGTTTTGAGTGCAGGAATTATATTTGTGTCTCAGTTTCACTAAAATTGGTGTTGACCATGTTATTTGTTTGTTTGCTTTCTTATATTCTTTGTGTTGCTTTTGTTCTTTCCCTGGGAAATAAAGAGGAAAATGTTGACTCACAGAGTCATTGTTACACTGAAATTTGATACTATTGTACATTCATATAAGGGCATTGTTTTGTTTTCTTCTTAAAATGAAATGAGTGTACTATGCTGATTTCCTTTTAAAAAATATAGCATTTTAGTCATCTTGTGATCTGGATCACCTCAAAAGAAACTACCTATTTTATGAGTAAAGTCTTATGGCATCATTTGAAGCAGGATATTGGACTTAATTGGGCATTTTCTTTTTCAGGGATATACATCAACTCTATTAATAAAAAATAAGAGGTAAATTTTTATAATACATTAAACTCTCTTGAATGTTTTCCTCCAATTTGAGGTGAGAGCCAGTAGTAATTTAAACTGTCCACATTGCAGGAGAAAAGAGTTTTTGAGTGATTAACAGTGGCGTAAGTTATTTCTTTTTCACTTAGCATGCTAAACTTTTCCTGATAAGCTAAGGATCAAAATAACTCTTAATTCTGAATCAGTAACCTAAATATGACATTTTATTCATTTCACCCAACTTAAAAAATAAATAAATTTTATTTTAATTTACAGAGAGTGCTCATGTGTTGGAGATGCATTTCTATAAAGCATGCATAATATTCAAAACATATACTGTTTGTTCACATTTACTGCTATCTTTTGTAGAAGAGAGATCAATAATCAACTGACTGAAGTTTTAAAAGAGAAAGATAAAGAGCAAAACCCAAGGAAACTTCACACTAGCACATAATTGGAAATAGAATTTGAATGTTTTCCAAATAGACAATTGTAGTTTTTCTTACATGCAGCAGACATTTTCATTAAATAGGTTCTGTGGTAATAAATTGTATATTTACAAGGTCTTTGTTTGCAGTGTCCCTATGAGAGGATACATCAAGTTCAGAAGTATCAATAAAAGTGACTTTAATATCCAGGAAAATACTGATGCAGCTGTTTGTTTTCCAGCAGTGTCAGTGTCTGATAAATAACAAAGTAACGCAGGCATACCTTGGGCAAAGTGGCTATATTATCCTTTCTATGACTCTAATACCGGTAAATCAGTTACTGACTTCAGATTTCTTAGAAAATCTGCCTGCTTGTTCCAGACAATGTTCAAGTCTAAAACAATAACACCAGAAACAAAATCACTTACCAAATAAATGATTACTTCTAAGTTAAATGAAGTTGAATTACTTTTTAACAGTCATAGAAATTTTGGGTTATTTGAGAGTTTTAAGATCTCGTTATTTAAAGAAGAGGAATGTTTAATCAGCCTCACCTGGAAAGAGTCAACAAAAATGGAAATTTAAACCAAGGAGACCATGCACCCCCAAAATGCAGAAAATAATAATATCTTGAATTTAATTAGTTTCTCTTCAAAGAGGTTAACATTTTTATATATGTGTCTTCATTAAATCCCTATTATATGTGTAGAGGTAGATATTCTTGCCCCAGGGGAAATAGGCACTTTTATTCGTAGTCGTAGAGTCAAATGGAATCTGAACCAAAATATAAGAATATCAACTCTCAGTCTAGAGCTATATTAAGACTATACTGTGTTATATTTTATATTCAGACTATACCATGTTATATTTTTAAATAGGAAAAATTTGTCTTGCCACTGTCCACCTCACCCAAGGCTCCTTGACTATGTGAAAAAGATTGTTCACATAGGTTCCTGGAGAAGTTTACCTCCTTGGGTAGTTTTCTATAAACAACTCCCACACCTTTTATTAAGTCCTACTTATGTCCTCTTTTCAAAAAATATATTTCTCAGCTACATTTTTTAGCTTGTAAAGCCTTTGTGATTTTCTTCCTTTTCATTACAACACCATTTTTCCCTTTGTCTCTAAAAAAGTCACACTGAAAAACTTTCATTAGTCACAATTTTACTGCTAATTTTCCAGGAAAAAATAAATTGCCTAAATATATGTCCTTAAATTTAAAAAAATTCAGTAACATTTAAGGCCTGGCTATGGTGAAAACATAACATAACATAACATAACAAAAAAGCAGTTTGTTTTCCAGATTCCTTTTCTTTGCTTTCTGTACCCTTTGTGTCCTTTTATCTGTCCATAGTGATATGTACTTCTCTCCTTTCTTATTGTTCTTAGTCTTTCCTTCTCTATGGGAAAAAAAAGTTACATATTATTTTACATTTTAATTTGGAAATTATTTCAACATTTCTCACCTTCCAATGGTATTTTTTTCTTATAAGCTTTAATTCCTGCTAAAGGAGTTGTATTGATCTTACAGTACTTGGGAGAAAGGCTTTGGTAGTCAACATACTTCCCCAGTAGTCCTGAAATCAAAGCCCATGGAGCCTGCATTGTCTGCCTGTATACCAAGACTCTTTTCTAGTTTTTATGCATTACTCCCTACAAAGTTCTTCGAAATTATCATGAATAAAATCATTATCATGGTGAATATTAGTCTCACTGAAAGAAAAATTATATTTGCATTAAATATTTCATTTTAAAGTAGTCTAAGTACATTTCACAAGCCAGATCTTATGTTGAATGCTATTATTTGTTTCAGTTATAACAATAGATGGCATGATAGGAGGAGAAATATCTGTGTGTGTTTCTTTAAGAAGAGTCAGAGTTGATGAGATTACTGGGTTAGAAAAAGGAAGCTAGTTATTGAATTATAAATTCCATGATTGGATCTGTCTGATTCTCTCTCCTCTGAGTGCAATGCAGGGCCATTAAACACTTCTGTTCACCCTCTGGATCTGAGTGTTCCATAGCAATCACTTTATCGGCAGGCTTTTTACTGTTCTAGAACACTGAATCTCTGGCGAGAGTTTATTATAAAGAAAAATCAAGAAACAGTAAATCTTCATCTATTTCTGCTAAAAGAGATTGTATCAGAAGTCATTTTTCTGGTAAGTTTAATATAGACATCAATATGCACAGCTGTCACCTTGTAACTTTGATATTTTTATGTATAAAATCAAAGTGGTTTATCTGTGAGATTATTTCAGAGAGTGGCTGTAGAAGACAAACTTACCTAAGTAAATGTTTTGAAAAATATAACCTTCCCTTGTCAAGTTTTCAACAAAGAGACAGATGATTAAAGTTTTTTAATATTCAGACCTCAAATTTTAAATCATATATTGTTTTACAGAGTTGTGTTTAGGGTATTTCTTATAGAGATATAATAGATATTTTTGAACCACTCCCTTTTTAATTCATTGAATTGAGTACTTTCAATTTATCTCCACCCATATCTAGTATCAATAACAGTTTCTAGTGTAGAACAGTCTTAAAAATAATACTGAAGGTCCAATTTGCCCCTATCATGTGCCATATGAATTTTATGTTTGATCTTCTATTCCATGCCATCTAAATACAGATATTTCTATTCCCATTTCACTGACAGTGAAACTGAGACTCAGAACTGCAATGTGAATTACCAAAACTCACACAAAGAACTAGCCTTTGGTTTCACTGATTTTTTTTTTTTTGCTATTGATTTTCTGTTTATAATTTTATTGATTTCTGCTCTAATTTTTAATATTTCCTTCTGTTTGCTTTAGGCTTGCATTGCTTTATTTCTCTTATTTTTTTGAGATGGAAACTTTGCTATTGCTTGTAGATTTTTCTTCTTTTCTAATATATACATACATTGTCATAGGTTTCTTTGTGAGCACTGGTTTCACAGCATCCCATGTATTTTGATAAATTGTATTTTCATTTTCATTTAGTTCAAATTATTTTTAAAATTTCTTTTGAGACTTCTTCTTTGACCTATGTGTTATTTTGAAATGTGTTTAATCTCCAAATATTTTTTAATTTTCCAGCTATCTTTCTAGTCTAATTCCATTATGATCTGAGAACATACTTTATAGAATTTCTATTCTATTAAATTTGTTGAGGTATGTTTTACAGCCCAGTATTTGTTTTGTCACTGTGTATGCTCGACGTGAGCTTGAGAAGAATGTGTATTCTGCTGTTATTTTATGAAGCATTTTATTTTATTTTTAATTATTTATTTATTTATTTTTGGCTACGTTGGGTCTTCGTTCCTGTCCATGGGCTTTCTCTAGTTGCGGTGAGCAGGGGCTACTCTTCGTTGCGGTGTGCGGGCTTCTCATCGCAGTGGCTTCTTTTGTTGTGGATCATGGACTCTAGGTGTGCGGGCTTCATTAGTTGTGGCACACAGGCTCAGTAGTTGTGGCTTGCGGGCTCTAGAGTGCAGGCTCAGTAGTTGTGGCTCATGGGCTTAGTTGCTCTGTGGCATATGGGATCTTCCTGGAGCAGGGATCGAACCCATGTCCCTGCATTGGCAGGTGGATTCTTAATCACTGTGCCACCAGGGAAGTCCCTATGGAGTATTTTATAAATGTCAGTTAGATTCCTTTGATTGGTGTTGCTGTTCAATTTAACTATATCCTTCCTAATTTTCTGCCTACTTGATCTCTCAATTACTGATGGAGGAGTTTTGAAATGTTCAACTCTAGTGGATTGGTTTGCTGCTTCTTGCAGTGCTATCACATTTTTGCCTCACATATTTTGATGTTCTGTTGTTAAATGCGTATAAGTTAAGGATCAGAATGTCTTCATGGAGAATCAAAACCTTTATCATTATGTAATGATCTTTTTTCTCCCTAATCATTTTGCTCATTCTGAAGTAGCTTTGTCTGAGATTAATGTGATTACTCCAGGTTTCTTTTGAATAGTGTTACCATGGTACATTTTTCTCCACCTCTTCACTTTTAATTGCTCTGTGTTTTTATATTGTAAATGGGTTTCTCGTAGCCAATGTATAGCTGTTCTTTTTTAATATCCACCTGAAAATCTAAACTCCTTAATTGGCATATTTAGACCATTTATATTGAAAGTGATCATTAACATCATTGAATTATTATCTACCATATTTTTAACTGTTTTCTATTCATTATACCTCTTTCCTTCTTTTATATCTTTTCTTTTTTTCTGCTTCCCTGGTTTTAATGAGCATTTAATGTCATTCCATTTTCTTTCCTCTCTTAGCATTTCAAGTTTACTTCTTTTTCATATAAATTTAGTGATTGGCCTAGAGTTTGCAATATACTTGTACAGCAAATCTAAGTCCACTTTCAGGTAACAACATACCACTTCATGGCTAGTTCAAGTAACTTAGATTATTCCCCATTACCTCCTTCCAGTCCCTTTTAACTTTGCTATCATTCATTTCACTTATCTATAAGAACATACATTATTTCTGTTATTTTTAACTAACAGTTACCTATAAGAGCAAATAAATAAGGTTTTGTTTACCTTCATTTATTCCTTTGCTGATACTCTTACTTTCTTTATATAGGTATGATTTTCTGTCCTATATCATTTTTCTTCTCTCATAAGAACTTCAGAGAGATGTTTCTTGTAAGGCAAGACTACAAGTAACACATTCTCTCAGTTTTTGTTTAACTGAGAAAATCCTTTATTTCTCTGTCAATTTTGAATGATACTTTTGCCGGATACGGTGTTCTAGATTGGTAGGTTTTTATGTTCAACACTTTAAATATTTCACTTCACTCTTTTCTTGCTTGTATGATTCCTGATTTTTAAAAATCTGATCCTTGTTCTTCTATAAGTAAGGTTTATCTTGCCTTCTGCCCTCCCCCCATCTTATTGGCTTATTTCAAGATTTCTCTTTGTCTTTGGTTTTCTCTAATTTGAATACGATATGCCTAACTGTAGAATTTTTTGGTATTTATCCTGCTTGGTGTCCTCTGAGCTTTCTGTACCTGTGGTTTAGTGGCTATCATTAGTTTGGGGGAATTTTCACACATTGTTGCTTCAAATTTTTATTTTGCTCCTTTCTCACTTTCTTCTTCTAATATTCCCTTTACACATATATGTGTTTTATAATAGTCCCACAGTTGTTGAATATCCTTTTCCATTTTTTATTCTTTTTTCTCTCTTTGCTTTCATTTTGGGAGGTTTCTTTAATATATTCTGAACTCACTGATTCATACCTTAGCTTTTTTCAGTCTACTGATGAACCCATCAAAGGCATTTTTATTTGTGCAATAATGGTTTTGTTTCTTTTATTTTCTTTCATTCTATCTTAGAGTTTTCATCTCTCTGCTTAAATTATCAACCTATTCTTTTATGTTGTCTCCTTTTCCACTAAAGCCCTTAATATTAATCATAGCTATTTAAATTCTCTATCTCATATTTACAAAATCTTTGTCACATTTGAGTCTGGCACTAATGTTTGCTTTTTCCCTCCAGACTTTGTTTTTTCTTGTCTTTTAGCATGCATTATATATTTTTTGAAGCCATACATGATGAATTGGGAAAAGGGAACTAAAGTAGATAGGTCTTTACTGTGAGATTTTATATATATATATATATATATATATATAGCTAGGAGTTGGGTTGTGTTTAATGTTTTCTGTAGCTGTAGGTGTTAGAGACTTCAGTTTCTTCTAGTTTTCTATTTTATTTTTCCACCTCTGATGTCCTTGGGTTTTGAATTTCCCTAATAACTCTTTTTTAATTAAAGTCTTTGTATGTTTGTTCTCTTAGTAGTAATCTTCTCTGTTATTATAGTGGAACCCATTTCGTATGGTGTGAAGGTGTTGGGCCATGAAAGCGTTCTCTAATGTTGCCATTAAATCTTAGTTTTTTCTTGGTCCTGGGACCTGTGACTTTAGGAAATGTTTCTTAGCCATTGTTTTTCCTTTCCTGTGTGAAACAGTAGGTTAGAGGCAATTGGAGTTGTCTAATTACATATCCCCAGGTCAGATAGTGCTCTACTAAAATAATTTTGCTTAGAATGGAGTCCTTTGTTATGGAGACCACTCTGGAAATATTTCAAAATTTTTACTTTCCCTCTGAACATTTTTCAACATATTGACTTTTCCCTTTATCATGCCCACAAGAGGAAAGAGTTTTCTCTAAACTTTATCATCAGAACCTGGTAAAGCTCTGGAGGTAATACAATAGTGTGGCACCACCATTCATGGCTGGACACCCAGGAATTTCTCATAGTCAAGTTGTTCCACACTCATCTTTCAGTAATTTGTCAGTTACCATTAAGTGTCTCTCTCTACCAGTTACTGTCCCCAGTGGTATCTGTTCCAAGTAAACTGATCTTGACTGTGATTTCTGTATTTGCCTGTCTTTCCAGATTTCAGGGTGTCATTGTACCCTGCAACTTCAATTTTCTGATAGATCTAAAAAAATTTGAGTTTTAGTTTGTTCAACTTTTTGTGGTGAGAACAAGAGTGATGACTTCTAAAAGTTCTTTATATACTATAGCTGAAACAGGAAGTCTGAACTAACACTTGTATTGAATGATACAAGTGGCTTTTAACATTTAAGGTTGAAGATTGTGAACCATTTTAAATCAAGTCAAGTGGTTATATAATAACAAAGAATAGTAATGAATAAAATTTTGAACTTTTTTTCAAAATTGATAGTTCAGGTTTTTTTTCATTTGCTAGTGTATTTCATTCCTACTAATTTGTATACTAATGAAAGCAGGTTTGCATCTTATTCTTATTTGTTATCTTCGCAACAATTAGCACTGGATAAAATAGATGTAGGTTGATCTGAATCAAAATGAAATAAATTATGTTGAAATGTGCACTTTGCTCTAATTATTACCTTACCATTCCATACAGAGATCAGTACAGTAAGAGGATCTTTGCTTATTTGGGACAAATATGAAAAGTGATGTTTAAGTGACTTTCTTCTATTTCATTAGGAAAAACCATCATAAACCAAACCAAACAATCTAATTATATTTAATTTATATGTTATTGTGCTCACTCCTCCAATAATAGATTTATATAAGCTCATAGAAATCCTCCAAGCCATTTATGATTTAAATGTATATAATATTGTTAATATTAATCATAACTGTAAATTATCAAATAGCTGTACATGCCCTTGTTTCCTTTTCATTTTATAAGAAAGAAATTTTTTACTTTTGTCATTTAAGGAAATTGACACCTGGATGTCCTCAATTCCCTCTCTGCACTGCCATTCTCTGGGAAATCAAAGCAAATAATTTCCATGTTTTCTTTGTCATTTTTTTTTGACATTAACCATTTTTTAACAGTTTCAGCAATAAAATTCGGTTCTCTGAAATAACAGAAAAATTTTCACATATAGGAAATCAAGTATTCTAGAACAAAATAGTAGGTGCTTGTTTTTCCTTTCTTTTCAAAAAATATATATTTATATATTGATAAGTGTACATATATTTGTATACACATGTATATATCTATATTCTAATTTACGTGATCATATAGTGTAGACACACACACATATGCACACATTAAGAGTAGCATAGTTACTTAAGCTAGAATATGAAATATACCTCTATGTTTATAGCTATACCTCTTTGAATGAAAGGAAATATGCTAGTCTCTGTTATTGCAATTCTAAATCACATTTAACCATGCAGCCTGTTTTTAATTTATACTGATAAGCATCAAATGGATGAAGGAAACATATTATAGAAGTAATTAAATTCAATGGTAGTTTTTTTCCAAATATCAGAAGAAAGAGGTCCTGCACTGAAACTGTTTTGTTTTTTTTGTTTTTTTTTTGAGCAGAGGCAGTCATATACACTATGCATCTACTTTCAATTAATTTCTAAGCAATGCAAGAATAGCGCTTTCTTCTTTTTTTCCTTAAATTTAAAGCAGAATTAATAGCATGTTGAACCTTACCGAATATTGTAAAACAGGGTAATTATGCATGTGGCTAATTGTGGTAATTGTGACAGGTGTGTGTATACAAATACAACCCAAACTCAGCTTTATGAAATCATTTCTTTCTATTAAAATGGAATGCATCAAAAAGGAAAATGAAATATCTAAATCCATCTCTTTCCTCATGGTTAGCAAACCTAATTCCAGTCTCTCATGAAGCACCATCTGCTCTCTCAAGCATATTTATAGATAAGGCTTATCCAAACGGAGGGGATTATGAGGAAGCAAAAAGAAACAATAATAAAAGTAGCTTAATGAAATTCTATGACAAACTAGAAAGGAAGACTACATCATCTTTTAAAATAAAATCTTTGAGCTTCCAGTATCCAAAACCAACATTTATTGGAAAACATGTATTTATCCTAAATATATGCCATCCTAGAGTTGCTGATGTAAATGAGACTTGGCCAGAAAGTTTTATTCATGAGGTAATCAAATGATGCTTTACCTATTATACCTAATTTTCTATAAAAAAGTTACTGACAAAGTTGAAATATGTCACATTATTGAAAAGTTTATTGTACTGATCTATTGATGTACATTACAATTTACTTTATTGTATTCTTTTTTTTCCTGGTGGATGAAATTTGCAACTGTTCTTTTTACCTTGTCTTTGAATTCCTTTACATCATTCCCATCTTTAAACTACGTTATAAGTAGTTAATAAGTTAACATAAATAACTGACAAGCTATAATGACTTGTTTAACTTATAAACACATAACTGGAAGACTATTACTATTATTGACATTGTGACTGTTCCTGCAGTGTCCTCTCATGAAGGAGGACTATATGTACTTGCTCCATGGGAAGCATGATGAATTATGATCTGAAATTGTAGAGAAAGGCAGTCTTGTGCAGGCAGCCTTGGACACCACCATACCCGCCCCCACCCCCCCCAGCCCCACACACATTGCCTGCCTGCCCGCCCACTTGGCCACATCGGAACAGGCCTCAGGCCTGGATTACTTCACTGATAAAAGATAAAGGCCCCTTACAGCCTGTGCTGAACTTATGGCCCTCTGTGGGACTATCATTCCCAGTTTCAGACGTAAGGTGTACTCTCTTGTTATGCTTAAATGTGTGTGTCATCCAGCACCCAGCTGACTCCACTATTTCTGTCTCCTGCTTGGAAGGGATGAGATTCTTCTGCTGCAGTACAAGAGGAATGTGTGCAGAACAATTGCCCTGCATCAGCCGTCAGGAGGGACTTGCTGACTGTGGGGGACCAATACCCACTACTGAGGCTGATCTTACCCTGTCTCTTTATGTGAGTCAAACTGCTTCATCCAGTTCTTGACTGTGTTGTGTTTTCCTTGGTGACTTTGAAACCAGGAGTCAATGGGCAGAAGCACTTGGACTCTATAATAGACAATAGGTGCCACTTGCTTAACACAAATGATCCAAAGAAGCTTTATTAGTCATTATATGAATTCCCATTGTCTTTTTTTCCCAGCCTCTGTGATTGAGGAAGCCAGTGTTGAAATAAAGCTGAGATCCCTAAGTGATAACGAGTGATGTTGTGCCCTACCCCACAGTGGGTATGCAATGTAAGTAAGAAATCAACTGTCTATGTTCGAACTAGAGAACTTTTCTGTTTTCTGTTTTGTTTTGCTTTGTTTACAACCATTGGTATCCTGGGGTTTCCTAAATGATATAAGAATGGAACCTGCCATAGAAATATTTGAAATAGTAATTTTAAGTACCATTATTTTCCATTTTGCTCACTGGGTTTTATCACACTTACCTCTTTGTTATATATATCATACAATTTTTTTCAAACACACCAAGTTTACTTTCAGTGTTCCTAAACTTGCTCTATCTTTGTTCAGAATGTTGTTGCTCTAGATACCTACAATCTCGTTTTCTCATTGCAGTTCTCTGTTCAAAAACACCTTTCCAGAGAGGCCATCCTTGACCACTCTATTAATGAGTCCCTTTACCCGGTTAGTCTATCACTATACTTAATTTTGTCTAACAACTTATGCATTTTACACCTTCGTTGTGCTGTGCGCTCACAAAAATTTAAAAAGAGATTCTTCTCTGTTCATACTTATCATTATGACTCCGGTGCCTGGAACAGTTTCTGACATGTACTTGATAAGTGCACACACATACACACACACGTAATGGGATGAATAAATGCACAGATTGCTTTGAAATATAATATATTCACAGGTCATGAAGGAAGTGTTACTATAGCTGATTTTCATAAATGGATTTCATCTACAGCTTATAATTAGCACTGTGGCTGGAGGGAAAGAAGACCTTGGGCAGAGACAAAACAGGTTCCAAAAGCTGGAAGTGAGGTGTAACACAATATCTGAAGTTCTTTATTCAGAGGTAAGTTTGAATGGGAAAGACAAAAGACAAATTTTTGCTAGTGGGGAAGTATGGAAGAGGAATGACCACGTAGGAAGAAACCCAAGGATTTTATTTTTTTTAAAAAGAAGTAGTTGTGAAAGATTTCCATTTGCATTTGCCGACACTAAAAATGAACTATTCGAAAACGAAATGGGGAAAGCAATCTCATTTACAGTAGCATCAAAAGGAATAAAATATTTAGGAATATACTAGAGAATGGACTTGAGGATACGGGGAGGGGAAAGGGTAAGCTAGGACAAGGTGAGAGAGTGGCATGGACATATATGCACTACCAAATGTAAAATAGATAGCTAGTGGGAAGCAGCTGCATAGCACAGGGAGGTCAGCTTGGTCCTTTATGACCACCTAGAGGGGTGGAATAGGGAGGGTGGGAAGGAGATGCAAGAGGAAGGAGATATGGAGATATATGTATATGTATAGCTGATTCACTTTGGTATAAAGCAGAAACTAACACACCATTGTAAAGCAACTATACTCCAATAAAGATGTTTAAAAAAAATTTAGGAATAATCTTAACCAAAGAGGGGAAAAACGTATACACTAAAAACTACAAAACATTAACGAAAATACAAATAAATGGAAAGACATTTCATATTTATGGATTGGAAGACAATCTTTGCTGTTTCAATTTAGCATATATATTCTTGGCTTTTATAGGTATTTTCCAAATGTTATGGTTGCCTTTG
The DNA here is from genome assembly GCF_039906515.1 of Pseudorca crassidens. Taxonomy (NCBI): domain Eukaryota; kingdom Metazoa; phylum Chordata; class Mammalia; order Artiodactyla; family Delphinidae; genus Pseudorca; species Pseudorca crassidens. Next base: position 124,527,920 of record NC_090300.1, on the reverse strand, counting down.
GAAGTCAAATGGCTTTTGGAGTGTGGAAACATTGTAAATCTGATTTTCAGTGGATATCTACTTTTGGAAAGTACTCATTATTTGGTTGTTTTCTATTAGATAGATGTTGACATTTAGTTCTTGTACTGCTCTCCTTTTCTATTAGATATTACACCTAAATAGATATTGGCAACCAGACTTTACCCAATGATTCTTCTAAGTCAGTATTCAGTGTCAAAAATAAAAATGTTTTTGAAGTTTTTCCAGAACACTTCCTTAAAGTTTCATCCTTAAAAGTTTCTGTGCTGCACACTATGAATTGGCTATGCAAGAACCCTGCACAACATTCTCCCTGACCTTCCTCCACTAAAAAGGCTAGTAAGCTAAAATGTTTACTTTTCCTGCTGTCCTTCCACATAGGATGAGCAGGTGACACAGTTCAAGCTAATAAAATATAGGTAAAAGAGTGAGGTCTTCCTTTCCTAATATAAAATCATAGCCAAACTAAGAGAAAATAGTTTACCTTTTTTCTTCTTCCTGTGTGATGCATAGATATTCTTTCTGGAAATCCAGCAGCCATTTTTAGAGCAGAGGAGAAAACTGTAGAGGACAGCAAAGGAGAAACCTAGTGAGAAGTTTTCCACGTCTGGACATCTTGTTATGAAAGATAAGTAAACCTTTGTTTGTTTCTGTTGGGCTTTCTGGCATTTGCAGTAAATGGTAATAACTTATTTAATATGTTCTCCATCCCCATGTTTTATATTTTTGTTTGTTTGTACTTTGTTTTGGACATTTTTTAATATCAATCGTTTAGGAACAAGGTGACATTGACATGAACTGATCATCCTTCTAGTCAGAAAAGACTAAAGCCTTATATGTTCCTCCATAGGCCAGTCTCTGACTCAATATTGATTTGACTTCTCTCTTCCCACACCCTCAAAGACATCATTTAAATGGCTATTTTTTAAATATTTTAAATTTTTAGAGAGGGGAGGATAGCAGTTAAAGTTTACTAATTGTCAATTATGTTTTAGAATCTCTGCTAAATCATTTATGCATTGTATTGTATTGTAACAGTGTCTTGAGATAATTATACTTTCAAGTGACCAAGGAAGTGGGAAACAGTCTCAGAGATCAATCTGTCTTAACATGAAACCACCAATATAGAGTCAAAATATTTCAAAGTAGTGTTTCTCCAAGTGCATTCTCCAGACCTCCAGCATCAGTTTTGCTTGAGAACTTTCTAGTAATGCAAATTCTTGGACTTCACCCCAAACTACTAAATCAGAAACTGTGTATGAAGCCCAACCATCTGTGTTTAACAAGTTCACACAAAAGTTAAAGAACCAGAGTTTAAAAGCAACAAATCCCAGTGTTTGCATATAAAGTGTAACTAGAAAATTTAGAGCATAAAGCCTCAATCACTTTTTAAAGTATTAAAAAAGTTGTCTAATACTGTGATTTTCCAAATAAGGGTACATCAACTATGACAACACTGCAGCTGTGATGGGCTATGGTTTCTAAATTAGGCCAATATAAACCCAGTACATGTGGAGAACTATTTAAATAAAATCCTATATTTTCAAGACTTTTGGTAAGAGGCTTAATGTCAGCAAAAGGACCAAGCACTAAAGGAATTATGCTACTGAAACTAATTTACCATCAAGATAAAGCATTAAAAGCCAGCAGGGATTGTGGAGGAGCTTGTTGTGTTAGAGCTTGTACATTAGACCTGCGAAGAAAATACTAGTCTTTAGCTTAAAGCTTAGCTGCATGCTGGAAAGAAACAGCTTAATTGAATATTTAAGTCCCAGAACAGGTAATATGTTAATTTGAGATTGTCAAAATATCATTTGGGGTATATCATTCACTTGCCATTATAAACAGGAAGGTCTGGATCTAGTCACAGGACCTGCAATTTTAATCCCTAGTTTTTAAGAAAGTAAAGCTTTAGGCTCAGACCTAGAAAACTACTTCTTTTTTCTCCAAGACTACTTCTTTTTTCTCCAAGACTAAACCTGCAATTTTAATCCCTAGTTTTTAAGAAAGTAAAGCTTTAGGCTCAGACCTAGAAAACTACTTCTTTTTTCTCCAAGACTAATACCTTTATATTTATTTCCTTGATTTGAAAACTTTTTTCTAGGCCTTCTTCAAGTTATCTCCATTTTGTATCCCCATATCTTTCTCTTATGACTGCCATATATGAGCTCTTTTTAAGCAAAATTAGGCTCTTCATCATATATTAAGTTTTCTGACACATAAACTTCTTCATCTCTTTGGTTTTCTTTACTATTTTTTTTTTTACTCATTCTCTTTTCTTGGCTAATTGTAACTTTCTGGCGCAACACTAGATAGAACCATTCAGTCATCACTTCATCTGAATTTATAAGCACTTGACATTAGGAAATCATTATTATTAACATAAATGTGCCACATTTTTACCATTTTCCATAGATTCCAACAGCTTTTAACTTTTAAGTCATTTTCTGTGTACGATATTTTTCCTCATATTGATTATAAAGACTTTGCTGGCAGGTGTTTATATATCTTTAAATATTAAGTGATGTATCCTACATGGGAAAAATAGCTGATAATTGTTATACATAAATTATAATATTTTATTCTTTTCCAAAAATAATTTTTATGTGAGTTTTTATAATTGTTTCTGAGAGACTATACGACTGTCCCCTAGATTAAACATTGTTATCCTTCCAGCCTGGGAGATCCAGCTACTTCCTAAAACTTAAAAATAATTTGTGTGACTATTTAAACTTTTAAATCTTGACTTTTCTTTGAGAATATGTACTTTAATGATGAATGCAAATGACATGCTAATGCATGTTTATTATAATTAGTTTGTCCATTTGACTGACGTTATTTCCATGCATATATTGGAGAATTAAGTGCACATACATCAGAAACTGTAAAACAAAAGATTTCTTAAAATGACAACATTATTTTCCCACACTTTTTATTACAGCCAAATTTTTGTTGTAATTTTTCTTTGAGAGAAAATTGCTAAACATAATGGATTATAACAGGAAACAAGATTTTACTTTTTAGATATATCATTTTTTTGCTCCTTTTACTTTTGTTTCCATTTTCTTTCCTATTTTATTCCAAAACAATCAAAGGAAAGTGCATTTCAGATATATAAGTAATTTTTTTCTTTTAAAGAGACACAGGGATATATATATATGTAAATATATATACATTTGACCACTTTTAAAAAGGAAGAAAGTAAAGGGTATATGGTGTGGAAAGCAGGGTGAAAACAGGTTTTTTTAAGATGGAAAAATAACAATTAGCATGATCATGCTATAGGGAATGATTAATTGGAGAGGACAGTAAGTTATGATAGAGTAGCTAGTAGGAAGAATTTCTGGAACACCAAAAATAGTATTAGTGATTACTGGAATTTTCAAACCTTTTTTCCAATAGTAATGTTTTTATTTTCTTTCAAAAAATTTTTTTCCAAGTCTCTTAACATGGATTTTTAAAAAAATTCTAAAAAAATCATTCTTTTCTCCTAAACAAATCATGTGCTTCAAAATTTTCCAATTAAAATAGCTTTCCTTCAAAAGCTATTGTCTCTATTTAACTTGTTTTTTTCCCTTATAAGCAAAGCTATTTAGAGTATTTGCAAGCCTTTCATTTTCTTTATCAAAGTGACTCTTGGAGTGCCTCTTTATGCAACAGTGTTATTACTATGATATAAACTTTAATTATTTCTATTGGCATATTTGAATCCATTAACAAAATAAGAGAATAAGTAAAATAAATCATAAAAACATAACTTCCATTGGAATGAAGACTGCATTAACATACTTCCACAGTCCCCATATCTGGATTTATAATTATTTTTAGTCACTATATTGTGGTTTGGATTAGCAGGTTCTTACTAATTTTTAAGTAACTCAAAGCTACAAAACTGTCCTCTTTATTTTAACTTTCTGCAAAAAATATTAGAGGACATTTTGTACATAAAAACACTACATGTTTATTTGAAATGGAATTTAATATTTTACACTTTTACTCTCTGATATAATAATGAATTTCTTTAACACACACGAAACATGATTGATTACCACTGTGAAGGAAATCTGAGTTGTTTATGTACATTTTCTCCACAAATCCATATATTTTATGTGTAAAAAAAAATTTATGTGGCTCCTTTTAGATGCAAGTGATTGAGCTACATGCCAAAGACAACAGGTGAGCATCGCTGTTTCAACAGAACATCACTACACTATGACGTTGAGAACATTGTGCTTTATAAAGTTTTATGTGAAGTGAATGCGAAGAAATTGTTTTTCCTATACATTTCATATTTTTCTAATTATTAATTTAAAATTTCATCTTTATTTTTAGAGCTGATTGAACAGTAATGCTAAACTTGTATTTGTGAAGAGGGCATACGTGTAGGAGGAATAAACTGAGTCAGAATAGGGTAGCATTATCAAAATGTTTGGAAAGAATGTTTTCTATCTAGAACTGCAGGCTCTGCTGGAAATTAAGTGAATATCAAATTTGTGGCAAAACTGTTGCTAACAAATTATTATCTGCTTAGGGAAGAAATGGGAAAATACAGCTGGCATGCCTTTGTAAAACTATATGTATTTTAGACAATGGAGTTTACAACTAAGTTAACGTGAATAGTCTATGACAACTGTGAATAAAGGTCACTTTTAATTGTTAGAAACCAGGTCAAAAGATAAGTGGAACAATAGTTCTGCCTTTGAGGAATCATAAAATAATGTAGAGAGTCTAAATAAAATTAAAAGCTTATTAAATAATAAATGATGGGAAGATTTGAAAGACCATATAAAAATGGCTGTAATGTTGTGGAAGGTGTCTGATGGAAAGAAAGTGGAACTATTAATAACAAATGACTTGCAAACATTTTAAATAGAAGACAACTGACATACAAAGTACTATATATCTTAATCTGCAACCATTAACAGATTAATATGGCAAGTTGTATAACAAAATCAGAGTATCTATTAAAAATGCAATGCTATTTATCAAAGTTTAATGCTGAAACATGAAAACAGAAACTACTAAATATATATATTTTAAAAGAATTATAATTTTTTTCATGCTTTTGTAAGATTGGCAATTTTCAAACAATGCTAAGTAGACAGTATACAAAATGCATTGTTGTAAAATATTTTGCTTATGAATAACACATTGGTCTATGTGTTGTTGTTCATTGTTGGGAATGTATTATTCCCAACGTTGTGGAGAATGTATTATTTACTTTCAGGAAATAATTGAAATACAACATGTATCAAAATATGCTTATATTTTTACATGCCTAATGAATGATCAAGTTTTATATCATTGTTTTTTTATATGATCTCTTTATCATATGTTTTTATTATATGCTAAATATTGTCATAATTCTTTCAAAAATATTGTAAAGTCAAAACTGTTGACCCATTTGATCTTTTAAAGTAGGAGTAATATTTTATTGAATATAATTAGAAAGAAATTATGAAATTGAACTCTTTAAAATAATTTAAAGAAAAAAGCAAAAAGGGCGCTGAAAAGATTTCCCTTCTGGGGTAAAAATAATATTTTTAAAAAGTTATGGTGATTTGGATGGTGCACAACTTTGCTTAATGAGAACAGTAGAAAATTAACATTTATCTTAATAGTTTGATAATATATTGCTAAATGAAGATTTACATTCTTACACAAAATATTTAGCAAAATTAAACAAGTTTCACAATCACTACTGAAGTGAAATAAACTAGTTATTGTAGAAACAACTAAATGTGTAAGTAAATTTTAATACATTGTATTAGTCAGTGTCCTTCAGAGAAAAAGAACCAATAGGATTTGTGTATATATATATAGAGAGAGATTTATTTCAAGGAGTTGGTTCACACAATTCTAGAGGCTGCCAAGTCCAAAATCTGCAGGATAGGCCAGCAGACTGAAAAAGCTGATGCTGCAGCTCAAGTTCAAAACCTGTCTCCTTCCTTCTTGCTTCAGAGAGGTGTATCTTTTGCTCTATTCAGGCCTTCATCTGACTGGATAGGCTCACCCACATTATGGAGGCAATCTTCTTTACTCAAAGGGCACTGATTTAAATGTTACTCTTATCAAAAACACCCCACAGAAACATCCAGAATAACAATTGAGCACCTATCAGAGCACTATGGCCCAGCCAAGTTGGCACATAAAATTATCACATATGTGATATAAAAATTATCCTAAAAATTAGATTTTACCAGAATTATATTCAAGTAAGCTTCATATAAGATCATGAGCTATTATATTAAAAGAGAGTTCATAACTCTACTTCCTGGAGGAAATCCTAAAGGATTCAGAAATTAAATCAAACCCCTATTTGTGAATTCTACATATTTTCTTTATCTATTATAAAGATATGCAGGCTACGGCCTTCTGCTGGAGAAAATCTATCAAAAACTCTTGGAGGAAACCCAAATATCATTAATTCTGGACCCTCAGATTTGCCCAAGTCCATCTCTTCATCTACTTGGTATTCTTTCTCATCGTCAACATTTCCAAACTACTCTCTCCTCAAAGCATCCATCCTACCAGCATTCTTTCAGCTTTGCTTTCCATGCATAGAGGAAATGTAGGCTATCAAATGAGAAATATCCCCTCATCTCCCTTACAATGTATCCAAGACTGTATTTAATAGATGCCCACCTGATATTTCCCCCTTGTTCTTTAACAATGAGAGATATTCCCTCCTTTAAAAAGCTGAGTTCCATGTGTGTCCCCTGAACATCATTGCTTCCTATCTTCTCAAGGACCTTACACTATTTAATTTCTTTTCCTAAAACTTCAATTGCCCCCTTTATAATGTTTTCTTCCTATCTGTATTTACACGTTTAAGACTCTTGTATAGTTACTATACTATACTATACCCCTCCCTTGAACACACATCTTACATCCATGACTTTATCCCTTCCCGTCCAATTTTATCGTGTAACTTCTTGGAAAAAACACGTACAATTGGTTTTCCACTTTCTCCCCTCCATCTCATTCCTTTGTGATCAGCTGCCCCACTGTCTGCTAGACATTTCACCTGTATGTGATATGCATACCTAAAAACCAACTGTACTAAACTAAATAAATAAAATAACCTTCCTGCACAATCCATTCATCCTTCTCTCATGTTCCCTAAGTCAGGGAGAGGCATCACCGTTTACCAGAGCTAATATCCCATTGTCAACATGATCTCTTTCTTCTCTCTTATCCTTGCATCTATTTGGACACCATATCCCACTTATTCTGCCTATTATCTGCCTCAGTCCTCACTATCATTATCCTAATACATCAACTCTTTTTTTTAAACAGTTTTACTTCTTTCTTTTCTATCTGTATTCTTTTTTTTTTTTTCTTTTCTTGGTTGCGTTGGGTCTTCGTTGCTGTGTGCGGGCTTTCTCTAGTCATGGTGAGGGGGAGCTACTCTTCACTGCAGTGCACAAGCTTCTCATTGTGGTGGCTTCTCTTGTTGCAGAGCACGGGCTCTAGGTGTGCAGGCTTCAGTAGTTGTGGCTTGTGGGCTTTGTTGCTCCACTGCATGTGGGATCTTCTCAGAACAGAGCTCGAACCCATGTCCCCTGCATTGGTAGGCAGATTCTTAACCACTGTGCCACCAGGGAAGCCCGAATACATCAACTCTTGCTTGGACTGTTGGATAACTTCCCAACTGACCTCACCATCGCATAGAAACTAGTTTATTATTGAAAAAAAAAGAGAGAACATTATTGCCTTTTAATTCCTTCTTTATAACACTTTTCTAAGAGAGGTGCTTGATGCAGAAGAAAATTGATACAACAAAACAAAATGTTCTAGACCTTCAGACAAACCACCCTTTTAACTTGATGTATATTCCTGAGGGAAACTACTAAAGAACAATACAGGGTCTCATCTAGTGTCCCTGGAAAGAGCAGAAGACATCTACCAGTCTTTCTGGACATGATAGCTGTGTGCCTCAAATAAGCTACTTCTCAATGTTAGAGTGGGGTCAGTAGAAGTAAGCTCATATCTTTGCCAAGGTCAGTTCTAGAGTAAGCATTTCTAGAACTGACCAGTAGTTCCAGACTAAGCACATAGCAAAATTTCTAGTTTTGTATTTTGAATCAATTCTTCATTTTTCACATTAACTCATGAAATAATTTTGTCCTTAATATTTATCTATGGACACCCTGAGTACCTCTTTGACAATGTCTTATGGAACACTTATAATATCTGGAACTTAGTATTATAGAATGCTGAAAAATGAGAATGTTTGTGTCCTTGTCATACATACTTCGCACCAGGGTCAGATTTTACAATATTTTCTTAATAAGTTGTCAGCATCATTCAATAGCCTTTATCATCTGCCTGCTGCTTATTTCTGCCTTATGTTGTCATCCTCAATCTGGAGGTCTTCCTCCCACACAGATCTACTTTCAGTTCTAGAAGTATCCACAACTCTGTCTCACCTTCAGGCTTTTATTTATGTTGTTTCTTCTACTTCAAGCACTCATTCTCTTCCTTGTGTGATTACACATCCTGCAAGTCTTAGCCTAAATATAACTCCCCTATGTAGCAGAGGTGAAACGTCTCTCCTTTGTTCCCATACTTTCCTATCTTTTGCCTCTTACTGTGCTGATTACACCTGATTTTTAATTTCATATTCGTTGTCAGTCCCATTTTACTGCAAGTGCCATTAAGATAGCATCTCTCTTTTTTTTTTTTTTTTTTTTTGTGATATGTGGGCCTCTCACTGCTGTGGCATCCCACCTTGCGGAGCACAGGCTCCAGATACGCAGGCCCAGCGGCCATGGCTCACAGGTCCAGCCACTCCGCGGCATGCGGGATCCTCCCAGACCAGGGCACGAACCCACATCCCCTGCATCGGCAGGCGGACTCTCAACCACTGCGCCACCAGGAAAGCCCTAAATTTCTAATTTTCTTAAAATAAATTTGAGTAAGTGAGAGAAAGGGCAGATATCTATTTGATATCTAAACCATGTAATCATTCTAATATTTTCATTTATTCAAATATATTGGTGTTTCTAAAAGTTACAAAACCATGAAACTGAAGACTTTTAGAAGTTTACTAACTGTCCTGAAAGTTTCTCTGAAATATAGAAGGTTTTTAGCAGCCATTGATTTAAATAAGTAATCATAGATTTTTTTTCTATTAATTGATCAACTCATTTGTTGCTCCTAGATAAAAGATGGAGATTTTGAATAACTTAAATCTGATAACCTTATAAGTGTATAAAAGAGGCATACAAACATTAGCTATTTCACTGAGTAAAATTTGTGGATATTTGTTGTTTGTATCTATGTCTTTATTTTTAGTGGAGAGACTCTTTAAGTGTGGATACTCCATAGGGTTCTATTCTTGACCTTTTCTTTCTGGCTACACAGTCTCCATCGACCATAATATTACTAGTCATGGCTTCAGTTATCACTAATATACTGATGGCTCCCATCCAGGTTTGTTAGTGCCTCCTGAGATTTCTCAAAGGCTGCCAGCAACCAAACAATTCCACTCGGATTCATTAACACATCAAACTCAGATGTTCAAATAAGATAATCACATTGTAAATTCCTATTTACTTCCCACTATATTATCCTGTTCATGTAATTCTTTTGCTGCCCCTACTGCCTTAGTTCAAGCCATCACTAAATATGCTGCAAGACCACAGTGGGGAAAAGAAAGTCATTGAAACCATGCCATTAGTTCAAGTCCTGGCTTCACCACTTACTAGTCACATGACCTTGGACAATTTACTTAACCTTTCTGTGATTCAGTTCTCTCATTTGTAACATGTGGTAATAGAGATAAATGTATTACCTAAATCATAATTTTTTTTAATATTATTAACATGTATCTGAAAAGTACTTAGAACAGTGTCATATAGCATGTGTTAGCTAACAACTATTATTATTATTATTATTTGTCTGGATGACTAAAATAACTCCATATTCTTACCTGCTTATACTCTGCCATTTCAAATCCATTTTCACAGGATATTACTAGAATAATTTCTTATAATGGAAATCATTTCACTTTTCTGCTTAAAATACTTCTCTAACTCCCATTTATGGTAAAATTCTTTGAGAAGCCTAAAATCCTCTTGGTGAACTGGCTCATAAATGTTTATTAGATTCAATTTCCATCTGTCCTTGGTTTTCTGGGAAGCAGACTCTGAAGCAGAGATCATTGTATAAGGTTCATTAGGTATCACTCTTGGGATATACATGTGTTAGGCCAAGGAGAGAAATAGGTTTGAGCAGAAAAAAATGAGAATTGAGCTGTGAGACAGTCACAAATAAGGCCTCAACTGAATCTCAACATCATTGAAACCGAATAATCTTCAGAGTTTTCTGTGCCAATTGGAGACAGGAGGATTTGTATTTATACCTTGTGTCTATGAATTCAGGGTTGTGGGGAATGGCTTCTGTTACTGTCACTAGATAGGGTAGTTATTGATTCTTCACATGCAGTATTATGGTTTTTGTCTACTGATGTAAAGTTCCTTCTAGATAAACAATTTACTCAGGTATAATATAAAAGAGAGGACATTTTCGCCATCACCTCACTTTTAGGAGGGTGGACAAGAAGATGTTCACCTTCCTGGTGCATAATTTGGTAAAAACTTTCCTCCTTTTGGGTGGCTTGCATCTATCTTTTATACACAAAATAATTGCAGATAAGATATTAACTAAATGATTTACTTTATGAATGTGGGAAATCAAGAATTATGATTCTTTATAAATCATGCAAACATTTCATAATATAGTACAAGATATAAAAGGTAAAAGAAAAATCATGTTTTTTTCCTTTCTATGTTTATACCATATAAATTATCATTTTTGAATGAAAAGTTTAAGCTTTCCCACTGATACTTTATTAAGCCTATATGTCATATATAAAGAAAGCAATATTTCATAAAATTATCCAAAAAATTCCCCTCTTACACTGGATGAGAATCACCCAAGACTCTGTTACATAAGGAAACAAAAAGAGAAACACATCAATTAATAACTCAAAATGGTATTCTGCCACACGAAGCTTGGTTCCTTTTACTGAATATGTCCACTTAGAAGCAGCTACAAAATTTGCATACTTTAAATAGCAGTTCTTCTCACTAAAGAAAAAATATTAAAGCCCTCCTACCCAAGTCCTGCTGAACATATATTTTGGGATTAATATTACAATCCTCTTTATTTAAATAATACCTTTGTAAAATGTTAGATCACAGATAATTTCTTGGTAAATCATTTCATAAGCATTTGCATAAATGATAAGATTACATACATTATGCTACCTCCAATTATAGACTATAGCATGTAGTTCTACTAAAATAGTGATTGTGGTAAATTAGGTTATTTTTCAGAAATATTCACTACTTTTCTAGCCTTCCATGGGCAGAGTGTATATTTTGTCTCCTTTGTTTTGGGGATTTGCCATATAACTTGCTTTGGCATAGGACTGTGTGGGGTATCCTTCTTTCCCTTTTAAGCTGGGCTTAGCCATATGATTCATTTTGGCTAATGGAATTTTAGCAGACATAATTCTTTAAAATATATTTTGAGTTTTACAGTTGCACTTTTGTTCCTTTGTCACAATGAAAAGAATATGCCTGAGTTAGCCTGCTGTCCCAAGAAAAGGATGAAAAACATGTGGAATAGAACCACACTCAGGAGAGCCCGGTCAAGGCCAATCTTCCCCTAAACACTCTGCAGACTTATGAGTTAAACAAATGCTTGTTTCATTCTACTGAGATTTTTGAGTTATTATTATTATCATTATTATTTAGTAATTTTTGTGATGATACCGAACTTATAGAGTGATATTAGAAAGTTTAGACCAAACTTCATAGTGTACATTTCTACTACAATTTAAAAAATATCTTCATTATCATTTAAAAGTTAGCCTCACTATATATAGAAAATACAAGGCTTCAACATGTATTACCATCAATGTCATATCAATCTTCTTATAGAACTGTGAGTTTTACTCAGGTGCTGTTGATGATAATCTAGATGTCATGGCTTTAAATAAAATCAGATAACTAATGTATACATACTAGATATAATGACTTATAATAAAAATAGAAGTGCTGGCTGCTGACCCAGAAATTATTTATTTCCTATTAGAAATGTTCTATGCTATGAGAAAACATATTTTTTGTTTTCTGTTCCCTCATACTCTTCAGTGTTGTTTACTTCGGTGGTACTTAAGTTTATCCAACATAACTACTTTAAAATATTTTTTTATTTGAATTAGTATATTATGGGAGTAGTGACTGAATATTCTGCACATTGAAATTTTGAAAATAGTTCACAAGCTAAAAAAATAGATTAAATATATTAGGACTTCTGATAACAATATTGTGAAGCTCTAGAGGAAATAGCAAATGTTTATCTGTAGCTTTGGACCAGATTTATAGCTTAATCACTATGTGAACTTTTTAAAATTCTTAATGATATTCATCTTACTATACCCTGAATGTAAGTTTAAGTATTTAACATTGTACTAAACATCACTTAAATAAATAACATCATTGTTTAATGAAATACTTATATGTGGTTCAGTGTTTAATTTCTCCAAATATATTTTTTTATAGTCATAATATAAAACTAGTTTGCAGAATCTATCAAGTCTTGGGTATTTGAGGCTTTTACATTAAGCAAAAATGGATCAAAACACTATTTAAGGATATGAAAAATCTATTTTTAAATTAGTTGTTTTAAAATCTGGGCATCAAAATACTAATACATGTGTGTCAAATATCTTTCATCATTCCACGGCTTTTGAGACTTCTTAAAAATATGTTTACTTACAATATGATTATTTAGTAATGTACAAGTATATAGCATCATAAATATGCATGTCCCAAAAGTTTTCTGAATATAGAAATTTGTTTATACTAAAGTCCATATTTCTTTGGAAAAATGGTTACACATGAAGCACTTTAAGAAAAATAACAATAAGAAAAATACCTTCCTGCCATTTATCAATAATTTGTATGAAAATGATACTGAAATATTGGTATCAGAATTACTTCAACCAAAAAGATAATTCAGAAGCTTCTTTTCAGCAGATTGAAATATAGAACAATGACAAGATGTAATGTTCAAATCAAATAAAATATTCTTCATATTTATTTTATATCCCCTTACATGAGGTTAATAATGCTCTTAGTTGAAATTTTTCTTGTCAGCAGAAGTTGGTTTTGTCTCATGTCTTCTGGATTTGATATAAGCCCATTTTATCATCAACACAACTGAGGAAATACCAAGAGTGGAAAGAGAGAGAGGAAATAAAAATATATATAAAATTTATTAGTTTTTTTTTTCAACTTGAACATTATCAGTTTTTATTGATTCTGTAGTTTTACAGTGGTGAAAAAGGTAATTCACAGCTTAACTCTCAATTTCTCATTTCCATATTGCAAATTTAATTATGTTAGACATTTAAGTCCATGGATTAGCATGTTTTGGGTAGATTAAATATTGAGGATCCACCATGTGCTGAGTGATGTGTAGAACAAAGGCATGGCAAAGCCAGAGATGGCTTTGTGTAGGAAGAAGATTTTTAGACAAGCCAAAAAAACAGACAGAACATATGAAGCAGAAGTTTTCAAGATACTGGAATTCTGGTACTGCAGGACAGTGATCCTGAGAGACAGGAAACAAATGAGGAAAGTCCTATGATTGCTGTAGCTTACTGTTTTAAGGCAGTTTACCAGGTGTAGCACAGGGAAGAGAACCCAGACAGAGCCCAGTAGTCTCCTTTAGTTGAGAGATGGAGTGGAGAGTCTGGGGAGACCGTGATAGCTGGAGTGCCCAGGACAGGGTACTGCAGAAAGCAAGTTTCACAGAGAAGATGCCATAGATCTGTCCTCTTGAGTAGTCAGTAGAGTGCTAAAGAGTGCATGTATATGAGGAAACCACCGATACTAGGAAAGAACTACCCAAAATGTTTAGTAGGAACAGTGCCAGACACTCACACTGGCCCAGGAATAGTGCCTGCCCCAGACACCAGCCAGCCCGGAAAATATAATTCTCAGGACATTAGAGAGAGTACTCAAAAGGGTCTTGCATTAGTAGTGGGGATTAATTAACCCTAGACCAAACACTGTTCAAGTCCCACCTAAGAAAACTTAAAACAAGATAGGAGGGATATGATACATTTCCAAATAACTTAAATGTATCATAGAAAAAAGTTGGAGAATATTTGAAAAAATACAAAAAATAATACTCACATCCAGCAAAGTAAAATTCACAATATCTGGATGCAATCAAAACCTACGAAGTATGCAAACAACAGGAAAATATGACCCATGATGAGGAGAAAGATCTATTACAATCATTCCAGAAATGACATAGAGATTAGAATTAACAGACAAGGAAATAGCTACTCTATTCACACTTGACTCACAATCCAGTTTCTAGGTATTCCCAGAGTACCCAGAATTTTATTTTATTTTATCTTATTTTTTTAACATCTTTATTGGAGTAAAACTGCTTTACATTGTTGTGTTATTTGCTGCTGTATAACAAAGTGAATCAGCTATACGTATACATATATCCCCATATCCTTTCCCTCTTGTGTCTCCCTCTCACCCTCCCTATCCCACCCCTCTATGTGGTCACAAAACACCATGCTGACTTGTCTGTGCTATGTGGCTGCTTCCCACTAGCTATCTATTTTGCATTTGGTAGTATATATATATATATATATATATGTTAATGCCACTCTCTCACTTTGTCCCAGCTTACACTTCCCCCTCCCTGTGTCCTCAAGGCCATTCTCCACATCTGCGTCTTTATTCCCTGTCCTGCCCCTGGGTTCTTCAGAAGCATTTTTTTCTTTTTTTTTTTTTAGATTCCATATATATGTGTTAGCATACAGTATTTGTTTTTCTCTTTCTAACTTATTTCACTCTGTATGACAGACTATAGGTCCAACCAACTCACTACAAATAACTCAATTTCATTTCTTTTTATGGCTGAGTAATATTCCATTGAATATATGTGCCATATATTCTATTTTCTTTATCCATTCATGTGTTGATGGACACTTAGGTTGCTTCCATGTCCTGGCTAATGTAAATAGTGCTGCAATGAACATTGTGGTACATGACTCTTTTTGAATTATGGTTTTCTCAGGGTATGTGCCTAGTAGTGGGATTGCTGGGTCATATGGTAGTTCTATTTTTAGTTTTTTAAGGAACATCTATACAGTTCTCCACAGTGTCTGTATCACTTTACATTCCCACCAACAGTGCAAGAGTGTTCCTTTTCTCCACACCCTCTTCAGCATTTACTGTTTGTAGATTTTTTGATGATGGTCATTCTTACTGGTGTGAGGAGATACCTCATTGTAGTTTTGAATTGCAGTTCTCTAATGATTAGTGATGTTGAGCATCTTTTCATGTGTTTGTTGGCAATTTGTATATCTTCTTTGGAGAAATGTCTATTTAGGTCTTCTGCCCATTTTTGGATTGGGTTGTTTGTTTTTTTGATATTGAGCTACATGGGCTGCTTATATATTTTGGAGATTAATCCTTTGTCAATTTCTTCATTGGCAAATATTGTCTCCCATTCTGAGGGGTGTCTTTTCGTTTTGTTTATGGTTTCCTTTGCTGTGCAAAAGCTTTTAAGTTCCATTAAGTCCCATTTATTATTTTTGTTTTTATTTCCATTTCTCTAGGAGGTGGGTCAAAAAGAATCTTGCTGTGATTTGAGTGTTCTGCCTATGTTTTCCTCTAAGAGTTTTATAGCGTCTTCCCTTACATTTAGGTCTCTAATCCATTTTGAGTTTATTTTTGTGTGCAGTCTTAGGATGTGTTCTAATTTCATTCTTTTACATGTAGCTGTCCAGTTTTCCCAGCACCACTTATTGAAGAGGCTGTCTTTTCTCCATTGTATACCCTTGCCTCCTTTATCACAGATAAGGTGACCATATGTGCATGGGTTTATCTCTGGGCTTTCTATCCTGTTGCATTGATCTATATTTCTGTTTTGTGCCAGTACCATACTGTCTCGATTACTGTACTCTAAAGTTAGGGAGTCTGATTCCTTCAGCTCCGTTTTTCTTTCTCAAGATTGCTTTTGCTATTCCAGGTCCTTTGTGTTTCCATACAAATTGTGCAATTTTTTGTTCTAGTTCTGTGAAAAATGCCAGTGGTAGTTTGATAGAGATTGCACTGAATTTGTAGATTGCTTTGGTAACCATAGTCATTTTCATAATGTTGATTCTTCCAATCCAAGAACATGGTATATCTCTCCATCTGTTTGTTTCATCTTTAATTTCTTTCATCCATGTCTTATAGTTTTCTGCATACAGGTATTTTTTCTTCTTAGGTAGGTTTATTCCTAGGTACATTATTCTTTTTGTTGCAATGGTAAATGGGAGTGTTTTCCTAATTTCTCTTTCAGATTTCTCATCATTAGTGTATAGGAATGCAAGAGATTTCTGTGCATTAATTTTGTATCCTGCTACTTTACCAAATTCATTGATTAGCTCTAATAGTTTTCTGGTAACATCTTTAGGATTCTCTATGTATAGTATCATGTCATCTGCAAACAGTGACAGTTTTACTTCTTCTTTTCCAATTTGGATTCCTTTTATTTCTTTTTCTTCTCTGATCACTGTGGCCAAAACTTCCAAAAGTATGTTGAATAATAGTGGTGACAGTGGACAACCTTTCCTGATCTTAGAGGAAATGGTTTCAGTTTTTCACCATTGAGAACGATGTTGGCTGTGGGTTTGTCACATATGACCTTTATTATGTTGAGGTAAGTTTGCTCTATGCCTACTTTCTGGAGGGTTTTTATCATAAATCGGTGTTGAATTTTGTCAAAAGCTTTTTCTGCATCTATTGAGATGATCATATAGTTTTTTATTCTTAAGTTTGTTAATATGGTGGATCACTGATTGATTTGTGGATTTTGAAGAATCCTTGAATTCCTGGGATAAACCTCACTTGATCATGGTGTATGATCATTTTAATATGCTGTTGGATTCTGTTTGACAGTATTTTGTTGAGGATTTTTGCATTTAATTCATCAGTGATATTGGCCTGTAGTTTCCTTTTTCTGTGACATCTTTGTCTGTTTTTGTTATCAAGGTTACAGTGGTCTCGTAGAATGATTTTGGGAGTGTTCCTTCCTCTGCTATATTTTGGAAGAGTTTGAGAAGGATAAGTGTTAGCTCTTCTCTAAATGTTTGATAGAATTTGCCTGTTAGAGTTTCAATTTCAGTGCTTGTGATTGGTCTGTTTATATTTTCTATTTCTTCCTGGTTCCATTTTGGAAGGTTGTGCTTTTATAAGAATTTGTCCATTTCTTCCAGGTTGTGCATTTTATTGGCATATAGTTGCTTGTAGTAATCTCTTATGATCTTTGTATTTCTTCAGTGTCAGTTGTTACTTCTCCTTTTTCATTTTTAATTCTGTTGATTTGAGGGTTCTTCCTTTTTTTCTTGATGAGTCTGGCTAATGGTTTATCAATTTTGTTTACCTTCTCCAAGAACCAGCTTTTAGTTTTATTGATATTTGCTATTGTTTCCTTCATTTCTCTTTCATTGATTTCTGATCTGATCTTTACAATTTATTTCCTTCTGCTAACTTTGGGGTTTTTGATCTTCTTTCTCTAATTGTTTTAGGTGTAAAGTTAGGCTGTTTATTTGAGATATTTCTTGCGGTAGGATTGTATTGTTATAAACTTCCCTCTTAGAAATGCTTTTACTGCATCCCATAGGTGTTGGGTCTTTGTGTTTTCATTGTCATTTGTTTTTAGGTATTTTTTGATATCCTCTTTGATTTCTTCAGTGATCTCTTGGTTACTTAGCAGTGTATTGTTTAGCCTCCATCTGTTTGTATTTTTTACAGTTTTTTTTCCTGTATTGATATCTAGTCTCATAGCATTGTGATCAGAAGATACTCGATATGATTTCAATATTCTTAAATTTACCAAGGCTTGATTTGTGACCCAAGATATGATCTATCCTGGAGAATGTTCCATGAGCACTTGAGAAGAAAGGGTATTCCTTTGTTTTGGGATGGAATGTCCTATAAATATCAACTAATTCCACCATATTTAATGTATCATTTAAAGCTTGTGTTTCTTTATCTATTTTCATTTTGTATGATCTGTCCATTGGTGAAAGTGGGGTGTCAAAGTCCCCTCCAATGATTGTGTTAGTGTTGATTTCCCCTTTAATGGCTGTTAGCATTTGCCTTATGTATTGCGGTGCCCCTATGTTGGGTGCATAAATATTTACAATTGTTATATCTTCTTCTTGGATTTATCTCGTGATCATTATGTATTGTCCTTCTTTGTTTCTTGTAATAGTCTTTATTTTAAAGTCAATTTTTTCTGATATGAGAATTGTTACTCCAGCTTTCTTTTGATTTCCATTTGTATGGAATATCTTTTTCCATCCCCTCATTTTCAGTCTGTATGTGTCCCTAGGTCTGAAGTGGTTCTCTTGTAGACAGCATATATATGGGTCTTGTTTTTGTATCCATTCAGCCAGTCTATGTCTTTTGGTTGGAGCATTTAATCCATTTACATTTAAGATAATTATCCATATGTATGTTCCTATTACCATTTTCTAAATTGTTTTGGGCTTGTTATTGTAAGTATTTTCCTTCTCTTGTGTTTCCTGCCTAGAGAATTTCCTTTAGCATTTGTTGTAAAGCTGGTTTGGTGGTACTGAATTCTCTTAGCTCCTGCTTGTCTATAAAGGTTTTAGTTTCTCTGTCGAATCTGAATGAGATCCTTGCTGGGTAGACTAATCTTGGTTGTAGGTTTTTCCCTTTCATCACTTTAAATATGTGCTGCCACTCTCTTCTTGCTGAAAGTTCAGCTGTTAACCTTATGGGGATTCCCTTGTATGTTATTTGTTGCTTTTAATATTTTTTCTTTGTATTTAATTTTTGGTAGTTTGATTAATATGTGTCTTGGTGTTTCTCCTTGAATCTATCCTGTATGGGACTCTCTGCTTCCTGGACTTGATTGACTATTTACTTTCCTATATTAGGGCAGTTTTCAACTATAATATCTTCAAATAGTTTCTCAGTCCCTTTCTTTTTCTCTTCTCTTCTGGGACCCCTATAATTCGAATGTTCATGTATTTAATTTTGTCCCAGAAGTCTTTGAAACTGTCCTCAATTCTTCTCATTCCTTTTTCTTTATTCTGCTTTGCAGTAGTTATTTCCACTATTTTATCTTCCAGGTCACTTATCTCTTCTTCTGCCTCAGTTATTCTGCTATTGATTCCTTCTAGAGAATTTTTCATTTCATTTATTGTGTTGTTCATCATTGTTTGTTAGCTCTTTAGTTCTTCTAGGTCCTTTTTAAACATTTCTTGTATTTTCTCAATTCTATTTCCAAGATTTTTTATCCTCTTTACTGTCATTACTCTGAATTCTTTTTCAAGTAGACTGCTTATTTCCTCTTCATTTGTTTGTTCTGGTGGGTTTTTACCTTACTCCTTCATCTGCTGTGTGTTTTTCTGTCTTCTCATTTTACTTAACTTACTGTGTTTGGGGTCTCCTTTTAGCAGACTGCAGGTTCATAGTTCCAGTTGTCCTTGGTGTCTGTCCCCAGTGGCTAATGTTGATTCAGTGGGTTGCGTAGCCTTCCTGGTGGAGGGGACTGGTGCCTTTTTTCTGGTGGATGAAGCTGGATCTTGTCTTTCTGGTGGGCAGGACCATGTCTGGTGATGTGTTTTGGGGTGTCTGTGACCTTATTATGATTTTAGGCAGCCTCTCTGCTAATGGGTGGGGTTGTGTTCCTGTCTTGCTAGTTGTTTGTCATAGGGTGTCCAGCACTGTAGCTTGCTGGTCGTTGAATGGAACTGGGTCTTAGCATTGAGATGGACATCTCTGAGAGAGCTTTCACCATTTGATATTATGTAGAGCCAGGAGGTCTCTGGTTGTCCTATGTCCTGAACTCGGCTCTCCCACCTCTGAGGCTCAGGCCCGACACCCAGTCGGAGCACCAGGACCCTGTCAGCCACACAGCTCAGAAGAAAAGGGAGAAAAGAAAGAAAGAAAGAAAGAAAGAAAAATAATTTATTAAATTAAAAAGTAATAAAAAAAAAAGAAGAGAGCAACAAAACCAATATACAAATCCACCAGTGATAAAAAGCCCTAAAAACTAAACTAAGATAAACATATAAATCAGAAACCTTTCAGTCACATACAGGATACCCCAAGTCTACTGTTACTCCAAAGTCCACCTCTCAGTTTGGGATGATTCGTTGTCTATTCAGGTATTCCACAGATGCAGGGTACATCAAGTTAATTGTGTTGATTTAATCTGCTGCTTCTGAGGCTACATGGAACTTTTCTCTTTCTCTCCTTTGTTTGCACAGCTCCTGGGGTTCAGCTTTGGATTTTGCAGCGCCTCCACATGTCAGTTGCCCTCTGGCATCTGTTTTTTGCCCAGACAGGATGGGGTTAAAGGAGCAGCTGCTTAGGGGGCTCTGGCTCACTCAGGCCAGGAGGAGGGAGGGGTACAGAATGCAGGGCGAGCCTGTGGCAGCAGAGGTCACAGTGACATTACAAGAGCCTGAGGCGTGCAGTGTTCTCCTGAGGAAGTTGTCCCTGGATCCTGCATGTGGGCTGCACAGACTCCTGGGAGGAGAGGTGTGGACAGTGACCTGTGCTTGCACACAGGCTTCTTGGTGGCTGCAGCAGCAGCCTTAGCATTTTATGCCTGTCTCTGGTGTCTGCGCTAATAGCCGTGGATCACGCCCATCTCTGGAGCTGATTTACGTGGTGCTTTAAATCTCCTCTCCTTGAGCACCCTGAAACAATTGTCTCTTGACTCATGCAGTTCTAGACTTTTTCGCATACTCTCTCCCGGCTAGCTGTGGCACATAAACTCCCTTCAGGCTGTGTTCACACAGCCAACCCCAGTCCTCTCCCTGGGATCCAACCTCTGAAGCCCAAGCCTCAGCTCCCAGCCCCCACCCACCCCGGCAGGTGAGCAGACAAGCCTCTCGGGCTGGTGAGTGCTGGTCGGCACTGATCACCTGTGCGGGAATCTCTCCGTGTTGCCTTCCGCACCCTTGCTGCTGTGCTCTCCTCCGTGGCTCCAAAGCTTCCCCCCTCTGCCACCTGCAGTCTCCACCTGCGAAGGGCCTTCCTAGTGTGTGGAAACCTTTCCTCCTTCACAGCTCCCTCCCTCTGGTGCAGGTCCCGTCCCTATTCTTTTGTCTCTGTTTTTTCTCTTTTCTTTTGCTCTACCCAGGTACGTGAGGAGTTTCTTGCCTTTTGGGAGGTCTCAGGTCTTCTGCCAGCGTTCAGTAGGTGTTCTGTAGGAGTTGTTCCACATGTAGAAGTATTTTTGATGTATTTGTGGGGAGGAAGGTGATCTCTATGTCTTACTCCTCCATCATCTTGAAAGTGTTCCCTAAAATTTATTAGTTTTTGACTAGTTTAGTTTTGATTAGTTTTTGCATACTGAAGTAATTTTCCTGATCTCCTTTATCAGCCAACAACTACTAGGCCATTAAGGAGATAGAAGGCAGGTGTTATTTCCACAGACAGGCTCATTTTGGGGCAGTTAATTTGTCAATTTATTTCCCTAATAATTTTGTGTAGTTGAATACAGATTCCGTGAAAATAACATTTAATTGTCTAGACCAGTAATTAAATAAGAACAAGTGATACAAATTGCAGTTTGAATAAACAGAGAAGTTTTTGTAAACAATAAGCATATCTTGTTGGATGTTAAAAAATGAGTATTATATTAAGAAACTCAAGTTACATATTTGAGTGGTTTTTGATAGATATATAACAAACCCATTAATAATTCATTGAGTTTCCAAATTAATCATTAAACTTTAAACACATTAAATTAAAATAATTTAGTCTATTGTTCAAAGAAGGAAATCTAGGAAATGTTTTTCAGAATCTTTTGTCAAAGTTGATCACAAAAGACTGTATGTTATCCACGAATCAAAAATTAGATTATATCTTGACTATTTCCGATTCTTGATTCCATCCTATACCCTCTCCTTCATGATGGGATAGTGGAAAAGAGTGTTAAAATTAATAGAGTAAGTTCATTCAGGTTCTGTTGCCTTAAATTATGTGAAAATATTGTTTAAACAAGTAGCAATAAATTATTATTATAATAATGTATAACTACAGTGCATGACCCATTTGGAATATCTCTTGAGTTTCTAGAACTTAAAGTATATCAATATGCCATGTTCTGTTTTGTAGCTTCATCTGGGTACTGCTGATCATTTATTGTGCAAAGACAGATTAACAATTGTGTCATCATGACTTCTTGGACTTTTCCCTCTGATAGATCCTTAACCACAACTCCAATTGGAAATAGGAATCCTTTCTTAGATGAAATTATAAACTTTTATGATTGAATTTATTATTCTTTATCACCATTCTCAGCATTCTGTTTTATATGGCCCACTAGACTCTAATCACCTTGTAGTCAAGGATCTAATCTTATTCACAAGCATATGTCCAGTGCTGACACATTATCCAGCAAATAATAAATACTCCATAAACTATTGATATACAAAAGGACCTCTTGACAACTAAGAGGAGCTGTGGGCAATTAGGCATTAGAAACCATCTTTGTATTATAAGGCTTTTTTTTTTTTTTTTTGCAGTACGCGGGCCTCTCACTGTTATGGCCTCTCCTGTTGTGGAGCACAGTCTCCGGACGCGCAGGCTCAGTAGCCATGGATCACAGGCCCAGCCGCTCCGCGGCATGTGGGATCCTCCCGGACCGGGACACAAACCCGTGTCCCCTGCATCACCAGGCGGACTCTCAACCACTGCGCCACCAGGGAAGCCCTCAACTCGACTTTTATTGCATTGTGTCTTATTTTTAATTTGCTACTTCTATCTTGTACTGGATTCAAAACAAAAACAAATATGGACAAACAAAAAACCTCAATAGATTAAAAACAACAACTAATAAACTTTCAAATGTAATAATTTGATTTTAAATATTGGACTAAATACTGACCATAGACCATCAGAATAGCTAACTAGTAAACATATGTAAGTATCTTCAAGGAGATGTAAGTATTTATATACAGATCCTCAATGTAGTATGGTTAGAGGGAAAGGTGTACATGGGTCAAGACAAGAGATAAGATTAGGGAAGAATGCATGTTTCTGGTAAATTGTGTTAATATAAGGATTGTGCTATACCTTTCACGTCATTGTTTGGCTTTTGCAAAGTGGTGGCTGTTAGGATTTACATTTTTGAAAAGTCATTTTGGTTGGAGCAGTGCAAGATAGGAACCAGAAAGTATTCTTAAGACCATTTAAAATGCATTATTGCAATCCATGGAAAAGGCAACAAGGGACTGAATTAAGGGCATGGAGGTGCAAATAAACAGGTGCCAAAGGTAAGAGCTACTTAGTAGATTAAAAAGAATGAAAATGGGGAACATTTGCATGTGGGAGGTGAGTAACTGAGAAGAAATTAAGATTCTGTATTGAGTTACTGGAGGGATAGTTTTTCTCATAAAGCTAAGTAAGAGAAGCAGATTTTAAGACACATTATGATCTCTGTGTTATTTCTATTTAAATCACTGGAATTTGGGCATGGGGTGGGTGTGATCTAATTGAAGAAAAGATGAAAAGAGTAAGTCTGACCAGGGGCAAGCCAGGTGCTTGGGTACAATGCGTAGTTATAAAAGCTAATCACTAAAAATTAGCCATTTATAATGTGTAGACAACTTATCCTCCTCTTTACAGATTAAAATAAACTAATTAGAGCAATTTTTCATCTATTCTTTATGAACTGAAAGGGTCTTTGTTCTGATTTTCAAAAGATAATACAGTCTAGCCTTTGGAGCTGTCTAAAATATAGTTGAGTGTTATTTTTAGTTAACACATTAGACACATTGCTGTAGTTCGCATTTCTCATCAAAGAAAATGAATAGGCAGTAAATATAAACTACAAAAACTTCCATGAAAGGAAGATTAATAAGGAAGGATTGTCATTTCCTTTCAAATCCAATGGCTCATTTTAAATGGTCATCAAAAGTATTAGCTTCATAATATTTGGATTAGACAATAAAATACATATCCTTAATGTCATCCTTTTATTTAGCCAGACTTTTACTTTGAATTCTAATTTGTACTTAATAAAAATAAATAGAAGTTATAATGGGCCTTTGCAACAAATTCTGATTCTGAAATTTCTATATGGTAAGTCTCCTAAAATTATTATTAGTAATATGTACTTATGACAAAATTAGATAACATCATCTCAAATGTTTTAAAATAAAACATTTTTCAATGGAAATCTCACTTTATAATATTTTCTTTCTTACTAAATATATTTTTAGCTTTATTGTGGTATAATTGATATGGAAAAATTGAACATATTTAATATGTACATCTAGATGTGTTTGGACATATGCAAACACCTCATCTTTTAGAATGTCAGATTTCAACATCAGTTGAATTCATAGCCATGAGTCTCAAGTAAAATTTAGGCTATTGATTCAGGAAAGTGGGAGAAATGGAATGTGTGTGTCCAGAAATACCTGAAAGATCCAGAGAACATAGAAGAGATCACCTGCAATGAGTCTTCTGTGCCAGCTGATGTGGCATGTCCCCTCCATCTTGGGAGGCTCTCTCTCCTTCGCCTTAACAATCTTTAGTGACTTGACTCATGGGGGTTGAAGGAGGAAGTTTCTTTTCAAGGAGATGCCAGAATGTAAGATTATATGTGATCTATGGGAATGCTCCTCAACATCCTCTCAGTGTTTCCCACAGGAAAGATTGCTTGCTCCTCCACTGAGATAAATCCACCCTCCAAACGAGGGGCTCCATGAAAGGCAATGGAAAACATATTGGGTCGTGGAAAGGGAAATGAGACAATTTAGCATAAAAATTAAAACATGTTTCAGAGTGTAAGGAGATGCCCCAAATAACTCAAATTATGCTATATCTGAAATACTTCTTTGTTAATTGAAGAAATAAATCTGTGTAAGTGGACCTATAGAGAATATGGTTCAAAAATAATTTTAAGTATAAAATTTTATCTAAAAACAATATACAAACATACACATACACACTTGGATTAAAGCAACATTAAAAACTCTGTATAGAGGATCTCAACATTAAAGATAGCATTTTGGTACCTGCTTAAGTTATATATTCTGTATTTTAATATATTTCTTAATGATATGTTTTTTTCGTAATATGTTACTGGTGTTATTTTTAGAGATTGTTCTTCTTTCTATATATTATTATTTTGAATGTTTTAATAAGGTTACCAGTGATATTCTGCAAGTTTGCATTGTAGGTGATAAATTTGAAACGTTGTTAATTTTCTTTATATACCATCCTACTTTTAACCAAGAAAATGCTCAGTTCACAGGCACGGAGGTATGGCAAGTGCAGGGCAAATTCTACTAAATGGAGACATTTTCAATTCTACTTTATCCACTTAAAATATAATAAATGTATATATATATATATCATGTATATACAAGTATACTATATATGTTATATATATGATACTTATATTATCCTAAATATTTTTCACAACTACTATTTTTTTTGTTCAAAGGACATTTCTTCAACAAATATGAAAGTATTGCCTAATTTAGATGCTGCAAGCATATTTCTCAATTTCATTCCAATATATTACAGAATATAAATTTGCTCTATTAAAAATAAGAGCTTTTCCAAAAAATGTACTCTCACAAGAGGATACATTACAAAGATAATTATAGGATTTCAAAATAAATCCTTTACAGAATTTGAGCTCTCATTGTATAATTGATTCAGTTATTACCCGTGCTTTTTTTAAGAGGAAATATTTCAATACCTTACTCTTTACAATCTTTGTTTTCAATGATTGGCCTGTACCAAAAGTTTCAAAAGCTTCCTGTTTGTAGTATTCCATTTGATTTTCTAATTTGCTTACAGATTTCTAATGATATTTTGAAAGTAATGATGAATATGGAATAATTTATCCTCAACAAAAAATAAATAATATTGGAGGATCTTTAGGTTATGTAGAATAGCCCTTCACATTCTCAATTTATCTAAGATTGTGTACTGTCATGCTGAGGTTTTTTTCTTTTATGATTTGTGTTTAATATTTATTATCAACTTCATTACAAAAACGTTGTAGGTCATTTAATTCAACATGTACGTGTGCATATATGTTTGCATGTATGTACCCACACATGTATATATGAATGAATGCGTTATGCCTGTATCACAATTAATTTGTTATAAATTTCTATTTTATTTGTTTCTTACTTCAGTGTAGATGATCTCACCATTACAAATACTAAATTTTATTTTTCTCCTATGAATGAAAAGATAATTCCATTTTTAGTACTTGTTCACTTTACTTTTTAAATCTCCTCCTTGACTCCATGAATTGTCTGCTTTATTATAATTAACAAAACCTATTCCTTAATTGAAGCAACTGAGACTACTCCTGAAAAGCCTGGTATAATTTAAATCCTTGTGAATGCCTCCTTTTCACTTAATGAGGACAACCCCTCAACCAATATTTATTAACATTTATAACTTTTGTGTAACATTTATAACATGCTTCAGAAAACTTTGACTCAAAAAGATGAATGAAATTATTTTATTTGATATAGTGTGATGATATATTTCATTGGATAGAGATGAAACTCATGCTTCCAGTGTAATATATCAATGCACCTTCAGCAACTACATGTGTCAAATCATTTCTTTGGACATAAATTTTCTTTTCTTTCCTTTCTTTTTCCTTTCTTTGTTCATTGGCCCATTCAGGTTCCTAATAGAATCTTGAATTATATTTGTTATCAAATGTATAGAATATAGGTAAATATAAATAAATTTATATTTGATAATTTACCTTTCCTAATATATAAGTCTTTCTTTCTAGGCTTGTAAATGTATTAGAATATATATTTCCAAATGCATTGAAATACTTACAGTCACGTTTGTTGAAAAATTATTTTAAAAAGCTAGGGCTTCCCTGGTGACGCAGTGCTTGAGAGTCCACCTGCCAATACAGGGGACACGGGTTCGTGCCCCGGTCTGGGAAGATCCCACATGCCGTGGAGCAGCTGGGCCCGTGAGCCATGGCTGCTGAGCCTGCGCGTCCGGAACCTGTGCTCCGCAACGGGAGAGGCCACAACAGTGAGAGGCCCGCATACTGCCAAAAAAAAAAAAAAAAAAAAAATTCCTGATCTGTAGTTATATCCTCTTTCTCATTTACAACCTGGTTTTTGTGACACCTTCCTTTCTTCCTCCCTTTCATCCTCCCTTTCTTTCTCCCTTTATTCCCCTCCCTCCCTTCCTTCATTTCTTTTCTTCCTTTTTCTTTTTCTTCTTTCCTTCCTTCCTTCCTCCCTTCCTCCCTCCTTCCTTCCTTTCTTCCTTCCTTCCTTCCTTCCTTTCTTTTCTTTCTTTCTTTTTCTTTCTTTCTTTCTTTCTTTCTTTCTTTCTTTCTTTCTTTCTTTCTTTCTTTCTTTCTTTTTCTTTTCTTTCTTTTTCTTTCTTTCTTTCTTTCTTTCTTTCTTTCTTTCTTTCTTTCTTTCTTTCTTTCTGTCTTTCTTTCTTCCTTCCTTTCTCTTTCTTTTTTCTTTCTTTCTTTCCTTCTTTCCTTCTTTCTTTCTTTCTTTCTTTCTTCCTTTCTTTCTTTCTTTCTTTCTTTCTTTCTTTCTTTCTTTCTTTCTTTCTTTCTTTCTTTCTTTCTTTCTTTCTTTCTTTCTCTCTCTCTCTCTCTCTCTCTCTCTTTCTTTCTTTCTCTCACTCTTTCTTTCCAGATTTACCAAAGTCTATCTATCTTTATGATCTTGTTCAGGAAATTCCTGGGTAACGTCTATAATTTAATAGTTGGTAAATTTTTATATTTAATTGTGAAAACAATTTCATTTTTAAATTTAAAATGTATTTGCTCATTTTTCTAGCTTCTTGTGTTGAATACTTATATTTTAAGAGCTTTATTAAATGTACTACATGACAAACACTATATTAGGTGATGGGGGACTTTATATCATTAACTACAGACATTTTATTAACTACAAATTTTCAAGTAGATGCTGTTGCTATTTCTTCAGATTTTGTGTCTTCTTGTTTTCATGTGCTGAATGACATGACTATGACCCATTGGTGTATACTGTATGTAAGGTATGTTTATTCTTTTTTTTTTTTTTCGGTACGCGGGCCTCTCACTGTTGTGGCCTCTCCCGTTGTGGAGCACAGGTTCCAGATGCGCAGGCTCAGTGGCCATGGCTCACAGGCCCAGCCGCTCTGTGGCATGTGGGGTCCTCCTGGACCGGGGCACGAACCCGTGTCCCCTGCATTGACAGGTGGACTCTCAACCACTGTGCCACCAGGGAAGCCCGTATGTTTATTCTTGATTTCCCTGAGAAATGAAAAATAAGTTCTTAATGTTTCATTAAATATGCACCTTCCAGTTTATTGATATCTAGTTATGTTGTTACAAAATAAAACTGTATTTATGATAATAATATATAGTTGTAGATTTGCACACTGCAATATGATAAAGTCACTAAAGCAATATCATTCATACTACTCTTTACCAGTTTTATGGCAAAAATACTTAGACACCCTTCTTTGTTGATATTTCATATACATTTGAAAGATTCCCCCACTTACCTGCTGACCCTGCTGATTGGCGGGCTGGTGGCATGTGACAAAGCCATAGTATAGCAGGCATGGACACAAAGTTACTAAGAGAGGCAGCAATGTCAAATATGTCTCCCACTACCACCTAAGGACCAATGTTCTAAAAAGTGGCCGCCTCTGTTTTTTCTGAGTATAGTTTATCAGTTATACCTTTCATGTTCTCCTTGAAAGAGAGGTGTTAGTTACTTTGCATCTGGGAAATTACTAATAGATGTCTTTCAGTTTTAACACTCTGATAGTAAAGTGTCTCACGCAGTACCAGACAAAACTGTAACAGAGATTGGAAATACAATGGAACCTCAATAACCTATATCAGCTCAGGTAATACATTTAATAGCAGTACTGGAACCTGGAATAAATGGTGTGTCATAAGGAGACCAGGAAAGTGTAAATGATTATTATGCTGAGAAAACCAGAGTGAATTGTTATCCTAGTAGTAAAGGAGAGAAATAAAAAATACAATTATAGCCTGACTTATAACCAAGTTCAGAAATGAGATATTTACCTTTTTCATGTATTTTTGTATATTGTCTCATGAACCACTTTATTGTCCATATATTTATAGAATTCAATTTCCTCTTTTTCCTATGCTATATGTCCACAATTTTATATTGATGTCTTGGTCAAGACTAAATTTTGATTTAACACATTGGTTAGGGGATATCAAAATGATAATTGATGTCACCAGTATTTTAGAACATGGGATAATCCTTAAAGAGATAGATGCAGTAACTGATGAGAATTTTAGTTGTGCCATGCTTGAGACAAGAACATTTCTTGCTACTTAAATTAAAGTTGCATATATTTACACGTAAAATGATTTGTGTTATTGCATGGTCAATCAGATGGTACATTTATTCTTTTTGTCATTGAAGCTTCTGATTACCCCATCTTCTGTTTGGTTAACATCCAACCTGTGAGACTTTGGGAATGGGGAGTCAGTGCACTTGAGAGTACAGACATTAAAAATAGCAGATGTTTGCTCTACTAGGCTTCCTTGTACCTAGGATGCTTGCACAGGTCCTAGGCTCCACTTATCTAATATATCTGTTTCTACTTTAAAACAGTACTCAGTGATGTAAAGAAAGTGGAAAAACAAAGATTTCTCACTGGCACCAGTAGTCACTGCAGCAAGCTGGATTATCTTCAGAGCCAGTACCAGCTCTGTTAGGGAGATGAGCTGAAGTACCTAATATTTGGTGTTAGTGGTCAGTGTATTCAGCATTTATCAGTTCTGTAGTGCAATTTTAGTGATTGCTCCCAACTGGATGTTCTCCATGTCTGGTTCTCTGGCCCACTTGGCTATAGGTGATATACTCAGTATTAGTTTAATATTGATACATTTTTTTCTGAATAACACAGAAATGATTCTGGATGCATCTAACTAAGAATCCAAACACTGCATACTCCACTAATGATGCCTGGGGATAAGATTCAGGTATACATGAAGACATATGTCCGTAATGTACAAACAATACTGCAAAATCACTTTCTCCTTAGAAAACTTATTTCATAACATTTTTTATCTCACTTCAGACTTAGAACAAAAAGTAGTATCTTTTGCTCACGAGAGTCAGTTAGCTTTTGAAATGCAACTTATTAATTGTGGATAGAGTACTAGCAAGCCTTTACATCAGCATGGAGTCACAAAGAAGCAAACAGAATAAAGCTGATCTTTACTATAAGGCCTCCTGAAGAGTCTAGGAGCAGGAATTTCACATTGCATCTCGTAAATGATTTTTCACCGAAATTCTCCCTAGACATTGTTTCATCTCCCCAAAGTTTCACACTGAGACCACTATGAAAATCTCACAACTCTGTCACACTTGTGGTTGCCTCTCCATGGGCCACCTGCTCCAGGTGCTCTAGAACAGCTGTAGGACAAGTTCTTTAGATGACTTGGCACATGAATTCCCCCAGGAAGTGTTGTTCTTCATTCTCATGTGAGAATTTCAATTGAACAAAACCTTCCACAACTTCATATAAAAAGATATTAGCTCTCTTAGCCTAGCATTGGCCCTAATGTTTTTCCTGATCCAACTTAAAAAAAACAACAGTGAGGGTTTCCCTGGTGGCACAGTGGTTGAGAGTCCGCCTGCCGATGCAGGGAACACGGGTTTGTGCCCCTGTCCAGGAGGATGACACATGCCGCGGAGCGGCTGGGCCTGTGGGCCATGGCTGCTGAGCCTGCGTGGCCGGAGCCTGTGCTCGGCGACGGGAAAGGCCACAGCAGTGAGAGGCCCATATACCGCAAAAAAAAAAGAACAAAAAAACTGTGTCTAGCCTGAGGAAATACTGCTAAGAAAGAAAGGGATTGGTTTGTGAACCACAAATATTGGAGTTGTTTTGACAAGTTACATTGAACTCAACTATCTGCCCTTCATGTCTAAGGCAATTGAAGAGGGGGTATATCAATACCTTGTAGAGGCAGAGAAGTCCACTGCAGACAAATTTCTGTCAATGAAAGTACATCTATTGTTTATGAGATCTCCTTCTGTAGTAGCTTCTCTTACTGCTCAAATTATATCATGAAATTAATATGCAATCTATCTTTTCTTCATAGGAAATGCAAATATCTTGCTAAGAATCAGTCTCAATTAGAAGAGCTAACCCCATTTTTAAAACAAGAGATTTATAAAAAAATGTTATTTCCTTGCTTCATGCATGAAATTTGGTTTAAAATAAGTGGCAGACACCACACAGGGAGATACACATATATATACTTCCATTTCCTGTGACTGTTCTGACTCCAGTGATTAGAGTGTTTGCTGACCTAATTCTCTGTTCCTTCCATGCTGATTTTTCCACTCAGCAGCAGTGTTCACAAGTTTTTAGGACAAATGTCATTTTCAGATATTTTTAGACTAGAATTGATTAGAGTACTATTACACTTATAGATGAGTTACCATTGGACCATGGCCAGTCTAATAGTATCAATTTGTGTGACATTCTACAAAGCACATCTGTCATTAACCTTCTAACCTAGCCTTGTGTTTTAGGCAACCTGTAATAATTCTTTACCAACATGAAATATAGTAATGGATTTAACAAGAACAGGAAAAGGCATACCAAGTTAGGTAAGTTGCATAAGAATAGGAAGGTCAAATTAAAATCAGATGACATTTAACAAACAAGAAATTTGAGGTTGCAATGTCTGTATTCATAGTAACTATTTAGTATTCAGTGTTCCTGTAACAGTCACTCTAGTGTTATGTGTTTCTCTGGATACATACAGGCCTGGAAGTGGAAAGTGTAATAGGAAAGAAAGGTTGAGGGGTTTTACTTGCAAAATTGATGCTGTTAATGTATAAGAACCATGGATGAATAAGATAAAATGAGGGGGCAGAAGAGGTGAACTAGCTTAAATTGAGTTATGTGAATATAAAAGCATGTGCATATTTTCAAATACTGATGACATTTTAGTGGATTAGAAGGGATTCCTATAATTTGATTTGACAGATCGTATTGTTTTATAGCTATTGTACATGAACTTTTAATATTTTCATGGTGTATAATGTTTTCCTGTTCATAAATTCACTTTAGGATTTTTTAATTCTTCATTGAAACTTGGATGTAACACTTCAGTGTTTTACTTTATTCAGAATTTCACTGTTTTTTCCTCACCCATATATTGAAAAAAATAATTGAATATGTATTGAATTGTCATCTGCTATCATCTATTTTTGTATTGTGCCAAGGAAAAATATTCATCTGTGATGGTTAATTTTATGTGTTAACTTGAGTGGCCCTCAGTTACCCAGATTAAACATCATCGGGGGTGTGTCTGTGAGGATGTTTCTGCATGAAATTAACATTTGAATGAGGGGACTCAGTAAGCGGACTGTCCTCCCCAGTGTGAGTGGGTTATTATCCAGTCCACTGAAAGAGTGAACAGAACAAAACACACAGGAGGGAAGGATTTTCCCTGTTGGTTCTTCCTTCCTCACTGTTTGAGCAGGGACACCTCTTCTTGTCTTCCCTGACCTCGGACTAGGATTTACATCATCAGCTCCCCTGATTCTCAGGCCTTTGGACTCAGACTGAATTACCCCTCTGGTTTTTCTGAGTTTCCAGCTTCAGATGGCAGATGGTAGAACTTCTCAGCCTCCAAATAAATGTGTGTGTGTGTGTGTGTGTGTGTGTGTGTGTGTGTTTATGTGTGTGTGTGTGTGTGTCCTATTGGTTTGGTTTCTCTGAAGAAACCTAATACATCAACGTTGTCATTTTGCATGTATTTTATTTATGTTATGAAATTTAAAATTAAGATTATTTTGAAATATACACAAGTAGAAAAATAGTATAATGACCCCACATAATCATCACAAAGCTTCAAAAATTACCAATATCTTTATGTTTTGTTTCATCATATATTCATTTTAAAGCAACATTTAACATTTAATAAACCAAAAATATGTCTAGCTATCAAATTTTAGTATTCTTCACACAGAGATGAAAATAAACAAAAAATAAATGCAATATTCTCTAATAAGCATTAACTTAGTTTTAACTATATGCATATTCAAATAACTATACGTTGTTATTCTTTTTCCTAAGGGACAAGTGGTTTATGTGTGGAGAACTGATATATGCATATTTGTGCATACTGTATTCTCCACACATATATCTACATGTTTGTTTAAATTACAAAATGGGAAAATCACTGATAGGTCCCAGATGAGTTGTATGTAGACCATAAAGTATACATAAAGAAGGAAGTAGCTATAGAGACCTAGAATTATTAGAAAAATGTGATTTGAAGAAAACATAGAGTTTGAATAAAAATAAAATGTAGTTGTTTGTCTCATGAATGGAGAGGATTTGCCTCAGGACAGAAAGACTTACTATTCAGCAGCTGAGGGTGCTGGCAGCTGATGCCTTTCAACTGTCAGTCATCTCTGGGCATTGCCCTCTTCTGAAAAGATTTCCTTGCCAAGGCCAGATCCCATTTCCAGAGCAGCCAACATCTAATGACTAGTGTATGTTGTGAGAGTGTAAGGCCCTGCTCCCTCACCACCATGTGCGACTACCTCCAGTAATCATCTGAGCTTCCGTGCATTTAGGACACTGGCTGAAGCCTTTGCTGAGTCTGCATCATAATCCACCTTCTCCTTTGCCCAATCCTGCTTCCTTTCCCTCCATTTTAAAGGAGCAGATCCCATAAGGATGCCCGAAGAAACTACCTACCTAAGAAATATGCAAGTCTATTTCCAAGTAAGACAATTTTCAGCATGAAAGGGTTGAAAGTGATCAGGAGACACCAAGCAGATGGCCTTCAAAGGACAAAATTAGGGCAAGATGGTTTCTGGTGTTCTTGAAAGACAAAAATACTTTATTTAGCTCAAAGGTAGGGATTTTGGTAAAAAGCGTTTCTCAGTGTAAAATTTGTGAACCACCTGTGTCAAATTCGAATTTCTAGTCTCTCCCAAATCTTCATTTGTGTGTGTGGGTGTTTGGGGTAGGAAGGATGTGGCAATACCTTGGATCTGCCTTAGTTAGTAATTCTCTGGGTGATTCTGTGCATCCTAATGTGACACAAATTGCTTGTAGTACGTAAAACAGAGGGGAAGGCTGTGTCTGGAGTTTATCAGATATATATTCTGGGAAGTCTCTTACTATATATACATATGATATAATACATATATACCCATTTATTTATTGATATTTATCTTATATTTATTTATTTATTTTCCTTTTCCCCTTCCATTACTGTTTTGAAGGAGGTTGTTCTTTACATAAGAATTTAGTATAAATGTAACCAAACCACAAGGAGCCTCATCTGTACCCAACAGAGACATCTGCAAAATGCCTAGACATATACATGAAGATTTTGTGTCTCCTGTTATTGAAGAGAGGATGATAATATCTTTATTTGTATTATTTATAATAACCTTAAGTTGGGGAAGTGGGAAAGTCATGGAATTGTTACATGAAAGTTAAATAAGGAAGTCAGAGTGAGGATGAGAGCTGTATTAGTCAGGGTTCTCCAGAGAAAGATAGCCACTAAGATATCTATATCTGTACCTATCTATATCATAATATTTATTATAGGGAACTGGCTTACATGACATGGAAGCTAAGAAGGCCCATGATCTGTGTCTGCAGGAAAGCTGGGGGTGCACATTGAAAGTCTGAGGGCAAGAGAGCCCATGATGGAGATTCTGGTCTGAGTCTGAAGGCCTAGGAACCAGGAGCACTGAGGGCTTATGCAGTAGGGCAGAGGGCAAATGTAACCTTCCTCTGCCTTTTGTTCTATTCAGATCCTCAAAGGATTGAATCATGTTCATCCACACTGAGGATGACAATCTGCTTTATTCAATTAAAATGTTAATCTCTTCCTGAAACAGTCACAGACACACCCTGAAATAATGTCTAACCAGATATCTGGGCACCCCGTGATCCAGTCAACTTGACACATGAAATTAACCATTGCAGGTGTTAAGTAGCAAATCCAATGGACTGTGCTACCTGTGTACCCATTTGACCTCAGAGCCATTTCTTATACCTGTCCTACTGTTCCTTGTATTCCAGAGGAGCTAACTCCAGCCCAGTGGACTGCATTTTCCCATGTCACCTGGCTTCGAGCCAGCTTTCACTTAAGGGAAGGAGAAAAGGGAAGCCAGAGTCTTTCTTCCTCTTCCTCTCTGCCTTTGGGAGAATCTATATTTCTTTTAGCTTTCTGGGAAACCACATCCTGTATATCCAGGCACTGCAAAGAAAACTGAGCTCCTGGTACTAGTTACAAAACCTCATCCCTTGTCATTCTAGGGATGTGAGTGGGTTTCTTTTCTGTTAATTTCTGATTTGCCTTGCCAATCTTTGTTTTTTTCTTAGCTCTTGCATCACCTGTGTAATCAATTCCTTGCATTGAATTTCCTCTGTATTAAGTACTTAGGTTGGTTTCTTCTTTCCTGGTCAGGTTGTGCATGACATACAACCACAGAACAGAGGGGAACATTTGCACCAGTCCAAAGACTGCTGAATAGGGTCAACTATTTATACTGTAATTAAAACAAAACAACAACAACAAAAAACAAACAAATACTGCTTAAAGTTATTTAGTGCACCCCTGATTCTGAACCTTCAAAAGGTTCAATATGATAGCATATCAACAATTAGAGTCACATGAACCAAGTCCACACAACAGCAACCTGTTTAATCTCAAAAATCTTCCGATTTTTCTAACAGAAAATTTTTCTTATTGATTTAATAACATAGAAATAAAAAATACATCTGTTTGTAACCTCTATAGTATTTGACACTGTGAGGGTATTTTTAAAGTTTGGAGCTCAGGACTCAGGGCGAGTTCACATAAGACCAAAATAATACCAATACTAGAGCTGAGATGACTATTTCACACATTTTTTTTCTATTTGATTATCTGGAAAAATACTGGCAGTAAAAAAAAAAAAAAAAAAAAAAACTTTATGCCTCTTTAAACGGACACAAACCAATAAGCAGGCAAACAAACCAACCAAAAAACCCAACATTTTAAAATCTCCAACTTAGATGAATTTGTTGATTACCTGATTTAAATTGCAAATCAAAAATAGTAAAATTATAAATTCACCAGAAAAAATTATTTTCCTTAGCCTAATTAAATAATAATGTCTTAACTATATATCGAAATCCTTAAGATTAAAAATGGAATTTATATATATTAACACAATTTTTTCTCAACAAAATACTTGACTTCCTTTTTTGTGATAGAAATATTTCAAGGTAGAGATTTTAAAATCTCTAAAAGAATCTTTTAAAAGAAAGGGTTTATAGTCGGTGTCAATGATAAAATCAATGAAAAATAATGATAAATTGTACCTGCTTTGTATTGGATATAAATGTATAAATAGGATTAATTTGGTATAGGTTGTTTAAAACTTTAAATTAGTTATTTAAAAAAGTGTCTGTTTGTATTAGCGTATATGTGTAGCCTGATTTGCTGAACTCATCAACATTTGTTTCTTTTGCAAGGAATCCATCTATTGCCACTTCATTATGGCCTGAAAAATAAAAGGCAAGAAAATAAATCATATATACAACTTCAAACAGTTTCTCATATTTTAATACATACTTTTGTGAGAATTCCTCATTAGACAATTTCATTCTTTGGATATAGTTGTTTGCCTATGACATTGAAATGAGTACAGAGAAATCTTTGTGAGATAAAGATCATTGAATAGACTTCCTTTTAAAACAATTGAACAATACAATGGAGATTATAAATTTGAAATTTTCAAACTGACCCTATCTCTCTAGCAATGACTAGAGATATGTGCAATTCTTTTATCAAGAAAGAAATTAATAGAAAAATAAATTGCAGCAATAAAATTTTGATCAAGGTAATAACAAGAAACATGTTGGTTTGTATTTTTAGGCTGTCTTAGATTTTAAGCAAATAAATAGTTAGCAGTTGAATATTACTTCAGTTCAGTCTATCCCTGATAAAGTAAGCAAATAAAGTAGCAAGTGAAGCAGGGTCCAATTACTAACTTAAAGTATCATTTCTTTGTGCTCAGATACAATTAGTATGTTTTAAATTACTCATTTCCTCTAAGATATTTGCTTGTATTTGAGAGGAAAGAAAGAAAAAAATAACATCTAATGTATGAAAATTTGTAAGGCATGCTGTTACTGGTTTTATTCACACAGCTTTTCAAAATTTTGTCCCTTGAAACCTTATTCTGGTCAAATGCTCCAAGAAGTATGGGTTCCATGGTCAAATAGGTTTAGGATCCACTGTGTAATAGATTTCTTACTGAATAGTCACAGAGCATTTTGTGTTTTAAAGGTTTAAAAGCAATGATAAATCTGGTACCAAAGAAATGACCTGTGCTTAACCCAATGATATCTGACTTTATTTGAAGCAAATCTTGTTTTTGTCACTTACCAACATTATGTAAAATAGTTCTTGAAAGGTTTATGTACAAAGCCTGATGTACCATATTTGTCTTGTGATTTCCTTTTTTTAAATAGTTAATTCATATTTCTCACATAACAATGAGAGTTAAAGGTAGTTTATGGCATCTAAAATGAATTAGAAAAAGCAAATTTATCTTTCCTGAATAAAAGAGATAGAGCTGGTGTCAAAAATTAAAATATGGAATTAGGGATACTTGATGTATAATGTACGGGATGCCTAAAACTTGAAATACTGTAATATTCAGGCAGCCTTTTGCAAAGATGATATGTTTCATGAAGATGAAACAACTCACTTACCTGAAACGCTGCCTTCCACAGGAAATATTGAAATGACATAACTGAATGAAATAGAATACTTTGGCTAGTATGGATTTAATAAGAGTTGAATAAGAGATTCCATCTTGCTTTCAGATTAGTCATTATTATTTTATGTTATGCTCTTAGACTGGAAAAGTTGGGTTTTCACTACTTCCATGAAAACTGAGTGTATATAGCATATAATCAATCCATTATTTGAAATAAAATCTGGAGTTGAAAAAAAAGTTAGCAAGTTTTTGTTAAGAGGAGAACTTAGCTAAAAATAATTGAAAGTCTGCCTGATTTTTCCTGTCACTGATGGAAGACCAATGTTAGTGTGAAAATGGAAAAATTTGGTTTCAATATTAGAGAACTTTATAATTTTTTGAATTATGAAGAATAAAACAGCTTTAAGAGTTTATCCCTACTCGTCTCTTCTTTCCTTTATATTTTTATTTCTCCCTTTGTTCTTGGTATTGTACCCTGCAAAGAACTGAGACTATGTCAATGGTGTTGAATTAAGGATCTCAGAAGCAAGAACATGATTCTATGAAAACAGTCTTTTAGAAATGTCAGTTTTATTAGGGCAAGCCTATTTCCAAGTAATAGACCTAGCACTGAAAATTCAAGAGTGCCACATAAATAGATGAGAGAAAATAAAATAATAGGAGATTAAGATTTATAGGCGAATAATTTTCTACCTGATTTGTGTTTTATTGTCTTGAGCTATAGCACTGTCTGTATATTTGCAGGTAGTTTCAGCAACAGATTTATGTCTTCATCTAATTTAAAACATAGGCCTTCATAAAATGTTCACTTTCTTTATCTTCCTATAAATAGTGTCATTTTCTCCACTTTTTTATGAAGGAGTAGGTTAAAAATAATAGCTTCTTTCTCAAAATATATGTGTATTTAAGAGTATTGCAGTCTCAACAGGGCAGAAAAAAATATAGTAAAAATCATGGAGATAGCATCCAATCAATTAGTGAACACTGGGCTGGGATCTAGTCATGTTCAAAAGTGAAATGAATTAAAATGAATACTTTTCTATGCCTAATTTTAGATTGCTACAAAGGGTGACTGCAATATGCAGAATGAGAACATGGGACTCCCCAGGGTTGGAAGGCATCTGCCATCAATTCTGTTGAACTTTGGGGCCTTCAGTCTTCTTCAGATTATTGCATTTGTAGTGGCAGCAGAGATACCTAATCACAAAGTTTTCGATGACAAAAATAAAAGTAAAATGCATAATTTCACTCAAGCTCGTCTCATATTAATTGACTTTGGATGTTTATTAATGTTATTAAGCCAAGTTATTAAGTTTAAAAGAATCAACCATGTTAAATGGGTATAACAAAAGTAAGAAGTGCTTTCCATCTTCTCTCTCATGTCAACACCCTCCCAAAAAGCAAGCACTTTCCAAAATTTTATCTGTTCAACTATCATTTAGCTCCAATTATTTAAGTACTATGTTCATACCCATATCTCTTGAATAAGTTATACAAACATTATCTACTGTGCACTTCCTATTATGGACATGGAAATTTAGCCCTGCCACACCCTCTCCTCTTCCCCCAATAATTATTCATACATTCATTCGTTCACACAGAAGAGTGAGTTACTGACCTACTGTCTGCCACTCATTTCTTTAAGATCTGGAAGTAATAACGTGGGAATACAATTCTATCAGGAAAAGGCAAACAATAAACAAACAATTTAATATGTCAAGTAATTATATGTGCTAACAAGAAAAATAAGGTGAGAAAGGGAATAGAGAGTAAAGAAGGGGTTGGTTAAGAAACACTTCTTATATTTGAACAGAAGTCTGATGAGATGAGGAAGGATCTATGTGACTATCAAGGGAAAGAATTCCAGGCAAGAAAAACAAAAATTGAAAATTTTGAGTCAGGAATGTTCTTGGTATTTTCTAGAATTGATTAAGAGACTAAGAGAGCCATGACAAAATTGTGAAGGGGCAAGCCTTAGAGCATAATATTAGAGAACGGATCATAATATTAGGGACTAGATTTTACATCTGAGGTGATGACCCTCTATCCTTTACCAATGGCACCCTGGGCAAAGCTACCAACGTTTCTTGACTGGACCAATTCAATAGTCTTTTAACTGGTCTCTCTGCCACACCCTCAGAAATAAAATAAACAATAAACCTTTGAAATAAGTAAATTACACACTTGGTTACAAGTAGAGTTTTGTTACAGAAAAAGAAAAAAATAGAGGATGGAAAGAGGATTGGGAGTGCAGTTAATGTGTGAATGTGTTTGGGAAAGGTTGCAGTAGAGGGTGGTCAAAAAAGGCCACAGCCAGAGAGCTGAGCCTGTTCCAGGCACAGGGAGCATGTTCAAGTTAAAACAGAAAGATGGTGTGACCGGAATGGAATGAGTAGGGGGGAGATTAGTAAAGAAGAATGTCTGAGGTAAAAAGGAGTCAATTATTTACTTAATCCATATTTTATGCCATTATTATTACATAATTATTTGCAAAAGTTATGTCACATTAAGAAATTTGACTTTTACTCTGAGTGAAATGGGGAAACATTGAAGGATTTTGAGCAGAGAGTCACATTTCAAATTTAGTTTCACGTGAACCCCTCTGGTTACCATGTTGAGAATAGACTGTAAAATAGAAAAGGTGAAAGGAGACAATCAGTTGAGAGTCTACTGCTGTAATCTGTTCTCAATATGACCGGTGACTCAACACAGGTGACATATGAGGAATTAAGGGTGAGATTTTGAATGCATTGCAGATAAATTATTTGATACATAATGTTTTAAAATGTATTTATCTGTCCTTCCACAGTTTTGTTCTATTTTGCCTGTGTATAAAATTCAGGCTGAAAATTATTTTTTTCTCAGAATGTTAGAAGCCATTGCTCCATTGTCTCAGCTGTTGTTGAAAAGTTGGTTGCCAATTTTACTTCAAAACCTCGATAAGATCCATGTTTTTCTTTCTTTGAAATTCTTTGTATCTTCTCTTTATTTCAAGTATTATGGAAGTTTTTGATGGTAAGCCTGAAGTGTTGTGGAGGAAGCTTGAGTTGCATTCTGTGGGTAGCCTCTTTAGGAATATAAAGGTTCTTTTTTTTCTTTAATCTGCAGTGTCAATTATCAGTCTGTTTTCAATTATTGGTATTCAAGATTATACTTATCTGCCAGTTTCATCAAAAATAGCTGTGTTTTTCCTCAAATTCTTGCTTGTAAGTTATTCCTTTGAATATGCCGTAAGCTGAAAACATAAAATAAAACATAAGACCAAGATTCTGGAAAGGTCTTTTCCAGGTCAAGGAGATTTCAAAGCAATCTGTAAACAGTTTATCCATGATCATGCCAAGTTTAGCATTCACTGGATTACAACATACCTCTTTTCTCTACCTTGTGATTCTGTTCTTCCCTACCTTCTCTTATCTTTCCAAAATACATGTATCAATTGAGACAGGACTTTTGGTTTTTCTATTAATGTGCATTGCTCAAATATGTGCATACCTTGAAAATCTGTCTACTTTTTTGACATTTAACTATGGGTTAATTTTTGTTTAATATATAATGTGTCTATTCACTTATCCGTTGCTATATTTCATTACAATTATGTTTCTCTTTAAAATTGTAGCTCTTTGATCTTTTAATACTCTTTTTTCATTATTCTCTCAACCCCTTCACAACTATTAAGTCCGTTTACCTTCTCTCAAATTATTGAACTCTGAACAAATTGAATCACTATTATGATAATTTGCCTGCATTTGTTCCATTAAACATGAGAATCCCTAGCCATAAACATACTATTTCTTCTTAATATGCTTGGCTGCTCAAAGAAATCTTGATTTACCAATTTTCCATGTGGAAATTGGCTTCGTAAATGAATGTATCTTACTCTGCAGGCAATTTTGCACTTTAGTAAAATAATTATTGTAATTTTAAAAAGCAACATTTTGGAGGACTTCCGGGAAGATGGCGGAAGAGTAAGACGCGGAGATCACGTTCCTCCCCACAGATACACCAGAAATACATCTACGCGTGGAACAACTCCTACAGAGCATCTACTGAACGCTGGCAGAAGACCTCAGACCTCCCAAAAGGCAAGAAACCCCCCACGTACCTGGGTAGGGCAAAAGAAAAAACTAAACAGAGACAAAAGGATAGGGACGGGTCCTGCACCAGCGGGAGAGAGCTGTGAAGGAGGAAAAGTGTCCACACACTAGGAAGCCCCTTCGCGGGTGGAGACTTCGGGAGGCGGAGTGGGGGAGCTTGGGAGCCGCAGAGGCGAGCACAGCAACAGGGGTGCGGAAGGCAAAGCGGACAGATTCCAGCGCAGAGGATCGGGCCGACCGGAACTTGCCAGCCGAGAGGCCTGTCTGCTCGCCCGCCGGGGCGGGCGGGGCTGCGAGCTGAGGCTCCGGCTTTTGTCGGAGCGCCGGGAGAGGACTGAGGTTGGCGGCGTGAACACAGCCTGCGGGGCGTTGGTGCACCGCGGCTGGCCGGGAGAGAGTCCGGGGAGAAGTCTGGAACTGCCGAAGAGGCAAGAGACTTTTACGTCCCTCTTTGTTTCCTAGTGCACGAGGAGAGGGGATTAAGAACGCTGCTTGAGAGAGCTCCAGGGACGGGCGCGAGCCGCGGCTAGGGGTGCGGAGCCCAGAGACGGACGTGGCTAGGGCCGCCCAGAGCGGCTAGGGCCGCTGCTGCCGCCACCGGGAGGCCTGTGTGCGAACACAGGTCACTGGCCACGCGCCCTTCCGGGGAGCCTGTGCAGCCCGCCACTGCCGGGGTCCCGGGATCCAGGGACAACTCCCCCGGGAGAAGGCACAGGCGCGCCTCAGGCTGCAACGTCTCGCCGGCCTCTGCCGCCGCAGGCCCGCCCCACACTCCGTGCCCCTCCCTACCCCCGGGCCTGAGTGAGCCAGAGCCTCCGAATCAGCGGCTCCTTTAACCCCGTCCTGTCTGAGCAAAGAACAGACGCCCTCCGGCGACCTACACGCACAGGCGGGGCTAAATCCAAAGCTGAGCCCCTGGGAGCTGTGAGAACAAAGAAGAGAAAGGGAAATCTCTCCCAGCAGCCTCAGAAGCAGCGGAATAAAGCTCCACAATCAACTTGATATACCCTGCATCTGTGGAATACCTGAATAGACAACCAATCATCCCAAATTAAGGAGCCCTGTGGATGAAAGTCTCTTGGGGCTGCAGCCAGGAGTCAGTGCTGTGCCTCTGAGGTGGGAGAGCCAACTTCAGGACACTGATCCACAAGAGACCTCCCAGCTGCACATAATATCAAACAGCAAAAATTTCCGAGAGATCTCCATCTCAACGCCAGCACCCAGCTTCACTCAACGACCAGCAAGCTACAGTGCTGGACATCCTATGCCAAACAACTAGCAAGACAGGAACACAACCCCACCCATTAGCAGAGAGGCGGCCCAAAATCATAATAAGTCTACAGACACCCCAAAACACACCACCAGACGTGGACCTGCCCACCAGAAAGACAAGATCTAGCCTCATCCACCAGAACACAGGCACTAGTACCCTCCACCAGGAAGCCTACACAACCCACTGAACCAACCTTAGCCACTGGGGACAGACACAAAAAACAACAGGAACTACGAACCTTCAGCCTGCAAAAAAGGAGACCCCAAACACAGTAAGATAAGCAAAATGAAAAGACAGAAAAACACACCGCAGATGAAGGAGCAAGATAAAAACCCATCAGACCTAACAAATGAAGAGGAAATAGGCAGTCTACCTGAAAAAGAATTCAGAATAATGATAGTAAGGTTGATCCGAAATCTTGGAGATAGAATGGACAATAGAATGGACAAAATGCAAGAATCAGTTAACAAGGACCTAGAAGAACTAAAGATGAAACAAGCAACGATGAACAACACAATAAATGAAATTAAAAGTACTCTAGATGGGATCAATAGCAGAATAACTGAGGCAGAAGAACGGATAAGTGACCTGGAAGATAAAATAGTGGAAATAACTACTGCAGAGCAGAATAAAGAAAAAAGAATGAAAAGAACTGAGGACAGTCTCAGAGACCTCTGGGACAACATTAAACGTACCAACATTCGAATTATAGGGGTTCCAGAAGAAGAAGAGAAAAAGAAAGGGACTGAGAAAATATTTGAAGAGATTATAGTTGAAAACTTCCCTAATATGGGAAAGGAAATAGTTAATCAAGTCCAGGAAGCACAGAGAGTCCCATACAGGATAAATCCAAGGAGAAATACGCCAAGACACATATTAATCAAACTGTCAAAAATTAAATACAAAGAAAACATATTAAAAGCAGCAAGAGAAAAACAACAAATAACACACAAGGGAATCCCCATAAGGTTAACAGCTGATCTTTCAGCAGAAACTCTGCAAGCCAGAAGGGAGTGGCAGGACATATTGAAAGTGTTGAAGGAGAAAAACCTGCAACC
This sequence comes from Pseudorca crassidens, assembly GCF_039906515.1. NCBI lineage: Eukaryota > Metazoa > Chordata > Mammalia > Artiodactyla > Delphinidae > Pseudorca > Pseudorca crassidens. The sequence continues at coordinate 124,483,613 of NC_090300.1, read as the reverse complement.
AAGATTACTCTACCCAGCAAGGATCTCATTCAGATTTGATGGAGAAATTAAAACCTTTAGAGACAAGCAAAAGCTGAGCGAGTTCAGCACCACGAAACCAGCTCTACAACAACTGCTAAAGGAACTTCTCTAGGCAAGAAACACAAAAGAAGGAAAAGACCTACAATAACAAACCCAAAACAGTTAAGAAAATGGGAATGGGAACACACATATCGATAATTACCTTAAATGTAAATGGCCTAAATGCTCCCACCAAAAGACACAGATTGGCTGAATGGATACAAAAACAAGACCCATATATTTGCTGTCTACAAGAGACCCACTTCAGACCTAGAGACACATACAGACTGAAAGTAAGGGGATGGAAAAAGGTATTTCATGCAAATGGAAACCAAAAGAAAGCTGGAGTGGCAATTCTCATATCAGACAAAATAGACTTTAAAACAAAGACTATTAGAAGAGACAAAGAAGGACACTACATAATGATCAAGGGAGCGATCCAAGAGGAAGATATAACAATTGTAAATATTTATGCACCCAACATAGGTGCACCTCAATACATAAGGCAAATACTGACAACCATAAAAGGGGAAATCGACAGTAACACATTCATAGTAGGGGACTTTAACACCCCACTTTCACCAATGGACAGATCATCCAAAATGAAAATAAATAAGGAAACACAAGCTTTAAATGATACATTAAATGAGATGGAGTTAATTGATATTTATAGGACATTCCATCCAAAAACAACAGAATACACATTTTTCTCAAGTGCTCATGGAACATTCTCCAGGATAGATCATATCTTGGGTCACAAATCAAGCCTTGGTAAATTTAAGAAAATTGAAATTGTATCAAGTATCTTTTCCGACCACAACGCTATGAGACTCGATATCAATCACAGGAGAAGATCTGTAAAAAATACAAACACATGGAGGCTAAACAATACACTACTTAATAACGAAGTGATCACTGAAGAAATCAAAGGGGAAATCAAAAAATACCTAGAAACAAATGACAATGGAGACACGACGACTCAAAATCTATGGGATGCAGCAAAAGCAGTTCTAAGAGGGAAGTTTATAGCAATACAATCTTACCTTAAGAAACAGGAAACATCTCGAATAAACAACCTAACCTTGCACCTAAAGCAATTAGAGAAAGAAGAACAAAAAAACCCCAAAGTTAGCAGGAGGAAAGAAATCATAAAAATCAGATCAGAAATAAATGAAAAAGAAATGAAGGAAACGATAGCAAAGATCAATAAAACTAAAAGCTGGTTTTTTGAAAGGATAAACAAAATTGATAAACCATTAGCCAGACTCATCAAGAAAAAAAGGGAGAAGACTCAAATCAATAGAATTAGAAATGAAAAAGGAGAAGTAACGACTGACACTGAAGAAATACAAAAGATCATGAGAGATTACTACAAGCAACTCTATGCCAATAAAATGGACAACCTGGAAGAAATGGACAAATTCTTAGAAAGGCACAACCTGCCAAGACTGAATCAGGAAGAAATAGAAAATATGAACAGACCAATCACAAGCACTGAAATTGAAACTGTGATTAAAAATCTTCCAACAAGCAAAAGCCCAGGACCAGATGGCTTCACAGGCGAATTCTATCAAACATTTAGAGAAGAGCTATCACCTATCCTTCTCAGACTCTTCCAAAATATAGCAGAGGGAGGAACACTCCCCAACTCATTCTACGAGGCCACCATCACCCTGATACCAAAACCAGACAAGGATGTCACAAAGAAAGAAAACTACAGGCCAATATCACTGATGAACATAGATGCAAAGATCCTCAACAAAATACTAGCAAACAGAATCCAACAGCACATTAAACGGATCATACACCATGATCAAGTGGGGTTTATTCCAGGAATGCAAGGATTCTTCAATATACGCAAATCAATCAACGTGATACACCATATTAACAAATTGAAGGAGAAAAACCATATGATCATCTCAATAGATGCAGAGAAAGCTTTTGACAAAATTCAACACCCGTTTATGATAAAAACCCTGCAGAAAGTAGGCATAGAGGGAACTTTCCTCAACATAATAAAGACCATATATGACAAACCCACAGCCAACATCGTCCTCAATGGTGAAAAACTGAAAGCATTTCCACTAAGATCAGGAACAAGACAAGGTTGCCCACTCTCACCACTCTTATTCAACATAGTTTTGGAAGTTTTAGCCACAGCAATCAGAGAAGAAAAGGAAATAAAAGGAATCCAAATCGGAAAAGAAGAAGTAAAGCTGTCACTGTTTGCAGATGACATGATACTATACATACAGAACCCTAAAGATGCTACCAGAAAACTACTAGAGCTAATCAATGAATTTGGTAAAGTAGCAGGATACAAAATTAATGCACAGAAATCTCTGGCATTCCTATACACTAAGGATGAAAAATCTGAAAGTGAAATCAAGAAAACACTCCCATTTACCATTGCAACAAAAAGAATAAAATACCTAGGAATAAACCTACCTAAGGAGACAAAAGACCTGTATGCAGAAAATTATAAGACACTGATGAAAGAAATTAAAAATGATACAAATAGATGGAGAGATATACCATGTTCTTGGATTGGAAGAATCAACATTGTGAAAATGACTCTACTACCCAAAGCAATCTACAGATTCAATGCAATCCCTATGAAACTACCACTGGCATTTTTCACAGAACTAGAACAAAAAATCTCACAATTTGTATGGAAACACAAAAGACCTCGAATAGCCAAAGCAATTTTGAGAACGAAAAATGGAGCTGGAGGAATCAGGCTTCCTGACCTCAGACTATACTACAAAGCTACAGTAATCAAGACAGTATGGTACTGGCACAAAAACAGAAATATAGATCAATGGAACAGGATAGAAAGCCCAGAGATAAACCCACGCACATATGGTCACCTTATCTTTGACAAAGGAGGCAGAAATGTACAGTGGAGAAAGGACAGCCTATTCAATAAGTGGTGCTGGGAAAACTGGACAGCTACATGTAAAAGTATGAGATTAGATCACTCCCTAACACCATACACAAAAATAAGCTCAAAATGGATTAAAGACCTAAATGTAAGGCCAGAAACTATCAAACTCTTAGAGGAAAACATAGGCAGAACACTCTATGACATAAATCACAGCAAGATCCTTTTTGACCCACCTCCTAGAGAAATGGAAATAAAAACAAAAGTAAACAAATGGGACCTAATGAAACTTAAAAGCTTTTGCGCAGCAAAGGAAACCATAAAGAAGACCAAAAGACAACCCTCAGAATGGGAGAAAATATTTGCAAATGAAGCAACTGACAAAGGATTAATCTCCAAAATTTATAAGCAGCTCATGCAGCTTAATAACAAAAGAACAAACAACCCAATCCAAAAATGGGCAGAAGACCTAAATAGACATTTCTCCAAAGAAGATATACAGAGTGCCAACAAACACATGAAAGAATGCTCAACATCACTAATCATTAGAGAAATGCAAATCAAAACTACAATGAGATATCATCTCACACCAGTCAGAATGGCCATCATCAAAAAATCTAGAAACAATAAATGCTAGAGAGGGTGTGGAGAAAAGGGAACCCTCTTACACTGTTGGTGGGAATGTAAATTGATACAGCCACTGTGGAGAACAGTATGGAGGTTCCTTAAAAAGCTACAAATAGAACTACCATATGACCCAGCAATCCCACTACTGGGCATATACCCTGAGAAAACCATAATTCAAAAAGAGTCATGTACCAAAATGTTCATTGCAGCTCTATTTACAATAGCCCAGAGATGGAAACAACCTAAGTGTCCATCATCGGATGAATGGATAAAGAAGATGTGGCACATATATACAATGGAATATTACTCAGCCATAAAAAGAGACGAAATTGAGCTATTTGTAATGAGGTGGATAGATCTAGAGTCTGTCATACAGAGTGAAGTAAGTCAGAAAGAGAGAGAGAAATACCGTATGCTAACACATATATATGGAATTTAAGAAAAAAAAAAATGTCATGAAAAACCTAGGGGTGAAACAGGAATAAAGACACAGACTTACTAGAGAATGGACTTGAGGCTATGGGGAGGGGGAAGGGTAAACGGTGACAAAGCAATAAAGAGGCATGGACATGTATACACTACCAAACGTAAGGTAGATAGCTAGTGGGAAGCAGCCGCATAGCACAGGGAGATCAGCTCGGTGCTGTGTGACCGCCTGGAGGGGTGGGATAGGGAGGGTGGGAGGGAGGGAGACACAAGCGGGAAGAGATATGGGAACATATGTATATATATAACTGATTCATTTTGTTGTGAAGCTGAAACTAACATACCATTGTAAAGCAATTATGCTCCAATAAAGATGTTTAAAAAAAATAAATAAATAAAAATAAAAAGCAACATTTTGACAGAAAAATGTATTATAGAAACAGAAGCAAATTAAATATTAATATATTTTATATTCCCACAAGCTAGAAATACACATTATAAACTTCTACAATTTATTTTCTCCCCCAGATACCACCTAGTATCCTATATCAAAAATGTTCAGCTATTACTATTAAAGTTTTTTTTTGTTGTTGTTCTTTCTTTGCTCACTTGCTTATATATTTTTTTTTAGGCACATTAAAATTAGATAAAATAAACTTACCCAAGATGTGCTGTGAACACATAGACAATGGATTAGGTTGAGTTCGCAGCTTAAAGTTAAAATCCTTGATATAATGACAAACAGAAAAATGGAGATCTTGGTATTTAAAGGGACATTTGGTTTTTGACTACATATTTATCTGATGTTAAAATGCCTGTATTATGTTCTTCCTGAAAAAATCTATCTCTTGTTATTCTCCCTATCTGCTTCTCAAATCCTTCAATGACAAACTAAAGTTATTTACTCTCAGAGGTTGTTCCTGACCTTCCCATCCTAGGAGACTGCTTCCTCCCTGTAAAAGTCTTGGTCTTAATCTGCTATTTATCTATCCACTTCATACTACCACCTACATTATTGAAAATTATGCTTAACACATTTGTATTCAGATTTTGTATTTACTTTTTGGAACCATGATTAAACATTAACCATGATTAAAGATATTCCAATTATAGCTGCCTGACTAAGAGTGCTCACCAAAATCTGTCCCCTGCAAAATGTCAGACCACCAAAGGAACAACAGAATGAGACCAACGTATCTCGTTTTCAATGAACAAATAATCAGGAATTTTGAGGTCTAATCACAGAACATACTGCTAAACAATAAAAAGGTTTTATATAACACAAAGAAGGTATACTTCTAACACGGATGTAAAAGTGGGTTTGGCAAAGAATATCTAAAACTTATGTGGAGAAAAACAAGACAGTAGGTCTATGGATGTTACTTCAATATCAATGTTCATTATAGAGCTATATAAATATGACAACTTAGACTAGTGGAGCAGATTAAGAAGTTCAGAAATATACATGTATCTGATAACTAAATAAGTGGTATTTCATATTTGTGGTGAAGGGGCAGATTTTTTTAAATGGTCTTGAGAAAATGGGTTAATGTGCAAAAAAATGAATTTGCACTTATACCTTGCACCATAGACAAAATCATTTCAAGGAAAGTTCAATGCATTCATGCAAAACACCATGTTATAATATTTTTAGAATATAATACAATAAAATATTTTCAAATTTTATTGTAAGAAATGCTTTCTCAAATGTGGCTTTGAAAATGCAATTATAAAGGAAAAAAGGGTAACTAGTAGTAGAAACTTTTATATGACTGTAAATAGAAGTACTAATTTTTAATGTAGAAATGATATTCACTTGAAGTTAGAAATTATTTTCATCAAAGTGCATCATAAGGGGATTTTTTAAAAAGAAAATTGGGAGAAGTTATTTAAGATTTCAATTACAAATTACTTGTATATATATGGACACAAAGCTAAGCTTTTAAAAAATATATTAAAATTTTAAAGCAAGCACTTCAGAATAGTGAAAAAGATGAACAGCTGATCAAATGAATATCATTAGAAAGCAGGGAAATCAAAATTAAAATTATGAGATACAATTTTATAACAATGTAATTAACATTTAAGAGGGCTACAGTATCAAATGTTTACAAGTATGTGCAACAAGGATAGCATTCATACACAGCACAGTAAGAATAAATTAGGAAATGTGCTTTGCATAATAGTTTGGCAATACACAGTGAAGTGAATCAATTCTACTTATGGGTATTTAGCCTAGATAAATGTACTCATGTGTGCATTGTGGGACATGTGATAGAATGTTCATGGTGTCATTGTTTAAGAAACTGGAACATATCAAACTTTTATCAAGACTAGAATAAAAACAGTAATTTGTAGTATGTGGATAGAGTAGAATAATATTCAGAACTGAAAATGAATGAAGTACAGTTATATAGAGCAAAAAGGTGAGAGGTATAAATCACAGAAGACTATATACAGTGTTATTTAATTTATATAAAGTTTAAAGTCAGGCAATACTGAATAAAATGTATGTCAGGAAAGGTGCATAATTGAAAAATTGTGAAAATAAAAACAGAATGATTAAAAGAAGAATGAATATAATTTTAACCTTGGTGGAAAGAGAGGATGCAAATATTATTAGGGAAAAGGACTCATATCAGGAGAAGGGAGCTTCTAAGTTACAGACAGTGTTATGTATTTTAATTTAAATGATGATTCTATTGGTGCTCCTGTTATTGTTATCAAATGTTCACTAGGTTTTACACAGTCGCATGTGTGTGTGTATGTATGTACAGTCATTACAGACATGGCCAGGTTTCCAAAAGAGTTAAAAACAGTTCATGCTCAATTTTAGTAGCATTTATGAAATTGCATTTCAAATATATGCTTAAGAATTAAATTATACTCTTCTATTCTCTTAATGAAGATGCAGCAAGAAGCTCAACCATATATTGATTTTGTCTCTGTGTGTCATTGATCTTTCTATTGGCAAGACTTGGAACTAATAGCTTTAGGAATGGATGAACACAATTTGGCAAATGTAGCACCTACTCAAATGTCATGGATTTGGAGTTTGAAATTGAACTCAAACATTTCGAGTATCAAATTCCACTAGTTACTAGAGTAAAATCAATTCCTGGTTCAAGAGAAAAGACCTGTGCCTGCTAAGGCTCTATGAGCATTTAACACACTCTATTTAAAAACTTATTTGACTAGCTGAGTCGTGTGATAATTCCAAAGCCCCCCCCCAAAAAAAATTATATATATATATATATATATATATATATTTTTTTTTTTTTTTCTCAATACACAGGCCTCTCACTGTTGTGGCCTCTCCCGTAACGGAGCACAGTCTCCAGATGCGCAGGCCCAGCGGCCATGGCTCACCGGCCCAGCCGCTCCACGGCATGCGGGATCCTCCCGGACTGGGGCACAAACCCGCGTCCCCCACATCTGCAGGCGGTCTCTCAACAACTGCGCCACCAGGGAAGCCCCGAAAATATTTTTATTGAAGTTTACAATAAAAACTTTTATTGAAGTGTTTTTTATCGTTTTACAGTTTGTGTTAATTTCTGCTGTACAGCAAAGTGATTCAGTTATACCTATATATACATTTTTTTAATATTCTTTTCCAGTATGGTTTACCTCAGGATATTGAATATAGTTCCCTGTGCTATACAGCAGGACCTTATCATTTCAAAATATTCATTTCAGAGCTAAAAGAATATATTTGGTTTTAAGAGATTTTAATTATAATTCAAAATAAATTTATTCCCCCAATTGTTAATACCCATTGTATTTCTCATACTACTAAGTCATCTGTGATTTAATTGAGGTCCAGCTATTGCCAATACCTTCTTTAAGACAGATGACACTGGAGAACAAAGTGGGCATTTTAGATTACTATTTGCATTTCTTTTTTTTTTTTACTATTTGCATTTCTAAGCTTTATCCTTTTAGTCATCAAATAATAATATTTAGAATATAGCATACATAAAATATATGATCTCATCTCGCTAAAAAAATTATTTTGTGATTTAATATTCAACAAAATATTAAGTTGTTGGAATGTCCAATTCACAGAGACAGTAATTACAATTATTAAACAACTTTGGAAAAATTAAGAAAATTTCAAGTCATCGTCATTCTAAGGAATGTATCACAAATTAGAAATTCAGAAGTTTCTATAGAAAACTATGTGGTCCTAGTAATTGGGTTGGTTTTTCCATTATATTCATCCCTGTTTTATAATATTGTCAATATGTATATTTTAATATGCCCCCAAAAAAGAGTTTTAACAATGCTTTCATGCTTATAAACCTGGGATATTGAGTTCTTAAAAATGCCACTTAAACCTGTCAGATATGTACTACAATAACTCATTCATGGTTGTAACCTAAAGGCTGAAGAAAATAATATAACCCAGAAGAGAAAACAAAGGTTGATAAAGATGAGTGAGGGAGGAGAATTGAGCAACAAATCCAAGGTGAAAATTCAATTTCTAAAACATTAAGTTAGAATAAGACTGAGCTAGGGAAAATGTTTTAAGGCATAAAAACTCAATAAATGTAAGACCAGATACCATAAAACTCCTAGAGGGAAACATAGGCAGAACACTCTTTGACATAAATAGCAGCAATATCTCTTTGGATATGTTCTCCTAAAGTAAAGGATATAAAAGCAAACAAATGGGACCTAATTAAACTTAAAAGCTTTTGCACAGCAAAGAAAACCATCAACAAAATGAGAAGACAACCTGCTGAATGGGGGAAAATATTTGCAAATGATATGACTGATAAGGGATTAATATCCAGCATATATAAAAAGCTCATACAATTTAACACAAACAAACAATGCAATTTAAAAATGGGCAGATGAGGGCTTCCCTGGTGGCGCAGTGGTTGAGAGTCCGCCTGCTGATGCAGGGGACACGGGTTCGTGCCCCGGTCCGGGAAGATCCCAGATGCCGCGGAGCAGCTGGGCCCTTGAGCCATGGCCGCTGAGCCTGTGCGTCCGGAGCCTGTGCTCCGCAACGGGAGAGGCCACAACAGTGAGAGGCCCGCGTACAGCAACAAAAAAAAAAAAAGAAAAAAAAAAAATGGGCAGATGAACTGAGTAAGCATTTTTCCAAAGAGGAAATGCAGATGACCAACAGGCACAGGAAAAGATACTCAACATCTCTAGTCATCAAGGAAGTGAAAATCAAAACCACAATGAGAGTATCACCTCACACTTGTCAGGATAGCTATCAAAAAAATACAGGGCTTCCCTGGTGGCGCAGTGGTTGGGAGTCCATCTGCTGATGCAGGGGACACGGGTTCATGCCCCGGTCCGGGAGGATCCCACATGCCACGGAGAGGCTGGGCCCCGTGGGCCATGGCCGCTGAGCCTGCGCATCCAGAGCCTGTGCTCCGCAATGGGAGAGGCCACAACAGTGAGAGGCCCGTGTACCGCAAAAAAAAAAAAAAAAAAAAGAATAAAAATGACAAATGTTGGCAAGAATATGAAGTAAAGGGAACCCTTATACACTGTTGTGGGAATGTAAATTGGTGCAGCTACTGTGGAAAACAGTATGGAGGGTTCTCAAAAAAACTAAAAATAGAACCACCATATGATCCAGTAATTCCACTCCTGAGTACCTGGGTATTTATCCAAAAAACCTCCACAAATTCGAAAAGATACAGGAACCCCAATGTTCATAGTAGCATTATTTACAGTTGCCAAGATATGGAAGCAACATATGTGTCCATCAACAGATGAATGGATAAAGATGTTATATATATATATATATATATATATATATATATATATATATATATATATATATATATATATATGCAATGGAATACCACTCAGCAATAAAATTTATGAAATTTTGCCATTTGCACCCACATGAATGATGAATGGACTTGGAGGGCATTATTCTAAGTGAAATAAGTCAGACAGAAAGAAAAATACTGTATGATATCACTTATATGTGGAATCTAAAGAATGCAACAAACTAGTGAATATAACCAGTATAACCGAACTCACAGATGTAGAGAACAAACTAGTGGCTACCAGTGGGGAGGGAGGGGCAATACGGAGGTGAGCGAGTGGCGGATACAAACTGCTGAATGCAAGATAGGCTCAAGGATGTATTGTACAACATGGGGAATATAGCCAATATTTTGTTATAACTGTAAATGGAAAGTAACCTTTAAAAATTATATAAAAATAAAAATTCTAAAAAAAAAAATAAAAGCAAAACAAAAAAAAAAAAACAGTAGAGAAATGAATCATACTGGATTCTGGGCACCTAACCCAGGTATGGGCCAGCTAGCTGTAACACATGGGGTCAGGACTGATATCAAACATTGTTAATATAAAATTAAATGAGCCTCTCAATCAACTCTCATTTAATGATCACCTCCTAATGCAATGGACCATGTTAGATTTCAGAGATACTGAGAAGAAAACTCAATCATTGCCCTCAAAACTCTCATGAGTGCTGAAAAATAATTTCATTCACAGTATAACAACTAATAGACCAAATAAGAACTAGCATGCAGAATGATTTAAAGTACAAAGCAAAGTCCCAACTCATTCTGGGCTGGTGGGTTAAAGATAAAGGCATGAGCCTTGAAGCACAAGCATGATAGTATCCAAAGGTGAGGCTCATAAAAATCATTACTGATACTGCTAAGAGTATGTACAAAGGCAAAAGGTAGAAGAAAAATTGTCCAGGAATGGGACGTGAACAGAAAGAGGCTAATATTTTAGAACATGGCAGATGATAAGCCTGAAAAAATAGAAAGGACCAACACATGAAGTTTTTGGATGAAATATTATAGGCTTTAAAGTTAATTGTGAAAGCATTATGGAAATTTGGATACATTAATGTAAGAAAGTAAACTGTATTATTATGCTAAAGAGACTACTCTGTCAGCAGTATGGTATTTAAGGAGATTCAAAGATGGAGAAAACATTCACATGTGTGCCCAACAAAAAATAACATGGTCTTCAAGAGAAAACAGAATAATTACAGATTTTTAAATAATTTTAAAAATAAATTTCAAAAACAAAATCAGTAGCACCTAGTGCCAATTTAAATGTGGGACAAGAGAGAAGATAAAGTGAAGGATGATTTTAAGTTTCTGGCTTACTTGATAAATTTAAATATATTTGTCTCTCACTTATTCCCTTTGGCTATCCTGCCCACACTCTGGTTATGACATAGTCCCACATAAGAATTCACTGTGAAGTATGCAACTTGATGGACTAGAAGGATTGGGACCTAGAAGTCTTTAAAAGTTACAATTTTCAACCAAATGGTTGCAGCATATTCTGTGATCCACAAGTCATCAGCATGTTACTGATCTTGCTGGTATCTAAACGTATGTGCTTTCAATAAGCATAGAGTGAAATATTCTAGGGTTGCATTCTTGATGATAAAAATTTTAATTGTTAACACATACTGTGTATTTATTGTTTGTTGCACATTTTTCTAAACTCCTTACATCTATTAACATACTTAATCCGCTGTACTCCTTATTAGATAAGTACTATTATTATCTCCACTTGACTCATGAGACAACTAAACCAGAATGAAACTACAAAAATTCTCCCAAGAGCACAGCACTACTACCAAGATTCAAACCTATACAACCAGGCTTCAGAGTTCTTTCTCTACTCTGCATACTGAGTCCCTTTGCTTCACTTGTGTATTTTCTTTTCAAAGAGAATTTTAGTCAGTAGAATTTATAAATTCATGGCTGTGAAGATAGTAAGGAACTTCATGACTCTTGACAGCAACAGCTTTAAATTTCTTTTTATTTCCAGTTTATTAGTGAAAATGTTGTTGTTCAGTAAATAAACATAGGTTAAGTATATTCATATGTCTTGAAGCTGAATACATCATTCACACTGAAAGTGATGAGAAAAGGTGGCTTGTGTTCAAAGAAATACATTTGTACAAATTGGAAAAGTCAATAATTGCTAGGTGTTACAAAACTATCCAAATGTAATTGAAGTTCGCACCATGGAAAGTCATTCTCCAGCAGGTGACAAAGTGGTTTTGCTATGCTATATTTGTGTAGAATCAAAATCCAGTAGCAACTGACAACCCTAGGGAGACCTGACTATATCTTTTTTATTGTAACAGGGATATCGTAAATTGTATGTACTTCATCTAAATTGAGGTGAATTCCTGCAGACTTGATGCAGTAATCTTAGAATGCTTGCAGATTTATTCCAATTATATTTAAGTTCCTTTGTGGGAAGATGTCTTAGAAAATATAGGGAAGCACCTTGTTGGGAAATGGGACATTTGTCTGATGGGTCTTTAGAAATTTTATTTTTTTAACTTATATTTTTAAGAATAGCCCTCAAAATGTTTTCTGGGTCTTCTGTCTGAATTTTCAATCTTCAGAAATCAGTTATCCTTCAGTTTTCAGTAGTACTTCCACAGAAAGAAAATGTTAATATATCACTAGGAACAGCTTTCAGATCAGTGTTAACAAGTGCTTCTCTCTCACTTCTCAGTAAAAATGATGCAGACTTCTTAAGTGATCTCATTCCATTACTTGAAAAGAGATAAGTTTTAATCCAATCCTGAGAGGAATGGAAATATCGGTGTGATGCAAAAGATAGAAACAGTGGAGAAGTGAGATAGCCACTAAAAAAAGCTGCCTACAGGGACATTTGTGTTTGCCATGTACCTAGCACTCCGAAGTCAGTTTCTTAATTAATTCAGCAACATGTGGCAATTCTGTCTCTAAGAAGTCTGATTCTGAATTTTTTTCTGACAAAATAAACCCAGAGGTCTGCTTAACTGTTCTTGAAGAAAAACATGGTTTGAGGAATCATTGCACTCAAGTAGATTTGAGAAATTCTAGGCTGGAACTATCAGTGACAGTCAATTTTACTTAGCATGCTTTGCAGATGACTGACTTAGTAAATAAAATCTCAATTTTATTTTGTTTATAACTTCTTGAAAGTTATTTGAGATCTGTGTCCTCACAGTTTTATGGAAACTTCCTTAACAAATATTAAATGTTTTTAATAGGAAATTTTGCCATTTTTGAGGTCTCTATAGAGTATGAGGGTTTCCAGCTTCAAAATGTAATTACCTTCTTGCTTTCTATAACAGATGTGCATTTTATTTTTACTTCAATAGTGACAATTGAATAAAAAACATTAAAAATGGTTTATTTTTTTCATAGGATACAACTGTGCATTTAAATCACAGCAAGTAAATTTGATTTACATTTTGCCAGACCAAAAAATGTTCTTTGAAGACTCTGCCTTTCTCCAGCTCTCAATTCAGATGCACGTGTTTTGGTTTTCAAGAACCTTGCCTATCAAAAAAATGCTGCTACTTCAGAACCAGACAGAGATAATAGAGAAGTCAATGTTAGCAGGTGTTTTTAGAGTCACTGTAGGAAAATCTGGACTCCAAATATGACATTTTAGGTTAAATAATATTTCATCAAAACCAAAATTAAAAGAACTATTCAGACATTCTTTTTGTAAGAAGGTCTCACTTTCTTACAAAATAAAATAATGTTGTTTATGTTTAATTAAAATAAAGTTACTTTATTCATTCAATCAAGAGACATTTATTAAGCACTTCCTATTTATTATGAAAGGCTGTGTCCTAGAATAAATATAATAATAATAAAATAAAAGCCTTTCTATTGTACAATGGTGAAGTAAAAAAGATTTTTTAAAATATACAAAATAGTTACAATACAAAGAAGAATATTATAAGTGCCATTACAGAAGTACTAAAAGTTCCATGAATGTCTCAGGAAGGAAGAATCACTCTTGCAGCCTTTCAAAAGGTAAGAAATTACACTGAATCTGCCCTTGAAGATTCAGGGAATGGCATCTCAGACCAAGTTAATAAATTAAAATAGAGTCTTACATACCAGAAAAGGAATGGTATAGAAATGATTTAATCTCTGCTTGTTTATCCCATAGGGTGTGTGTTCATCACATAAGAATGTGAATTTCAGACTGCCAGAAACAGTATGAGGAAGTTGGATTTGATAAAAAAATGAAAAAACACTGTATGTATCTATATATGTATGTATATTATGTATATATTGTGTGGTGAAGAGATTTGATAAAGGTTACAATATTAAAGAGATTTAATTTGGTAAATAACTTTAGTAAATTTGATGAGATGAAATAGATGGGAACATATTAAGGAAGCTGTTACATAATAATGGTAATAATATTAATGACTTAACTAAAAAATAACAATGGAATTGAAAAAGAAAAATAAAAGAGATAGGAGAGGCATAATGGACATAGAACGACATAAGGATAAAGTATATGTTTGATGAAGAAGCAATGATCAGGTATTACTCAAAGATTAATTATTTTTGAATTCTGCATTCAATCATCTATCACTTTCTTAAAAATATAAAACTTTTAAGTATATGACTATGTCACAAAAATAAACCCATATGCATGATACAGCTGAGTCTATTGCTAGCTACAGGACAGCCTTATTTGATATTTTTCTTCCCCAATATTGGCATTCACTAGAGTTTTGGTTAAATTATTACAATTAGATTATACATATTTATATCACTACTAGAGCAAAATAGAAAAAATCCTCCTCTGTAAATTAGTCATATCCATTGTTTGCAGTTTATAAATCATCAGTAATGAAACTGTATGGAAATGGTTAACCTTCTCCAAGTCAGCAATGGTATTTGAATCAGAAAATTGACATCACTTTATTAGTAGGGTCAAGGGCTGCTATACTAGCAAATTTAGCATGTATATTCAAGCAGGAGATGTCAATGGTGTAAAAAGAAAATAATTGACCCAATTGTCCTCCTTTACAAATGAGATACCTGTTAGTATTTATTTTTTAACTACCATTCTTTGGTGGTTTTATTTGGCAAAATCAATGACCTAAATTCTGACCTTCCAATTCAGATACACTGGGGGGATGAAAGCCAAAGACATACGATAGTTTCTAGACATATTAAATTCAGTTTCACCTTGAATTAACAGGGGATGGAGGACATTAACCAGTATGTGACCCTGAGTTAATGATTTGGTCACCTATTTTGTGCTTTATGAAAATATACTAAGGGACAACTGGAATGCCTTATCAACTTCTGAGCAAATAAAGAGAAGATTCTTAGGAAAGAGTAACTCAACCTAGTGTTGAAAAGCAATTTGAGGTTAATTGCTCTATCTTGAGGCAGAATTACTAGTTCTCCAGTCTCCAGGGCAGAAGTTGAACCTTAGTGGAGAAGGAATATTACTCCAGGAGGAAGTATAATGACTCTACTTGGTGAGTCTGTGATTGCAGGAGCAATGATCTGTTAAATGACACATAATCCTCCAGAGAGGAACTACCTCATCCAGAACTCAGTAATGAAAGTTAGATCAGGGACAGAATCATCTAAGTGCCCTCCCCTGCTAACACTTCTAATGTTCAGGGAAACTATAGAAACAGATGGTCTTCACTCTGAAGAACTTTATATAATGAATGAACCACACCCACCACAAAGTACATGCAATGGGCTTAGTGGAGAAACACTAAGAGGTTTCTCTGGAATCATAGAGGACTCTCTGGAGTCGTATATATGACTCATCATCTAGTGGGAGCAGAAGTCAATGACATTTGGGATACATGTGAGATATTGTATAACTGCGTGTTAAATAATATTTAAGAAATTTTAAGAAATTTCATTTTGATACTCTGCTTCTAATATGTACAAGTTGAAGTATTGTTTAAATTTATTTCTATGTATCAAAGAATGATTTTCTCAGATTCTCTGGGCCAAAGGTGTGTGATACCTTATTAATGTTTCTTCAACACAATGTAATCTATGCTGCCAAATGATTAGATAAATGGTTGAATTCCCTATACAATGACACCATTCACCATTTACCAACATATCAATCATGGCATAAAATGATGAATTACGACATCGCATACCTTTGATGACACTACCAACTTTTGATCATCTTATAGCTAAATGAATAGAACTCACCATTAGATGATAAAATGAAGGGACTGCCTTTAGGCAGTAGTTTTTCTCATACAGAGAAAATTATTTAATTTTCTTTTTCAAATGAACTATTTTGCCTATTTTGATCTTTACTAGCCTTGATAAGAAATATATATTATATATATTTATAAGATATATTGAGTTAAATGTACTTTAGTCTTTTAACATAATTTAAATTTTGTACTACATAATTTTAAAATAAATACTTCAACTACTTTATCTTAATTTTATTTTTGTAAGAAATTTGTATTTTATAATAAAATTCCATATTTACTTTATTGTTTAAACATTCTTCCTGTTTTTCATGTAGTTGTAATTTTTTTCTACTGACACTCACTTTCCTGAATGTTTTTTGAATATTTTACTGATATTTTCAACTTCTTAGCTAACTATATTTATTTTTGGTATTCATTATTTCATTGTTTTGTTTTACTTTTTATTTAGTGACTTCATCCTTTTAAACATACTTCTAAATATTGCTCATATACTTTACTTTGTATTCTAAAGAAAAAACAATTATTAGAAATTTGCTACCCTAGGCTATTTTGATAGTTTCAACATTTCTCAAATTTATTTTGAGTAATAAACATTCAAAAGTATACTAAAAAACTGATATTTGGGGAAAAATTATATGGTCTAACAAGGCAAGTTTTCCCTTAAAGATATTTAAAAGATCCCTTTACTATAGTTTCAAGAAAGTTTCATTTGCTGATTTGTACTGTGAATTTTTAAGAGAATATAGATTATGCAGTGTTCCACAAAATATTTGACTGAAGTACTCTGTTTTTATAGTCTCTTGTAGAATGAGTAGTCACTAAACACACTTTGTAAAATAATACATAATTGGAGTAGTAATCGTTTTTAAAAGGTATAGGTTAATTAAGTGCCATAGTTATTATACTTGACTATTCTTTGCAGTTGGTTCTTATAATCTCACTTTTATCATTTTCTCTACATGATTGTTCAATACTCATTTATTGTTTTATCCTTTCCTGGCAACTGAGTATCGAGAGATGAAAAAAGTTTTTACCTCAATAAAATCAGCAGGAATTATGCACTATATTACTTACAATTTTGAGTAATTTTGAGACATTTTTTGAGTAATATTTTTAGTAATTTTTTGAGTAAATACGTTTGATCACTCATATGAGCCAGACACTGTAATAGGCGCTGGTAAAAAAAAACTAAATGCAAAAGTAGACATGACTTTTGAACTCATGGGAAGATAGATAACAATCAATGAATCATTCAAGTAAACTAAAAATATTCTAATCTGAGAAGTGCTATTAAAAAGTGATGGGGGAGGGGGCTCGCAGGGCAGGGGAGGGGGAAGAAAAGTGATGGGACAAGGAGAGAAGGGAAATTTCATTGCTTTCTGAGAGCTTGTAATTGAAATTTTTGAGTTAAGTTGTTATTAACTAGAGAGTAAAATGAAGAATAGCCTTAAAAAGGTGCAGGGGTATACTGGAAATATACTTAGGGATACTTTCTAGACAGCATGTTTTTAGGCTTTATGGTAGGAAGAAACATGACATAATAGAAGAACAAATTTAAAAGTTAGGCAGGTAAAAAGAGCTGCAGAGGGTAAAATAAAGCTTGTTAAAATAGTTCTCAGAGTATGGGGGACATTGTAGGTATGTTAGGGGCTTTTATATATGTATACTAATATGATAAGCTACTCCAGATGTCTGGTTTACGTAACTGTTTGAATGATGGTGGTGTTACTCCTGAGTTTGGGAACACTGGTACCTTTTTCAAAGCCCCACCAGGAACACTTACCTTGGGTAACAGCCCGCAGAGTCACAAATAAACATTAAGTTCCTGATATGACTCTCCTAATGGCCCTACTAATAAGCACTCTCCCCCTCCCACCAGGGTCTTCACTTTTGGTGCCCCTTAGATAAGACCCCTATGAAGCTTACAAAAACCCTGCTCTTTCTGGTTTGAATTGACCAATCTGGCCTCCAGGACCTGTGACTAATAAACTTCTCTACCTCACTTTCTCTTGTAGTCTTTTATTGAACCCTGGCTCACCATCCAACTCCTTAACAATTTAGTAAAGTCACAACATACAAATAAGAGATAGCATAGCAAGCCTGAGACTGCTTTTTCTTTGAAAGATCTGCTTGCAGTGTTGACCCTTAGATAGCATTTGAGAACTTGAATTTAGGAAGTGTTTCCTCTATTTCCTAACTGTACAAACCATGTTGTTTTTGCCAAGCCCCTGCTTTCATTCTGGGAGTCTGAAATGTTGGTACACTTTAGGCAGAGGGTGCCGACATGACCAGCTCTCAGTAAAAATTTGGGGCCTTGAGTTTTAAAAGAGCTTTCCTGATAGAAAACACTTCACAGATATTGTTACAACTTGATGCTGGAGGACTTAGAGCTCATCCTGTATGACTCTTGGAAACTTGTACCTGGTTTCCTCTAAATTTCACCCCTTGAAACTTTTTGCTTGGTTGACTTTACTTTGTATCATTTTGCTGTAATAAATCTTAGCCATGGGTATGATTACATGCTGAGTCCTATGAATCACCGAACTTAGGGGTAGTCCTGGGAAACCCGTCACACCACTTTTTTTTAAATAAAACTCCTTTTACTTGAAAGAGTTACAAATTATGATAATAAATCAGGTGATCCCATCACTTTGAGGAAAACAACTGATAGCATTTGTTGCTAATAATAAAATTTCAACTCTCAAGTGATAAACTGAACTTTGGAAAATTTGTATACACTATTGAGAATTTGAAAATGTCCTGTACTTAAATACTTCTCTGATCATATTTTTGTTGAAATGAACAAATGTTAACATGTTTCTTATATTGTATAATAAAATGTACAATATTATATCAACATTTAGGAGATCTGCATAACTCAAGGAACCAATATTTTCAAAATGACCAATGCATAATGTCAACAAATTAATGAACAGGTAAAAGATTCAAAGCACAAGAAGCCCCAGTGGATTATACTGTTAGAAAATAAAAGTTTATTGATATGGTTTTATATTCCATGTTGCAAATAACCACTAAGAAATATCACTTGTTGAGTTTTCGTGTTATACCAAAGAATATCCACAAATATCTGGAAATGATATAAGAAAACCAAAACTTTTCAAACTACATACTTGCATGGATGATATCATATGTGATATCCTAGCAAGAGTAATGTATAAACATATATGAGAATCCAAGTTGTCTTCTACTAAACAGATAAGAAAAGTGAAAAAGCAAGGCCTATCTTTTCACTAATGTTTTGTCTTTGCAAATATTGTTATTTTTCATAAAACATATCTCACCATGTTAATATTTAATAAGATTTTTATGTTAGGATTAATTAATAAATATTTTACAAATCTTTTCGTTATAACTTCTAATGCAGCGTATACCAATAGATAGAATTGACATTAAAAAAAAAAGCTCTTTGGAGTGCTTAATAACTTTTAAGACTCCTGAGATCAAAAAAATTGAGAATCATTGGTGAAAAAGAATACAAAAACTGGTGCCTAGGAGGACATTTAGGGGATTACTGTAATATTCCCAATGGTGATACAGAGGAATTTAAATGAGGCAGTCATGATAAGCAAGGAAAGCAAAAAAATGATTTAGAACATCTCATAAAAAACAAAACAAAACAACAACAACCGAGAAGACTGATTCCATGTCTGGGTGGAAGAAGAGGGAAAGGCTGAATGAAGTCAAGTTTGTGAGTCCGTCTCTGCTGTGATAAAGTGAATGGCATTAGCCTGGTTAGTCAACTAAGGAAAAGAGACAAGTTTAAGGGTAAAACAGGGAGGTGTTAATAGATAAGAAAATTTATGAAAGTTGCTGTACACCCCTTCTAAATATTTATCAGCACAGAACATGTTTAATTTTGTCATTGTTCTCTATTTCAAAGACAAGAGTTTTTGATAAAGCTGTCAGTCATTAAATTGTGGAATAATATTAGATAAATTATTGCAGAGGAAAGCACAAAGAATGAATAAAATGTTTATATATGACTATATTACTTATCACTCTAGAGCCTAGACTCCAACACAGTTCAAGTCATACATTTAATTCCCTTTTGGTAAATATTCCTCCCATTTATTTATATTGGCATATTTTTGTTGCTGTTGTTATTTTTATTTTTTATTATATTTTTCGGGGGTACGCGGGCCTCTCACTGTTGTGGCCTCTCTCATTGCGGAGCACAGGCTCCGGACGCGCAGGCTCAGTGGCCATGACTCATGGGCCCAGCCACTCCACGGCACGTGGGATCTTCCCAGACCGGGGCACGAACCCGTGTCCCCTGCATTGGCAGGCGGACTCTCAACCACTGCGCCACCAGGGAAGCCCGCTGTTGTTATTTTTAGAACACTGGTAGTATGTTGTCACTGGAACACTGTTGATTATGATTAATTATCATTTATAGCATTTTTATACAAAGGCATTTCTACAACATGACAGTGATAAGGTTTTCTCTATCTGTTGGAATGCAAGATTTTCTCACAGTCTGGTTTTATGTTTTAGGCTGACATGCTTGAAAATTATTTGTGCATAAAATAAAAGTGAGCACATTTGGGCAATGTTTGGGGCATCTGTGGTCAGAGATAATCTCTTTTAAGGAATGCCATAAATCAGAAGATTTCTTTTTTTTAATTAAAAAATACTTTATAAAAAAAAGTCAAGATACGCAGAACCTGTGAAGCACAGGAGGAAAAAGTTGGCTGGTGCAGGAAGACAACACTGGAGAAGAAATAATACGTCTGAAGGAAGATAATTAAAGTACAATCTAGAGAAAGTACAATTGATAAAGACGTCCATTTGAGGAAAGCAATAGGACAAGAGGACATAGCTAAAGGCTTTACACCAGAACACATGATCCAAGAAAATAAGCTGTCCTCAAATGACTAGAACAAAGTAACAAACAGATTTGATCTGGTTGTGTTGTTTTGTCAAGGTCATTTACTCAATGAATTCATCGAGTTTCTATATTTATGAAGCACTATGGTCAGTATTTTATTTTATTATTATTTTTTAATACAGCAAGTTCTTATTAGTCATCCATTTTATACACATCAGTGTATACCTGTCAATACCAATCTCCCAATTCATCACACCACCACCACCACCACCAATTTCCCCCCTTGGTGTCCATACCTTTGTTCTCTACATCTGTGTCTCAATTTCTGCCCTGCAAACCGGTTCATCTATACCATTTTTCTAGGTTCCACATACATGCATTAATATGTGATATTTGTTTTTCTCTCTCTGACTTACTTCACTCTGTATGACAGTCTCTAGATTCATCCATGTCTCTACAAATGACCCAATTTAATCCATTTTTATGGCTGAGTAGTATTCCATTGTATATATGTACCACATCTTCTTTATCCATTCATCTGTCGATGGGCATTTAGGTTGCTTCCATGACCTGGCTATTGTAAATAGTGCTGCAATGAACATTGGGGTGCATGTGTCTTTTTGAATTATGGCTTTCTCTGGGTATATGCCCAGTAGTGGGATTGCTGGGTCATATGGTAATTCTATTTTTAGTTTTCTAAGGAACCTCCATACTATTCTCTATAGTGGCTGTATCAATTTACATTGCCACCAACAGTGCAAGAGGGTTCCCTTTTCTCCACACCCTCTCCAGCATTTGTTGTTTGTAGATTTTCTGATGATGCCCATTCTAACTGGTGTGAGGTGATACCTCATTGCAGTTTTGATTTGCATTTCTCTAATAATTAGTGATGTTGAGCAGCTTAAGGTCCACATTCCTTGAGCTTATATATGAAGCTGGAGAAGACTTTGAAAAGGCAAATGTTGCTTTGCTTAACACATAATATGTAGCTCCCAATGCATTATAAGGAAACCATAGATATTTTCTTTATATCCTCATCAATCTTATCACCTCAATTGATGCTTAAAATGAAAAGAAGTGGGAGGAAGTTGCTAGGTATCTGAAAGATCAATAAATTAAAATAAACTGCTTTAATATTCACTTTATGGATACCATTAGCATTCGTATCATTGTGCAGTAAAACTGTCATCTTAAACACTGTATCTTTAGAATAATAATTAAAATCTAATATAGTAAGAATTCAATATGCATGCTTCTAATGCCTGGATAATGTAATGTAGTGGATCATGCAACATTATTACAGATTATTATTTCAATTTAAAGTAATTAGACTATTAAAACAATGATTTAATGTGTATATAGACATACACACACACGTATACATACTTAAAATTTTTTTCTGTTTGAAATGCTATTTTTCATACCTGTATTCTATAGATAAAATTTGAAGTCATTAAAATCACATACACACTTTAAGACACTAATATAGTGATAATATATTTATTTAAATTGCATAGTTACAGGCTTCTCATCAATTTCTTAAATATACACTAGTGTGAAAAACAAAACAAAAAAACATAAAAAACACATCAAATTCCATGTCAAAACCAAGGTCTATCAAATCAGGGAAGTGGTGAGTTTTCTCTTTGGAAACAAATTTCTGATATTATAAAAATTGCCAATGTGTGACCACCATCAGAATCCTAGAATTGCTTATTATTTAATAATTGAGAAAACACTAAACATAATTACATACATTCGTCTTTAATTCAAAATAAACTTGAGCTTCTATGACAATACTTATTAGCTTTACTCTGAGAAAATTAAATAATTTAGAGTCCTTAGTGACTATAAATGGACAATTTTTACAAATTGCTTATGATTCTTTGATGCAAATTTACAGAAACAAATTAATTTAGGGAAAAAAATAAACAATATTTTTCTTAGACAACCTAATGAAAGTGTGAATAAACAAAATGCAGAGTACAAAGATGAAATAGGCTTATGAACAACTGGACCAGGGTCTGCAATACAACCAGGACGCTCTACTATACTATTTTGCTTTCAATACACTGGCTTCATCGTTCTTCCACTTTAAAATGGCTTTCTCTAAACAGTAGGAAATGCAACCACTGAAACCTCCACTGTTTTTATGACTTAACAACTTTCATCAACATCAAGCAATTGTCTTTCTTCTAGAGTAATATTTTGAAAAGGTCCAGGCAAAACTTGATTGAAGAAGTATAGCCAATTGTCTACCTTTGGACAAATCAAATGCAGTGTACTCTTACTAGCCTAGTTTGGATCCTAGATTAATGGGACCTTTTCTCATATATTAAGGATATTTCTCCAGAGGCAGGAACACTTGGGGTCCACTTATTTGAGTTAGAGGTTATTGTAGAGAAAAGGAAAATAATTTATGTCTTGAAGCCACCACAATAGATCTGCTTTATTTTTCTGATGTTTCACAGACCTGGGGCAAAATTACATTGGCAGTAGTAGTCACAAACCAATATTTCTCTTGCTTCATTATTATCTGTACTTAGAAGTTCTTATCATCTTAAAATATAACCTTAATATTTCTCTGAAATACAAAAATCTAACTCAAGTACATCCCATGGGCTAGTTTTTCTTAGCCAGCATTCAAATAAAATCCATAATATCTTCTTCTGCTGCTCAAATTCCCTATGATGAAATCACATTTTTGTGACAATATCCAAAGCAGTAGTTATGCCATTTCTGCCTGTTGAAAACCTCCCTGCCCACTGGAAGAATAATCACAGCTGCCGAAGTCTCTTACCAATATTGCTGAGACTTTCCACACTCTGTGTAAAGGTTACAATATGACCTCAAGATGTCACATCTTCCTTCTTAAGCAAAGGTGCTTGCACCAAAGGTGGTGAAGCCACTCATTCTCAATATCTAATGCCATAGAGGCAAGAATTAGTAGAGCACTAGAAGAACTTTTTGTTTTCTCTTAGGTAGAGAAAGAGACACAGTAAACAAGGAAAGTATTAGGGAGGCAAGTGTAGAAGAGCAGAGCCAGTCAGCCTGATCCTTTCTTGACAAGAGCAGCGCAGTTCTTCCTTTATCCCAGGATAAAATGAAAGAACAACTCACTAAATAAAATATAGACATTGTAATTGAGAACAACTGAGGCTGTGAAATAGAACTTGGAACACCAGAATTAACCATAATTTTGGCATTTGTCTGGATGAAGAGAGAGGTACCACCCTCAGTTGCCACTGTCACTTACTCATTAAAATGGAGTAATATGGTGTGTCTGAATATATACAGATCTCACTCAGCCCTCCCCAGTCAAATGATCCATCTGCAGAAGGAAAACAAAAACAAAAACGAATGGGGCAAGAAACCTGAAATAACTGCCTATACTAAAATCTATAACTTCATCTATAAATATGATTGAACATACAGAGAGCACTGACATCTTAGAAAAAGCAACAATACCAAAAGTTGGATGTGAATATTAAAGATATTAGAAAAGTAGTAAATTTAGAGACTAAAAGGGAACTTAAATTAATTAGAAATTTTTAAAAAATGCTGGGGGCAAAATCTCAATTACGGCAACAGCAGGACTCAAGGAATCTTCCAGAAGGTAAAGCAAATATTGAAAGAGGTGATAAATAAATTACATTTTAAGAGAAAGGGAGGTTAATCCAAGAACTTCAACATGAGTTTCTCTTTAAAGAAACTGAGAAAAAGAAAGGAAGATAATTAATAACAATATGAGTAACTAAAGTGTTCTTGATCTCTCAAGAAGATATTAGTTTTCAGATTGAAAGGTCCCAAAAAGTACCATACAGCATTGGAAAAATGATTTAACACCCATAAACATTATTGTGAAAATTTGAAACAAGGATAAAGATAATACTAATAAATAATGATAGAAATAATAATAATACAGGTTATGGATAATGGAACAATAATCTGATTGACATCATCATCTTTATCCAAAATAAGATGTTAGGAGAAAATTGTCATTAATTTATGTTACATGGTAAAATGATTTTAACTCTACAATTTTATATCCACTGCAAGTATTAATCAGGACTCAATTTTAAATTAACGTGTTTTCTGAAATGAAAGTTTAAGAAATCTATAAATTCAAGAAAATCTCAATCAAAAAATAAACAGACTTCTTGTAGACATCATCAAACCAATTCTAAAATTCATATGGAAATGCAAAGTTGAAGAACTTACACTACATAGTGTCAAAGCTTTCTACAAAGCTAGAGTGAGCAAGAAAACGTGATACTGGCCTAAATTTGGGCAAATAGATCAATGGCACAGAATACAGCAGAAACAGAATCAATACATGTATGGTAAAGATCTTCAAGAAAGGTGCTAGTGGGAATGTAAAATGGTACAACCACTTTGGAAAATAGAGAAGTTTTTGTTGTTGCTGTTTTAAGAAATTAAGTATCAAAGCATTATATGACCCAGTAATTCCACTCCTAGGTATTTACTCAAAAGAAATGAAAGCATATATCCATAGAAGAACTTGTAAATGAATGCCTTTTGGAGCTTCATTTATGAGTTAAAAACTGAAAACAACCAAAATGTGCAACAAGAGATGAATAAATAAACAAAGGTCGTATATCTACTGAGTCCTACTCAGCAAGAAAAAGGAATAAAACCTAGAACAATTATGTTGATTGAAATGTCAGATATTTTTTAAAAAGTACAAACTGCATAATTCTATTTATACAAAATTTTAGAAGATGCAAATGAATGCATAGTGACAGAGACCAATGTTGCCACACAGGCAGGTTGAAGAGGGGAGGTGGCGGGGTGGGGGGTGGGGTGTGGAGATGTGAGGGCAGGGCGGTATTACAAAAGGAATGGTACAAGGACACTTTGGGAGGTGAGAGATATGCTCATTATCTTGACTGTGGTGATGACCTCACAAGTGTTACATGTGCTAAAACCTAACTATTATACACTTTAAATAAGTGCAGTTTAAAAAAGCTGTATTAATAAAAAGGACAATTCCAAGCATCAGCAAGGATTTGTAGGAAGCAGAGTTCTCTTGTATTGCTGGTAGGTATGTAAAATGATTTGCAAATAAGAGGCAATCGTTGTCTATGGTGTGTGATGGTGAAACCAACACAACTAGCAAAAAAATTACATTTAAAGACAATTTACCTTTTCTAGTAGATTGTTATTGAAGAATAAAACTGAACTTCCATAATGGCAAAGACTAAGAAGATTTCAGCATTCTTGCAACACATTCATGATGTGTAAAAGAGTTTTACAGGGAAAGAGAGACAGAAATAGAGAATGAGAAAATCAAGGAGGGAAGGGAGGAGAGGAGGATATTAAGGCAGGAGGTGGAAGGTATGGGGAGCAGAAAAACGGCATAAGAAAATAGGAGTTAACAGTATCTCTGGGATTAAGGGAAATGGATTACTTGCCATTATATCAACACCCACTCAACACTGATCTCTCCCTCTAGAAACATCCTTATGGCATATTTAACCTACTCAGAGGAGTTCTATCATTCCCCAGGCTTGATTCTGCTTTATTCCTACACATCTTACTTAACTTAATTTTAACCTTTGTTTAAAGGCAGTTTTCAGACTTGTAGAACAGAAACATCATGTAATATTCCCTGGGATGATACCACAATAAAGCCAAATTACATTCTAGAGACAGGAGTGGTTTCAAATATACCAGGGAAATCCAGGATCACAGGGAAATCAACAGTGATGGGCTTCAGAGCCAGCAAGGGAAAGATGAAGTCATGAATAAAAGCAAGTTTGGAGCTTTTTCGCTCCTTTCATCTCCTCCCCTCCAATTTCTGAAAACGGAAACATCTATACCTGGTCATTTACGCTGCCTGTGGAGCTCTAATGACTACTCTGCTAAGAAACCTAGTGAGCTGGAGGTGGAAAATAATGACTATCGGGCAGAGGATGTCATCCCGAAGGTCAAAGGGCGAAACTTTCAAGGCTTCTGCATCCAAATGAAATGCCATCCCTGAGCAGCTACTAGGGTGAATTCAGTCTGACACACCAAAGTAATTTGTCTCTAGGCAGCTTCTGCTGAAGTAGAAAAAGTCACATCATAGCACTTGTAACTGAGATGGGTTCGCAGGGTGAGTGATCAAATTGCAGTTACAGACTAACCATGAATTCACAGATCTTGAAATCAAAACTCTAGATCATGAACGCCGGGTCCATTCTATTTGTTTTGTTTTTACAAACTCAAAAACAACCTTTTAAAATCTCTGCTTAGATAAAAGTCAGCTTCGTCCTGATTTTATACTCACTGTGAAGCCTTCTAATGGAGAGTGCAGATCTGATTTCACTTTTTAATGTGAGGCTGATATTATTACTGACTCACACTGGAAGAATGAAAAGATACAATCTAGTTTCCCAATCTTATTTCCAATCTCATTTATAAACACCATCCACAAGAGCTCATCTTTGACTAAATTCATTTACCTAAACCATCCTTTTACCACCCTACTTGATTTTATCTACTGACCACTATGATCCTTCCATCTTTTTATTTCTTCTGCTGAAGTCGATACCAAACTTTGATACCCAGTCCTCATGAACTCAACCCTCCAGAAACTCACAGTTTGCTCTGGGTTGACAGGAAGTAAATCAAAATTAAAATAAAGAATGATATATATATATATATATATACATATATATATATATATTTCTTAAAGTACACATGGAGTGCAAGAGTAATGCATAGAAGAAGAAATAGCACCTGAGTTAACTATTTTAAAAGAAGTGGAACTTATCTAGGAGAGTGAATATAGGGTAACAAAAATAATAGCATGAGCAAAAGAGTAGTGTTTACAGAAATATTCCAGATCATCAGGTGCATATCAGGGACTGGTCATGGTTGAAGCCAGATAGATGAAGGCCATGAGAAATGTTATGGATCCCAATCAGAGGCTCTGGCTTGATGTACTGTAAGCCACAGTGATTCTTTTGAAAGTTTTATGGTCTGAATTTTTGTATTTAGACAAATATAGTATGGAATAAATTTTATTTGAGAGATGATTTAAAACTGAAGAGAAGGAGATTAAAAAGAAGAAAAATTAATATGCTGGACAAAATATTGGGAGAATCTAAATTAAGACAGCAATGATAAGAAAGATAATGAATCTAGAAAAGTTTAGGAATTTAATTAGGCTGATTTCTGTAACTGGTTTGGAGTAAATGGTTTCAAATAAAAAATAGTTTAGAATCACTCAAATATTTCTGCCTGGGGTGACTGAGTGCAGGACCTCATTATTAACTGAGAGTAGAAATACAAGATTTACAGGTTTTAGGGGCAAGTTATGTTGAGGGGTTTGCTTTTGAGCATCCAAATAGATATATCTTGTAGCTAACTGGATATATGAGTGTAAAGGATAAAGAGCTGAATAGTGATGTAAAGGATTTACAGTGTTAATTAGAGCCAAGAACAAGAAGTAACCAAGGAAGAATCTAAGAAAAATAACAGTATATTAGCTAGGGTTTATAACTGCACACACTAGAAAAATCATATTGGCTGCCTTAGGTAAAACATGACAACAGAACTGAAGGGATCCTGGAGAAGAAGTGGCCAGTAATCATGGGTACATTGAAACTTTCAAGAGTTTATTTGAGCAAGCATAGGTTTTAATGGGCAGCGCCAAACCAAAAGTAGTTAGGGATGCTCCTCAGACAGGAGCTAGGGGAAAGGCTATTATAGGGCAGACATGGAAGCAAAGTAAGAAAACTATTTGATTGGCTATAGCTTAAGTGGTTGCCTTATTTGGGAAAGCTCAGTGGGCTTTTGTGGTTAGTTGGTCTCAAATTTTATTTTCTTGGAGAGGAGACAGGAATTGACTCTGGCTTAAGTTTTGGTTTGCTTACTTCCACTACCAGGGCATTAGAGCTACCTCAGCTTAATGGCTTCCTGTTTAATTACTTTAATTGTACTAATAATCCATTTGACTTGGTACTTCTCAGTCTAGTCAAAGTTTGAGACATCAGAGGCATCAGTCTAGGTTATTGGTCCATGCCCTCATGCCCTTGTTACCACTGAACAGGTGATGGACTTGGCCTTGCCAACTTTCACTTCTTCTGTCAAGTGTCACAGAAGGATTTTATCTCAAGGGACAAAAGTAGTGTAAAGAGGAAAATGGGGAAGGAGCAGGGATTAAAAAGAAAGAAAGAAAAAAAAATACACAGAGATATGATGGAAACAAGTAATGAATTTTGTCATGGAAGTAAAGAAAATTTTAAAATTTCAGAACGTGAGGGGACACACACACACACACCCCATACATGCACATAAAATTCAAGGACATGGCTAACCAAAATAGATTTAAAGTTTTCAACTAAATCATAATTTGCAATTTGTAGATTGTCATTTCATATATAATAAAACAAAGCCAATTTTGTTATTTAAAAAAAAAACCTACTTTCAAAGTTCTGATATCTTTTAAAACATGATACCTTAGGAATTTTTATCTGAAATCATCAGTGAATGAATTTGTCATTATTTCCCTCCTGCTACTATACCAGACTTCAGCTTTGAAATACAAAGCCTTCAGCTATTTCGTATTCCTTATTTCTTCTATATGAAAACATGGATAATTACTGAGTTAGTAAGGCTGATTAACATTTTTTAAAGATCTGCTCATTTAGCTGCTAAATTTGTATCAGTTTCAATGTAATGATGTTCATACTAAGACACAGTTTTCTAGGAACTACAAAGTTACAGAAAGCTGGAATTTAGCAGTCTCACAATTTTAAAAATCTATATATGATTTCAAGTGTTTGTGTATCATATTTGTTTTAATAACTTGCTTTGGCTTACATTTCTAAGAACCATAATCTTACACAGTCTGTGATCAAAAATATATATATGTATATACATATCTATATAAATAATAAAATACAAAGATCTAGAGCTATGTATTTTATAATGCCAGATGTTCCAAATTTTTAGCAGTGTGAAAAATGTGATGATATTTTGCTAGTCTGAGAAGCTATAAATTATATTCAAACTAGGATGTAATATTGCTAATAGTAAGAATACCATCTCTTTAACTGTGAGTTATATTTTGCATCTTAAGCTCATTCTTTTTCAAATCCTTTCCTATTCTTGCATTTGTAACACAGATAATATTCCATTTTCTCCGCTTTTCTTCAGTTGTGCTTTGCCTATTTCATCTTATTTAGAATAATTAATGGAAAACCCTAAGTTTAAGCAAAATAATGTATCAACATATATATTAAAAATAAATGATTAAAGAGTTTTTTAAAAGAGAAGGATGATGGAAAGGGTAAAGAAAACATTGAGGGAAATTATATTTAAAAACAGAACATAGCAAATTATTGATCTTGAAAAGTAATTTCACACAGAAAATTTTAAGTGCTGGATAAAATATTTTTAAAAAGAAAAGTGCATGACTAACTTGTAAGAAAGTAAGAAAAATCATAAGCCAGAACGAGGAAAGGGAAGTACTCCAGAGAGATAGCAAGGCAGTGGATCTGGAGGCTGCCCTGAGGGTGTGGGTATGACCCAGTGACAAGCTGCTTTGTTTCAGTGGTGACTTGGGGGGATAGGAGACAGAGCCTCAGGCCTGTGAATCAGTCCAAGACCCTTGAGTGTTACAATTTCAGGGTAAAATAAACACTGTATAAAGGGAGATGGGAAAGAAAGTTGTCTGTTTTGGCTATTGCTATGGATGGAAAGAAGAAAAAATAAATTAGAATTGTGACAACCTTTTAAACCCCCTTGATCCATAGAGAACTCAATTAAATCCACACTTGTTGTGTGGTCTGTTGACCTAAAACGAATAGACTGTCAGATATTTCTCCAGCAAAGATGGGTTTATTTGGCATCATTTGTGCATTTGGGCAGGATCTGCAATCATGATGAGCTATGTGCAAGTTCCCGCACAGCAAGGGAAGGAGAATGTTTTTATAGAGGAGAAAAGGAAGTTGGGAGAGAGGGCTGTAGGAAACAAAGAGTCCCCGGCTTCTCATTGGCTGAGTCATTGCCAGGAAAGAAAAGGAGTCTTTTTTCTCGTTGGGCTCTGCTATTGTCACAGGGCTTGAGAGCTCTCCCTTCTGGGCTTCCCACTCTATTTGATAAGGTTTCTGTGTATTAACTTTTTACAGGTCCAAAGTTAATTAGTTTTGACTAGTCAGCAATTTCAAGTGCCATTATACAAGCAAAAGATATCTTTAAAAATTTGCTATCAATTAAATAGTTAACGGTAATATGTTGGTAGCATTACCATTAAGATTATAAATAATTTCAGGCAGAATGCCTACCACAAGTTTGGTTTAATGTGCTACTGCAGGTCTTAGCCAGCATAGTGAAATCAAAGTAAATGAATAAATACAGAAACAAAATAAAATAATGTAAAATAAAATAAACATTTTAAACTCTCAGAAGAGAATAAAGAAGTATTTTTATGATTTCAAATTACATAGAGATTAAATAAGACATACAAAGGCATTAGGTTAGTATACAAATTAAAAAAAAAGAAAAAAGGAAAACACAGGAAGGTTGCAGACTATGACAAAATAATCTAAATATAAACATGTAACAATGCAAATATATGTTGCAAATATATGACACATCCTCAATGAGAGGAGTCTGGAAAAAAAGGAACTGATCTAAGTAAGTTTGGGAAATTGTGTTTTGACTGGAAACTGCATATGTAAAAACAAAAGGAACTATATATGTGTGCTAAGTTGGTGAATTTGTTTCACTTGGGAATACGAGTAAAAATTCTGAAACTGCTGTACATGTATTCTGTGGTTGAACCCATAAGTGAATGAATGATGGCACAATGCTGGGGACATGGGAAGTGAACAGAGAAATCAAATCTAAAGAGTTTCCAATGGCCAAAGCTGGAGCATGTTGAGCAGCAAAATAAACAGCATAGTACTGGATTACAACCCAAAGTATAAGATGAACCTCTATAAGTTTGAAAAGAATGAATGAATGAATGAATATATAAACTAAACAGCTGAGAGGATAAGATACAAATCTTCCTTATAGAATCTCAGATAGTTTAGGTAGATACTTGCCTCTCCAGTAGATGGAACATAACCCCCTCTCCTTGAGGGCAGACTGGACTTTACGACTTGTTTCTAAATAATTGAGTGTGGAATGGAGTAAAAATTAACTTTACAGTGGAGACACCTGCCAAATACTATTTTTGCCAGGTAATCAAGGTTAATATCATCATGATAAATGATATTGATATCATATACCTGCTGATATGATGTCATGAGAAGGACACTTCAACTCTGTGTTATTCCTCCCCAAAATCCATAACCCAAGGCTAATCATGAGAAAAACATCAAGCAAATCCAAACTGATAAATACTCTATAAAATACCTGCCCAGTGCTTCTCAGAGCTGTCAAGATCATCAGGAAAAAAAACAAAAACAAAACATAAAAACTAAGAAGCTGTAACAGATCAGGGGAAATTAAGTGGACAAGAGAGCAAAATAAAATGTGGTATACAGGGCTGGATTCTGGAATAAAAAAAGGACGTTAGTGGAATAACTAATGAAATCCTAATAAGGTTATCGGAGTTTAGCTAATAGTAAGGTACCAACATTTACTTCTTAGTTGTGATGAATGTTGCATAGTTATAATTTTAGCAACAGGGTAATCTCTTGAAGGGTATGTATATCTTGGAAACCTGAATTTAAAATTATTCATCAATTAAAAGTTTATTAAAAATAGCAGTTTTTTTATTACATTCAAATCAAAAACTCTGTTCACCAAAAGACACTATAAAGAAAGTAAAATGCTACAAGCTGAGAAGGATAGTTTAAACATTGCTAACCCACAAATCATTAGTAGCCAAAACATAAAATTATTAACAATTAATATACATTAGGCAAAGTAATAGAAAACTGGTTAAAAGATTTTGACAGCATTTTACAAATAGATCCCTTATATAAATCATGAAGATTTTTGTGAAGATGCTCAAACTCATGTTATCAAGCAAATTAAAATTAAAATAATAATTACACAACATTTGGCCTTAGAGTGGTAAATAGTGTAGGAGTTGAATAATAAAAAGGATTGACAATGGCCTGGAGTCCCTAGAGATCATATTCTCCTGATGGAAGAGTTCATTTATAGAAATAATCTGGCAAACAATCTGGCATTTTCTGTAACATGGAGTATTGCATACTCTCTCAGCAGCAATTTCCTTCCTAGGTATACATATTCAGTGAGCCGCCATGAGTCATAACAAGATTTATCATAGCAGAATAGTTTGTAAATGCAAAAATTTGTAAATTACTAAATTTTCAATCAAGAGTAGAATGGATAAATCTGATTGTTCATACATCTGAGTACTCTAAAGGAACTGGACTGTGGCCACATGCATAAACAGAGGTGACTCCTACAACAATATTGATCAAGAAAAAGCAAGTTGTATAAGGATTCAGTGTAATATTATTTATTTAAAATGAAAAGACAAATAAGCCCATTTGCAAAACTGGAGTGGAAAGCAAAGTATTATTAAATAGAATGTTCAGAATATGGATGGTTCCAGGGTTCCGCATGGGATGTAATTATGGAGAAGTTTCAAGGTATCATTACATTTTATATTTAAAACTATGTGGTGATATATAGTTATTTATTTTTTTTCAAAATCCTCTATTCATTTTCCATGTTGTGTATATATGGAGATTGTAATATCACGATAAGCAAACGTTAAGACCAGCAACGCAAGTGTTATAATTTAAAAATTCCATCCAATTCAGAGAGATAGATATTTTAAAATAAATGTAAAAGGAATAAGAACATAGTGCTTTACATTAAAGATCAAAGATAAGATGGGTTATTAGGAACTAATGTATCAGGAAAACAGATTCTTAGATCAGTCTTTTCTTCAAATGTGGAAATGAATCATACCATAGAAGATGCTGGCAATGTCAGTGAAATTTTTATCTCTTATGGTAGTAGTTAAATTGGAAAAAATCTCTAAGTTTCCTGTTTAACCTGAGAAAGAAAATCTTAAAAACACTTTGCAGAAAAAGGACATGTCAAGAAAGAGGATTAGAAAAGATTTTTAAAGTAGTTAGCACAGAAACAGCCAATTAAAAGTTTAAGCTTTGGGGCCCAAAGAGTTTCACATGGCTTACTACTGGCCAAAGGAATTGTAATAATAATATAACTAGACCTATATGTCTCTGGTAACTTCTCTAAGATGAGTTGTACTTAATATATGAGAACTGAAACAAGTTTGCCATGTTAGATTTTAAACATTTATATTGATTTGTTGCAGATCATATAACATGTGGTGTTGCTCAGAGATTGGCATGGACCAGATCGTAGATAGATTTTAAATAATGTCAAATATATTTTTTTAAAGGGTGCTAGAGAAGTGTACAAAGTCAAGAAATATTCTGGAAGTTAACTTGAGAGGACTTGGTAGTTGACTGTTCCTGGTATAAAAAAATGAAGAGTCAAAGAATATCCCAAGAATAGTACTGGTTTATGCAACTAGGTTGACTAGTCACAGACTAAGTCAGATTATAAATGAAGAAGAAACACCCCTTTGTTAATATATGGAGTGTGAGGTGTCTAATGAAACCTCTTTGTGGAAATGTCCAGAAAATAGTTAAACATCCACAAACAGAGAGGAGAATGATTCAAAGTGGAGAAATAAATATGGACCTCATCAGACTGTAAATAGTGCAGCCACTGAAATAGGTACAATGTCAAGGAAGCATGGAAGAGTGGTAGATTGGAAAGAAAAGAGGGTGAGACAGAGCCTTGAGAAGTCCACACTTGAAGGACAGTAAGAGAAGCCTGAAACGAGGAAGGGAAATCCAAACAGTTCTGAAGGTGATTAAAAATATCCAGGTTAGAATATATCAAAGGAGAGGAAAGTTTTAGATGTTTCCAGCAATTAAGCGTGGTTCTGATAGTTCTGTAAATTTCCCAAGGAGGAAGAAGGAGTCTCAATGGAATGATGGGTTGTGAGTGGTTGAAATGAGTAGAAAATAAGTGTGAGATAAGCAAAAGGTGACAGCGTGTAGAGAATGTTCATTCAAAATGGCTGTCCTCAAAAGATAATGGGAATTTTGTCCTACCTTTGGGAGTATGTAAGTGAGATTAGA
This sequence comes from Pseudorca crassidens, assembly GCF_039906515.1. Classification (NCBI taxonomy): domain Eukaryota; kingdom Metazoa; phylum Chordata; class Mammalia; order Artiodactyla; family Delphinidae; genus Pseudorca; species Pseudorca crassidens. Next base: position 124,448,640 of record NC_090300.1, on the reverse strand, counting down.
GGACTCTAAATTCAGAGGCCAGAATTCTAAGAAACAATATTTTTCCAGAGCTGCAACTTTGAGTTCGAGCAAGGAAGACAATTTGTAATGAATATAAAGTGAGCTACAACATTTTTATAACAGTCATTTATTCTGTATTTCATTTTAGTCCAGATGACTGGTTTGGAAGAAACAAATGTATCTGAGATAGTTGTATTCATTATCACACTAAAGCATGTGCGAGTATTAAAATGTGAGTACATATAATAGTTGCTAAAAAATACTTGTACACATGACTAGTGTATTTGTTAAGAATTTTACAGTTAAATAGGACTACACAATAACAATTTTAGTAATATTTCTAACTTTATGTATGCCTTGTTTGTGCCTTAATAATATATTTTTTTGGTAATACAGTTTTAATACATTTATTTTAAAAAGGCTTTTTGGATGGATTTTTATGTTCTGGCTTTGCCATGTAGTAGTTCATCTCACTAAAAATGACTTTACTTAAAACTGCATAGTGGACTTCCCTGGTGGTGCAGTGGTTAAGAATCCGCCTGCCAATTCAGGGGACATGGGTTCGAGCCCTGCTCCGCGAAGATCCCACATGCCGTGGAGCAACTAAGCCCGTGCACCACAACTACTGAGCCTGTGCTCTAGAGCCCGCGAGCCACAGCTACTGAGGCCCAAGCGCCTACAGCCCATGCTCCGCAACGAGAGGAGCCACCTCAATGAGAAGCCCACACATCGCAACAATGAGTAGCCCCCGCTCGCCACAACTAAAGAAAGCCCGCGTGCAGCAACTAAGACCCAACGCAGCCAAAAATGCATAAAATAAATAAATTTTAAAAATAACTGCATAGCATTTTATAGATTTAGAACATTCTCTGTTAGACATGCTATGTAATTTTCAATAGATAAACATGGGGAAATATTTGAATGGTGATGATGAAGTTCAGGTTATTTTTCACATTTCGTGCCCTGAGCACTTGTTTGCACATTAGGGATTTCTCTGTGTCTGTAAAGATTAATTTGTCAACACAGAGGTTTTAGGGCAGTATTTTCTTGAACAAATCTACTACTTTTTAAAAGTGAGAGATTCATCCCCAGGTATATTTTAATTCAGCATGTGTGCATATGCCAATGAACGGCTGAAATCATCAATAACTACAGAGAGAGACCCTGAAGAAAATGTTAAACATATTCACTTGAAGATATAAATAATAATAGCAAACAAGGTACAACTGACCAAATTCTTCACTCAAGAAATGACTTACATGCGGCTTATTAGGAAGCAAATTATTGACTTCTGTGCTATTTCATCATCTGGCTGGTTACACATTTTAGCTTTTCTAAGCATATACAGCTCAATAGAGCTTATATTTACTTAGGCCTCTGGTAAATTATGTGAGTAATAAAAGGTAAAAAGATTTTTAAAGTATAACTATTTTAAAAACTATTTTTTACCTGATGAAAGTATGTTCATTAGGAACATTTAGAAGATATTACTCAGTAAGGAAGAAAATCTAGTTATCTGTTTCCCATGCCCCCCAATCAGAGGTAACCACCAAAACAATTAATGATATTTTATTGGGTACATGTCCAGTTATTTCAATATCTTTATTTCAGCATTTTCTTATATATACCTGTGTGTGATATATATGTGTATATAAAACATATGTATGCCTTACAAAGATATCATAAAGAATGTAAAATTTTGTAATTTGATTTATTATTATAGTTAGCATTTTAAAAATATTCATTACAGCAAATAAGGTGAAACTAATACAGTTAATCTTTGGACAATGTGGGGTTAAGGTTGCTGACAATCCATGCAGTCAAAAATCTGTGTATAATTTATAGCCAGCCCTCCGTTTCCACAATTCTGCCTCCTTTGATTCAATCAAATGCAGATCGTGTAGTACTGTAGTATTTACTATTGAAAAAAACCATGTATAAGTGGACCTGTGTGTTTCAAGCCAGTATTGTTCAAGGGTCAAATGTATTGGGTTTTATTTTAACTGGGTTTAATAATACTGATAGGGAATTAGATACTGTTATATTAGTGGATGGCAAACACCATGATTACATTTTTAAAATGCTTTTATGTCCTGTGATTTTCAGGTACACATGTCAGTTTGAGTGAAATAACAATTTCCCTCAAATAACATGAATGTTTTATCAACCTCTGAGTGGATATCACCTAACTCATTGGTTATATAATCCTGTACTCATTCTGTAATACATAGCAGGAGTGAAATTTCACTCTAGCTGCTTAATAATAATGGAATTAAAATGTTTCATTCTAAAAAAAAAAAAGTTTCATTCTTCAATTACTAGTCAACCCATAAGAATCTAGTCTTCTGTGTTTGAAAATGGTATAACTTGTTCAGATCATTCACAAATATAATTCAAAAGAGATTTCATGGAAGGGAGCAGAATGGGTGGATTTTTCTCAAAATGATGGTTTAAGTACTTGATCTTTCAAGGTCAAGGAAAATGAAGCCACTTTTTAGAACAAAGTTTTAGTTGGAGATGCCATTGTATTGAATTAAAATTACTCCACAGTTAAACCTATTAAATAATCCTCCTTAGTTCTATCCTGCTCACAAGTCTGCATCTGTTGCAGGGCTCTTTGTCCCTCCACCCACTCTCCCCCTCGATGTTTATAAACAAAGAACATACCCAGACAATATTTGGAATATACTTATACTAAACAATTATTCATTCTTTATTTGAAGTTTAAATTTAACTGTGCATCTTATATTTTATATGGCAATCCTACCCCTAATGCAGAATGGGAGAGCTGAAGAAATGGCATCTCAAAGACCGTACCATTTAAAATGAAGTCAAAAGTATAAATCAGGAATTGAGGAAAGGCAGGGAAAAAGGCAAAAATATCTAAATGGATGGACTTAAGTGGGAGAAATCATTGCATGTTTCTGTAACTGAAATATGTTCTCTGTTGCTATAACATGGATTGTGAGGCAAGGATGAAGTAGAAAATTGGCAAAAGGTGACTCGAGAGTCACAATATGAAAAGGCATCGTAAGGAAGAAAGAATGGAAGGATAGGCAAGCTTAGGAAGAGAGAGAGAAAAAGAGAGAGGACAGAGAGATACAGAGGTAGAGACCTAGAGATAGAGATAATATTTCTCAATGTTCATTTGAAAACATAGTCTGCAATCATGTATAGGCCATTCTGTGTCAATTCTCCTAAGAATCTGGGACGCCAGATTTTATCTCTTTAGGGAATAAGCAAAGGATAAGCAAGGCTTATGTTAAAATATTAAGTACAACTGTTACCAAACCAACCTTGGGTTCACATTCCTGCACACAGTAAAGCCAATCTACTGACACCCAGTTGTGGTGAAAGAAAGTACAGCATTAATTGCAGGGCTGCACAAAAAAGGAGTCAGGGTAGCTAGTGCTTAAAAGGCCCAAACTCCCTGAAGGCTTTCAGAGACAGGTTTTAAAAATAGGGTGAAGGAAGGGGGTTTTGGGGTTTGTGACCATCTCATGGACATTCCTCTAACTGGTTAGTGGTAAGGTAAACAGGGATCAACATCATCAACCTCCTGGTTCCTACTGGTCTGGGGTCTACATGCTTGTGTGCAGCATACAATTAACTTCTTCCACCTTGTGGGGGTTTCAGTATCAGCAAAACAGCTCAAAGACTATAGCTCAGAATATTATCTATAGCCCTTGAGGAAGAACTAAAGGTTCTTGACTTTGCTTAATGGTTAAACTATTCTTATTTTGTCTTGCTTGACTGCTTTCCTTTCTTTCTGCATTTTCTCACTTCTCTTATTAAATTTACTCTTTAAAACTAGGGGAAAGCCTAGGAGGCTAAAGTTTTTCTGTAGACGAGAGACAGATGGAGGACTTGGGTGGGAGGTCTATTCTGGGGAAGCCGCATAGGGCCCTGCTTGGTCATAAAACTACCTCAAAATTTTTGTTTCTTCTACCTGATTATTTGTGTTAATGAAATTCTTTTCAAATTAGCTGATAGGTTTTCTTAGTGGGCAAAAACTCAAGGTTTCCCATTACTCCAGTGACTAGAACTCCAGTTGCTTTCCATGATACTTAAAGGAAATAGGCTGCGTTTTTGTGTGACAAACTGAAATGTGTATTCACATAAAAAAAAAAAAAAAAGAGTATTTGTACTTTGTGCAAGGACCAGATTAAGGTAAAGTTATCCACAGATTTTAAATGTGTAGCAATATAGGTATTGTTTGAAAGAGAATACAAATATATTAATTGTTTGGGATTAGAACAACAGGATCTGATCTTTCAATTATATCATGGGGTTTGTGTACGTATGTGTGTGTCTGTTTAAACAAATGAGATAAATGTGTATGTGTGTGTTTTAGATAAATAAATTGCTATCATTTTTTCATTGAAATGATTTTGACAAACCTAGACTCTTTATACAGTCTACATTAAATAGCAAATATTTTTCAAAGAGCCTACCAACTTAAAAAAAAGCGTTTTCCTTGTATCAGTATAAGGTTTTCTCTTGTAAATAATGATACATTATTCTTTCCTAATATAATAGTATCAAGTCCTATGTGAGTCAGAATTTGATTAACATAGAAAAGCAGAAATAAAAATGACAATAAGGAATATGCTTACTCAGTTTGCACATTTGTTTATGTTACACTTCTGGTAGTTTTTCCTAATCAGGGGAAGAAAAAATCATTTTATAGTCTAGTTTTATTTGTATTTTGTATTCTCTTAAGCATATTAACATTGGAAGTACTTAGATCACAAATGTCGACTTCCTCCTTGTGTCAATATTTTATCTAATAGAATAGCTTTTCCTGACAAAGGAAAAAAGTCCTGCACTCGTTAAAACTAATCAGCAAAACTTACTGAGCTTCTGTTTGTGGCAAAACACTCTACATGGTCGAAGAAGTGCTATTCAATGTGAGAAAAGCTAAGTAAAGTTAATGACCAATTCCATTAAATATTCCAATTTCTACTAATGGAATTTTATGACATTGACATTTCTATTTTTCAGAATTACTGATTGGTTAAATTAGGCAGATTACATGAATCTTTTTAGAAATTATAGGGAAAGACATGATTGAAATTAGGTGGGAATTTGAATTTTAGGAGTAATAATTGTTTAGACCTTAAAATCAGTTACAAATTCCAAACAGATAAAATTTGAGGATCAGACAGATGGGTATTGTATATCAGCTTTATTATTTTTTATTTTATTGGAGTATAGTTGATTTACAATGTTCTAATAATTTCTGCTGTACAGCAAAATGATTCAGTTATACATATACATGCATTCTTTTTTTAATATTCTTTTCCATTATGGTTTATCACAAGATATTGAATATAGTTCTCTGTGCTATACAGTAGGACCTTGTTGTTTATCCATTCTATATATAAATAGCTTACATCTGCTAACCTTAACCTCCCAGCTTTATTATTAATGAAATAATATAGAACATGACATAAACATGAGTCCTATCGGGCTTCAAAATGACCTTCTCTGCCCCCTCCCCAAATTTTATTCATTCTGAATAACAGGAGAATCTGGACTCTTTCATTAACTTGCAGTAAGGAAAGTTAATGTTTGAGTTCTGAATGCAGTTCCCTGTGAAGAGTGATCTTCAATGTCCTGTGCAATACATGTTCAGTCCCCTCTCCCAAACAGAAGAAAAATCCTTTAGGAAAGAGTGATTGGTGAGTGAGTGCTCTGTGAACAAAGGATGGGAAAACTGTTTCAGTTTCCTGAAGAGTAGACCACAATGGTAATGACAACTGTCGCAAGAAAAAGAAAAAAGTTTGCTGCACACATCTATAACTTTAGAGACTCTAGAAGGCTCCCTGGTCTCCTCTAAAACACTGGGGGGGGGGTGTTATACCAGAAGTCCCATCGTTATTCCGTTCTATGTTTAACCATTGCTTATATACTACTTTCTTCTTTCAAGAATATGGAAGAGTTAAGCCAGTGGCCACTAACAACATTTGTTAATCAAGGGATAAAATTTTCATTTTGGCACATTGAAATTGTATGTTTCAAACTATTTTACTAATTTGAAGAATAATTAATTTTATTAAAAAAATTTTCCTTGCATGGAGTTTATACGTGCCAGACATTGTTCTCCCTTCATTCATTGACTATGTACTCATGCAAACCCAGGAGACTGAGTGTTTTAGAGGTCTCTTCAAAAGCACATTGAATGTTTTGGGGAAATAGCACAATGTCTATTGATAGTTCTTGATTCTGCTAATTTTCTGAGTGGGATAGGCTTTGTCCAGCAGATATTCTTGAATTTGAACTTTAGAAAGAACATGTTGTCCAGTTATGGGAACTTGAATGGCAATAGAGGGAGTTTGAAGTTTTGGGGGGTTACAAAATCCCAGGTGGTCTGGCCTATGAAATAGGAAACAGAACAGTGAGCAATGATGGAGATATTACTGAAAAATGTTTTTCTTTTTTAAGATGGTTCCTATTTTCTTAATAAGTGCTTAGGGTTTCTGTCCCTTATAAGCATAGACAATTTTTCATAGATTTAAAGAAAAATACATCTAAGCTTTCCAGGCACTTTTATACTAAACACATTGCATTCTGCTAAGCAGCTTTCAGCCAAAAGGCATGCATTCCATTCCTTGGTGATACATTTCTACTCCTCTGCCTTCAGCTAAAATTAAGGGTGCTCTTTCCGAACTGGATGCAGAGCTCAGTTATCAGAATCCCCAGATGTACCAAGCCCTTAAAAAATGATAAGAACTTGGGAAAAGGCTACAGGAACTGACTCCTTCTCTGACTGGCTAATTGTTATGACTTTTAAATTCCTGAGAATTCCAAGCTTATTACACACTGCTCATTTAACTTTTCTCTATAATCATCATCCACCAGGAATGGCCATAGTTTAGGTATTAATTCATGTATTTGCTTTCTAAGAGTTATTAGTTTTGTTTCTAATAATCATAAAAAAGTCCATTTCACTCTGGATATTTGCATCCTTGGCTTATAAGAGTCAATGAGTATATCAAGGGCAGGATTTAAAAATAGCTAAACAATTTATTACCTCCCATGTCTGTTGATAACTCTATTGATGCTAAAGTATTTGTATAGTATTGATGAAAGTGAAGTCTTCAAAAGCTGGACCAAAGTATGTTTGTTTAGAATAATATATCAATAAAAATTCTCTGTTCATTGCTTCCTTTATTCCAAACATGGTTAAGTACAGGCAGAGCCAAGCTCAAGTAAGCTATGGTACTAATGTATTGTACTTACATTACTGTCTCTCCTTGCTATAATTTCCCCCTGCCAAAGTGTACTTGAGATGATGTCCCGTGTCTGTCTCCTAAAATCAAAATGAGTTTATTAATGACTGTTTAACTACATTGAATAGAAAAGTGGATACAACTTTTCTCTTTTTTACCTAAAGTATGTTTATTTTTGCTCTTACCTAGAACAAGATTTCATAGTTTGCACCCTTCTCATAATTTTTACAATCTTTCCCTAATCTTGTTGGATCACTCTGGGACATTCCTTCCACCACCACCACTCCACACACCCAGTACATTACACAAATTTTCTTAAAAGTCTTTTCTTGCCTTTCATGACACTACACTGTCTTGGTTCTGCCCGTACCCCTGCACTGATCAAGATCTTGGCAAAAACACATGGCACATTCCAATGTGATAACTGAGAATAATTTAAAAGCTCATGAAAAAGGATAGGTAAAAAAGCGAGGAATGAAAAGGAATCTTACCTTTCCCCCATGTCTGCCACCAGCGGCTAGTGTCAGCTGGGGGCAATAAGGTGAGTAACTATCAACCTACTGTGAAAAGTCAAGGAAGGATGTCATAAGAATTAATTCCCTGTCATTCTTCCGTCTCCATCTGATCCCCATTGGCTAAAACCAAAGGGAAGCCAGAGGGTAAGAGAGTCCTGGTCTGGATATAATTTATTGTCCAGTAAAAGACATTTTTGAGAATGAATGAGTGTGCTATTAAAATTGAACTGACACCTCAGGCATGAACTGGTCCTCAGAGTTTGGTCCTGGGGCATAACACAGTGTGAAGTTAGGTGAAAAGTGCACATGGAGGAACAAAGAGAAAATATTCCATTCAATTTCTCTGTTCATCTCCCCACCTCCCCAAGGGTTCCTTTTCATATATGTATTCCTAAAACTTTAATATTCCTAAAAATGTATCCCTGGCCAACTTGTCACCTAATTCTATATCTCTCCTAGGATGACTTAGATACTTCATAGACGCTATATATTTTGCAATGATTTTCAGACACATATCCTACTAATGCCAGTTTTCCCCAAATCAGATTTACAATTTCCTCATCATTTCCTTGTAAATATTATCCTTTGCTTATAAAATATAATTCTGCTGCTGGTATCACCCTCCACTCAAGCCACTGAAACATAGCTAGGTAGCTAGATTACCTCTCTTCAAATATCTGATATCCAACCAATCAACAAATTCCTTCATTCAAGCAATCAATCATGGATTACCATTTAAATATTTCTAAATGTGTTTCCACTTTCCTCTTTCTACTGTCAAGGCCCTGGTTTATATTCCATTGTTTCCAGGTTTAAGTGGTCAATTATGTCATAGGAATAGAGGTCAGAGATCATAAGCATTTGTAAAATTATTAGATTTGGTACCATGGAGACCTCTGCAAATCTATGAGAGACTAGTTTTACCAACAGAGTGGCCAGTTCCTGAAACTTTATTAACAAATGGATGAGGACTTGAAGATTACTGACATGACTGAAAGGTGCTGGAGAGAGGGAAAAGCTCAGCTTGATATGGCAAAATGTTTCAGGAAAGTTTTTATTTTTTAATTTTTTTGTTTTTATTTTTATTTTTTTAGGATAGAAGAAACTTCTCAATGTTTTTTTGAGATTATAAGGAGCCACAGTGGGAGAGCATTGTTGGGGGAAAAACAAGCAATGAATGATAACAATATTGAAACAGAATTCTGAAGAAGGATATTATTAAGAAGTAGGTCTGGAAAAATTAAAATTTAGTTTACAATTTTTTTGTGAGATAAAAATAAAGGGGAAACAATAGAACAATTTTAGGTCAAAAGGAAGGAAATGAAATTAATGATCATGGCACAGTTACTTATTATTCCATGAAGTAGATAAAACATAATTTATTTAGCCATTCCTTGATATTTTATATTTGAAAATCCACTGTATTTGTAGTTTTACTTTTTTCTTTTTTTTTTTTATCATTATGGAAAATGTAGCAAGAAATACCCTTACATATAAAGCCTCAAATAAAAGTGAATTTAGTTACAAGGGATAAAGTCATAGAATATACTTGAGAGGTAAAAACTATATATGCATTTCTAATTTTAATATGTTTCTAAAGGTTTTTTAAAAGTTTGAAACCATTCACATTATTCATCCTGCATAGCTGAAACTTTGTACCTTTTCACCAACATCTCTCCATTTCCTCCAACCTCCATCCCCTGGCAACAACCATTCTACTCTCCCCTTTCATGAGTTTGAATTTTTTAGATTCCACATACCTCTAAGTGATACCATGCAGTATTTATCTTACTGTGCCTGGCTTATTTCTCTTAATACAATGTTTTCCATTTTCATCCATATTGTTGCAAAAGGCAGGATTTCCTTCTTTTTTTAAAGCTGAAAAACATTCTATTACATATATATATATATATATATATATACCACATTTTTATTATCCATTCATCCAAACACTCACTATGCTTTCACTTGTAATAAGAAATATAAATTAAATTTAGTTTTTCTAATTTATTTTTAGTACCCAAACATAACTGATATGTTTTACAGTAAATACCAGTTTTCAAAGAAACTTTGTAGGTATATTTTGTTTCATCTTTTCAAGAGCCAATATATTTGGCAAATGTAACCATGCTAATTTTCCAAATAACAGAATAAAGTTTCAAGAAATTTGAAATGTTTGTCCATAGTCATTCAGTTAATGAATATTAAAACTTGGTTTTCAGTGCATCTCTGAATATAAATCCAGTGAACATCCTATGGAATCCTGGATTTTCAAGTTTATCTCCATGATTATATTTTATATCTCCTATCAACATACATTACCTTGAAGCAGGAAATGTATTTCATACTTGCACTCATGTTCAATAAAGTCATGATTTATTTCAGAAACAAAATAATTTATAGAATTGAAAATTAAACATAGTAAATTTTTAAATGTTGATGGTTTTTTAAAATGAACAATTGTTGGTAGGGTTTTACATGTAAGTTTTCATTTTAATGATTTTTCTTTTTAAATTAAGAACATTTTAAAAGGAAAAAAAAACTGTTCTTGTTGAAAAAGAGCCATGGTCTAAATGATGCCATTGATAAGAATTTTTTTTTACTTATCAATGAAAATAACTATAAAAAACGTGGATAAACATTTTTCATTTTAAAATAGCCCCAGGTATTTCCTAACCAAATGAAAGCATCTTAAGGACAAACTTATCATAAATGAGTGCTAAAGTCTGTTTGTTTTTATTCATCCTTCTATCTGAAAGCTTAATCTATAGATTATTTTCTCCGGAGATTTACTTGATAGAATGTAAAATATCGGTGGTGTGTAACGGGCACATTTATGAAAAGCACTACATTTGAGCACCTATGAACTTTCAAAAGAAAGTGCAGTACTATGAAAAGTCCGTGGATTTTGGAGTCAGGTACCTTTAGGTTTTAAACGTGGACCTGCCAGTTACTTGCTTTCCTGGCCAGCATGCCTCTCTTAGGAATACATTCAGTTGCATGTTACAGAATTACCATCAAAACAAACAAACAAAGCATTTTAAAGAAAGGAAAGGTTTACTTTTCTTACCAGGTACAGAGGAATGTTTTCTAGGCCTCCCCATCCAAGTTCTGTGTCTGGATTCCAGTCTGGGAGAGGGCCTGGCAAAGGGCTAAGAGAAGACAAGGCTAAAAGACTCCTGCCTTGAAAGGGGACAACTCCTGCGACACTCACCCGTACCTGACACACCGGAACCAGGTGACCCACTGCAGGGGAAGCTGAGATTTCATTTCATGTCTTTGTGTTGGTGCTTTGCTGCCCCATCCAAGTGAGGGATGTGATCCTAGGGAGGAATGAGAGAATAGTTGTACAGCGTCTACCTTATACATGATCTTCAACTGTAATTTGAGGTACAAATTCCTGGTTCATAAAAATAAAATGAGGGTTATTGGGACAGATACTTTTAATTCCTTATGTATGTGATATTCAAATACTGACTAGAAGGTTTGAACTTGAAAGTATCCACTGATTATAGAAGGTATCTCAGAGATCAGTTAAGTAAATAAAAGTGAGGTTTGAAGAAAAACCTATAAGATGTATATTACTAAATTGAATAAGTTTGGGAGTTTTACGATTTATTTATTCATGCACCAATTATCTACTGAATGCCTATATACGCTAGGCTCTGTAGTAGGCCCTGAAGATACAGTATTGAACAAAATAGAAAACAGTTCCTGCTCTTGTGGATCCTATAGTCTAGAGTTATTCTCACACCATTTATTGAATAATCAATTTTCCTCAAAATAATATATAACTCCATATAAATTCCTAATTGTACATGACTCTGCTTCTGGGCACTGTTACATTAATCTTAGACAGATTTTATTAAAATCTGGTAGTGAAAAATGATTATGTCATCTGAATGAGTTTTCTGTTGCTGCTGTACAAGTTACCAAAAAATTTAGTGGTTTAAAACAACAGAATTTATTGTCTCACAGACCTGGAGGACAGAAGTCTGAAATCAGCATCACTGGTCTGAAATCAAGTTTTTAGCAGATATCACACCCTTCTAAGACTCTTGGGAAAATCAATTTCTGACCTCTCTTTCAGCTTCTGGTGTCTGCTGGCGTTCCTTGGTCTACTATCATATGTCTCCAATCTCTGTCCCAATGGTGACATTGTCTCTGCTTCTTGTTTGCATAAAAATATTTCCTTACTTCCCTGTTATAAATGTCCATACATGTGACTGTACTTGGGCTCACCTGAATAATCCAGAAAACTCCCCATCTCAAGATCTTAATTTAACCACATCTGCAAAGACTTCAGCCGCCCCGCGGCATGTGGGATCCTCCCGGACCGGGGCACGAACCCGTGTCCTCTGCATCGGCAGGTGGACTCTCAACCACAGTGCCAACAGGGAAGCCCACAAAGACTTTTTTTTCTAAATGTCAGGTAACATTCACAGGTTGCAGGGAGGAAGATGCAGATACTGCTGGGTTCCATTACTCATCCTATTACAGCATCATTTTAATTTGAATTGATTTGTTGAAGTTACATCTTTTTTATTTTTATTATTGTTACTATTCTCTAATTTTTCTTTTTCTTTATGAATTGCACATCATGTCAATGACCTGCGCTCAATTTTCTATTGCTCTGCCCATCTTTCTTCTTTACATATTAGAGATTTTAATAGTATCCTGTGTTACAAATACCTTTTTTGTATTGTTTCCATTTTGTCTTTCAACCTCTTTATGAAAGTCTTTATACTAAGTACAGGTTTAGAGTCTGACCACCTTGGTTCAAATTTTTCTCACCCCCTTACTAGCTGTGTGACCTTAAGAAAGTTATTTAAGCTTTATGTTTTTCAGTGTCTTCAACTTTGATTAAAATATTTTGTCTTATTGTATTTTCCTAATAAAATAGATAAACCTAAGAGCTAAATATTACAATGTTAAAAGTATGCTAAATTTGTTAAACAGGAGAAATTAGGTTGAATTTTCCTTAGATTCATGGACATAATTTCATGTTTTAAATAGTTGCTGAGGAAAATTAGTATATTCCAAAGTTACTTTAATTCAAATTACTTGGAAAGTACTCACTTCACCACAGTAAAGTTTGAAGTAAAAAGTATAAAGGAAAAAGGCAATGCATAAGCTGCTTTCTAAACATTATATGAGTAGTCAGAATAATTTTATAGGGCTTCCCTGGGGTGCAGTGGTTGAGAGTCCGCCTGCCGATGCAGGGGACATGGGTTCGTGCCCCGGTCCAGGAAGATCCCACATGCTGCGGAGTGGCTGGGCCCGTGAGCCATGGCCGCTGGGCCTGTGCGTCCGGAGCCTGTGCTCCGCAACAGGAGAGGCCACAACAGTGAGAGGCCAGTGTACCGCAAAAAATAATAATAATTTTGTAAGACATGACAATAATTATAGTGATAATTTTTATAAATATTATATAAGATCAAATTTTTACTGTCATGATTAAGTCACATCTATTTCTATATTCCCTAATTTCTGCTTCAATTTATGTGTTAAAATGTCAATTAACTAATAACTAGTTTAGTATTTTTAATATGCTTCATCAAATTTTTGTCCTTAATTGCAGTACCAGTATGGTCAAAACAACTAGATTTAATTATCATTTAATTATCAGTTATTTAATTCACTTGTAATGTTTTCATAGACAACATACAAAAATAACATCACAAAAAAGAGTATGGCAAGCTATTAGGAATATATAGGTTTAAATTACTATTTCATATCATTATAAAGAACAAAATTTGAATATATGCAAAAAAAATTAGCAAACAAATTAGATGGAAGAAAAGCAGTGCCTTTAATATAGTAGGAAGAGAAAAAAGACAAATAATAAATTCAGAGTAATCAATTCCAATAAACTCAAAGTAACTGTGTGTGTGTACTGCTTTGATTCACTGGCTAGTTAAAATCTTTTCATATTTTTTCACCTGATAAAGTTGAAAGTGAAACTAGCCAAAGATCAACAAGGCTTAAAAAAAAAAAAAAAAAAACTGTAAATTCCTGTGATAGTATACAAACCTTGATAAGTCAAGTAGCATTCACCTAACAACATTCAGCTCAACCTCAGCACTACTGACAATTTTGGCCAGACAATTATCTGTTATGGAGGCTGCCCTGAGAATATGGGAATGAATGTATGGTGATATATATGACCTCTACCTTCTAGATGCCAGTATTTGAATGGGTTGCCTTATCCACCAACCCCTATGAGGGCCAAAACTGTCTCCAGATATTGCCAAATATCCCCTGGGGGAAAATCACACCTTTTGAGAATCATTGTGGTAGAAAATAGAGTTTTGTCATACTAAACAAGGACCTTAGAATGAAAAGCATGACATAATTCTGTTAAATCAGAGGTTACTTATATAATTTATGCTATTATTTGCAGATTATAGAAAGTGAAAGCAAGAATATCTTTTTTCCTGGCACTGCTTAAAAAAATCTTATAAAGTTTTAAGGAATTATTGATTTTTAAACCTTGCTCTCCTGAGTTTACATCTTTGAGAGCTATGGCTAGTTATGGCACGATACACTTAGTAAAAAATAATGTTCTGAAAATTAGAGGCGAGATTTATGTTTCAGCATAAAAATTAATGAATATTAGTGTGACTTATTCTAACACTGTAATTCGAAATACCTCTTCAAGGAAATAATAAATTATTTACAATTTCACAAAACATAAATTAAGAAACTTAAAGAAAAGTGGTACCTATTTCAATAAAACTCTTTGACTGCATTCACTGGATTTATTTTCTATTGGAATGTGTAATTTTCCTTTGCTTCATGTTTTATTCCCAGAACCCTCCAAAGAGCCATATTCCTTCCTTTTTTCTGTTTCATGTCATTCTTCCCCAGGGGACAAGATGGGACTTCCTTGATGGGTGGGCAGGAACTGAGCCTGGGAAGATGAGTCTCTTCTCCCTCCATATTCCTACCAGCAAGCACGAACTTTCTTCCTAACAACATAAAATCTACAGAGTTGTGGGATAGACCTGTGATTATCCAGCTGTGTAAATGACTGACTAGATATGTACCTAGTTCAAAGGTAACATGTTTGTAAGCAAAAATGTCTATCCAGAAAAAAAAGCCAAGATTTTGGTCTCCATTTAGCTGGCACCTATGTCTATCAATTGATTTTGAACAGAATACAGAGTGCTCTTTACTGAATTTCAAATAATTCTGATAAAGCTTTTCATCTTAATAGGAGCTATTGAATGAAAAACACTCTATTGTATTTTTCTTAATTTAAGGATATAAAAAACAAGATTGCTTATTGAAGATAGTGAAATTAACATTTTTATATCAGTGTATCTTTGTGGGACTTAGAGTTTCAAGTAACAATATGGTAATATGTGCTATCATATTAAAATGGGTTATTGTTTTAAATCAGGACAATTGCATTTCAGCAATTATAAACTTTGTTGGCTATTTTAATTATAAAGTTTCCATACAAATAAGCCATTAGTAGTTGAAAGAAAAAATAAAAAAATACATATTTCTAATTCCATTGCCTTAGCTAATCTATTCAAATAATACAAGTTTGAAACTTAGTATTATAAAGTCATTTTTGCAGTTTGCATTTAACTTTATTATATTTCAGTATTTCCTTTCTAATGACCATTAGCTGGTCATTTTTGTGTATAGGATACTAATAGCAATAATACAGATAATAATAAGAGCAGCTCTGGTGCCCTTACAATATGCCCATTATAATTCTACTCACTTGACCTCTATTTGCTCATTTAATATTTGCAACAGCCCTATGAAGTAAGTACTAGAGTGATCCCCATAATATAACAGAGCCACTGAGAAAACCTTGATAATCTAAACCCAGAATTATAAAAAAAAAAAATGTGTCTCTCATACCAAATATAAGTATGTATTGTTAAAAGAGGATGGTGAGGGGCTTCCCTGGTGGCGCAGTGGTTGAAGGTCTGCCTGCCGATGCAGGGGACATGGGTTCGTGCCCCGGTCCGGGAGGATCCCACATGCCGTGGAGCGGCTGGGCCCGTGGGCCATGGCCGCTGAGCCTGCACGTCCGGAGCCTGTGCTCCAAAACGGGAGAGGCCGCGACAGTGAGAGGCCAGCGTACCGCAAAGAAAAAAAAAAAACGGATGGTGATGCGCTTAACTGTATGGTGGCCACAGACACAGGTGAAATATATGCATTTCTTTATTATAATTAAAGGCAGGCATTACTAAACACAGCATGGGATACAAGACTCTTGTAACTTTATACACAATAGTATCATGCCTCACACATTTATCTATTCCATTTCTTCTTCCTAGAATGCCCTGTATCTCCTTATTCCAAACACTATTCACCAACTCACCCCCACTCCAACTATGAGCCTATTCATCCTTCACACCTCAGAGAAGGGGTCACTTATCTGGAATCAGGTGAGCTGTTTCACTTCTCCAGGCTAGATATTTCTCTGTGGCAGAGACCTTGAGTTGCTTCACAACATCTGCTAGCTGTAGAGTGCTGCATAATTAGGCATGAAGCATGGTTTAGTCAGGTAATGGAAGATAGAAAACTAATGTCCCTTTTATCTTAAAAAAAAGTTAAAAATGTTTCTTCAGACTTCCCTGGTGGCGCAGTGGTTGAGAGTCCGCCTGCCGATGCAGGTGACACAGGTTCGTGCCACGGTCTGGGAGGATCCCACATGCCACGGAGCGGCTGGGCCCGTGAGCCATGGCCGCTGGGCCTGCGCGTCCGGAGCCTGTGCTCCGCAATGGGAGAGGCCACAACAGTGAGAGGCCCGCGTACTGCAAAAAGTAAAATTTAAAAAAAAAATGTTTCTTCAATATCTTAGAATGTAAACCATGCTTTGTTTAAGAAAATGGCAAGAAAAATTCAGATTATTGGTGTGTGTTGGCTGCTTTTGGCTCCTGTGAGAAAAGCCCTACAAGAGAGATAATTTTGATCTAAAGCAGAGACAGAGTGGAACACAATGACTTTGATAAGTAAAGCAGTCGAAGTTGTCTGAAAACCCTATATCTGGAGACTAGATAGCAAGACCAAAGAAGTTATGAGTCTCAGAGCTGTAGTCTTAATAGGAGATAAGACTTACGCTTTATGAAACTCTGGAACCTGGTGAAAGAGATAGGATTAAGCTGTTGTCCTTCCATCCAAGCCCATGGTTTTAGAGGGCTTCAACAGCAAGAGGGACATGGGAGGCAAGGTGACCAACCATCCCATCTTACCCAGGACAGAAGGACATCTGGGAAGAAAACTTTCCATTTAAAAATCAGACCAGCCTTGGCAAATGAGAGGGAACTAAAAATTCTGTGGGTGGAGCCCAAACACCATAATTAAATACTAGTCTTCAAGTTTAAAAAGTAAGCCTAGACTAGATCATTTATAGCAATTACTGAAAAATGGAACTTACAAAAGTAAGTGGCATGACGCCAAAGAAACCTAAGCAACTCCTGGATTCCCAGCACTATTCAGCACCTCAAAAGGTGCATTTTTCAGTGATTACTCACTTTACGTAGGACCATGGAAGATGAGAGCTATGGTCCCAATGGCAACGCCTGGGACCACAGAGAACCATGAATGAAGGCCCCTTATCCTAAAGAGCAGAACCCAAAGCACCCAGGCAGACTAAGCAAGGGACTCATTCCCTTTCCTGCCCATCAAATTTGTTATTTTTAAGGTCACAATTTTTAATAACTCCTATTTCACATTCCCACATTTTCTGAATTTAAATTTTTTTAATATTTTTATTACTCTGTTCCTACTCCAACATTGTATATCATGTATTTCAATGTATTATGTGTGTATCAGAAATGGGGCATACAAAATGTGTTTATTATTTTCTAGGCCAACAAATAGCTATCTTCGGACATAATGGAGAGGGTTGTGCATCATTCTAGAATCCTAGATGCTGGATAGAGCGGCGGATGGATGTTTGTGTTGCTTACCTTGGGGAGGAGGTAAGTATATACATGGAAAGGCAGGTGTGCGAGGATATTTCAGTGGCAGAGGGTAAACTGCAACAGAGACCAGCTCTTGCTGTCACGATCTGTTCTTCCTCTCTTCCATAGTAATAGAATCTTAAGCTGTGGTCTTGTCTCTGGACTACAGTCAAGGTACTGTATGCCACAAGCCAACAGGTTCGTTGAGGGCTCCCTAATCCCTGGATTGTGAATAAGGTTGTATAATTCTGAAATCAGAGTTGGCAAAGCATACCCCTGATACTCTAGCTCCCTGATTGTGACAGAAGGAAAAGTTCTCTTGGGAAACCCGTTCTGAGTTGTTTTTCTGGAAGTTGTTCTTGGAGAATCAACTTTCCCATACCCTACTGTCCAGTTTATTGTCAAGAGCCACATGTGACTGTTGAGCCCTTGGAATGTGGGTGCTCCAAATTGAGACATACTGTAAATGTGAAAGACAAGACAGATTTCAAAGACAGTACAAAAAAATGTAAAATACCTCATTCATATATTGATTACATGTTGAAATAAATATTTTTGATATATTGGGTTAAACATATTATAAGGAACTAATGTTACCTGATTCTTTTTATGTTTTAATGTGGTTACTAGGCAACTTAAAATTCTAGATGTGGCACAAATTATATTTCTATTGGACAGCACTGCCCTAGACCTTCTATAGATTTTTTTCAGTGCACAATCTCCTATCAAATTCTAAAATTTCAGTCCTTGCAGTTTATAGACTTACACATGATATCTTAGAAAGGAGAAAGAAATACTCATCTCACTTAAAATCTGAAAACCCTTTTTTAAGCTTCTTCAAAAAAGCTTGGAAAGCTTTTGGAAAGAAACTCTTGGAAAGAGTTTGGAAAAATCACTTGGAAAGAAACTCACTTCCAATTTGAAAAAATAATAATTCTTAAAATATTATGCCAGTCATATCTCATTGCCTAAAATGTAAATAAAATGCATCCATATATGTATAGTTAAAATACACAGATGTTCAACACATATGTGAGTTCTGAAACCTCCTGATGGGCTAAATAAATTACATAAATTAGTACTGTTAATTACTCTCCAAAGGGCAATGTCAAAATGATAGATGGATAATTCCAACTATTGAATGTTCTCTTTCAAGCATAGAAGAATGAATCTGATATATACAACCAGAGTGATTTTTTGATGTACCCAATGATTTCATCGATATTTTTCTCTGGGCTTTTCCTTCTCTCTTAGTTTCCCTCTTATGATAATCATTAAAATAAATAGCTTACCATAATCTGCTAGATGTTAAGCTAGATTTTGGGATAATCTTCTTTAAAAAAGGAATGAAATGGTGGTATCACTAATTAGCATCTTATTTATTCTACTATCATTATCCACACTTTTTGTTTCTATCCATTCACTTCTTTGTTTTTTAAGCATAGTAAATCACAAATAAAATATTAGAACATAAACATGTCTTAACTCTTGCTTCTTATGTATATATCAGGGAACTTTTTCAATCTCTATTTCCTGAATACAATGCTTATCTTTTTTACAGAAGATAATTTATGATTTGTTGACAATTTATGAACTGTTGAAAAAAATCATGATACTAATGAATTAATGTATAACAGAGAAAAGGCGTTGTCACGTCTCTGGCTGGCTGGGAGAGAATGGGTGCCCTAAGTGACAGCAGAGGAAGCAAGAAATGACACCTTTTCCTTATAGCTGTTGTATAAACCTAGGTCTCTCAGACTAAGAAAGTACAGCCCAGAAGTTAAAACCAACATGCAACATACCAAAGGGGTAGTAATTCAGTCCAGAAGCTACAATGGCAACTATGAGTGATCTCACTAGATGAAAAACCAATTCCAGAAAACTTTATCCACATAGGAACAGTAAGAGAGATGCAACATTCATGACATATTCTTGACTGGTAATTGGGTTACAGAATTCTCTTTGCATTAAATCCCTGAGGTTTTATTTGGAGGAATAAAGGATGATGTGATATATTGCACTAGATGGTTGAAGAAACTTGGGTAAAATAGACAGGCTTTTACTAAGAGATGTGAAAAGGAAAAATTCCTCCTGGTTTTCTTCTTTACAATTCACACTACCACAGAATACTTTATTTCTGACACGTCTGGTGAGTTTATTTTTTTCCTCATACCAAGCAATTATTTGACTCCCGCTGGGTGTCCTACGATTGGATTTAGTTCTGACACTGTCAACATGGGGTTGGCACCAGATCCCATGAGTTAAAGGCAAAACCCCACAAGACTACCCACCCCACCACACTCACAGGCACACAGTTTGGATGTCAATCTTTGGATTGCGATTGCCCCAGTTGTTACCTGTGCCTCTGACAACTGGATATAAATTAAAGGTTCCCAGGACCTCCTCACTGGCTTCTATTAATTTGCTAGAGTCTCTCACAGAACTCAGGAAAACAGTTTCCTTACTAGATACCAGTTATTATAAAAGGATGTAACTCAGGAAGAGTTGGATGGAGAAGATGCATAAAGTATGCGGAAAGAGGCTCAGAGATTCCATGTCCTCTCCAGGCACATCACTCTGCCAGCACCTCCAAGTGCTTATCGACCCGGAAGCTCTCTGAACCGCCCCTTAGTCCAGGGATTTTTATGGAGGATTTATTATTGTAGGTATGTTTGATCAAGTCACTGGGCATTAGTGATTAAGTCAATCTCCACCTCTTCTCCCCTCCTTGGAGGTCAGATGTTGGGGGTGAGGCTGAAAGTTCTAACCCTCTAATCACCTCTTTGGTTCCCCTGGCAAAGAATTCCCATCCTTAGAGAATTTCCAAAAGTCACCTCATTAACATAAACTCAGGTGTGGATGAAAAGGGCTTGCTATGAATAACAAAGGACATCTTTGTCTGTCTTATCACTTAGGAAATTCCAAAGGTCTTGGGAGCTCTGTGACCAGAACCAGGACTAAGACCAAATATACAGTATATTTCTTATTATAAATCACAGTCTGTTAGAGATAAAAGGTTGAAGAAAGCAGGAAAAGAAGAGAGGCAGAAATTAGTAGAAGGACTAGACAGAGAGAGGAACTATTAGTGCACAGGAGAAGGAAGAATACACAACGAAGAATAAAAAAGAGGAAAATATTTTCTCTATTATTACTGTAGTTTTCACATAATTCTTTTTAAAAATGTACCAATTTATTTATTCAAGTCATGTTTATTGACCATCTATCATTGACCCCCCTCTTCCCCCTACCACGCTTATGTTAATATTCTGGAGAATAAGATAATTTTGAGATAGTTTTGCCCTCTAAGGGCCTATACTTTTATTGACTTACACTCAAAGAAACCAGCATTTGTGCTCAGTTGTTAATTGCTCATTTCCATTTCCCTATTTGTTTGGCTTAGCATCACAAAGCTTTTGCTTGCTTGCAGTCATTTTAAAATACACAGTGTTGCACCCAATCGGGCCATGTCTCTTGATACTAATGTGACAGTCCTTATACACCTCTGACTTGGCACTTGATTGTTCTCACCCAGCCTGTTGGTTCTAAGTTAACACTAATTCTAATACTATTTAGGTTAACTTCCTGGAAATTGTGAAGTTTTGTTTAGCTTGACAATGAGTGAAACACATGAAGGCACCTGCTATTTATTTGTCCAGTTAGATGTTCCTTCCTTCCTTTCTTCCTTCTTTTTATTGTTTAGAGGCTTATTCCATTTAGTTGATAAAATCAATGTAGGTTTTTAATGATAAAAGAATCACATAAATGGTTTAAGTTAATAAAGATATGTAGTCCATTATTTGACCATTTATTTAGATAATGACAAATATATTTCTAATTTGGAGTAGTATTTTCACATAAATTGTTAGATTTAAACATCAGTATCACTAAAGTTTTTTTTTTTTTTAACTGCCTCCTGAAATCTGATGACTGTTCCTATTATGTTGAACTTTGAATACACAATTTTCTGCTGAAACTCTCCTCTCTCTCACATACATGCTCTCAAACACACACACACACACACACACACACACACACACACACACACACACACAGCCCTTTTACAGCCTTCAGAAAATTCTACTCCATTCTCTGAGTACTGAAAAAACTAAATGATTTATGACTCACTTTTTGAGGAGTGAATTTTTTTCCTTTGGGCACCTACTGTGATGGAAAACATTTTCGAGATGATTTTTCTTTTTCTATTTAGAATTAAAGTCTAAGATTGCTGACACACTATGAGAGATTTTAAAGTCATTTTTAGAAATATTAGGCTCAACTCTATGTGAAATTATGCTATGAATGAATCCATTTGACTATTTGAAAGAATATTTTCATTAAATATTATAGGTTTCTTTAGAGAACTGGAAACATTCTTTTGCCCTATTTGATCCTTTAGAGTATAATCTCTATGGCTCAATTGATTTCTCAAGATCCTTTCTTTTTTAGAAGAATATGTCAGCTCTCAAGTGTCCACTAATTATTTTTATCTGGCTTGGCCTCTTTAAAACCCGCAAGCATGTTTGGGTCATCAGATCTCCTTTAAAATGCTGCCATTCATCTGTTCAATTTAATGCTTGCTCAGGAGGAGCTGCTGTACTGATTAAAGTCTATGCCACAATGCAGTCTGGAAAATGATGAAAGAAAGAAAGGCAGGCCCAGGTTAAGTATACCATTAACTCTGCCTAAGACTATGACACATCAATAGCACATTAGACCTAATCATGTTTTATACAGTTAGTCAACCACAGAAAAGAATAATCAGAGATATTCATTCAGAGAGAAACACATTCAGTCTTTCAAGCATTTGCTATTCTTTTCTCCCTTGAAAATGTTGTGTAGTGATGAGTTTTCTTCTGAACAGGCGTGTTCTCTCTTAAAAATTAAAACATGTCCTACTCGAAAGAATAGAAATCAAGAAGAAAGATGTATCTTTTGCCTGTACAATGCTTAAAGGATCCTTATTAAACAGAAAATAAATAGACTAAGGCTATTCTTGCTGGCAGATAATATTTTTGTGTTATATATTGATTGAAGAGGAATGAAAATGTGGTCCCTTCTCAATGTTCTATTGATTGGAGCTACTTTGTACTCATTAGTACTTAGTTAAGTCTCAGGGCAGTAAAACTTGCTTTTAATTTACAGTCATCTTAATGAACTACTACTGCTATTTTGTTGGTATTAGAAAGTCATTTAACTTCCTTAGGAGAATAGTTGCATAATTAAGGGTTAAGAAAAAGGGAGGGAGGAGGGAAGGAGGAAGGAAGGAGGAAGGAAGGAGGTAAGAAAGGAAAGAAGGAAGGAGGGGGCCTTACCTGGTGGCACAGTGGTTAACAATCCACCTGCCAATGCAGGGGACACAGGTTCGAACCATTGTCTGGGAAGATCCCACATGCCATGGAGCAACTAAGCCCTTGTGCCACAACTACTGAACCTGCACTCTAGAGTCTGTGAGCCACAACCACTGAGCCCGTGTGCTGCAACTACTAAAGCCCGCGTGCCTAGAGCCCATGCTCTGCAATGAGAAGTCCATGCACCACAATGAAGAGTAGCCCCTCTTCACCGCAACTAGAGAAAACCCAGGCGAAGCAACGAAGACCCAACACAGCCAAAAATAAATTAATTAAATAATAATTTATTAAAAAAAGAAAAAAAAGAAGGAAGCAGGGAAGGAAGGAGGGAACGAAGAAAGGTTACCCTTGGAAACCATGTGGTTTAGTAGAAAGATCATGGGATCTTTCTTTCAGGTCTGGATGATTTGTCTACTGTTCATTGGGAAGACATTATGAGAAAAGCCATTTTCTTTTGTGTCACCTTCTATTACAGAGGGAATTTGCGGAAGTAATATTTATGTCAACAGACTGTTGGGAAGAACACAAAAAAACCAATGTGTATACATATTATACATATGTGTTTATATATATATATATATATATATATATATATACATATAAATGACTTACAAAGTATAAGTTGCTGTGCAGCAAATCTCAACCACTGCTTCCAGAAAATACAGATAACTTGTGAGCCAAAATGAGTTCTCACCTCACTAAAATATTTTCCCAATTCTCATAAATAAGCAATAAATATAATATTTTCCTTTTTAAGCTTTTTAAGTCATTTTTTTCTACACTGTTGGCAATTGCTACCTCTACCCAAACAAATAACCAAAAACTGAGAATGCTTTGAAATTGACAGACTTAGAGCACACTGCAACACTTTTTCCTGTTACAAATGAATAGAAATTACAGAAACAATATAGGAAATGGTTTAACATATCACTGATGTCTTATGAATACGAGCTAAACTGGTGCAGGAATCCTCCACCTGCTTCAGGCACACGTGCGCACACACACACACACACACACAGAGGAAAACACCCAGGTGCACATGCACATTTTAATATAAAGTTAAAATTGTAACTAGTAAAGGAAACACTTCTCAATGTAAGAAACAATTAATTCAAAATCATAAAAATCAAGAAGTGCTAAAGTCTAAGGACTCATAAGGGAAGCAGAGATGCATGTACAAGTTTATGATTAAAACCTGGAGTATGCAAATTAAAGCCTAGAGGAAAGAACTTGCTGTCTAGTGCTTGGAATAATGGAACAAAGCTACCCCAAACAGCAGAGTCCCTAGGGACTAGAGAAAGCCCTCTTCAGATAAGTTTAGGAAAGCAGCAAGCATATTTGTGATACAACCTCCACAGAGGGAAATCACAGGGAAAAAGGGTTTGCAAGAATTAGGAAATACCTGCATGAGTTGCCCATGCGTGTGAGAACAGAAATTTTGCCATCAGTTAATGTGATCATTTGATTTTCCACTTTATTTTTATATATTGTATTATATTAATAAATATATTGGAAAAAAATCAGCCTCCTATTACTGGAATAATCTCTGCTTCATCAAATGAACGGTTTTGACATGTTGAATGACTGTTAGCTTCTACTTGACAATATTTTATTTAGAAATTTTAAAATATGCATATTCTTTATATATTCTCGATAGTCATCATTTGTTGATTATTTGGATTTAAAATATCTTCTCCCAGTTTTTCGTTTAACTTTTCATTTTGCTTTGTCTTCTTGTGCCATTTAAATATGATATAGTCAAATTTATTGGTCTTCTCCTTTATGAATTACGCTTTTGTCTTATTGAAGAAACTCCCCTACACTCAAAATATTTCTCATCAATATCTAGATGTGTTAAAGTATTATTTTTCATATTTAGACTTCTAATTCATATGAAATATATATTATTACATAAGGCAGAGATCTATATGAATCTTCCTCCATATGGACAACGTGCATACCAATACCATTTATACATGAGGTATTTCTATGTTGTCCATTCAGATTTACTGATATAGTTCTGTTATTTGACATGAATACAATATTGACCAAATTACTCACACTTCATGATGAATTTCAATGAGTCTGCAATAATATGAGATAAAGCTAGTCGTACTTTATTCTTCAAAATTGTCAGTTATTTTTAGCTCTTTTAATTTTATATGCATTTATCACCTCCAAATTTTTATGAAATTTTATTTGGATAATGGTATTTTTCCATCGGAATTGCATTAAATTTATAAAATGATTTGGAGAAATTGCCTTCTTTATCCCATCCATAAACATGGTCTAACTTAGCACTTATTCAAATGCTCATGTCTTTTAATAAGTTTTGTTATTTTGCACAATGGTATTGCTTTATAGGATATATTTCTAGGTATCTTATATATAAAGAGATTTGTGATAGGAAATTGGCTCATGCCAATATCTGCAATGTGGACTGGCAAGCTGGAGACTAAGGAGAGCTGCTGATGCAGATGGAGTCTGAAAGCAGTCTACTGAAGAATTTTCTCTTGTTCTGGAAGGTTAGTTTATTTGTTATATTCAGGCCTTTGACTGATTGAATGAGGCCCACCCACAATGGAAAGGATAATCTGTTTACTCAAAGTCCACTGATTTAAATTTTAATTTCATTCAAAATACCCTCCAAATTGGCGTATAAAATTAATCATTACAATGAATGATATTTTAACTAATTTTTTTCTAATACTTTTCTGTTTGTGTATAAAAGAGCTAATACACTCATAAAAGTTGCTGAATTTTCTAAATAGTTCCAATAGTTTGCAGATTCTCTTGGACCTTTTTTATGAAGACAAGTATAATTCTATGAAAATAAGAACACTTTTTAAAAATTTTTGTATTTTTCTTTCTGGGAAATTAGGTAGTACTTCTATACAATTTTGAATAAAAGATATGTTAATAGGAATTCTTAACTTGTACCTGACCTTATATTTATTATTAGGTTTACTGTGTGCATTAAAATTTTCATTCTGTTGTATTTTGTATATGCATGTGAATGTACACAATATACATAGGTGTATACACATATATTACTAATTCGAACTTCAAAAGTGGAGAGTATAGTACTAAAAAAGTGTTTATAATCATTTAAGAGTAAATTACTAATCTAATGTCTCACTAACCTTGAATACAATAGTGCTATATTCTTCTGTATAACCATAATACAACTATCAAAATCAGTAAATTAATATGAACACATTTTCACTATCTAATTCCCAAATTCCATTTGTTTTGACAATTGTCTCTATAATGTCTTTTATAGAAAAATAATCTAGTTGTGAATCATGCCTTGAGCTGTCTAGAACAGTGTCTTAGTCTTAACTTTCATGACCCTGATACTTTGAAATTTACAGCCAGATATTTTGTAGACAACACTTTAATTTGAGTTGTCTGATGTTTTCTCATAATTAGATTTAGGTCATGCATTTTCGGCAGGAATATAGTGATGCTATATTTTTTGCTTTGTTCTCTATTACATGGAGGACAGGGATGCAGCTAAACATCCTGTAGTGAACAGATCAGTTGCCCTCAACAAAAAGTTGTCCACCCCAAAATATCAATAGTGCTAAGGGTTAGAAACACTGTCCTATGCTAAAGGCAGGAAATGATTCTTTATTAAGTCTGTGTTCTCTTCCCTGAAGGTGACACCCGGTCCATTGTTCTTGGCCCTTGGTTCTATTCCTTTATATGTATTTGCATTTCTCTCACCCTCTGACCATTTCTAAAGAGGGTATTGTAACGTATACCATTCTCAGTGGACAAGCAAATTTCTCAGGCTGCTTCTTAATGTGGAAAACAGGGGACTAGAGGTCATTTTATATTTTGACTAGTCTGAGTTTCCTTTATACCAAGCTGACAGCACTTCTAACAATAGAGCTAATTTCAGTATTTTATATATTAAGTTCAATACACTCCATGTGCCAAATACTAAACTCACAAGACTTAATATTCTTAAATATATGAAACTTATAATTTGTTATCCTGACTGGCAGTATTTGAACAGCATAAATGGATCTTAACTCAAATAAAAAAGAAATGTTTGGAAAGGAATCACATACACATATGTCATACATGGTATTCTGTATATATATCGTGTATCATGTATATATCATATATGATGACATAGATATACACATCATATATAATATCATGTATATATCACATGTATATATATATTTTAAAGAGTACCCTTCAGGAAAAGCATTACCATGTTAAAAAGGCCACCAAAAAGAATCTCTCATATTTTTAAAACTTGTAAAACTTTAATTAAAAAATACGTGTATACTATAATCATCTGTTGGGTTAAAAGAGACTGCAAAGTGTTCAATGTGCATGCAATCATCTTCTGGAGGAAGTGGAGTCAAAACTCTCACAGAGGTGGACTTTATCTCATCTGACAGGGAAAATAGTGGAGGGTATTGATTAGAAGAAGAGCTTGGGGGAGTGAGTGACATTTACAGTACAATAGATTAAGTTTAATGAGAGAGCTTACTACTTATCAATAGAAGGCTTAACCTTATCCCCAAATTAGTTAGGCATTATTGTGCAAAATAATTTAAAGTAGATTAAATGATTTATTGACAGCACATAAATGTCTGAAAGAAGATAAACATTATTATTCTCCTGATGCAGAATTGTTCTCAAGGTCT
Organism: Pseudorca crassidens; assembly: GCF_039906515.1. Lineage (NCBI taxonomy): Eukaryota > Metazoa > Chordata > Mammalia > Artiodactyla > Delphinidae > Pseudorca > Pseudorca crassidens. The sequence continues at coordinate 124,420,937 of NC_090300.1, read as the reverse complement.
TGAACACATTTCTCTGTGTTTTTGCCTTTCATACACAATATGGTTAAAACAAAAACTGAAACTTTATTGTTAAATTAAAACTGAATTTTAATTTTAGGATAAAACACATCCAAACTATATATACATTCCTTAGATATGATTTTAAAATTTGTTCCACAGGGTGTTCCTAAATTTCTTTTTTTGGAAAACTTGACACAATAGTAAACATTTCAGAAAAAAATATTTTGAATATTGAGATGTAAGAAAATAAGATATCTAATAAGGTGATCGTTCCTCTATAACCTTAGTAGTTGCTAAGAATTCAAGTTCAGTCTTTCTAGGCTTATACATTCTCCAAATTTAAAATAATTGGTAAAGCCAATACTTCTCCAGTCACTAAAATAATTTAAAAATGGGATAGATATAGATAAAAGTGAGATACAACTGAAGCAAAGGTATTCAAACGTTAAATGAAATTAATATGCAAATTTAATAAGCTTCATTCTCATTTATATTAGCATATAATTTCTCCTAGCATACAAAATTTACATTAATTTAGAGTATACTTTTTCAAGCCCAATTCCTTATTTCTCATCCTTTTAAGAATTCCTGACTCCTCCCAAGGCATTCCTGACTCCTCCCAAGAACATTATCAGCCTCATTCTCAGTTTCGTGAATTAGGAGGAATTGACTTGTACTTGTAGAATAGAGGCCTGGGCTCCGGAAAACAACTCCACAACTTTCTAACTCTAGGTCCTCAATATCTCATTTCCCCTGCTAACAAGTTTGTTTTAGTTTTTATTGAAAAAAAGTTACATACAGAAAAATGCACAGATCTTAATTGTAACATGTGATGATTCTTGGCTAATATTCGTGTAAGCAATATCCATATCAAGGTATAAATTTTATTACCCCAGAAATTTCCCTCACTGCTCTTTCTAGTCTATGACAACCCCTGGTTTAGGCCATCTCTGTTCTGATTTCTATTATAACAGACTAATTGTTTCAGTTTTTGAACCTTATTAAATGGAATCATATAGTATATACCATATTGTGTCTGATTTATTTTATTCAGTACAATGCTTGTGTGATCAGTCCATGCTGTTACATGTAGCAATTGTTTATCTTTTTTACTGCTGAGTTGTTTTCCACTGTATAAGTAAACCATAGTTTGTTTAACAATTCTCCTACTGATGAACACTTCAATTGCTTTCAGTTTTTTCAGTAATGAATACAGGTGTCATTAACATGCTTGTACAATCATTTGTGGACATACAATTTAACTTTTTGGAGTGAAATTACTGGGTCATAAGGTTTATGTTTTGCTTTTACAGAAACTACAAAACTTTTTTTTTCCAGAGAGGTTGCATTTCCACAAGCAACATTTAAGAGCTTGACAGCTTCACATCATTGCCAGTGGTCAATATTGTTAGACTTATATTTAAGCCATTCTAGTGTGTGTATAGTGGTATTTCATTGTGGCTTTTATTTGCATTTTTGTGATAACTAATGATGCTGTGAATTTTTTCATGTGTGTTGTTTTTATGGTTTGCCATTTATTCATCTTCCATGTGTATGTTCAATTATTTTACCCACTTTTTATTGGGTTCTTTATTTTATTATTGAGTTATAAAATTCTTTATAAGTCCTTTTTCAGATATATATTTTGTAAATATTTTCTCCTACAGTGTGGCTTGAAAAATTCATTTTCTTAATGAGTAGAAATTTGAGGTAGGGCAAAGAAGAGTTTAACAATTGTCCTTTTATGATTATTGCTTTCTGTTTACTATCTAAAACATCAAGATGTTGAATATATTTTGCTAAATTTTATTTAGAAGGCTTATAGATATAACTTTTTCATTTAATTCTATAATTTACCTTCTTTTTTTCATCATGTGAGGTAACGGTCTAGATCATTATATTTTAATATTGGGCTCTCCAATTTTTGTTTCAATTTTTATTGGAGTATAGTTGATTTACAATGTTGTGTTAGTTTCAGGTGTATAGCAAAGTGAATCAGTTATACATATACATATATCTACTCATTTTTAGATTCTTTTCCCATATCGGCCATTACAGAGAATTGAGTAGAGTTCCCTGTTCTATACAGTAGTTCCCCAAATTTTATTTTTCTTCTTTTGTCAGTTTTAATTTGTTAATCTTAAAGAAATTCTCAGTTTTACCTTTTGTCAAATTTATAAGCATTAAATTGATCATAATACTTTTATTATCCTTTTAATGTCTTAGCATCCATTGTGACGTCAACCCATTTACATCTCTGATATGGGTTTTGACTCTTTTTTCTTCATCAGTCTTTTCAAAAACTGCTTTTAGTTTCTTTTCTTTATCATTTGTTTTCTATTTCACTAATTCTGCTCTTCATATTTTGTCTCTCACTGCTCTTATTTTTCTAACTTCTTAAGTTTGAAACTTAGATAATTATATTATTTTCTTTTATGAACATGTTTTAATCACTACATGAGTGGCAATTCACAAATATCTACATGTTATCTTTTCATTATTTATCAGCTTGAACTATTTTTTAAAAACCCACATGATATCCTTTGACCCACAGTTTCTTTGAAAATTTGTTTTATGCTTTTGATGACATTCTAGAGATCTTTCTCCTTGATTTCTAATTTAATTCTGGTATGATCAGAGAACATATTCAATAAACTCATACTTCTGAAATTTATTGAGAAGTGTTTTATGGCTTAGCATATGAACTGTATTTCTAAGTGTTCCAAATGCACTGGAAAAGAATGTATTCTTCAGTTTGGAGGTATAGTACGCTATAAAATTCTATGAATGTATGTCATTTATTGTACAAATCTTCTATATAATTACTGAATTTTACTAGGTGATTTATCAATTGTTGACAAGCTATGTTAAAGTGTCTAACTCTAAATTATAATTTTTTAATTTCTTCTTTTAGTGCTATTAGCTTTTGCTCAATATATTGAAGTGCTGTTATTAGGTGTCTTAGTCTTATGACATATTTAATTTCTATTAAATTAATATCTTGCCATAATGCAATAAACCTCTGTATTTTATAAAATACTCCTTGTCTCAAAGTCTATATTTTTATGATCATTATAAATCCAGACCATCTTTTTAAAATTTTTTTATTGAAGATATAAATTTTACCATGGTTTTCTTTTCAAAAAGAAAAAGGTATTTGTATTTAAAATGTTTCCTGAGGTGCACTGTCCCCAGTCTCCATTAATATGCCATATGAATGCCAATTAATATTCCATTGCACATTTTCTTTATTCATGGGTTTATGGATATTTGGATTGTTTCCACTTCAAGATTGTTATAAATAATGCTTTCATGAAGCTCCATGTTAGTGAAGCCACCATTAAAATCCAAAAGAAGGGGTTTCACTACCGAAAGTAAAATAGATAGCTAGTTGGAAGCAGCCGCATAGCACAGGGAGATCAGCTTGGTGGTTTGTGACCATCTAGAGGGGTGGGATAGGGAGGGTGGGAGGGAGGGAGACGCAAGAGGGAAGAGATATGGGAACATATGTATATGTATAACTGATTCACTTTGTTATAAAGTAGAAACTAACACACCATTGTAAAGCAATTATACTCCAATAAAGATGTTTAAAAAACAACAAAAAAAACCAAGTTAATAAATATATTAACAACTCATAAAAAAAAAAGAAAAAGAAAAAAAAGAAGGGGTTTCAGAGAGCTTCCAGGTAGGTAAAGCAGAATGCTTCCATGTGCCACTGTGCTGGGTTCCAACTCCAAGAAGACTAAGGTTTCTTTGTTCTCGACCTCACCCTATGAATCTCTTCATCTGGCTGTTTGTTCCTGTGCTTTAATATCCTCGGTAAAAAACCACTCATCTGCCGTGTGGCTGAAAGGGTCTTGATGCTCCAGCCTGGTATCAGGCCTGAGCTTCTGAGGTGGGAGACCCGAACTCAGGACATTGGACCACAAGAGACCTCCTGACCCCACGTCATATCAATCAGTGAGAGCTCTCCCAGAGATCTCTGTCTCAACGTTAAGACACAGCTCCACCCAATGGCCAGCAAGCTCCACTGCTGGATGCCCCATGCCAAACAACAGCAAGACAGGAATACAACCCTACCCATTAACAGAGAGGCTACCTAAAATCAAACTAAGCTCACAGACACCCCAAAACACACCACGGCATGCAGCATTGCCCACCAGAAAGACAAGATCCAGCTCCACCCACCAGAACACAGGCACCACTCCCCTCCAGCAGTAAGCCTACACAACCCATGGAACCAATTTTACCCACTGGGGGCAGACACCAAAATTAATGGGAACTACGAACCTGCAGCCTATGAAAAGGACACCCCAAACACAGTAAGTTAAGCAAAATGGGAACACTGAGAAATACGCAGCAGATGAAGGAGCAGGGTAAAAACCCACCAGACAAAACAAATGAAGAGCAAATAAGCAGTCTACCTGAAAAAGAATTCAGAGTAATGATAGTAAAGATGATCCAAAATCCTGGAAATAGAAAGGAGAAAATACAAGAAACGTTTAACAAGGACCTAGAAGAACTAAAGAGCAAACAAACAATGATGAATAACAAAATAAATGAAATTAAAAATTCTCTAGAAGGAATCAATAGCAGAATAACTGAGGCACAAGAACACATAAGTGACCTGGAAGATAAAATACTGGAAATAACTACTGAAGAGCAGAATAAAGAAAAAAGAATGAAAATAATTGAGAACAGTCTCAGAGACCTCTGGGACAACATTAAACACACCGACATTCAAATTACAGGGTTCCCAGAAGAAGAAGAGAAAACGAAAGGGTCTGAGAAAATATTTGAAGGGATTATAGTTGAAAACTTTCCTAATATCGGAAAGGAAATAATCAAGTCCAGGAAGGGCAAAGAATCCCACACAGGATAAATCCAAGGAGAAACATGCTAAAACACATATTAATCAAACTATCAAAAATTAAATACAAAGAAAAAATATTAAAAGCAGCAAGGGAAAAACAACAAATAACACACAAGGGAATCCCCATAAGGTTAACAGTTGGTCTTTCAGCAGAAACTCTGCAAGTCAGAAGCGAGTGGCAGGACATATTTAAAGTGATGAAGGAGAAAAACCTACAACTAAGATTACTCTACCCAGCAAGGATCTCATTCGTATTCGACAGAGAAACTAAAACCTTTACAGATAAGCAAGAGCTAAGAGAATTCAGCATCACCAAACCAGCTTTACAACAAATGCTAAAGAAACTTCTCTAGGCAGGAAACACAAGAGAAGGAAAACACCTACAATAACAAACCCAAAACAATTTAGAAAATGATAATAGGAATATACATATGGATAATTACCTTAAATATAAATAGATTAAATGCTCCAACCAAAAGCCATAGACTGGCTGAATGGATACAAAGCCAAGACCCATATATATGCTGTCTGCAAGAGACCCACTTCATACCTAGGGAAGTAATCCCTAGGGAAGTGGTCCCTATATGTGTAGGTCACTTCAGACCTACACATACAGACTGAAAATGAGATAGAAACAGATATTCCATGCAAATGGAAATGAAAAGAAAGCTGGCATACCAATTCTCACATCAGACAAAGTAGACTTTAAAATAAAGACTATTACAAGAGACAAAAAGGACACTCCAAAATGATCAATGGATCAATCCAAGAAGAAGATATAACAATTGTAAATATTTATGACCCAACATAGGAGCACCTCAATACATAAGGCAAATGCTAACAGCCATACAAAGGGGAAATTGACAGCAACACAATAATAGTAGGACAAACACGTGGAGGCTACACAATATGGTACTAAATCATGGAGAGATCACTGAAGAAGTCAAAGATGAAATCAAAAAATGACAATGAAAACATGACAACCCAAAACCTATGAGATGAAACAAAAGCAGTTGTAAAAGGGAAGTTTATAGCAATACATTCCTACCTCAAGAAACAAGAAAAATCTCAAATAAACAACCTAAACTTACACCTAAAGCAATTAGAGAAAGAAGAACAAAAAACCCCAAAGTTAGCAGAAAGAAAGAAACCAAAAGGATCAGATCAGAAATAAATGAAAAAGAAAAGAAGGAAACAATAGCAAAGATCAATAAAACTAAAATCTGGTTCTTTGAGAAGATAAACAAAATTGATAAACCACTAGCCAAACACGTCAAGAAAAAAAGGGAGAAGACTCAAATCAACAGAGTTAGAAATGAAAAAGGAGAAGTAACAACTGAGCATGCAGAAATAAAAAGAATCATGATGAATTACTACAAGCAGCAATATTCCAATAAAATGGACAACCTGTAAGAAGTGGACAAATTGTTAGAAAAGCACAACCTTCTGAGACTGAACCAGGAAGAAATAGAAAATATAAACAGACCAATCACAAGCAGTGAAATTGAAACTGTGATTAAAAACCTTCCAAAAACCAGAAACCCAGGACCAGATGGTTTCACAGGCAAATTCTATCAAACATTTAGAGAAGAGCTAACACCTGTTCTTCTCAAACTCTTCCAAAAACTGCAGAGGGAAGAACACTCCCAAACTAATTCTACAAGGCCACCATCACCCATACATAATTATCAAGGGATCAATCCAAGAAGAAGATATAACAATTATAAATATATATGCACCCAACATAGGAGAACCTAAATACATAAGGCAACCGCTAACAGCTATAAAAGAGGAAATTGACAGTAACACAATAATAGTGAGGGACTTTAACACCTCACTTACACCAATGAACAGATCATCCAAACAGAAAATTAATAAGGAAACACAAGCTGTAAATGGCACAATAAAACAGGTAGATTTAATTGATATTTATAGGACATTCCATCCAAAAACAGCAGATTATACTTTCTTCTCAAGTGCTTATGGAACATTCTACAGGATAGATCACATCTTGGGTCACAAATCAAGTCTCAGTAAATTTAAGAAAATTGAAAGCATATCAAGCATCCTTTTCTGACAACAATGCTATGAGATTAGAACTCAATTATAGGGGGAAAAAAACGTAAAAAACACAAACAATGGAGGCTAAACAATACGTTATTAATAACCAAGAGATCACTGAAGAAATCAAAGAGGAAATCAGAAAATACCTAGAGACAAATGACAATGAAAACACGACGTTCTAAAACCTATGGGATGCAGCAAAAACAGTTCTAAGAGGGAAGTTTATAGCAATATAAGCCTATCTCAAGAAGCAAGAAAAATCTCAAATAAACAATCTAACCTTACATCTAAAGGAACTAGAGAAAGAAGAACAAGCAAAACCCAAAGTTAGCAGAAGGAAAGAAATCATAAAGATAAGAGCAGAAATAAATGAAATAGAGACAAAGAAAACAATAGCAAAGATCAATAGAACTAAAAGCTGGTTCTTTGAGAATATAAACAAAATTGATAAACCATTAGCCAGACTCATCAAGAAAAAGAGGGAGAGGACTCAAATCAATAAAATTAGAAAAAAAAAGAAGTTACAACAGACACCGCAGAAATGCAAAGCATCCAAAAAGACTACTACAAGCAACTATATGTCAATAAAATGGACAACCTGGAAGAAATGGACAAATTCTTAGAAAAGCACAACCTTCCGAGACTGAACCAGGAAGAAATAGAAAATATGAACAGACCAATCTCACGCACTGAAATTGAAACTCTTCACAGACAATTTCTATCAAACATTTAGAGAAGAGTTAACACCTATCCTTCTCAAACTCTTCCAAAATATAGCAGAGGAAGGAACACTCCCAAAATCATTCTACGCGGCTACCATCACCTTGATACCAAAACCAGACAAAGATGTCAAAAAAAAATAAAACTACAGGCCAATATCACTGATGAATTAGATGCAAAAATCCTCAACAAAATACTATCAAAGAGAATCCAACAGCATATTAATAGGATCATACACCATGATTAAGTGGGGTTTATCCCAGGAATGCAAGGATTCTTCAATATACACAAATCAATCAATGTGATACCCCATATTAAGAAAATGAAGGATAAAAACCATATGATAAAGTCAGTTGATGACACATAAAATTAACTATCATAATGTATAAAACATTCAGTATGGATATCTGTTTCCTGTCTTTTTTTTACTGTATTTCTAATATTTAGGAAAGTTTATAATTTTGCTCTAGAAGTTATTTTAAGGATTTTAGATTTATGAAATATCCTTTTTTTATTTGGCTCCTTATTATAAACCCCATTAAAATAAAGTTGTAACCTTCCCAGCCCCAACAATTATACTATAATGCACATTCAGTAAATATTAATAGCTTTTATTCATTTACCTTTGTTTTCTCACATATGTTTCATTTTTCACTATTTAATTTATTAGCCTTAAATAATACTCTATGACACCCATGGTTGCAATGAGGGAATCAGGAAACTAATTTTACTTTCCAGCTACTTACCAAACACATCTGCTCCCATTTTGTGTTAGATGAGTGATTCCCATTGTCAAAGCATATACAATTTACAGTCCGTTTTCTCAACTCTATTATTTTGTTTTTTATATCAGTAATTACTCTTTCCACCTGGAGTTCATCCTTTTATAGTGTTCTCAAGAAGGCTCTTGCAAAGAATATTCACTAATTCTCTTGTGTGTTCACAATGTGTATTTGTAAACTTCAAGGTCAACTTGCCTTGCCTCATACTTTCTTTCCTAGAGTATCTTATAGGTTTTCTATGCTCTCTCTTCTTGGTAAAATGTGGTTGTGGCTGTCATAACTTTTCATTATAAAATGGGGACCATATATGTTACCATACAAACTGGAACAGTTGTAAGAATGAAATGGGACAATGCAATGGGATAATTATACTGGGATCATAGACATAAAATTTGACTGTCCTTCACAAATAAGGATTAGTGGGATTTTGTCCAGAGACAACTGTGATTTATTATTATATGGCCCGGGAAAAATTCATAGATATATGAGGAAATAAGACAGGAAATGAGAGTGAGGTATTTGAAAAGGCCCACATACAGTAACTTCCCCTCAATCCTCCAAAGATGATCTTTAGAAAGTGTGACCAGATTAAGCTTAAGGAGCTTGGAGTATTTATACTTCCATGCACATTTGTCATTGCTTAAAAGCTGTTCGCAGGAGGACAAAACTTTGGAGACAATTTCTGTTCTCTGCTTGTGCAGACAAATGTGATTCTGGCCACCTGTGTGTAGTTATCTGCTAGACTTGCTGGTGCTGACTCCTGGGAATGGAAACCTATATGGAGGCTTCACACAAACAAGTGGTAAAGGGGTCTGATAAAGTATGAGTGGAGCACTAACAAGATGCTATGTTTCCAATTTAAGGGGAACTCATCATAAGCCTCTCTATTCTTCAAATTGTGGTTAGTTATAATTTCTAGGTGTAGGGGGAATTACAAGGAAAGAGATAGTGGCAAGAAATATAGCCCCCACTGCTGCAGTTGGTCTCTAGGATATAGTTGATGTTTTCATTGTCCTTATCTTCTACTTGTTCGTGTATGTCTCTGTGTGTGCATGTGTATGCACACTGTCTTCTCCCATCCCCAAATATATTTATGTTTGTTCCAGGACAAGTTGTCAAAAACATTATTATTTTCTTATTGAATGACTATAACAATGTCAAAAAAAACAAATTAAAAATGATTTTGGACTTCTAGCTTCCAGAACTGTGAAACAATAAATTTCTGTTGTTTAAGCCACCCAGTTGTAGTACTTTGTTGTGTTATCCCTGGCAAACTAATATTGATACATCCCTCTCTATGCTCTATAGGAGAAGTGGGAAAATTCAGAATTAAACCACCATCATTTTTCTTTCAGAATATCTTATTATAAAATATATTAAACATTTGACAACATAAAATATTATAGAACATGTAGAACAACCCAAACACACAAAGACACACACACGCACACACTCAGAAAAGCTGTTGGCATTATCTTATAAATTTGGTAAGTACCTTGTCTTGATATTGAACTCCCAGCTTTTTTTTTTGCACGTGCCTGTGCATCTGAGTGTTGCTGGAAAAACACACATCATACTGATTGCTCTCAATTGAAATGTGTGACTGCCAACCTCAGAGTAGTTGGACATTATTGTTACTCAGAAACAAACTACACTTCTCAATTCATTTTTCATCCCATTCTGCTAAAAAGCTGTTTCATTCTTCCTCCTTTTCCCGCAAATATCCAGAGTTACCTCATCATCATCACTCTCAGCTAATAATCTCACTTTCAATTTCACAAGGAAAATTGAGTTAATCACAGGAGATCTCCTGCAGGATCTCATCAATCCAGCTACCTGCAACTGTGTACAAATTTCCTCCTTGCTCCCTGGTTTATTTGGACAAACTGTGAGAATCCTAGCTAAGGTCTTCACTTCCCTTTATGCACAATATCCCCTCTCCTTTACATATGCAACATCTTAGCTCCAATACTTTATTCTTCATATTTTGCCCAATATTTTACTCTATAATACATTTTTAAATTTCCCCTCTATACTAGATCTTTACCATCAACACATAAATATGTCATTATATTTATATTCTTTTAAAAATGCTCTCTTAATTCCAATTCTACCTTCAGCTACTGCTCCATTGTTCTTTAACTTCTCTTCATAAGAATATACTTTGGAATAGTTGTTTATACCAACATTTCTTAGTGTCCCTTTATCTCTTGAGCCCCATTTATTTATCTTTCACCATCTCCCCACTGTACTCTTTTTATCAAGTTACCAATTAATTTCCCACTGTTAAATTAATACTTAATCTTTAACTTGAGCTACCAAAATCACATAATACACTATTGTGCTATTACAACAAAATAGCATATAACAGATATCAACACATTATTAATATTTATGTATCAATAGCATATAACACATCCCCTGTTTCTTGGAAGAATGGCTTCATCTGGTTTCCAGTTATCTATTTTTATCTGACTTCTCCTCTTCCTCTTTAGTCTTCTATGCTAGTTTGTTTCCTGTTTCCTCATTTCCTGACCTTTTAGTGTTGGATACCACAGAACTCAATCTTTGATATTCTTCTTTTCTCTAGCTGTACAACTCCTTTTTGATCTCACATAATTATATAGCTTTGATCACTATCTGTATGCCAAATGCCTGGCAGATCCCTGTATCCAGTGCAGACCTCTCTGCTGAGCTGCAGCTGCATAAATCCAACTAACTAGAGGGCTTATCACAAGTTTGATGTCTACCAGTTTGTAACATTGTAATGCATAGACAGTATAAAATAGTAGTTTAATATTTAGCCCTGTGTTGAAAGGCCACATTGTACTACTTTATAATATTATTTGTATAAGAATTAATATAAAATTATCAATTGTTTAACTATTGTTTTACATAGAACTCAGGATATAATTAATACATTTCCCTAAATTTGTGAAGAGGGATTAACTATTTTATGTATACATATATTCATATATACATTCATATTTATATATATTCACATTAAATATTCAATATATATAATATATGTGATATATTTATATCATGTGCTATTATATGATATATTCACAAATATAAGCATATATATATATGCTTGTATATATACTTATCATATATATAAGTATTTGGATATCTCTCTCTATATTATATACACACACACAATTATTTCATACTGCAGTAGTTTCTAATAATTGGATGTATCCTTTTATGGAATTAGTGCCAGTACAGAAGGAGAAATGCTTGCATTATTTTTCCTTGTCATATAAGAGAAGGAAGTTTAGGACAGGAAAAGTCACAAATGACCTCAATGCTGAAACAGCATGTATATGAAAACAGTTAGATTATAAAGTTAACTGGTAATACTATAATAATAATTAAAATTTATACTAATTAATGAAGATTAGCACTAAAAATTATATCTCATTTTCAAGCAATTGTCTATATTTGTGCAATCATATAATCCAGAGTTGGAAATTTGGACTATTGAAACATCTATATTTCATAGAAATAATAAAGCAATTTCAGTTTTATAAATTAAAGTGTATCACACTTGAAATAGGCCTTAAAATGTTTCCATAAAGCTCATGAATGAAGCTTCATTGGTCAAAAATAATGATCTCTATTTCATGAGAAACTTTTAGTGACTTTTCTATAACACACAGCTTTCTTCTGTCATTTGAAAGAATTTTAAGCATTTTAGTTGTGAAAATATGTAGCCAACTTATACTTGTTACACATAGTGAGAAATAGTAGTCTTCTGTTAAATTTAAGAGCATTATTCCAAAAACTTGGAAACTGATTTGTCACCTACAACTTGCAATGAAAAACTGTCTATATTGAACTTTTTTTTAAGCATCCTAACAAACCCAAAATATAACAGTGAATTAATGTGTAAAATACATTTTTACGCTGCCTGGCACAGAGATAATTTTTCTAGAATACACCTGGAATTACGAGAAGATATGGCTTTTCAGTGTTACAGTTTTGTAACGTGACAGGTATGTCACAGGACTCAGAAGAAAATTAGAAAAACAGCTTCTATTTTCAGAGAGAAAATTACATTAAAATTGTGATTTTCTTCTTGTAGTAAAGCCATTGGGTATTGCATATATACTTCACTAATTAGTTTTAAACTGTGTATTCAAATGAATAGCTCCGTTACTCCTATATGTTAACAGATGTCTCTTGAAATAATTACTATTTAGGTTTTTAAAGTATTCATTAAATGTCTGCCAAATTACTTAAAAATCATAATAGACAGTTAATGGGTGCTTTAAAACTGAAATAGAAATTACATTTGATTATAAGTAACTATAGGTTTATAAAGCTATCATTATATGTCTATTAAGACCATTTAACTTAAGTGTTACATAATTAGAGAAGAGCCAGGATTTTAATTGCACGTTTGCAAACTGTTAGCTTGCTTTGCTAAATATTCATTTTATCCACTGCCGAACAGTATGAGTGAGGTATGAAGATTTCATCATTTCTTTCCTTAAGCAATTTTCACTGCACTTTGTGGGATTAAATGATCTAACAATTGCATATCACATACAATAATGACCATACACAAAATAATAAAGCGATATTTATATTGAAATATACCTTCCAAAGTAGGGTACATTTCACTTATGCTCCCACAAAAAAGCTCTTGATGGGCCAATGGGTATTTATTTTCCCTCCTTTCAGGTAACTGATTAAGATTGGTTCTGCAACCAAATAGCTGAGATAGAAAAAAATTGGTATCAAACTATGATTCAGTGCGTACTTAGTTCTAGAAAGTAGGTCTCAAGTTGCCAATGAAAAAAGCATAATTTCCCATTAATTACCTCACTAAGCAGTTGCTTGTTATCACAGAAGTTAAGTGGAAATTAAAAGAAAGACTTAATTACACTTTTATGCCTTGAAGTGCCAACTCATCTCAAAGTCAATATTGGGATATAAAATGCAAAGAGAGTAAGATTGTAATTTGGTTGCAGGTTCAATTCAGTAGATAAATAATGTGCCTCTGACTGCAGGCTTTTAGAGGCACTACCACTCCTTTCACAAAGGTATCCACTTTTAGTTCTTCAGTATATCTCTATTAGACACCTGAGGTTGCCTCTTGTAAACCTGAAGAAGAAAACATTCTGCTGAGAGGCAATTTATTTATATAACATTTCTTCTCGAAACATTTGCATTTAAACAAGATTTTGATGTCTTTGGAATCCATCTGCCTACACTTACACTGCTTTTTATCCCTGAATAAACATCACCTGTGAAGTATCCTAAATACTGTTGCTATTCCACTTCCTTAATTTTGTACAGATCCATTTAAACTCACGGTATAGCTTGACTCTTCTAACTTGGGACCTGGAGGTAGGATTTTTAGTGTCTCCATGTATTCTTAGTTAATAAAGATAACCCAACTGAGAGAGTAGGGCTCATAACTCACTTGCTATCTTCAGATCCATTTTTAGGAAAACTAAAGGATATTACAGACATAAATTTTCATGGCAGTCCACTGGCTTTTCACTATCCCATCAGAATGCCCTAAATTTAAGTTATTCCAGATACTAAGAAGTCTCCTACTTATTCCAAATATTACAAAGTCTCCATGTATTCTTAGTTATTAAAGGTAGCCTGACTGAGAGAGTAGGGCTCATAACCCACTTGCTGTCTTCGGATCTATTTTTAGGAAAACTAATAAAAGTGAAGAGAGTTTAGACCAAAGGATATTACAGACATAAGTTTTCATAGCAGTCCACTGGCTTTTCACCATCCCATCAGAATGCCCTAAATTTAAGTTATTCCAGATACTAAGAAGTCCCCTACTTTTTCTGGTCTTTCTTTTTGGCTATCTTCTAATTTAAATCATTAAAAATAAAGTAAGTCCTTCAGGGTCAATTTACCACTGATCTTTAGCTTCACCTATTGGCTGGGACTAGTCAGAGGTGAATTCTATTTACCTTCATGTGTGTCAGACTTGGTGAAAGTCAAACATTTGATATTCAAAAAGAGTTACTTTCTTGGGAAAATAATTTTAATTTGTTGTTAATATTTTTTAATGGAAACTTTATAATAAATTCTAGATTCCTTTGATTTGTTCAATACAGGAAAATCAAGCAACAGTCAACTCTGCATAAGAATTTGAGTGGATTTGGCTATTCTCCATTATACTAGAGAGAGTGTCAAAGTCACACCACTTCCTATTACCACTTCAATGGCAATGAGGCTGCAAGTTGCCGTTTGTAATTACACTTGCACTATTGTTTTATTTACACAGATCATTTCATTTATTTACACTGCTATTTCTCCCCTGTAGGTGTCTTCCCTTTGATACCTGCCTTAAAGTGATAATCTCTGGGTTCTATGCTGAGACACATATTTACCATGAAACAGAATTTTCCTTTAACTCGTACCAGTTCCCAGGAAGGGGTAATGTGTTCACATCATCCTATGCTTCTGTAAAATTTACAAAAGTAAGATATTTTCACATTCCCTTTATTTTTTCTTTGATGAAGTCCCTGAAAATTATGTAATCTTTAGTCCTCACAAAACCTGGATCTACCACTGGCTATGTGAAAATGAAATTCTAATCACAGGCAACCACAGAATGGAGTAAAAATTTCTAATAACAGCTTTTTTTGTAATCTCCCAGGAGACAGCCTTTGATAAATCTGACAAATTAACAACATGATGTTTTCATGGAAGAATTTGAAGAAAAATAATATGGAGGAATCCTTTGCTTACAGGACATGTTATTTCTTGCTGCAGACATAAAAATGTTAGCCCTGACTTCTTTGTCAATAACAAGTTAGAAATAGGGTTTCATGGAAATTGATCATTAAGTTTGGGTATGAAACAGTTCTAATGATACATTCTGTAAATAGATTCATTCTGTTTCCTTCTTATCTGCCTCTCATTAAAATTAGTTTTCGTGGATAGTTTGGTAGGCGAGTGTATTTAAAGCAGATAGATGTTTCCATTTTTTTAAGCTACAGGAGGGAAAGAGTGAAAGGAGATATCTATATAAAGCCAAATAGAATCTTTCAGGCCACTCAGTTTTAGAAATGATTTTCTAGCATTTACTGATATTCACTCCTACAACGATTCAAAGATATTCATTCCTTTTGAAGCAACACACTGATATTCTGTGGTGTTGAAAACAAGCTAAAAATGAAAGAACTGAGGATGAGATTAAATAACTTAGAAACTTGCTTTTTATCAAGTACTTTAAAAATTTTTCATTATACATAGAGGGAGGTACAAAAATAACATAAACAAAGTACAGCTCATTAATTTATCATGATGTTCACACATCCATGGAATGACCATACTGTTCAAAAAGTGGAGTCTACCAGCTCCCGAAGTTCCCCTCCTGCCCCCTTCTAATTTCCTTTTGCGCATGGTAGTCACTATCCCGACTGAATAGCATGGAATTGTTTTGCTTGTTTGAACTTCATTGAAGTTAAATATAGCACTGTGTATTTTGGGGGTATGACTACAACAAACATTCTTGCACATATGCACTTTCTTGTACATGTAATTTTGGTGCACATATGAGCATTCTTGTACAGAAAATATATATTTTAGCTATTCCAGAGAAGATGTCGTGGTATTAAACTGAATTTCTATAATTACTAATAAAATTGAGCCCATTGCCATTTTTATTCGCCGTTTGGAATATCATATTTTGTATGTGACTGTTAAAGTCTTTTTTATAGCTCATTTTCATTTGGAACTGCCTGTTTTTTGAAAAAATTTTTGAAATAATTTTAAATTTACAGAATAAATACAGAACGGAGAGCTGCCTTATACCTTTCCCTCAACGTTCCCCAGTATTAACATCTTTTTTTTTTTTTTTTTTTTGCGGTATGCGGGCCTCTCACTGTTATGGCCTCTCCTGGAGCACAGGCTCTGGACACGCAGGCTCAGCGGCCATGGCTCACGGGCCTAGCCGCTCCGCGGCATGTGGGATCTTCCCGGACCGGGGCACGAACCCGTGTCGCCTGCATCAGCAGGCGGACTCTCAACCACTGTGCCACCAGGGAAGCCCCAGTATTAACATCTTATATAATCATGGTACATTTATCAAAACTAAAAAATTAATATTGATACAATTATTAACTAAACTTCAAATGTTATTCAAAAGTCAATAGTTTTTCTGCTAATGAATACTGAATACTTGACCAATGATCCATGAAGTGTAAAGTGTGCAGTTTACAATGTGATTGGTGGAAACAGATGCTATTTCCTGTTCTGTAGGAGCCCTGGGTACTATTCTCTGCCATCCTTACCAGTGTTTCCCCTCCTCCACCCATCCCAGCCTTGAGTAGTTTTCTCAGATACAGGTTATGATCTGTATTCTCCTGAATACTATAGGTGACTCCCTGCAGAGCTCCAGTTTTCTCTCTCTACCCCTCACCCTTCATTCTCTTTCATCCTTTCTGTCTCTCTCCTATTTAATCTCAATCTCTCCTTGTTAAATTCACCTCTCCAGTACTCAGCTTTGTGAACTCCAGCCACTATGGTCTCCCTTGTGACTCAGCTCTGGGTCTCAAACTCAGGATATCTTCTAAGTTCTATTTTTGCCTTCCCTCCCAACCCTGATGCTTCTTCACAATGCCCTGGAAACACTATCAAGGCAGTAACACAATAATTACAGGGTTCCACTGATTTGTTTCCTGTCTCACAAAATCACTGTGCTAAATTGACTGATACCCAATGTCTTAAAAACTGATTTATCATATGTCTTGTAATTGATTTCAGGGAAGGAGTGTAAATCCATTTCCTGTTAACACCATCTTGGCTAGAAGCAGAATGCCATTCTCTCTTAATTGAGATCTACTTTATTAGTGGAATATTGAACTGTGTAAATATTTTACAATGTCAAACCTTATTTCTTCCATGAAAATATCAATTGAAGGGTCTAGGAGTTCTTATTCTGAGTAAATTAAAGCTTGATGAAGATCCATAAATAGAATACTGATTGTCACCTAGTTACATATGTTAAGTACAGGTTACTATCAGTATGATGCAGCAATTTTAAATCACACTAATTGTTCTGAAAAGGGTTCCTGAAAATTGTGATACTTTGGCTAAATTTTGAAGGGTATTTAGAAGTGAACTAGACAAAGAAAAGAAAACAGTAAATTAAGTTGAGAGAATAGCATATAGGATTCATATACTATATTTGATGAGAGGTTATTGCAAATGGTTTAATAGAGTTGCAATGACAAATATCCAGAAAATGCCAACAGAAAAAGCTACAGATATGTAAATAAGCTAATGAAAAACATCAGTAGAGAAGATAAAATCATTGTAGGCTAGAGAAGATGTACGCATTGAAATTCCCATTCAACTTTGCTTCACCCTTCATATTGAATTTATCTGATTAAATTACATCTGACAAGTACTCCAGTTGTCACTCAAATACCTTTCTATATAAGCTAACATACTTAATCTGAGAAAAGTTTGAAGAGTTACCTGGCCCTAGTTATATACAGAGAAAGTTTTATTCTATACCCTTAATGGAGAACATATGAAAGTCTATATTTTTGCTAAATACTGGCGGAAGGAAGGTTAGCATAAGTAGACCTTTTAGTGTCAAGGTATCTAGGTATGCACTTCATTGCAATCTCTAGGAATTACCTGCCCAAGTCTTTAAAAGCAAAATGAGCAAGAAATTGTAATATATTAGTGGTTTTATTACAAGCTAAAATTTAAAGAAATAAAATCATTGAATTTCCCCTTAGATGTTTTGTGCTGTCTTCCAATAATTTAACTGCTTTATTTTAAGTTGCTTACAGTTTATTTTTTGAACCCTATGAGCTGATTTTGCACGTCTCTACAAATGGGCATTGATTGAACTGTTTAGGAATCATTTTTTTTTCTTTTGTTTTCTTTTTTTTCTGTATGCAGGCCTCTCACTGTTGTGGCCTTTCCTGTTGTGGAACACAGGCTCTAGACGCGCAGGCTCAGCGGCCATGGCTCACGGGCCCAGCCGCTCCGCGGCATGTGGGATCTTCCCGGACCGGGGCACGAACCCATGTCCCCTGCATCGGCAGGAGGACTCTCAACAACTGCGCCACCAGGGGAGCCCTAGGAATCATTTTTAAGTGGTAAGTCTAGTGTTATTTATCATGATCGTAATTTTTATAACTTTCTTAAAAATAGTCTAGGCTAGGAACATGACTTCTGACAGTTATATTTGAATTGACAGAAAGAAGACTAGAAATTTACTTGTATAATGAACTGTGCAATATTTCCTTTTAATGTGTCAACTCCTCTCTTTAATACTTCAATTTATCCATCAAAACCAGTTCATAAGAAGAAAAATAATTTTTACATAAAAGTACAGTGGGGTATAAAACTTCACTTGTTGAATGTCTCTGTATTTTAAAGGAGGCTGACAAAATATAGATTTATAAAATAAACTTAAATCTCACTGCTAGTGATAATTGCTGATAAAACAGTTGTGTGTTTGCATATGTGTGTGTGTGTGTGTGTGTGGTGCTGTTGTTTTGTTATTCTTTACCACACCTCTGCCACATTTTAAAATAGTATGGCCAATTAAAAGTAGTAAAAGAAAGAGTATGAAAACTATGTGAAAAATTTAGATAGAATTGTGTTTCTGAATCATGGACTCAGTTGTTCTCAAGATTTCCAACAAATAACACTGTGACTTGGTCGTTAAATCATTCAGGAATAATCTTATAGGAGGAATAACAATCACGCCATCCTTAGCATACATTTCTTGTTACACACCTTTTGTGATTTTGTGTATTCTGTCACCCTTCTCAGTGTCCAATTTTCCAGACAAAATGGTGTCTGGGACTTTTAAATTAAAAACACAAATCTATTTATAGATTGCTGAAAAAGGAATCCCTACTGCAAACACATCCTGTTATGTTAGTCACCATTGCCGGGGTAACAAATAACTCCCCAAATCTCAGTGTCTAACAATAAATATTTATTTCTTGATTATATTACATTAGAGTTGTTGAACAATTGTTTCTGTACTTCAGGCCACGGTCAACCGTACGCTATTCCATGTAACCTCTCATCCTGGGACAAAAGTTTTAAGAGCAGTTCATACGAGCTAACACAAGGGAATGATTGTCAAATCAGACTCATAAAAAATTGAGAGATCTAACAAAGTATCAAGATTTACTAATAATACTGTTTTTAGTCAATCAGGAATCTCAGATGAAGAAGAGAGGGTTCCAGGCCTTTCTTCCCAAGCCTTTCTTCTGCATTGACCATGCACTTCCTGGGCCAGAATAAGATGGGGAATCTCTGAGTAAGTTTCATGCTTCACTTCACACAAGAGTCAGGTATGTTTGAGTCATGAGCTAGCTCTCTCATATGCCACAAGAGTTGTATAGCTTACAAGTAATTCTCTAAAGAAGCATATCTCATAAATCCTTAGATCCATTTTGCTGTATATATGATCCAACAATTGCTGAAAAAAGAGATATTGAAATCTGCAATTCTAATTATGAATTTGTCTATTTCCCCTGCAGATACTGTCACATTTTTTTTGTGCATTTTGAAGCTTTATTATTAGCTGCACTCATATATAGGATTGTTATATTTATGTCAATTATCTTTCAAATAGATCAAAAATAAGACAAATTACATTGCTTATACCGTGTATTTACAATTTCTGATGCTCTTCATTCATTTGTGTAACCCCAAATCTCCATTTGGCATCATGCCCTTTCTACTTAGAGATTTTTAGGTCTTTCTAATGTATAGCTTCTGAAAATAATTTCTTTGTTTTTGTTGCTCTAAATAAAGTATTTTTTTTCCACCTTCGCTTTTGAACAATAATTCATTGGATAAAAATTCTAGGTTGACAATTAAAATTTTTTTTTTCCTCAACTGCCCTGGTTTGAATTGTTTCTGATAAGAGTCTGCTTTAACACATCTTTAAAAGTATTGTGCCTTTTTTTTCTCTTAAAGCTTTAAGATTTTCTCATTATCACTACTTTTCGTGGTGTGGTTTTCTTTAGATTTACTTTACTTGGTGTTCATTGAGATTCTTTGACAAGCAAATTTATATTTTTCATTAAATTTAATAATTTTCAATCATTATATCTTCTAGTACCTTTCTCCTCTCTTTCTTTGTGTCCAATTACTTATATATTAAACCACTTGCTATCAGTTAATCCAGCTCTTATTTTCTTCAGGTTTTGTCCTCTCTGCACTTCATTTTGGAAGTTTCTGTTGTTATGTCTTCCAGTTTGCTGATCTTATGAATGTCCTAATATGCTAATACTGTTATCAAGTGTTGTGTTTCTCTCCTCAACATTCACATTTTTTCCTTCTTATCAATCATATGAAGCATTCATAACAGCTCTTTTAACTTTTATTGTCCACTAGTTCCATTACCTTTGTCACTTCTCAGTTTATTCTATAGACTGATTTTTCTCCTGGTTTGGAGTTATATTTTCCTGCTTTTTTGCTTGCCTTATAATTTCTTTTTGGGTGGGCATTGTGTATTTATGTTCTTAGTTTTTATATTTTTGCTAGCCTTTCATACTGATTTGTTGTAACATACATTAAGTTACTTGTAGTCAGCTGTATCCTTCTAAAGCTTGCTTTAAGTGTTTTTAGAGTGGGTCTAGAGCAGCCAAGAGTCCAGAACTAATCTAGCCCCATTTGTAAGGTAATGCCATTCTGAGGATTCTGTCCAATTTTTTGTTAATCATGAAATCTTCCTATTCTGATCAGTGGGAACACAAATAATTCCCAGACTCCTGAAGCTCCATTTGTTTTTGTTTTTTCTTTTTGTCTGCCTTTACCTGGAAGATTTTTCCAGAAACTCAGAATGTTTTCTCTCATGGACATGTGGATCAGTATCAACAGTTTAAGAAAGAACCATTCTGCACGTCTCCACAGCCATCTCCCTGTGAAAGTCTCTCCTTTTGTGTATGACACCCCGCAACATGAACCTTCTTCACCTTTTCAAACTCAGGTTTCTGTCTCTTATTTCAGTAAGCTGACTGGGCTCTGTTTAGTTTTTCCAAACTTGTACTCTTACCTGGAAATTGTCTCTAGACAGTAAAATGTTTTCTCCATTGTTTCACAGTAACTTGACAATTCTTCCATGTATAGAGCTGGTGCAATCATAAGACTTACCTCATTTGTATCCATTCTCTTGGTAACCACCGTGCTGCACTATTATCACATTTATGAAAAATAAGAATGTTTTGTATATTTGGTTCCATTATCTGTTTGCTAGATTTGCCAGGAAAATCCAGTCTCTGTTAATTTACCTTGATGTTCAGTAGTTAACCATCTTATTTTAAATAATTTATGGAGGAAAAAAGATAGAGATGAACCAGCTTAAACATTTTTGGGGATAGAAATTAAAACATAAGTTTCTCATATCGTAGACAGCACCTAACCAAGTGATCAATGTTAACACCATCAGTAAGAAAATATATTATTATTGTGTACTTCTTGATATAAAACACCAGGAAAGTCATGGCATTCCTTTTGTGGTATTCTTGTTAAAAATGCATAACTTAAATTTAATTATGAACAAACACCAGACACTGAGAAATAGTCTATAAAATACCTTGTCAAAAGTCTTCAAATCTTCAATACCATAAAATAAAAAGGAGTGAGAAACTGTTTTAGATCAAAGGAGACTAAGAAGAAATGATTGAATGGGACACATGAGACTGGGTTGAATATTGCTCTACAAAAAGCACATTGTTGGGGTGAATGTTAGTCTTTGAATAAGGTTGGTAGAGTTAAGAATATTTTCATGTCAATGTTAATGTCCCAGTTTTTATCACCGTGCTGTGATTATGAAAGTTGTTAACATTTGAGAAGCATTATGAAGTGCATTTGGGAATTCTTTGTGCTGTTTCCACTTTGTATACAGTCTTTTGTGTACATATTAAATTATTTCAATATGGAAATTCAAATATGAAAAAAGAACTAAAAAGAGAACTATTCCAATATAAATTGAAGCTAAAAAAGGAGATAATATCCAGGGGCATTGAATTATTCTTGTGGCATATTCCTGAAAACACCTGTTCTGGCACTGACAATGTTACTAAATGCCTTGGGGCACTTATACCTTCTGTTCATTCTTCATTATGCCAGTCTTTCTATTCCATTATCAGTGCCATAAATGCTTTCATACTTCCTATCTTTTGTGTTAAGTTACAATCTAGGATTTTAAAGCCATGCTTGCAAGGCTGACAACTATGACAGTTTTGTCTGACTTAGGAAAATAGTTTACTCTAAATGCCAAAGAAGCATCTTTTATATATTATTGTATTTTATCCTTCCTCAATTATAACTAATTTTGTTAGTTAAAATAAATTGAGTTAAAAATAATTTTCAAGAATACATGTGGTAATTCACTTTGTATCATTAATGTAACATTTCCAATGCATATATTTATTATAAAGAAATGTACTTGCCCTGTAGAAAATGCCACTTAGAAAGTAATGCCAATACATCTTTATTATGATACAGTTTTAAAGGTGTTGGTTACTGCATTAGCTTTAAGTTCAACTCTCAGTTACAGAATGACTTACAAATGTTATAAATATTGTTTCTCCTTTTCACAAACTTGGTAGTATAAGGCTCCGATGGCAGTTTCACAAGCATCATTGACACAATCCATGCTGTTACTCAGCCATCTTCAATCTCTAGCTTTCAACTTGTGGTCCAAACTGACTGCTCTAATGCTAGTCACCATGATAGCATCCCAGCTTTCAGGGAAACAGACATGAAAAAAGAAGAATTTCTCCTTCATAAAAATCTGTTGCACAATGTTTGTTTGTGTCTCATTGGCCAGAAATTAATTACAGGGTCACAGACATAAGTGAGGGAGCCTGGGAAGTACAGTATATTCAGGGAAGCCAGGTATATGGGGATCCTATTATTCTATAAAAGCAGGATACATATTGGGCAACAACTAGTTGTTTTTGTAAAAATTACTTAATGGATAGATAGAAAAGAAAAAGTGTCTGTAACCATCCAAATAAGAAACTTTATTTCATATGCAATTTCAAATAATTTTTAACTTAAAATGTTACATAATAGCCCTTCTTGTTATACAAAACAGCAAAAATATTGTCACTTACTGATAGTGTCTTAATCATCACAGTTCTCCAAATTTAAAACTGTGTTTAACAAGTTACTGATCATCTTGGAGGAGGAAGAGGGTCGTGATAGGGAAGGGGCATGTAAATGGATTTCTGGAACACTGAGAATGTTATGTCTTGACCTCAGCAGTGGTTAAATGAGTGAACACTTTATAAATATTAGTTATGTTTTCTGTAACCTTTTAAAATGCATGTTTATTTTTCAATGCAAAATTATATATACATATATGTGTGAAAAAATAAAAAATAACTCAATTAAGATGTTTATTAATTTAAATTTGGAATCAGTAAGTCCATTTAAAAGAAGTATTGTGTCTCATTATTCTAGAAATTAACACAATCCCAGGGTAGAAAAACAGTTATTACAAACATTTAACTAAACCATTGAATATGTCCAAATTGTATTGTGCTGAACACACTTATTAGGGACTCTTATTTGCAGAACACTGTGCCAGTTTATCTTATCCTATCATCTCTTGGACAACTTCCCAGTATATGCCATAGAACTATGGTATTACAGACTTTAATTGCATGCATTTTATGGCTGCTGCCAACATAAGGGTGAAAAGATTAATCACTCCTGCGCTTAGTAAACAAACTAGGGCCTTTTAAAGATTTCAGTCTTGTTCATTTTTCCAAAAGGTTCATTTGAATGCACAGAAGTACGTTTTGATTGACTACCTTTCCCACTATTTCAATTTTCAAACTAAAAGCCAGGACACTTATCAACAAGAAGAAAAACCCATTTGAAATACAGTACACCTGGGAGTAAAAATGTTGAATAAAACTAGCAATTTCAGTTCAAAGACTTTTGCATTATTTTAAATAAAATGGCAAAGAAATACCCTATATTAAGTAAGGTATCTATTTTTTTCCAAAATGACACATTTATGTACGTTTAGAAACAAAAGTTGGGAGGACATTACAGGATACTATGTGCTTTTAAGATGCCCCTAAAACAAAAGTACACTTCAACTTTCTATCAAACTTTGCATTGAGCAGTAAGCAGAACTTTCTGTAGATTAAAAAAAAAAAAAAATGTTCTGTACTCAGTTCTCTGCTGGTGTCTATGACCCCTGGTTAACTTTTATGCTTTCAATTTAACTTTGTTCTAGAACATTTTTTCCTATGTTACGTAAAGTACTTTCAGTTACTCTGGAGGGAAAATTGTATTATCAAAAGCAATTGCTGTTATGACACTGCTTCTGGAATCTTAGAGCTTGACAACTAGTCTTAGACTTCTGCCTTTTAAAACAGATTCTAGGATTTCATTTTTGCTATGTCCAATCATGCCAAACCATACTTATTGTTAGCTTGCTGAATGGAAAAGCTTGGAATAGTTTATAACACTGACTGACCTATGAATGGGAAATGCTATCCCATGAGTAGAGGAAACAGTCAAATTCGAGGGGTGCAGCAATTGACAAGATCAGAGTACTAAATCGTACCTCTGAGGATCACACTGTCACACTCGCCCTAAGGTAAAACCTCAACATTTTTATCATCATTGTTCCAGGTAACACCTTACCTAAGGAAAAAGGATACCAAAAAGATTCAAGTAGCATCTTGGATCATCTAGCTTCTATTCCCACAGAGATAAGGCTTGACTCATAGTTCTAAGATCAAAATCCCTTGTTAGAAAACTATACATGAAATAATTACCTTGGAGGAGAATGGTAAATTTTAAATGATGGGGAAAAGAAAATATATTAATAACATGATTTAAAAATTCTTTGACATATCAGTAAATTATTACTTGATAATGATTAAGTAAATGATTTTGTAACTAATTAGGGGATTAGCCCACATTAAGAACAGACTCTCCTCTAGCTCTGTTTTCTCACACTCAATAGTTGTCTTGAAAGTACAGATGGACATTGGAAATCTCTGAGACCCCATACCCTAATATCAACCTCATGAACAAGCAAAATCTCTCTATACTGTGAAGTAATCTCGTTTTTCATAGATACAATTTTTTTATTATGATTGTCAATATCCTTTTACAATCTCCATGGCTATAGCTTGTTCAATTTGTATTGCTACAAGTTAGTATACACAGTATCTGTCTCAACTACCTTTCATTGAAGAAATAATTAATGAATGTCCCCCAAACTGCTCATATATGATGATGCACCTTCTTTACAAGTACTCACAACAACATCTAACTTATTTATGGCAGAAAGAGTCTAATAACGCTTTCAATAATTGGAGCAACCTCTTTTAATTATATCCACAGATCAATTAGTAAGAAGTGCAGCACTTTATTTATTTATTTTTTTAATTTTACTTTATTCCTGAAACATCTGATCTCTCAGAGTCATAGATCCAAGCTGATGCCCTAATTCCCATATAGCTTCCATTGAGGAAGCTAAAAAAATGTATCTGTCATCCTGAAAAAATATCTTTCTGGGTAATAGTCTCAATCTCACCATTTTCTTCTGGAAGCACATTTTTTCAGCGGCAGCTCATCCACCACCTATTAAAAATATTCAGTCTCAGACATGGTGATCACTGTCTTAATAACTTAATTATATTTTCAGTCTCGCCCAAATATATATTCTCTAAATGCAGATTTCTTGGCATCTTTGGGCCAAAAATGGCAATTCAAAAATCTATTAATTAATTTGCAATTCATAGTAACCCTAGATATGCCTCCAGCTAACACAAGTCTGCCTCATTCAAAACTGGACCAAGGTAAGGACATCCGAACAGCACAGAAAGCTAGAATTGAATAGGAGCATAAACACAAGTGCTCACTTTGAGTGATTGCATGGAGTGCAGATTGTTTTGGGAGCATGCTAAGATCATGCTAAGTTGTATGCAAGTGGAAGATGATTTGGAATTTAATATGAGCCAGAAATCCCATTTTGTATGAAACAAATAAATAAACATCTCACAATTGTACAAACAGGTAACCAGTGCGTTTGGGGAATTCTGCCTCTTGGAAAAGACAAACTATTCATTGTGTGTCATCAGAATTATATAAAAAAATCACAAATATTCAATATGACATTTTCTTCAACTATAGGAAACAAAACCAGAAAACAGCTAGACTACTATTAGATAAAAATGTTTTGAGTTGATTTTCTAAATAAGTATCACTGCATTTTTCTACCCTTATTGTAAACAAAACAACTTCAATTTTATGCTAATTCATATACAGATATACTACTTTAAATTTATGTACTTATAAAGAATTTCCTTAAATGTATAGTGACAGCTATTTTTCCAGATTGATTGTTTTCATGAGTTTGCCTTTTCAAGTGGTATATAATCCTTGACCTGTTAAAGAAACTGCAGGTTACTTTTCCATCCTTTCCCTCGACTCCCACCCCCACCCCCTGCCCCAGGCCCAGCACCGCTCTGACTACACAGCGCTTGCTCTGAGCTCCCAGCAGCTCCATCTACCGGGACCTCATCAACCATGCTGAGGTGTTCTCCGACATCTACAAGATCAGGCAGGTCACCAAAGGGCTGTGTCTGGAGGTGGAGGGGAAGATGGTCAGTAGGACAGAGTGTAACATTGATGACTCGCTCACTGGTGGAAATGCCTCCTCTGCTGAAGGGCCTGAGGAGGAAGGTACAGAAAGCGCAGAAATCACTGATGTCGATATTGTCATGAACTATCACTTGCAGGAAACCAGTTACACAAAAGAAGCTTACAAGAAGTACATCAAAGATTACATGAAGTCAATCAAAGGGAAACTTGAAGAACAGAGACCAGAAACAGTAAAATGTTTTATGACAGGGGCTGCAGAACAAATCAAGTACATACTTGCTAATTTCAACAACTGTCAGCCTCTTATTGGTGAAAACATGAATCCAGATGGCATGGTTGTTCTGCTAGACTACCGTGAGCATGGTGTGAGCCCATATATGATTTTCTTTAAGGGTGGTTTAGAAATGGAAAAATGTTAACAAATTTGGCTGTTCCTTTGGATCTAGCACCTGTCGTGATAACTGGCTGGCTGCAGCTTTTCATCAGCATAACACCAGGACTTAGACAAATGAGACTGATGTCATCTTGAGCTCTTCATTTATTTTAACAGTTGATTTATTTGGAGTGGAAACATTGTTTTTGTGAAAAAAGGTATGTCACGTAGGTTGTCTAAAAATAAAATGCATTTAAACTCATTTGAGAGAATGCCTCTTAGTTTAATATGTAAAATCTAAATCCATCCTGTGTAGCCTTCCTGGAGAAGCTAGAGGCTGGTTGTAGACCACTACTGGAAAGCATAAGACCATCTTCAGATAACTTCTACAGTGAAAACCACTTCTGGCACTTGGAATATAAACAAGAATCAAAAGTAATTGAGTTGAAGTAAAGGGAAAGACCATGCTCATAGCAGTGCCAGCATTTGAAGTAGATTTCTTACACATTTCATCACCTACAAATGGAACTAGTTAACCCTGGAAGAGATTACCAAAAGAACAAAAAAAGACTAACACAATTGGAAGCAAAAAAAAAAAAAAAAGAAACCGTATGTTGCTCTCCCACAAATAACCACCACATGTAGATACATATTTTTTTGTTTTCACTTCTAACATTCGACAGAGCAGAGCAGCAACAAATAGGATTGTATACTATAAACTTGTACACAGTCCTGTAGAGTCAAAAAGTACTTTATGATGTTTTTAGAAAGCACCAGTAAAATAGCCAGAGAGACAATGTTGGGGTCTTTGATTTCCCTAACAGATTGAAGAGACACTGTGTAAATAGCACAGACACTGTGTAAATAGCACAGCTGTGTTGATACACATGCACTGTCAGTGTGGATGGTCTCTGGAAGCTGAGTGCATGCAGTGCATATAGTGCAGCCATTCCACTCCTCAGCATTTACCTGACAGAAATGAAAGTGTATGCTGTACAAAGACTTGTACACGGATGTTCATAACCCCATCATTTATAATAGCCCAAAATGGAAACAATTAAACTTTCTATCAACAAGTGAATAGATAAACATATTGTAATACAATCATGCAAGGAAATACTACACATAAAAACAAGAATTATTATAACATACTACAACATGAATGTATCTCAAATAATTCTACTGAGTGAAAGAAGCCAGACAAAAAAAAGAGTATATACTGTTTGGTTACTTTTGTATAAAAACTATAGAAAATTAGGGACTTCTCTGGTGGTACAGTTGTTAAGAATCTGCCTGCCAATGCAGGGAACACGGGTTCGAGCCCTGGTCCGTGAAGATCCCACATGCTGCGGAGAAACTAAGCCCATGTGCCACAATTACTGAGCCTGCACTCTAGAGCCCATGAGCCACAACTACTGAGGCCTTCACGCCTAGAGACCGTGCTCCACGGTCTAGCCACTGCAATGAGAAGCCTACAAAGTGCAATGAAGAGTAACCCCCGCTCGCCACAACTAGAGAAAAGCCCACACGCAGCAATGAAGACCCAACACAGCCAAAAATAAGTAAATAAATAAATACAATAAATTTATTTTAAAAAAAACTACAGAAAATTAAAACTAATCCATAGTGTCAAAAAGCTCACCAATGATGGGTGGAGGTCGAGAGGGGCATGGAATGGAGGTAGGCAAGAATGAAGGATTACTTAGTGGCACATGGAAACTTCTGTAGGTGATGGGTATTATATATTAATTATTTTGGTATTGCAGGTAGTTTCACAGGGGTAAAAATCTGTAGAATACCTTCACATTGACATTTAAATACATGAAATTTATTTGTCTGTCAGTTGCATCTCAATCCAAGCCAATAAAAATCTTGGTAATAAATGATACCTAGTTGTCTCACTTAGTAAGCAGGATGCTTCTGTATGATCTTGAATGAAATATGAACCGTGAAAGTATTTGCTATCTATAGTAAAAACACATTTTTGCTGTAGGCAAATAAGCTTTGTGTATGTGATGTCTTGAATATCCATTGACTACTTTAGTATGTTACACAGAATTTTAAAATTGTCAGTAGACTGTAGGTAAAATACTTAAAAGAGACTCTCAGTTCCTTGGCTGAAATCTCTAGTTAATGTTGAAAGTAGCAAAGTATATTACAGTGTTTTATTCCAAAGGCAGTTATATTTTAGCGGGAAGTGAGGGGCACATTTATAGGGACTATGGGACCCGACAGAATTTTTTTTGGTTTAGAGTTTACTTCTAATGAACTAAATTTATCATGCCAAGGAGACATTTGCAATTGGCCATTTGCACACACTGGACATAACACTTGAAAATTCATGGACATCTACATGAAAAGTTTACTCCAAATTTTAATAAGTTCTATTGGACTCAAAAGAATTTTTTTTTTTTTTTGCAGTATGTGGGCCTCTCACTGTTGTGGCCTCTCCCGCTGCGGAGCACAGGCTCCGGACATGCAGGCTCAGCGGCCATGGCTCACAGGCCCAGCCGCTCCGCAGCATGTGGGATCTTCCCAGACAGGGGCACGAACCCGTGTCCCCTGCATCGGCAGGCGGACTCTCAACCACTGTGCCACCAGGGAAGCCCATCGAAAGAATTTTTGAGAGAAGAAAAGAATATTGTTTATTTTACAACTCTTTTCTGAAGTGTAACCTTTGGATACAAAAAATGTTTCTTTAATTCAAATTGAAAAATATGATAATTAACATAAAAATATAAAAATGTAACAGCAGTGCTATCTCCTAGGAAAATTTTGCCTATTTACAGATTTCATTATCTAGTCTTTTAGGTTGCCCTGAAATCACAACTCTTAGAGCTGAGATAGGTAATGGATTTAATCTTTTGGATTAACTCCAATAAAATAATAGAGATTATCAGCACATTATCTTGCAAGAATTCTGTAGCCGCAATGGCTTTTCTGCATGTGGGGGAGAAAGTGGTTGTCCATGAGATACTAGCATCCCTATTCAAGAGCTACCGACACTCAAGTTGTTCTTTTGATCTGTGTTATCTATAGAAGAGATGGTCATGCATCTGGTTAACGGTGTTTCAGTTTGTTTATTGTTAATACTCTAAAAATTGAATAGCATGCTTCTACCATCCAGAGACATACAGTTTTCTCTGGAATATTGTGAGTTCGGTATTCAATGTGAGTCAATGGAAAAAACTTGGTAAGCGTACATGCCTGGGAAGTTAAACATCCCATGGCATTCATCACTAAGCAAATGACGAATCAAGGGGAACCAAATCTCTTACCAAGACTGTAGAAAAGAACATTTATTAACCCATATTCACATTTTAAAAAATGAAACAAAATTCTCAGGACACAGTGATATCTACTTTGAAGTGGCCATTCAGTTCATTTGAGTACAAGACAAATATGTATTCATATTTTTTAACTTTACTCTCCTATGTATCAATTAAATATTTTGAACTAATATAAAAATGTTTTCTACTTCCCACATAATACTATTTTGAAGCATAAAATCCTCCCTTTTTTATATGCAGTATAATCTTTTTATTTTTTTAATTTGAAATTCTATCTGGCTGAGTCAGATGATGTATAGAATTCTATACAGATTTACTAATAATGACCCTGTGCAAGTTTTCAAAATAATTTTAATCAGTTTCCATTTTTAATGAAATTAGTTCTAATTAAAATTTCTTTCTGGGGAGAACTTGGAACAACAAATTATTTTGAGGTAGCTTTCATGTTATATGGCTACATTTTTTTTTGTTACATTCTTTTTAAACTGTCTTCTGATTTTGAAAATTATTTTGTCATTTACTTTTCATTTTTAAGTGTTGTTCCCTCTGAGAAAATTATTTATTAATGTGAAAATATTGTCAAAATAGCATTTTTAATGTTTAACCTCAGCACAAAATCAATAGTGCTATGAAAAGGTGTCTAGTCAATGTTACACTCTGAAGGATTCTTCTTATAGGTTCAGTATAATTTGGGGCCATTTTATGATGTTTACTTTCCATCATTCTAAATGTTTAAAGGCTGATGTAAACTACATTCTGGGAAACAGATTTATAGGGACATTTAAAAATATATTTTCCATTTGTCTGAATAACAGTTCACGTGGCTTTGCAATAGATCAAGTTTTGACATTAAAATTTGGATGTGATATTGCATGTCATGGCAACTCATTGCACTTATCAAAGCCTCTATATTGAAAGGAAGACACCCTTCACTTTTTAAAGCACTAAACTCTCTCAAATTCTGTTTTAAAGTACATAAATTAATTATAATTGCAGCATAAACACCACCCTTAGGAAATTTAAAAATTCATTAAGTCAATACTTATATGTCTTCAACATTACACAAAAACAGGATTGGGGTGGTTCTTAAATTTCATCTAATCGAACCATGCTTCTAATAACTAAACTCTATACCATCCCCACTAAGTGTCCATCTAGGATAGGCCTGATCACTTCCCACTATGGTGAAGTCAGTGAATCTTCAGGCAATCATTTCATCTCAAGACATACTTTCTTCAATTACTGGGTCTTAAGATCAAATTAAAATGCATATCCTCTCCCAGATGAGCATTTTCAAATATTTGGAAAGCAGCTCTTTCTCTACTCTAGTTGAATATTCCCGAGTTTTTCATATTCATTGTAAATTTAACATATTAAATTTCCTTCTCATCAAGCTTGCTTTTTCTCTGAACATAACCCAGTTAATCTAGATGTCTTCAAACCTATTTTATCCATTATTGAGAGCAATGTGGTATCTAAACTACAGAAATTATTAATATGAAGGCTTAAAGCAGAGATTTGGAAGAAAAATGAGGTTTCCCGCTTCTTGAAACAAGAGAAATGGTGTTTTTCTTCTGTGAAATAGAGAACAGGGAAAGGTTACAAGTTGGAAGAATTATAAAATTATTAGATTAAATTTTAAACTTAGACTTTAAAGTGTGAGAAGCCCAAATAAGGATGGGGGAGAATGAGGGGGATTTGGGGAAACAGCTCCAATAGAGAGTCTAAGACACAAAATAAAATTGCTCAGATAGAATATGAAGAATAACGAAAGATCAAAGTACAAGTTTTATGGAAGGTCAGTGATTACGGGGTATGTTTTGCTGTGTGTATTTGTATGCTGAGGGAAGACATCAGTAGGTAGATTGAAGGTACATGCAGTTGAGCCAAATCTCCAGGGAAAGGGCAGAGTCCCATGTCAGGTAAGTGGACTGCAGGTAAGAGGATGCTTTCTTTTGAGACTGGCAGGAAGGAGGCATGCCAAAGTTCTGGTGCAGATATTTGTGTGAGAAAGTTGAAGAAATTTCTTCCTTATAGACTTCCTTTTCCTATAAAAAGGAAAGCAGAATAATATTGTAAATGTGAAAGAGACAGCATTGAAATTATGAGTTTTAATAACAAAGAAGTTGTAAAATAGTTGTTGAAGTTAGTAGGATAGTGAACTTTCCAGAAACATGTAACAGATGACCTGGCAATGTTGAAGACTGAGGGAAGGTCATAATTCTCATATATTTAATGACAAATATATCTATAATGATATAATTGTCTTTGATAGAATTATCTATTTGGTAGTGAGATTTAAAAAGACAGACTTTTGTTGGGGTAGGGCAGGGAGCAATTGAACCACAGCCTCATGAGCCGGACAACTTTAAATTTAGGCACATCATCCATCATGGTCTCTTCACCAGAGTCCAACCTCTATCCATGTTTTGTTATATACTAGTCATCACATCCTTGTCTTTTCATGAGTTTCCTGCTATAACCTGAAAGAACCCCTACCCCCTACCTCTATTTAAAAGATATTCAGGCTTAAAACCACAACTGTTTCCTCTGCATGAAGGATATTTCTTCAAATATTCTAAAACTGTCTGAGACTTTCTTTGAAATGTCATTGCACATAAAATCAATACTTATATTTAAGTTTCTTAACTGTTCTCATTTTTTTCATCTGTATTGGTTTTGTGGCATAATTCAAAGCCCAGGTACTTGTCTTATATTGTATATCCTTCAGTGTCCTTTGACTATAAATATTATATATGAACACAATAAAAACGTATTCATTTAATATGATTGATTCAATATAAACAACTTTTTTCTGGTGAGTAAAATAGATTGAGGATGAGTAACTTTTGCTTAAAACACAAGATAGTAAATATTTTTAGCTTTGTGGGCCAAATATCTCCTTTGAAAATATTAAACTAGCCATTGTAGTGTGAAAATAGCCATAGACAATATGTAAACTAACAGGAATGGCTGTGTTCCAACAAGACTATTTATGGACACACATATTGGCATTTCAGATAATTTTTACTTGTCAAGAAACATTCTTCTTTTAATTTTTTTCTAAGCATTGAAAAATGTAAAAAAAAAAAAAAAGCAAATGTTCTTAGTGTATGAGTCATACAAAAACAGACCACAGGTGATGTTTGGCCTGTGGGGTGGAGTTAAGTGATTCATGCTATCAATCAAAATTACTAATGTACAAAGTTTGAAACCTGCTAAGCAATAAATCCTTATATGTGTTTGAGATCCACTTTTTGTTTTAAATTTTAAAGCTAGAACATGGCTTACAGATTTTTCAGTCTTTGGTTTATGAGAAATTAGCATGTATGTCCTGGCACATGAGTGTTGAAGCATAAGTCTTACCAGTTCTGTGGTCTAAGGCAGGTCATGTGATATCTCCAACCCGCAACTTCCTCAATCATGTCATAAGAGGTAGCTATCTAATAGGGTTCCTGTGAGCATTCAATAAGTTAATAATGCATCATTTCACTTAGGTGAGTGTCTGTACATAATAATAAAAACCTAATAAATATTAGATTTTAAACAGTATTATTCAAAAATATTTTTTTTCTGGAAGATTAAAACAGTATTGCTAAGAAATGAAGGTCTTTCACCACTCATTTAGTGATAGGATCAATGCTAAAAAATAGGCTTCCTGACTTTAAATATCAACATTTCTCCCCATTCCTCCACAAGAAGGAATTCATGAATTTAGCTCTTAATGAAATATTAAGTTGTTGTAAAATGTAAAATATCTTTGGCTTAACTGAAGTTCAGAAAAATACCATTTGCTTTGTTTTGTTTTGTTTTGAGATATGGTACTACTCAGAGTACAGAAAAGTCCTAGATTTAGTAAATCCATTTCAGGCAGGAAAAAGCAGAAATATATTTGGTCTGGCTAGAGAAAATGAAAAGATAAGAACTTTAATTCTCAGTATTAAATACAGTAAAACCATAACTTTTAAAGTATTAAATATTTGTTTCTCATTAAAACTTAATAATATAGAGACTAAAGTAATTAAATGTTATAAAGTCTCTTTTAAGTTATTCTGATTAATTAAACCAATCTACAGGAAAGTAATTACCTCCTGTTCTTTTTATTAGAAGGTGATAGATGATTGATATAGATAGATTAGACAGAGAGATAATAGATTATAGAAAAATAGATGATAGATAGATAGATAGATGATAGATAAACAGATGGATAGAAAGGTAAAGGTAGATAATAGTCTTAACAAAGAATCAGACTTATGTAGTCGGGTATAAGTATTTGGTAAAGTTAACTCTGTAACTGGCAATATTAACATGTATTCTGTAGTTCTCAAATCTTATGTCTGGAAAAACATAACTCCTTATAAAAAATATTTAAATCTTATAAGTAAAGAGAAAACAAAGCAGTCATGGGAAATATCATGTTGTGTTTAATGTAATACTGAGCTCTGTCACTGACTCTATCTGCCACCAAATTATGAAATGTTACAAATGATGTCAAGAAACTTGGCATATAAAAATTTTGATATGAACGACTCAAGACATAAACATAAATGATGTTTATTCAGTGATGCCAAAATATACAAACCAGGGAGTATCTGATACGGTAATCTTAAATTCAAGAAGTAGGAAAAAATATGTTCAAGTCTGTAACTGATTCTGTATAAATAAATCATATTTCTATGAATAATTGTATGGACAGATCAATTCATGTAGCATAAAATATAAAAAGACAGTTTGATGAGTTTGTATCTATTTTATAAAACACACTTCTTGCCAGATTTGTGCAGTTACTCACTTTTTAAATCATCTGTAATAAAATTGTGTGTATCTGCAAGGAAGTGTATATGACAGAAGGCTTTCTTACCTCAACATTGATGAACAGAGGTAAAAGGAGCCTGATGGCTATTAAACAGTCAAGAACCATCTGAGGAGAAATCAATAGCTTTTTCCTTTGGCAACTGGTAAATGTCAGATCTAGGACTAAAACCCAGGTCCTATAACTTCACACTAGGTAAACTTCATTTTTAAAATATTCTGCTTAGGGTTGATAAATGTGTTATGTGTTCTCAATGGAAGTCACAAAAATGTCCCCATCATATCATCAAGAAGTTTAGAGAAACCAGGGGGTGAGGAGGGTTAGAAGAAATGATTGACACAGTTGGGCCAATGACTACTGTGAACCAACAATAAGAAAATAGAGAGATTTTTACGGTAACACTTTTCAAACTGCATGAAGATTTACCACATACAAACTAACAGTGAATTTGTTTTAAATTCATATTAAAAGATGAGTAAATGGATGATACAGGAATAGCTCACAAAATGGCACCATTCTTCCTTCTGATAAATTATTTTCATAGTTCCAAAAATACTACCATAAAAGTCATTGAGATAATTACTCCAGCTCCACCCTGTCGTTACAAATGTTAATGCAGAAAGATTTAAAGATCTACATTTAATATGGATGACCGGATTTGGTTAGATCAATAGCTACTGAAAAGTGACTTTTCTCTACCTTTTATTGTGTGCTTACTTGATTCAGTATTAAGATTAGCTTTAAGCAGTTTACACAAGGTCTTCATTTTCACAAAATCAGTTTCAGGAAGCAGGTTAGAAATGCTTTCATCTGAAGTAGATTCAAGTGAGACTTCTCATAGGAACCGGTTAAAACAGAAGCTTATATTTCATGAGCGTTCACATGGGTTCCCCACTAGGAGGCACCAGCTATGTGGTTATATGCCAAGGGAATTAGAAAAGTTACATAATTTTAATATGGTTAAAAAAACATATTCTACCAGTAACTGTGTGATAATAAGCTTCTGAAGGTTCATGTCAAACACTAGTTTAAACTCTTGTTCCATAACTTTTGAAGAAAATAATTCAGAAAAAAAAATAAAGAAAGATTTTGTTTTTTGTGGGTTTGGGAAGCGGGGAGTATTTTAGTAGCGCCAGTCTGAAAATTGCTTAATGCTCTCTGTATTACAGGGCAGATACAGATGTAAAACCCCTTTATGGGTGAGCATAGGCACAAATCAAAGAGATTCTGATATTCAAGTGATAAGAGTATAACAGTCAGGTTGAGGCCAGTACTGCCATGAGACGAGCTGGTCAGAGACCAGAATCACCTCTGGGCATGTAGAGAGCTGTTGTGCTCATTTAAATACTGGACCTCAAGGTAAAAATCATAGCGCTTGTATCAGTCCATGCATTAGGATGAATGACAAAATACTGGAAAATCTTATTTTTACTTGATTTTAATTTCATAATTTCTTTTTGTTCACGACTTATAATGTTCATAGCCTATCAATACATTATATATACAGTGTATATGAATGCACACACACACCCACTCATATACAGAGGCATTATCTAATAATTGTCTTTCGGATATGTTAAATGATCAAAAGTGTTCAAATACCCCTGCTTTAGAAATAAGATGTGACGCTTTCCCTAGTAAACTGGGAATTCTAAAAAGCTGCAAGGAGTACAACAAAGAAGTAGAGAAACCTTTCGTAGGTGGGTGATAAATAGAGCCCAGGAAATAAGCCCCAGCACAGAATAAGGCCTTGGTGGAACATAAGCTCTAACAAATGAAAGGTAAAGCTGGATTTTTCTTAAGTAAAAAAGAAACTCACTTTATAGCAGATGCAGTTACAAATCAACCACAGAACAATATAGAGAATATACAGCAAAGAAACAGCAGCTTCTGAACCAGAGCAAGAGAAAAACTAGTATATGGTGTACAGAACCAACATAAATGCAGAAAAGCCCAGACCAGCCCCTCTCAAGATAATTCAAAATGAAGTGCAAAGAAGGAATACAGGAATACAGCACAGTGGTTAAGAAAACTCTGTAAACAAAACAGTGGGCTCCATTATTTCAGTTCTGTCTCTTACTGACTGAGACCTCGAACTTGTCACAAAATCCCTCTAAATATCTCAGCATAAGTCTCTACAACTGTGAAGTGGGTATATTTCTGGTTTCTTATAAAGATATAATGAGATAATGGGTGTGATGTATTTAGGTCATTGTCTGGGATAGTGTATGCTCTCATTGGGTATCAGCCACTAGTAGCAGTAGTTTTGTTGGAACACATAAACAGATTTATGCCTGCTGTCAGAAATGACCAAGATGGAGAATAAGAGAAAAGGCAAAAATATATTTGAAAAATTAAGATGTATACAGCATGAAGTTTAGGAAAATTACTTAGTAACAAGTTAAGTCATCCATCACTGGTACAGTGGGTTGAATGGTGGCCTCCCAAAGAAATATATAAATATTGTAATTCCCAGAACCTATGAATGTGACCCTATTTGGGGAAAAAAAAAAGCTTTTGGCAAATGCATTTAAGTTAAGGATCTCAAGATGAGATCATCCTGGCTTATCCACCAAACCCAAGTGTCCTTATAAGAGACATACAAAGAAAAATATACACAGAGGAGAAGGCCATGTGAAGGAAGTCAAGATTGAAGTTTTGCAGCCACGAGCCAATGAACCTACAGAGCCACTTGAAGCTGGAAAAGGCAGGAAAAGAAATCCATCCTAGAGCTTCTAGTGGGAGTACAGCTGCCAGAACTGTTAGAGAATAAATTTCTATTGTTTTAATTTACTAAGTTTGTGGTGATTTGTTATGGCAGCCTTAGGAAACTAATAAAATTGCTTAAAAATAATAAAGGATTTGTAGTTAAAAGAGAACACAGGGGCATTGCAAATATTAATACATTTATCAAGCACAGTGTGTCTGCTATACAGCAAAACTGTTAGGACCCATAGAGGGTACAAAAATGAATAGCTCCTAGTAATTAGAAATATTTGGGACCTAGGTGACTCTTGAAGAATCATTTTTTTAAACTTTTTTTTCCATTAACTTTTCTGGACAATTTTTTAAAAGAATTTTACTTTTTGTAGAGATACCCATTTTTAAAGTAAAAATGTCTAGCATCTAAGGGTTTTGTTGGGAATGAAAAACTTATCCTCTGCCCTCTTAGGCTCATTGTCTGGGAGCATGTGAATTAAACAAACAAAAGAGAGATTAACAGGAGAAAAGGCATATAATTTTTGTTAATATTCATGGGCATGGGAGTTCACAGAGAAGTGAAACTCAAAAAAGTGGTTAGACTTGGGAACATATAGACCATCTTAAAAAAGGAAAAGGGATTTGGGCTTCAAAAGACAAAAAACTGGTGAACTAACTAGGAACCTTATGAGGAAACCAATGAAAGTTAAGGGTTATTTCAGTATGGTTTGTTGTTGATGCATACTCATCTTGTTCCAACTGTCTCTTCTGTGATGAGTCAATCTCTTCCTCCAGATAAGGGAGAGAGGGACACTTCCACAAGGGAAAATTGTGCGGCCTTCACAAAGGAAATCTATGCCTTGCTTTTAGGCAGAAAAGGGAAGGGTAGAGAACTCTTCCTGAATCTGCTCATTCTCAGTTGTTTTCAGCACAAAATAATCCTAAGCCTAAAATAGCATGTTTTAAGGTGGCATATTTTGGACCCTTTCAGTCTTAAATGGCCACCTTACTCAAATTTTGTGACCCATGAATAAATTAACCAAGTATATAAATGTGCAGATACACACAATTTACAAGATTGCTATTATTATCCACTAATTATGATGAAAGAATTATGGTTTCCCAATTGTCTAAGGTCATGGTGCCATTTAAAGGTATAGCCAACACTCAAACTAGCACTTGTCTGAATGAAGTTTGCCTTCTGAATCACTCCTCTATTGCCATGTAACCTAGTCTCATACTTACATGGCTCATTATAATACAGGAAGTAATGAATCTGGCCCAAAAAAAGCCATTTATATTTTCATTGTGTTCTTATCATACTTAGTTTTCATTTATTGCCTTATAC
Source organism: Pseudorca crassidens (assembly GCF_039906515.1). Taxonomy (NCBI): domain Eukaryota; kingdom Metazoa; phylum Chordata; class Mammalia; order Artiodactyla; family Delphinidae; genus Pseudorca; species Pseudorca crassidens. The sequence goes on along the minus strand of NC_090300.1, from coordinate 124,381,353 downwards.
GCTCAACTATAATTTTTGTTGTTACAAGGTTTAAATGCCAGCAACCAGATAACCGATAAACAAGTTGGCAAGATTATCATTTTCAGTTTTTTAAGGAACCTCCATACTGTTCTCCATAGTGGCTGTATCAATTTACATTCTCACCAACAGTGCAAGAGGGTTCCCTTTTCTTCACACTCTCTCTAGAATTTAATGTTTGTATATTTTTTGATGATGGCCATTCTGAGCAGTGTGAGGTGATACTTCAAGTGGGAGGGAGATGTAAGAGGGAGGGGATATGGAAATATATGTACACATATAGCTGATTCATTTTGTTATACAGCAGAAATTAATACAACATTGTAAAGCAATTATACTCCAATAAAGATGTTGAAAAAAAAAGGTTATCATTTTCTCCAGAAAGATATTCCTTAAAAATATTCCCTAGATGTTTAAGCAGCAGATGGTATCTAATAAGTTAAACTCCATGGCAGTCATGAATGAATGATGATTAAATTTTAAATCAAATCATGTTCTCAGAAGTATCTTGATATCTCATTTTATTTTCATTAATTGCACTCTGAATGGTTCAAGTCTTAGAAGTAATCAATGCAATTCCATGTGTCTACATTTAGTATGAAATGTTCATTTGGAAGATTTTACAGATAATCAGGAAGGCATACATTTATAAAATTCTGTTTACTATTTCATTTAACAATCCAAAATATATTAAGCTCTTAATATTTGTCAAGCTCCAAGGCAGGTGCTAGGGATAAATAATACATGATTCTTCCTGCAGGAAACACCTAATCTAATAAGAGAGACTAACGTATAAGAATGTAGGGACTTCAGAACATGTAGAACAAATAGTCATTGTACAAAGATGGAGGTGAAATACATTTCAGGGTAGGTCAGAAATTGATCATGAAAGGCAAATAGGAATTACTGGGCAGACAAAGCAAGGACAGATATTTAAGGCAATGAGAATTCCATTAGCCAGATCAGAAATAGAATAAACTCAAAGATCCCTAAGTTTTTCATCTTAGCATGCATAACCTAACATTTATTATACATTTAGTATAAGGTGAAGATGTGGAGGCATTAGAATGTACACATGCTACTGATGGGAATGTAAAATGGGACAGCCACTTTTCAATTCAGTTGTCAATTTCCTTAAAAGTCAAATCTATGCCCACAGTATGACCTAGCCATTCAAATCCTTAGTACTTAACCCAAAATAAATGAGAGCATATATCAAGACAAAGACTTCTACATAAATATTTACAAACTAATTATTTGTAATAGTCTAAAACTGGAAACAGCTCAGATGTCCATCAATAGATGAATGGATAAACAAATTGTGGAATATTCATACAGTGGAATACTACTCAGTAATAAAAAGGAATTACCTATGACACACATGTCAACATAGATAAATCTCAAAATAGTCATGCTGAATCAAAGAAGTTAGCAAAAATAGTACATATTGTATGATTTAATTTATATAAAATTGTAGGAAATTCAAGCTAACTGATTTTGACAGAAAGTTGCTCAATGTTTGCCTGTGAATGATATGGGAACTCACAGAATTGGGTGAGAGAAATGGATTACAAAGAAGCATTAGGAATCTTTAGGGAGCAATGGATCTGTTCATTATCTCGATTGTGGTGGTGGTTTCATAGGCATATACATTTGTCAATACAACTCAAATTTACATATTAAATATATGCAGTTAATTGTATATAAATCATACCTCAATAAAGTTTTCAAAATAACTCAACTCAAGAGGTGACAGAATTAAGAAGAGAAATGTACAAATCTGTGAATTTATACATTATGAAAAAGTTCTCTCTGTAATTGAAAGAAAAATCAGACAAAAATCAGTAAGGAAAATAAGACTTGAAACATTATACCTAACAAAACTTTACTAATTCACATGCATATAACAATGTAAGCAACAGTGGTAGAATGCACATTTACTTAAATTCAAATGAAATATTACACTAAACTTGGGAATGGTGTAATAAAGCAAGTAAAAATATATTTCATATGACTCAAATAATACAATGTATGGTGTCTGACTATAGTAGTATTAAGCTAAAATATATAACCAGATGATAACTAGAAAATTCTTGGAAGTTCAATAGCACACTTTTAAACTTACCTTAGATCAAAGAAAATATCTTTGTGGAAACTATAAAATGTTTTTGTTTAAATAATGAGAAAATGATGCAAAACACAACTTGTAAGATGCACTATATGTTAGCTAGGAAATTTGCAATTCTAAATTTATATATTAAGAAAGAAGAAAAACTGACAGCGATCTACGCATCAGTCTCAAAAATAAAATAGGAACAGCTAATTTAATAAAAAAAGAAATAAAAGTAAGCTGCTAAGATAGAAAAGAACAGAAATTGGGGAAATTTTTTAAATAGAGTATAATTAAAAGTCTAAAAGTTGGTTATTTGAAAAAACTAATATCTTAGTCTGCGTTCCACTGAAAATAGATCTTAAAACAACAACTTTTATGCAAGATAGTGTATTTGAGGGTTTATCCCAGGAAGCAAGAAGGAATGAGGGAACAGACATTGAAAGAGAAAGTAGAAAAATAAATATCAAGGGTAAATTATCAAGTTAAGTATCACTATGTTCAAATAAGTCTCAATTCTGTTTATACTTATTAATGCTTCTCAGAATCATTGACTAGAAGGTTGAAAATATGTATTCATTCAAGGCTTTCATCACCTATATTTGAGAGTTCCCTAGGGGAAGTACATCCCCAGTATTTGCATCTGTCAACAGTCTCGTTCCTTAATCCCATATGTCAGTATTGTAGAAAATAATGAAAGAATAAGGAAAAGTGTAACATGAGTGCTTGAATTAGACAACAGCATAAAGTGAGTTGAGGACTGAAGGTTTGCATAGTTACATCTAAAAATAGATATATAGCCCACTAAAAAAATTGATAACTTGCAACATTGACCAAGAGAAAAAAAATACCACAAACTACCAATACCAGAAATAAAAAGGGACATAATTTCAGAGCACTTAGATATTAAAAACATTAGATATTATAAAAAACTTTATGCCAATGAATTCTTTAAAATGAAGAGTAATAGAAAATATGAACATTTATTTAAGCATTAAATAAGTTAAATGAAATATTGAAATCCAGAAGATTTATGCTACCAATATGAAAACTTATGATAATGTATAGTAGTTAATACTTACCCGTATGTGCACAAGGATAAAGAAATAAACCAAAAATAGACATTTACCTGATACATATAACCCTCCAGTGTTGTGAATAAAGGGTTTTCTTTTTAATTAATGGTGATAACTCAATAATATATACACATGGAGGAAAAAAATCATCCGTAACTCCACATCACAATGTATTTAAAAATTATTTTCAGATCAATAATTTTCTCTAAATTCAAAAAGACAAAGAATAAAGTCATTAGGCTAAAATACAGGAGTTTATCTTCAGACTTGGGATAGAAAAAAAATTCTTAAACAAGATAAAAACGAAAAAACCCAAGAAACAACATTGACCACACAGGAAACTTTGATGAGCTTGAGTACAATCAATTAAGAATTGCTAGCAGAAAGAGATATTGTAAACTCATTACATCACCAAAAACTCACTCCAATTTATCAATATTTATTTGCTTAAAAACTAGAAATAAAAATTTCCTTATGTTGGTTAATTGTATCATTATAAACTTTAATAAACATAATAATGGTAAAAAATTGAATTCTTAAGAAAGTATATCTATTCTCACAATTTTTATTCAGTACTGTACCAGAGATTCTACTGAGTTAAATAAGACAAGGAAAATAAAGCAACAGAAAATAAATTAATTAAAAACACAAAAATTTTAAAACAAGAATTAATTCTGTCAATATTTGTAGGTGATATTATTGTACATATAAACAATTTATAAGAATATGATTATGAGATTTTATAAGCAGATTTAGCTATTGGGTTAATGTATAAAAATCAAGTACCTGTTCATGAAAAAACAGAAAATAAAATTTTAGAATGGTAATATTTACAAAAACATTAAAACCCACCTAATGCTTAGGAATAAATCTAGCAAAGTTTATGCATTAGCTCTACACACACACACACACACAAAAAAAACTATAAAATATTAGTTAAGACAAGTGCATTATGTTAATATACTGGAAGATTCTATCCTGTAATGATGTCAAAGATTCTAAAATAGATCTATAATTCAATGAAATCCCAATCCAAACTCCAGCAGGTTTTCTTTCTTGTAATTTACAATCTCATTGTAAATTATATATGAAAGTGAGAATTGCCAAGATTAATCAAAGAAATCTTGAAGATTAACAAAGTGAGAAGGATTACAATAGTGGATATTAAGGTTTATTATGAGGCTAAATTAGTTACAACTATTTGGTTTTTTTCTCAATGTTGAAAATAGAATAATGGATCAGAAATTTCTTTCCAAAGACAAACTTCCACACAGGGCACTTGACTTATGACAAAAAATGAAGGTACAAAGAAGAAAAGAAAGGATTTTCAGTACAATATGTCAGTTACTCAAATGGGAAAAGCTGTATCTTTATCCCTTCCTCATAAAAGGCAAAATTTTATTCATATATTTTATGGAAATTATGGTTAAAGATAAACCAGTAAAATGTCTAGATCATAATATATGAGCTCGTACTTTCTGTACCAAAGCTTTTTGGTACAGAAGGAAACTTTAATAATTAAAAAAAATAGTGATAAATTTGACTACATTAAAATAGAAACCAATGTTAAACAAACATACCTTAAGTCAGTGAAAAAACAAAGCAAAAAAGATACGTCTGCAGTCCATATAATCAAAAATAGAAAAAACCTATACACAGAATACATAAACTTTTCTTTAAAATTGTAAGAAAATGCAACCCAATAGAAAAGTAGGCATCAGCATTTTGAAAAGAAACTTCATATAAAACAGTATCCAAATGGGCAATTAACAAATGTATGAAAATGTTCTCAATGCATATCTTTAATAATCAGGGAAATATAAGTTAAAACCAAAGTAAGATGTCCCTATATAGTCAAAAAAATGGCTGAAATGAAATAATTGGCAATGTTAAATTTTGATAAGGATGCAAGGCAGCTGGAAAATGTATAAAATGTTTTTACATACCACATAACCCAACAAGATTTCCTTCTCTCTCTCTCTCTCTCTACCCCTCCTTCTCCCCCTCATTCCCTCTCCCTCCCTGTCTCTGTCTTGTCTAACCATCTGTACATACAACAAAAGGCATCAGTGCATCAAGAGAAGAGAGGATTATGTGTGTGAGTATTCGTAAGTGTGTGTTTTTGTTTATTTGGCATACTAAATTTTGGAACAAAACAATAAAATTAAACAAAATGGATGAATCTCACATTCTAAAACAAATACAACAGAGTACATACTGTATCAGCCCAATTATTACATGAATTTCAAAAAGAAGTAAAACTAACCTTTGATGTTAGTGTTTACATATATGATGGGAGTGGATAAGATGATTGGAAAGGAAGAGGAATATAATTTAGGAATGTTAATAACGTTGTGTTTCTGACCTATTTGGGAATTACTTGGATGTTTTCATTTTTTACTAATTTTTTGCACAGCACTTAGTTTTGCAGTATTCCAAGTATATGATTATTAAATAAAGCTAATTTGGTTGTGTTAAAATCCAGTTTTCTAACTACAAAGAAAAACTAAAAATATAAAATATCATAAGAGAAGAAAGTATATTTATGAAGATAAAAGACTGATGCTTAGTCTTAGAAGAACAGGTGTTTCTGAGGCAGAAAGGATAACACCTTAGGAAGCAACAATGAATTAAATCGTAGCTGAAAACTTGCAAAGGTTAAAAAAAAGTAAGGACTTGACTTTACAGAGCAAATACCAGGAAAATATAATATATACTTCTTTCTGTAAAAATTATTAAACAGAAGCCTCATCAATATTCTGTAATAACCTATATGGGAAAAGAATCTGAAAAAGAATGAATATATGTATATGTATAATTGAACCACTATATTGTACACCTGACACTAATACAACATTATAAATCAACTATACTACAATAAAATTTAAAAAAAAAAGCCTTAATTAAATAGAGTGAGAAGACAAAATAAGGTGCTCTTATGTCCTGTGACCATACTGGAGCCCAGCAAGAAGAAGAAAGACTCCTCTCTTTTCCTGGCAAGGACTCAGCTAATGAAAAGCCATGGACTCTCTGTTTACTGTAGTCGTCCCACTCATCTTCATTTCCCTTATTATAAATGTGTTCTCCTTCCCTTGCTATGCCGGGACTTGCACAAGGCTCCCTACAGTCATAGACCCTGAATTGCAATTCTCTGCTAATCCTGAATAAACCCATCTTTGATAGAGAAATATTTAACAGTCTATTTGCTTTAGGTCAACATTTTACAACTCTATACCATCCCCTAGCATAATATTGAGCTTACAGCAGACACAGTGCTTTACTTTTATTCCATTATCTTCAAGGGTTATACTAATGGTTATGTTAAACATAGAAGGCAAATTTTAATCAACATATACACTCTTGCTTATTACCTAGTTTTTAAATCATTGTATATATTCTTGCTTATTGCCTAGTTTTGAATGTTTAAAATTTTCCTTTTAAATTTATTTATACTTATATGTATAATCAGAATTGCTTGTTGTAATTTGAGGCCAGTATAGATTTTGATATGGCACTAAACATATATGTGATAATACATACCAGAAATTATGAAATAGATTTCATAGTGATTAATAACATACAGTATCTCTTTGTTCATAGAGTCTTTGAAATTATTGGCATAACTTTTAAGCATGTATTCCAAGTCATAGATTTACATTGCAAAGTGTATGCTTAGAGGAATAAGGTAGATATGTCTATAATTTCTGATAAGAAATAACAATTGTCACTTCAGAAGTCACATTTATAAATTTCAACACTTTATTTAATACAAGTCCTCTTGTATTTGAGGTGCCAGTGTATTAACAGATCAGTTACTTTCATCCAGAAATCCTGCAGCCCAATATCCTCAGGAATAATAAGTAGCACAGGATTTTAGGAGAACAAAAGGCAACAGGATTATATGGACAAGTATATGAAGGATATGAAGTAGCCAAACTACAAAGAATTTTTCACCCAGTAAAATCCCCTCTGTGTAATATATATATATATATATATACACACACAGCTGTCCCTTGGTATCTTTGGGAGATTTGTTCCAGGACCCTAGGGAATACCCAAATCTCAGGTTCCTTATATAAATTGGCATATAACCATGCACATTCTTCCATATACTTTATATCATGTCTAGATTACTTATAGTACCTAATACAATGTAAATGTTATGTAAACAGTTGTAAATACAATGTAAATGCTATGTAAATATTTGCCAAGGTAAGGTAAATTTAAGTTTTGTTTTGGGGAACTTTCTGGAATTTGTTTTCAAATATTTTCACCTCATGGTTAATTGAATCTGGGGATGTAGACCCCTAGGATATGGAACGGCAATTGTATGTATGTATCTGGGAATGTTATAGTTTATAATTTAGATTTTCTCTAAACAGTGAGTGGCAGAGTCAGATTGTTTTGCCCAAAGATCACCAAAACAATACTTCTCATTCAACAACATGACTTAGAACATTACCGTGACACCCTTAACAGATATTGTTATTTCTCTCCCTTAAATTGTATGTGTTTGTGACTTGCTTGTGACCACACGAATCAGTGACAGAAGTGGCAGTCAGAGGCTTCCAGTCATAAAAGAGATGCAAGTTGTTCGCTGGAACACTAATGCTGAAGCCCTGAACTGTCATGTAGAAAATCTAATGACCATAAGACCACCATGCTAGGAGAAAGCCTGGGTCACACAAGGAGGTCCTGTGTGGCTGTTTACACCAACTGTCCAGCTGAGATCTAGGCTTACAGCCAGCAATAACCACTAGACATAAGAGTAAATATCCTTCTGATAATTCTAGCTGCAAGCAGTTGAGCCCACCCACCTAGGCTCAAAGTCTTCTCAACTAAAGCTCTAGCTATTGTGGAGTAGATTACTATCTCCATGGCACTTTTTCTGAACTTTTGACCTGGGAATAGATTATGAAATAAATATTGATTTAAGCCAGTAAGTTTTGGGATATTCTGATTTGCAGCAATTGTAACTAAAACAAACAAAACACTTTTTAGTTAACGGTATTTGAAAATTATTTGTGAGAATCTGTGACTCAATTCCAGCTGTTTTCAGGGGAGCCAATATGGGTTTAACTGCATGTCAGTGGGATAGTTACTTTTTGCTGGTGACTGTTTGTTATCAGTTCGTGATACCAGCTCCCAGTGAACAGTTAATGTGTTTAAATTCTTATAAAATGGTAATATGGAAATAATATCAGAAATTTAAGAATTGAGCATGTGTGAGGATGGAATTGCACTTGAGAAGGACCACATTTTTCCTGGTTAGATTTATTCAAGGAATGACTGTACCTATTCCAGAGACATAAAAGTAAAATAATCTGATTTTAAAACCAGATAAATATATGTCAATATAGTACTTTTCTAAAAGAAAAATGCCAAAAATACTAACCTACTATATAAGAATTTATAGATTTAGTTTGTATGGTATAGTTTAAAACCTTACTTAGACAATAATTTACATGTGAAATCACAGTGACCATTTATTTTTGCAAAGAACTCTACAATCTACTTTAATGTATACCCAAATTATCCACGTGAGGTAATATCTCATTTTAGTTTTGATATACATTTCCCTGATGCTTACTGATGTTGAGCACCTTTTTTTTTTTTTTTTTGCTGTACACGGGCCTCTCACTGTTGTGGTCTCTCCCATTGAGGAGCACAGGCTCCGGACACACAGGCTCCGGACGCACAGGCTCAGCGGCCATGGCTCACGGGCCCAGCCACTCCACGGCATGTGGGATCCTCCTGGACCAGGGCACGAACCCGTGTCCCCTGCATCGGCAGGCGGACTCTCAACCACTGCGCCACCAGGGAAGCCCTTGAGCACATTTTAATGTACCTGTTGGCCGTTTCTATGTCTTCTTTGGAAAAAATGTCTATTGGGTTCCTCTGCCCATTATTTAACTGGGTTGTTGGCAGGGGCGCGGGGTGGGGGAGTTGCTATTGAGTTGTATGAGTTCTTTATATATTTTGGACATTAACCACTTGTCAGATATATAATGTATAATATTTTCTCCTTTTTGACAGATTGTCTTTTCATTTTGTTGATGGTTTCCTTTGCTGTGCGAAGCTTTTTAGTTTGACATTGTCCCACTTGATGACTTTCCCCTTAATCCTGAAGCATAATGACAACTGTAAATAATAACTTTATTTTAATTTTACACACATCACACATCAATTAAAACCTGCAGTTTTTGTGTTACTGTTTGTTTTTTTTTTCTTTTTGTCGTTGTCTGTTTCTTTGTGTTCTAGACTGCTAAATTGAGAAAGTGTGTGCTGTGGTTATTGGCTCTGTGCAGCATTGCAAGAGATCTGGGGAGACCTTTTATTATTTCTTTCTGAATCAGTTTAGTCTCCTTTGGTTGTTTTAATAACTTCTTGGCACTCTGCAGTAATTGTGGCAGTTGTTTCTCTTTTGCTTTTCTGTTAAGATAATGACTTTATAGGAATGTAATGCATTGTGAAAATGTCTGATGAACAGATTGATATGCCTTTTCACAGTAGTTTATTAAAACACATATTATGAAAAATTTGCAACAGGTCAGTTCAATTCTTATGTAATCATGCCACTTATGGAGTGTTATTTTACATAAGATGAAACTCCACTAAATTTTACTGCTAGGAGAAAGGAAACATCTAACATTGGAAAAAGAAGAAAATTTGCATGCTTTTTATAAAATTTTAGTTTTTAACATAATAAGTATCAAATTGTTTTAATTAAAGGTTGCCTAAAACAAGACTATAGTGCATATACTCAGAAAAAGAAAATTAAAGCTATTCTCAGGGTAATTTTAAACATTAAAATATGCTCAAAACAAAAATAATTTAAATTAATGAATATAAACTTTAATACAGAAAATATGGGTATAATAAAATAAAATAACTTGACCAGGAAGAAAGAACTTAATAAGAAATAAGTCAAAATATATGAATTAGAGGGAAAAAAAATCACAATGAAGAGTTCTTTGGAAACAAAAATTTAGACAAACCACTATCAAATGCAAGCAAGAGAAAATATAGAAGTTGTAAAAAATAATTAGAAAAAATATACTAAGATAACATAGCAAAATAGTCTTGAAAAGAAAAAAGAAATATTGAGAGAACTGTACCATCACAATACACTGCAAAGATGTCTAAGACTGTCACAAAATGCATTCAATCAATATACCTTTTTTTTGTTTTGTCTGTTTTGTTTTACATTTTCTATCAGACAATCACATAAAAGTAAATTTCCAAACTATCTTAAGAACATAAAGAACATTTTGGAAAACTTCCCAGGTCATTTTATTAGGTTATCAAAATCTTAATTCCAAAACCTTATAAAATAGCTCTGAGTACAGACTAACAGTATTTATGAATAAAAATGAATTTATACTACACAATATATTTTAAAAATTGTATCTTAAGCATAGTAGATAATGTTATAGTTAATAAAAATGATTTATTCCAGAAAAATGTATAGTTCAATATTAGAAAACTATTTCTGTAGTTTATCACACCAATAGGTTAGTGAAAAAAGTCAAATAGATAAAACAGTGCAAGAAGAAAAATATAAGGCATTTTTTAAAAATTCAACATCAGTTTCTTATACGTTAAATTACTAAATGCAAGAAATAAAGATATTTTCTTCATAAGATATTGAGTAAGCATCATTATTAATCAAAAAGATTAAATATCCATAAAATTTAAAATATCTAGACATTTACTTGAGAATAGATATGCATGATATAAGGAACTAAAATAAAGGAACAAAAATAAATCTTAAGGGGCTTCCCTGGTGGCGCAGTGGTTGAGAGTCCGCCTGCCGATGCAGGGGACACGGGTTTGTGCCCCGGTCCGGGAGGATCCCACATGCCGTGGAGCGGCCGGGCCCTGAGCCATGGCCGCTGAGCCTGCGCGTCCGGAGCCTGTTCTCCACAACGGGAGAGGCCACAACAGTGAGAGGCCCGCATATCGAAGAACCTGCTGTATAAATAAATGAAATAAAATTCAAAAAAAAAAAATTAAAAAATAAATCTTAAACAAGGAAAGCACAAAGTTAGAGAGATGGCAATTGTCAATATTCCAAAATTCATCTGTAGGTTCGACTTCATTTTGCACCAAAATAAATTCTAAATGAATAAAAATATAATTATGGATAATCATTAATGGCCATGATGGAATAACAAGGATCAGACATAACTTCTGACTGTAAACAAGAAAACTGCAGAATACATGAAATAATTGGTCTCCGACATTGTACACCAGCTGCATAGGACTGGGATTCCTAGGAAAGGAAAACCAGTAGGGAGAACGGTGTTATTCCAGCCTTCTGCCTGTAGATAATTATTGTTCTGAAAATACAGAGAAACTGCTCAAAGCTGGGGAAATAAGGGAAAAAAGAGCTGTAAACCTAACAATCCCAAGAGTTTGCACAAAATGGGAGACATTTGAGCTCAAAACAGAGTGAAGATATTACAGTGCTTTTTCCCAAATAAAAAAATTCTGTATTTTCTTGTTTCTCTCTTTTTTGAAATGTCTTCTCATTTATTTATTTTGACTCAGTTTACACAATTTGGATTTGCCTCCCTGGCTTAGAGACTCAGATAATTTATCTTGTCAGCATCTCCTGGGCACAAACTGACTGCAAAGAAAAATAAAACCTAAACTCTTTCCACTGGAACATTTTGTCTTTGTTAAATAAAACATTTCCTCTTCCTGGCCATTCAGATAGTCCCTTTGTTATAGAAGCCCGTATATCAGGGCAAAAGCCAAGGTTTATATTCATGATGAGGATAAAGAAGAACAAAATCCAGCTTTGTGTATGCATGTGTGTCTTTCTGTTAGTGTAAGTGCTAAAACTTAACACTCTGCTACTGTATTCATGAAGAGGAGATTGGTCTTTTAAAAGTACTATGTAGTCACACAAAGTAACTTTAGTGAAGATAAAAAGGCTCTGTGAATATTGACTTTTAAAAGCACTCAAGATTTAAAGTGAAAAATGAAGTTTAAAAATAGCATCTTTAATATGAAGCCAAATGTAGGAAAAACTTTATTTTATATATTTATACTCCAAAATATTAAGATGTAAGATTATATATGAAGCTCACTTTTTTCTTCATGCATGCTTATTTTATTTTAGATCTTTATACTGTTTATATAATTGTTTTTTCTATTTATTATGTAAAAATTTATTAGCAATACATTATAATTATTGTTTTACATCACCTCCTTGGTACCACAACCAAGTGAATCACATACCTATAGCCAACCTCCCCTCTCTCTCTTCTCATAATTATCCACTCTAATGTACCTATTCTTTAATTATTAAGTATAGTATTTTTTTTCTAGATATTGTGGATTCTCAATGCATATCAGCATTCCTGCCAGGAAAAACCAGAGAAGCCCGATTTGACATATGTAGGTGTAGGGGTGTGTGTGTGTGTGTGTGTACATGCACACACACATAAGTGCACATTAGGAGAGAGATGAGCCAAACGGGATGTGAAGGGCCAGGATCCCATAAAGAAGGAACTATGGTGAGATAAGCTTATATTCTGCTTGTACTTTTTCTTCAAGAGATTTTCCTATTCTTCCGAGAGATGGGGTAGAAGTTGAAAATACAAACAGAGGGCCAGAACATAAAGCTACTGCTAAGTGACAAAGAATCCATCAGAAAATTGGCAATTTCATGGGACTTAGAAGAGAAAAATTGAAGTCCAGAGCTATGGAGGCAGCCAGGATTTGGGAGGGAGGGGTAAATTGTGTCCCCCCAATATTAATATGGTAAAATCTTAACCCCCTTACCTCAGAATATGACTATTTGGAGATAGAACCCTAAAAGAGGTATTTAAGGTAAACTAAGACATGTGGGTTGACCCTAATCCAATATGACTGATGTCCGTATAGGAAAAGGAGACTAGGACTGAGACCTAGGGAAGACCATGTGAAGACACTGAAGAAGCCAGCCACCTACAGGCCAAGGAAAGAGACCTCAGAAAAAAACTAAATCTACCAATACTTAGATCTCAGGCTTCTGGCCTCCAGAACTGTGCGGAAATACATTTCTATTGTTTAAGCCATCCAGTCTATGGTACTTTGTTATGACTTTGTTAGCAACTAATACAGATTCCGGTGAGAAGGAAAACACAAAACTTTGAGACCGACACCGTGCTGGCTTTTCCCTTAATGCATTGGTCAAGTTTTTCAACCACAAAGTTATACAAAAGGGAAGCAAAGCAGGAATCTGGTGAAGGGCAGAAAAAATATATCCGGGATCTCATGGTGCTGAGGAGGCAATACTTGAGTTCATGTCTTCCAGGATCTCAGTTAGGAAACTTGGAGGATCATACCCAAGGATCTATTACAAACTGGGTGGAGAAATCTCTACCAAAACAATAACCCAGGCTTGAACCGGCTCTGGCTGACATCATAAAAAAATGATGTACCACACTTTTTCGGCTTACACAGAGTAAAGCAAACTCTCTCTGGTAGGAGATGAAGTTATTCATTTCCTCCATAATTTGCTACACAACATTAGCCATATAAACAATGATTTCCAGGCATATGGAGAAAAAAGTGCACAGAAAAATGTAGGAGCTATCAAAGAAAACTTTAAAATTGTAGTGGTTAATCTGTTGAAGAAAACAGAAAGCAAGATGTGTAGAAGTGAGTATATTTTGGATAATTTTTAGGTGTGGAGGCCAAAAATTTCCTGTCAAAATTGGATGTAGATTTTAAGAGAAATATGGTTGGTATAGACTGAAAGTGTCTGCCTAAACTTCATATGTTGAAATCCTAACCCTCCAATGTAATGGTATTAGGAGATGGACCTCTGGTGGGTGATTAGGTCATCAAGGGGGACACAGAATTTGTGTTCCCACCAGACACAGAATTTGCAAGTGCCTTTATCTTGGACTTCCCAGCCTCCAGAACCATGAGAAATAAATGTTTATTGTTTAAGTCACCCAGTCTATGATATTTTTGTTACAGCAGCCCAGATACACTAAGAAAATAGAAATTGAAGATGATACAAACATGTCAAATTCTTTCTGACATCAAATATGTGGTGTCTTTTCTAACACCAGTTCTCTGACATCAACTGTATATCCAGGAATTCAATTTAATTCTGACACTAACTGATAAGAGTTAGTACAAATTTCACAAGTTAAGGTCCCATTTCCACAAGGCTGTCCTACTTCACAGGCTAGTCAAAAGTCCCAGGACCAATCCCCATATCTGGCCATCTGGCTATAAGTCAAGTGTTCCCACAACGCCCTCTTCAGTTTTAATAATTCTGTAGAATATTCACAAAACTCAGGAAAACAATTCACTAATGGTTATCATTTTATTATAAAGGATACAACTAAGGATCAGCCAAATGGAAGAAATGATGGGGAAGGTATGGGAGGAAGGTATGTGGAGTTTCTGTGCCCTCTACTCATGTGCCACCTTCCCAGAACTTTATTGTGTTCACAACCTAAAAACTCCCAAAGTTTAGCTTTGGGTTTTCTATGGAGATTTTATAAAGTAAGCATGATTGATTAATCATTGGCTATTGGTGATTGAATTAATTTTCCAGCCCCTTGTCCCTCCTAAAATGTTGTGAGTGGGGCTGAAAGTTCTAACGCTCTAACCACCTAGTAGTTTTTACTAGTGACCAGCCCTGCCCAGAATGTATCTGGCCACCAGCCAAGAGTCACCTCATTAGCATAAACTTCGGTATAATTAATTGAAAGACATTCCTTCTGAATAACAAAAGACACTCCTATCACTCAGAAAATTTCAAGGATTTTAGGAGCTCTGTGACAGAAACCAGGAAAAGTATATCAAATATACTTTTTATTACACCACATAAGATTTTAGGCCTGAATACCTGAAAGGATGGAATTACTATTAATTGAAAGTGGGAAAAATTCAGACAGTTTGCCTTTGAAGGAAAACAATAGTTTAGTTTTGAATATGTTAAATTTGAAATGTCAAATAGTTTTCTAAGACACGTTGAGTGGTTATATCATGAACCATAAACTAAATTAAAATTTAATAAAATATTGCTACAATCATTAACATGAATTGCAATAACATTTTTATTTAAAATAAGCTCATACTCCACATGCCACAACTAGAGAAAGAAAACCCTCAAGTCACAGCTAGAGAGAAGCCCGTGCACCGCAACAAAAAAGAGATCCTGTGTGCAGCTTCTAAGACCTGACACACATAAAATTAATTAGTTAATTAATAAGCTCATACTAGTAAAAAGAAAAATACAAAAATTATAATAGGAAAATAATATAAATATGCTATGCCACTAATTATAGAAGAAACAAGAAAGCTTAATAAGCCTGTTGAATAATTCAGTAGTTAATAAGTCAAATTAAATAAAATGTGATTTTGTTTCTAGACAGGTATAAATCATTGTTAAAATTGGCAAAGATGAAACAATTATAATGATAGCACTGATGGGAAATGTGTAGGGTCATTGGTAGTACTGGTATAGTTTTTCTGGAAAGGAACTCAATATATCGAGTCACTTAAAGACGTAAAATACATTCATTCTCTTCCATGTAGTAATTTGTTTTATACTTTTATTTTAAGAAAAAAAGGTTTTTTGCAGGAACTACATTTGGAGTACTATGATTTATTTTCTCTTTCTTCTCAATGGCTTATTAGGATTGGAATAAATTATAATTATCTTGAGTACAACATGTCTTACTCCTTTTTTCTTTGCTTGGAATTCATGAAGTCTTGTCTAAATCAGTTGGAATTTACTAAAATCCTATGCTCTAAATACAGTGGCTGGAATAAATAAGTGCTTCCTGACTGTGAAGAAACAATTTTCCTAGTTTCCTAGGGCCATAATAACAAATTACCACCAACTTGGTGGCTTAAATCTACAGAAGTTTATTCTCTCATATTTCAGGAGAACAGAAGTCTGAAATCATGTTATCTGCGGGATTGGTTCCTTCTAAGTCTCTGTGACAAACTGTTCCATGCCTCTGTTAAAAGATAAATGGAAGCTTATTAAATTTTAAAAAGTTTATTTTAACTAAAATCTATTTCAATCAGGCAGTGCCAAACCAGGAGTAATTAGGAGCTCTCCACCAACAGGAGCTAGGTGCAAGACTTTTTAGACTATGGAATAATGAGAGTTCAAGGCACTCACAAAAGCAACACAAGGAAATTATTTGATTGATTATAGCTTAAGTGGCTGCCTCATTTGGGAAAGCATAGTTGGCCTTTGTGGCTGCTGTCTTTAGATTTTGATTTCTTAAACTTGAGGCATTTACAGGCTTAAGTTTTGGTTTGCTTATCTGGGCTACTAAGGCATGAGTTACCTCAGCCTAATGGCCTCCATGTTTAATTTAACACCTGTCTCCTAGGATTTGGTTGCTGCAGGAAATCCTTGGCATTCTTTAGCTTGGAGATGCATTATCCCAACCTCTATCTCCATCTTAGCATGGCTTTTGTAACCATAAAGAATTCTGTTTACCAACAGGAATCCTGAATATTAGTTCATGGTAAACAACATATTCATCCATTTCTGTTGAATAGTACATGCACATATTCCAAAATAGTTATGTGAGTAAAATGGAAGAGAAATGAATTTTATCCAGCTAAAATTTCAATAATCATGTTAACTCTTTATATTATTTTTACAAGAAAAATTATTTCTTGTTGATAACATGAACAAGAAAAGTTACGTTACAAATAACTTGTATTTTTAAAACCTTTCTAAGTATCTCTCAAATTCACTCACTACTACCACTTCATTCTGAGTCACCATTATTTTATCCAGACTACAGGACATGTTACTTGCTTCTGGGCATCCTCAAGTGTGTCCTTTTTGCTGCAATCAGAGTGATAATTTCAAAATGAAATCTGATGATGTTGTATTTCTTCTCTACTGCACCCTACTCATGTCATGTACTGTACCCCATTACTCTACATAATGAACAATTGATTCCTAGTAGTTCCAAAATCCCACCTGATTTCATGCTTTTTGACTCTCCAGCTTCGTGTACCACACTATTCCTGCTGTCTGCTGTCTAACTCTTCAGCCTCCTTGCAGATCCTTGAGGTGTCATGCTGTGTCTTGCCTTTCTCTTTGTACATGCATTTCTCTTTGCCTAAATGTACATCTACCCAACACCTATTTAATCACCTCCAATGTATTGCTTATGTAATTGCTTTTATCCAGATTCAATTCTATCCCTAAGAGAAGAACCTCCTGACTAGGTCAGTGATGAGACAATACTGTATGGTCTGGAAACTCATTTACCCCCCTCATTTTGGTAACTATGCCAAGAGCTAACTCAGTTGACCTGAACAATCTATAGGGAGACGTCAAGGTGTTGGCTGATATCGATGTACCTTGCATCAAGGATGAGCCCTGGTATGAAAGACCTGGTGTTGGGATGCATATCTTGGGCCTTGGGATGCTATGTCTTGGCCTGGAGATTCCTTGACCAGTGTCTTGTGTCTAGGTGTTCCCAACTCCTCTTGGGCTACAGTATGTAACCAGATTTGGGGGACTAGGTTTGTTCTCAGATTCAGAGTGCTCTCAGCAGTGCACCCAGACTAGTTTCCTGTCTACTAAAGCCTCAGCCAGGATGCATACAGAACTTCCATCTTTGGACTAGACTATGGAATAATGAGAGTTCAAGGCACTCTCATCACTACACTTCTCTGCTCACAAGTTTCCCCTAATATATCCTATGCTACATCTGCAAATTGTGTTGCCAAAGTTGTGTGTCCGACAGTTACTTCCATCTATTTTGCATCCTCATGACACTCATCTCTATATCATTTACTATAATCTCAATTGTTACATTTTGACAATCATTTGATTAATGTCTGTCATCTCATCTGAATCTATGCACCATAAGGGAATGAAAACAGAGATTGTTTTGTTTTATTTTACTTGTTCCCACATCTCTGGCAAAATGCCTAGTACATAGTAAAGATTAATAAACATACTTGAATGAACAAAATATTTGGTAAATCATTTAACTCAATGAAATAGGTGATGTAATAGATATTTGTGGATGAAATGATATTTCAATGTCTCTCATGTTATCCCACAATGACAGTGGTAAATTATATGCTTCTGGCAAGAAAAAGGACAGGGTTAAGTGTTTGGTGATATGAACCCTTTCTAATAAACTGACGTTACATAGATCATTTAAATTATGCAATTTATCAATTAGAGCTATAAAGGAAGAAAAATGATGCAATATTTGCAATGGCATGAATGAGAATGTTAACGAATGATTTGAAGCTATTTCAAAGAAGGAAGATTAGGGCAGCCTCAATTTAAATACCACCACATCATAGGCTCCAACGCTTTGCATGAATTCTCCAATTTAATTAAGTAGCTATTACAATAGGCCTTCAATGGATATTTTTGGACTTATGTATCAATAAATTAGGGATAAGGTATTATTAAGAAACCCAAAATGTTTGCCTCTAAATTTAAAAATGTCCCTGTTTTAAACGTTTGCTAAAATGATGAATCACAGAAGTTATGCCATAAAACTTATTTCAAAAACTTACTTATGTTAGAAATATATTGGCTATATATTAGTCAAAGTTTGCAAGTATAAGTTTCTACAAATTTCTCAAAACGATTACTAATGTTATTACAAGGTCTTTATGTTTCTTTGAATTTATTAATCAACTAAATTTTAAATATCCCTGCTACTTTGGTCAATCTCTTTTTTATCAAAGTGATTATATACGAAATAATTTTATATTATATCATAGTTTATAATGTTGATAGTAAAGAATATACATGAAAAAGTTTCAGAAAAGATAAAGGCCCATAAAAGTGAAATTTCAGAATAAGTAATAAAAAAATACCTTGTATACTTCCAGAAAGGAGAAAAAATTTGTCAATCCAACAGGAGCAAAATTCACAATAGAATTCCACTTTCCAATATCTCAGTCAGTTTCCAGAAGACAATATCTTTAATCAGTCTTGAATAACATATGTATCCAGTTTATAAATCCATGTATTGCACTCAGAATAGTTCACTCAATTTATTTCTTATGAAATATTTCTTGGGATGATACTTGAGAATAATACCAGAGTTTTAACCTAGAAAGAAGATTTTTTTCACCTAGGATTAGTGAAAAAAAAATGAGTACAGGTCATCAATGGAAATCACAGGATGACAATGGTGCAAAAGTGTTGAAAAAAAAAGCAACCCCTGGAGACTCCTCCTTACCTTATACCATCCAGAACACAAGTCCCAGACAAATAATAGATCTAATATGAAGATAAAACATAAAAGTTTCTAGACAATCTTGTAGGAAAGTAACTTTATGCCATAGGCATGGGAAAATATTTCTTAAATAGGGTACAAATCTACTGACCATAAAATAAATGATAAAATCAACTAAACTGTATGAAAATAGAGAAATAAGAACTTCTAATTATGAAATAACACAAGTGATCTAAAATGTAATGTAGTCAACGGAAGTGTCACTTGCAACACATTTAAACAAATCATTAAAAAAATCATATACAGAAGTTACTGTCAATCAATAAGAAATTTGGCAGACAACCCAATAAAAAAATAAGAACAAGAAACTTAAGTAGACACTTTTACAAGTGTAAATATGAACACCCCAAACATATAAAAGGAAGTTCAAATTTCTTAATAACCAGAGAATTAAAACCAAAGAAATATGCCACAACTTATCTACAGAATATCTAAAACATAAGAATTAAAATGTTGTAAGTTGTTGACAAAGTAGAGCCCTAGAAATTTGAATATAGCATGGAGAAAAATATATACTGGTACCTCCACAGTTATAAACCATTTGGCAATATTTCTAAAAACTGGGCTTATGATGTTTAGAGCAGTATTTATTTTGGACAAATTTACTCTTGGTCAACAAGTGGCCTAGCAATATATTTGGAAATTAGGGCTGATTACAGCCTGAGTAATTCCTCCAGGTTAAGGCCACTGAAGGAATTTTTATAGGAGATGAAATAGATTCAAGAAAGTGGAAGAATGTTGACCTAAGCTGGCACAGTGTAATACAGTTAAATATAACCAAGGGATTTAAAATTTCTTTCATCAAATCAACTTGGCCATTTCTCAGTCTATCTCATACACAGAATGTTTTTGGTCTGCAACAATGTTTTTTGTTTTGTTTTGGGTCAATTTTTCACTTAATCATATATGCATCTTTAGTTTTCATGTGCTAGTTTGGCCAAAAGAAAACAAACACATATCACCATCTAGACCATTACATGTGCCTTGAATTCTAGATTCCCAAGAAGAGGCTGTGTAGAAGATGTTGTTGTGCCACAGCCATAATCCTCAAGACTTACCATTTCAGAGCATCCCAGCTCTACTAGAAACTCCTTGAGGTATAAAAGTTGGCTTGTCATACAGAGTGAAGTAAGTCAGAAAGAGAAAAACAAATGCCGTACGCTAACACACATATATGGAATCTAAGAAAAAAAAAAAAAAAGGTCATGAAGAACCTAGGGGTAAGACAGGAATAAAGACACAGACCTACTAGAGAATGGACTTGAGGATATGGGGAGGGGGAAGGATAAGCTGTGACAAAGTGAGAGAGTGGCATGGACATATATACACTACCAAACGTAAAATAGATAGCTAGTGGGAAGCAACTGCATAGCACAGGGAGGTCAGCTCTGTGCTTTGTGACCACCTAGAGGGGTGGGATAGGGAGCGTGGGAGGGAGGGAGATGCAAGAGGGAAGAGATATGGGAACATATGTATATGTATAACTGATTCACTTTGTTATAAAGCAGAAACTAACACACCATTGTAAAGCAATTATACTCCAATAAAGATGTTAAAAAAAAAAAAAAAAAGTTGGCCATCCATGCCTGTGTGTGTGCATACTGCAAACTGACAATGTTGGGCAATTAACACCCCCCTGGGGCCACCCTCAGAAAAGACCAATGGGTGTTGGTGAATAAATATCAAACTCATTTGTCCCTCAGGTCAGGAAATTCTGACACTTGTGTTCTATACTATCCCCCAAGTTTCCAGTGGGATCAATCTCTAGTTGCCCCCGTGGTAACTTGTTTAATAATGTATCATTATTATCATCCTTTCCTTCCCTTTCTCATTTATCCCTCCCAAGAAGAGTTTCCTAGGATTACCTTCCAAATAAAGTAATTACTCTTGAATTCTTGTGTTGATGCCTGTTTGTGTAAAATACAATCTAAGATCAGTTGGGTCTTTGTTTAAACAAGCTGATCTATATGGATTCTTGTTGTGGTATACAGAGGCATTGTGTGGACTTTGGTTTGTTGCTGAGATATTATGTCCTTTTGATGATAAGAAAACTGTATTTTATTTTCTTCATGTATTATTTTCTTGATTCTTGGCTAGTAAAGAATGTGTTACCAAGTAGAATCTGTATATATAACTTTCTGGGCCCTAGCACAGTATAATAGTACTAAGTTTACAAATACTTCATCTTAACTGATTCACCAGTATCATATTTGGGTTTTTCTAGTAGGTTTTGCTCACCAGAACTCTGAAATGATGTTAAAGCTGGAGATAGTATCACACAGACTAATAAGAAATAACTTAAAAGCACAATAGGTGGTTATATTATTTTTTATTGCCTACAACGTTATGTTGTCTATGGTAATGAGGCAAGTAACCTCTTGGACATCCCCATTATTGTTTTGTTTTGTTTTTTATATGAACATACTCCAAGTTGTTTGTTTGCATGTTTATTTTGGTTTGGCTGTCATACTCATTAAGGTAAAAAATAAGGATTCAGGCCAATTTGAATATGTTTTGTGACATTTTTTATCTGCTTTAAATTCCTTTGAACGCTGCTGTCATATTTTGAGGGTTATGAGGACAGTTGTAAAGATTGTTAAAAAAAAAAAATCACTGATTTGTTTTCCTGCCTGTTCTAAGAAATGTTTCCCTCTGTCACTGGTAATAGAAACAGGCAACTTCCTATGAAAAATTAAACAATTAAAAATTTCTTTTGTAACTGTAAATATCAGCTCTTCTGATATTTAGGCAATCCTACAACAAGGAAATAACATGTAAGCACTTGAAAATATTCATATAAATGTAGGTAGGGATATAGAATGCACCCCATTAGGAGAAGACAAGGGCTGCTCCCATTACCAGAATCATCTTAGGTTGCTCCATTGTGGACTTGATAGGCCATCTAAAACCACAGTCTTTTTAAATTTTTTTAATCTTTTATTTATTTATTTATTTTTGGCTGCATCGGGTCTTCATTGCTGCTTGTGGGCTTTCCTAGTTTCGGCAAGTGAGGGCTACTCTTGGATGCAGTGTGCCAACTTCTCATTGTGGTGGCTTTTCTTGTTGCTGTACACGGGCCCTAGAGCATGCAGGCTTCCGTTGTTGTAGAGCGTGGGCTCAGTAGTGTGGCACTCGGGCTTAGTTGCTCCGTGGCATGTTGGATCTTCCCAGACCAGGGATTGAACCTGTGTCCCCTGCTTTGGCATGCAGATTCTTAACCACTGCGCCAACAGGTAAGTCCCTAACACCACATCTTGAGCCATTTGTATAGACTAAGGGAAACCATTGTTTCTTAGTATGACTTGTCATTCCTCTTTTCCTTAGGTAAGTCATAGAACATGTAAGGAAGATGATGGAGAAGAATCAGAGAGGTAAATATATGAATACCTGGTGTTTGGAACAGATTTATCTACACTTAAAATAGAATTTGGGTAATGAATTTGAGGCTTTTCAAAGAAGATAACAATTTTCGTTTCATTTAGTTTTTTAATAATATGTGAACTCAGTCAGAAGACAAGTAAAAAGAATATAAGTTGCTTCCTAGACTACAAAACCAGCTGATATACGTTTCTTTGAGATCTTATAGTCATTTTCCTTTTATATATATGTAGTCCACATATCTCATAATTCTCACGATACTGGTACAGAAAATGCTTGCTGTTAGCATGAGAACACAGTATCACTTCAGAAGAAACTTTATATTTATCTCTGCAAAGCCCTTAGCAGGATGTTCCTGATTAAGAATACATTTAGTAAACAGAACCCAGGATTTGTGAGCTATGGTCCCCTGGACAATGTCTCATAAGCTGTCCAAGTCCCCGGGCTTATAAATGAAGACTTTTCATCATTTAAACACACTCCACTGAGAAACATTGCAAGAAAAGAACTGGGTTGAGGAATTTCATGAGTAAGTTGAAGGAATGGCATTGTGAGTTTATTTTGGAAAAACTTAAAAAAAATTGTGGTAAAGCCTGCCACAAGATTTTCATATTTTTCTTAATCCCGTATCTTTGTTAGTCAAATTTTGTACAAGGAAGGAGTTGAGGGATGGGGGTAAATAGTGCACACATTGTATATGTATTGTTAGTTCCATTATAAAGAATTTATGCCAAGAATAAATTATCAGAATTAGCCAAAAATGATTAATGTATTGAAATTTACTGGTATTTAGAGATAGTAATAAGCTCTATGACAGAAAAGGGAACAGGAATTTCTATGCTTTTACTATAAGTGGGTGAAAGTTTTATAATAATTTCTTTACATAATAAAATGTAGCTATTAGAAAGAATAAAACAGCTGTATGTACTGATACTGAATATATTTAAATATTTCAGAATAAATTTACTTTGAGTCTAGAAAACAAATACACTTAATCACCATATAGAGCTATCCCACTGACTAGCTATATAAATTTTATATTTTAAGACTGTCTTTTCTGATACTAAAGAATATTTAAAATTCATAAAATACAATTCTTCATTAAGTTACAACATTGAGCACTGTCACTGAATTCATAATTCTGTAATAAAAAGGGAAAAGAAAAATCTCTTATCTGATAAAGCTATGCCAAATTTAATGGATATGAATATTTGAAACTTTTAGTAATTAAAGTTGATTCTTTATTACATCACTATTTTTCCCTGCATGTACACACACACAGAGATGCACAGAGAAATACTACATAGCTTTTGACTTGCATTACACTGATATTCTTAAGTATAGTGTTCTTATATACTTAACAGGAAACTGCCCTGGTTATATATTTCCCAGATTGTACTGTAACAATAAACATTGATATTTAGTTAAGAAGTACATTTTTATGGGCCATATTCAGAGGTAGGTAGCTTTTATTTTTTTAGTATTATTATTTATTTATTTATTTATGTTTTTTCGGTACACGGGCCTCTCACTGTTGTGGCCTCTCCCATTGCGGAGCACAGGCTCCAGACGCGCAGGCTCAGCAGCCATGGCTCACGGGCCCAGCCGCTCCGCGGAATGTGGGATCCTCCCGGACCGGGGCACGAACCCGTGTCCCCTGCATCAGCAGGCGGACTCTCAACCACTGCGCCACCAGGGAAGCCCAGATAGGTAGCTTTTATATAAAAAGTCAACAATTTTCAGTTCAGTGAACAAGTAGATATCAGAATACTATTTGGAATAATTAGAAAATAAATAGAAGCATGGACCAAACTACTTTCATTCATTGAATTTTCATGTATTTGGAGGTATAACATGTAATATCATTTTCCTAACTTTGCAATTAAAATCACGTCTTCCTATTCTTAAATTGATAGAGGGGAAAGATTGTCTTACAAATCTACAACTAACCCAACTTCCATAGGTTTTTCTCCCTTAAAAACAAAAGGAGCTAATTGTCCAAGATCCTTCAACATATCGAAATATTGAGATTTGCTTCTGAAGTCCAGAATGGGTCCCAAATGCTGCTTGACATATAGAAACACATTTCTCTGAACGCAGCTGCTTACTTGAAAGAAAGAAAACAGATTATCTGACTTTATCTGTTTTTTACAAAGACTCATTTTCTTTTAAAGGTCAAATGCCTGTGAGCACCTTGGTTTCTGGTCAATATGCTTTTCTCTGGAAAGTATAAAGGGCAAAAGGGCTACCTGAAATGAATAGCCTCCTTTGATTCCCAGCTGTGATGTGGATATGCGCTGATTGGAAAACAAAGACTGCAGAA
The DNA here is from genome assembly GCF_039906515.1 of Pseudorca crassidens. Classification (NCBI taxonomy): domain Eukaryota; kingdom Metazoa; phylum Chordata; class Mammalia; order Artiodactyla; family Delphinidae; genus Pseudorca; species Pseudorca crassidens. The sequence goes on along the minus strand of NC_090300.1, from coordinate 124,356,177 downwards.
GCTGAGCTAATTTTTCTCATTCAAGACCTGCTGTTGAAACAGCATCTGGACCTTATCATTCCAATACTGTATAGCCACAATCTGCTTAGGAAATTCACAGTAGCTATTGAATTATAGCTCTCTGGTGAAGCAAAATTTAGTAAGATTATATCTGAGATTTGGATACTTTGAGATGCACATTTTTCAAGTCCCTCTCTTTTTTTTATTTAAAATGTCTAACTTTTAAAAAGTGTCAAAGATCTGGCTGGTTCTGAATACCAAACAATATGAATGGAAATTATTTTCTATTTCATTTAAAAAGAAAAATCACATAAAGCAAATCTAGAATAGTGCATTTGAACCTCAACTTAGGAAAGATCAAGAATATACACAAATATTCAGGTAATTTTCTAGAAATACATATTTCTTAGGCATTAGATACCCAACTATGGGGGAAAATGTGATAAAAAGTCATATTCCCTTTAGGAAATTCATCATGTTTTAATAATTTTTGTTCTAAGTAATCATGGATTCATGATTGCTTAAATAGCTCTATTTCAGGATATTTGAGGGTAATATAGATATAATCTCAACAAAGAAAGCTTTATTAAACTTCTGTGTTATATCTATTTAGGAGTACTCAATGAATCCTCAAAATAAAATTTAAAAACAGAATCAAGGAAAACAGGCTTTTCTGATTATTTTATACTTCATTTTGCGATATGACTGAAAGACATGAAAATGGGCAATCAACATCTAGCAATGCACTTTTTCAGAAATCAAAAAAGAAAGAATAAATTTACCATACTTGGCTAATTCATTAAAATACTAAATGCTATCTCTAAAACATACCCTAAAAAAAATAAATAAATAAAAAATAAAAGTAAAACATACCCTAAATCAATGTCCATCTCATCTGCTGCCACATTATATTTGGAAACCAGGCTTGAAATTAAATATTTGAGCTTTTTTTGAAGTTTTGAGAACATTTTTAAAAATTAGCATTCGTTTTCAATTTTAGTGAAGGCTTGGTATTTCCAGCACTTGTGAAATTATATGCCTTAAATATAATATATATTTTAAGTTTTTCGAGAAAGTCTGTCAAATAGCGTTACTTAAATAGGAGAACCAATTAGAGAACTTGACTTTATTATTGACAACTTGAGGTAAGAAAACAAAGTGCAGTTCAAAAATGGAACTTTCCAAGAAATTAAAATACGTTTCTTAACATAGAATATTACAGAAATACAATTCAAATAATTCATTATTTTACTTATTTGTCTTTTTATATGGATAAGCTTTTCACCTAGAGATGAATCTCTTGACACCATGCACTTTTAATTGTTTTGGTAAAAAATAGAATCTCACTGAGTCAACAATATAATGTGCCAAATGAACCATATTAGTTCAGGAAATCATAGAAGTTTCTTTAGAGCATACTCTCTTGGCATTTTTACTAAAATGTGTTGTAAACTTACGATATAAGCACACAATAAGCAGTTACCTTAGTTTACATGAGCATAGAGCACTTTTCTCCCCATTAATAAGGACACCTTATTAACACCATGTGATTTTACTAAGCACAATTTTAGTTACTGGAGCTTACGGTATATGAGAAAACATATTTTCTTTGTCTCCTGATTATACTGCATACATTCCAGACTCTAAGACCCTGTTTAGACTCTTCTCCCCTCTCCCCTTGATCTATCTATATTTGAACTACATTCCAACTTGACTGTAATTTGCATAGAGCCTTGATTTTAATCTATGTATTAAAAATGTTATTTAAATACTCATAGGATAGAAAGAACAATTTAGTCAGTTCAATGTGTAAATAATAAGATGATATCCTTTCTTTTTTAACCTCATGTGTTGTGTTCTGATGATAATTGTTTTTTAATAGAACATTTTTTCTGCAGTGAGTTTTCTTAGAATTTATGCTAATTTGTTCAGATAGCATTAGTGAAATCTTAAAACAGAATAAAAATAAAATGATGATACTTTCTCTATTATTAAACATAGAACTAGACCTTGAAAGAGCTAAATAATCATGTAAGAAATCAGACACAGCCTAACAAAATATATTGCCATACTATGTAAATGCTGAAATGTAGCTTTGAGATTACCTACATGCATGCCTTTATTTTACAAATGAGTTGTGTATTTGAGTCCTCAAAAGGTTAGGTGTCTTAAACTTGCATGGTAACACATGTATTTTACTAAATAAAATATGTGTCAGGTATTTTTGAAATGATCATTAGTGGTTTTTAGTTACTGGTGTTACCATAAATTGAGTTTGAATTTAGGTTTAATATTCACACAATAATACCATTATTTATGTGGCATAGGTAGGTAAGGACAATGCTGTGGAAAATACACTTTTACCATGGCTTAATGTCTTTTCCCTCTTATGAAATGATATTTTTTATGGTACTATAATAATCTGCCTTTCACAAAACTTTATGGCCATATGAGAAACTTCTTGCACACATTCCTGACAAGGTGGCAATTTAGTATCACAGTAGATCTGTAAAAGCAGAGGATTGAATAGGGAAAGAAATGAGAAGGTGAAAGAGTCACAATGTGGGAGAATCTGACTCCCTGGGAAGCAGATTCACTGTGCTGAAAAGATGAGGGCCTAAGCAAATCCTTCCTGGCATATGCTGACATGATGACGTGCCTTATTTCATGCTCCATTGAGAGAGAATGCAGCAGTTCAGCATTAATGTTCATTGTCACTTTCCTCTCTCTTGCTGATATGAGAGCCTTCATTACTGAGTGTAAATGCACTGCAGCATGTAAAGTAATATTCCGTGGGTCATATTTTCCTCTGTCATTATCTAGCCTCTAAAATGGGTGCACAGTTTTGCTGCACAAGTTCACTTCTGTATTCCATACTTCAAAAAATGGTTGTAACTTGGCAGTAAAAATGTGCAAAGTGACTTACTCTAGATTCAAATGCTGAAGATTGGCCAAGTTTTACCAATATTAATGAATAAATGTTTTTCAATGAGAAGCATAGTATAATATAAAGAACATGATCGAAACATAGGTACAGATACAAGCTCTGTGTCTCATTAGTTATTGTACCTTTGGAAAGCAATGTTTCTTGTCCCGAGTTTATCATCTCTAAATTACAATAGCAGTGCCTCTCCTGAAGAATTATTGTAAGGAATAGAAATAATGAATGTCAAAATCTTTTACAGTATCACATGGTAGTTATAACTAGAGAGGGTCTAAAAGATTTATCAGTTAGGGTTCAATTAGAGAGACAGAACCAATATGAATGGTATAGAATAATGGACTAATTACAGGGATTAGACCTTAACAGTTATGAGAATTGATACAGGAGTCTATGAAATTCCAGTGATGACCCTAATGTTGGGAACACTAGAAGTATTGTGAGAGAGAAAGGAAAAACTGGGCTCCATGAACCCAAATTGGAATTCACAAGAACAAACTAGGTTTTTAACTCATCTGTCACCACCTGAAAGCTCTTGATGCAGGTAACCTGCAGGAGACCATGGTACCCTTTGCCTTGATGCTGCATACATTTGGCCTAGGACTTTGAGAAGACAGAAGATCTGGTGGAAGCTGGAGGAGTTCCCAACAGAGCTGCTACCAGACTCCAACAAAGTAAACCAGTAGATGATCAACAATGCATGCAAGCTGCAATGGTGTCAGGTGCCCTAGTCTGACCATCAGTGCATGCTGGCTACTGCTTTTCTTCTGTCTTCTGAATCTCATGCATTTTTCTCTTGAGTCCTGTTCTAACCCAGAACCATGTAGAGAAGAGTGTACTAATAAATATAGTTCTAGCATAGCTAAGCTGACATAGTACAAAGACACTTCAATAGGATAGTCTATGTTATTTTGTTGTAATCTCTCCCAAATCTCAGAGGCTTAAGTCAACAAGGGTTTATTTCTTATGAAAGTTACCTGTTCATAATTATTCTGTGGTAGCTGTGTCCCACATCCTCCTTTTTCCTGGGCCCAGTCTGATAAAGCAACCTCTAACAGAAGCTGATATTCATCAAGGCAGAAGCAAGGAAATAATGTCAAACAATGTACTTGTTTATAAAGCTTTTGTGCAGAAGTGACATATGTATACTTTGTTCCTGCTTACTATTTATTCATTGCCCAAAACAAGTCACAAAGGCCAAGTGTAATGTCAGTGAGACCAGAGAAATATAATCCTCCAGGAAGTGGGAACAGGTATTTGCAAATGATAGTACAGTCTTCCACAGGCAACTATTCTTGTGAAAAATATTTGGTGTACTCTCTTTGTTCTATGTGTAAGTACACTCACAGACTCTCCAGGTAGACCACACAAAATGTAATTTAATAATGGCATCAGACTCAAATCCAGGTCTCTGTGGGTTTTCTTGCTCAGAGACCTTGCCAAAAACAAAAACAAAACAAAACAAATAAAACAAAAACAACAAAACAAAGCAAAACAAAAACCACCAACATAAAAGCCACGCAAATTATTTGCTCCCTTTACCCCTCATGTATTATGGCAGAAGAAGAGAGAAGAAACGTGATAAGAATAATAAAGATAAATACAAGTAAGAATAGAAAGAATAGCACATTCACTACACCATGGCAGTTCTGAAATCACAAAGGGAAAGATGGTAATTTCTACTGTTAAGCTCTACTCCTTCTTGCTGGGAGAAGTTCCCTAATTCATAGCTTTTAGTGGACATAGCTTCACCCTGACGGAGAACATTCTCTGTCCATTATCCTACCTGGTTACATTTGAAGAGGAGAGATATGTCCTCCTTGGTGGCTGAGCAATTTTCAAGGTCTTTCTTGGCCTGTAGAACCTTGGCATTTCAGGGATCATTTCGGGGGTAGAACAATCACAGTCTTAGTCCAGGCTGGTGGGTTCCTTCAGTACAGCTTTGAAAACTCAGCTTTTTATTCATTAATTCTGATCAGTCCCATGTGCCAAGAGACACAGCCACAATTTGTTTTGACTCTTTATACATTTTTGTGGTCATTTTGAGGCAGTTCATTGGATGCCCAAGAGTCACATGTTTAATTTCTTTTCATTGAGTCAGTTAATTCAACTAAAAGACTTTATTGGTTACTGCCTGCCCACTAGACTACTAATTTGGCTTTTGACACAAAGCTGAGTTTTATTTGTCCTTGTCACTCAAATATTCTCTCAATTTTATATTTTACTGTTTACAGTTGATAGAAAGTTACTCTAAAGCCCCTGAATTTCTGGACCTACTTTTTTTTTTTTTTTTAAATGAAAGCTTCTTTATTTATTTATTTTATTTTTGGCTGTGTTGGGTCTTCATTTCTTTGCAAGGGCTTTCTCTAGTTGCGGCAAGCGGGGGCCACGCTTCATTGCGGTGCACGGGCCTCTCACTGTCGCGGCCTCTCTTGTTGTGGAGCACAAGCTCCAGACGCGCAGGCTCAGTAGTTGTGGCTCACGGGACTAGTTGCTCCGCGGCATGTGGGATCTTCCCATACCAGGGCTCGAACCTATGTCCCCTACACTGGCAGCCAGATTCTCAACCACTGTGCCACCAGGGAAGCCCTCTGGACCTACTTTTGTTGGAAGATAGTTTTCCATGAGTCTAAGCCATTTTGCACATCTCATAAGTGAGACACTGATTGGCCTTTATTCTTCCTTATTTTCTCAAGGATAGTTCATAGCTAACAGCCTTTGAAGAAGATACAGTGCCCTCCCGCCAGGGCAAGGTGTAGATATGCTTATTGTCCAGGATAATGAAGATGAAGTCTCCTCTAGAGCAAGGGACAAGTATGCTTACTGTCTATCAGAAAATATTTGTGTTTCCTAAGCTCAGTGTTCCTCTCCTGTAATGCAGCCCATTGCATGTGCCAATGTCATCTGACGTTCTTCCCACTCTATGAGATTCGAGGCTCAAGAAACTGGCACAAAATGCTGACACTCTTGCTACTACTACTTCTATTGTAAATTTTGTCTCTGACCCAGAAGTCTCCTGTCTTCTACCAAGAGGCACCCATGAAATCATGAAATCATGGCAGCCTAACTAATTAGCTTGCAAGTGGTGTATAATCTCAGACTCTGAGAGTTCTTAATATTTCCCTGTTATTTCTGTTTGCAAACTGGACATTTTTTTAGTGAGTTCATGTCTTATGCACTCTCTTGCCAGATTTAGCCAATGAAAACAAAGCACTTTACTAATATTTTGTTTTTCAATGTCTTGGCATGAAGTTTGCCCAGTACATTATTGCTTTTCAAATTGTCACAAATTCTGTATCAAATGATTCACAGTGGATTATGCAATTCCTATCACCTATTAAGTTCCTCATCATGTTCTATCTGGCTCCTAAGCCAATGTTGCACTTTGTTTTTGTTATTGTTGTTGTTGTTACATCAGAAATCCGTCTCCAGACTACCAGTTTCCCTGATCCACTGAATTAGTTCTCACCTCACCATCCATTTTGCATCTACCAGAAAGTCATAAATTTAAATTACTATTTCAAGATCTTTATTATTATGTATAAACCCTATTTTAAATGTCACTGTAGTGGGATTATAAAAAGGGAGAGATCATGAACACTGACATTTTTTAATAAAGCTTTGTCTTGATTCTTTAGTTCCATTAAACTTTCCTTCTTCTCTTTCTCTTACAAAAAGATTCTGATGCAAGATTCTTGGCTTGACTAGGACTACTGAAAAGAAAGGAGAATAATATCTAATGTACACAAAGTTTACATTTTAAAGTAATTCTCCAGCAGAAATTTTAGATTAAACTCTAATTATAGATAGCTCTTAACTTTTATGAAACTACACCATAACTCTTAGTAGTGAATAAACTCTGGTAATTGCATAGTTCAATACTAACCTCTCTTGGTTGGGTTTCTTGAAATTATATATTTTCCACTAGGGATTCACATTATTTCATTTTCTATTTAGCTCTACATATTTTACTCATTAAATGTTTCATTGCCATTCCATAATTTATTTTAATTATAAATTCATACCCTGTACTGAATGAAACAATTAAATGAATGACTTCAAATAGTCCAAGCACTCCCAAATATAAATTGCCTTATGAAACAAAAACAGAACTAAGCAAAACTTTTTAATATTGACCATGAGACCATAAGAAAGAAACTTATACCCCAATTGACCTTGATTTAGTGCCAGCAATCTCTAAATCTCATTCCCTGTCTGTCATGTCATAAATCCTCCCCCATCCACACCACAAATACATGCTCCCTTGTTCTGCTTCTTTCAAATTTTTCACTGGGGGACAGGGGGGTAAATCTTCAGTCTGGCAGACTTTGCTGTTATAAAACACCTGCACACTTGGTATTGGCTCTCTCAGTCCTAGACTTCCTCTGGGAGAGTCATCCTATGCCTTTTGCTTTGGGATTTTCCTGCCTGTGTAATAAATCTTTTGATCATACCAAAGGAAGGCTAGACTAGGGTCATGAGTTTTGATGTCTGGACCTGACCTGGAAAGGGATTTTTCCCCACACTACAGTGAGGTTTTTATAACACTGATAAATGTAAAATTTATAATAAATCATGTTTATATTATCATATATGGATGTATACATATATACATGTATATGCATATTTTATCATTTTGAAGAATTTCATTTCATTTCATAAACAACTAAATTGTAATAATCTGTATATTTTATGCAGCAAAACTGCTTTACTTCCTCAAGTGGATTCTTTTAAAATGGAGAAATAAGTACTAGTTATTTTCATTCAGTTAAAGTAGAGGAATATAGACTGATTAATTGCATTATATTTATAACTTTAAAATAGATAAAAAGAGCAGAACAGTCACTTATACTTTAATTGTTTAAGTATAAATCTTATATTTTAAGACATCTGTCAATAATATTTGATTTTCTAAAAATGGAGTACTGATTTGCTAATTTTTCATTATGAGCTTGATAATCAAAGAAATACTTATTTGTTCTTTGTATACAAATTATCTCACAAGACTAATTATCATTACCAGTCAATTATTCTATTTGCATGAAACTTCCAGATTATGGATCAAACTGCTTTACCCACAAAGAAAAGCAACTCTCTAAATATTGACTGAATTTATGACATGTCCAAATTATATAACTACAGAATTTCTTTCTTCCCATTGTTGAAATCTTAGACCCTTACAGCTAAAAGTAAATGTTTATAATTCTCCCTAGTGAAGACAAAACTAAGATAATAATTTCCCAATTAAAGTGACAGCATGTATCTTCCACAATCCTACAAATTCTTCATCACCTGCTAAACTCATAATGGGACTTTTTACCTTTTGTTATTCATTGTTTAAGAGTGAGGCATATCACAGAAACAATTCACAATGTGTAAGAACATCATATCTCACACTTTTACTCTAGATATTGTTTCTCATAAATAAAACTAGCAGTATCCACTGATTTTATTTTGGATTTCCTGTTATAGGATCCTTCCAAGGGCCACCTCCCAGAGAGGACCAGAACAGAGGGTTTCCTCACATGGCCCTAGTTCCCACCTCCAAGGACTGGGAATGTGGAAGTAAGTGTATTCCTTCTTAATGGTCCATGCTAACGGCCACCTCTCAGGGTACACCTCATAGCTGAGAAGCTTGTGCTCAGAGTACTAAGTATGCAAACATCTGCCTTTTCTTGTTCCTGAGCTCCCACTATTTCCAAAACTTCAAATAATTGCACATCTCTGACACCTTCTTTTCCTTGTTTTTCTCCTTACAGGGTCTGGCTAACCTGTACATTTTCTCCTGAATATATTGGCTCCTTTGATTTCTATAAGCTAAACTCAACAACTTCCCTTGCTACTGAGGCGTTATAGAAGAGTGATTAAAGGAGAGATTTTAGAGCCAGAAAATGTAGGTCCTAATCTCATTCTTACCAAATATGGGCTGTATAAACTTTCCTCTGTTTCCTTATTCATAAAATGGAGAAAAAAATTGTAAACTTGACCCTAAGGGGTGGTGTGAGAACTGGATGGCTTAATACTTATAAAGGACTTAGAAAAAGTGCTGAGGCTCAAAGTTAACACTGTATAAGTTTGAATGCATATTAAAATTTCTATAAAATAGATAATCCCTATAATTTCTCCTTATGATCAATAGTTCCAACTTGACATCTACATTTTCTCTTTTCTGTAATTTTTATATTATGAGAGACTTTCTGCTTGAAGAAGAAGCATAACTATGTTATGTAATATGATATAGTTGGCTGTCCTTCAGAATCAGAAATTCAGTACAATGTACTTTATTCAGGCTTAAATTATTCTGGTTAAAACTGAAGAGAATGTTTGCTATTAGTAAGGAAAGATAAAAATTAAAATGTAAGAGAAAAAAGACTATAACAAATAATTAAGGAAATATAGTTTTTTTAACTTAAACTGCAAAGAATCATTAGGAAACAAAAGGCCTTGTGTCATCAGTTCAAATGAAGAAATCCCCTAATGGGTTATTTTATTATTGAGTTTTTAAATTTATTCAGAAATCTCACTTGTATTGTAAATTTCATGAACTTTCTCAGTCTCCTGACGTTACTATAGCTCTTTTGACAGTTTCAGGTACTTTTTTTTTTTTTTTTTTTTTTTTTGCGGTACACGGGCCTCTCACTGTTGTGGCCTCTCCTGTTGCGGAGCACAGGCTCCGGACGCGCAGGCTCAGCGGCCATGGCTCACAGGCCCAGCCACTCTGCGGCATGTGGGATCTTCCCAGACTGGGGCACGAACCCGTGTCCCCTGCATTGGCAGGCAGACTCTCAACCACTGCGCCACCAGGGAAGCCCTCAGGCACATTTTTTAAGAAGGCAATTGCCACTTTTATTTATTTAGTCCTGGACTATCTTCTTAAGATTGATTCAACACTAGTTTTATTTGGAATGATGTTGTATCACCCACAGTAAGAGAAATGTATAACTTTTATGTGATTTTTAAATCAATTAAGTCAATATTCACATTATCAATATATGTATTTTAGAATAGTTTTATTTATTCCTCAACAATTCAATACCTATTATTGTGCATATTATATACTAGATTTTTGTGCTAGGTCCTAAGGAATATGAAGAAGATTAAATGTGCTTCTGATTTCAAAGAGTTGACGACCTCGTAAGCAACAGAGATAAAAAAAATGTAATAATAAATATGAATTAGGTTGGCTAAGACTGTAATAAATATCTATACAAATACATTGAAAGAATAAATTTATACAGGGAAATTAGGGAAGCAATTACTCAAAAAGAAGCACTTGAGCTGAGATTTGTCTAATTTTCATTTCCTAATCATTTTTTTATATATATTCTATAATTTTCAAACACCAATTGCAAACCACACTAAAAAATAGTCTATTTAAAAAACAAAATCAATGGCTTTCTTTATAAGCATTATACTCCCAAGTGAAGAGATCATTGTATCCAGCAAGATCTTCATAGACTTATGTAACAGGAAGTGGTAAATTCCTGGGCACTCACCATCTTAATTAATCACTTTCCAAAAGAAGGAAACAATTTTTGTTTGATTTTTTTCCTTCCATGTCAGTAAATGGATACAAGTCTTCATTATGTTTCCTGTGGCCTTCAAACCTCTGGTTCAGGTCTTCTGCTTCTGCCCTTCTTCAGTGTTTCATGCTTTCACTTAGTGTCCAGCATAGAATGAAAGCCATCAACACTCATTCCTAGAGCTTAAGACCCTATGTATACATCATTATGTAGGAGGTGCTGACTTTCTATCTTCATCTGTAACCCTTCATTCCCATCAACTGAAGTCGAATTAGGTTCCCCAGACAAGGGATATTGGATTGGATCCATGTACAAACACACAGTCAGTTTATTCAAGAGCATACTTTGAAGTGTCTATGATATGGATTTCTCTCCCTTGCCTGCAGTGGTTTAAGAGCCTCAAAATCAGGACCATGTCTTTTCTATGTTCATTTTCCTTGATTCATTTCTACATTTTCCATACCTAGAGGGTAGCGAACTCCTATTAATACTAACCCATATTTAGTGATGACCATAATGACAACCTTCCCAATGTCCTCAGGAAGTACTTGAACTTCCTGAAGTTATTCTCTTACTGAATCCAGTTACATAAATGTAAAGTGATTTTAAATAATCTTGGTTTTATGTATTGAAATTGTGATCTAGTAAATCTATCATGAATTCTGTATACTTTTGTGCTTATCAGTCCAACTGTTAGTGAATTTGATCAGATGGTTTATATCAATAAATATTGACAATTTATACATGATAAATATAAGTGAATTTCTTTGAAATTTTATCATAGTTTTACATACATTAAAAAAAATCCATGCATCTGTTGGAATCAAATTGCTCAAAATATTTTCTACACTTTCAAACATATTCCAAACTGTATTGCCAAATTTTGATTGATAGAAGTTTGAATTCCTTCAAAATAGATTGACCATTAATAACTGGAGATAAATTTATGGTTATTATTTGAATAGCAAACTAGAAATGAATAATAAAAAGTTGTTTTTACTCAGCTGTTTGTCAAAATTTCCTTACACAATATTTCTGGAAAAAATATTCAATGATTAATTCTTGCTCACTATTTGGAAAGGAAATTATTATTATTATTATTTTAGCCACACCGTGCAGCATGTGGGATCTTAGTTCCCCAACAAGGAATCTAACCCATGCCCCCTGCAGTGGAAGCGCAGAGCCCTTACCACTGGATCACCAGAGAATTCCCTGGAAAGGAAGTTCTTAAGTTTATTTCCTGATAATCAATACAAAGTGAGAAATAGCATAAATGTTCTGGAAAAAAAAATTACACTTTAGGATAGAATCTAAAGTTTAAGATCTGTTTTGTGTGTAAATATACACACAACAAACTGAATTGGTTTCAGTAATTGCACATTTTGAACTACAATTTGCTCAGTATCTCTTTTTTAAGCTCATAAATTATATGCAGAAACCCAAACTCAATATTTTATTTGCATATCTGGGATCAGTAAGGCAAAAAAAAAAGTATTTAAGTGTCTATATTTCTAATATACCTTAGTTTTTTAAATAATTTCACTTCATTTTTATATGAGACAAAAGCTTTTTGGAAGAGCCATGATTATGGCGCCCACATGCATCGCTTTTCTGCTGCTGTGGGTGTAGAGCTGACAAACACTCAGCAAACAGATGGCTAACCCTCTGAATGACATTATTCATGTTAAACAAAACAGCTTTTTGACGATCATAATGTAGCACCCGCTCTGGTGTTTTTCTTCTAAGGGCAGAGGAAATATGGTATTTAGTGAGACTGTCAAATGCGGTACCAGACTTTTGTTTGCTGACGGCCTTATTAAAAAAAGGAAATTGTTAATCAATTAGAAACGACTCCTTATTTTGTAATGTTCATCACAGAGCTGGAATAAAATTTAATTTGTCAAATGTTGCATATATATTTTTTGATATCAATGAACAAAAGGACTTTCGGTACATGTTGATAAACCTTAAGGAATTTTTTTTTTTCCAAATGTACTGAAAAGCTAAACTGAATGAATTACTACTAAAATTTTAAATGAAAACAAACACATATCACAATATTCAATTTACCCTTATCTACTTGGTACTAATTTTCCAATCTTATTTCAAGTATCTCATAATATTTCACCACTGGTACTAGATGATTATTTTATGAATCTAAATTTCTCATTATGAAAACACCTTTCAGATTAAATTATTTTTCCTCTGCTTCTTATAGAACTGAATTTCTGATAAGTCCCTTCAATTTACAACAACTTTCCACAATGAAATGTAAACGTGTTTAATCAGAATTCATTATCAGTTGTCAATGAAATAAAGTTGGTCTCCCCCAAGGTTTTACTTCTCTAAACTAATTGATGCTAATTCTGTTAGCATATTTTCACAGTTAACTTTCTCAAATTCTCTAATCATTATAGGTCTGTTGCCTGGCTACTCTACCAGTCCTTACTATTACTCAGATATATGGCTGTACCATACTGGCTGCAGCATCATGATCAATAATAAATCTGAAGGAAGAATTGCTCAAGGTTTTGAAACTACCACTGTCACCAAAGGCTAAGTATATCGACATTGTATTTGATGTATTTTCCTACTTCGGTAAACCAAAGACTATCAATAATTAACAGAAATAAATTGTATTTTTGCTATACTTTGTTGGTAATGCAAAGTTTATTTCCTAGTATCTTTTCCAGATGAAAAAGTATCCACTGAATTTAGAAAGGTACTTCATTAGGTTTGTATTTCTACTTTCATACCTAGACTTCATAGTAATATTTTAAGCCATATTTTGATCTCTTATATACATAAATGAAATGTTAGCATGAGAAACAAACTTTTTTAATACTGAAAGTTACAGAAATTACTCACTTTAATACCAATTGTACATATCTTTAAACTTAATATCTAAAATAAAGACAAATCCTTAAATATATATGTTTGTCTGCCTTGGAAGAAACAAATATATGTTACTTTCACATTCCAAAAGCCTGAGAAAATGGAGAGTGAGTCATTCACAGACCAGTTAAGGAAAGGGTCGGCCTATTTGTGATTGAGTGAAATTGAGATGTTGAATGTCACTGAAGTTCTATTGATGTTCTTTATCTCCTTCCCTTTAGGAAATTGATTTTTCAGCACCATTTACATGCAGAACATAAAATAATTGCCAAAATACTTTAAGGGTGATTTCCTAAAAAATTATATTTTCATTTAAAATATTATAAAAATCATAATAGTTGTAAAGAGTTATAAATAATATCTTGAAATACAAGATTTGGGATAGTGGGGTGGTTAGCATCTGCTATAGGCAAAAAGTTGAGTTCACATGAATGCTTTGTTTTTATAAGTAAAAGATTGATGGCTATAGAATATTGTAAGAAATAAAGAAGAAATGAATATAATGTTGACAGATTTCTGTAAAGATTATGTAAAAATCTTAAATCAGATAAATTAGAAATTATTTTGGCATTTTATATCTATATATACAGCTACAGCTATATTTATACCTATATTTATTTAAATATATTTTGATTATGTTTCTTGATAAGTAAGATTCACTACTGTTGACCCCAGCTGCCTATACAGAGAATAAATATAAGTGAATTTCTCTATTCAGGTAACAAAGTTTTACTCTTAACAATATGGAAGTGACCTCAAATGAAAATCACTGTAGCTTGATTGCATCTGCCTTAAGCCTAATTTGGCTAATATATGTGAAGCTATGCTCAAAGCAATAACATAATATTTTAGAAATTTTCAAGCCACATTTCTCTGTGTTGGACAGTGTTTTCTGAAAAGAATTTTGACCTACCCTAGAGTTCTTTTTAAGGCACATCTCCATGTCATGCCATTTTACTTGCATTTTATTTATCTCTGTTCTGGTTTGAGATTTTAGATTTCATTAGGAGTTGCCAGTCCTACCTCCATCTAGATTGATTATCAAAGCACATAGATCTGCCTTTAATTTCCAGTGCTGAAGATAATATAATCTAATTTTTTTGCAAAAATGTCAAACATTGCTTAAAAAAAAGAAAAAAAGCATAATCTTGAATAGCATTTTTTTAAAAAATGAGCCATTTTTCTTTAGAATGTATTCTTTGCTAATATCAGTCTAATACCAAGGTAACCAGACGTGTATATGTATATTGTTCTCAGCGATATGACTTCTAATACTTCTATTCTGTGGAAATATCTCAATCTATTTCCATACTCATGGGGTTTATATTGCTTCTTAAGATCCATGTTACAAGTATTTGTTTTCTGGAGGGTAGCAGATTTCTTAAATTAATTTCAACCTTCACTTTTCTTAGCCTTTTCATAAACAAACATTTACCCCCTCAAATATATTGGGATTTTCACTCTTCAAGTCTTTAAATTCAGTGCCTAAAATATTCCAAGTTGGGTTGGTTTATTCCTCCTTTTTTTAGATTATTTGTTTAGCTTAGATGTCAAATAATATTAAACCTAAGACTACCAAAAATAAATACACTTTATTAGATAGAAACTTGGCCATTTGTCTTTATTTATAGTTTTTCAGACTACATTTTAATCTTTATTTTATATTGTGTAAACAAAGGTTTTAGAAGCAGTATAAAATACTTTCCCAAAGTCCAAACATATGACAGGGGCTCTATCGCTTTCCTCCAATAATTTTGTAATTGTATTTAAATCTGTCAAGTTAATCCAGAATAATTATTTAAATCCTGTGCTATTACACTGTGCCTCTACATCCTTAACATTTATAAAAATTTATTTTAATATAAGCATATCTTATTAATAAGAGATAAAATTTTAAAAATATATTTTATAATATTGTTACCCTTAATCTTTCTATTTATAATTCTTTATCTATTATCTTATTGATTTTTCATTTTTCAGTAAAGGATTCAAAAATTTCATCTATTAATAATTGTGGTAGCCAGCTATCACACTTACCTAGTTAGCAAAAGTATTAGCCCATTTGCTTAAAATCCAGAATACTTAATGTTCTTAAATGATTTAAATTTAAATTTTAATATTTCTATGCATTTTAGAATAAGACCTTTACGAGGTCAGAAAATTTAGTACTAGCCTTCATTACTTAGTCTTCCACATATCTTGCATATATATTGTCTCTTTCAAATGTCTCTCTACTCTGTTCAGCATTCTATATTTTTGCAGCTACAGTCATAGTTCAATTATCACCATCTTTCTCTTGAACTGCAAAAATGGCCCCTGAATTGTCATCCTCACTTCCTTTCTTGCTGCTCCATTCCAATTAATTTCCTGCTTAACATTCAGAATGAGTAAATAAAGCAAAGCAAAGCAAAATGAAATAAACAGGAAAAGCATGAGTTGGGTCAGGTCAATGGCGTGCTAGGAGTTTAATGGCTTCCCTTTTTCTTCATAACCCCACATTATCTAACCCTAAACATGTCTTAACCCTCATCCTGAGCTAGTCTGCCCACATCCATAGTCACTACACTATAGCTCTGCTCCAAATGATAATCATTACATGTGATTGTCCCTCTATGTGCAGTACACTGGCTTGATTTTTATTATTTTTTCACTTCTCAATGTGGGTGAGATTTCAAGTCTCAGCACTTTGACAGGTGATATAACATTTTGGTTATGGAGGCAGACCACCTACAGCCCTAATACCAATTCAACCTTTCATTACCAGCATGGCCTTGGGCAATTCACTCCATCTCTGTATTGCATTTTCTTCACTTATAAAATGCGAGTAATAATATCCCCCACCTCAAAGATTTGTCACACAGAGTAAATAAACTAATACATGTATAGCACTTAAAAGACTGTTTAGTATATTTTAAGCACTTAAGGCAGTTATTAGAGTTTTATCTTAATAAAATGTCCTTGGTGAATACATTAGTAATTAATATAATAATAGCAACAATATAAGTATAGCTAACTCTTCAATAACTCTTGCTAAGTTTCAGGGACAGTCTTCTCTAATTACATTCTTTCTGTGAGTCTCTATCACAAAACACTGATTTTTTAAAAATCACATTAAAATCTTAAATATGTATTTATCTACTTATGTGTGTATAACCTATACAATCCACTAAACTCTAAGGTCCAGGCAGGTAATTACTATGTCTGATTTGTTTATCACTGTATAACTAACTCTTATAACTGGCTGAAATGGAGATCAATAATTATTTTTGAATGAATGAATACTATTTATAGCACTGAGTTTCTTTAAGCAACAAAGTGGGGCAAGCTTCTGAGACTAAAGTGAGAACTCCCATACATGATAAAAAAGGGAGTCCATTAACCTAATAGAAGTGACTAAAGAAGACAGTTTGGCAGGCTGCTCTTAGTAATATTCAAACTTTCAGACCAGATAGTCAGCAACAAGCAGATTCAATGAAAGGATCCAACTGGAACACTTGTAGATGCGTAGAAGTAGCATGGGAGACACCTGTCCGTAGACAGTGGGTGGAATCCAGGTAGTCCCTAAGTAAAGGGCATCTGTCAATAATTAGTGTGAATATCTGATCATTTGAGCTCTTTGCTTCTGGGTCAAATAAAGCACTCACAACAAGGAATGAGACATAGGCAAACCAGGTAGGAATTAGTATACCAGGTGGAAATTTTGTCATAAAAAGTGAAATAAAAGCTTATAGCCGAAAATATATTGTGATGATAGCATGACACTGACCAGCACAATTAAAGGACTCTATTTCCTTAAAGTCATTGAATTTTTTTTCTTTTTACCTTTAATTTTCTTATGTCCTCATTGAGGGATATTTATTTAGGGAAACTGTTTTTTTGGTATAAACTATACTAGGCACAGTCAAAAGCAAATTAGACAAACTTTCCTTCTAAAATGAGTGAAGTTACTGTTAATGTGTATTTTTCATGATGATTTCATTGTGCTCCTTTTTGTCTTTGATTTTCTCACTCCAGTTAAGTCATTGTTGCAATTTTTCTTTGCTCTGCCTCCTCTGGCAAACAGCTGATCTTATTTGAATTAAAAAATGCAGCTGTCTTAATCAGTCTTTCATGGTATATATGGATTTAAAAAATACATTTCTAAGTACAAAAACTCATGACATTATTCAGCTTATGAGCTAATTCAAGATCTGTTTGTCATGATGTAGCTGTTTCCATTCCTATGCAAATTCCACTTTGTTCTCAGCATTGACATTTTCCCCCATTTCACAGTTGGCAGAATTAAAACATACACTAAAAACATTACAAGTAAACTCCCATTATATTAATGCAAAAGCTCAAATTATCCTAACTATAACTATTAATATAATTAATCTACAAACAAATGCTAATGCCATTGTTAGTTTATGTGACCTGTCGATCATTTCAAATTGCGTATCTTTCTTAGGATTCTCCGTTTTCACACCTCTAAAGTAGGAAAAATTATGCAGAAATAATTCAAAGCCTCTATGAGTTAACCACATTGCCTATAAGGCATCAAAGATGAAATTTCAAATAATTAAGCTAATATTTGACATTCATTTTCTTCACATGTTTGAAGGTTATTTTGGAAACTAGAATACCTATTTTGTGCATCTGACTAAAACTGAATGTTTATTATTCTTTTTATATTGGAGTCACAGGTGTAG
The DNA here is from genome assembly GCF_039906515.1 of Pseudorca crassidens. Lineage (NCBI taxonomy): Eukaryota > Metazoa > Chordata > Mammalia > Artiodactyla > Delphinidae > Pseudorca > Pseudorca crassidens. The sequence continues at coordinate 124,338,130 of NC_090300.1, read as the reverse complement.
TTAGGAAGGAATGGAATTATTTTCTAGTCGGTTCATCGTATTTGATATGACTGAGAAGTTGCTATCAAAATAATTCACATCTAAATAAAAAAAATAAATATTATTATACATTTGCAACTTGCCAACAGTACTGGATTTGTGAAAAAATACATGCTTTGAGAATGTTCTTGTTTTCAAACTTTTAAATAAATCAGAATATGCCATTTTGCTAAGATCACAGCTCCCTCATCTCTGAATGCATTCAATCATATCATTAATGCATATTCAATTAGTATTAACCTTGTCTCCACTACATACAATTTTATAAAGAATGATATTCATATCTGTCAACTAATTGCACCAATAAACTTCACCGCAGTGACATGATTAATAGACCATAATATTTAGGAAGGTGACATTTCTTACTTTTTTAGAACTTTCAACTTAGAATTTGAAAGGAAAAATAAGCTACTGGTGTCAGGGTGTTAATCTAGAGTAGTATCTAGTTGGCAGTCAACTGAAATAGCTTTCTTTCCCTTAACAGCAATGAAATAAAAAGGACTAATTACCCCTTTTATAGGTGCAGTTGGAACCTAAAACTCTAGAGACAGTGTGAACTGTAAACCACTGATATGTCTATTTCACCATCTGCACCTCAAAACTCTAGCTACCAAATCAACAAACAAACAGAAGACTCAATCATGCTAAATACATTATTCCAAGTTTTGAAATTGTTTATTAACCTTCTCTGGTGACAGCAGTTAAAACAGATATTCATTTAAAAATAATCAGATTTTCAATTCATATGTACTTTTAGATAAGAGGAATCTTCAGAACTAGATATTTAATAAGTCATAAATCTGTTTTAGAACTTTTTAACAATAATTTTAAAATGTCTTTATTTTTTATTGCTTTTTCTAAGAACATTTACTTTAGCTGAATAATTAAAGTTGTTTCCTCCAAAATCTGATCATTTAGAATGTTTCTTTAGTAATTATGATGCAATATCCTCTTCAAAATGGAAACCAAACATGATAGTTAAAAGTGCATTTATGTGTTGAGATACTCACCATCTTCAAGAAAGACAGTTTTAAATACAGTCACAAACACAAGAATAAATGTTATTAAATAATTCTAGAATGTAATGTGTTGTTAAGTGATTTCAGATATTACCTATAAAATCACATTCAATTTGGACCTACAGGTTTTCAAAACTAAACTTTCAACAAACTGAGTGGAGTTAAAAATACAGTTTTTTTCTACTTTACTTCAGTCAGGAGAGTGTAAAATAAAATTAGGCATAAGGATAGGGCCTGGGAGGCTCTAAACTATTTTAACTAATTCTTTTTAAATTTTAAATTGGTGTGATATGCTTCTCAAAAATTTAATGAGAAGATTCCTTTATAGTCTGGGCTATGATTTTCCAGAACCTGTTCTTAATTTGGAAATTGCCATCAATTATTTTTTTTAATTAGCCATGCTAAAAAATTTCTAGAAAATCCCTCCTCCATACTCTTTTAAATATAAAAATATATTCATTTATCATTCAGCAGAAATAGTCTGACCAATATTGCACTGAAGTGAGATTAGATGTGGTGCATTTATTGGAAGTCATGATATCAGTTTGCTATGGACCTCATCCAATCGGTTGAAGGACCAAGTAAAACAAAATAAGACCAGCCTCCTCCAGCAAGAGGGAATTGTCCAGCAGACTGCCTTCAGATTTCATCTACTCCAGGCTTTCCTGGATCTATAGGCTGCTGGCCTTTGGAGTAGAACCCCACTAGCTGCCGTTCTGAGTCTCCATTTGCTGGCCATCACTGCAGATTTTGGACTTGACAACCATAATTTTGTGAGCCAATTCTTTATAATAAATCTCTTTCTTCACGTGTACACATATTGACTCTGTTTTTCTGGAGAACTCTGACTAATACACTGGCTTACCTGGTGATTCAAGTCATGGAATCTGTCAGAGATTTGGGGGGGCTAATTGGGTGGATCCCACGTGTATCACCCTCCTTCCATCATGAATTTTAACAGTTAAATGTTCCCATCTTTCAAACCTGTATCATATTATTTTACTGGTTTGTTCTCCCCCTTATCTTTGTCTTTTTAGATTGGATTATTTTATTCATTTATTTGTTTAAATTTATTTATTTATTTAAATTTATTTATTTATTTTTGGCTGCACTCTGTTACTGCGCGCAGGCTTTTCTCCAGTTGCAGTTAGCAGGGGCTACTCTTCGTTGTGGTGTGCAGGCTTCCCATTGCAGTGGCTTCTCTTGTTGTGGAGCACAGGCTTCAGTAGTTGTGGCACAAGTGCTTTAGAGCACAGGCTCAGTAGTTGTGGCGCATGGGCTTAGTTGCTCCGCAGAATGTGGGATCTTCCTGGACCAGGGCTCGAACCCACGTCCCCTGCATTGGCAGGCAGATTCTCAACCACTGCACCACCAGGGAAGCCCAGATTAGATTATTTTTTTTAAATGTGTTTATAATCATTATAGTAGAGCTCAAGGGGATAAGTAAACAAGCTAGATATACATTTATATATTTTTAAATAAAATTGTCTACATTGGCACAGATTTACTGTGACTATATTTGTGGTTTGACTCAATCCTTAGACCCTGAAAATCATCTTCTATCTTCTGAATATTAACTTTTCAAAAATTGACATATATATATATATATAATGAATCACTTTGCTGTACACCTGAAACATGTTAACCAACTATACTTCTATTAAAAATCAACTAACATTTCTTATAGAAATAAAGCTACTTATTATAAACTATTTATATTCAGTACAGTGAAATTGATGGGTCATAATATTTGGAATTGAAAAGAAAGTTAGGAATCACCTAATGAAGTTTGCACACGTTTGAGGACTTCCCTCTATAACTTCCTGTTAGTTTTATTACTATCTCTGCCTCAACAGCAAAATAGAGAATTCACAACTTTTTGCCACTTCATATTTTGTTTTCAGATACCTCCAGTTCTCAGATACGTCTTTGTCATAAGGATTGAATTTTTCTCCTTCTATCTCTTTCTAATTGCTACTCAAAGGTATCCTTTGTATTTAAACATAATTATAATTTAATCAATACAATTTTCCCACACAGTAGGGTTTTTTCAATTGGAATATGACCATGAAGTTTATACTTTCCATCCCACTCCCCACCTTCCCACCTGAATTCTTCACAATAACCAGTCAATATTTCAACTGTTGGGCATAAATGAGCAATATTTTCTACGAGTTCATCAGAGCATTCATCTCTGGATGTGCTGTATTTGGTTAACTGGCCATTCAAACTATTCCTTGTATATCCTAACTATGGCAGACTTCTCAGCACAGTACTTTATTGGTACTGCTGAATACTGCTTTAAGCATTGTCATATTGCTGACCTAAGTGAGCTAATAGTTTTACTCAAAATAATTAATACTTTTTATCTATCCCTACCTTTTACTTGTCTCTTAGGATTGTTTTGAGGGGCATAATTGTAACTTTTACAATTATCCTTGTTAAATTATATGATGAGGTTTTTAGTACACTATTTTTTCCAAAACACTAATTCTGCCAACTTATACTTTTCTATCCCTCCCATGTTGATGTTATGTTGGAACTTGATAAGCATGCCATCAATATCTTCCTTCTATCATTAATTTAAAAACTGTTGACAAGAACAAAGTTGAGGGTGGAGGCCTGTAACATAAGGTTGAAAACTGTCAAGACACCATTGATAGGCACTGTTTTCTCACTGCCACAGTAAAAACACACTTCTCTGATTTAAATTATCCAAGAGTTCTTCTTTTGAACATAAACACATTATGAAAAATTTGATCAAATCCTTTTATGAAATGTTGATACACAGTTTTTACGCCTGTCCCTGTACCAATCAACTTCGTATATCATAGGCTTTATTGACACACACAAAAATTGTTCCACAGTTAGGTTTACTTTTGGTTTAAGTAACAGAAATCTGGATAAAATTTAAGCAAAAATAAATAAAATTATTTGAAGGGTAATGAAATGTTTTATGGACTTTTATTCAAGGCCTCAAGAATAAAACTGGAGAACTAGGTCTTGTGGGAAAAGAAGGGGGTCATTTTACTTTTTCTTTGGCTCATCTCTGCATATTTCCTTCATTCTTCTCAACCTGCCTCCTATCTAAATGCTGGGACAGGACATCACCAAGCACATAAAATGTACATATTTCAGTATAGCTATAAAAAATGAATTTTCTTTCACTAATTCCAAGTTTCAAATTCCCAGGAAGGATCTTCAACTCACTCTAGGAGTCAAAAATTGAACTATAAGCACTGACTAGAAGGATAGAGTTTCTAGAAGAAATAATGATTAGTTCAGACTTGTTCAATCTCTCTCCCCTAAACCAATAACAAATAACCTATACAAGTACAAACCCTTACAACAATAATTTAACTGAGGCAATGGTGGATCCTCTGAAACGTAAGGAGGGGGAGACTCTCTAAAAATGTTTGGAAAGGAAGTTGAGATTATTATATGGTTTAGTAAGTTCTACTATTTGGTGTCCACTTATATATTTTTCCTGTATTAAAATACCCCAAAAATGTCAAATATCAGAATCTAACTATCTGGTGTTCACAAACCGTGTAGAAGCTCAGCAATTCCTGACCAGCTCTACCACACAGAAACCATGCCATAGAGTACTCTCCTATCACTTTAGACTGTTTATGGGGTGTCCACTCCTATTCCATTTTATCTTTATGTCTGTGTTAATCAGGACATCAAGATTTTTTCTTCTGTTAGTGACAGAAACCTAACTCAAACTTGAAATCCATTGGCACAATCAAATAGAAACTCAAGGAAGAATGGCTTAGAAAAAGTGACACCCAGATGCTCAAAGAATATCCTCAGCAATATGTCTTTCATTACCTTTTAGGTTTATTGATTTCATTAGCAGGTATCTCTTCCCATACAGGAGCAAAAATAACCACAAAAACACTCCAGACTTGTATTCTACCAGTTTGCTACCTTTGGTGTAAAAGTGTCCCTCTTTTCTTTTTTTCTTTTTTTTTTTTATTCAAACAGAAAGTCACAAAAATTATAATCATCCTCATCAGTTCACTCAGTCTCATGTAATTAATTTTTTTATCTTGATCTTTTGTTAGCACTTTTATGAATTCATCAGTTTTCCATTAGAGTTCTGAAAATTCTTATTCATTCAGTTCAGCATTATAGTCAGTTACCAGAAACCTGTACTTGTCAGAGTCTTATCCATGAATTCCTTAAAGATGAGACCCTTTTATAGGAACATTTTTGCAAAAGCATCAGAGTACACCCAGAACTGTCTGTAAATGACAAAAGACTTTAAAATGACCACGGTTAAAGATTTGATGAAAGTTCATAAGAATGCAATTGAAAAGGAAATTTAGTTATTTCTGAGATATACATTTTAAAATAATAACTAGAATTATGATTTATAACATTATACCAGAACATATAAGATTTTTAGGAATTTCATGTAATGTCTGAAACATTTATATTAACATATTTCCATACAAATAACCCAAAGAAAGTTTAGTATTTTTTTTAATTTTTTAATTTAATTTAATTTTTTTATACAGCAGGCTCTTATTAGTCATCAATTTTATACATATCAGTGTACACATGTCAATCCCAATCACCCAAGTCACCACACCACCATCCCCAGCCCCCTGTGGCTTTCCCCTCTTGGTGTCCATATGTTTGTTCTCTACATCTGTGTCTCAACTTCTGTCCTGCAAACTGGTTCATCTGTACCATTATTCTAAGTTCCACATACATGCATTAATATATGATATTTGTTTTTCTCTTTCTGACTTACTTCACTCTGCATGACAGTCTCTAGATCCATCCACATCTCAACAAATGACCCAATTTCATTCCTTTTTATGGCTGAGTAATATTCCACTGTATATATGTACATCTTCTTCTTTATCCATTTGTCTGTCGATGGGCATTTAGGTTGCTTCCATGACGTGGATATTGTAAAAAGTGCTGCAATGAACATTGGGGTGCATGCATCATTTTTTTTATTTTTTATTTTTTTGCGGTACGTGGGCCTCCCACTGCTGCAGCCCCTCCCACCGTGTCGTAGCACAGCCTCCGGATGCGCAGGCCCAGCGGCCATGGCTCACGGGCCCAGCCGCTCTGCGGCATGTGGGATCTTCCCGGACTGGGGCACAAACCCACGTCCCCTGCATCGGCAGGTGGACCCTCAACCTCTGTGCCACCAGGGAAGCCCTGCATGCGTCTTTTTGAATTATGGTTTTCTCTGGGTATAGGTCCAGTAGTGGGATTGCTGGATCATATGGTAATTCTATTTTTAGTTTTTTAAGGAACCTCCATACTGTTCTCCATAGTGGCTGTTTCAATTTACATTCCCACCAACAGTGCAAGTGTTCTCTTTTCTCCACAACCTCTCCAGCATTTGTTGTTTGTAGATTTTCTGATGATACCCATTCTAACTGGAATGAGGTGATACCTTATTGTAGTTTTCATTTGCATTTCTCTAATAATTAGTGATGTTGCGTAGCTTTTCATATGCTTCTTGTCCATCTATATGTCTTTTTTGGAGAAATGTCTATTTAGGTCTTCTGCCCATTATTGGATTGGGTTGTTGGTTTCTTTAATATTGAGCTGCATGTGCTGTTTATATATTTTGGAGATTAATCCTTCGTCCATTGATTCATTTGCAAATATATTCTCCCATTCTGAGGGTTGTCTTTTCGTCTTGTTTATGGTTTCCTTTGCTGTGCAAAAGCTTGTAAGTTTCATTAGGTCCATTTGTTTATTTTTATTTTCCTTACTATAGGAGGTGGGTCAAAAAGGATCTTGCTGTGATTTATGTAAAAGAGTGTTCTTCCTATGTTTTCCTCTAAGAGCTTTATAGTTTCTGGCCTTACATTAAGGTCTCTAATCCATTTTGAGTTTATTTTTCTGTATCGTGTTAGGGAGTGTTCGAATTTCATTCTTTTACATGTACCTGTCCAGTTTTCCCAGCACCACTTATTGAAGGGACTGTCTTTTGCCCATTGAATATCCTTGCCTCCTTTGCCATAGATTAGTTGACCATAGGTGTGTGGGTTTATCTCTGGGTTTTCTATCTTTTTCCACTGATCTGTTTCTGTTTCTGTGCCAGTACCATATTGTCTTGATTACTGTAGTTTTGCAGTATAGTCTGAAGTCAGGGAGTCTGATTCCTCCAGCTCCATTTTTTTTCCCCTCAAGACTGCTTTGGCTATTCGGGATCTTTTGTGTCTCCATACAAATTTTAAGATTTTTTGTTCTAGTTCCATAAAAAATGCCATTGGTAATTTGATATGGATTGCATTGAATCTATAGATTGCTTTGAGTAGTATAGTCATTTTCACAATATTGATTCTTCCAATCCAAGAACATGGTATATCTCTCCATCTTTAATTTCTTTCATCATATCTTATAGTTTTCTGCATACAGGTATTTTGTCTCCCTAGGTAGGTTTATTCCTAGGTATTTTTCCTTTTTGTTACAATGGTAAATGGGAGTGTTTCCTTAATTTCTCTTTCAGATTTTTCATCATTAGTGTATAGGAATGCAAGAGATTTCTGTGCATTAATTTTGTATCCTGCAACTTTACCAAATTCATTGAGTAGCTCTAATTGTTTTCTGGTACCATTTTTTAGCATTCTCTATGTACAGTAACATGCCATCTGCAAACAGTGACAGTTTTACTTCTTCTCTTCCAATTGTATTACTTTTATTTCTTTTTCTTCTCTGATTGCCATGGCTAGGACTTCCAAAACCATGTTGAATAATAGTGGTGAGAGTGGACATCCTTGTGTTGTTCCTGATCTTAGAGGGAATGCTTTCAGTTTTTCACCATTGAGAATAATGTTTGCTATGCATTTGTCATATATGCCCATTATTATGTTGAGGTAGGTTCCCTCTATGCCCACTTTCTGGACAGTTTTTATCATAAATCGCTGTTGAATTTTGTCAAAAGATTTCTCTGCATCTATTGAGATGATCATATGGTTTTTCTTCTTCAATTTGTTAATATGGTGTATCACATTGATTGATTTGCGTGTATTGAAGAATTCTTCCATCCCTGGGATAAATCCCACTTGATCATGGTGTATGATCCTTTTAATGTGTTGTTGGATTCTGTTTGCTAGTATTTTGTTGAGGATTTTTGCATCTATATTCATCAGTGATATTGGTCTGTAATTTTCTTTTTTTGTAGTATCTTTGTCTGGTTTTGTTATAAGGGTGATGGTGGCCTCATGGAATGAGTTTTGGAGTGTTTCTTCCTCTACAATTTGTTGGAAGAGTTTGAGAAGGATGGGTGTTAGCTCTTCTCTAAATGTTTGATAGAATTCATCTGTGAAGCCATCTGGTCCTGGACTTTTGTTTGTTGGAAGATTTTTAATCACAGTTTCAATTTCATTACTTGTGATTGGTCTGTTCATATATTCTGTTTCTTCCTGGTTCACTCTTGGAAGGTTATACCTTTCTAAGAATTTGTCCATTTGTTCCACATTGTCCATTTTATTGGCATAGAGTTGCTTGCAATAACCTCTTAGGATGCTTTGTATTTCTGTGGTGTCTGTTGTAACTTCTCCTTTTTCATTTCTAATTTTAGTGATTTGAGTCATCTCCCTCTTTTTCTTGATGAGTCTGGCTAATGGTTTATCAATTTTATTTATGTTCTCAAAGAACCAGCTTTTAGTTCTATTGATCTTTGCTATTGTTTTCTTTGTTACTATTGCATTTATTTCTTCTCTGATCTTTATGATATTTTCCTTCTGCTAACTTTGGGTTTTGTTTGTTCTTCTTTCTCTAGTTCCTTTAGGTGTAAGGTTATATAGTTTGTTTGAGATTTTTCTTGTTTCTTGAGGTAGGCTTGTATAGCTATAAACTTCCCTCTTAGAACCGCTTTTGCTGTACCCCATAGGTTTGGATAGTCGTGTTTTCATTGTCATTTGTCTCTAGGTATTTTTTGATTTCCTTTTTGATTTCTTCAGGATCTCTTGGTTATTTAGTAGCGCATTGTTTAGCCTCCATGTGTTTGTGTTTTTTATGTATTTTTCCCTGTAATTCATTTCTAATCTCAGAGCGTTGTGGTCAGAAAAGATGCTTGATATGCTTTCAATTTTCTTAAATTTACTGAGGCTTGATTTGTGACTCAAGGTGTGATCTATCCTGGAGAATGTTCCATGCGCACTTGAGAAGAAAGTGTAATCTGCTGTTTTTCAATGGAATGTCCTATAAATATCAATGAAATCTATCTGGTCTATTATGTCATTTAAAGCTTCTCTTTCCTTATTTATATTCATTTTGGATGATCTATTCATTAGTGTAAGTGAGGTGTTAAATTCCCCCACTATTATTGTGTTACTGTAAATTTCCTCTTTTATAGCTGTTAGCAGTTGCCTTATGTATTGTGGTCCTCCTATGATGGGTGCGTATATATTTATAATTGTTATATCTTCTTCTTGGATTGATCCCTTGATCATCATGTAGTGTCCATCCTTGTCTCTTGTAACATTCTTTATTTTAAAGTCTTTTTTATCTGATATGAGCATTGCTACTTCAGTTTTCTTCTGATTTCCATTTGCATGGAATATCTTTTTCCATCTCCTCACTTTCAGTCTGTATGTGTCCCTAGGTCTGAAGTGGGTCTCTTGTAGACAGCATATATATGGTTCTTGCTTTTGTATTCATTCAGCAAGCCTGTATCTTTTGGTTGGAGCTTTTAATCAATTCACTTTTAAGGTAATTATTGATACGTATGTTCCTATTACCATTTTCTTAATTGTTTTGGGTTTGTTTTTCTAGGTCCTTTTGTTCTCTTGTGTTTCCCACTTAGAGAAGTTCCTTTAGCATTTGTTGTAGAGCTGGTTTGGTGCTGCTGAATTCTCTTAGCTTTTGCTTGTCTGTAAAGCTTTTGATTTCTCCATCAAATCTGAATGAGATCCTTGCCAGGTAGACTAATCTTGTTTGTAGGTTCTTCCCTTTTATCACTTTAAGTATATCATTCCACTGCCTTCTGGTTTGCAGAATTTCTGCTGAGAAATCAGCTGTTAACCTTATGGGAGTTCCCTTGTATGTTATTTGTCATTTCTCCATTGCTTCTTTCAATAATTTTTCTTTGTCTTTAATTTTTGCCAATTTGATTACTATGTGTCTCAGTGTGTTTATCCTTGGGTTTATCCTGCCTGGGACTCGCTGTACTTCCTGGACTTGGGTGGCTATTTCCTTTCACATGTTAGGGAAGTTTTTGACTATAATGTCTTCAGATATTTTCTCGGGTCCTTTCTCTCTCTCTTCTCCTTCTGGGACCCCTATAATGTGAATGTTGTTGTGTTAAATGTTGTCCCAGAGGTCTCTTAGCCTGTCTTCATTTCTTTTCATTCTTTTTTCTTTATTCTGTTCTACAGCGGTGAATTCCACCATTTTGTCTTCCAGGTCACTTATCCGTTCTTCTGCCTCAGTTATTCTGTTATTGATTCCTTCTAATTTACTTCTCATTTTAGTTATTGTATTGTTCATCTCTGTTTGTTCTTTAATTCTTCTAGGTCTTTGTTAAACATTTCTTGCATCTTCTCAATCTTTGCCTCCATTCTTTTTCCGAGGTCCTGGATCATTTTCACTATCATTATTCTGAATTCTTTTTCTGGAAGGTTGCCTATCTCCACTTCATGTAGTTGTTTTTCTGGGGTTTTATCTTGTTCCTTCATCTGGTACATAGCCCTCTGCCTTTTCATCTTGTCTATCTTTCTGTGAATGTGGTTTTTGTTCCACAGGCTGCAGGATTGTAGTTCTTCTTGCTTCTGCTGTCTGCCCTCTGGTGGATGAGGCTATCTAAGAGGCTTGTGTAAGTTACCTGATGGGAGGGACTGGTGCTGGGTAGAGCTGGCTGTGGCTCTGGTGGGCAGAGCTCAGTAAAATTTTAATCCGCTTGTCTGCTGATGGGTGGGGATTGATTCCTTCTCTGTTGTTTGTTTGGCCTGAGGCAACCCAACACTGGAACCTACCTGGGATCTTTGGTGGGGCTAATGACAGTTTCTGGGAGGGCTCACGCCAAGGAGTACTTCCCAGAACTTCTGCTGCCAGGGTCCTTGTCCCCATGGTGTGCCACAGCCACCCCCGCCTCTGCAGGAGACCCTCTAACACTAGCAGGTAGGTCTGGTTCAGTCTCCCCTGGGGTCACTGCTCCTTCCCCTGGATCCCGAAGTGCACACTACTTTGTGTGTGCCCTCTAAGAGTGGAGTCTCTGTTTTCCCCAGTCCTGTCAGAGTCCTGCAATCAAATCCCACTAGGCTTCAAAGTCTGATTCCCTAGGAATTCCTCCTCCCATAGCTGAACCCCCAGGTTGAGAAGCCTGACGTGGGGCTCAGAACCTTCACTCCAGTGGGTGGACTTTTGTGGTGTAAGTGTGTTCCAGTCTGTGAGTCACCCACCCAGCAGTTATGGGATTTGATTTTACTGTGATTGCACCCCTCCTACCATCTCATTGTGGCTTCTCCTTTGTCTTTGGATGTGGAGTATCTTTTTTGGTGAGTTCCAGTGTCTTCCTGTCGATGATTGCCCAGCAGCTAGTTGTGATTCTGGTGTTCTCACAAGAGAGATTGAGAGCACGTCCTTCTACTCCACCATCTTTGTTCCTCCAGTTTCCCTCTATTCTAATTTCACCAGCTAAAATTATGAGACTGAATTTGTTTGGCTTTGTCTAAATCATGCCTTCCTGTAATTACCTTTGTGGTCAGCACAACCCAAAAGACATGGCTGACTGTAAAGGACTTTGGGGGGGGGGGTCATCAAAAAGAATAGTTACATTCTGTACACCAGAAAAAGGATACTGGTGGGAGGATTACAGATACAACCACCTACAGACACAAAAACTGGTATGATCATGTGGAAGAGACAACGAATAGTTTTACCCTTTTGATATATCTAGTGGTGATACCCTAGCCTCTGAGCCAGTCTTTTTCATTAATATTCCAACCTATTCTAATTTTGCTTTAATACTTCATACTGCACACTACCTGATCAATTTAAACATGCCCAAAACACCAGAAAGAGAAAGAGCAAAGTACCACAAATTGCTCATCAGTCTAAGATTAAGATTATCCTGCTGAATTAGTGTGGTAGGAGAACTGATTGGACCAGTGAAAAGAATGAGCATCAGTTAGTTACTTTCTTCTTTAGAAGTGGAGTATATCAGGTTATTATTAATGTCAGTTATGCCAGTAGAGTAATGGGGTGTACTTTCTTGAGAATAAAAATCATGAGAGAGAGAGAGAATGAGAGAAACAGAGAAAGAGAAGGTTTTCCAAGACACTGTTCTTGAGAAGATGACAAAGAATGCAGTCAGTCTCAAATTGAGGTAAATGTCAATCTTACAAAGGAGCCAAGATATTTCATCCAGAGAAACAGAGTGGGAACAGTATACTGCACAGTTTCAATACATTGGGTAGATGTGATGACGGAAGCTTTCAGAAGCAATCTTCTACACGTATTTTCCTTTTCTCAGTGTAAAGGGAAGTAAAAGTCATCAGACATGATAACTTTGGGTAGGGTTGGAGGTGTGGGAATAGGAAAGACAATGAAGGTGTTGTCTAGGAGACCAGGGGAATGACTGGACCAGGGAAATGCAGTACTATAGACAAGAGCCATTAAGGTCCACTTGACGTAAATGGTCATAAAGATAAAGTAAGATCAGATAGCCTTGTTCATCTCTATAGAAATAAGTGAAGTGCTGATTTTTTTGTCCAACATAAAATAAAAGAAGGAATAGAAAGAGATTTAACGATTCAGCTACAGTGTTTATAGATGAACCACACTGTTTAACTTGTGTGAGAAAAACAGAGAGAAGGAGTCTCAATGAAAATGTAACAGGACCATTGAATTGTAGGTACAGGGTACGTTTGAAAGACAGGTATTGTAGAAAATGTTCTGGAAAGATAGGAGGTGGTGTTCAGAGAGTGAATGCATAAATTGATCATGGGTTTGGGAAAGAGTTGTAGTCAATGCTGATAATAATGCCTAGGCCAGGGTAAGAAATGGGCACAGGCTGATGGAGAATGGAGACAAGATCATTGGAGGAAAAGAAGTCAAGACACTGAGTCAAAGTGATTTGAAGGATTACTGACATAGACATATAAGATAGGAACTGTAACAGTAGTTAGGAGAGGGCAGTGACTCATGTAAAAAATCTTCAAGAAAGCTCTGGGGTGTGTTTGTGGATAGGGGAAGGGGGTGACTAGGAAATGGGACAACTGCAACAGGAGGAGTTCTGGCTTGTACAGTCCAATGACTTGAAGTTCAAAGCAAGAGAAAAGAAGAAAGGTCTGGATGTACAACAGGGAGATAACTTTTCCTCCTCTTCAAGACCTATGGTATTAAGCACTTGGGAGAAAAATAACAGCACTTAAGAGAGCTTAAAGGGAAACAGCATTCTTAGCAGAGCCAAGATTCTCATAGAGCAAAACATGAAGTAGATGTATAACATAATATGCATGTAATTATTATTTTCATTTTTGAAATACTAAGCTTTTGGAATGATCTCTTCATTTTAGGTGGTTTTGATGCATTTCATAAGATGGAAAAACCTATTTTTACAGAGTAGAAGGCAAGTCTATCAGAATGAAGGAGAAATGTAGGCATTAGTATCTAAGCTTATAAAAACATCTTTTGGTAATGATGTGTTTTGACATTTTTGAAAATAAATTTCTGATGGGTCATTAATCAACTGTTCTTTAATTAAGGAATTCAAAATAGTAATTGAACAAACAGCTGGGAATAGAAATGAAATCTCACATAGACCCATCCTCAATCATTTGTGAGGGTGTGTGGGAATAAATTTAAATGTTTTTGAAATTTTAGATCTTGAAGTGAACTTACAACACATAAACTTATAATCATCATGCTTTTATATTGGGGGATTCAAAACTTAATTATGTATTTCCTCCCTTTTGATTTCACCACTGAATACAGTTTGTTGAAAGTTCAGAATAATCACTATCACTTTCTGTTTTTGTCTAGTTTAAATATATATGGCAACTTTCCTGAAATAAACATCTCTATATCTTTGGTCACATTGATAAATGGTATTAAATATGAATATCATATATTTAATAAATACCAATGTTTAGAGAAATAGAGGTCTTTATAAATTAATGTTAGTAGAATTACTCTGGCTATCATATTTTTCTAACAAAACTAAAAAAAATAGCTATTTAGCAATACATTTAAGAAATAAATTTAATTCTTTATTTTCCTACACAGATTATTGAATCACACTATTATTTGCTTCTTGTAAACAAGATTTTTTTGGGTTAAATAAGATAATTCTGCAGGACATTGACATACAACTCTCTTTCTTTTAGACTAAGCACTTAATGACCCATATAACCATCTCAAAAATCTCTTAAACAACTTGCTGTAAAAAAAAATAGATAAATAATGGTCTTGTGCATTAGCCTTGCAGAGAGATTATGTTAGAGATGAACCAAATTAGAATTGAAAAAATACAGAATATAATAGCTTCTGTATGATTGTAAATGGAGGGCAGTACATACCTGTCTAGGAAACTGAACCAATCAATCTGAGAGTCTTTGAAATTATAAATGTTTTTCCTGTCTATGTAGACCTCAGCACTTTTTTCAGGTTTTAACATTGACATTTATGACTCAGCATTATTTAGCTATAATTCTTGTTTTCAGTAACAAATAAACACAAGAATAGAATGACTCCCTGGGCATTCAAATTAATTCATAGTTACTCATAGGCATTGTGTAAGGAAGTCTTTGTTGAATGTTTCTTGTAGATTTTTGATTTTTTTCAGAACAATCCAATATGAGATCAATTCAACAATTGCATACGGAGTATCAGTTTTATTCAAGTCACTGGATACAGCAGGGTAACAAAAAGTCTATGAAAACATACTGCTATAAAAAAGCTGATAAGCCCTCCCAGGAGATAAGAAATGCTTAAGTGTGATACCTGTATCAGAATCCCCACGGTATTCATCTGTGTTTTAATCACTTGGTGCCTTTCATATACACATTTCACTCATTTCTCATCCTAGAATTTTGAAAGCAGGAGCAATTTCTGTTTCTTCTTTGCTTCTTCCACCACACTTACAACTATGTCTTGCATAGTGAATACCTGCCTTATGAATAATTCAATATAAGTTTCAATGAATGAATGATAATATATTTTGGATTCCCCCCAAGAAGCACAATATGAGATAAAGGTAACACACAGAGGCCTTATGGAGGAAACTTTTAGGATTAACACCTATGGAAGAAAAGGGCAAAAGCAGGATTAAGCAGGGGGAGGAGCTGTTCTGTGATACAATCTCAATGAAGGGCTCTGCAGCTGATCTACAAGGAACTCTTTCAAAGTGGTCTGCATTTGGAGAAATGGCCCTGGTGTTGATATTCACTTCTGAATCATCATTGATTTAGGCTGCAGGAAACAGAGGGAGTGTACCCTTGGGCGAGGCTCTGCTTCTCAGATTGAAGCAATCCTTAAAGCTGGACAACATCTGAGGGCTGTCAGCAGTCCCACTCTCAGAAGCTGAAGCAATGAAAGCCCTGAGAAGGGCTCTTGGAGGTGCATCCCAGCACCTACCACAAATGAATACAGTATATCATAGGTTCATCATGTCTTTAGCGTGCTAACAGATACACAAATTGTTATGGAGAGTCAAAGGAAAGAAAGATAATATATGGATGGAAATATTAAGAAAGGCTTCATGAAGCCTTTCTTCACTTGAGCTATCTATATATATTATATCTGAGATGTCTGTTGGATAACAAACACGAATATGAATACAATGAATACATATCACAGAGAGAATGCTTTGATTAAGTAAATATCATGAGCAAAGGTGCAAAAATAGAAATGACAAGGAAAATCAAGAAGAGAAAACAATAGTTTAGTTTAGTTGATGTATTATAAGATATTCTGGGGGAAAAATTAATATATGTGAATAAAGGTTAAATTATAGGAATAATTGAATTTCAGATATATTCATCTCCATTTTGTTTTAATAGTTCCATTATTTTAATGGAATAGCAGTTTTATTGTACTTGCTTCTTTACAATAGTTTGAAGTTAATTGACCATAAAAAATAATTAAATAAATTCTGTGTAATGAGAATGGTGATAATCAGAATAAATTAGGTGTTAGAGAACATTGGTGCGACTAGTAGAATGGTAACATCAGAATCCAGGTCCCAGGTTGCATTTTCCAAAGGTCACACTTTCAGTTGAGTTTGCAACTGCTCCCAACTCTAATCAGAGTTCTGGGAACTATTGGATCCACTGGGACCAGAACTGAGCCAAGACTTCATTAGTAATACAGTCAGTACAGACCAAGCCTGACTCTGCTAAGAGTTTGACTCCTGAATCTAACTGTTCTAAAAATTGCTAAATCTCAATATGCCTCCCCTACTTGTTATGCTGGGTTCCTGCTCACAATTTAAATCTTTTCTTCAATCCTCATTCTCATCTGAACTTCTTTACCCTTACAAGCTTTCCACAGTTTCTTGATTTTTTTATATCATTACTCCTTGTTTTCTAGGATCCATATAACTTGGTAATATTTTCTCAGCTAAAATGAAGCCAGACCCCAAAGTCCAAAATAGCTTCTTGGCTAAAAGAAGTAGGTAGGTGGGGGAGATTAAAATGACACTTCTCTTTCAGCCTAGGCAGCCCCATGTAAAGAAATCCCCATATTTTTATTAATGTGACTTCTTCACCATTTTCTGAGTTCACCATTCTTCCTCTCCTCTGTGCCTTCTCCTGAGCTACTTTGAAACTGCAAAACAAAGCCCAAATTGGCCCTACCCGGTTTCCAACAAGATACCGAGTTATTTTTTGGAGACAACAGGACAAAACTGCAAGTCACGCAGCTGAAGCATGAGCAGAAGAGAAAATTTTGACCATAAATAACCCCTAGAACCAAAGCCTCCCTTACCCCCCAACAGAACCAAAGGACTGGGTCATGACCAAAACCTGAATGCAAGAACCCTTTCAGAGGGAAGGATTCACTGTCCAGGAAGATCTGCTGCTGAAGCCCTTTTATCCTACCTTACCATAAATGGCCAAATTTCAAAGCCCTCTAATCAAAACCTATCCCTCCAGCACTTCCACATACCAACCCTCCTTCCCTAACTCAAGCTCGACCGAACCCCAGCTGGGGAGACAGATTTGAGAGCCCTGCCTCCTGTCTCCTTGCCCATTGACCTTGCAATAAAGCTCTTTCTTTTCTCAAAAGCCAGTGCCATAGTATCAGCTTCTATGTGCCTTGGGCAGCAAGTCCTTGCCTTATAACATTTCCTCTACCAAAAGTGTTTCTCCTTTTCACCTGTCAGCTTCTTCTCCCTCTTTATTTACCTAACTTTTTCATTCCATTCAAACTTCAACCTTGATGGAGCTTCTTGTGAGTATTTTACCTTATATCTTAGTGTTAGCCTTCCTTTCTATATAGTTGAGAACACTACACAGAAATTAATTGTACTTGTCTTTTTTTTTAATGAGTTTTTACTTATAATCTTTAAAAGAACTATGAACAGAGGAGGGCAGCTTCATATAAACACATTTTGACAGCAGTATCTACAATAACATCTTCATTGCCTGAGGTTAATATACAAATCTGTAAATTAAAATTTTGTTCTGAACTGAATTCATACTTTAATTATGATCTGAGCTAGAGAAAATCAGCCACTAGCACACCCAACCCCAGGCCCCTCTGCTGGAGGGAACTTAAGGCCTCCATGGTCACAGGCTGCACCATGAAGAGACAGCCCAGGACTTTTCATGCTACTTAAGCTCTAAGATTTTATGGAGAATTTAGCTTGTACATTTGCACCAAGGATCTTCAATGTGATGACTGTATCACAGTATACATTGTCAAGGACATTCACATGTGATAAGGTGGTTGCGAAATACAGATCTAAGGGATTCAGATCTATCAGGTGAGATAATGCTCTGATGCCTGAACACAGAGGCAAAGGAGGAAAGAGATCTCCCCAGTAGAGAAACATAGAAACAACATTAATATTAACGTACATGGAGATGAACTTGTCGATTTGTGTGCACTAGACCATCACCTTTAATTTTTACTGGAGAGCAAATGCACCTTCTGTTCATGGTTAAGTTCCTTACACATGCTATCTTTGCTCAGATTGAACATATTATTTTTTCACTGGCTAAGTTCCCAAGAAAGTCATGGGCAGGTCCTGTTCCTCTCTGCCCCTATTTACTAGTCTTGGCTTGGACCTACTCTTTTGGTCTGGATACGATATCTTGGTATTTGATTTTTGGGTGATTGAGTGACTGTCTTCTTCAACAAGCTGTCAGACATGCCAAAGATGTGGAGGTCATCCCACTGCAGGTCTTTGAGGGCGACAAGATTAAGTCTGTGGTTTCCCTGGTGACTCAGGTGAGGGCTCTCATGAGACAGCTTGCTGCAATAAATACCAAACTCCTTGAAAGCAGTAAAATTCTGTTTACTATTGTATCACCAGAGGCTAGAACAATACCTTGGTGATCATAGGTGTTAAATGAGATGCTAACGGTATGATAGAATTTGAGGATAAGTAAAAACAAAAAGAAAATGATCGTTCATTGTGGAATAAGCTGAGTTTGAAAATAAGACAAATAATAATTTTGGAATTGTTTAGCAGGCCTTGTGAAAATAGAGGTCTGTAGCTTGGTGAAAGGTTGGTAAGAGAGATCCACATTTATAAGACATCTGCATATTAACTCGGCAAGACAGGGAGTGTGGGTGAAATTGCAGAAGCAGAAAATAGAGTGAAAGACCAGCTGTCTGCTCAGATCTATATCATGGGCTTGATTGCAATAAGTATCCTGATCTTTGATTTTCTTGTACGATATTCTTGCTTCTTTATTGTTCTTTTTCTTTTATCCGTATTGTAAATGTTACCTATTATGTATAATAGGTAACTTGATTTCCTGTATTTCTGGAATAAGGCAGGATAAGAAATGAAACAAAATCTCAGAAAAAAAGACTAGTCATTGAGTGATAGAAGGACTAAGATTGGATCAAGACAGGAAGAAACAAGTTTTGAAAAGCAGCAAGCACAGGGACATCTGAGAATGAGAAGTAAAAAGAGAACATGGGGTTTTATCTTCAGCTTCATTGTGACTGTGGAGAGCAGCCTTAGTGCATGGTTGGAGGAGGATGGCAATGAGGGAGAATGGAGCTATTCCAAGACAAAAGACTGACAGCAAGTGTGTGTGTGTACTGACCACCCTGTGCAACTGAATTTAAGTTTTCTAAATTTGTCCATACTAGAAGCATGTTTGATCCTGAACTGTAGGCAGAGCTGAGCCTGTGGGCAAGGGTCAGATGATAAAAGCAGACATAACAGGAGCTAAAGCCAAAGAATTTAATTTGTGGCACTGGTCTCCCCGGGAAACAGTTTTGCTTTCTACCCTTAGCAAACTGACTATTACCTTCACTCTTGGGAGCTACCTTGATACACAATGTAAATCGAACAAATCTATTGAAAATATAACTCAAAGAACATGTACTTTTGATGTAGAGTTGGCTCTGTGACCTCAAAGTCCTGTCAATGCCCTTAAAGGGAGCCCTTTTCTGGCAAGTTGCCTTTTATGGTTCATTTAAAATGTTCGTTTTCACAAACGCAGGGGGCTGGGGGTGATAGTGGTGGTGGGATGAATTGGGAGATTGGGATTGATGTATATACACTATTTTATATTAGTTATATAAAATAGATAACTAATAAGAAACTGCTGTATAAAAAATAATAAAATTCAATTTAATTAGAAAAAATTAAATGTTCATTTTCTTTATCAAGATTTGTGTTCTTGTCTGGTCATGAATTTAATGGCTTGACCTCTTTCATGAATCTGGCTCTGATAATCACTCCATAGTCATACATAAGTGTTTTGCTTCCTTCATTTAGTACTTTTGTCTATAAATTATGGATATTTTATTTTCATTGTAGGTCATGTGGATGTAATTTTTACTCAACCAAATATCTCTCTATAAGTTGGACTTTTGGTAGTCAAAGAGGCCAATAGTAAGTTGTATGATGATGGTGTCTTAATTTTTGCCCCCTGAAAAGTAGTTCCTAAGAGAAGTGCTTTTGTATAAGAGTTTATTTGGAAGGTAAACCAGAAGCACGGTGAGAGACTAGGAAAGTAAGATGGGTAAGGGGGGATAACGAATAAAAAGATACATTAATGACCGTTATACACACATTAATAACTACTGCAGGAACCAGAGTTCAATGCCAGTGAGTAACTGCATTGAAAATATTTCAGAATAGTACCCTGACATAGGAGTAAGGTTGGTTGTTTATTCACCAACATTCCTCCTCATTGTTTGAAGTTTGCTACTGTAATCACTAGCCCCTTGGCACTTCCAAACTGACTTATAGGCAGGTTGATCTTGCCCATGTAACCAAAGAAAACTGTCAAACAGAGAGATGTAAGTACCTCATGTAGGAAGGCATTGTGTATAGTGTGACTCCACCTCAGTCACAATTATCTTCTAGGGTGAACTAAGGGAATTTGAGGGAAGCACCAAGCACATCTTAGGTTCATCGAGCAGTCTATGCCTTGCACCATTTAGACATTAAATCCACTTAGGCCTTCACTGATTCTTCAAGGTAATGGATGATTATGATTCCTAGGAAAATAAGATTTACCACAAAGGAGTTATCAAATCTAGAGTTTAAACTGACACAGTCAATTCTAAGAACATAACTAATATTCATTATCTTTTGTCTACCACTTCTTTTAGTTTCTTCATATTCACCTAGCACTTCTGTTCATCTAAGTTGCTTGACTAGTGGGGTGACACAGATCTTGGACATCAGATGCAATAGAAAGGACTGAGTTTTAGTTTACCATGTCCTTGTCAGGCCCTGGTTGCTATAATTTCCTATTCACTCTTATCCCTGGGCATAGAGACGTCATGAGATACTCAATCAAATATCTTGTATCACAGACATACTCTTTTGTTTTTCCATTATGTAAGACCACTGCTCGTCACCTATAATAATCAATGTCAAAAATCACAGGCATGATAGTAACACTTATTTAAACTTTTAATCTAAAACTTCAGTTTGTCAACATGAAAAGAACACAATGATCAGGGGGCAGTCAGTCACTGCTATATGTTAAATGGAAATCTTACTATGTTCTCTGATAGAAGCTAGCATATAATCCACTACCTCTCTACTTTGGAGCATTAGATTCTTGGCACTTCC
The DNA here is from genome assembly GCF_039906515.1 of Pseudorca crassidens. Classification (NCBI taxonomy): domain Eukaryota; kingdom Metazoa; phylum Chordata; class Mammalia; order Artiodactyla; family Delphinidae; genus Pseudorca; species Pseudorca crassidens. The sequence continues at coordinate 124,316,872 of NC_090300.1, read as the reverse complement.
TCTCTGTCCTGGGCATAAGCTGGTCATGCCCTGCAGCCAGAGAAAGCTCTCAAGTAGAGACACATTTTCATAAAGTAGGAAGAAATGGACATATATAGTAGCTGTCCTGCAAAGCTGAGGGGGTTAAGGGAATAGAGGTTGGCACTGGCAGCTACAGATTGATAGCTAAAATATTAAGAGTACACCTGGTGTGTATGTTTATGTTTCTGCTCCTGGGAGATGAAGTATCTGCTAGTATTGTAAATGATGGGTACAGAATTTATAATAAGATGGCAATAAGGTATATTGAGGAGAATGGTAAACCAGGGTAGTACATCCAGTGACCAGAATTCCATGGATGTGAAGGCAGTGAGAAGCATCATTAAGGGAGGGGCTAGAGGTAAGTAAGGATGGAGAGAGCTCCGTAGCTCTGTGGCTCAGCATCAGTGCTCACCAGACTCAGATAGTGAGCCCAGATATGCTGTAACTGGTTATATGTATCCTTGTGAGACAAGGAGTCTCATGTTAGGAATTTAGTGAACATAGCTTTTGTTCACTCCTAGAGGCGATGGTTAGTAAGAAATCTTTCTTCTGAATTTGATTCTGGGTCAATGACTTGGTGCCAGAGATAAAACAGTCTTCAATGCATTTCACTAGACTTCCTCTTTACCCTCCTGCTCTCTTATCTCACAGACTGGCTAAAATCAGTCTCAACTGTTCAATGCAGTGGTCTATGATCATTGAATAACAATATAATATTCATATATATTTTTTTAATTTGAAGTTCTTATGTACAAAGAACTAGGTTGTATATCCAGAAAGAGAATCAAAATCGATCCCTGAGTAGCCCAAAGAACCTTATTTTGCAGTGACAATTACCTGAAGTTCCTAATACAATTTAAGTTTATTGAAGATGTTTTCTCTTTATTAGTAATGTGATCATAATCTCCATTGGATATTGAGCTGGATAAATAAAGACAACTAAATTTTAATTGTTCAAATGCAGTATTCATTAGAAAATCTTAACAAGAAGGGAAAGAAATAGAATTTGTATTTAACATGTAAAAATTAGACTAAAGGATTAAATTTTTATGATTATCACAGCCTGCTATCCCTTTCCACCTATATCCAGGATAATCAAAGTGATTTTCCTCTTTCTCTCTCTTCTCTCAGACTCTCTCTCTCTCTCCACTTTTGCAGGTTTACCTGTGCCTTCAGTTTTGGACCTATAATCTCCTGGACCTCTTCTAATCCCTAACACCAAAAAGTAGTCCAGCTGAAGTTTATGGTAACTTAGTGACAGATAAATATTGAACTAAACAAGAATCTTTTGATACTTTTACTCTCATTTGAGGATGCTTATATATTTATAAATATGGGTGTAAACTATCTTCATAAAGCACTATTTTAGTCATTTTTATACTCATGCTTTTGTATTTTAGGTGATTTTAGCGACATGCACAGTATACTTATTCTAATACATATATTTTGTGAAGCTTTCAAATGCAGTTACAAAGAGTAAAGTAATTGTTTTTTCATCTCTAGTGATTGCAATATGTAGTTGTATTTTTATTTTTATAAATCTGAATGCAGGTTATCTCTTTACCAGGGAATACACTAGCTGATATTAATCCTCCCAAACAAGATAATATTATAGCTTTCGAAATTGGTATCAACACACAAGTTAATGAACAACTCAACATTCTAAGGAAAACTATGTTTTAATTGCCAAGTACAGTTAATTAACTTATAAACTATAATCTGGGATATAAGAGATGCTATCTTTCATATTTCTTCTTAAAAATTCTCAGCATTTATATGTTAAGAAAGCTGAAAGAAACACTTTCCCCAAATAATTATTTTCTTTAATATTGGAATTATTTTATACATTTTTTTTTTTTTTTTTTTCTGTACGCGGGCCTCTCACTGCTGGGGCCTCTCCCATTGCGGAGCACAGGCTCCAGACGCGCAGGCTCAGCGGCCATGGCTCACAGGTCCAGCCGCTCCGCGGAATGTGGGATCTTCCCAGACCGGGGCACGAACCCGTGTCCCCTGCATCGGCAGGCGGACTCTAACCACTGCACCACCAGGGAAGCCCTATACATTTTAAATTTATTAACTTTATTGCATAGTATTTGTGGAACACTTCTTGTCTTATTCCACTTACAAATCTGTAGTGTTTATGATGTTCTATATTTTCAACTTATCTACATTTTCACTTTTCTTTAAGGCCTACCTAGTTCAAATGGCAGTGACTGAATTATTCATTCTCAAGTATCCAAATGAACTGGGATCTGTGAGGTAGGGGAAAAACTAAACATGACAACTGGAGTCTGAAAAAACTGGATTCAAATCTTAGGTCCTGTTATTGTGAGATTTTAATAAACTGAATAAGATCATGGAAAGTGCCTGGAACCATACTTTTTTTTTTAATGATCTCATATATTCTCTGAACTCACATATAATTTTCTGTATCTCTTTATTACATAAAAGATAATAGGCTACTTATATACATGTCTTTTCAAGCTTGCAAGATTGACATTCAAGAAGGATCTTCCTGGACCGGGGCACGAACCCGTGTCCCCTGCATCGGTAGGTGGACTCTCAACCACTGCGCCACCAGGGAAGCCCCAGGCATTTATTTTTAATGCTTTACGTATATAAATTTATTTATTCCTCACAATAATCCTATAATGTTGGGACTTTAATGAATCTTGATTTATGCCACATTGCTTAGTTTTCATTTGTATTTATAGTTAATTCTAGCACAAGGGAAGACTTTGACAAAATGGTGATCCAATTGCGTGGCCTATAGTGGGTGGGATTCAGATGGGAAAATATGAATAATTTCTTAATATTAAAGAAGTGGAAAACTGGTATATATTAAAGTTCACCAATTATTTTTAAGGAATAAGGTGAAACTGTACTTAGGAGACACTTTGAAAGCAGTGGAGTTAAGAAACCTGAACAAAGTGGTGTTTTAAAATGTATTCCTTTCTCTGATGTTAATTTTGTATGTCAACCTGACTGGCCATGGGGTGCCAGATTAAATATTATTTCTGGGTGTGCCTATGAGGATGTTTCCTAATATGATTAGCATTTGAATCCATGGACTCAGTAGATTGCCCTCTCAATGTGGGTGGGCATCATCCAATCTGTTGAGGGTCTGAATAGAACAAAAGTCAAAGGAAAGAGGAATTTGCCCCTTTTTTCCTGCCTCACTGGTCAGTTGGGACATCTCATCTCATCTCCTGCCCTTTGCCTAGGATTTACACCATCAGCTTCCCAGGGCTTCAGGTCTTCAGACTCAGAGTGAATTATATTATATTCAGACTCACACCAGCTTTCCTGGGTCTCTAGTTTGCAGATGCCAGATGGTTGGACTTCTCAGCCTTTATCATTGTGTGACACAATAATAAATTATTATTATTTAATAATAAATCTTTCATTATATACACATATTTACCCTATTGATCTCTTTCTCTGTAGAACCCTGATTAATACACTTTCTTTATATCTACTCAATGAGTTCTGCTATGGGTCAGGCCCTAAATTTTGTCCTGGAGATTTGTTGAACTGTGGTAGATTGAATTACTGGTCCCAGATCTTCACCCTGCCTTATAGCCTTGCCCTTTTCCAGGTAATTTAACAATTCCACTCACAAAGGAATATGCTTCCATGTCTTTTGACTTTGGACTTGTGATTTGGTTGACAAGTGGGATGTTAGTAGATATGACACAACCAGGGGCTTACAGAGTTCAGCTTGTTCTCTTTGTCCACTGCCACCTTTGTTCATTTGAAGAACCACCTTGCTGAGCTCTGGCTAGATCAGCCAACAGGTAAATGAGCCAGCCTAGCTGAGATCAGAAAGGCTACCCTAACCAATTCACAGAGGTTTAAGGGAAAAAAACAAACAAGCAAAAAAGTTATTTTTATATGCCACTGAAATTTTGTAGCTTTGTTTGTATTATAGCAACAGCTGTCTGATACAGACGCATAAAATATAGTTTGTGGCCTGCAGTGATTCATGTTGAAGTGGTTACAATTATATAAACACATACAATACTATGTGATTATGACACTAAGGCAGGTATTTAAAAAGTACTCTCCAAGCACATATGTGGAAAAACAAACACAGATTGTCTTCAGCATTGTGATTGGATACTTGGTCATGTGTATACATTTATAAATTCAAGGATGAGTGTTCTTAACTGGTAATTTGGCATTTCAGTACATTTAGAGAGATATGAAAATTTAGTGTGGTAAAATAATCATAGAGATTTCTGCAGAGCTTTCTAGTTGCCTACCCAATATCCATTCTCCTCTCCCCATGCAAAGGCACACTAAATTTATCAGTAAAGCCAAGCAAAGAGGGCATCACCCAGCCACACTTGCAGCTTGGTGTGGCCATGTAACATAGAATCTGATTAACGTAATGTAAACAGAAGTGCTGTATTTAACTTTCAAAAGGCTCCTTAAAGAAAGCTTACTCAGTTGAAAATGAACCCTTTCTGCCGTTTTCCTCATCTTGTATTAAGGTGCAGACCCAATATCCTGGTAACCATCTTGAAGCATGAGTGGACTTGATGGTGTATATCAGCACTGATGATGACACCATAGAAAAATAAAAGAACCTGGGCTCCTTTCAGAGGTAGAAAGCACTATAACTTCTGCCCCAGGTATTTTGTTTTAAGTCTGTTTTAATCTGTCTTATTTTAATTTTTTTTTATATTTTCTGAGTATTCATAGAGGCTATCCCTAAAAAAATCATAACGTAGGTGAAATTTTTCCTGAAAATGAGTGTAAAGGTGCAAAACAATGTTTAGTTCATATTTTAACTCCCAAAGGCATGTAGAAAAGGTTTATTTTTCTCAGTGTTGGTATTTAGGACCGTAATGTCCTCCAGCTTCCCTATCTATACCTTCTGTAGCACGTCTGAATCTGTTAATGCTCTGCTTCATCTGTATTCGTCCTGCTAATACTGTCAGTCAGGAAGGATCTGAAATATTCATTCATTCATACAGGACTTATTCATTATTTATAACATTTCACTTTGTCACATACTCCAGGTCTATATCCTTTGGGCAATTTAAAAAAACTTAAAGTAAAAAATGAATATCAAATATTAGAATTTTTAAAATAATCAACTTGATGGCCAGAACATCATACCATCTGAAATTTTGACATCTTCTATAAAAATATTTCATCATTACTACTACTATTCTCTATCTCTTGAATAAATACTTTTATTAAAAAATGAAAGTTCAGATCACTGAATTGATAGATGAATTTTATTCTGATGAATGTCAAGACTGGACCCACTCACCAACTTTATAATTCTTCAAGGCATTAAATACTCATGTGAAAATAAAAACAGAAGGAATAAAAATTCTTCCCTTTTAAGACAAAGCAGCGTAATTTCCATCATTGTCTAGGACTTAGCCTGTTTGTCTCATCAGTTTGACTCCTCACTCCTCCTCTACATCTTCCCTCAATAATTGTGGATATTTTCAGGCCTCAGCTCTGAAAAGAAATCATTATTCTTCATAATTCTTGCCTTACTTATTATTGTTGAGGAGATAAGCATCTCTCGTTATTCCATTTCATATGAAAAACCTTCTCTTTGTATCTTAAAACTTCCTTTTAGATGATTTTTACTGTTTAAGTTTTGACATTTATGTTTATATTTCATTTTCAGTTCATTTTTGTATACATTTTTAGGTATAGAACAAAGTTTATTATTTTTTAAACCTATGGATATCTAATTGCTCTATCATCATTGTTGAAATGACTATCCTAACTTCTCTGAATTACTTTTATACCTCTTTTTGAAAATCAGTTATATATATATATATACATATATACACACACACATATATATACCCATGTATATAGATATATTTCTAGATTGGGTTTTTGGTTATTTGATTTATTTCTCTATTTTAACAACAAATATTATTGTAGCTTTATAATAAGTCTTGAAACCAGGTAATATTAATTCCCCAACTTTGTTATTCTTTTTTAATGTTGTTTGGCTCTTGTAGGTACTTTGCATTTCCATATAAATTTTAGAATCAATTTTCTAATTTCTACCAAACTTGCTGAGATTTTAATTGGAACTTTCTTGAATCTATAGAGAAAATTAGGAGGAATTTAGATCTTAAAATTATTGAGTCTCCAGACCCATGAATATGGTATATCTCTCTATTTATTTAAGTCTTCTTTGATTTCTCTCAGCAATATTATGCAGTTCTCATCAGTTCTCAGGGAACACATATTTCACATTTTTTAGATCAGTTTCATTCCTAAATATTTTATACTTTTATACTTCAGAAATTATATGTTTTAATTTCTAAAATTTTATTGCTAGTGTATAGAACTTTAATTAATAAACTCATTTATTAGTTCTAGTTACTTTAAAAAATAGATTCCATTAGAATTTCTACATAGATAATCATGTCATCTATGAATAGAGACAATTTTTCTTCTTTCTTTATAATTTTTTTTTTTTTTTTTTTTTTTTGCCTGATTTCTCTGGCCAGAGTCTCAAATACAATGTTAAGGAGAAGTAGTGAGAGTGGATATCTTTGTCTTGTTTTTGATATTGGTGAAAAAGCATTTATACTTTCACCATTAAGTTTAGTATTAGCTATAGATCTTGATATTAGCTATAGATGCTTTATCAGGTAGAGGTAGTTACCTTCTATTCCTCGTTGGCTAAAAGTTTTTAACAAGAATGGATGTTGGATTTTTCAATTAAAAAAAAAAGAGGCAAAAGGTTTGAACAGACATTTTACCAGAGAATATATATAGATGATAAATAAGCCTATGAAAAGATGCTGAACATCACTGGCCATTAAAAAAATGCAAAGTAAAATTGCTATGAAATACTGTTATACATCTATCAGAATGGCTTAAAATAAAAAGGCCAATCACACCAAGTGTTTTTGTGAGAATGTAGAGGAACTAGAACTCTCATATACTGCTGTTGAGAACGTAAAATGATAAAGCCACTTTGGAAACAGTGTGGCAGTTTCTTAAAAATTTAATATATATCTCCACTTATGAGTCATCCCTTCTATTGCTAGGTATTTACTCAAGTGAAATAAAAGCACATGTCCATAAAATAACTTATAAACAAATGTTGTTAACAGCTTTATTTGTAATAATCAACTCTAATGTCCATCAGCAGATCAATGGATAAACACATTGTGGTATATACATACAGTGGAATAATATTCAACAATCAAATGAAATGACCTATTGATAATACACAACACGTTTACTCTCAAAATAATTATACTGAGTGAAAGAAGTCGGAGAAAAGAATATACACTACAAATAACTCCATTTATGTAAAATTTTACAAAATGCCAACTAATGTCTAGTGAACAAAATTAGATGAGTGGCTTCCTGAAAATGGTGGGCAAGTGGGCAATAAGAAATGATTAGGAAGGGACTTAAGGAAACTTTTTGAGATAATGGATATGTTGATTACTTTGACAGTGGTGATGGCTTCACAGGTATATACATAGAGCAAAACTTGTCAAATTATACATTTTTAATTCATGCAGTTTAATGGAAGTTAATCACACCACAATAAAGCTGATATCTAGAATAAGGAAGGGGCAGCCTGAATCACTCACAAATCTTGTTAAAAATACTTATTTTAAAATTGTGAATTATATAGATGCTTGTCATAAATAAGACAGACATTATTATTTTGACAATTCTTTAATACCTCCTCTAGGCAGTAGTATTACTGAATAGATTTTTTAAATGTGTTAAACAATCTAGTATTTATAACTGCACCAGAAATCACTCTATGTTGGTTTATTGTAAACCAGACTAGCAAATTATTATTGACCATTTGTTTGTGATAGAGAGTAGCTTGATAATGTTTCCTATACTGTATGCTGTTTACCTAGAAATATTCATCATCCATGTTCTAGTCATCACCACCCATCTATTCACCAATAAAGTGCATTCCCTCCCAGACATATTGACAAGAGATATTTGTCAAATTGTGCATTTTAATCTTAATTATTTTATACAATATTTTTAAATAGTAGATGTTATTTTAAACATCAAAATAGCAACTTAGCTGATAAACCAGCATCAGTTATAAGATATTCCACTAATATCTCATTAAAATATATATGTGAGCAATGTAGGTGATGCTACTAACACAGTTTTTGTTCATTTGGGGAAGATAATTGAGTTAATTATAATGAAGTCTCCATAAAAGTAACAGAATTATTGGTGGATCTTTAGGGGAAAAATATTGGAAATAGTCCTTTGGACTTCTGTAAATTATTTAAAATTCAAATATCTGATTAAATGTATTTCTTTCATGCCCCTTCTTAACTCTCATCCCCAAAGCAGCTATAATTTGGGGGAGTAAAATATTTAAATTATGGAGAAAAAAATTGGGAGAGTGTAATATGTCAACTTTATGTGCCCACTTGACTGGGCTAAGGTATGCCCAGACATTCAGTCAAACAGTATTCTGGGTGTGTCTGAGATGGTGTTTCTAAATGAGATTAACATTTCATTTTATTGACCTGAAACAGATAGACTGCCAGATATTTCTCCAGCAAAGATTCGTTGATTTGGGATCAGCAGAGAATTGCACTTCAGGGTCTACAACAATGGTGAGGCATATATAGATGCCCAAACAGAAAGGGAAGGAAAACACTTTTATAGAAGTGAAAAGGAAGGTGGAAGGGCTACAGTAAACAAAGAGTCTATGGCTTTTCATTGGCTGAGTTCTTGTCAGGAAAGAAAAGAAATCTCTTCTTCCTGTTGGGCTCTGCTATTGTCACAGGGTGAGAGAGCTCCCCTTGTGGTCTCCAAACTCTGAGGTTTCTGTTTATTGTTTACATTTTCCCCTTTTCATCAAGATCTTTCTCTGAAAACACTGCTGGTCAAGAGTCAGGTTTTCTATGGGCTTCCCGGGTGGTACAGTGGTTGAGAGTCCGCCTGCCCATGCAAGGGACGAGGGTTCCTGCCCCGGTCCGGGAAGATCCCACATGCCGCGGAGCGGCTGGGCCCGTGAGCCATGGCTGCTGAGCCTGTGCGTCCGGAGCCTGTGCTCTGCAATGGGAGAGGCCACAACAGTGAGAGGCCCGAAAAAGAGTCAGGTTTACTAGTTTTTGCAGCTTTTGTCCCTCAATGCCAGAAAAGACCTTTCCTGGGTATAATGTCCCATGTCAGAAGGAAAGTGCACATATTGGAAATTTATTAAGGTTACATTCAAGTAACAAGGAGGGGTAGGAGGGAGAACTCTCAGGCACTTTTTGTATAAAGTCCATATGTTATCAAGGTTATAGACACTGGAGATCATCTGAAGCATTAGGTCATCATCAAATGTTTAGTGACAAACTTCCAACAGGCCTGGTCCAGATATCTTTGGAAAGCTGTTTCATCAGAAGTCATCTGCTTCAATTCTAGGAACAATTTACTTTCAAGGTAGCACATTCTTTTTCATATTCTATTCCATTTAACTTTTTTTAAGGCCTTGAGACCATGTCATCTGGTTCTTCCCATAAAATTGGGTTGGATTTGTTATTGTTGAGTAAAACATATAGAGGTCCAGACGTAAGAGAGAAATTTGGAGTACAATTTTGGCAATAACCAACTAGCCCAAGAAAGCCTCACAGTTGGTGCTTAGTTTTGGGTTTGGGAAACTTAGGACGCCATGAAGTCCATCTGGATCTACGTGTACCCCTTGTTCTGATATCAGATGCCCAAAACCAGATGGACAAATTGCAAATTTTCTTTGGAGACCTTATGTCCCTTTAAGGTTAAAAACTTTAGCAAGTGAATGTTCTCTTCCTGGGAGGGGGCTTGAGAAGGAGAGCAAAGAAGCAAATCATCCACATATTGCAACAGAGTAGAAACTCTAGGGAACTTAAGAAACTCAAGAGTGTGTGTCACCCAGATCAGCCTTTAGGATTTAGGAGAAATAAGAAGGACTCCCAGTGTAACTCTGAAGCATTACTGTCTAGGTGGATTGTTTTTCTTGTTAAGTGAAGGGAAAAAGGTATTGGCTGGCTCCATTAACTGGAATACTAAAGAATGCACAGCATAAATCAATTAGAGTAAAGATTTACTTTGTTGGGAATAGATATTAGTAATGTATGAGAATTAGGAATAACAGTGTGTCAAGGGATAACAATGTTGTTTATTGCTCAGAGATCCTGGACAAACTTTCACCCTCAGTACTTAGGTTTTCCTACCTGTAAAATGGGAGTGTTAATGTGACTAGTACAAGGGATAAGGAGGCCTTGAGACTTGTAATCTTCCATTATGTCCTTTATACCTTGAAGGTCTTCTTTACTTATAGCATATGATTAATAATGGGAAGAAGTTTTGAGGGGTCTGTTTGAATCTTGATGGGAGGTGCATTGTGAAATTTGCCAACAACAGTTGGAGATTTTGCCCATAAGGAAAGTGGCAGCTGATTCAACAGGAACAAATAATCAGTGTTTCCAGAATCAGCTCTAGTACCTACTGTCAGAGTCAGAACAAATAAAAGATGTCAAAGTGTCATTTAATTCACCTGGTTGGTTACATTGATTTCTAGAATTATTTTATTCCAGCATAATACTTCTCTTAGAAGTCTCCACCTAATAAGTGGACAAGGGCAGAGGAGAAAAGGGTGTGTATCTTCCAAAGGGCCTAAACAAAAGGAAATAAGTTCAGAGACAGGATCCTCTTGAGGTTTATTAGAGATTCCCACTATCTGAACTATTTTAGTACTGGGAGGTAGGGACAGTTTTATAGTAGTGGGGTTGAGCACCAAGAGAGTGGCTCTGTTGTCCATTAGGACTGGAAGAGATTTATCTCCAGTCTGGAGAGATGTTTCTCCAAGCCAATTAAGAGGAAGGAAGGGGCTTCTCTGGTGGAGCAGTGGTTGAGAGACTGACTGCCGATGCAGGGGACACGGATTCATGCCCCGGTCTGGGAAGATCCCACATGCCGCAGAGTGGCTGGGCCTGTGAGCCATGGCCGCCGAGCCTGTGCGTCTGGAGCCCGTGCTCCGCAACAGGAAAGGCCACAAGAGTGAGAGGCACGCATACCGCAAAAAAAAAAAAAGAGGAAGGAAGAGCCCCCGTAGTTCCTTGGAGCCCAGTCATTGAGAATTAGGAGGATGCTGGAAAGGCTGATTTGAGGGCTGAAGGCACCTAAAGTGCTTATTTGTATCAATCTCTTTCCCAATCTTCTGGCTGTTTGCAATAACAGCAAAAACTAGGAGGATTTGGTTTCACTTAGGAGCCTTCATTTGCTGGAGTTGAAGATTAAGAATTTTGGCAACCTCTCTTGGAAGTGACTCATGTAGAGTATGAGAGAGCTGATTTGTCAGATTAACTAAATCTGAAGTGGACAGTTTCTCATTCCTTCCTGGTCCTTTTTTACTAGAAAGGAAAAGTCTCAGTTCAGTCCATTAATAAACATACAGTTAAAAGCTAGTTGGGTGGAATCAACATTTGATGGAAGACCAGATTTTTTTAAAAAACAATCTACAGTTGATAGTAATAGTTAATAGTAGGTTCAGAAGATTTTCTTGTGCAAGTCTGAATTTTGTTCCAATCAATAGTAATTGCTTTCTGAAGTTACCTAATGATTGCTGATTGCCCATATAAGTTAGTGGGCTGTTTTCCGGGTTGTAATTCTAGAGACCTTTCAGGATTTTCCCAATTAGTAGTTTTCATTCAATGCTAGTCCTGGCTTTCACCCTTTCACGGAGAAGCAAAAGAACTAGCTGATATAGGTCAGAGAAACCATGTTGATAAATTTGAATGACTATATTAAATTCCTCAGCAAACGTGAGGAATTTCTTCAGTTATGTTAGGAAAATCTTTACTATGGCTCACAGCTCAGCTTTAACCCAGGAAGTCTAAGAAATGAAGCGTTTAGCCTCTGAATCCTCAGAAGACTTAATTTTAAAGGGACAGGTTCTGATAAGTTTAGAGGAAAAGGGAGTAGGGAGAGTTTCAGAGAAAAGGGGAAGTTTGCTGGGAGCATTAGTATGGTGAATTTGAGGGTATGGGGGTGGTGTAGAAGGGAAGGAAGGAGATGGAGCCAGACGTGGAGCCTGAGAGAAAGAAACCAAGGAAGAAGAGCCTGAGGTTTCAGGAGACATTTTGTTTTTCTTAAATATTTTTTGTCTCAGTTAATCTTAAAATCTTATTATGCAGAAAGGCAATTTTAGGCTCCTGAAAAGTTGAGAAACCTCAAAATGCCAACAGGAATAAGCAGTCCACTCACTTCTGGAAAATTTTGAGCTATTATAGTCCAATTCAATTTCAAGGAAATTAAGTTTGGGGATTTCACAAGTCTCCCATAGTGGCCACTGATATTCTAAATTGCCTTTAGTCATGCATGTTTATTTTAGTTAGAAATGAGCATGAGGGGGCTTCCCTGGTGGCGCAGTGGTTGAGAGTCCGCCTGCCGATGCAGGGGACACGGGTTCGTGCCCCGGTACAGGAAGATCCCACATGCCACGGAGCGGCTGGGCCCGTGAGCCATGGCCGCTGGGCCTGCGTGTCCAGAGCCTGTGCTCTGCAACAGGAGAGGCCACAACAGTGAGAGGCCCGCATACCGTAAAAAAAAAAAAAAAAAAGAAAGAAATGAGCATGAGGAAGGACCTCTGCTTTTAAACATAAAACTGGACAGAGCCTTTGTGAGAGAAGCACCCTCAAAATACTTAGATAACTGGGATCCCATTTCCTAGAGGTTTTTCCTCTAGAGCAAAGAACAATTTTCAAGCAGCATAAACAGCTTACAGCACAAATGGCTCAATTCAAATAGTGTGCAAGCTAACCCCAGCCTGTCTTAAGGAGACAGTTTGGTCTTGGAGGAGCCAGGCCAGAGACCTTTTCTTTAGCCAGTGCCCAGAAGACAGCTTTCCAAAGGAGTAGGCCAAAAGCTGAAAACCTGGCACCGTTTCAGATAAAGAACACTTGTTCACAAAGGAATGGGTAGAGGCTAGACAGCTTCAGGAGAAGCAGCCCCTGTTCTGAATGGAAAAGGCCAGAGGCTTGCCAGTTTCAGGGAAACAGTGTGATCTCAAAATCAGACTGAAAAGCCAAATGAGTATTCGCATACAAAACACGGCCTAACCAGAAAGGCAGAACCCTTAAATGGATCCCCAGTAAAGCTTGGAGAGGTTCAGATGCAAGGAATGCATGAGCTTGAATCCAGGAGAAGGATGTACCTTCAAACAGTAGGCTCTGTGAGAAAAGCAGTGAGTGACAAAGGTCTCATTTGTGGGTACTGGACCTTTTGCTTACCAGCTCAACAGTCCTCGAGCTGTGAGGGGTCCCTGTACAGTCTCCCAAAACATTGACCTGAAACAATAGACAGCCAAACTTTTCTCCAGAAAAGATGGAGTTATTTGGGATCAGTAGAGAACTGCAGTTCAGGGTCTGTAACCATGGAAAGCCATGTACAAGTTCCCACATGGAAAAGAAAGGAGAACACTTTTATAGAGGGAAAAAGGAAGCTGGGAGAGAGATAGTAAACAAAGAGCCCATCCATGGCTTTTCATTGGCTGACTCCTTGCCAGGAAAGACAAGGAGTCTTTCTTCTTCTTAATGGTCTCTGCTATTGTCACAGGGTGAGAGAGCATCCCCGTTTGGTCTCCCAACTCCACTTAACTGAAGTTTCTGTTTATTAATTTTTTACAAGTTGGTGGAGTGAGTAAAACAAACCCTCTCCAATACAAGTGGGACCAGTTGAAGGATTGAGTAACCAAAAGACTGACCCTCCAGAGAGTAAAGGGAACATCTCCTACCTGACTGCCTTAGAGCTGGAATATGGATTTACTTATGCCTTTGGACTCAAACTGAAACACAGGCTTTTCCTAGGCCTCAGGCCTACTGATCTCTGGACTGGAGCTATACTGTTGGATCTCCTGGTCCTCAGGCCTTCAAACTGAGACTAGAACTACACTATTGACTCTCCTGGGCTTCCAGCTTGAGGGCTGCTGATATATATATATATATATATATATATAGTTTCTGTTTCTCTGCAGAACCTTGACTAACACAGATTTTGGTACCAAGAATGATTGAAGAGGAACAGAATTGTAAGGATAAGTTTTCTAATTTAGTTCTGGGGGTTCTGGAACTGGCTCTCAAATCTTATTATATTTAAAGATATGAATGACTTTATTTCCAATAGTAAAAGAGATCATTGATAGTCTACAGAATGATCTAGCAATGGAGGTATACAAAATGTCACCACTGGGTAATCCTAATCAACCTTTTGTAAGACGCAAGGAGCTTGATAACTGTGTATTTGATACTTTGGGATTTTTTTCTCAAACTAATGAATGTCAGTGAGACTGGTGGGGTGCTCCTAATGTCAATGGACAAAGTAGGGAAAGAAATGAATGATATCAGGGATTTTAATTCCAAGGTCAAGGGTCACATGAAGACCTAGAAACTTCTGTGTGTGCCCTGAAAGAGACTTATCTTCGATAGGCACAAGACTGAGAATGTTGAAAACCTAACCCAGAATTCCTTCCTGCCAATGGATGAATTTCAATGCAAATTAAATTCCCAGCCTCACAGAGTGTCTACTGTAAATGTGAGGGCATTACTTTGTAAAGAATGGGATCCTATAAGCTGGAAAGGGGACTTGTGGGAAGACTCCAGTAAAGTTGGGGATATCAAACCCCTAAATTCTGGTGAGTCTTCTTTGCCTATGGAAGAGGCCTCCCCACTCCCAGAGGAAGCAGCCTCCACATCCTCCGTGTAAATGCCTCTCCACCTTGTCTGAAAAGATCAACTCTGCATTCCCTGAGGAAACTGTGATGACCTCCCCAGAGGCAGTTGTTATCGCAAGACAATGCAGATTCTCCTCAGGACTCAGTCCCCTCCCCCAGTCTTCTTTGCTTCTAGGCCTATAATTAGACTCAAGTCCCAGCAGACCCCTAAAAGTGAGGAATAAAGTGTAACCTATGAGGAGGTGCACTAACACCTCCAAATAGCTACTTGAGTTTTCTAATTTACACAGACAGAAATTTGGGGCACATGTCATCCGGGCATGGAAGGGTGTGGGATAATGTTGGAAAAAATATAAAGTTGGACCAGGCTGAATTTATTGATATGGGCTCTCTAAGCAGATTCTACGTTTAATATTGCAACTTGGAGAGTTAGAAATGACTAACAGTTTGTTTGCCTGAAACATAGATCATTGACAGGTGGCCCACAGTGAATGAGTTAGAAATGTCAGACTGAAGATGAATCTGGCCTCTGTACCCCAACACCAAATTAAATCTCAGAGACAGAGTTTTGGGTGAAGTAGGAAAGAATAGATTTATTGCTTTGCCAGGCAAAGTGGGCCACAGCAGACTAATGTCCTTAAAACTGTGTGTCCCAACCTGGAACATGTAGTGAAGAGTTTTATAATAATGGTCCAAAGATGGTGTGAACAGCTCATGGACATTCTTCTGATTGGTTGGTGGTGAGGTAAGTGGGAGTCAGCATCAACCTTTTGGTTCCAACCTGTCTGGGGTCTACGTGCTTGTGGGCAGCATACCGTTAACTTCTCCCACTTGGTGAGTACGCAGAAATTTTTCAGTATCTGCAAAACTGCTCAAAGATATTGTTATGTATACCCCTTGAGGGAGAACCAGGACCTTGCCCCAAGGCTGCACTATTGTTTCTTGACTATTCCTCCCTTTTCTCTGTATTGCCTCCCTTCTCTAATTAGCAACTGTTTGGGGCAAGGTCATGGAGGCTGAATGAAGCCTATTTCCTGTAATTGAGAAATGGGGGACACAGAAAGGCTTTTGTGCCCAGGAACCCCACAGGGTTCTGCTCAGTTTCAGAACCTGCCTTGATTTAATGTAGAAGAAGTGATTCAAAGGCTTAGTGGGATTGGAATTTTAGAGTAGATTTGTCATTTAAAAATTACTCACCCACACTGGGAAGGTCCAGAAATACAACTTTCATCACATCTGTGAGGAATACTTTTGTAAGCTCTGTGATCACTCTTTGTTGTAGAACAGACCTTACAGTGGGCACTGTGGTCACTGAATTGGGAAACCTAAATGCAAGGGGAGTAATTGATTCTGGAGTGGTAGGAACAAAGTGTCAGCATCAACCACCAAAGGCAAGGTGAGTGTGGTTCCCATAAACAGACCTTAGGGTGAAAGCAGTAATAAGAATTGTTTGACTCACAGAGACCTATGACATTGGCTAGTTGATCCTGGAGTTCCTAGAAGTGAAATAAATAGGAAATCTATTAACATGTTACTTGATCTGTAAAAGCAGAAAAATTCTAGAACAAGTGAACAAAAGTCTAAGCTGAATCAAACACAGATTTCTGAGCCAGTTTGCAGACCCAGAAAACTTTGAATGAAGAGAAGGTTGGGCCCCCTTGAGGAGGGCCCCTGGTACACTGCTAAAAATGTATCATTCATTTTTCTCCTAGCCTTACTCAAAGGGACCTATGATCTTTTGCCAGGGTAACTGTGCGTTGGGGGAAAGGAAATCATCAGACTTTGGGGGGCAACGGCTCTGAACTGACACTAATACGAGGAGACCCAAAACATCACTGTTGTCTATCAGTCAGAGTAGGGACTTTTGGAAGTCTGGCGACCAGGTGAGTTTTAGCTCAAGTCTATCTCATAATGGGACAAGTGTATCTCCCAACCCATCCTGTGGTTACTTCCCCAGTTCTGAAATGGATAATTGGATTAGATACACTCATAAGTTGGCTTTGTCCCCTGACCGTTGAACTGAGGGCTATTATGGTCAGAAAGGCCAAGTGGAAGCTGCTGTTAACTGTCTCTAGGAGAATAATAAGCCAAAAGCAATCCTGTAGGGATTGCAGAGAACAGTGCCACCATCAAGGATTTAAAGGATGCAGCGTGGTGATTTCTACTACATCCCCATTGAACTTGCTTATTTGGCCTGTGCAGAAGATAGGTGGACTTCGGAAAATAACAGTGGATCATAATAACCTTAACCAGGTTGTGACTCCAATTGCAGCTTCTGTACCAGAGGTGGTTTCACTGCTTGAGGAAATTAATGTATCCCCTGGTTCCTGGAATGCAGCTATTGATCTAGCAAATATTTTTTTTCCTCCATACTTGTCAGTAGGATCATCAGAAGCAGTTTGTTTAGAGCTGGCAAGGCCAGCAATACAGTATCACTGTCTTACCTCAAGTCTATCAACTCTCCTGCTCTATGTCATAATTACTTCCTAGAGATCTTGATCACTTCCCTTCCACAAGGTATTATGCTGGTTTATTACACTGATGACATTATGCTGATTGGACCTCCTGAGCAGGAAAGAACAACGACTCCAGACTTACTGGTAAGAGATTTACCTGTCAGAGTGTGGGGGAAAAAATATGACAAAAATTCAGGGGCCCTACCTCAGTGAAATTTCTAGGAGTTCAGTGGTGTGAGGCATGACAAAATATCCCTTCAAAGGTGAATCTGGTCCCTCCTACAACCAAAAAGAAGCACACCACCTAGAGGACCTCTCTTGATATTGGAGGCAACATATTCTTCCTTTGGGTTTGTGTCTCTGTTCTATTCACTGAGTAATCCAAAAAGTTGCTAGTTTTGAGTGAGGCCCAAAACAAGATAAATCTCCTCAACAGACCCAGGCTGCCATGGAAGCTGCCCTGCTGCTTGGTTCATATGATCCAGCAGATCCAATGGTGCTTGAAGTGTCAGTGGCAGATAGGGATGCTGTTTGGAGACTTTTGCAGTCCCCCATAGGTGGATCACAGTGCAGGTCCTCAGGATTTTGGAGCAAAGCCCTGCTATCCTCTGTAAATTACTATCCTTTCGAAAAACAGCTCTTGGCCTGCTACCGGGCAATAGTAGAGACTGAACAGTTAACCATGGGCTGCCAAGTTGCCATTATAGCTGCCTATCATGAACTGGGTGTAATCTGACCCTCCAAGCCATAAAGCACGAGCACCAACACCTCATCTTTGAATGGAAGTAAATGTACCTGATCAGATTTCAGCTAGACCAGAAGGCAAAAGTTAGTTACATGAAGTGGCTCAAATACTCATGGTCCCCACTCTTGCTACACTGTTTTCTCTGTCCCAGCCTACACCTTTGGCCTCAGGAAAAATTCCATAAGATTGGTTGACAGAGAAAGAGAATTATTGGGCCTGGTTTATTGATGTTTCTGCATGATAGACAGGCACCACCTTAAAGTAGACAACTTTAGCACTGCAATTCTTTTCTGAGACATTCATGAAGAACAGTGGTGAAGGGAAATCCTCCCAATGGACAGTACTTCGAGATGGTTACCCAGATATTCACTTTGCTTGGAAGGGGAAATGGCCAGTCATGAGACTATATACTGATTCATGACCTGTGGCCAATGTTTGGCTGGATGGTCAGGGATTTGGAAGGAACATGTTTAGAAAACTGGTGACAAGGAAATGTAGGGAAGGAACATGTGGGTAGACCTCTCTGAATGGAAAGAAAACAAGAAAATATTTCTGCCCCATGTGAATGATCATCAAAGAGAGCATTTTAACAATCAAGTGGATAGAATGACACATTCTGTGTTTACCACCTGTCAGCATTTTTCCTCAGCCAGTGGACTCAGGAACAAAGTAGCCATGGTGGCAGAGATGGAGGTTATGCATGCATTCAGCGCCATGGACTTCATTCACTGAGGCCAACCTGGATTCAGCCACCACTGAGGTCCAATCTGCCAGCAGCAGAGCCCAACACTGAATCCCTGATATGGCACCGTTCCCTGGGGGTTGTCAGCTAGCTACCTGGTGGCAGGTTGACTAACTTTGACAGCTTCTATCTAGGAATGGGCTATGTTTTACTCTTACTGGAATAGATTTACTCTGAATACAAATTTCCTTTCCCTGCAAGCAATGTTTCAAAACCCTCATCTGTAGTCTTTCAAAATGCTTTATCCACCATCCTGATATTTTACACAGAATTGCTTCTGATTAAGGAATTCACTTCACAGCACAAAAATTATGTCAATGTGCTCATAATCATGAAATTCTCTGTTTTCCATGACAGAATGGTATAATAGCTTTTTGAAGACTCAGTTACAGCACCAGCTAGGTGGCAATACTTTGCCAAGCTGAGGTAAGATTCTCCAGAGGCTACATATGCTCTGAATCGCCATTCAATATATGGTGCTTTTTCTTCCACAGCCAGGATTAATGGGTCCAGGAATCAAGAAGTGAAAATGAGAATGGTACCACTTACTTTTACCTCTAGTGACACACCCTAGCAAAATTGTTGCTTCCTGTTACCATGACCTTATGCTCTGCTGTCCTAGAGGTTTTAGTTCCAAAAGAAGGAATGCTTTCACTAGGAGATACAACGTTTCCATTAAACTGAAAGTTAAGACTGTTGCTCAGCCATTTTGGGCTCCTTATGCCTCCAAATCAACAGGCAAAGAAGGGAGTTAATGTGTTGTCTTGGATGATTGATCCTGACTACCAAGGGGATGTTGGACAACTACTCTACAGTGGACATAACGAAGAATGTGTCTGGAATATAGATTTCTTAGGACATCTCTTAATATTACCATGTTTTGTGACTATGGCCAATGGAAAACTACAGTCCAATCCAGGCAGGACTACTGATGGCTCTGACTCTTCAGGAATTCAGAAATAAAGGTGTGGGTCAGCCTACCAGTTAAAGAACTTCTACCAGCTGAGGTGCTTGCTAAAAGCAGAGGGAATACAGAATGGATAATAGAAGAAGTTAGTCATAAATACCAGCTTTGAGCACAAAATCAGTTACAGAAATAAGGACCTCCTCACTATGTAATGACTATGTTGGGGGATGTGTGTGTGTGTTTGTGTGTGTGTGTGTGTGTATGTGTGTGTTTGTGTAGAAAAGATCTTTGTTTTCATACCTCTCTTATTCTCTTATTATATAATGTAAAATGTGTTGAATTTATATTATAGTATTTAAGTATTATCAATTCTACATCATAGTATTTTAGTTATGGGATATCAAAAAAAGTAAACATCACTCATGAACTTTACCTTTTCCTCTGTGGAAGGAGTTAGTGTATTCTTTATTGTATGCAGAATAGCTGTATAATTTTAGGTAAAATTATGACCTTGTTATTGTCTTTCATTGGAGATTAAGTATGGTTTTAAGGAAATGCGTATGGGTGCCATGTTGACAAGGCGTGGACTTATGATGGTTAATTTGTGTCAACTTGAGTAGGCCCCCAGGGTGCCCAGACATTTGGTCAGACATTATTCTAGGTGTGTCTGTGAAGGTGTTTTGGAAGAGATTAACATTTGAATTAGTAGACAGAGTAAAGTGGTTGTCCTTCCCAATATTGGTGGACATCATCCAATCTTATGAAAGCCTAAATAGAACAAAAAGAGTGACCCTCTAGAGAGTAAAGGAATTTCTTCCTGCACTTCTGCCCTCAAGCTGGGACATAGTTTTTTTTTTTTTTACTTTATTTATTTTTTATAATATTTTAATTTTATTGGAGTATAGTTGATTCACAGTGTTGTGTTAGTTTCAGATGTACGTCAAAGTGATTCAGTTATACATATAATATATTTGTTTGTTTTTAGATTCTTTTCTCACATAGGTTATCACAGGATACTGAGTAGAGTTCCCTGTGCTATATAGTAGGTCCTTGTCAGTTATCTATCTTACATATAGTAGTGTGTGTGTTCATCCCAAGATCCTGATTTATCCCTCCCCCACCGTGTTTCCCCCTTGGTAACCATAAGTTTGTTTTCAATATCTATAAGTCTGTTTCTGTTTTGTAAATAAGTTCATTTGCATCTTTTTAAAAATTAGATTCCACATATGAGTGGTATCATATGATATCTGTCTTTCTCTGTCTGACTTACTTCACTTAGTATGATAATCTCTAGGTCCATCCATGTTGCTGCAAATGGCATTATTTCATTCTTTTTTATGGCTGAGTAATATTCCATTGTGTATATGTACCACATCTTCTTTATCCATTCATCTGTCGATGGGCATTTAGATTGCTTCTATGTCTTGGCTATTGTAAATAGTGCTGCAATGAATATCTGGGTGCATGTATCCTTTTATATTATGGTTTTCTCTGTATTTATGCCCAGGAGTGGGACACTACTCTTTTCCTCCCTTTGGACTCTAACTGAAACTTCAGCTCTTCCTGAATCTTGAGCCTACCAGCCTTTGGAGTATAAATACACTATCGACTCTCCTCGTCTTCAGGCTTGCAGACTGCAGATCTTGGGACTTACAGGCCTCCATAATCGCATGAGTGAATTCTTTATGATAAATTGCTCTCTCTCTCTCTCTCTCTCTCTTATTTATTCTGGATAACTCTGATTAATACAGAGGAGGCTAATTTTTCATGTTTTTCTTGAAATCATTCTATTTTGTTCATCAACATTTGTAAACTTTTCTTCTCTACTTCTAGTGCAAACTGCATAAGACATTAAATCAATTAAGCTCTATATGCAAAGATATTGATAGGGATTCAGTGACCATTCCCCTATAAGTTAAAGGGTTTAACTGAATCATATAAATGTGTCAAAGTGAAATCATTTATAAAATTAGAAGTCTTAAATCTTCTTTGTAAAGAGTCTTAGTTAATTTTCCAAATGTGGTGAATTACTCTCTCTAATGTGAATTTGGCAAATGACTACCAGAATTAATCCTTCCACTTCTCTTTGGCCTCGGAAGTCTTTAATAGGAATTGACTGAGTGGGAACTGAGGCTGTGCTAATACTTGTAAGTACAAATGTGATATCAAGGAAACTTGGTAGCAAGGCTGTCTGAGATATACCTATTGCTTTGCCCAACTCCCACTGCCCTCTGTCCTTTCCTGTGAACAATACACACTAACATTCAGTCTCTTTATTGTCCTGGCCTATATTTTAAGTAATTCCCAGAAAGAACTCATCTGGTCTTTTGTTAGACTAAGTGCTCCTGTGATTGGTATTATATAACTACTGAGGGAATGGAGTGCTCCTGTGATTGGTATTATATAACTACTGAGGGAATGGAGCATTATCTCTCTCCTTGTGAAGCTATGCCGTCCTTCACTCTATTAGCTGCTGTAAAAGTCTGATGAAATCCTGAGCTTATTATCACACTCAAAAAAAGTCTCTTAGGTTTCAGATTCCTTTTCTATACATTTCCTGCGTGATGCATCGGATTAAATGACTCAGTTTCCTATTCATCACATTTAAGCACTGAAAATGTTATCCAGTTGGCTGGGGTTGGAAACGAAATTGAACCATTTTAAGAGGACGTTTTTTCCCTTTTACATCATATGATTATACCATATGGTTTAAAAAGAAAGTAAGAGATGGAAGTTAAAAGTTGATTAAAAGAAAAGTTTGGGTAGAAAATAAACTCTCAACAAAGTATCTCTAAATAATATAAAGATTGAAGAAAACTGGTGCTCTTCTTTCTACATCCTTCCATGATTAGGTCCATCCAGAGCTTCAAAAACGTGAAATGTCATATGGATATAACTTTGTATGTATATGCAAGTTGTTTGAAACTTTAGGTGGTAAAACTATTACTAAAAATGTGTGTTTCCACTGTACTTTTATAAATTCACTTACACTTAGGATGCTATAATAAACAGTACCTTTTAACAGAATTTTATGATAAGCCCTTGACAAAGTGGGTTGTCATGCATAATTTATCTGTTTTATGTATTCCAGTTTACCCAACATTTTTAATCAGTATGAGAAAATTTGCTGACAACCTTGAAATAATAAGATATCATTGTGTTTGTTTTCACCAGATATTTCTTAACCAGCCATGATGTGTGTAGAAGGCAGGAACCTTGTCATCCTGTTTGAGATACAATATTAAACCTGACACTATGTAGTGCCAGACTCTCAGAAATGTTATTTGATGGTGGCAATTCAAATTATCGCAGCAATGAAAATTGTCATACAGAAGTAGTAGGTGTTTTAAGAGCGGTTGATAAAGTAATGCATGTCAGCATTTACTCAAATTGTTAACTTTATTAATAGAACTTGTAGAAGTCTTTTCAGTATTGACCTCTGTCAGTGACAGTCACTGTTTTATTTTCTTTTTATTAGAGAGTGTACATTCCACTCAGACAAACAGTGGTAGAAATACTTGTAGAACAAAATGACTGAAGGGAAATAACCTAGTGCTTTAAATTTGTTTGACCTTTCAAAAATATTTTTAAATGCCCAACTCACAGAAGATATGTCCTTTGTCATTATCCAAGGTCTTTGTGCGATCTGACAATTAGGCTTATTAATAAAATTAATAGTAGGTTATGCAGTGGGGAAAAAGAATAATTTTTTTTTTTTTCGGTACGCGGGCCTCTCACTGTTGTGGCCTCTCCCACTGCGGAGCACAGGATCCGGACGCGCAGGCTCAGCGGCCATGGCTCACGGGCCCAGCCTCTTCGCAGCACGCGGGATCTTCCCAAACCGGGGCACGAACCCGTGTCCCCTGCGTCGGCAGGCAGACTCTCAACCACTGCGCCACCAGGGAAGCCCGAAAAAGAATAATTTTATGTGGTTTACATTGGGTGGATTAAGATTAACTATAAATTCTTTGTATATCACATGTACACAGATGTTTTATAAAATTAATTGAAACTGCATACATAATTTCCAGGCAATAAACCTTCATATCTTGTGGTAAAACAATATTAATGTAACAATTTCTTGTGCCAAGGATAAGGAGCCAAAAAGAAAATAAGAAAGAAATCATTTCTAGAAAGGTAATCAATATGTGTCCACATTTACTCAATTGTTATCTAAATAAGATGGGTTGAGATCTATTAGTGGCTGGAGTTTCTGCATCTCACCCCTCTTTTTTTTCTTAAGTATAAAGTATTCACAAAGTATCCATCTGGCTTTCATGGCAGCCACACACACACACAGGCAAAATCTGAAACATGCTAAAATGGACTCAGCTAACGAATCCAGTCAGTTCTCAAGGGCATATTAGGGATGACAGAACTCTGGTTTTGATTTCTCTTAGACTCCAATTCTCTTTAAAAAGAATCACGCATGCTGTTTTTTTAATACTGCATGGAGACAAAAAAAAAAAGTCAGAATTTAATGAACACATCAACTAAGCATTTTGCTTTTGAATCAGAGGGAAAAGCTGTACCACTAATGAAAATTACAAAAGTGTTGACTGATTTGTTTTTGTTGTAAACAGATTGTGGCATTAGCAGAAAGGTTAATAGGAAAGAAACTGCTGTAAGATGATGCTTACTCACCATCCTATCATAAGATTACAAATGATTGTTCTTTGAGAGCAGGCAGCAATCAGTCAGTGGAAAATTATGTGACTATTATGAATGATTCTCAATTGTGCTTTTAAGCTTAAGCCTTCAGATAATGAAAATGTTTCTTAGGATTAACAAGCCTTGCTAAGGTAAACTTTACAAAACGGAAGGTGGAAGAAAAGCAGATGAATTATCTCCCTGAAGATACTTCCTCACTAAAGATTAAAGAGTTTATGAATTTAAAACACTTTACAATGATATTTTGCTTCAGTTTCCCATAAAAGAAAGACATGATAGATGGATAGATAGATGATATAGATAGATGATAGATAGATAGGTATCTACAAATACATGCATATACATATATTTGAGTTTTTCCTTAAGTGTAGTAGTTTTCCTAAAACTTCAGATATTATGCATGTAAATACATTGAATATATGTGAGTAGAACAAGGACCTTATAAATGAACATATTTATTCCTAATTGTTTCCAATGAGACCTGAGCCATCTCATACTGAGAAAGGTAATTAGCCTACTCCTGAATACTCTGTATCTTATTGTGATTCTGATAGAGTTCATTTAGCACTGACAGTCCTAAAAGAATTCCTATTTTGGCTTGTTCTTCCAATCTCTTTATAACTCACTGGTTAGCTTTCTTGATTATATAGACCCCAGATTGCATAAAGTACTCACTTCCTTCATGAGAAGCCAGTTTTTTGTTGTATTTTTAGTTTTTTGTTAGGTTCTTTTTGGATCCTCATATTTTATTCCCATGATACTCTATTCTATAAGCTTATTTTTTAAATGTGTAAATAAAGCCATCACAATGTAATAATACCCACTAAAAATTATTTATAATCCATCAAAAAACAACTTTGGAAACAACGAGTAGCAATTTAAACAATATGTAAACATTCAAGAGTTGCAGATGAGAAGAAAGAAAAATATACAACATCTGCAACACCTGCAAAAATATCATACATCTGCAACATCTACCTTATAATTGGACATTAAAATGCCATTTTTGACAATTACCAATTTAAGTATTGGAAAAATATAAATTTTCAAAATGGTAAAATGGACAACATAATCTACTATTTAGATTCACAGAGTGAGGAGTAGGAATTTGAATGCCATTCTCTTTTGTAATCAGTTCTTTGGCTGAATTGTTTAATTTTCTTAAATAAAATGGAGAAAAAGCCCATATTTTACTGTAAGTTTGTCAGTAAACATTGAATCAATTTTAATACCATGACTGATTCATTAAACTGAAGATTTTAACCTAATTTAGACATGGTTTTCAGAATTCTACATAAGTCTTGCTTGATTTGAAAAAAGAATTTTGAAATTATTTGGAGTGTTTGCTCAGTATTATTTTTGATGAAAAACAAGAATCTATTAGAAAGTTATGTCAAAGATAAATGGGGCACTTCCCTGGTGGCATGGTGGTTAAGACTCTGCCTGCCAATGAAGGGGACACGGGTTCAAGCCCTGGTCTGGGAAGATCCCACATGCCGCGGAGCAACTAAGACCATGCACCACAACTACCGAGCCTGTGCTCTAGAGCCCGCGAGCCACAACTACTGAGTCTACATGCCACAACTACTGAAGCCCACGTGCCTAGAACTCATGCTCCACAGCAAGAGAAGCAACCGCAATGAGAAGCCTGCACACTGCAACGAAGAGTAGCCCCTGCTTGCTGCAACTAGAGAAAGTCTGCACGCAGCAATGAAGACCCAAAGCATCCAAAAATAAATAAATAAATAAAAGATTTGACCTTAAAAAAAAAAAAAGATAAATAGAATTTTTACAAAATTGTTTTTCTTGAAATAGTTTTTGTTAATAGATTTTCAGCATGCTTCCTACTTTATGTCTGATACCTGCATTAAAATGTGTTCATCTGTGCTGCTGGGATTATAACAAAGATGACTTCAGTGGCAAGTTCTGTGTGATAATCAGTAATAAACTTTTTAGCAAACCAATTAGAACCTGCCATTATGTAGAAGATAATTAATGGTTCCTACAACAACTTTATAGGTGTATAATTATGCCCCAGGTGTCCATTTGTAGATCATAAATCAAACATCATGGGTTATGTGTGACCTAAATTTTTTGAAATGTACTTAATGTCTTTTAAATGGGGTCATGACAGACACAGCTGTCTAAAATATTAAAGAAGGTGAGGAACGGTGAATCACTCTTTCAGATTGTAATTGTGTAAAATTCTTGTCATAATAATGATACTAACATTCATAATAATACTTGTCCTTACATGTATCAAAGACCAGAGAAAACTTAATGGTTGGGATAATGTGATAGTATCCTCTAGTGATAACCCCTATGTTCTGATACATCCACATACACCTCTCAGGAACAAGGGCACACAGTTCAAAATAATGTTGACTCTGAGTGTAAGAAACTCTCCTGTGCTTTTACATCTGCTGTCCACTGAACACACTGCAGACTTGAATAAGACTGGCTGAGAAGAAGGTCCATTGTCCGACAGAGAGATCAGATTCTGAACATGGTTTTAGAATCTTCTTTAAACTAATACAACAGTATTCAATGGGCTAAAAAGAACCCTTGGTGTAATAAAGTAATAAACAAGAACATCAGTATAGTGTGTATGTAAATGAATGCAGTTGTTTTTAATTCTGTAATTTTCTTATTTTTTAAACTCCATCCAGATTGGTGTATCTACTGTGAATCAATGAGGCATAGCTAAACTTCTGGATTTCTCAGGAAGAGAGATGGTTTGGGTAATGAACTATAAAAGTATATATAATTGAGCTATTGGCAGTATGTAAGGTTATACCATAATGTAGAAGTCCTCATTGAGCTATAGGTAAATGGAAAGATTCTTTTCAGTATATAGGCAGTAAAACTTTGGCTATCCAAATTGTAGACAATAAAACAGATTTTCTTTCTTTTACTTTTTTTGTTTTTGAGCCAAATGTCAGAAGATGAAAGAATTTAAAAAGAAATGTGTTGAAAACAAAAAGAGAGCAGTGGAAATTATAAATGGTCACTGAAGCAAAGAAACTCATAATAGAAGGAAGTCAGTAATTAACAATGACAAACAGAAAAAGAAAAATTGCTGTCCACTTAATTCAGGAAAACAAGACATTTGATAACCTATATTTGATTGGGGGTAAAGGATGGTTTAGCTAATTGACCCGGGATTTAGGAGCTCTAGAAATATTTGTGAGCAAAATTCTACATACCTTAACTAAAATTGGATTAAGCACTAAAGAATGGATAAGATATTTTATTTTTCATATATAACATATTTTCTGTCTGCTATTGACTTCTATAAATGAAGCCATTTGTTCATTGCTTTCAAAAAAGTAGGTAATTCATTAAACCATATTGTTTTCTAGTAGATTAGTGTAGTCTCTAGTAATGAAAATATATGTTTTCATTAGTCAACAGAGTTCAGTGTATTGTGAAACTGTCCTCCTGTAACCAATTATCTCTAAGGGAAAAGAGCCTGGGTACCTATGTGGCTTGAAAACATTAGAAAATGCATGGAAAAATTGTTTTCTACTCTAAGTGGAAGTATGGATTCTCTCAGACCTTAATCAATCTCGATTTTGATGGAGTAATGACATGGAAACAAAATAATTTTCACATGGACTCACACTTCACTTGGAACCACTGCCCCCTTGGTCTCTGTGGATCATCACATCAGCCTCCTGCCTCTCTCTGAACAAAATACCCATATTCCTGTTTTCTTTCCTGCAGAGTTGATTCTATTAGAATTTTTCCAGTCTATCAGACATATTTGTGAAAATCTGAACTTTAATATGCATTCCTTCCCATGAAGTTCCTGGATTTCCTTCAAAAGAGGACATGGACAGAATAAATATTTACATGATGTCAAATATCCCTTGATAATTAAAGAAAACTATGGCTGCCACGAGCAGAGAATCTTTAAGAAGGTAGAGGAATATGGGTTCAGAATTGGTAGGTAAGAGTTAAAGTGTTACTACCTCTGATTCAACCAAAATACATCTCTATGTGTTTATATTGATTCTTTCATTATTTTTGTAGCTTTAGTAAGTCTTGACTGAGAAGGGTAATGTTAGTCTATTTCCAAACCCTTTTAGAAATTCTCCTAAATAGATAAAATTATACCTGAAAATACACTTTGTTTCTTGCACTAATTGTAACTTCACCAATTCAATTCTGGATGGTAATATTCAAACAAAACATAATTGACAATTTATGACAATTTTGTAGAATATTTTTGTCCTAATTGAAGAGATATAGGACTGAATAAAAATCCTAGAATTTCTTTGGCTCTAAGTTAAAGGTTCTTTTTGGCTTAGGTGAGTCAAAGAGGCAGAATCCAAGTAAAATTGAACTTTAGAGCTGACTTTTCATCTTAATCTTTCTGCGGCACTCACTGACTATCTTCAATTAATTGAAGGACTCTCTTTGATTTCTATGTCAGAAGATTCTAGTTTTTCTTCTAAGTTTTAAACTCTTTCATTCTTTTTCCTCTGCTCATTTTCCTTCAACCGTTTATGAAGTGTTGTGTTATTCAAGACTTTATACTTGACTTCTTCATTATTCCTTACACAAATATCTCAGCAGTCTCAAACACGCAATCTTCTACCTGCCCCTTATATGATATCTAAGAACAAATCTCTATGTAGGATCATTTCAAGAGCTTCATTCAAAAATATTCAATATCCTCTTTACTACACATGGGTGGGTGTCCCAAACCCTTCTCAAAATTAAAGTGTTCAAATGTCAACCCATTATCTTTTTTCCATATTTCATAACATACACTCCCACTTCAGAGGGACAGACTGAGTTTGAATTCTGACTCAGCTATTTAAGGATTTTTCTATGCTTTCAAACCTTTCTCTATAACACCAGGAAAATAATGCCTGTATCACAGCATTATTTGAAATAAGACCATATTTTAAATGAATCAAAATTGAGATTCAATAGTTATTACTATTATTATGAGTAGTAATAGTGTTAGTATTGTCAATAAGCCCCCAAATCCACCCACATATAGTAGCATAATTATTGTGTTCTTATGGACTCTTCCAATGTCCCACCATAACAAGTCTCTCATGAAATATTGACACACTGCTTACTAGAGATCAATAGAAATCAAGGTTTAAGTTATGTTTGGTGGTTATAAACATATAAATGATATTCAAAGCCACTAATTAGAGATAAGGTATAAATATAGAAGAAAATATTGCCTTGTGTCTGATCTCATCCGACTCACCCCTCTAACTTCACGTCTTTCTATAAATGCTAGGAGTTTTTTTCTAATTAGCAGAAACAAAATTCACAATTTGGTGTAAACACTCCATATGATATATGATATTTTATTGTGAAATGCCTTCTAAAGTCCTCTTTTATGGCACTTTATAGCACTATATTACTTTTATTTACATGTGTTTATATCTGCTAGACAGTGACTTCCTTGAGTACAAGAGCCATATATTTTTCACCAGTGTAATTTTAAACTCTTAGTACAATGCCTGGCACAAAGATTATAATCAAGTAATGCTTGTTGAGATTTTTTCTTTATTTTCTGCATCAATAACTTATGACCAGAGATTTCATATATGGTGTTAAATAGATCTTGTTTCCAAAACAATGTTTTAGATGTATAGTGATTTACATGCTACACTAAAGGAAATATATAAAAGAGGACTAGAGAACAGAAATCTGAAAATTAAAAAAAAACCAAGCAGGCCTCCTTTCATACTTTGGATATTTCTTGAGGTGAAAAGGAATATCTTTTGGGACTGTATTTTAAAAGTATCAAAAGACATGGAGGAGACAATTGTATAATTATCCAGTAACTGCTTTGGCAAAGTAGACAAATTAAACAGAAAAAGAAAGTTTTTAAATTATTTATATATGGGATTTTAATGCTCAAAAATACATAATTAAAGTTAAAACATAAGTATAAAAGTATTTAATATTATTTTGTATCAGCAGATTGCTTACTGAATGCTCTTTGAAAACTATTTATGTAAAATCAATATTTAACACATTTATAAAATAAAATTTATGTGAGTAGTAATAAAAATCAATAATAAGTTATTGTGCAAAGATCAGTTACCAAGAAATAGATAGATATATTAAGTAAAGTCTTACCTAATGTTGTACATAATTCCAGTAATTGTTTTGAATGTCTAATTTAAAATTGTTAATGGGTGGTATAAATCAAACACATCTTCATCATAATCAACATAATACAATACATTACTTCTCTTTCCATTTGTTATTTTTATTTGTAAGAACTGTGATATTTTGCATTTTGCTTCAAGTAATTTCATATTTATAAGAAGATTGTACAAAGAATTATGTAGAGAAGTTGTAGATCTTCTGTTTCAAAAACCACACTGTGGGAACTATAAAACCTGGACAAAAAAGAAAAAGAAAATATACATATGTTAAAAATCTGTTTAAAAGCATTGGAAAGTTGCTAAGTTTACAAGGACTTGAGGGGGAGAAAAGACAAGCTATCAGAGAGAAGAGAATCCCATGGATATCAGACCAATATTCTTCTACTTTAGGTTATTTGCCAGCCACAAAGCTATAGATGATAGGATGAACAGAAATATTAGAAAACTTATAGGGCTGGATGGATGAAAAGTGCAGCTGAGGATCTACCAAGGATGAAGGACCTGTTAAGTAACACAGACTTTCAATTGTGCATAAACCTCAGGAGTAAGTTGAACAAAGTATACATTAATAAACACAAGAAGTAAAGTCCAGTTAAATATTTGATAATATAACCTCAATCTAACTGGCAGACTAGTCAAAACAAACCTTTATGGAGGAAAATATTATATTAAGTATTAAAACGTATCTATATTTTTAATAAAAATATCTGTTATTCAATTTAAAAATAATGAAATAAGAATTGGCCAAAAACAACAAAAAAGGAAACCTGGAACATAAACTATTCTATAGGACATCCAGGGACGAGGGGAAGATGGCGGAAGAGTAAGATGCGGAGATCACCTTCCTCCCCACAGATACACCAGAAATACATCTACACGGGGAACAACTCCTACAGAATACCTACTGAACGCTGGCAGAAGACCTCAGACCTCCTAAAAGGCAAGAAAGTCCCCACGTACCTGGGTAGGGCAAAAGAAAAAAGAATAAACAGAGACAAAAGGATAGGGACAGGACCTGCACCAGTGGGAGGGAGCTGTGAAGGAGGAAAGGTTTCCACACACTAGGAAGCCCCTTCGCAGGTGGAGACTGTGGGTGGCGGAGGCGGGAAGCTTCGGAGCCGCGGCAGAGAGCACAGCAACAGGGGTGCGGAGGGCAAAGCAGAGAGATTCCCGCACAGAGGATCGGTGGCAACCGGCACTCACCAGCCCGAGAGGCTTGTCAGCTCACCCGCCGGGGTGGGTGGGGCTGGGAGCTGAGGCTCGGGCTTCGGTCGGAGCGCAAGGAGAGGACTGGGGTTGGCGGCGTGAACACAGTCTGCAGGGGGTTAGTAAGTCTGGACCTGCCGAAGAGGCAAGAGACTTTTTCTTCCCTCTTTGTTTCCTGGTGTGCGAGGAGAGGGGATTAAGAGCGCTGCTTAAAGGAGCTCCAGAGACGGGCGCGAGCCGCGGCTAAAAGTGCGGACCCCAGAGACGGGCATAAGACGCTAAAGCTGCTGCTGCCACCACCAAGAAGCCTGTGTGTGAGCACAGGTCACTCTCCACACCCCCCTTCCGGGGAGTCTGTGCAGCCCGCCACTGCCAGGGTCCCGGGATACAGGGACAACTTCCCCAGGGAAATGCACGGCGAGGCTTAGGCTGGTGCAATGTCACATTGGCCTCTGCTGCCGCAGGCCTGCCCCGCACTCTGTGCCCCTCCCTCCCCCCGGCCTGAGTGAGCCGGAGTCCCCAAAGCAACTGCTTCTTTAACCCCGTCCTGTCTGAGCGAAGAACAGACACCCTCCGGCAACATACACGCAGAGGCGGGGCCAAATCCAAAGCTGAGCCCCTGGGAGCTGTGAGAACAAAGAAGAGAAAGGGAAATCTCTCCCAGCAGCCTCAGAAGCAGTGGATTAAAGCTCCACAATCAACTTGATGTACCTGCATCTGTGGAATACATGAATAGACAACGAATCATCCCAAATTGAGGAGGTGGACTTTGAGAGCAAGATTTATGATTTTTTCCCCTTTTCCTCTTTTTGTGAGTGTGTATGTGTATGCTTCTGTGTGAGATTTTGTCTGTATAGCTTTGCTTCCACCATTTGTCCTAGGGTTCTATACGTCCGTTTTTTTTTTTTTTTAATTATTTTTCTTAATTTTTTTAAATTTTAATAGCTTTATTATATTTTATCTTACTTTATTTTATTTTACTTTACCTTCTTTCTTCTTTTCTTTTTTCCTTCCTTCCCTCCTTCCTTCCTTCCTCCCTCCCTCCCTCCCTCTCTCCTTCCCTCCTTTCTTTCTTTCCTTCCTTCTTTCTTTCTTTCTTTCTTTCTTTCTTTCTTTCTTTCTTTCTTTCTTTCTTTCTTTCTTCCTTTCTTTCTACTTCTACTAATTCTTTCTTTCTACTTTTTCTCCCTTTTATTCTGAGCCATGTGGATGAAAGGCTCTTGTTGCTGCAGCCAGGAGTCAGTGCTGTGCCTCTGAGGTGGGAGAGCCAACTTCAGGACACTGGTCCACAAGAGACCTCCAAGCTCCACATATAACCAAATGGCAAAAATCTCCCAGAGATCTCCATCTCAACACCAGCACCCAGCTTCACTCAACGACCAGCAAGCTACAGTGCTGGACACCCTATGCCAAACAACTAGCAAGACAGGAACACAACCCCACCCATTAGCAGAGAGGCTGCCTAAAATCATAATAAGTCCACAGACACCCCAAAACACACCACCAGACGTGGACCTGCCCACCAGAAAGACAAGATCCAGCCTCATCCACCAGAACACAGGCACTAGTCCCCTCCACCAGGAAGCCTACACAACCCACTGAACCAACCTTAGCCACTGGGGACAGACACCAAAAACAACAGGAACTACGAACCAGCAGCCTGCAAAAAGGAGACCCCAAACACAGTAAGATAAGCAAAATGAGAAGACAGAAAAACACACAGCAGATGAAGGAGCAAGATAAAAACCCACCAGACAAAACAAATGAAGAGGAAATTGGCAATCTACCTGAAAAAGAATTCAGAATAATGATAGTACAGATGATCCAAAATCTTGGAAATAGAATAGACAAAACGCAAGAAACATTTAACAAGGATCTAGAAGACCTAAAGATGAAACAAACAATGATGAACAACACAATAAATGAAATTAAAAATACTCTAGATGGGATCAATAGCAGAATAACTGAGGCAGAAGAACGGATAAGTGACCTGGAAGATAAAATAGTGGAAATAACTACTGCAGAGCAGAATAAAGAAAAAAGAATGAAAAGAACTGAGGACAGTCTCAGAGACCTCTGGGACAACATTAAATGCACCAACATTCAAATTATAGGGGTTCCAGAAGAAGAAGAGAAAAAGAAAGGGACTGAGAAAATATTTGAAGAGATTATAGTTGAAAACTTCCCTAATGTGAGAAAGGAAATAGTTAATCAAGTCCAGGAAGCACAGAGATTCCCATGCAGGATAAATTCAAGGAGAAATATGCCAAGACTCATATTAATCAAACGGTCAAAAATTAAATACAAAGAAAACATATTAAAAGCAGCAAGGGAAAAATAACACACAAGGGAATCCCCATAAGGTTAACAGCTGATCTTTCAGCAGAAACTCTGCAAGCCAGAAGGGACTGGAAGGACATATTTAAAGTGATGAAGGAGAAAAACTGCAACCAAGATTACTCTACCCAGCGAGGATCTCATTCAGATTTGATGGAGAAATTAAAACCTTTACAGACAAGCAAAAGCTGAGAGAGTTCAGCACCACCAAACCAGCTTTACAATAAATGCTAAAGGAACTTCTTGAGGCAAGAAACGCAAGAGAAGGAAATGACCTACAATAACAAACCCAAAGCAATTAAGAAAATGGGAGTAGGAACATACATATCGATAATTATCTTACATGTAAATGGACTAAATGCTCCCACCAAAAGACACAGATTGGCTGAATGGATACAAAAACAAGACCCATATATATGCTGTCTACAAGAGACCCACTTCAGGCCTAGAGACACATACAGACTGAAAGTAAGGGGATGGAAAATGATATTCCATGCAAATGGAAACCAAAAGAAAGCTGGCATAGCAATTCTCATATCAGAAAAAAATAGACTTTAAAATAAAGACTATTAGAAGAGACAAAGAAGGACACTACATAATGATCAAGGGATTGATCCAAGAGGAAGATATAACAATTGTAAATATTTATGTACCCAAAATAGGAGCACCTCAATATATAAGGACATCCATATATTGAAGCCATTTTTGTAGACCTTAAAATAACTCTTAAGTATGTGCAAGAAAATAACATAAGCCTGGTGAATTTTGACAAAGAAATGGAAACTTAAAAAAAAGTCAAATGAAAGTTCTCTACTGAAAAATAAAATAAGTAAACTTAAAAAATTTATGGATAATTTTAACAGACTCTACAGAGTTTAAAAGAATTATAAAGTTGAAAATTGAATGAATAAAATAGAATGAATGAATAAAAATCTCTAGAGAAATGATAAAATTAAAGAAAAAGCATATAAAATACATGGAAAATGGTGAAGTGGTCTAACATATTAGTGACTGAACTCTCAAAAAGAGAATGGGGAAAAAGCAATGTAGAAGAGAAAAATAACAAAAACTGTCTCAAAACTGATAAAAGACATCAAGCCACAGTTTTAACAAGCACTTAAATTTCAAAGCAAATAAATATGAATAAAACTTGTACTGGACATAACATATATATATTATTGCTGAAAAGCAAAGACAGAGAAAACACACTGAAAGCATGCAGAGCAAAAATGCACATTACCTAAAAATGAGAAATATCAGCCACAGTTAGATTGACAGCTAAGACCTCAGAAAGAAAAGGAGAAAAGGAAGGAAGGAAGGAAGGAAGGAAGGAAGGGAGGAAGGAAGGAAGGAAGGAAGGAAGGAAGGAAGGAAAGAACAGAGGGAGGGAGGGAGGGAGGAAAAGTAAAAGAAACAAAAGTCACATAAGTATTGAAAATATCTTCAAATGCTAAAAAAAAAAAAAGACCTTAGAGTTACATGTCTAGTGAAAATAAACTTTCAAAATAAAGATGAAATACAGTTGTATTTTACAAGAAAAAACTGAAATAAGTGCTCAGCATCAGGCTCACAATAAAGGAAATAGTAAAGTGAATTCTGCCAGCAGAAGAATAGTATCCCATGAGAAGACTGTGCAGTATGGCTATGCATGCATTGCCTAAGTAAGGTCTCTGTGAACATGTGAAGAAGTAGGCAACCTCATTAGTGATTGAGGGCATGTGGATTAAAAACAAAACTGGATACCATAACACTCACAAGAGAAGAGCTAAATTTAAAAGCCGTGTTCTTTACTATGTTGAGGTAGGTTCCCTCTATGCCTATGTCTGGCGAGTTTTTATCATAAATAGGTGTTAAATTTTGTCAAAAGCTTTTTCTGCATCTATTGAGATTATCATATGGTTTTTATCCTTCAGTTTGTTAATATGGTGTATCACATTGATTGATTTGTGTATATTGAAGAATCCTTGAATTCCTGGGATAAATCCCATTTGATCATGGTATATGATCCTTTTAATGTGTTGTTGGATTCTGTTTGGTAGTTTTTGTTGAGAATTTTTGCATCTATGTTCATCAGTGATATTGTTCTGTAATTTTCTTCTTTTTGCTATCTTTGCTTTTGGTATCAGGGTGATGGCGGCCTCATAGAACGAGTTTGTTTCTCCCTCTGCAATTTTTTGGAAGAGTTTGAGAAGGATTGGTGTTAACTCTTCTCTAAATGATTGATAGAATTCGCCTGTGAAGCCATCTGGTCCTGGACTTTTGTTTGTTGGAAGATCTTTAATTACAGTTTCAATTTCATTACTTGAGATAGGTCTGTTTATATTTTCTAATTCTTCCTGGTTCAGTATTGGAAAATTGTACATTTCTAAAAATTTGTCCATTTCTGCATGGGTGTCCATCTTATTGGTACATAGTTGTTTGTAGTAGTCTCTTATAATCTTTTGTATTTCTGCAGTGTCAGTTGTGCTTTCTCATTTCTAATTTTATTGATTTGTATCCTCTCCCTTTTTTTCTTGATGAGTCTGGCTAAAAGTTTATCATTTTTGTTTATCTTCTCAAAGAACCAAATTTTCAAATATCATATATTAATGCATATATGTGGAATCTAGAAAAATGGTACAGATGAACCTATTTGTAGGGTAGGAATAGAGATGTAGATATAGAGAGCAGACCTGTGGACACAGTGGGGGAGGGGCAGGGTGGGACGAATTGGGAGATTAGATTTGACATAAATACACTACCATGTGTAAAATAGGTAGCTAGTGGGAACCTTCTGTATAGC
The DNA here is from genome assembly GCF_039906515.1 of Pseudorca crassidens. Classification (NCBI taxonomy): domain Eukaryota; kingdom Metazoa; phylum Chordata; class Mammalia; order Artiodactyla; family Delphinidae; genus Pseudorca; species Pseudorca crassidens. The sequence continues at coordinate 124,280,161 of NC_090300.1, read as the reverse complement.
ACAGGGAGCTCAGTTTTGTGCTCTGTGATGACCTAGATGAGTAAGATTGGGGGTTGGGAGGGAGGTCCAAGAGGGAGGGGATATAGGTATACATATAGCTGATTCACTTCATTGTACAGCAGAAATTAACACGACATTGTAAAACAATTTTACTCCAATTAAAAAAATAATAAATAAAATAAAAACTATTGTCATCCAAGCAAATTAATTAATTAATTAAATAAATACAAGCCATGTTATAATGGTTTATCTAGATAAGCATATATAGATAGGAAAGCAGATAGCTAAATAGATAATAATACAGATATATAGTGTGTTAGCAATGATTTGGAACAAAATATTAACTTTCAAACACTGCCTGTTAAAAAAAAAAAATTGTTACAAGCTATTATGGTAGTATGTAACAAAGCTGAACATACTGTAAGACCTAAAATTGTACTCAATACAAAACTTTGCATATAATTACAAAAACACATGTAAAACATGTTCAGTACATTTTATTCATAATGGCTTCAAACTGGAATCAAATTTAATGTTTATCAAAAGGTAATGTAATAATAACAAGGAAGCACTGCATGAAAAATATAGGCAAATCACACAAAGAAAACATAACACTAAATAAATCAGAGCTGAATAAGGTTTATTATTTGATTCCATATATATAAAGTTCAAAGGAAGCAATACTAATCTGTGGTGATAAAATTCAGGAGAGTGGTTACCTTTAGGAGGAAGGTGGGGAGCAGCTGTATGGGTGTTAAGGTATTGGTAAGAAACTTTGTGACCTGAACAGTGATTATAAGACTGTTCACATTTTGAAAATTTATAAGGAAGTACATTTTTAAATTTTTATTTATTTATTTATTTTATTATTTTTTTTTTTGCAGTACATGGGCCTCTCACTGCTGTGGCCTCTCCCATTGCGGAGCACAGGCTCCGGACGCACAGGCTCAGTGGCCATGGCTCACGGGCCTAGCCATTCCGCGGCATGTGGGATCTTCCCGGACCGGGGCACAAACCCGTGTCCCCTGCATCGGCAAGCAGACTCTCAACCACTGCGCCACCAGGGAAGCCCACATTTTTTTTATTTTTTATCCTTTTTACATTTTATTTTTTTTATTTTTTTATATAAAAACTATTTTTTATTTATTTTATTTAAAGACTAAAACTATAAAAACTATTTTATAGTTTTATTCTTTAGTGAAAAGAATAGTAAAACAATCATAGCTTTTATAGAAGAAGCCACTGGTTTCTAACTGTCCTAAATACGAGTGGCTTTTAAAATAAAATAAATATTCATTTCTTTTTAACAAAATATGTAGTAACTTTAAAGTATCCTTCATTAGTCATGCATGCCTTCCAAAGGTAAGATAATACTTTGACTTACATAATGAGGCTAGATTTTTTCCTATTATAAAAATGATTAGGAATGGGATGTCTTCTATGGTGTTGACAGTCTATGAAGACTAATTGCAGCTCATAGAATTTTGACACCATGAGTTAGATTGTAAGAATAATATCTTTTAAAAAAATATATAACCACATACATTACCAAATCTTAATAGACTGAGATCTCAAGAAAAGATGAGAAACATTTCACCTATTAAAAAAAAATCAATTCATACCCTTTTAGTTCTGGTTAAGTGAAATCACAAGGGTAAATTCATTTGGAAATTATTACTCTTTCTTCAGCAAGTGGTATAGCAAAAAAACAAAACAAAACAATCAAAAAATAAAAACAAGCAAAAAGGAAATCTAACCTTTGGTTAAGGAATTAAAAAGAGTCAATTCATAACATCAATACAACAATTATTAATAAGATATATGTCATGTGCATCAGAATATAATGGCGAGGCTTCCATGATTGCTATTCTCTAGTTAGAACTCCTGTGCACAAAGATGTGTCACATGAGGCAGTGTAAATTAAAAGCTGCTCTGGAAGGCCAAAAAGGCATTGGGAGCACAGGGCAAAATAAGATATCTTTAGATATAAAGAATAAAGCTATTTCAGAAGTGTTTGCATTTTAGTTGGATTTTAAGAGGATAGTAGATTTTAAATAGGAAAGATTAGAAGGCATTCACCATATTTTGGAGAAAATGGCTCAACACATTCTTTAAAATGGGCAAAAATCATTAATTTTCTAAAGTTTGCATTATGATACATACTTTTACTATTTAGAAAGGAATTTGTACATTAAAATGATACCATTATTTTTGTTATTTATAAAAGCAAATAGTTTTAGATATAAGTTGTACATATACGGAATATTGATTATAAATCTTGGTGAATAGAGAAAAGGCCAGAGTCAGGTAAAATCTATGTATTCAGACTTGGAAGTATCTCCTTTTTGCTAAAAGTCTTCATTCAATGGTAAAACTTAGATTATTTATAAATACTGGTAGCCACAACTTATACCTAATTAGCAATGTAATGTATTAGTTAAGATAATGTTACCTGTTACAACAAACAAATTAAATGTGGTTGACCCCTGAATAACAAGGGTTTTAACTGTGTGGGTCCACTTATATGTGATTTTTTTCAGTAAATGTGTACTACAGCTACTACATGATCTGTAGTTGGTTGAATCTGAGGATGTGGAACAGTGGATAAGGAAGACTGACTATAAAGTTATACACAAATTTTCAGCTGCCTGAAAGTTGTTGTTCTTCATCCCTGTGTTATTCAAGGAGGGAGAGAGAGAGTCTTCAAACATGATAAAAGTTTTTCTTTTTTTCCTCATAAGTCCAAAATGCTAGTTCTTTATTAACTATTGGGTTTTCTCTAATTTTGTGCATGTGTGTTTTTCTTTCTTTCTTTTGCATTATTTCTGGGAGCGGGGAGTACAAGCTGCTTCTGTATTTTTTCCATCTTCAATGTGTGACTTCCAAAATTTCTCCATTATCATTGATATCAAGCCTACTTGGAAGAAAAAACTTGGAAGGTCATTCATAGAAGGTTTTGATGGACCTTAGTATGAAATGACATATGGTACTTCCACTCTCTCTCCATTGATTCCAGTTCAGCTACATGGCCACATCTCACTACAAGGATGGTTGGGAAATGTAGTATAGCTGTATGCCCTTAGGAATGATAAAGAAGATTAGTAATTACTTAACCAGTTTACATGGTAATGAATTACATTCATTCATTCTCTTGGGCAGATGTGTCAAGTGGCTAGAGTTGTCATAAGCATTGTGCTAGCTACATAAAATATGCAAGACAAGTATAAGTCATAATGCTTTCTGTTTAATAGCTTATAATGTAGTTGAGGAAGAAAATATATAAAAATTGAGATAACAAGTTATCATAATATATAATTTAAAATTTCCAATTAAATGTAAAATGATCAGGATTTTACATGTTCAAAGAAAGAAGACCAATTTGTTGGCATTGTTTTATAGTAAACTTAAATAGTATGTGTTTGAGGTCAATAGGAGTAAACATATTTGAAAAATAGCAATGTTTAGCTAGGATAGAAGACCAATTAAGGGAAGAGACTTTGAATGCCATTCTGAGGTATATAAAAGTGTCCCTATAAGCAAGGGAAATGTAAATGGTATTGAGCAGTAAACTGGTACAAAAATATTGCAGATAAGAACAGATTGAGAAATAAGAAGGTGCTATGTTCTGAATGTTTGTGTCTCTCCAAAAGTTATATGTTGAAAATCTAATATCCAAGGTGATGGTATTAGGAGGTAAGGCCTTTAAGAGGTGGTGAGGTCATGAAGGTGGAGTCCTCATGAATGGAATTAATGTCCTTAAAAAGGAGGCTCCAGAAAGATCCCTTGCTCCTTCCACTCTGTAAGGACCCAATGAGACGTCTGTAACTCAGAGAAGAGCCCCAACACAACTGTGCTGTCAACCTGATCTCAGACTTCCAACCTCCAAAACTTTGAGAAATAAAGTTCTGTTGTTTATAAGCTACGCAGGCTGTGACATTGTATTATGGCAGCCTGAACAGACTAAGATAGAACAGTAACATGGTAAAAAGAAGATTGTTGTTTGTAACAAGCTGAAAAATAGCAAGGACAGTGACTTCAATAAAAGTCACGGTAATTGCTACCAGTTACTAAGATATTCTGAGGACTTTGCCTTATGGCTACAAAAGAAGTCTAAGTGGTATTAGAGACTATAAAAGGAGTCTAGATGAAACGTGATTTGCAAAGGAAAACGTATTTGAAAAGAGAGTTGACAATATGAAAAAAAACTTTAAGGGAAATATCATTATTCCATTATATATGAATATAATATATGTGTTATATATATATATATATATTTGACATATATATGAAATAAAGATGATTTGACAGTCCCCACTTAAATGCATCATCAGTACTGACCTGTGTCCAGCTTGAAAAGCACTAGCTGCTTTTCAAAGATAAACTATCAGAGTCAGAAAAATAAGTAAAGTAGTAGTGTTAAATTAAATACGAACCAGTAGAATGCACTGTCAAACAGAACTTTAGTTTGCATTAATATAGGGTTCAAAGAGCAATCAAGAGCTTGATTATTTCATTGGAGTTCAAAACATAAGGCTTAAATGAATCCAAATCAAAACCACAATGAGATATCATCTCACACTTGTCAGAACAGCCATTATCAAAAAAACAAGAAATAAATAGTATGGGCGAGGATATGGAGAAAAGCGAACCTTCATACACTGTTGCTGGGGTTGTAAATTGGTGCAGTATTACTATGTTAAACAGTATGGAAGTTCTTCAAAACATTAAAAATAGCACTACCATATGATCCAGCAATTCCACTTCTGGGTAGTTACCTTGAAGAAAACAAAACGTGAATTCAAAAACATATGTGTCCCTATGTTCATTACAGCATTACTTAGTATAGCCAAGATATGGAAGCAACCTATGTGTCATGAATAGGTGAATAGATAAGGAGAGGTGGTATGTATATATACAATGGAATATTACTTTGCCATAAAAAAGAATGATGTCTTACCATTTAAGACAACATGGATGGACCTAGAGTGAAATAAGCCAGACAGAGAAAGACAAATACCATATGATTTCACTTATATGTGAAATCTAAAAAATAAAAAACAACAACAAATGGAACAAACAGAACAAAACAAATGGATACATAGATACAGAAAACAAACAGGTGGTTCCCAGAGGGTTTGGAGATGGTGGAATGAGTGAAATAGATGAGGGAGATTAAGAGGTACAAATTTCCAGTTACAAAGTCAATGAGTCATGGGACTGATACGTACAGCATGGGAAATATAGTCAATAACATTGTAAAAATAAATAAATAAGCAAGCACATAAATACATAAAGTTAAGTAAAGGTGTCTCAAAAATGTAGACAGTTATGAATATGTTTTGGTATATTTTTGGAGGCAGAATGTGTCATTTGAATCATGTTGTTCCTGTTCTTGCTTAACCAGTACCCAGCAAAATGATTTTTTCTAAGAGATTCAACTTACTCCTTCAGTTGTACAATAATTGATCAACCAACCTATCCTTTGTATTTATTCATAATGCATTAATTCTACAAAGCACATTGAAAACTTGCTTTTGTCCAGCAGGACAATGTATAATTTTTATATCATGCCCCACAGATATGTGAATCTCTATGGCTTTGGCATGTAACAATCTAGGGTGCTTTCTATTATATATGAAATATATGTGGCATGGATATGTACTAATATATTCCATCTGCTTTTTCTCCTATGATGTGCTATTCCTAGATGCCTCTGTTACATCTACCATTCAGAATACAACATCTACAACTCTAGAAACATACTGATTATAATCCTACCGTGTCAGAATAGGACGCTGAATTTACAGGTAAGTCAGTTCAGGAAAGAACCTGGAAAATAAGAAAAATGTAAGAATATAATAATGAAAGATTATGCAGATATGAGGAAGGTTTCTTGAAGTTTTTCAAAATGTACATATTTGTAAGCTGCTGTGATTGCTGAACACCTTCTGTAGGGTGTCTCGCTGTACTTTTATACACTTAATTTTAACCTAAGAATACTTTTTTTTTTTTTGCAGTACGCGGGCCTCTCACCGTTGTGGCCTCTCCCGTTGCAGAGCACAGGCTCCGGACGCACAGGCTCAGCCGCCATGGCTCACGGGCCTAGCCACTCCGCGGCATGTGGGATCTTCCCGGACCGGGGCATGAACACGTGTCCCCTGCATCGGCAGGCGGACTCTCAGCCACTGCACCACCAGGGAAACCCCTAAGAATACTTTTAATAAATATTTCATCTTGGTTATCACTCAAAAAACACCAGGTGATTATGCCAATCACATGGAATTCTAAATACGAATTTATTATCTGACAACTATTGACTGTTGATTCTCTCTCCTAGAGAAGAACATAAACACTCTTTAAATACTGAATATAATAAAAGTTAAGAAAAATAATTTATAAAGTGATAGTAGTGGAAACATCACATGAGAAGGTCACCTGAAATGTGCTAAGTGATTAAACTTTGGAAATGGCATATTCTAGACCCCAAGATTTACACACCACCTCTAAATCAGGTAATCATATTAAATCAGGTTGACTGCACCCTGGGATTGTCCTCTACTTTGGAACTAAAATAAAACCTGGGAAGACGTGTTACAACAAGAGTTTGTTCATTTCACTTTTTGAAATACTACCCAATAGATAAAACAGTTATTCCTAAGAAAGAAATGCCGTTACTTGTTTCATATTAATATTGACTGACATTATTTCCTTAATAATTTCAGCTCATTATTGACTGTCATGTCAATGTATACCAGCTGAATTGAACCATTATATGCCCTTTGATGAATAATTAATAATCTAAAATCTTTAATTCTCATTTTACATTAAAAATCAATTTAAACTACCACAGAGATCATTTAAACATTATATATCTTAAAAATGATACAGTATTTGAAACATGGCACATAATATACCTATTATATTCAGTATAAAGTTATACATTTTTATGGTTTGCAATTAATTTTAAATTACCACTATTGTGCACTTAAAAATGAGTCACACCATAAAGAAACTAAAGGTAAAGAGCAGATCAAATATATGTTTTTTTGAAATAGAAAGATGCTTTATATACTAAGCTCTGCTTTTAGTCTTATCTTGATTGAAAATTTTGCTAAATAGAAAAGAAAGAAGTTATTAGATGAACAAAAAATTTTAATATTTTAAATCTTCTGATTTCTGAGTGTCAGATTTACTATTCATATGAAAGCTTTCCTTTCATTTATTTTAATATTTTCTTAATTAAAATTATTAACCTAATAATGAAACCAATGTATTTTGAATCACAAATAGACACCAAAGAAGATCCAAATACAAGCACACCATAAGTATAATTATAATTTGGCAATAATTTTAAGTGTTTAAGAACAAATTATAAGAATGTCATTAAAGAATAAAATGCACCCTCTAGTTACAGTTTAAAACTTCCCAGATTAATTGTACGGTTGTAAGAGAAGTTTGCAATGTTCCTATGATTTGGAGCTTTTGGTTAGAATAAAAATAGGAATGCATTAATGCTTCAGCCTTTCCAGAGAAATGCTAGTGTTAGCAATATGTATATTCCTGCCAAGACAAGGATGGTGTGAGTCATCATGTGTAATGACTGATGTGTCACTTTGTCAGTCAGATATCATCCAGCCTGAAAGTGGAAGCACCGAAGTCCTTGGCAGTGACAGCTGTGTTTCTATATAGAGTACTGTGAAGTTGGGAGGTGTGAGTGAGACAAAAAGAAACAGACCTCCTCAATGTTAGAATCCTTTACGACATAAGACTTTCAGACTTCATAGAGTAAAACTCAACTCAAAGAAATAGTTTTGAATTGTGTATTATTATCCAACTCGTTTAAAAATATGTATATAAAAACTTGGAAAATAATAGAAAGGTAATGGAAAAAACTTAACCTAATAACACTAATTGTTTCCTTCCTAGAAATACAAAACCTTTATAAAACCATTATGTTTTGCTTTACAACTCAACATGGTAATTGTGAAAAAATAACATAAAAATGACACATTAAAGGATAAGTTCAATGTTGTAGGAAATCACAGTTTGTCATATATATTTTAATCTTCCTTGGGGTTCTGTGGCAAATTAACAATGGCCTTTGCAGGTGGGACAGATGATAGATATTTGAAACTCTTCTCAGAGATGGGGAATAATACTAAGTTTTTTCATTTAAAGTAAATATCATTATAAATTATTTGTGTTATGCATGTATTTATTATTAATTTTTTTAAGATCTGAGAGTTTATAAAGATCCCAGTAACAAACTCTTTTAAACTCAAAATAATTATTGATTCCAAATAAAATATGATAAGCAATTAAGACAAATGTCAGAAAAACTAATCTAAGAATGTATTGACTGTGGGTTTCACCTGAGTCAGAATGGAAAGTTTTTACTAAAAGTTCGCATTCTTCTTCAACACTTATTCCAAAACCAAGTACACCTCAATATTTGTCTTGTGATATTAGTTGGCTTTGGTGAGAAACCAACTACACACACACACACACATACACACACACACACACACACACACACATACACACAGACGAAAAGATATTTGGATTAGTAAGAAAAATAGTTTAATATTCACTTCCAGAGGATATGTGTACTTAGTTTCTTCACAGGGGTTTTAGATGCATTCTGCTGACTTTGTCCTCACAAATAATTGTATGAAAGAGAAATTAAATCCCAGGATAAGAAATATTTGAGGACTTTCCTGGCAGTCCAGTGGTTAAGACTCCGCGTTTCCAATGCAGGGGCCATGGGTTTGATCCCTGGTCAGGGAACTAAGATCCCACAATATTGTATATTAACGCATATATGTGGAATCTAGAAAAATGGTACAGATGATCTTATTTGCAAGCAGAAATAGAGACACAGACATAGAGAACAAACGTATAGATACCAAGGGGGAAGGATAGGGTGGGATGAATTGGGAGATTCGGATTGACATATATACACTACTATAATGAGACCCTACTGTATAGCACAGGGAACTCTACTCAGTGCTCTGTGCCGACCTAAATGGGTAGGAAACCCAAAAAAAAGGGGATATATGTGTACGTATGACTGATTCACTTTGCTGTACAGCAGAAACTAACACAACATTGTAAAGCAACTATACCCCAATAAAAAAATATATTTGAAATGATATGAAGTTGAGAGAATCTAGAATAAACAGAAATGGATTTTAAACTCTATTTTCCCAAAAGTTGATAAATGATTAAAACAGAAAAAGACAGTCATTTCAAGAGAAGAATCCAAATTATTATTCAAAAAATGTCAGACTAGAAATCAGCACATTTCATGCAGAATGTAATATATTTGGGGAGTGCCGGAATGAATCATTTACTTGTTTTATTCTTCAGTTATCTGTTGTGGAATGGAGTAAATACTTGCCTCCTCCTTTCTTCTCATGAACCTTTAGGTCACTGGTTCTCATTTTTCCTGTGCATTAGAATCACCTAGAGGACTTAAAAGACTGATTGCTGGTTCCACACCCAGAGATTCTGATTCAGTATATCCAGGATGTATCTATATTTCAACAAGTTCTCAGACATCAGTGATGCTCTTGGTTAGGCAACAACCTTTGAGAGCCATTACTCTAGAGTAATGATTCAAACTGCATGTAGGATAGAAATTTAAAAAGAAAACAGTGGAGAAGGGAGTATTTCAAAGTGAAATAGGCACCACCTGAAACAGTTCCCACTGGCCAAAGGTAGAATAATTTAAGCAACAAAAATAAAGTAATCTTGGATTATAACCCAAAGTATAAAATACTGATGAGTCCATACCGATATGAAATAATTGTATAAGTAAATAATTGAAGGAAAATAGACAAATCTGTGCAGAATTCCAAATAATTTATATAGATAATCCCCTCTTGAGGAGATAGAGTATAACTCCCCATCCTTAAGTGTGGGCTGTACATAGTGACTTGTTTCCAAAGAGGAAAGTGTGAAAAAGAGGAACTTTACAGTGGAAAAACCTGTCAAACACTATCTGTCAAGCGATCAATGTTAACATCATGTCAACATGATGTCATGTTGACGTATGTATACTTGATATAATGTGGTGAAAAAGTCACTTTATTCCACATCTTCCTCTCAAAAACCCATAAGCCCACTCTAATCATAAGAAAAAAAATAGGACAAATTCCAGTTGAGGACATTCTAAAAACTCACTGAAACCTCAAAGTTGTCAAGGTCAAACTGTCATCCAAAACAAGGAAAGTCTAAGGAAACGTTAATAGCTAAGATGAACTTAAGGAGAAATGAAGGCTAAATGTACATGTGGAAACTTGAGTAAGATTCTAGAGCGCCAAAAGGACATTTGTTAAAAACTAAGGAAATCTGAATAAAATGTGGATTTTAATTAATAACAATGTCTCCATAATTAATTAATTGTGTTAACTGTGACAAACGTGCCATAGTGATGTTAACATAAATAATAGGGGAAACTGGATGTGGTGGTATATGGAAACCTGTACTATTTTCACAACTTCTCCATAAATCTAAAAGTATTATCGAACAAAAAGTGAATTACAAAAAAAAAAAAAAAAGTGAGGATGGAAATGGTTAAGCAATTGGGAGACGGGGAGAAACATGTTACCATGTCTACAAGCTTTTTGGTTTTTATAAGAACAAAGTTTCTAGACACACTCACACACACAAAACAGAGAGAGATGAAGCCTGGAGAGGCAGATAGAGAGACACAGAGAGAGAAGGGTGGGGTGAGTCTCATTGGACTATTTTAATGGGTTTTTAGCTGTTTCCCAATAGCTATTTTCTTCAGTTAAATATTCAGACTTTCCCCATTGAACCCATACATTTTAAAGAAACTGATATCCTCATGGTTCAAGGATTGGGGCATGTGGCTGATGTGGCTGAAGCCTAAGACAATTTGCTGAAATTCATCATCAGAGCCACAGATACTGATAAGTATAGGATCCAATTCAGCACATCTGTCTGAACAAGACTGATACTGAAGGCTTCTGGGGAAGAAAAATCTACTGAATATATGGTAGACAGACATGAAATCTGGAATGACTGTGGCAAATTTCCCAACATAATGGAGTCCAGCCTTTGGATAAAACTACTGAAAAAGGGAAGGAGAAAGAAAGAAAGAGAGAGAGAGAAAAGAGTGAATGAGGGAGGGATGGAGGGAGGAAGGAGAGAGAAAGAGAAAGAAAGAAAGAAAGAAAGGGAAAGAAAAGAAATATGAGAGAGAGAGAGGGTAAGGAAAGAAGGAAGGAAGGAAAGGAGAGAGGGAGGAAGGGCAAGCAGTGGGAATAATAATAATACTAAGTTAGTGATAATATTATCCTATTGCTTAAACCAAACAACCCAGAAGCTTCTCTACCTCCAGACTTCGCAGATACCTGGGCTAATAAATTTACCTTACAGTTTAAATTAATTTGAGTTAGAATTTCTATTACTTGTGACTGGAAACCTTATAATTGATAAAAAAAAATGAAAATGTATTCCACATTAAACATAGATCAACTTAACATATTTTAATAGACATACAATGATGTGAAATGTGTTTTTAAAGAACAACAAGTGATATAGCATTTAACTAATCTAGGTAACATACACGTTAAATTTCACTGGGACTAAAATGTGGAAATACGCTTGTTATGGAAATTTTGTGACTAGTAATAGATTTTATTTGCTTTGCGGCAAATAAATATGTATTGTATTTCATTTTCCTATCTCTCCTTAATTTTTAGGTAAAAAATTTCAAACTTTTGCATTGACCTGTTAGGCATTTAACCCTATTATTTTGAGAAAATTCAAAAGCATTTTAAATGTGATAATATTCTTAAAATTAATTGCATAATTTATAAAGTAATGACCAAATCATTCACTAAATTACTTTGAAAGATAACCAAATAAACTATATTTAAAAATAGAAGATTTTTCCAATTATCATCAGAATCCAGAAACTATGAGGAGGCTTATTATATTTAAAAAATGGCAAGGACTACATCATAGCAGAAGATTCAGCTGTGTGCCTAAAATGATATATTGAATGATTTGAAATTTTCAGTGGTGAGAAAATATCCCCTTAACAGATATCATTAACTTAGGATATTTCAAGGAGGCCTGATATGAGTTGGGGACCTTGAGGAAAGGAGGACCAATGCAAATCAGTCCCTGAAGACAATGGATTTAATTAAAGTTCACAGAAAAATGACCCTTAACTAAAGTGCAAGCAGAGCTAAGTGAAATCATAGTAAAAGCTGCTGAAATAAACACTCATGTTCTTGCAGGATACTGCTAAATACCTTTCTCTGAAAAATAGTTTCAAATGTAAAATGACTATGAGTCCTTAGGATTGTTTGAAACTGTATGCCTTTCACACACCCTCACTTGGTGAAAAGCAGGAAATAGCAGCCACCCTGGATGCACCTCCCTCTCCAGTGTAAGTGTTGGAATCAGGAGTGGCTCTCCTGTCTGATCTCGTCAGTCTTGGTGCTTTGGGAATCATATCTGTTTCTTTCATCAGAAGAACTAGGCACAGTTTATCGGTGGCACAGAGACCTATATCATGATTAGAGGGTTCCGAGGCTCTAGAGAATTCTTTGTCTTTCTGCACTGAGTTCACGTTTGGAACTGCAAGAAAAGCAAAATGATATAGCCATTCATTTTTCATTTCATTTTCCTGCTTCAATTCAGATTCCAGCATCCCAATAAGTAGAGTCTGACAACCCTGGCAAGCACTTCAGGCATCTTGTAATGTGGACAAAAGTGCAACAGTGTGTCCCTTAGAAAATCATTGGCTTTGCTTATCACCTTCTTAGCTTTTCTTGAGCAGAGACACTGACACCTGAATATAAAAGCTTAATACAGGACTTCTCTGGTGGCGCAGTGGTTGAGAGTCCGCTTGCCGATGCAGGTTACACAGGTTCGTGCGCCGGTCTGGGAAGATCCCACATGCCGCGGAGCGGCTGGGCCCGTGAGCCATGGCCGCTGAGCCTGCGCGTCCGGAGCCTGTGCTCCACAATGAGAGAGGCCGCAACGGTGAGAGGCCCGCGTACCGCAAAAAAAAAAGGAAAAAAGCTTAACACAATATCCCACTCAGCAGTCTCACGGAGTAAAAACAAATTATAAAGAAACCTTATTTTGGCTATTTTAATCATGACTCAATTTATGCAGCCAAGAAATTTAGGGCACTTCAGTTTAATATCCTCACTAAAAATATTATGAAAAGCAAGGCTTCATCAATTACTTACCACTTGACCTTGAAGTCTTAATTATCAAATTCTTTAGTGTCAGTTCTGAGAATGATGAGGTTTTACCATTCATTTTTCAATCCCATTACCATGATATTTTTTATGAAATAAATAACAATTCAGGCTGTGTATTATTTTATGGATTTGCATGTTCTTTATATGCTATCTATGTTTGGGATATTAAAACATATCACTCAGATATAACACATAGACACAAAGGAATGGCTATTTATTTCACTTGAAGCAGTTCCATTTGTCATGGCAGTTAGCTTTAGACTCACTGGTTTGACGGAATCCCTAAATATGCTTTTCTTTAACAAGTTTTTAAAAATACTAAATTGTCGATTAATTTTAAGCAGTAGGAGAATGCAAAAAAGGAAATGACAAAAGCCACCTCCTTAATAGTTTAAGTTACAACCCTCAGCAAATTACAATGACATCTATGAGTCAAACTGAAGAGAACCTATTGACTACTGAAGTTTTCAAGCTTTTGTACAGAATATTCTAGGCATTGGAGGCTCTTAGTTTTCTTTTTCTTTATCAGGTGGCATTTCAGTGAATGAACATGCTATTTTCACTAATTTTCCATATAATATTAAAAATACTTTTATATATGCTACTTCCCTTCCTTTACAACCCCTCTCTGCCCAAATACACCAACTCCCTCTTCATCCTCACAGATAAAAATCCTCCTTAAATTTGTACATGTATGTATATGTGTGTACGTGCTCATACACTATACCGCAGTGATGTGTTTTTCTTTGTCTACAGAGGTATGACCTAAAGGAACAAGACTCTTGGTCTGCTCTATTTTTGTTTTGTTTTCTTTCCTGAAGAAAATATATATGTCTTCTTTGCCCTGATCCTATTATGGCTAAGGTGTGGAGCATGCTTTGAGAAGGGGTTTAAATCTGGGCAATTTCTTTGGAATGGGGTCAAGCTTAGAAGGACTCAAATGATTGAGTGTCCTCAAATTGTTGTAATTAGCATGCACCTGGATTTTTTCATTTAGATTGTACATTTATTTAAATAGTTTAAAACAACATTCAGACAATGAACAGAGTGACTTTAAGGCTAATGGAGACTTATTTTTCTTTAGAGGGGAAGTCTAAAACCTCCCTAGAAGCTGCCCTTGGCATCTCTATTATTTAGATGATAAAACAGTGCAGACTCTGGGCTAGCAGTGATCACGCTGACCTGTGAGGCCCATTTTCTCTTCTTTCAGGAGCAGGAGATGCTCTTTCTGCCCTGGCCTCAAAGGGAAAGACCTGGCAGCTTTCTGACCTTGCTTACTTGAGGGACAGCGCATTTGTGGCTGCTGTGAAAGATAACTGCATTATGTTAAATCCCTCTGCCCTCTGTCATATGCAATATAACCCATGTTAATATGTGGCAGTTTTTGTATTGATTTCCCCCTTGTGGATTTCGTTCAGCCCATGTCAGATACAGATAAAAATTATTATATATACTGAATTTACCTAGTAACTAACACTGCAACCAGATTTCAAGTATATAAGGTAGCTTACACGACCTTAAGAAAGAGTGGAAGCTTCCAATTTAGGCTTAGCTCTACCATTCAAGTCTTTTTTTTTTTTTTTTTTTTTTTTTTTTTTGCGGTACGCGGGCCTCTTACTGTTGCGGCCTCTCCCGTTGCGGAGCACAGGCTCCGGACGCGTAGGCTCAGCAGCCATGGCTCACGGGCGCAGCCGCTCCGCGGCATGTGGGATCTTCCCGGACCGGGGCACGAACCCATGTCGCCTGCATTGGCAGGCGGACTCTCAACCACTGCGCCACCAGGGAAGCCCCGTTCAAGTCTTAACTCATGAATACATTGTGAGTACACAGCAAACACATCCGAATTTGCCTTGAAAATTGTATTGAGAAAATTGTCCAAGAGACTCTGTGTGTTTCATGGTCCATGAGTGCCCTCCACAGAGAGCAATACAGACTTTTCTTTTTAGTGTTGTGTCTGTTTAACTTTCTTGAGCATTCTGTCTCGGATCATTTCTGTATTAGAGAAAATTCATAAAGACTTGAAAAGAAATTAAATTCCTTGATCTAATTTCGTGAAGGTGTAATCACTTAAGTTACTAGGCAAAATGTTAATGCCAGCCTAACCCTCACTCTCACTGCTCATCATCCTGCTGCATCCAATTGCTTGACAAGGAGCTTATGAAAAATGCTATTTTGCTTCTTAAACAACAGGTAATGGATTTTTAATAGTTTTTGTTTTTTCAGCTGTTCCTTCTGTAGGAAATTGAGTTAAGAGCACAAATGTTGGCAATTACTCCTGTACGCCACAGTATTTGTTTGGAACTACTACTTAATAAATCTACTGCAGCATTTATATTTTTTTAGACCATTCATTCCAAGGCCCCTGCTTAGATTCGTCAACAAATAGAAAGACCTCCTGAGTCTTTCAAGGGAATATTGTGTGATAGAATTTAACCAAGGGAGAGCAAAGGTCCAACTACTCTCAAATTCATTCATTTTGCAGACTGATAATTTGATATGCATAGAAACAAACCATTGTACATTGATCGAATAAACAGAAGGAATATACAAGGCCCACATTAGAGGGCAATTCCTTTTGAACAAATAATTATTGCTCTGGCAGTTCCTTAGAGTCAGTCCTGGAGAAAGTAAACTGAGAGAAACATCAGGGAAACCAAAACAAAGAGAACTCAACATTGTGATCAAAATGGCCCTCTCGAAAGAACCGCTGAAAATGCACTGTCATTTTAGGAATAGATGCTGGGCAATCACAACCATATTCCCCAAAATATGAAAGGAATGGAAGGCTTGTTAGCAACGCCAGTGCTGGGCTGACACGACAAGTTTAACATTAGACAGCCCAGTACAACTCCACTCTTCCCAGGATAGTCCCTGGTCTGACCAAGCCTGAAGACCAACAATGCTGAGGTTCCTCCAGTCTCAGGCTGGTCCCTGAGTCCTTGACCAGAACTGCTCCTTTCACAGCTGAAGCCACAAATGCCACACAAAGGCCTGGAGTGAGATGAGCAATATATTCCCACTTTGGTAAGACACAACACACACACACACTAATTTGCTTGATATTGAAGATAATTTATTAGCCATAAATTTAATTTTCTAATTATAAGAAGGACAAAGACAAAAATAAGAAGGCTGACCCATGAACTGAGCTCTGCCATGACTACTATACAATTTAGAATGTCTTCAAAAAGATAACTTAAGGATTATGTGTTTTAATTGATTTCATGACTGCCAGAATCAATCTATAAATTAATTTTAAGAGGTTTGAGGAGGTTAGCTGTGTCTCATAAGTATTTTTAATGGAAGATAGCACATTTATAAGCTACAGGGGCCCAGGCTTCTTCTGTCTTGTAGCTCCGCCATCTAGAAGAAGAGGCTTTCAAGGTTACTGCATATGGGAAAGAGGAGCCTGGGGGACATTGTAGGGTGATTTTTAAGACCAAGAACTGGTGGGATTTCCCTGGTGGTGCAGTGGTTAAGAATCTGTGTTCCACTGCAGGGAACATAGGTTTGAGCCCCGGTCTGTGAAGATCCCACATGCTGTGAGCAACTAAGCCCATGCACCACAATAACTGAGCCTGCGTGCCACAACTACTGAACCCCATGTGCCTAGAGTCTGTGCTCCTCGACAAGAGAAGCCACCACAATGAGAAGCCCATGCACCACAACGAAGAGTAGCCCCTGCTCTCTGCAACTAGAGAAAGCCCACGCGTAGCAACAAAGACCCAACGCAGCCAAAAATCAATCAATAAATTTATTAAAAAAAGAAAGAACAAGAGCTGGAGGTGGCTTACATCACCTCTGCCCATAAATTACTGACCAAAGCTCAGCCAGTAACACCCCATCCTGACTGCAGGCAAGTGTAGGAAACATGATGATGTAGTAAATGTTTTTCTGTGTCTGCAGGAGGAGGAAACAGTATGGTGACTGTGTAACCTTGTCTCTGTCTCACTTTCCTGTATAGGATAAATACCTAAGTACAATCTAAGCACATTGCTTTCACTTTGGGCCAGTTTTCCTAGTATTATATAAATCATCATAGTTTTCTTTAGCACACTCGTATTTTTTTAATTTCTCAATATTTCATAATGCAAGCTTTTAAATTTAATAAATGACTACATTTACTTTGTCTTCCTGTTTCAAAACGCTTTATCTAATAGATCCATGTTTTTTGAGGTTATTTCTAAAGAAGCAAAGCTTTGGGATAATATATTAATGTGCAGTTTGGGACACTTCATTTATTTAGGTCAAAGAGTTAGGAAGAAGCCCTTTAGGGCACTTACTGGGAATTGAACACTCAGGCATTTACCCCAGTTTTACAATAATGAGATAAAGCAAAAGAAATCCTTGTCAATTGAATAGAAAATTCATCATCAGAGAAAAGTCTGTTGGCTTGAGCTTGCAGCAAAGCATGTTTATTGCTTGATTAACTATTAATATGGTTAGAGGTTATGCTCTTTGGTAAAATCCCATTAGAAACACACAGTGGAGTAAAAAACATTCAACATCAGCATTATTTGGAATACATTTAGAACTATGTGACTAACAGCTAAAGAATGAAAACTTGAGCTTACTTGCATATAGAAACCATAGACCAGACACTGCCATAATGCAGTAATGCCAAGGGGAGATTTAATATACAAGAGATAAAAAAGGAAGAGTTTCATTCTTTTGACAGTCTAGACAGTGCAAAACCATATTTCAAGATCAAATGGCAGTTAAAATAAGTACATGTGTCTGTATTAACTAATCAATCATTATGATTATACAGTCTAATTAAGTAGAATTGAATTGTAGCCTATTGCAAACTGGTGATTAAATGGTAAGAAGGAAAATCCGAGGACCTGGCTCTATTAATGTGAACACAGATAAAGGACAGGTTCTTGGTACCACCCATTTCTCTATGTGTTAAACCAAGATGATCCCTACCTGGACCTGATAGTTTTAGGATACTTTTGATAAGGAATTCCACTCAAAATGAATGAAGGTTCAAATGGGGAATATGGAAAAGATAAATAATAAATGTACAAACAGTATAAAGACTGCTTATCTTTGGTGTCACTAACATTTTCCATAAACACCAAAATATAAAAGTATCAACATTGAATTATTAGTTAAAAACACATGTTATGCAATTAAGAGCTAAGCTGACAAATAAGGCCAGTTTCTAGCTTAGTGTTTAGGTTGTAGAGACGTTTAGAGATCCTTTACAATTGCTACTGTTAAAAATGTCTCTAATCTATACTATGGGTGGGCAACTTATTTTTATAAACTTTTCTACTTGAATAATCATTCTCTGAATTCCTGTCTGAGGAACTTCTCTCCTGGTATCTTAATTTGATGGCATCTATTTTCTGATGAGATAGCTGGAATCCAGGATTATAAACTATTAACTCTTTAAACTTACTTTTTACTCATTATAGCCTAAACTTAATATTCAGAAGGTTAAATCACACAATTTAAAGTCAGAGTCCTCTCAAAAACTGGTAGTTTTTTTTAATCTTCATGGGCTTAAATACAAAGCATTGTAGAAAATAATGCCTCTTTTCTTAATTGTATTTCAAATCGAATGAATATGCATGAAATTGGGATGATATTGTTACTTGAGAAATAAGATAAAACTCCACTACTGGTGTTCCCACAAATAAGAATCTGGGAATTAAATGAACAAGGTAAATGTCTATGTTAAAACAAGATCTAATTCAATTAAAATTGATACCTCTTTCTGAATTGCATAAGGGAGTGCTGTATTTCACACAGGGATTCAGTATCACACATACATCATACAGGAGTCATTTATTTCAGACCTTTAACATGCCACTCTTTCAAAGGCGGTCCATGACTTCATAAAGGATCTGACTGACAGTCCTAAGGATCTCTCGTTTATGTGTATCCATAACACAGGAATCCACTGTGCAAATTTCTCCACAAACCCAGCATTTATGTGTGAACTATACACATCCTGAACTGATGAAAACAGGGTAATTGTTGCACTTGGTTTCCAGGGAGACAACACTTTACAGGATCCCGACTTATGCTGCTCCATGCGAAGCTGCCTTAGAATTGCCTTCAAAGACCCCTTGTCTCCATCTGTGAGCTCGAGGTAAAGTGCTGTGATGGCAGCTGCTAATGAGCTGACTTGCCTTCATCAGGACAGCCTGAATTTATTTCTGCTGTCCCCCTAGGGAACTGTCAACTAGGAATATGAGTGAGAGGAGAAGCAATGATTGCCCCTTCCCAGGAGCATGGCACTCTCTCGAACACACTGGCTAATTTGATAGTTACAACAAAGAATGGGGGGAAAAAATCCATGTACATTTGCTGATACTGCAATGTCAGCTAAGTGTTTTCTTCCTAACTTTTCCAGGGGCAGCTTCACCCTGCCATGCTCTCTGCGTGTGCCCATGATTCTTCGTTTTGTCAGCTGTGCTTGTTCCTAATTGCAGATTTTGTTTCCATGCTCCTAACCTGCAACTGACGACAAAGAATTTTAACAGAAATTATGAAAACATAAAAACATGTTTGAGATCACTAGTTGAAAAATTTTTTTGATCTGGTAATATTTATTAATGGGGCACTGCAATGAGACTATTAATGGCAGAGGTCCTCTGTACACTGGGTCCCATGTCAGGACCATCACTGTGAAGCAGAGACACGGTTCAGTTAGGCTACGAAGGCCTGATTCTGAGGGATAATTAGATAAATTCTGCTGATATTGGAGCAAATTCATGAGTGATAGCATGCTTCTGGTTGCATATTTTGGGGACTGTTATATTCCATTGGGAGGTTTACTTCAAAATAATATAAGTAAAGGTCAATAGGATTCTTACTAAAGACACTAGAATAGAGGAAGCATTGTGAGAGAAGAAATTGATAAAATTAAGACCATCGACTAAATTTGCAGAAGGTGAAATAATTGGTAACCCTTGAATTGGATCCTCATTTGCACATCAGCTACAACTCTTGTAGCTGGACTTATTGTCTTTTACAGAACAACACATAATCTAGGTAGCTAGACCTTGGACTATTAGGAGAAAATGATGGTGAGATTTAGATCATTTAGGCTTCCAGAAGTAATTCATTTCTTCTGGGAACTTTGAAGGAGACAGCAGAGCACATTAATGTGATATAATATCATAAAGGGTGTATGTGGGAAATAAGGGGGGAGTTATTTGTGTGACTATGTGAGTGTGTGTGTATGTGTGCATACACACTTGCATACAGAATCTTTAGGTTCAGAAAGTCATTATAGTAAAATTATACGAAGAAAAGTATGTTTGTTTTCTATATAACTGAGTGTAATCCTTATGACAGCATAGCTAGGGACTGGAAGCAGCCATGGGAATGCATCTGAAAGTCAGGTTGAAAGGTGAATGGAATAAGAATCCCTAAAAACTAATAAAAATGATTGTATGGATGGAAAACAAGAAAGCCGTCTGTGAAGAGAGAAAAAACGTGTTCCAACGAGTGCCATGTTTTCCTTTTCTCCCTTCCAAAATCCGAGTGTTTTTTCCAAATACCAGCGTAGCATTGAGAGAAGAAATTACAGGTTCTCCTTAAAAGAAGATATAAAGAAATCCAATGAGGCACACGACTGAGGACCTGACAAAGATGGCAGAATCACTGATGGCTTCTAAAAGAATTAAGGCTAATTCCGTGACGAGAGGTTCTTCTGAGTGTATTAGTCCAGAAACATGTGCTTAGAACTGAAACTTAAGTAAAGATAAACATGTCAATGATAACCTTTGATCCATTGTTAATATCCAAAGAAATAAGAGCCAAAGGAAAGCTTGATAATGAGATCTAAAAAGAAAGAAAATCAAGAGTAATATGGCATTAAGAATAACAATATACAGTAAATAGCTCTATCTAAAGAAATTACCCTTTTGTGTTTGTTTGTTCGTTCATTTGTTTGTGTTCTGAAAATGCCTGTATTCAAAGGCAGCTAGGTTTACAAGAACTAGGAGTTGCTCTAGCTTTTTTTTTTTTTTTTTCCTTTTTGCGGTACGCGGGCCTCTCACTGTTGTGGCCTCTCCCGTTGCGGAGCGCAGGCTCCGGGCGCGCAGGCTCAGCGGCCATGGCTCACGGGCCCAGCCGCTCCGCGGCACGTGGGATCCTCCCGGACCGGGGCACGAACCCGTGTCCTCTGCATCGGCAGGCGGACTCTCAACCACTGCACCACCAGGGAAGCCCTGCTCTAGGTTTTTGATATTCTCTTATCTTCCTGAGGAGTCAAGCAACAAATTTCACTACACTGTGGCAAAAATATCCTCAATGTTCAAAAATTGCCAATAGTTGTGAAAGCCTTATCTGCAGTGTCTTAAGCTGGTTAGCATAGTCATGGATATGACTGGATGGTTTCTCTTCCCTCTAGAGTTTACTGGATCCCCAGTGACCTGCTTCCTTTCTCTCTGTTCTCCAGCTCAAGGCTGCCCCACTTCCATTACCTCAACTCTTTCTAAGTGGGGACCCGGAGAGCTAAATCTAACCTTCCTGTGCCTTTTGATTCAGCAGACAAAAGTTTGAAAAACTGAGAAACTTCCTATAAAAGCTCAGTTTCCAGCTACTTTTTAAATAATCCAAGAAGGTATAGCAATACTGAATCTGTCTGGAGGTGAGGACCTCTTGACGCCAAAATTTTACTCATTAATTCAACAAAACCCCCATTGCTACCTGTTGTCCAGTACCTGTCCTTGTTCAGCAATTTGAGTCACCTGAATGGCTTCTTAAGACATTTCAGTTTGGGGCCCTTAAAGGTCTTGATCCTCTTTTTTCTCAAGTCTGTAGATAAACAATTTTCACTTTTTAAAAATGGTAGGTATCTGGGCTATTGCACCCATTATTTTATCACTGAAAATTTGCTTTAGTTCTCTAAAGATCTAAGTTAAGCTTCATATATATTTGGGAAAGCACCTAAAAATGTTACTGGATAAGCAACTATACTATATGAGTGATATGACAGAATTTTGTTTGGGTTTGTACTTTGAGAAAACGTATTTCTAATATATAAAATAACTGAGATGAAAACATGGGGATTAAAGGAAAGTAGTTAAATTAGGGTTGGAGAAAATAAATCAATCATTGAAAACTGAAAAAGGTTTTTGAAGTTTGCTTTAGTTCTGTGTTACAAGCTACTTTTTTTAAATTTGCATTTCTCAGAGAATGATAAAGTAAATGCACTGCTCTAAATTGCTGAAAATACATATCTTTAAATGTTAAAAAGATCAAATGTTTCCACAAATGCACATTTCTATAATGTTTACTCCTTGCAGCGCAAACGACTTCTAGAAAGTCAAAATAGCAATAGAAAATTAGTGCAATTATGTGGGACAGTTCTGCTGTCTTGTTCCTGGCTCTCTGCTTTCTCACTGTCCTCACATGGTTTCATGAGAAAAAAAGGAAGCAAACTCTCTCAAGTCTCTTATTAGGGCACTAATCCCATCATGAGGGCCTACTTTCATGAGCTAATTACTTCCCAAAGGCACCATCTCCCAATACCATTGCAATGGCATTTGGTGTTAAGGATTTCAACATATGAATTTTGGGGGAGACACAAGCATGAAGTCCAAAACACTGGGTCAAAAGGTATTCATATTTACATTTTGATAGTTACTACAAAATTACCTTCTTAAAGTATTATATTGATTTCCACATCTATCAACAATAGAATAAGGAATTCATATTTACTAATATTTTATTTATCAATAAGATCTCAACTCAGATTTCACTTTCTCAGGGGAGCTGACACTGACCACATTTACCACAACTAATACTTCCCATTAGTTATACCTTCATGGCACAACATCCTTGCCCTTTTCAGGATTTAGCATGGTTGCAATTATACATTTATTTCTAAAATCATTGATTGTGTCTCTTCATCTGACTCCTAAGC
The DNA here is from genome assembly GCF_039906515.1 of Pseudorca crassidens. NCBI lineage: Eukaryota > Metazoa > Chordata > Mammalia > Artiodactyla > Delphinidae > Pseudorca > Pseudorca crassidens. Next base: position 124,257,016 of record NC_090300.1, on the reverse strand, counting down.
TTCATAAATATGCAGCAGGATTTTTCCTTGTTTGTTTCTCCCTTCACTGTTGAATCCCTGAGACTTAATAGAGTACTGGGTACATAGTAGGTATTCCACAAACATTTGCTTACTGAATTCTTTTTAGCGAATAAATATATTGCTAGTTCCTTAATTATTGCTAATGTTGCACAGCTTTGACTCTAGTCATCGTTTTGGATCTTCTCTAATTTTTCCATACTCCACTCTGTCTGAAATTCTTACACAAAAAGACAGCCAAGGTAGTTGTCTCCAGTTATTTTAGAAATTAGGCAGAATATAAATTAAGCAAATAATGATCAATAAAATGTTAATGCATTTGGTAAATTCCAACATTCACAGAGAACCAATTATCTGTCCTTTGGTAGGTGCCATGCTATCAATGAAGTCTGATACTTATAACATTTTAGAAACCAACTCACTGTTGATTTGTATCAGACTCAGAGTTTTTTAAAAATCTAAAGCTTTTTTACCTATTCTTTGATTTTGCACTTGGTTGAAAAGGGTTTTCCATTTGTCGCTATTATATGATGCCTTATTAGATTCATCTTATAGATTCCAACATGTTAAAATATTTTTGGAACTTGATGATGAATCCAAAATCTAGGGTCCAGAGTGCCATGGCCTCCTGACAGAAACCCATTCTATATTAATTCTAGGGCTTTTCCTGTCAGTATGAATAAGAGGTCTAAATTAAACTGCAAATATGACCATTTGTACAAATATGGCCATTGTTCTATTTATGTATTTTTTCCATGATTTTATCAAATTTTTCTTTGTACAAAACATTCCTACCCATCCCCTTTTGTCCCCTCCTTCATTTGACTGAGTAAAGGACATGTGCCTTATGCATGCATGCCTGACCGTATTCATTTTAACAGTGATTTGTACATTGTTGGTCAAAAATGTATTCATTCAACCACTTAAAAAGTATATGTTGAACTCCTACTCTGACTTATAAACTATGCTATAAATGTGAATAAGACACAGAATTGGAGAACAGGAAGTCACAGTTCTAGCAAGGTGGCAGGCACATGAAGCATTACAAAACAATTGAAAAATGCAATTGTAGCAACGAGCAAAGAATATGTGTCAAATGTTAAATTGAGTTAAAGTAATCCTGTCTGCCCACCTCCTCAATTATTTTTAGTCCTGAATTCTCAGAATAGCAAATGATAGTATGAGGTCCAGAGGCAATCAATCAATCTCTTCATAACCCTAAACCAAGCCCTTCATAGATATCTCCTCACCCAGAGAGGTTTTCAATGTATTATATTAATCATATTATGTTATATATATCATATCATATCATATCATATCATATCGTATCATATCATTAGTATTTGGGGAGACAGTTGATGTCCTGCATAGTTCTCATTGTAATCCTATTTCAGCTAAAATGAGCTCTTCTTGTCCAGACCCTGGAAATGTGTAGAATTCTCCAAGGCATATACAAGAAAATTTTATTAAACTTTCCACCACCTTTTTTTACAGTAAAATCTAAAAATTTGTCACAAAGTACAATCAAATTATTGGAAAGAGATATATGATATGAGCTCTTCTTGCATAAGACCTTGAAGGGGGAAATGATTGCAGTTTATCGAGACAGTCATTGAAAAAATACTTGTTAAGCATCTGTCACATATTTGTTACAGTGCCAAATGTAACATAAACATAAGAGCTCTTGCCCATGGAAAATAGAGTATAAAGACAGATCTATATATTCGTTCATTTATTTAACAAGCATTTATGGAGTGCCTACTATATATTCAGCATTAAACTGAGTTCTGGAGAAACAATAAAATATGTTTTTTACCCTCAATCAAATCTAAGTTTAATGGGGAAAGTAGACCCAGAACAACAGTGACACTATGTTGTACATGCAGAAGCAGAAATACGTACAGGGTTTTATAGAAAAAGAAGAAGCACTCAGCCTATTTGTAGCACCAAGTTAATGTGGAGATGTGTACTATCAGGAAAGTCATCTCAAGGTGACCCTTGAGCTGAGTTTCAAAAATTGGAATCTTTAGTCCTGCTAATAGTTGTTGAAAGGGCATTCCATGCAGAGGGGCAATGGGACCAATGTCAAAGAAGGGAGAAAATCCTAGAATAAAGAAGGTCAATTCAGGAAAGTATAACAAGCATTCTAGGAAAATACGATTTTGCCTGAACTAGGACAAGACACAGAGATATAGAAAGGAAGGAAGTGATTCAAAATGTTTCTAGATGTTTTGGTGAAGGATGAGGATGAGAGGGAAAGACAGTTGAGGGATAATCCTCACATTTCCAGGTTGATTGACTGGGTGGATGATGACTCCCAAGCAGAATTTACAACCCAGTATGGTAACCGGTTGAAATTTAGCAGACTTTATGATCCCCTAAGCTCTCACAATGGTTACTATGGCTTGGGGTAGATGAACCCCTCAACACATCCCCAGAAATCTTGAGAAGCCTGCTACATTTCTTCAGATCCATGTTAACATATTTTCATTTCCTAAGAATCGTGTGGTATGGGAAAAGTAGGAAGAAACTACGTGAAGAATTTATACACAAATAATAATTACCCCTCTCCTAAACATCATGCCATAATAAATCTTTCAGAAAAGAAGCAAAAGAAACATTGGTGGTACTTTCTCTGTTATTGAATTCATATGGGTAAGATATACATGTGCATAATAGAATCAATTAAGATTTTTTTTCAGCCATAATTAAGTCTAAAGTGTTTCTGTCTTAAGAGAGTTACATAGTTTTAACTCCTAGAAACAATTCATTATAATAGTCCACAATTGGGACCTTAAAAAATATTAAATAGAACTCCAGTCTATCTAGACCTAGATAATAGCTAATACATTATAATGAGATTAGTTGATGATTTTTCTCCCTGATGGAGAAATAGTAGAAAATATACCTTAAATCTTGTGAACAACCAATATAAGACATCTATTATAATCCTACATAAAATAAATCCACAACAAAGTTCACTACCTCCTTCACTCTTTCCTATCCATTTAATCCCCATCACCCAGGATTAATAAACCTTGGCATCCTCTTTAATTGCTGTTCCGTTAGGACTTGAGGGAAAATGCTTTTCTGAAGGAGGATGATGAGTCAGGATTAGGAAAGGCCAAGCAAGGCTTGCTGAAGATAGGGTACAGGAGTTCAGGCAGGCAGTCTACACATATCGACACATCCTACACCAAGTTGGAAGAGGCAATTTAGGACTCAAGTAAGCAATATTTGATCAACAACAATCTAGGTACAGGAGGTCAGAGCATGGTAGTCTATCAGCTAGACAGGCAGCTGGGGGATCAAAAGTACACAGGTAGGGAGTTCCTAGAAAAGATGCTGGGTGAGTGAACGGCTGAGCAGGTAGTCAGGAATCAGAAAATTCAAAGGAAGCAAAGAGCAGAGCAAGGTCAGAGGGTCTGCAACCAGATCAGCACAAGAATGAGGAAATTTGACAGGCAGGACATCTCACCAGCAGTTCTGTACCAGTCGGGATCAAATATAACCAGCAGACTTGCTGCTCTGCTGTTTGTAAATTACAGAATATTTCAGACTTTTAATGTCTGGCTTTTCAAGATGGAAAAATAAAAGCCCATAAAGCTAAATGATGAAAACAGGTAGGTTTAGAACATTGGTCGACAGGCTCTACTATTGCAACTCTTCAGGATTACAAAAAGGCTCAATTTGCTTTTCATGTGTTATTTGATTTAAATAGGCACGTAGACAGAATGGTCTTCATGCAAACTCTGATTCACACATTAGAGCCCAGATTTTTACTCAGCAATGAACAACAGGAAGATTGTGAGGCCCGCAAAATTACCTTTTGTGCCCCCCCTTTTTTTAGGGTCATCTCATCTCCTACAACATAAAGATGACTGAAGCGATTCTGTTTTTTATTGATTGACTTGTCCCATATATAATTTCAAAATAGATTTGAGATAGCTAAGAATATCCTGATGTAAACCTACCATATAACATATCTCTTCAGGCTTATCAAAAGATGCATTTTCACAGCTTTAAAGGGATATTGCTTCAGCCAGGGTCCTTGGTTCCCTCTTTTTATCTCCTTTTGTCCTTCGATTATTCTCTCTTTATTTTGGATCTTTCATTTCTCATTCTCTTTTTCCCTTTTGTCTGCAAGCATGCAATCTACTTGACTAAATATTACAACACAATATTTCCTATATATTGTAATGCAATATTTCCTAATCTTATAACATGATGTTTGAACCTAATGGTAATCCCTTGATCCTAGTTTCCTATTTATCTCACTGCCTGTATTCTCAAACAGTGATTTACCCTAGCATCTATTTCCCCTTTTCTCTATTCTAACCAGTCAACATTTCTCCTATCTCTATCACTCTGATGAAAGGACACTTTCCAATATGGCATTGACCTATTATTAATTACTTAACTCCATGGCATTTTCCCCAGCTCTGTTGACCTATTTTTAAAGTTTGACTTCAGGGAATCCCTCATTCTGTGCTTCTGGTTAATTGATCTTTTGTCTCCTATGCACATCTAAGACAATCATTTTGAATATTTCAGTGCTGGTTATTCTTTCTCTAACTATTAAATTCAGATTAACCTGTATTTTAGCTTTTAGTCCCCTATTTCACTTTTTTTTTCCTTTCACTCAAAAATGTATCACCTCCTTCTGATTAAGTTAGCATTTGTAAATACAACTATAAATCTACACTGACAATCTAACTCCTCTCTGCAGCTCTGCCCTGCATCTCTGAGGAGAATCATTACATTTAATCAATGAAAGACATGTTAACATATCTAAAACTGAACAGATTTTTCTGTCTTGTATGCTCAGTACAAATTCGCTTCCTCTGCCTTTTGTTTCATGTCCTCTGGGCTTAAATTCTCATAACTGCTTCTCATCCCCTCTCCCTTCTGAGACCTCCACATTTAATCAACCCAAATCCATACTGTTTCCTATTTCTATCTCACTTCTCTTTTAGCCCTTTCTTTGTTATGTCTGTAGCCACTGTCCTAATTAAGGTTCATAGCATCTCAGGTTTGTTCTATGAAACAGATTCCTCAAAGGTCTTCTCTCACTCAAGTTTCTCCTCGTATGAATCTATCTGGCAAGCAGATTAATCTTTCTAAACACTGCTTTGATCATGCCACACATCTGATTCCAATGCCTTGGATCAAATCAAAGCATCTCAACCTGGAATTCAAAATTACATACAATATATCCCTAATGTAGCTTTCTAGATTGCTCCAACTACACCTCCCTACCCCTACTCACCAAGACAGATAGCTTTATATACTGACTGGCATCGGTACATGTCTGGACCACCCAGATCTCTGAGTCTTCCCATGTTTTAACATCTTCATCACCTATCTGATGTTGTCCCAAATTTCAAGACCAAGTTCAAATTCCTATCCCCTCTCCATAGAACACTTTAGTTTACTCCAACCCATGATGATCTCCTAAAGTCTGTATATATAACACCCAGCATATTTCTCACACAAAATTATGCAGTATAGTCTATTTTGACATGTGCATTGTCTCTGCAACTCTATTTCAATTATTTACTTCAAAGAATGTGTCTCATATTTCTATATTAGCCACTCATTTTTAGTTCATAGTAAGGACAGTGAACTATTCATTGCTTTTTAAATTAAAGAGCATAATATTTATTAGTGAAACATAATAACTAACTTCCTTTTCTCTCTCCAATATGTGTTTGTTATATGTATGTATGTAATTCATTATTTAATTGTGGATATTTCTTTCTTTCAATTTTATTGGAAAAGTATTTCTTTATCTCCATTTTTGCCCCTGTATGTGCACATACACATCACACATATTCACTCTCTAATTTCTCTGAGATTTAGACAAGCAATGACATTCTGTACCTCAATTTCTTTCCTTTTAAGTTGGTGATTATACTACCTGTCTTTACTGCCTCACTTTGGCGTGTAAACATGAATATATATACTGTGTTATGAATATATACTGTATATGTATAAATACATCATAGCCCTTCTGAGGAAAGCAGCTAAGTTATCATTACCATTATTATCTGACATTATGAAGAATAGAAATCTTTATAATAAAAAGATAACAGGGCTTATCTAAGCAAAACTACTGTGGGGTTCCATAAATATCTTTTTCTTTATGTACATTTTTTTTCTTAAATGTACATCACAAAGTCTAGTAAAATTAGTTTGATGGAAGTGTCAATTTAAGTGCTCAGAGTTTTCAAATCGTCTGATAAATAATATTAACTGTAAAAAATTTATTTTTCTTCTTTTAGAGCATTTCATATTACAATCCAAACTTGCCACCTTGAACCCCTACCTTTTAAAATCTTCAGTATTTATTGTGGTTACACGTTGGTTTGATATAGAGCAGCAGTGCCCTCTAGTGGCTACTTTCATTTAGGAAGCAGCATGGTTTTTTTCCTTAAATAATTTTAACCACTTTTGACTGACTTTTCATAAATGTTTTCTAGTGAAATGTGTCACAAATTATAATTGGATACACATTTTTTTCAAATTATCTATCCTTCCGAAAATATATCAAAACATATACGACCATTAATTTAATGATTTTCAAATATTTAACTTTTTTTTTAACGTGGAAATCAAATCTCTAGAATATTTCTGACAATTTTCCACCCGAACTAGTTTCAACTTCTTGCCAAATATGACTAGAAATTCAATATACATGCGAAACTTTGGGGCAGTTTGAAAAAATATTTTTCATATATTTTATATATGGCAAATTTTAATATAAAATGGCTAAGGGGGCCATGAGGAAAAGGAACAGCCTGAGAGTAAGTTCAAATATTTACTCCTCCCCCATTACTAAGTTGCCCAGAATACATAAAGATGTTCAAATAACAATTCTTTTCCAGTGGCTTATATACCTAGGAAAATGAGCAGATGTCTATTGCTGTTTAATTCAGTTAAATAAATATTTATATCAGCACTGGGTGGTGAAGATACGCTAATAAATGTGCTTCAGTCACAAACAGCATTTCTCCAGCACTTGTTTTATTAAAATAATATCCTGTAGTAATTTCATCTGGTTCTTGGATATCAATAACCTTCCCGCCGAACCAGTAAAACAACTAGATTGTAGAAAGTTCAGAATGTGTCGTAGTGAATTTTGAAAACAGGAACAGAACCCTGGTAGGCATTCAGCATTTAAATCTTAGAATACCTGTCAACCTGTGTGATGTTTTAAAATATATAGTGTTTATAAACACAAGTAGACATACACTTTAATCAAAAATGTGAATAGTTCCATAAGAAGCAAGATTTTTAAAGCTTCCAGGGCAGGTCTATATTGTTGAGAATATGTTATACAAAACTTATGTTGTTTTCATTAACTCCTCAACTCCTTATGAAAAAAGGAGTTGTTAAAGACTTTATTATGCTGGACCTAGTTTACTGATGCCTTCAAACCGCAGAAGTGGCTACAAGTGATTTCCATGAAATAATGTTGAAATTTCATTTTTGCTGGATATCTTTCATTTGAGTTTTCACATCCTCTCTTGACCCTTCTCAACCTTGCTCTGAGTGCCAGAAGGCTGATGTGGATGCACTACAGAAGTGGTCTTCTGGCCTTCCTGTGGCTCCCAGGAGTCAAAGGGAAAGAAGAATTCACTCCCCAGCCTCATTTCCTCTGGGGCTTTGCTTTTTCTCTCACCAACACTCAGGTCCCATCAGGTATCTCTCTGCAAGGTCTTCTCTGTCTCTGGGTTCATGTAACTGCTGCTTCTCCTCATTTCTTCAGGCCTCGCCTTGCCGAGAGCACTGTTATGGACTGAATTGTGCTCCCCAAATTCATATGTTGAAGTCCTAACCCCCAGCACCTTAGAAGATATTTGGAGCAATGGTCATTAAAGAGGTGATTAAATTAAAATCCAACTGTTAGGGTGCGCCCTAATCCAATCTGCCTGGAGGTCTTCTATGAAAAGGAAATTAGCACAGACAAAAGAGGCACCAGGAATGCATGGGCAACTAGGAAAGACCTTCTGAAGACATAGCGGAAAAAGCAGCCATCTGCAAGCCAAGGAGAGACCCTCAGGAATAAAACAACCCTGCCGGCACTTAGAGCGTGGACTCTTATCCTCCAGAACTGTGAGAAAATAAACTTCTCTTGTTTAAGCCCCCCCAGTCTGTGGTATTTTGTTATGGCAGACCTAGCAAACAAATACCTGCAAGCTTTCCTACACCCTGATCACACCTTTATAAGGAGTCATTTTCTTATATTTTCTTGAATACCCTATTAGAATCATATGGTTCCTAATTGATTTACCCTTATGTATTAGTCCCGTTTGGGGCTTTTCGTTTGTTCGTTTGCTTGTATTTTTTTGTTTGTTTGTTTTTTGTTTTTGCAGTATGCGGACCTCTCACTGTTGTGGCCTCTCCCGTTGAGGAGCACAGGCTCCGGACGCGCAGGCTCAGGGCCCATGGTTCACGGGCCCAGCCGCTCCGTGGCATGTGGGATCCTCCCGGACTGGGGCACGAACCCATGTCCCCTGCATTGGCTGGTGGACTCTCAACCACTGCGCCACCAGGGAAGCCCCTTGTTTTTTTAAGTTAGCAGCAATGATAGCAGTCATTTCCTAGAATAGTTTTGGTGACCAGAAGTCTGAAATCAAGATGTCAACAGGGTTTGACCCCCTCTGGGGGCTCTAGGAGAAAATCTTTCCTCACCTCTTCCAGCTTCTATTGGCTCCAGAGGTTCCTCAGTGTTCAGGACTCCAGTCTCTGCCTGCTTTCACACAACCCTCCCCTCTATGTCTTCCATTTCCTTCTCTTCTAAGCACACTTGTTATTGTATTGAGAGCCAACCCTTAATCATCCAGGATATTCTCATTTCAAGATTCTTGAATTAATTACATCTACAAAGACCTTTTTTCCTAAGAAAGGTCACCTTTAGAGGCTCCAGGTAAAATTTCTTTTGGAGGACCACCACTCAACTTACTACAGGTAGAAAAAAAAATCTGAAAAGGAACTTAATATCTTCTTATCTGATGTCTTTTATTCAGTGTACGATCTCTCTTGAGAAGAATAATAGAGAAGTATCATTATTAGAAAGCATAGGATCCCATAGAATTAATATAGAAGTAGAGATTGCTATAATGTTCATCCTTGACTTTCTTAACTCAAAATAAGGCAAAAGTGTACTTGAGCATAGAAAAGTGTTAACTAAAAGAATCTTTGTAAATAGAACATAATACCAGTTAGCACATTTTAACAACTATATAAGGAACCATAGTTATTTAAGAAGAGCATCCTGTTGACTCATTCACAGGGTGTTTTTATGCCTACTATTTCTAAGACACAGCCTTTTCGAAAAAAAGAGAATAGTGGTTCTTAAGAATGTATATTATGAATCATAAAATAATAAGAATTAAGTTGAGAAGATGATTTAATGTAATCATTTATTATACACATGAGAAAATCGAATCTTTATTCATAAAGCTTTTAAATCTTGGCATGGGTTTCATACTCAAGTTCCACACCACACATTAACTCTTTCACATTAGCTATCTTACATTTTTTTTTTTTTTTGTCCATTGGGAAAAAGAGGATAGTCATAACTATTCTCTATATATAAAAATTGATAATATCTTAAGAGACATATAGAAACACACAGGCCAAAATTGAGCTCTTAAAGCTGTACTTGGTCAATTATGGTCAGAAAATGTATCCTTAGGTAGTTTTCACATTTTTATTTTTTTGAAAGAAATCGAGAAATAATTTCTCTCTAAGGACTCATGGTCTAAAGGAGTCCTATCAGGTTTTCGAATATCATGTGGTTAAGAAAGATTGTTTTAAAACCTGATCATAGCATTTAATGAACCCATTGTGCACCAATTAGCAGTTCATAAAAATCTGGTCCTACAATGTTCACGACAGAAAAATGATAACTCTAAAACATTCTTATCTCTGCTTCTTCTTTCTCTATAGTATTATGCCCAACTTACTTCCCTTTGTTTTCCAAATGGGGTGTAAAGAGAACGTTATTCTCTAATCTCTGAGATGTTTATTTTACATTAGAGTTGATGATGCTTTCACATTTCAATCAGACATAGCCTTTTACATTACAATTATTTTGAAAAGAATAGATTTGGCAGTTTTTGAGGAATGCTTAGTATTGCTTCATGACTACCTGACAGTGTAATTATTATATAATACAAGTTCTTCAAATAAAACCATCTTTTATCAATTTAAAACTTCTTTTGAAGATAGTAAACTTCATGGAGTCATTCCAAAAAGTAACAGATTTAAGATATTTTCATTTTTATTTTATTTATATGTGTCCCCTAAACATTTCCTTCCTCTCCAGGAGAATGAGATTCCAGCACTAAGCCAGTTTTATGCCTGATGCTTCAAGAAATGACCAGGCAAAAAGAAAAATTCAAAAGAAATCAAAGAATTTCCTCTTTGGTTTATATTTGATTCATACACAGATTCAGGCATTTCTATTACATTCATATTCATCAAAATGCCTGCTGAAAACCGATGCAAACGTTAAATACTGAGTATTCCACAGGAGGTTGCAATCCACATCAGGCGCTTGGTGCAGTAACTTTTCATGCTTAGTGTGACCTGTGGCTCACTAGGAAGATGCCACATGATGATGGAGTCATTAAATTCTTCGCAACTGGACATGTGAGTTAATTTCATTCTTTATTTACAAAGAAATATGTCCGTTTAAGGAATTACTACTAAAGATTTGAAATCCAAGGATCTTAGAATGCAATCATCTATGTAATAATAGAGATAGATGCCATCTTTAGTATCAAAACCAAGACTATGTGGACAGCCATGGAAGTCACTGATGCATTGAAAAGTCAAGGGCATGGAAGACATGAATCAAACAGGATGTCTTTCTTTTTCTCTATTATTTTGTAAAGTAAACTTTGCAATGATGAATGTGCAGAAGATACTTATTTCTGGAGGTATACAATGAGATGTGCTGAATATCTAAAAATTCCACATCAAAGCTAAGTGTCTGGCTTTTCTTCACCATACAATGCAAATTGCAGGTAGGAAAGTTGCAGCTTTACCTTAATTGTGAAACTCAGGGTGTAAACACAGTTCACAAAAGTTGTAAGAGAATAGGCACATCTGGGTTAGTGACTTCTACATTGCTGCACCATGCCCTGCAAAGACTCTGCAGCAAGCTTCCTGTTTTTCTTCCCAATAATGCCTGCTACTGGTTGTAGATATATCATTGTCCTCTAACTCTCTAATCAAAGTTAACAATTTCCTTCCTTTTGCTTCTACTTTCTTTAAGTCACTAGCAAATAATTATATACCCTGAAATAATTAGTGCTTATATATTTCTAAGTGTGTCTTTGTCTCTTAGCGTGATGCCTAACACAATGAATACTCAATACATTTTGCTGAATTGCTAGTAAACCTAACCATGATGAACTTTAGAGTTTGCTTTTATCTGAATGCTGTCCATAAGCAATTTTTGCACCTTGGGCAAGTAACTCATTTTCTCTAGAGCAAGCTCTTATTCAGCAAAATAAATTGTTTTAACCAGAACTAAAATTCTACAGGCCTAAGTTTTGAGCACCACAATTAAAAATGTAAAGAAATAGTCTTAGAATTTCAAGCACAGTAGAATCTTGGTCTTTGGAAAAAGTATTCAAGATTGAGAAAAAATATTTTGTCTTTAAAACCCCGGAGAAAATCTATATCCTTAACATGGGTGCTTAAAATCAAAGGCCTAGTGATCATTAAAACTAGTAGCTACATACGCATTACATAGCAATACAGTGAAGGCTAATTGGTTTGGGAAAACAACATTTGATCATAACTGCCAAATGCATACGATATACAATGATGAGTGAAATAAACCTAGCACACGCTCCGTTCCCACTGTTTAGCTGTAATTATTAGTGGCTGCCTACCACCTTGCCCCCAGCGACATCAGCATTGCTACAGCCCCTGAACCCATTTACTCTCCATTCACTGTTTGCCTTGCTGCCTGCAGCTGTATTAATACATCACAGAAGAATTTGTTCCCATCAATTATAGTAGCAGCTATAGTCACTGTTCTGTGACACATCAGCACTACTTCAAGCAGACAAAAATGTATATAAAATAAATAAAATAAAAACAGACTCAGCTCATGAGTTAGTACAATTAAGATGCTGAGATATGAGTAGAAGAGAAAAATAAAAGGTACCTCTACTTTACAAGATGAATTGATACTTAAGATATTGCTAGACAGAGTTTAAGAATGATTTCTGGAATGACCAATGCATTTAGGGTTAGTTAAATTTTCAGAGTGAGACTGGACAATCAGAATGAAAGATGTACAACACTGGAGAACCAGACTAATTATTTTGAGTCCTTACTTGTGACTCCCCTGAGTTTATTCTTAGAAGATTACTTTTTCTCTTAGGAATCTCTTGTTAAACTTGTATTCCTGCTACAAGAAATTATTTGTAAACAAGAAATGCCATGACTGATAAACATTATGGTGTTGCTAAGATTTGAATAATAGTCCTAGAAATAAAAAAATAACACTTTATGCATGTTTATTACTATGATTACTTATGAATTATATGGACTCACTGAATTTTAAAGGCCAAAGAAAATCTGGATTCACACAGCTACATCAATTCATTAATGAAGAAACTGAAATACTTTACCTGGGTACTAGAGGAAATTAGAGCCAATCATAATAGTATATTTAATACTGTAACCTGCTCGTGTCTCCGTGAATAACCCCGATCTCCTTGACTTCTACCTACTTTTTTTTTTGACTTACAAGTTTCCAATATCTTATCAACTCTACTTATTTATTATTATTTGTCCCTTCCTCCCATTATAATGGAGAACAGGTTCCTGTATCTATTTTATTTGTGAACATATACAAAATATTTGGTGTAGTATTAATACACAGTATTATGCTGAATAAATAATAAAGGAATGGGATACTTCATGGAAAAAAATCCTTTAAGGAAGTAAGGGAGGAAATACTCTCAGACACATAAGTGGAAAGACATTTTTACCAATAACAACAGAAGAATGAATTTATATAAGGGTAATGTGGCTACAGATGGGGGTCTTCATATTTCAATATAAAAAGTTGGTAGATTTTTGTAACCTAGTATTGTTTTATTTCAAAAGAAGTGGTTGGACAAGAATATTAGCTAAAAGTGAGAGTTGAAACATGGAATACAACCCTTGAAGAGCCCATGAAAATTAAAATAAATAGCCAATGAGAAAATAGGAAAGAAATTTCCCAGTGAGTAGATCCCTTTAAGAAGCACTGAGAGGGTGGAAGATGAATATAGAGTGTCTGCAGTTCAAAAGGCTCTTCGATATTTTTCTGTATGAAAGCAACCCTTCCTGTGTAGTTGTAGAAAAGACAATCAGTACTGACAAAGACTCAGGACTTTGCTTTCCTCATATTGTGGAGATCAAAGGATACAGATGCTCTAGTGAAAATGGTTGATGTGGCCTTGACACTGAAGGCTACACTGCTGTCAAAGGAAATCTGCACTGGATGGAGAACAATGATAGCTGCAAAGGGGGGAGGTTGTATTGAGAGCAGGATGTTGAAATTTGAGATAAGAAGTGTAAGAACCAAGGTTAAAGCAAGATACTTTGTATTTGTCTCTTCCTGGTCCTTTATACTTCATCCCATAAAAGCTTCCTGCCTTCTGTCCCATTTTGCAATTCTGTGAATGGAGACTGTCTGCTTCATGAGGTTCAACAATAACGTTTGTATTATATAAATCGTCTTTAATCATTTTTCAACAATTTATACAAAATGCTGTGAAAAAGTCCTTTTTATCATATTAAATATATACCTCTTTACCTTGATTAATACCCCTTTAACTCTGTCAATACTTCATTTTGTCATTTTTTCACTTTATTTATTGAGATATAATTGACATATAACATTAGTTTCAGTTTTAAAACACAATGATTCTATATATGTGTCTATTGTGGAATGATCACCACAGTAAATCTAGTTAACCACACATAGTTACATTTTTTTTCTTCTTGTGATGGGAACATTTACAATCTACTCAATGTTTTCATTTGACAGATAAGGAGACAGTGTCTATAAAAATGTGATCTTTTACTAACTACCTGTGTAACTTTGGGCAAGTTGTTTGTCCTCCTTAAACTCCAATTCCCTGGGTTTTTAAAATATCGCTAATACCTCATAGAGTTTCTATATAGATGAAATAAGATAATCCATCTTAGTGGTTTTCCTGCAACAAAATAATACCTCACTATGTTACCCTGTAACATTTACTACAAGTAGTAGTTTAAAAACTCTGGTCCAACCCTAGAATCAGAAGGATTCCCTGGAGACTTCTATAAGATATTTAAAGAGGAATAAATACAAATATACAAACTCTCCAAGTGTTTTTGCAAGAACTTCCAGAGTTCTAAAAAGTTATGAGACTAGCATCATCTTAATATCAATATCTGAAAATATGTGACAGGAAAGGGAACTACAGATTTATCTCATAAACAAAATATTATCAAATATAGCACAACAATATACACAAAAGATGATAAATTATAACAAAGTATGGTTTATTTCAGGAATTCAAGGAAAGTTAAAATTCACAAATCAATTAATATTATTCACCATGTTAACAGAATAAAGGAGAAAACTTAATTATTTTAATAGGTGCTGAAAAATGATTTGACAAAATTCTGTACTCATTCACAATTAAAAACAAGTAAAACAAGCAAAATAACTTAGCACATAAGAATAGTGTGGAATTTCTTTGATATGAGAAATGGTACCTACAAAAGACCTATAGCTAAGATTATACTTGATGACTTTTTGCATTGACTTCAAGAATAAAAAAAAGAATGCCTGCTATCATCCCTATTTATTCTTCATTATAGTGAAGGTTTTAGAGAGTTATAATATGGAAGGAAAAAAATACATAAAGATTTCAATAAATAGAAAATAAAACTATCATTGTTTAGGGATGAACTGATTCTGTACATAGAAAATGCAGTAATTTAGCAAATGTATGGGATACAAGTCAATATGAAGAAAACAATTATACTGATTTTGTTTACTAACTACAAACACATGAAAACTGAAATTGTAAAAGATACCATTTATAATAGCAACAATATACCAAACAAATTATACACAATTTTAACAAAATGTGTAAGAACTCTATATTAAAACAGAAAGAAAGACAGAAAGAGAGAGGGAAAAAGAGAGGGGAAGAAAGAAAGAAAGAGAAATAGAAAGAGAGAAAGAAAGAGAGAAAGAAAGAGAAGGTGGAAGGAAGGGAGGGAGGAAGGAAGGGAGGAAGGAAGGAAGAAAAATACGACTTAAGTAACTCAATATATTGGAGGGCTTCCCTGATGACACAGTGGTTGAGAGTCCGCCTGCCGATGCAGGGGACACAGGTTCGTGCCCTGGTCCGGGAAGATCCCACATGCCATGGAGCGGCTAGGCCCGTGAGCCATGGCCGCTGAGGTTGCACATCCAGAGCCTGTGCTCCACAATGGGAGAGGCCACAACAGTGAGAGGCCCGCGTATCGCAAAAAAAAAAAATATATATATATATATATATATATATAAACACTCAATATGATAAAGGTGTCAATTCTTCCTAATCCGATATGCAAGCCCAATTAAAAATCTCTCATTTATGAGGAAGATGACAATTGATTCTAAAATTTATAAATTAATGCAAAGTGTTGAAAATAGGCAAGATAATCTTGAAGAATAAGAACAAAAACAGAAACATGCACACTTGCATATATTTTGAAAACTAATAGTAATTAAGACTGCATGATGATGATGCTAGATAATTATGGTAGAAATAGATAATAAAAACAGAGTATAGAATATGGAAACAGACCAACACATATATGATCACCTTACTTATGTCAAAGACCTGCAGTATAGTGGGGAAAGGCAATTCTTTTTAATAAATAGTGCTGAGTCAATTGGAAATCCAATTGGAAATATATTATATCTTGATGTCTATATATATCATATTATGCATAAAAATATACCAGATGGTTTGCATATCTAAATATATAAACCTTATGAATGAATGAATAGATAAATAGACAAATATAAATATTTTTCTGCATGAGAAGGATAGGGTTAAAATTAAAAGCAGGTTTGTAACCTATTTTCTTGCTTTACTAGGACACTTGAGAAATAGTCTGATCAAATCCTCTTGCAATTATGCCATTAAACAGATGTACTTGTAAAGTCATTGCATAAGCATCTCATGTTAAATCCAAACCAGAGCATGTCTGAGTACAAGAGATGAAGAGCATTTGGGGAGTAACATTGACAATTTTGGACCTTCCCAAAGCCTAGTCATGTCTTTTGCTACTTCCTGTATCCTCTGAATCATTAGTAATTTGGTACTGGGTAAGATTTTTTAAAAATTATATTGCATCTGATATGACAATTTGACCCTTATTGTAAGTGAAGACTTCTTAGTTCACCAGGTAGCAAATCCCTTCTAAGAATAGATAAATACACTATGTATAGTCACACAATGGTATACTACGCAGAACATGAATGAATACATTCGTGTATTCGTGCATACAACCATATGCAACAATATAGATAAATATTACAAAGATAATTTTTTAGGGAAAAAAGAAAAGGTAAAAAGTCATATATACTATGATTCCAATTATATAAAATTCTAAATCAAGGATTAGTTAAGAAGATTAATCTTTGGGGTTAGATGTCAGAATATTGTTATAATTGAGGATTAGCTACTGGATGTGGACACAGGAGAAGTTTCTGGCATGCTGGTAGCAGTTTCTCTATTGGATTCTGCTTACTTGTGTGTGGTCACCTTGTGAAAATCCATCAAGGTATACGTGATGATTTGTGCATTTGGGGGGGGTATAAATGTCATGCTCCAATTTAAAAAAAAAAAAGACTTAAAAAAACAAGATCTAGAAAAGTGAGGTGGGTTGTTAATAATCACACAATTGCTTTAAGGAAACAGGCTGAAATAATATCAGCCTGGTCTTGTCCTACCATTTTAATAATGAACAAATATGAATAACACACACCTACTATACAAATTCACAAATCTTCAAAGAAAATTTGTGTATGCAACTTTCTAATAATTTTGATAGGTTTGCTAACTAAAAATATTGTGCTATATAAACACTACTAAAAGGGAAAAAGTTACATAGAACACCTTAAAAGACTTGCCCAGGGTCTCAAAAATATCATGATGTAGCAAATGTTAAAACCAAAACTCTGACATTAGAACCAAAGGAATGAATCACAAGCAGTTGCTAAACATCAGAGTACAATCTGTTTTAGTTGAGAAATAGCCCAAGGTACAAAGAACCTAACTGCTAACTTTGGAAAAGTAATAAATAACAGTGACAAGTAAAGACTACCTATGCTTTCCCCTGCTTGAAAATCACATTTCATCTGGACTCTAGTGTGCTTTGAACAAAATTATTTTTAAGAATTACAAAGGAAATTAAATGTTACAAATAAAATACTAATAAATTTAGAAGGGAATGTAGAAATTTTATGGTAACAACTCTAATGAGGTAAATCAGGAATTTCTATGATTAAAGCCTATCTGGTACTATAGATGCTAATAGTACTAACCATGGCTGTTTGAAAAGAATGAACTTTTTGCTATTTGAGGCCCAAGACTTTAGAGATAATCTAAAAGTATGGAGAAAAATAAAAAGTGACAGAAGCACATTAGGATAAAATAAATTATTAATGAGAAAGTATTTAAGTTGAATTTAGGAATTACTCCTTATAGAAAAATATTGTATATTGAGATGTTAAATTGGAATAAAGGAGTAAGTATTCTTGAAAGAAAATAAATATAATTCATAAAATTCCAGACCAGATTTCAAATATTTTTTTAATATTTAAATGGGTTTGGAAATGCTTACCTAGTTTATTTATTTAGCATTTGGACTTCAGAGGGATAGTAAGAGAAATGAGAAAGAAATACACTGAGTCACAAAACTTTAAACAATCTTCATTCTAGACCTTTTAAAAGAATCACATAAAATATTTTCCTTGGAGTTTAAAATTATATCCTTTGTCTTATACACATTCCAACCAAAATTACAATTACCAAAAAAAAAAAAAAAAAAAAAGGAGTAAATATAAAACTGAATAAAATTAGGAGATCTGATTTGCAAATATATTCTCTCATTAGGTAGGTTATCTGTTTGTTTTACTGATGTTTTGTTTTGGGTTTTTTTTCAGTGCAGAAGCTTTTTTGTTTGATGTAGTCCCATTTGTTTATTCTTGCTTTTGTATCCCTTGTCTGAAGAGACATATCCAGAAAGACATTGCTAAGATCCACGTCAAAGAGCATACTGCCTATGTTTTCTTCTAGGAGTTTTATGGTTTCAGGTCTTAACATTCAAGTCTTTAATCCATTTTGAGTTGATTTTTTATGTGTGGTGTGAGATAGTGGTCTCGTTTCATTCTTTTGCTTGTGGCTGTCCAGTTTCCCAGTACCATTTATTGAAGAGACTATCCTTTCTTCATTGTATATTCTTTGTTATTTGCAAATCATGTATCTGATAAGGGGTTAATATCCAAAATATATAAAGAACTCATACAACTCTACAACAGAAAAGCAAACAACCCAATTAAAAAATGGAGAGAGGAGCCTAATAGACATTTTTCCAAAGAAAACATAGAGTTAGAATGGGTATTATCAAAAAGGCAAGAAATATCAAATGTTGGGGAAGATGTGGAGAAAAGGAAACCATTATATACTATTGGTGGGAATGTAAATTGGTGAAGCTGCTATGGAAAGCAATATGGAGATTCCTCAAAAAATTTGGAATAGAACTACCATATGATCCTCCTATTACACTTCTGGATATTTATCTTAAGATTACAAAAATACTGAGTCAAAAAGATATATGCACCCCTATGTTGATCACAGCATTATTTACAATAGCCAAGATATGGAAACAACCTAAGTGCCCATGGACAGATGAATAGATAAAAAACAGATGTGATATATATATCTCACATATATATGTGTGTGTGTGTGTGACAATACAGACAGAACCTGAAGGTATTATGCTAAGTGAAATAAGTCAGGTGGAAAAAAACAAATACCATATGATTTCATTCATTTGTAGAATAGAAGAAAGAAAAAGAAATAAATAAACAAATCAAACCAAACAAAAACAAACACGTAGATATAGGGAACAGAGTAGTGGTTACTATAGGTGAAGGGTGAGGGAAGGGTCAAATGAGTAAAGGGGTCAACTGTATGGTGATGGATGGAAACTAAACTTTTGGTGGTGAGCATGCTGTAGTATATACAGAGGTCAAAATGTAACATTGTACATTTGAAACTTATATAATGTTATAAACCAATGTTACCTCAATAAATAAAGCTAGGATAAAACTTATGTTTTTAAGAATATATGGTTATTTGTAAACACTTTGTGATATACTGTTCTTAGAAGTGTGAAAATATTGATTTAAATACATACTTTCTGAAATCAAATTTATAAGGGTGTCATCAAAATCAGTGTTCAAACTGGATAATTGTTAGTTAAACTCAGTTTATCAATTATTTACATTATGATTCAAATTCATTAATATTAATAATAAAAAGTGAATAAAATAAACTGAAATAGTATCAGTTTAGTTTAAATACATTCACAAGTGTTTATATATAAAATTATTGAAATCATAGCTATCATAGATAAAATTACAACATTAATATAATTTCCAAAGCAAAATAAAATAATAATTAATTGTATTACACAAAAATTATTAGTATTTAATTATATCTGAAGAAAAACATGTTTAACTTATGAAACAAGTATTTTCTCAGAGTTCACTTTCATGATTTTTCTTTTTCCCCCACTGCATTTGATCAGATATATTAAGATTAATTCCTACTGGAACCAGATCAGCCTTGTGGTTATAAAGCCTTGAAATAGGCCCTTGATTAAATGATATTTGTATTGTTTTGTCTGCCTGTTGCTGCTATACAAAGTTCGGGGACGGTTGTTTTAAGTTAAAATAGGAAAAAAGAATAAAAAAATAATTAAGAGATTATAAAGACAGAACTGTATATAGGGCTGGGAAAATGTCAATGATTAAGGCTTGACTTTTTATTTTATCTCAAGATAAAAATTTTTATTTTCTGATCTATCTTCCTTAGTTTTGCTTTTGACAGGTTGATAATTTGAGTACAAAGTTCATGAGACAACACCCCTCACCTTTGATGTCAAGCAGGAATCAGCAAAAGAAAACATCAAGGAGCAACATAGATTATCCTACAAATGAAAATTATGTGTAACTTAATAAACCAGATCTTTCTTCTTTGATTTATTAGGATAAAACAGATTATACATAACACCTGTATAACCTAGTGAGTTCGATTTGGAACTTTATATACTTTATTTTATTTCATCCTCACAAATATAAATTGATGCTATCAAAGTCAGTATTTCATAAATGAGCAAAAGGAAGCTCAGAACAGTCAAGAAAACAGACTTAAGTCATCTGACTGATGATCAAACAAGAGAGGAACTGTTTACAATACTACTTTATACATCAAAAAGCAAAGTCTCAGAAAGGTGAAGTAACCTTCCAAAGGCCAGTTATCAAATGGTAGAGCCAGGATTCAAATCCTGATATGTAATTTGACCCCAGAATTCACTACAATTGGCCCTCAGTATCTGCAGATTCCGCATCCTTGGATTCAACCAACCACAGATGATGTACCATGTTTAGGTTCTGTGTTGGCTGAGTCCAAGGATACAAAAGGCCGACCATGAGGCTTGAGTATCTGCAGATTTTGGTATCTGAGGAGGGTCCTGGAACCAATCCCCAGTGGATACCCAGGGACAACTTTATATCAGGTGTTACTCTGTGCTTCTTCCCATTATATTTCTCTTGGGATTGACATGTACACACTGCTATAAAGATACATGCACCCCAATGTTCACTGCAGCACTATTTACAATAGGTAGGACATGGAAGCAACCTAAATGTCCATCAACAGAGGAATGGTTGAAGAATATGTGGTACATATACACAATGGAATATTACTCAGCCATAAAAAAGAATGAAATAATGCCATTTGCAGCAACATGAATGGTCCTAGAGATTGTCATACTGAGTGAAGTAAGTCAGACAGAGAAAGAGAAATGTATGATATTACTTATATGTGGAATCAAAAAAAGGCTACAAATGAACTTATTTACAAAACAGAAATAGAGTTACAGATGTTGAAAATAAACTTACAGTTACCAGGGTGTAAGAGTCGGGGAGAGGGACAAATTGGAAGATTGGGATTGACATATACACACTACTATATAAAAAACAGATAACTAATAAGGACCTACTGCATAGCAAAGGGAACTCTACTCAATACTCTGTAATGGCATATATGGGGAAAAAAATCTAAAAAAGAGTGGATATATGTATAACAGATTCACTTTGCTGTACACCTGAAACTAACACAACATTGTAAATCAACTATACTCCAATAAATTTTTTTAAAAAATAAAATAAAATAGCTAACGAACAAGGACCTACTGTATAGCACAGGAAGCTCTGCTCAATACTCTGTAATAACCTAAATGGGAAAAGAATTTGAAAAAGATTAAATACATGCATATGTATAACTAAATCATTCTGCTATACACCTGAAGCTAACACGACCTTGTTAATCAACTATGCTCCAATATAAAATAAAATATTTTTTCATTTTTGAATCCAAGACTATAATATTCAGACCTGATTAAATTCTGTTAATGGGACTACTGATGACTCATAATGTTAATTAGAATTAGTCATGTTTCATTTTATTCTTTCATTATGCTATCTTGTTGATAAGAGTCAGTCATTTTAGGAATAATGACTGGATAGGTAACCTCCACCAACCCTTAGTAATATAACAAGAGCACATGAAAATGAGGTAAGAGTTAATATTCTTTACCTTGTTCACTTGCTTTGTGTTTAGTGTTAATGAAGCAGAGTCATGAATTTAAATCCCATTTGAGTCACATAAATTTTCTAGACTTGATAGCTGTCTATTGCCCTCTCAGATCCAAGCTAGTCATTTTTTTTCTGAAAAATAAGTAAGGCTGGTCACAAGAGATGCAAGATAAGAGATTATAGATGAACCCTCATCATCACACTGGCCAAAGAACTAAAGTCCATCCATCGATGTCGTTCAGTCATTTTATCTTTACTTAAAAACTAAACTTGTAGGTCTTGGTAAAATTCAATTCTACTTTAAGAATATGTCATATATGCCTTCAAACTTTTGTATATGCATAGTTGACATGACATAACCTGGCCTGGTTAGACTGTAGAAAGCTTATTAAAATCTCCTGGAGAATCTATTGTAAAAAGCTGTTATCAACTTAAAACGTCACTCAAAAGAGAGTCAGAAAGACAAGTAAGCACCCAAGATGAACTGGACTGAGAAGTTTCTCAGGGTGTGAGAATCCCAGTGCTAAAAGCAGCATAGTCCAGCACTGACTGGGACGGCTGGCCACCATATTATTATGACGAGCAGTTGAAAGAATTGGAGAAATTTAATGTGAAATAATTCAGAGAAAACCGATGCTGGATTAGTTTCCTCTGGTTGCCATAAAAATTACCACAGACTGGGTGACCTAACAGAAATTTATTTTCTCACAGGTCTGGAGGCTAGAAGTCTGTGATCAAGGAGTTGGAAGGTTTGTTCCTCTCTGAGGTCTCTCTCCTTGGCTTGCAGATGGCTGACTTCTCCCTGTGTCTTCACATGGTCATTTCTTTGTGCATGGTTGTCTCCCTTGTGTTCAAATTTCCTCTTATAAGGACACCAGTCATATTGGATTAGGCCCAATGTAAAGGCCTCATTTTAACTTAATCATCTGTTTAAAAACCCTATCTTCAAGTACAGTCACATTCTGAAGTAATGAGGTTAAGGATTTCAATATATGAATTTGTGAGGAACACAAGTTAGCTCATAATAAAAACCTTCCAGTATTTGAAAGACTCTAATTTTAGATAGGTTTTTAAATGTTCTTTTAGGCCTCAAAAGTGAGAACTGACCATGAGAAAAAATTACCGTAAATGTATTTGTGACTCAAAACTATACAACTTAATATGCTTCCCTGTCAGGTAGTTAACAAATTTTAATCACCAGATACTTGGCAACCTGTCACAGAGCTGTCTTCTCTAAAAGGAAATTTTGACTTATTTACCAGTACTGTCATTTCCTAAGAGTTAGTGAATTCTGAATAGAACACATCTGACATTAAAAGTCAGGGTATACATGTTATGGGGTTTTTGTATAAATGTAGGTATATGCATGTGTTCAATCATACAGAAACTTCAAATTTAAGGGCCATTGATATTTGAAAGCATTATACAAAGAGAAATTATAGCTTAAGATTGAAGCTGATATATGTAAAGATAGAGATATAGAGATAGCCATACTTTCAGAGAAGGGAGTACTGAAAGGGAAAAATAGTAATTTTACAGTGAAGAAACCTGAAAAAATTACCTTAACCAAATGATGAAGGTTAACATCGCCAGTAATTTTATGACAAAATCCTGCATTCCCTGATATTACGTAATGAGATCACTTCGTATCTGTGTCATTCTTTCCAAAAACCCATAACCCCAAGTTAACCAT
The DNA here is from genome assembly GCF_039906515.1 of Pseudorca crassidens. Classification (NCBI taxonomy): domain Eukaryota; kingdom Metazoa; phylum Chordata; class Mammalia; order Artiodactyla; family Delphinidae; genus Pseudorca; species Pseudorca crassidens. The sequence goes on along the minus strand of NC_090300.1, from coordinate 124,233,344 downwards.
GAGGAAAACATAAGAAAAAATCCAAATCTGGGGATATTCTATACCATCCCTGGCCAGTATTCCTCAAATCTGACAAGGAAATGAAGAAAGACTGAGAAATTCACACAGACCAGAGGATGTTGGAGATACATAACAGCTAGATGCCGTGCGGTATCCTGGAGTAGATTCTGAAACAGAAAGAAGGCATTTGTGGGAAAAGTGGTGAAACTCAAGTAAAGCCTGGAGTTTAAATAAAGTCATGTACCAATGTTGATTTCTTATGTGGTAAAATGTACCGTGGCCAGGTAAGATGACACTGAAGGAAACTAGTTGAGGGGTACACCGTGACTCTCTGTATTACCTTAGTCATTTTTCTGTAAAGTTAAAATTATCCCAAAATAAAGAGCTATTTTTAAAAATCTGATAGCCTATAAAATAGATAATAGAAGGATTAAGCTTAATGAGGGGGAGGCAAAGCAAAACCCAGATGAGAGATCATGGAATTCGTTTGGGGCAGTGTGGAGGGAGGGATGAAAATAATTCATTTGAAAGTTAAATGTTACAAAGGACATAACTCAGTGACACTGTGGTTTTTCTGTTTTTTTTTTTTTAATATTTTCAAAAGCCTCATTACTTTTTCTAGCTAATGTATTCACACGGTTAATGTATATGGAATTTACTTTGGAAAAAATTCATTAGCCTTTCCACAATCATAAATCAGAAATTTCAACATCCTCTATAGCTACAGCTGCATTTATGAACTCAAGTATAGGATCAGATATTACCCTTATGAATTCAATTCCTCATGGATAACTTTACAGATTTGAATGGATATTACTTACTTTCATCACTCAAATCCATCCACTGTTGTCCTGGAAAGAGGACCTCTCCCAAATTATGAGTGGTAACCACATCTCCCCCATTCTTAAGCATGGAACTGGAGCATAAATCCAGTCTAAGAATGGGCATGTAATTTAGACCTGAGCCAAGCCATCTAAAACAATATCATGGTAAAGATGATTAACACAGAAAGGATAAGTGACCCACCTATGGCATACAATTTTAATCATACTCTTAGGAAAAGGAAAATAAACCTTGTATTTCCTCTAGACCTGCACTTTAGTAAATGAAGTCCTGGAGTTCATAGAAACAAAATGCCATGACTGAAGTCTGCATGGAAAAGAACAAGTCAAGAGAGACCATCTACAACTGTATCACTTAATGCTTCTCAAATCCTACAAGACCTGATTTATGTGATTCACTTTTCTTTCCCTTTTCTGCCCATACCAGTTCAATCTTCATGTTTGTTACTTGCGATCAAAAGCCCTAAAGGATAAATGATATCTATGATAATGAACTCTATCATTTTATGCACTTCGTATCTGTAGATTTGATGGCCTTTTATGACTCCTAATTCTTTATTTAGATCATGAAAAAATGTAGAAAAGCCCAGAGATCAGTGAGAATTCTGAGATGAATGATTAGAAACCTCACTCATTCATATCCAGCCTCCAAGAATGAATCATGACCGGTGTAAGTCAGTGATTTTCAGACATAATACATAAAACTACCTAAAGATCTTGGTTGTCCTCTGCAGACTCCAATGCCGGAGTCTCTGGCAGAGAATTGGTTTGGGACATGAGAATTCCGATTTGTAACAAGTTCCTAGAGATGGCACTTTGAGAACCACTGGTATAGGCATATAATTTTTATGTTGGGACTTCATTACTCTCTGTAACTCAACTAGGGGCTTTCCAGGAACACTTTTCACTGATTTAAGAAAGACATAGGGTAACAGAGCCCTCATTTTCAAGTTGTTTTCTTCCAGTGTTGGACACTGTGATGAGAGATGTAGTGCTAGGAGTTGACACAGTCACATGGGAATCAAGAGACAAAGCCAAGGGAATTACATCTACGCAATGCCCTGACCAGCCCTGGGACTAACATCTTTCAGAGTTCTTGTTAGGACAAGCAAATCAATGTCATTATTATTATCTAACCATTAGTCAGGCACTCTGTTACTTTTAGCTGAATGTTCTGCTTGAGATGCTTATAATGGCCTATTTGTAGGGCAAGAATAGAGACATAGATGTAGAGAATGGACATGTGGACACAGGGGGCAAAGGGGATGAATTGGGAGATTAGGTTTGACATAAATACGCTACTATGTGTAAAATAGATAGCTAGTGGGAACCTGCTGTATAGCACAGGGAGTGCATCTCGGTGCCCTGTGATGACCTAGATGGGTGGGATGGGGAGTGGGAGGGAGATCCAAGAGGGAGGGGATATAGGTATACATATAGCTGATTCACGTCATTGTACAGCAGAAACTAACACACCATTGCAAAGCAATTTTACTCCAATAAAAAATTTTAAAAAACGAAAGAATTCTTATGGTTGTAAGTTATTTTAGTGCAGCAATGTTTTGCTTTAGATTCTATAAACCCACAACACACAGCACAATTTCTTTTTTTATTTTCATTTTTTTATTAAAGTAATGGATGTACATGGTTTGAAAAGCCAGTTAATATTGTAAGGCTTTAAGGAAACCCAGCAGGCCCTGCCTCTCTCCTCACTGCAGAGCACAATTTCTTGAACACAGTAGAAGCTCAATAAATATTTGCTAATTTAATGATAAATGACAGCAATTGTTTGGCTTCAGTCTAAAATAGTTTGCAGTTTTAAGCATGAAAATTTTTTATGTAATATTTTTTTCTATCCCTCCCATTAGTTACACAAAATTGTAAAAATCATTTATCTGTTTCTGATATTGTAGTTCATTCTCCCTTTTGAGAGTATTTCTCTCCCACAAAGATTTGAAACACATTTTCCTACCACATATCTAAAAATAATTTAATATGGGGAAGAATCTGGGGTTGCAGTTTGAAGTCATAAAATAATGCATGCTAAAAATGTGGAGTATATGTATCTTTTCTTATCATGGAATATTTATAAATGCCACCTACAAGGACATCATTTCTCAGGATGTTCTAAGGCCCTAAGTCAGCTATTTAATGGAGAAGAATACTAAGAAATATGATTCAGATAAAATAGTTTTATGGTATATAATTCTTTTTTCATACATAATTTCTTAATATTGTGTGCATGTTCCTATAATTCAGACTTGCACATGTTACATCAAACACTTTTTTGGCTTCTTTGCAGCAGAGTAAGATACAATTTTCATTAATACTTAACTTACTATAATCTGCATCATCAAGCTTTTTGTAATTAATGTAGCATTTCTAGAATTCTGTCAATAAAATTAAATCTTATATTTAATAGATGTAGATAAGGATCATGATTTTATGTGAGCAAATAAAATCTGTACAAAGTCCAAAAGTGATCTTGTTTAAAAAAAAAGCCAGAAGTTCAAACTATTACAAGCTATAAGTCAAAGCAATTGCTCCCTTGTTTGTAGTACATGTGCTTTATCTTAAAAGTTATAGCACTTGCTGGTAGTGCCTGATAAAGTTAGCAGTTTTCAGCCTAATAGCACTGCTATCATTATTCAAAATAATTTATAATTTATTATCACTTATTCAAAATCAGAAGAAAAATCAGCATTTTTGAAATTAAACCTCTTCCCTTTTCCCTTCATTTTGAAGTGATTGGGAGGACAATTATATTTTAAGCATAAAAAAAATTGATACTAATTCACTGTTTTTATCTCTTTTTGTTTAATAATAGCAAACATTCTAAAGACAGACTTTTATTTTAGCTTCCAGTTTGGAATTTTTTTTAACATTTATGTGAACAAAAATAATAATTTGGAATTGGCATTTATACATGGTTCAAATCAAATTAAAAAATGACTAATTTTTCTACTGGGCTATTATATGAGTCCATAATAATTTACAGCCTCTATTGGAAAATAAGGCAAAGCAATACACTTAGGTTTCAGCTCCCTTAGAAATAATGTTGCTATTATAAGGGTCATTATGAGTGGCATGCTCACATGGAGACACTACACCACTGTCTCACATCTTTCCAGTCCAGGTAACTGCATGGTCTCATCCTACTCACATGAAGCAGGTATCTCTGGGGAGGCTGCCGAATTCATCATGATTTCGATTCTGTGACAGGGCATACTTGGGCCTGTGTTTGAGCTCCATGACCTTTGCTCCTCTACCACGGAAGATGAAGGTACATTTGTGTCTTAGATTAGGCTAATCTGCTTCTCCCCACTCCATCCTATGAAATAGACAATTGGAATGGAGAATCATGAACCCAAATAGTGCTAAAACCTAATAACATCTTTTGTTGACACTATGAAGAGTCTGTGAAAAGTTGTTTTGGTACCTCCAGAACTTCCCTCATCCTTGACCTTTCTAACGCTTGGCTAATTAGCTCTTCCTAGTTTCTCTGCAAAATTCCTTTTTGTTGATCACAATAGCCAGTTCACATATCATACATCATATCCATAGCAAAAATGTATATCTTTCTTTATATTGTTGCCTACATACTTATCCATGTACCTCTGTTGATATATGGATAGATGGCTAGATGATAGATAGGTGATAGATTATAGGTGACATATGGATATCTTTATATCTCTGTATATATGATATATATTGATATATATGACATTTTATATATTTCATAATACACATAGGGTTACAGTGGACTTAAGAGCTGCCCCTTTAAAAGTAAAATGTCCCTGATCACATTGAATAACTTAATGGTCACTGGCTTATGACCTCTGTTTAATACCATCTATCTGTACCAAAAGACTCAATCACATGCCAATGAGGCTTTGACCAAGATAGCACAAATTCGTGAGAGCAACCTAGCTGGAATAGTCTAGAAAAAGTAGATAGTAAATTATATCAATAAAATCAACTTTCCTGTTCATTAATGAAAAAAGTACATTAACAAGAAGGTTGCCATTTACAAAAAATTGCCTTACTCAATAATTAATTATAATATGCAGTCAATAAGATGGAAGAGAGAAATTAGGAATGGATATTCTCAAGGTGTGAAATGCGTAGTATAATCAGTTGTATAACCAATTTTCTTTATTAGAAAGAGTACTTGTCTTGTCCAATTCCCTGCAGCTGCTATAAGAATATTTCCTAGATAAAGATTGATTTATTCAAAATATTTATGTGAAGAACAGATAACTAAAAAGGGATTAAAACACACAGACACACATATGCATTTACAACAGATATGAGGAAAGAAAAGATAGTGAAAACAATACAAGATTGTTGTAAAAAAAAAAAAAAGTCATAGCTGTGCCTGTATGGATACAGCCTGCAGACTTTATCAATTAACGCAAGGACAAATTTAAGGATCATAATCACAAAATGCACATTTTATAAAATAACATTCTGTTAACCAAGCTGACCTGAATTTTCAAATAAGCATAATATTCCTTCCGTGGTCAATGACCTCTCTTGTCTTTTACACAAAGTAACTACTCAAAGGCAGAGAGAAACGTGTGCTTTGATAAAACTGCTCATTCTTAAAGAGCTTCCGATTTTTATGCTGCACCAAAAACTCAGCTTTAGATAAGAGTGTTTTATTTCCATTTAACTTATTTATTACCTTTCTCCCTTGGGACTTGAAAAATTAGGCTAGAGCTACAACTTGGACAGATAGATTCCTTACCTAGCCCTTAACATGATTTCGATAGAATTTTATTTGGATACAAACAACATCCATCTCATAGTTCTCATTACTATAATCACATGCTTTATTAAAATAGTCTTACCAAACTTATATGTTACTGTGCCCTCTTATTGAACTGCCTCTAGAATTCACATTTTCAGTGAGGTCATTCATATTCTAAAGTACTTCTAGTGTAGTTTTTCTTATTGCCCCAACCTCACACATTCCCATTTATTGATCTAAACATTTATGCAATTTCTTTTTCTTTCCCCACGGAATTACTGTATGTAAAATTTTGTGTATTATTCCTATTGAATCTCTGGGCATATTTCCTCTTCCTAACTCCTACTTCTTGTCATGAGCTGCTCTATTATTGGTTTCATTTCTTGGTTGTTTTGTGTGTGTGTGTGTGTGCTTGTGCCATTCGTTTAAATTCATCTAATACTTTATTTTGGTGATTTGTGACATAATTTTGAGCTACTTTGCTATCATGAAGCTAATAGAAACCTAGCCAATTAGATGATTAGATATGTATCACTCATTTAGCTTTAAATTTTTCACATTACCCTGTTTTCTATGCTATGAGAAATGTCACACCAATAATTGACTGAGTTGAGTTCCACACATGAAAAGAAATAAGTTCACCTCTAGAACATGACCCATTTATTTATTTTCAGGCTAGTTTCTGTTAGAATATGATATATAAACTGTGAGACTTATTCATTATTTCTACCTCCAGATTTCTTTTCACTGAGAGAAAATGTTTGTTTAGTGATATGAAAATAAAATTGCAGGCAATCACACAAAGGGTAAGCATCACTCATTCAACAATTATTTCTTAATATTTAATCTAAATTTTCTATCCTTGATAGTTATTTCTCTATTGAGTGATACCCACTTCCAAAGCAACTTCTGACTGAAGCAACAATATCTTCAGAGAAAGATGAATTGTGCTGTCTCTCTCTAGGAGCTTTATTTTACTTCCCATTTTATCAGTTTGTTTCAGCCACGGTTACACAAAGGACAACTGCCCGTATTGCCTGCCCTTTGCTCTCACCCCAGCAGGCCGACCACAGTGATTGTGTTGTCTTGACCCCCATAATGTTACTGGATGTATTTAATTCTCCTGTCTGTCACGCTGATAAACTTCCTTGGCTTCTGCCTTGCAGAGCGAGACCTCAAAAATCTACCCTAGCTGAAAATAGCAGCATAGATACTACAGATAGAAAAAAGGTATAGTTAATTCATAGACATGAGATTCCAAAACCACAAATAGAATACTAAATTCTTTTTTTTTTATATATATATCAAAACAGCCTAACTTCTTTTAGGAGACAATGTGTAAACTTGATACAGTTCTATTGAACTTCAGACTACTGAAACCCAACATTTCTGCCCTTGACAGTAAGAAAAACTGAGTTCCATCTCTTCTAGTTCACTCTGTAGTGTGTTCCACTATAGACAATGGTGTCCGGGTACCTGCTTTTATATATCAATCATGCCTGGAAATAGAGATTTAAGAAGTCTTAAAAACAATGATGCTAACTTTTACAAACTTTGTGATTTCTCTACTTCCAGACTAATCTTTTTAAAGATACAAAGATTGGTTTCCCAGAAAAGCATTTTGTGGGTATTTAGCACTAAAATATCTATTAGTGGAAAAGCCTTATCTTATACCAGTACATTTCAAGTTTTTGAAATAGAGGAAATAAAGCCTCTCTGGCTTTGTTTTTTTACAATGTTAAATACTTGAGATAAGATTATTTACCCTTTGTTTCCCCCATTCTTTCATATTTCTTTTCCTCTCTTCCAAAAGCCTTCATATTAATACAATAAAGTTTATCACTATTGGTAACTGCTTCAAAAAAAAAAAGAAAAAGAAAATAAAGAATCTGTGCAACTCAAGTGAGACATATGTGAAATCAATGAGTAGAACTTATTAATTTGCATTATAAATGAACTTTAAGACTTTAAGCTTTTCTTTTTCTGCTTGTTTTATACACGTTGATCACCTTCACAAAGAGATATAGGTCAGTGTAGTCTAGACCTAGAAGCACCACATGGTAATATTGAAATGTGTAATTCTTAGTCACTTTCTACAATATTCTTAAAATTTTACAAGAACAAGGAAGCCCTTAAAAAAGCATTCTCATTTTTGTTTTGTATATGGGAAGGGAATATATGAGACCAAGTATTGGGATCTGGAATTATATGTAAGAAAATCATAGCTAAGGATGACTTGGAGTCACAAAGAAAAGTTGGAGGGAAATGAAAGAAATGGAGAGTGAGTAATACAGGTGCTTTAGTGTCACTTTCTCTGGGAGAGGACAAAGGATATTCCCCAACTAATCCTTACTTGTTCCACAAAGTAGAACGATGACTCTAGTAGATTTGTTCACCTGAAAATTTACTAAAACACGCAGCTACTCTTTGTTTCAGACCCAAGTAAATAACAAAATAAAATATATTTAGGACAATTTACCAAATTTACTAAAAGCTAACAATGTTTCTAGTTCAATTTTAGTTTTCACGGTAATTGAAAATTCAGAATCATTTTATTTACTGTAACATGAAAAAAAACAAAGTTATCTTTAACTTTAATAAAGATACAGGACTATACTGCATTTGCAGAGATAGTATACAGTACTGAGTCTGAGTTAGTCCTGTGACTAAAAGAAATAAGACTGATTACTTAAAATTTTACGGCATACTTGTGTTGCCATTCCCACAGGATTACAGAACAGAGTTTATAGGAGACTCTCCAAATTAATTCTGCCTATTAATAACATTAAATTCTCACCAAAATCTGTTAAACTATGTGGCTCTTGCACTATATACTTCCTCCCTTCCTTATATAAAGATTTTAATTATTATAAAGAATATTATAATAATAATTTATGAGGAACAAAAAAACAAAGACCCAGATGGAATTACATGGTGATTTACTACACAGGATCCAAGATTTTCACAAAATTTTTAAAATGCTATGTATAAAATTTATTTTTTGTATCTCCTGACAAATAACAAATATTAATAATTTATCCCAGTGATTCTTTTTTTATGGTAAAAATGCTTCAAGGCCCAGGAATGCAAACTGAATTCCAGGGAAATTCCAGAACTTAAGGTATCAAATTATGTAGTTAAATTGAGATAAGAAATTATAGGGGGACGAGGGGAAGATGGCGGAAGAGTAAGATGCGGAGATCACCTTCCTCCCCACAGATACCCCAGAAATACATCTACACGTGGAACAACTCCTACAGAACACCTGCTGAACGCTGGCAGAAGACCTCAGACTTCCCAAAAGGCAAGAAAGTCCCCACGTACCTGGATAGGGCAAAAGAAAGAAAGAATAAACAGAGACAAAAGGATAGGGACGGGACTTGCACCAGTGGGAGGGAGCTGTGAAGGAGGAAATGTTTCCACACACTAGGAAGCCCCTTCACGTGTGGAGACTGCGGGTGGCTGAGGGGGAAAGCTTCGGAGCTGAGGTGGAGAGCACAGCAACAGGAGTGTGGAGAGAAAAGTGGAGAGATTCCCGCACAGAGGATCAGTGCCGACCGGTACTCACCAGCCCAAGAGGCTTGTCTGCTCACCCGCCGGAGCGGGCAGGGCTGGGAGCTGAGGCTTGGGCATTGGTCAGAGCGCAGGGAGAGGACTGGGGTTGGCGGCGTGAGCACAGCCTGCAGGGGCTAGTGCGCCAGGGCTAGCCGGGAGGGAGTCCGGGGAAAAGTCTGGACCTGCCGAAGAGGCAAGAGACTTTGTCTTCCCTCTCTGTTTCCTGGTGCGCGAGGAGACGGGATTAAGAGTGCTGCTTAAAGGAGCTCCAGAGACTAAAAGCCCGGCTAAAAGCGAGGACCTCAGAGACGGGCATGAGATGCTAAGGCTGCTGCTGCCGCCACCAAGAAGCCTGTGTGCGAGCACAGGTCACTATCCACACCCCGCTTCCGGGGAGCCTGTGCAGCCCGCCACTGCCAGGGTCCCGTGATCCAAGTACAACTTCCCCGGGAGAACGCACAGTGCGCCTCGGGCTGGTGCAACGTCATGCCGGCCTCTGCCACCGCAGGCTTGCCCTGCACTCAGTACCCCTCCCTCCCCCCGGCCTGGGTGAGCCAGAGTCCCCAAAGCAGCTGCTCCTTTAACCCCGTCCTGTCTGAGCAAAGAACAGATGCCCTCCGGTGACCTACATGCAGAGGCGGGGCAAAATCCAAAGCTGAGCCCCTGGGAGCTGTGAGAACAAAGAAGAGAAAGGGAAATCCCTCTCAGCAACCTCAGAAGCAGCAGATTAAAGCTCCACAATCAACTTGATGTACCCTGCATCTGTGGAATACATGAATAGACAACGAATCATCCCAAACAGAGGAGGTGGACTTTGAGAGCAAGATTTATTTACTTTTTCCCTTTTCCTCTTTTTGTGAGTGTGTATGTGTATGCTTCTGTGGGAGATTTTGTCTGTATAGCTTTGCTTCCACAATTTGTCCTAGGGTTCTATCTGTCCTTTTTTCTTTTCTTCTTCTTTTTTTTTAAAAAAAAAAATCTTTTTTCTTAATATTTATTTTTTATTTTAATAAGTTTATTTTATTTTATCTTTATTTTACCTTTTCTTTCTTTCTTTCATTACTTCCCTCCTCCCTTCCTTCCTTCCTTCCTCCCTCCCTCCCTCCTTCTCTCCTTTCTTTCTTTCTTTCTTTCTTTCTTTCTTTCTTTCTTTCTTTCTTTCTTTCTTTCTTTCTTTCTTTCTACTTTTTCTAAAAATCTCCCAGAGATCTCTATCTCAACACCAGCACTCAGCTTCACTCAACAACCAGCAGGCTACAGTGCTGGACACCCTATGCCAAACAACTAGCAAGACAGGAACACAACCCCACCCATTAGCAGAGAGGCTGCCTAAAATCATAATAAGTCCACAGACACCCCAAAACACACCACCAGATGTGGACCTGCCCACCAGAAAGACAAGATCCAGCCTCATCCAACAGAACACAGGCACTAGGCCCCTCCACCAGGAAGCCTACACAACCTAATGAACCAACTTTAGCCACTGGGGACAGACACCAAAAACAACAGGAACTACGAACCTGCAGCCTACAAAAAGGAGACCCCAAACACAGTAAGATAAGCAAAATGAGAAGACAGAAAAATACACAGCAGATGAAGGAGCAAGATAAAAACTCACCAGACCTAACAAATGAAGAGGAAATAGGCAGTCTACCTGAAAAAGAGTTCAGAATAATGATAGTACAGATGATCCAAAATCTTGGAAATACAATAGACAAAATGCAAGAAACATTTAACAAGAACCTAGAAGAACTAAAGATGAAACAAGCAATGATGAAAAACCAATAAATGAAATTAAAAATACTCTAGATGGGATCAATAGTAGAATAACTGAGGCAGAAGAACGGATAAGTGACCTGGAAGATAAAATAGTGGAAATAACTACTGCAGAGCAGAATAAAGAAAAAAGAATGAAAAGAACTGAGGACAGTCTCAGAGACTTCTGGGACAACATTAAACGCAACAACACTCGAATTATAGGGGTTCCAGAAGAAGAAGAGAAAAAGAAAGGGACTGAGAAAATACTTGAAGAGATTATAGTTGAAAACTTCCCTAATGTGGGAAAGGAAATAGTTAATCAAGTCCAGGAAGCACAGAGAGTCCCATACAGATAAATCCAAGGAGAAATACGTCAAGACACATATTAATCAAATGGTCAAAAATTAAATACAGAGAAAACATATTAAAAGCAGCAAGGGAAAAACAACAAATAACACACAAGGGAATCCCCATAAGGTTAACAGCTGATCTTTCAGCAGAAACTATGCAAGCCAGAAGGGACTGGCAGGACATATTTAAAGTGATGAAGGAGAAAATGCTATAACCAAGATTACTCTACCCAGCCAGGATCCCATTCAGATTTGATGGAGAAATTAAAACCTTTACAGACAAGCAAAAGCTAAGAGAGTTCAGCACCACAAAACCAGTTTTACAACAAATGCTAAAGGAACTTCTTGCAGCAAGAAACACAAGAGAAGGAAAGACCTACAATAACAAACCCAAAACAATTAAGAAAATGGGAATAGGAACATACATATAGATAATTACCTTACATGTAAATGGACTAAATGCTCCCACCAAAAGACACAGATTGGCTGAATGGATACAAAAACAAGACCCATATATATGCTGTCTACAAGAGACTCACTTCAGACCTAGAGACACATACAGTATGAAAGTAAGGGGATGGAAAAAGATATTCCATGCAAATGGAAACCAAAAGAAAGCTGGAGTAGCAATTCTCATATCAGAAAAAAATAGACTTTAAAATAAAGACTATTAGAAGAGACAAAGAAGGACACTACATAATGATCAAGGGATCAATCCAAGAAGAAGATATAACAATTGTAAATATTTATGCACCCAACATAGGAGCACCTCAATACATAAGGCAAATGCTAACAGCCATAAAAGGGGAAATCGACAGTAACTCATTCATAGTAGGGGACTTTAACACCCCACTTTCACCAATGAACAGATCATCCAAAATGAAAATAAATAAGGAAACACAAGCTTTAAATGATACATTAAATAAGATGGACTTAATTGTTATTTATAGGACATTCCATCCCAAAACAAAGGAATACCCATTCTTCTCAAGTGCTCTTGGAACATTCTCCAGTATAGATCATATCCTGGGTCACAAATCAAGCCTTAGTAAATTTAAGAAAATTGAAATTGTATCAAGTATCTTTTCTGACCACAACGCTATGAGACTAGATATTAATTATAGGAAAAGATCTGTAAAAAATACAAACACAGGGAGGCTAAACAATACAATACTTAATAATGAAATGAACACTGAAGAAAACAAAGAAGAAATCAAAAAATACCTAGAAACAGGGCTTCCCAGGTAGCGCAGTAGTTGGGAGTACGCCTGCCGATGCAGGGGACACGGGTTCATGCCCCGGTCCTGGAGGATCCCACATGTCATGGAGTGGCTGGGCCAGTGAGCCATGGCTGCTGATCCTGCGTGTCCGGAGCCTGTGCTCCACAACGGGAGAGGGCACAACAGTAAGAGGCCCGTGTACCACACACACACACAAAGAAAACCTAGAAACAAATGACAAGAGAGATACAACGACCCAAAACCTATGGGATGCAGCAAAAGCAGTTCTAAGAGGGAAGTTTATAGCAATACAATCCTACCTTAAGAAACAGGAAACATCTCGAATAAACAACCTAACCTTGCACCTAAAGCAATTAGAGAAAGGAGAACAAAAAAAAAAAAAAAAAAAAACAACTTTAGCAGAAGGAAAGAAATCATAAAGATCAGATCAGAAAAAAATGAAAAAGAAATGAAGGAATCAATAGCAAAGATCAATAAAACTAAAAGGTGGTTCTTTGAGAAGATAAACAAAATTGATAAACCATTAACCAGACTCATCAAGAAAAAAGGGAGAAGACTCAAATCAATAGAATTAGAAATGAAAAAGGAGAAGTAACAACTGACACTGCAGAAATACAAAAGATCATGAGAGATTACTACAAGCAACTCTATGCCAATAAAATGGACAACCTGGAAGAAATGGACCAATTCTTAGAAATGCACAACCTGACATGACTGAATCAGGAAGAAATAGAAAATACGAACAGAACAATAACAAGTACTGAAGTTGAAACTGTGATTAAAATTCTTCCAACAAAAAAAGCCCAGGACCAGATGGCTTCACAGGCGAATTCTATCAAACATTTAGAGAAGAGCTAACACCTATCCTTCTCAAACTCTTCTAAAATATAGCAGAGGGAGGAACACTCCCAAACTCATTCTACAAGGCCACGATCACCCTGACAAAACCAGACAAGGACGTCAAAAGAAAGAAAACTAGAGGCCAATATCACTGATGAACATAGATACAAAAATCCTCAACAAAATACTAGCAAACAGAGTCCAACAGCACATTAAAAGGATCATACATCATGATCAAGTGGGGTTTATGCCAGGAATGCAAAATTCTTCAATACACACAAATCAATCAACGTGATACACCACATTAACAAATTGAAGGAGAAAAACCATATGAACATCTCCATAGATGCAGAGAAAGCTTTTGACAAAATTCAACACCCATTTAAGATAAAAACCCTGCAGAAAGTAGGCATAAAGGGAACTTTCCTCAACATAATAAAGGCCATATATGACAAACCACAGCCAACATCATCCTCAATGGTGAAAAACTGAAAGCATTTCCACTAAGATCAGGAACAAGACAAGGTTGCCCACTCTCACCACTCTTATTCAATAAAGTTTTGGAAGTTTTACCACAGCAATCAGAGAAGAAAAGGAAATAAAAGGAATCCAAATCAGAAAAGAAGAAGTAAAGCTGTCACTGTTTGCAGATGACATGATACTATACATAGAGAATCCTAAAGATGCTACCAGAAAACTACTAGAGCTAATCAATGAATTTGGTAAAGTAGCAGGATACAAAATGAATACACAGAAATCCCTGGCATTCCTATACACTAATGATGAAAATTCTGAAAGTGAAATCAAGAAAACACTCCCATTTACCATTGCAAAAAAAAAAAAAGAATAAAATATCTAGGAATAAACCTACCTAAGGAGACAAAAAGACCTGTATGCAGAAAATTATAAGACACTGATGAAAGAAATTAAAGATGATACAAATAGATGGAGAGATATACCATGTTGTTGGATTGGAAGAATCAACATTGTGAAAATGACTCTACTACCCAAAGCAATCTACAGAGTCAATGCAATCCCTATCAAACTACCACTGGCATTTTTCACAGAACTAGAACAAAAATTTTCACAATTTGTATGGAAACACAAAAGACCCCGAATAGCCAAAGCAATCTTGAGAACAAAAAATGGAGCTAGAGGAATCAGGCTCCCTGACTTCAGACTATACTACAAAGCTACAGTAATCAAGACAATATAGTACTGACACAAAAACAGAAAGATAGATCAATGGAACAGGATAGAAAGCCCAGAGATAAACCCATGCACATATGGTCACCTTATCTTTGATAAAGGGGGCAGGAATGTACAGTGGAGAAAGGACAGCCTCTTCAATAAGTGGTGCTGGGAAAGCTGGACAGGTACATGTAAAAGTACAAGATTAGATCACTCCCTAACACCATACAAGAAAGTAAGCTCAAAATGGATTAAAGACCTAAATGTAAGGCCAGAAACTATCAAACTCTTAGAGGAAAACATAGGCTGAACACTCTATGACATAAATCACAGCAACATCCTTTTTGACCCACCTCCTAGAGGAATGGAAATAAAAACAAAGATAAACAAATGGGACCAAATGAAACTTCAAATCTTTTTCACAGCAAAGGAAACCATAAACAAGACCAAAAGACAAACTTCAGAATGTGAGAAAATATTTGCAAATGAATCAATTGACAAAGGATTAATCTCCAAAATTTATAAACAGCTCATGCAGCTCAATAACAAAACAACAAAAAACCCAATCCAAAAATGGGCAGAAGACCTAAATAAACATTTCTCCAAAAAAGATATACAGACTGCCAACAAACACATGAAAGAATGCTCAACATCATTAATCATTAGAGATATGCAAATCAAAACTACAATGAGATATCATCTCCCACCAGTCAGAATGGCCATCATCGAAAAATCTAGAAAAAATAAATGCTGGAGAGGGTGTGGAGAAAAGGGAACACTGCTGGTGGAAATGTGAATTGGTACAGCCACTATGGAGAACAGTATGGAGGTTTCTTAAAAAACTACAAATAGAACTACCATTTGACCCAACAATCCCACTACTGGGCGTATACCCTGAGAAAACCATAATTCAAAAATAATCATGTACCAAAATGGTCATTGCAGCTCTATTTACAATAGCCCGGAGATGGAAACAACCTGTGTCTATCATTGGATGAATGGATAAAGAAGATGTGGCACATATATACAATGGAATATTACTCAGCCATAAAAAGAAATGAAATTGAGCTATTTGTAATGAGGTGGATGGACCTAGAGTCTGTCATACAGAGTTAAGTACGTCAGAAAGAGAAACACAAATACTGTATGCTAACACATATATATGGAATTAAAAAAAAATGTCATGAAGAACCTAAGGGTAAGACAGGAATAAAGACACAGACCTACTAGAGAATGGACTTGAGCATATGGGGAGGGGGAAGGGTAAGCTGTGACAAAGCGAGAGAGTGGCATGGACATATATACACTACCAAACATAAAATAGATAGCTAGTGGGAAGCAGCCGCATAGCACAGGGAGATCAGATCGGTGCTTTGTGACCACCTAGAGGGGTGGCATAGGGAGGGTGGGAGGGAGGGATACACAAGAGGGAAGAGATATGGGAACATATGTATATGTATAACTGACTCACTTTGTTATAAAGCAGAAACTAACACACCATTGTAAAGCAATTATACTCCAATAAAGATGTAAAAACAAGAACAAGAAATTATAAACAATAACCTCTCAATATATGAAGGGTATATTTAGGCATTCAAACACTTAAGAAGGAAGTGACCTCTTTCTTTTGTTACAAACATTTATTTACATCCAAAAGCATTCTGTAATCACCCATGTCCTACTCCTGCCTCCGAACTGTAGTCAACAAATAAAAGGAAACTGCTGGAAATGCAACTGTAGTGAAGCCTATGTTCATTAGTCAGGTGGACCCGAGAGCCAAGGCTTTCAGCAGCCAGCTGCAATTGCTTTTTCCTCTGACATTTATGTTAAAGCCTTTGATTTTCTACTTTATATACATGCAAATGTTATTAGCACCAGAATGACTTCCATTCAGAATAAGTCATAACTTAAGACATGCCTGAATACTCCGTATTTTGTTTTGCTTTTTCAAAATGAAAGTTATTACTAGAACACATTTACTGAACCTTACAGGGTGCAGCTTGCTCTGTGAAAGGTAAAATTACATATGGTACCACCTGGAGGTCTTGAGAGTGTAAATTAAAAGGCAGGGAAATAAGTATACATACAAAGCATATGAAATACAGTTACTCATTTATTGTAAATGAAATAAAATGAAACACTGTGGAAGGAAGCAATTATCCACTTATGAAGCAGGTCTTATATTTTTCAAGCTTTGCCTCATTTCTCAATGTGTAACTTAAATATGACTTATAAAAGTATATAATGAAAAAGTTCTTAGAAATAATTGATGAAGCAGATAAAAAGTATGCAAAACTCTCATTGATTACCTTTTTGATAGAAGGACTATATGTTTCCCTGGTTTGTTCTGTTCTATATATGCACCAAAATTAAAGGTTCCAGAGAGCTTTGGAAAGGAAGCCAGTAAGAGACGTTGCAGCCAGTGAACAAGAGAAATATCTCCTTCATTAACCAGCAATTACATAGAAATTATATATCAATCTGAATTGGCTGGTGTATTCCCATAATGAAAATAAAGCAATTGTTTATTGTTTACAGCTTCATTGAGGTATGATTGGTAAATGAAAATCATATATATTTAGGCTGTATAACATGATGTTTTGGGTTTTTGTTAGTGTATAATGTGATTACTTCATATACCTTTCCATTCTGAAATGATTACCACAATCAAGTTAACACATCCATTAACTCACATAGTTAACTTATGTAGTGTATGTGTGTGTATGTGTGTGTGTGGTGAGAATAATTGAGATTTACTCTCCTAACAAATTTCAAGTATGCAATACAGTATGATTAACTATAATCACCACGTTGAACATTATATCCCTAGAACTTATTCATCTCATAACTGAAAATTTGTACGCTTTGACCAACATCTCCTAATCTCTCCCACCACCCAGCCCCTCACAACCATCATTCTCATCTCTGGTTCTGAGTTTCACTATTTTACCCTCTGTATGGAAATGACATATGAGAATATTTGTCTTTCTTTCTCGGGCTTGTTTCACTTAGCATCATGTCCTCCAGGTTCATCCATGTTGTTGCAAATGGCAGGATTTCCTTCTTTTTATGTTTGAATAATATTCAATTGTGTGTATATATACCACAAAATGGCCAATGGTACATGATAACGTGTTCAACATCACTAATCATCAGGGAAATACAAATCAAAACTACAATGAGCTATCACTTCACACCTGTAAAGATGCCTAGTGTCAGCAAGACAAGGGGTAACAAATGTTGGCAAGGGTGTGGAGAAGAGGGAATGTAAATTGGTATAGCCATTATGGAAAACAATATGGAGGTTCCTCAAGAAATTAAAAATATAAATACTATGTAATCCAGCAATCCCACTTCCAGGTGTATATCCAAAGAAAATGAAATCCATGTGACAAAGAGTGATCTGCACTCCCACGTTCATTGCAGCATCATTCATAGTAGTCAAGATATGGAAACAACCAAGTATGGGTACATGGATGGATAAAGTAATTGTGTATTTTGCCAGTCAGTGTGATAGCCTGGAAAGAGCATAGAGGAAAAAAGCTATAGCACTAAGGCTAAATCACCCACTGAAGGGATTCTCTTTTTTCATTGTTTGTAAATGAATGGGTTCGAAAAGAGAAGGTCAATTATCCATATAAGCTTTCTAAATCTCTAAAGAGCTAAAAATGAAAACAAAATCTCAATTTTGTAACCACTGTGAAAATAGAAATCTGTAGAATTTGTTTGAATTACTCGTGTATATTCTATAATTTTGTTATTTTTATGTAAATATGTTCTCATTGTAATTCACACAATTGGCCTGAACTTTCCAGTGAAACTCTCACTGTTCTTTTTCTCTTTTTCTCCTTAACCATCATCTCTCTCTCTCTCTCTCTCTCTGTCTCTCTCTGTCTCTCTCTCCCGTCTCTTTCTCTTCTGTCTTAAGGAAACTAAAATTACAGAAACTCTGGATTCTGAAATATTTTCCTTTTGTTCTGGGATTATCCAAACATAATCTTCTTTTTCTGTTTACTCCCTTATCTTTTTAGCTTAATTTATTGGTAGCATCCACAGGGCAATATTATGAAATAATATCTTCATCATATTGTCTTCCTTGAAACATAAATCTTACATCATGGTCTTCTGGTCCTGATTGACCCCCATCCTCCTCTTCATACAGACACAGGACTTCTCCGTCATGATTAAACCTGTATTTCTCAGGTTCAAGAACTCTACTCTGTTCCTCCTCTTTTCAACTCTACTCTAAAACATTTTCCAAGAAAAAAAAAAAAGACTTTTTTCAAACCCTGGTACATTACTTATTTTGTATTAAATTAATTAAAGGTAAATTACTCTGTGTCGTATTTGCATCTCAACATTGGATTCATCAAGGTTTATTACTCAACAGATTAATTGTTGTTCTCACATTTTAGCTCCATGATAGGAAAGTAAGAATTTGTTTTCCTTTAACCTGAGATTTTAAGCTGTGATATTTAGGCAAACATTTCTCTTTAACTGAAAGCTATTTCTACAATCAATTTTTTTTTCTTGCTGTCACCTCTCATTTTTATTTTCCTTAGACCAAGTTCAAGTTCTCAACATCTTAAAAGGTAAATTTTAAGTATATTCTACCTGTTTCAAAATTTTTATTTTATTTTAATAATGTGTGAGACAACAAGCAAAGACTATGGTGTTCTTTCTGTTCTTTCCTCATATGTGACCATTTACAAATACAATAGTTACTTGATTGTGTCTAACAGTGATTTTCCTCACAAAATGGATTTCCTTTCTAGGTATAACATACCCCCTCAGGTGAGAGACCTGTATTAGAGACATCATGGATAAAATAGCAAGTCCAAGTAGAAATTGTGAGACTATATCACACTCTGATAGAGCAAAGGTTTATAGGAACAAACTATTAGAATTTATTGTAATTCACCACACTGTGTTTTATACTGCTATTGTACATAATCATGAATAATATTTTAATGCAACTTTTAATCTTTTAAGACTTCATTTCTCAAAAACCCAATTAACTGCAGCATTCTATGACCTTGAGTGCTAGCAATTTTGGCTCTTTTTAGGGTGGAAATGTATTTTCTTTGTGTTATCAACACTGTAACAACATTAGTTGTGACTCTTTCCCTATCACTTGAATGTGTACAAACTGCATTAGGAAGAATAAATCCAAGTCATATCAGAATTATAAACAAAAACAGAACAAAATATAATGACTCTCACAAAAACTTAACTTTTAAAAACAATATATTTGACCAAGGCAATTTTGCATAGGAAGTTTATAAAATTTTGCAAATAATTTTAATAAACAAAGATATAGAAAGAAATTCCTCTTCCCAGAAAGGAAGTTTATGCCTATTTTAGAACACATGGAAGTAAATTCCAGACAACCCCAGTAGCCAAAGATAATTGATAACTTTAAAAGGGCACTGAAAATAATTCATTTTAAGTTATGACTAACATTCCATAGTAAATAGTTAAAAAGAGGGGAGGGATGTCTGAATGAAATATTATTGTAAAAGAAGAAACTAAAAATTATGAGACAAATTTTATTTCATAAGCTATTTCATAAAATTTTGCTTAAAACAGAAAATATGTATTATATCTGAGAGTGGAAACAGCATTAATGAAATGTTGATTTTTCCTTCCTATAAAAAGGGAAATGTTGGAGATTTTAGTTTTTCATGATGTCTAGCTATTATTAATGATACAATGTACATAAGGTATATTAATATTCTTTTTTCTTAATTGAGGTAACATTTATAACATTATATAAGTTTCATGTGTATACACTACAGCATGCCCACTACTGAAAGTTTAGTTTCCATCCAACACCATACAGTTGACCCTCCTTTACCTACTTCACCCTCCCCCCCACCCTCCTTCCCCCTGGTAACCACTACTCTAGCTTGTTTTTTTTTTTTTTTTTTTTTGGTTTGATTTGTTCATTTACCTTGGGTTTTATTTGTTTGTTTGCTTATATTTCACATATGAGTATAATAACACAGTATTTGCCTTTCTCCCTCTGACTCATTTCACTTAGGGTCATCCATGTTGCAAATGGCAAGATTTCATCTTTTAATGACTGAATAGTATTCCACTGTATATATATATACCACATCCTCTTTATTGATTCATCTATTGATGAACACTTATGTTGCTTCCATATCTCGGCTAGTATAAATAATGCTGCAATGAACATATGGGTGCACATATCTTTTCGAATTAATGTTTCTGTATTCTCCAGATTAATGCTCAGAGTGGAATAAACACATCATATGGTAGTTCTATTCTTAATTTTTTGAGAAATCGCCATACTGTTTTCCATAGTGGTGCAGCTATTTTGAGTTGTCTTTTGTGTATGGTGTGATATAGTGGTCTAGTTTCATTCTTCTGTATGTGGCTCTCCAGTTCTCCCAGCACCACTTACTGAAGAGACACTTCTTTCTTCATTGTAGGTTCTTTGCTCCTTTGTCATAAAATAATTGTCCGTATACGAGTGGGTTTATTTCTGGGCTCTCAATTCTCTCCCATTAATCGATGTTTCTGTTTTTCTGCCAATACCATGATTACTATAGCTTTTTAATATAGTTTGAAATCAGGGTGTGTGATACCTCCTGCTTTGTTCTTTTTCTCTCAAGATTGCTTTGGGTATTCAGGTCTTTTGTGGCTCTATATAAATTTTAGGATTTTTTGTTCTATTCCTGTGAAAAATGTTATTGGGATTTTGACAGGGATTGTATTGAATCTTTACATTGCTTTAGGTAATATAGACATTTTAACAACGTTAATTCTTCCAATTCGTGAGCACAGAATAGCTTTCTATTTCTTTATGTCTTCTTCAATTTCTTTCAACAATGTCTTAGTGCTTTCAGTGTACAGATCTTTCACCTCCTTGGTTAAATTTGTTCCTAGGTATTTTATTATTTGTGTTGCTATTGTAAATGGAATTGTTTTCCTGATTTCTCTTTCTTCTAGTTCATTGTTAGTTTATAGAAATGCAACAGATTTTTGTATATTAATTTTTACCCTGCAACTTAACTGTACTCATTTATTACTTCCAAAAGTATTTTGGTGGAGTCTTTAGGATTTTCTATATATAAAATTATGTGATCAGCAAATAATGACAGTTTTACTCCTTCCTTTCCAATTTGAATGCCTTTTATTTCTTCTTCTTGCTTAATTGCTCTGGCTAAAACTTCCAATACAATTTTGAATAGGAGTGGCAAGAGTGGGCATCCTTGTCTTGCTGCTGATCTTAGAGGGACAGTTTTCAGTTTTTCACCATTGGATATGATGTTAGATGTGGGTCTGTCATATATGACCTTTATTATGCTGAGCTATGTTCATTCTATACATATTTTATTGAGAGTTTTTTTTTTTATAATAACTGGGTGTTGAATCTTGTCAAATGCTTTTTCTGCATCTATTGAGGTAATCATGTGATTTTTTTATCCTTCATTTTGTTAATGTGGTGTATCACATTGGTTGATTTGCAGATGTTGAACCATCCTGGTATCCCTGGAATACATCCTAATTTATCATGGCATATGATCTTTTTAGTGTATTGTTGTATTTGGTTTGTTAATATTTCATTGAGGATTTTTGTGTCTATGTTCATCAGAGATATTGGTCAGTAATATTCTTTTTTTGTGCTGTCCTTGTCTGGCTTTTGTATCAGGATAATGTTGGCTTTGTAAAATGACTTTGGAAGCATTCTCTCCTTTTCAATTTTTTGGAAGAGTTTGAGAAGGATAGGTATTACTATTTTTTTTTTTTTTTGAATGTTTGGTAGAACTTCACCTGTGAAGTCATCTGGTCCTGGACTTTTGTTTTGCAAGAGTTTTTAATTACTGTTTCAATATCCTTCCTAGTGACTAATCTATTCAAGTTTTCTATGATCCAGTCTTGGAAGTTTGTATGATCCTAAGCATTTGCCTGTTTCTTCTAGGTTGTCCAATTTGTTGGCATATGATTGTTCATAATATTATCTGATAATCCTTTGTATTTCCCGATACTCCTTGTTATTTCTCCTCTTTCTTTCTGATTTTATTTATCAAAGCCTTCTCTCTTTATCTGTTAGTGAGTCTAGCTAAAGGCTTGCCAATTGTTTTTATCCTTTCAAAGAACTAGCTCTTGGTTTCATTGACCTTTTCTTTTGTCCTTTTAGTTTCCATTTATTTCCACTCTGCTCTTTACTATCTCTTTTCTTCTACTGATTTTGAGCTTCATTTGTACTTCTCTAGTTCCTTTAGGTGTAAGGTCAGATTGTTTATTTGAGATTTTTCTTGTATCTTGATATATACCTGTATTGCTATAAACTTTTCTCTTAGTACCACTTTTGAGACATCCCACAGAATTTGGAATGTGATATTTTCATTTTCATTTGTCTTCAGGGAATTTTTGCTTTCTC
The DNA here is from genome assembly GCF_039906515.1 of Pseudorca crassidens. NCBI lineage: Eukaryota > Metazoa > Chordata > Mammalia > Artiodactyla > Delphinidae > Pseudorca > Pseudorca crassidens. The sequence continues at coordinate 124,210,401 of NC_090300.1, read as the reverse complement.
TTTTGATTTCTTTGTTGACCCAATAATTGTTTAGTAGCATGTTGTTCATTCTCCACATATTTGTGATTTTTCCAGCTTTCTTCTTGTAGTTGAATTCTAGTCTCATATCATTGTGATCAGAAAAATGCTTGATATGATTTCAATCTTCTTAAATTTAATGAGACTTCTTTTGTGTCCCAACATATGGTCTGTCCTTGAGACTATTCCATGTACAGTTGAGAAGAATACGTATTTTGCTGCATTTGGATGGAATGGTCTAAGTAAATCTATCAAGTCCATCTGTCCTAATGTTTCATTTAAGGTTGCTGCTTCCTTGCTTACTTCCTGTCCAGATGATCTATTGATTGATGTAAGTGGGATATTAAAGCCCCCTACTATTATTGTGCTGCTGTCAGTTTCTCCTGTTTGATCTGTTAATAATTGCTTTATATATATTAGATCCCCAATGTTAGGTGCATATTTATTAATAACTGATGCTGTGAGTTCGTCATCAAATTGAAGACCTCTGTTAAGCAAGAAGGAATTCTGTAGTACATAGCCTTCAGACTTGAACTGCAACATAGACTCTCTTTTGAGTTTCCAACCTGGTATCTCACCTTGCAGGTTTGGGACTTGCTGGTCTCCATAATTATGTGAACATATTCCTTAAAATAAATCTCTCAATCTCTCTCTCTCTCATATATATGTATATATATATATATACACACACACACACACACACACACACACACACACACACATTCTATTGGTTCCATTTTTATGGAGAAGATGATGAATACATAGTGTAAATAAATAGTTTAATAATTTAAGTAAAATGTTATAATGCTATTACAGAGGCTTATTCAAAGAACCATTGAATTCATCATCTAAATAGAATAAAAAACAAAAATCATACATTCCTGTCAATAGATAGAGGAAAAAATATGTAGCAAAATTCAACAATTTATTATAAAAAAATTTAGTGAATTTAATTTGATAAATGATATCTATGAGAAACCTACTGTTATACCATATTTACTGGTGAAGTATTGAACTCATCCTTGTTATGACTGAGAATAAAACAAGGATATCTTTTCTTATAATATATTTTTCAACATTGTGTTGGTGATCCAATCCAATGCAATGAGGTAAGAAAAAGAAATATATAACATAAATATCAAAAAGTAGTAAAACTCCTTTTGTGTAGTGCATTCATAGCCATTCAGTTCTACAAGTGTTTTAATTTCTATTATGATTTTCTCTATGATCCATAGAGTTATTTAGGAGTACTTTTTTTTCTTTCCAAACATTTTATTCTTGAATTCTAATTTTTTTTATCCTGGGCAGAGAACATGTTTTATGCATTAGCTGTTCTTTGAAGTCGTTGAACTCTCTTTGGTGATGTAATATGTAGTCATTAAAAAGAAAAAAAAATATGTGCACTTGAAAAAAAAAAGTAGTAAAACTATCTCTGTCCCAGAATACATAATTAAAAAAAAAAAAGAAATCTATCAGGAAACTACAGCAATTAATAAGTAAATTTTTAAGAGTCACATAAGAAAATGTCAAACTTTAAAAATCAATTATATTTCTTTATGCTATCAATAATGTATCTTTTTAAAATTCACATATAAATAGCATCAAACAAAATTCTTAGAAATCAATTTAACTTATTATGTGTAAGACCTCCAAACTAAAAATTACAAAATATCTCTGAGCTAATTTGTGACAAATTAAATAGATGGAGAGTTGCATCATATTTATAGATTAGAAAAATCAATATGTTTAGTTGTTAATTCTCCCCTGATTGATTTATATAGTCTCACCATAATTCCAGCAATTTTTAAATAGAAATAGGAAAGCTGATTGTAAAATTTACATAGAAATTAAAAAGACCAAAAATATTGAAAACAGAGCAATACATGGGCAGGATTTACACTATTTGATAAATATTTACTTTAAAGCTATAGTAATCAAGAGATGAGATATTAGCTTAAGGATAGACATATAGATAACTAGAACAGATTGGAATGTCCAGAAATCGATGGATACTTATAAGATACAATTGGATACAATTTTTGATAATGTACCAAGTTCATCAGGAAAAATTGCATTTCAACAAATCATACTGAAAAATGTATATCCATGTAGAAAAAAGCAAACCTGACTTTATACACACTATGTACTTTACACCATACACACATTAAAAAAAAGACATATTATTGACATAAACATAAATGATAAACTATAAAGGTACTAGAAGAAAACAAAGGAGACCATCTTCACCATCTGAGTTAGACAAAGAAATAAGACAAAAATTCAACAACAAAAGAAAAAAATGATGAATTTGATTTTGTGAAATTTTAAATGGTACAATTTTCCATTATAAGATGTTTTCCACTACAGAAAGCTTACATGATCAATAGGAATACTGCTCATGGTATTTGTGGCACCTGTTTCAGTCTTCATATTTCTCAGTTAAGAATTTTATTTTGAGAAAAAAAGTCATGGTCTCGTAGGATTGAGTCTCTTTTATAGATATTACAGAGGTGACATTCAGAGATCACCCGTAATCCCTCCCTTGACTATGAAATGTATAGCTTTTGCAGTAGGATGTTAATTTTGAGGCTTCCTATTCTTAGAGACAGGTTCACTTCTCACCAGTTTATCTACTGCCACATGTCAGAAATTTCCTGAATGGAAATTTTGTCCAACCACTTTCTAAAAACAGTCCCAACTCTTCTGAGCACTACTCTGACATTTATTAAAAGATATCCAGCTACCATTATTCAACTTCATCTATTTAGTAAGTGCTTGAGATTTTTATTTTGAAATCTTAAAGTTCTAACAGCTCTGGCTCAGTGTGCATTCAACATTTCTGAGTCAAATGTCTAAAATTTCCCAACCTGAACATGGATGCCAAAAGTAGACTTTATCATGCCTTCCCCATGGTACCACTCTCAATTTTTGCTGGAGAATGCCCGAGCACTTCACTACCTCTAATTCTTTTTTTTTCCTCATGCAAAGATTCCATTAGCCATTTCCAAATAGTGTCTGAATTAGCTAAATGACAAAATAAGAGTGGGGGAATAGCTTAATCTCAATCCTCCTTATCCTGTCATTCTAATTGAACTGCTTTAATAATATAAGGCTATTAAAAATAGGTTTATTTGCTTCTGATTAGTGAACAAATAAAGAGGTAGCTGCACCAGCTATACTTCCATTAAACTCCTGGCCTTAGTCTCAAAGCAGTATCCTCTCTCAGTCTGGATTAAATCATTTTTAACAAAGGATATTACTGACAATATAAGGACATAATAACAATGTAAGTGGTCACTTCTCTAGAATCAAACATTATAATTTCGGGGCTCCCAAACTAATTTGGTTGTCCAAAGTTTATCCAAGTGTTCAGGCTACAAAATGTTAAACAAAAAAATGGCTATATCAATTATGGCCCCATCCATTGATAAGGATTCTTAAAAGTTGTCACCTGCATCTTTAATATCTATCCTCACTAGAAATGGAAAGCATAAACTTGCTGCCTGCTTACTATCAAGTTCTTCACCTTAGAAGTGAAAGCCTACTTTTTAGCCCAAATGTTTTACCTTCTTTGCTGAAACTAAGTTTTGTACTTCAGGATTTTAAACTCTTGCATTATTAATGACTAGTATAAGATTTTTACTTTCAAAAATAAAACAATGCTAAGCACTGTTTTATACTCCTAAACCTCCAGGGCGAGTGGTTGTGAAGCAATCTCCTGTGCATAGGAGATACTATACCACCTAAGGTTCTTAATCAGCACCCATTCCAAATTAAGTGGAGGCATAAAAAGTTGCTTATGTGTGCATGCTCTGAGACAGAACTCTATTCCTCCCAAGGGAGTTAGGGTAAGAGAGAAACATATGTGTCTCCAATAGTGGCCTAGTTAAGGAGAAAACACTCAAATATTCTAAAGCTGACACTATCCACATGCTTACTTTCCTTCTTCATGTGTAATCCTGTACGAAAAATCATTGTGATAGTAGACCACACAGATTGAGGCATTTGGTATAAACACAGTGCTCAGCAAGTTACATGTAATTTTCCCAATGCTTTCAACAATCCTATGAAATAGTTACAATTACTCTACAATTCACAGTGAGGAAACTGAGGCTTAAATGAGTCAGGTGCCTTACTGAAAAGGTCACACAGTAAGGAACACAAAACAAATTCATGTGCAAATCTATCTGATTCCAGAGCTCACTTTCTTAATCACAACATGATATTTCCTAAAAGTGATGGGCTAAAATATAGAATATTTTATTGCCTAATTCAGGCTACTTAAATATTTTATTGTGAGGAGCAATATATCTTACACTAAACAATGTTACTTATCTTTTGTAATAACTGTTCACACCTTTTTTAAAGAGAAAAATACAAATCTCTGGGGAAATCTCTTTTAATTTTGAAGTATGTGTATCAAGGATAATATGTTTATTCCAAGTATAAACTTTGCTGACTCTTATAAGCAGCAGTAGCACTACTTATGTATTAAATTATTCATTTATGATTTAAATTCATGAACAATATCCAGCTCTAATTAACAATTCTAAACAGCTCTGCAGTAAGAATCTTGCTAAATATTTGTACTGTTTCCCCATGCTATTTTAAACAAAGATTATCTTAATTTAGTGATTTGAGTATCATATTGGAATTTAGAAAACTATATAGCTCTCTTCAGCTTCATTACTAAATTTCTCCTAAAATATGAAGTTGTTCAGTTTAAATGTCCTAAACACTGAGAGATGTAGCTGGCAGAATAAGTGGACTTTATGTGCTGTATATGTTTTATTAAACTGAATTCTAAATGACATAATTTTAATTGTTAACTTTTTAAACCCTATTTGACTAACAATTTCTAAGATAAAAATAAATTTGCCTAAAGAGTTGCTCAATGAAACTGAGTTTGCACAATCATTCCATTTTAAGATTTGGAAATAAATGCTGAAGTTCTAAGGAATCTCTTGTAATAGAGAGTTAATCCCTGAATGCCCTGTACATATTTTACTTAGTAAAATTTCCTTCTGTGGGCTCTTTAAAGTTATCTATTAAATAATTCTGTAGTATCTGTTCAAAAAGTAATTGCAGTAATTTTATTTCTTTGAAGAAAAATAATTATTTGACTTTTCTAATTAAAGGATTTATTTCCCATGTTAATTATATTCATTTGATTGTATTCAAGAAATTCATTTTACTTTAAATAATTTGCAAAAGGATTCGTTTATTCATTTTAGTGATCTACAAGTAGCCAGAACTTAATGCTTCTGAGGAAACCAAATCAAATTGTGTCTAGATTGTTATTCAAAACTATACAAGAGGAGACATTTTACTTTTACTCCCCTTTGGTCCTGATTTCATCCTCTCAATTGCTAAAATTAGTAACAATTATTTGTTATCTCTTGTCTCCTAAAGTATTTTATTGAGTTAAATGACTATACTTCTTTCCCCAAGACTCACTGATTTTCACTTTAATAACTGACATAAAGCAAGAGTCTCTTGCTGAGGAATTTAAGGAAGTCTTCTCTCCCTAAGCACAGGACTAAAGGATGAGCAGCCATTCCCTTGTAATGAGAAAATGTTCAAAAGTGAATTTTGATAAATGAATAATTTCAAGGTATGGGAAGTTTAATAGGGATTTAGAAACTGAAGTTCTGATATTTCTGGTAAGTAGAGGTCATGACTTCACCAGATCAATTATTTCCTAATAGCAGATATATTTTTTAACTAACTCACATTTTGATGAGGAAATATCTGGAACATATCTAAATAGCTTTCCATGAAGGACTACAATTACACAATTCCATTGGCAATAATGAAGCCTTATCAAAACATTAAAATTAATCTCACATGCTCCTAAGAAGAGCCACGTATTTTTATATTAAAATGGCTTTGGGGGCAAAAGACAATATTCTACCCTAATTGAAGAATTTAATCACTTGTAATTCCAATTGAAGGAAAAAATCGCATCAGGATAAAATGGTATTACATCAACAAGGGGAAAAATATGATGCATTCAACATCTAACCAGTTTTTCTAGAAAATGATTTTCAGAATGCCCAAATTTCTAATTAGAGTTTATTTCATAATTACGAGTATCCTCTTTGAAACTTTGCAAATTGAGTTCTTTACATGAAATTGTCTCCATTATAGAATAAAAGACTTCAGATATTCCAATATTAAATTTCCAATACTCACATTTCTACCTTTGATAACTAGGTCTCAAGAAACAAAGGATAAGTTTGAAAATGCTTTCTGCTGGCTTAGAGTATCAACTCTGTATTGAAATTTTATCAATTAGTTCACATTTATCTGTATTCCTATTCAATAATACAGCACTCAAAATATCCTACTGAATCATAATGTTGCATAATATGCACCTTCTGTGTGTGTGTGTGTGTGTGTGTGTGTGTGTGTGTGTGTGTGTTTGAGTTGTAAGCAGAGAATAACCTAAACAAGTTATTGCTACTCCTCATACCTATATGTGCTAATTTCAACAAACCATGCTTAGGAAATTGTAAATCCAAAACAAAGAATCCCAAAGTATGGGGAAAAGCTTAACTAAGTTGCTAACTCATTCAGTCCCTATGTATTTGGAGGTGCCATTACATTAATATTAGCTCATTTATTGCCAGCTGATCTCTCTCCAAGAGCCACAAAGTAGGAGATAGTTTTTCCATCCTGCACTGGTTTCCAGAAGTCCAGAGACAATTTGTCTCAAGTAAAAATCATAACAATTTTTTTTTTAATTCAATTGCCTCAGTTGGAAGCAAAAATCACAATGAATGTATAAAATCACAACTAGGAGAGTAATTGCTTTGTGCATGCCATGTGTGTGAACTTGACATTGGATTGACAGTAATGATTGCCTCTAAATTCACCTGAGCCAAAACTTATAGCCTGTTATTCTGTTTTCATCTTGAACTGCCATATGAAAAGTGAAACTTTTCCTTCAGGGGAGTATACAAAGCAGAGTGGAAACAAAAAACAAAAGTAAATTTAATAACAAGTAAAATATGTTAGTGTCTAGAAAAGCACAAGCTCTGCTGCAAAGATTTTTTTGTAATTGCAGAAAACTGTTGTAAGGAAGACAAACCAGAGCCTAGGTAAGTATATAGGACTCTGTTTGTTTAGGAGTTTTTTAAAATTTTTATTGGAGTATAGTTGATTTACAATGTTGTATTATTTTCTGCTGTACAACAAAGTTTATCAGTTATACATATACATATTCATTCTTTTTTTTTAAGATTCTTTTCCCATATAGGCCATTACAGAGTACTGAGTAGAGTTCCCTGTGCTATACAGCAGGTTCTTATTAGTTACCTATTTTACATATAGCAGTGTTGTATATGTCAATCCCAATCTCCCAATTTATCCTTACCCCCACCCCTATCCCCTGGTAACAATAAGTTTGTTTTCTACATCTGTGACTCTACTTCTGTTTTGTTAATAAGTTCATTTTTCCCCTTTATTTTAGATTCCACATATAAGAGATATCATATATTTTTCTTTCTCTGTCTGACTTACTTCACTCAGTATGACAATCTCCAGGTCCATCCATGTTGCTGCAAATGGCATTCTTTTGTTCTTTTTATGGCTAAATAATATTCCATTGTATGTATGTACCATATCTTCTTTATCCAGTCCTCTGTTGATGGACATTTAGGTTCCTTCCATGCCCTAACTATTGCAAACAGTGCTGCAATGAACATTGGGATGCATGTATTTTTCGAATTATGGTTTTCTCCAGGTATATGCCCAGGAGTGGGATTGCTGGGTCATATGGTAGCTCCATTTTTACTTTTTTTAAGGAACCTCCATACTGTTCTCCATAGTGGCTGTATCAATTTACATTCTCACCAACAGTGTAAGAAGGTTTCTTTTTCTCTGCACCCTCTCCAGCATTTACTATTTGTAGATTTTTGGACTCTTCTACACTGGAGTCCCCAGTTAGCTTGAAGACCTCAGTGTGGCATATTGGGAAACCAAGATTTATCCATCTTAATTAGAATATTGGCTTTCATTTTGAGGAGTTTACATCTAAACAAGATTATACATTTGCAGTTTTGTACAATATCATGACTTAACATCTTATAAAAGAGTTGTGGCAGAGAAATCCATGATCAATCCACTAAGATTAAAAATGGACATTTAATTCAGTAGGTTTTTTGGTGAACTGCCTGCAGTTAAAATAACTTCCTAACTATCGGTAACCTTATAGTAGTATTTGGCACATTATTTCATCTTACCTTTTTCGTTTTCATCATGGACCTTTCATTAAGAAATGTCCTTTTACATAGGTCCAAACTCCCAGGAAACTGAAGAACTGTATTATAATAAAATTCCTAACAAAATCACTGCATCAGAAATGAAAAAGAAGCATTCAGTGTTTTTTGAAAAGTAGGTCAATCATCTGCATAAATTTGATAGAACATTGCACTGTAATGTTGTGCCAGTGATTAATTGTGGATTATCTTGAAATGAGTAGAATAGAAATAATCAGCCAATTTGTAATGAATATCACACATAACTATAGAATTTATTTTACAGCTTCAAATATTAGAATGTCTCCCTGGCTTTGTTATTGTTTACCATGTATACATGGACTAAATATTTATAATCCAGGTCTGTATTAACTTCTATTTCACCTGACAGATGTAATAACTTCCAGTATTTTATTTGAAAAGGCCGGAATTTATATATACACATGACAATCGAACCCCTGAGGCTGATGCCAGAGGGTGCCAGGAGAATACTGACATTCAAGGCTGCGTGGATTTTTTTCCCAGCAGAAGGAGCATTTAAGTGGGTCATGGCCCAAAGGTATTGAACTTCTTCCCTGGCTGACAGCTATTTACCAGAGCACAGTAAAGTAAAGGAAGAGGATTAAAGAGCTCCAATTGATCAGAAAATAGCATTAAAAGTTGAAACCTGTCTCTACTCCCAGGACTCAGCTTTTGAAAATCTTTTAGTGAAACCATTGTCAAGGGATGGCATAATCACAGAATGAAGTAAGAAGATTTAAAATTCTTAAGCAGACAAAAATGCATTGAGAGTCTTAGTTTTAAGGGCCCGTAGGAAAATAGCCTTGTGAAACTGAATCACAGGGAATAACAGGGAATCATTGATCCTTTCAAAATATGACAAAAGATTTCAGGAGAAAATAGATCCTTCCATTCCACAGCCCCAGATGGAATAGAATGTTAGAGAAACATGTGAAATAATGGAATATGCATTTTATTTAATTTGAAATAATTCATACAAGCAATAAAAAAAATAAGGTTATTTTCATTAACTTGAAAATGAATATGCATTGTATATAAAAGAATGCAAAAAGTGTATATAATGAACTATTTTCTATGGCTGTATATTCCCATGGAGTTTCCATTCAACCAATTTCTGCCACAAGTTGAAAATGAAAGACTTAAATGAAATGTAAGTGATGGAAAGCTGAAAAGTACATGTTTTAAGAAAAAATTGGGTGGAATCATATAAATGATATATATCTTATTTTGTATTTTCTAAGGGTTATCATTCCAGTTTGCGTGGATTTGTCTTTGGGAAGAGAAGATTGGTGAGTTTCCTGGGTCACCTCAGAGTAAGATATTTCCCATTGAAGCCTATGTAAAAAAATCTGAGAGTCGTTCAAAGATTTCAGTGAAGGTCTGGACATTTCTCATTGCTAAAATACTCATAATTTTGAAAGTTTGGTTTAAAAAATGAAATGACAATAGTAAGTGGGAGGCATTGAGTGCTAGTCATGTGCCAGGGACTTTTCTAAACACTTTACATAAATTGACTCAATTACAGTCACAAAGACCTATGGAAGGAAGTTCAATGAGTAGCCCCATCTTATTCAGGAGGAAACTGAAGTACATAATAGTTCAATAATTTGACCAAAGTCACACAGTCAGTAAGTGGTAATATCAGGAATTGAACTCAAGAATGTTAATTCTTGTTTACACAAGGGAAAAGGATATTGACAGAACTTGTAGAGTGATCCTGAAGTAAGAAGACACACATGCATGTAGTACTTTGACAAGTCACCCCAACTCAGAGCTACTTTTCACCTGTGAGATTGCAACTAAGCAGGACCCTATGGGGCCTTCCCGAGACAGACCCCTCCCCCATATCTTCTGCTTTAGCTTCCCTCTGAAGTACCTAGATAACAGTATCTGAGGCACATTTCCTGAGCTGTTTTACAGATGCTAAAACCACCACCAAATGGAAGAAATTAACTACTTGATGACCAGGAGCACATAGAGCCCCCCCACCCCAGACCTACTGATGCCTAAGGATTGATAATGCTAACCCTTGTGACACCACCCTGGTACCTCACCATCAACAAATCAGAGAATTGTGCAGGAGCTGATCACACACCCTGGGACTCTCCTATCTCACCTTGCCTCTAAGAATGCTTTGCTGAAACCCATTCGGGAGTTCAAGTTTTTAGAGCATTAGCTGTCCTGCCCACACTCTTTGCTTGGTGCCTTACAATAAATGCACTTTCCTTCACAACAACCTAGTATCAGTAGATTGGTTTTACTGCACCGGGGTGAGAGGACCCGTTTTGGTTCATTAACAAAATGGATTAGCAGTCTCCATCTCACAGCATTACTACATGCATGAAATAGAACAAAATACATGAAAGGTTGTTTTTTGTGAACTGTTAAATTTTGTATAGAAATTCTATTTTTCGTATAAAATACATTTTCAAAAGCTCTTGGAATAAAGTCATAATTCATTTGATAAATATTAGCCTCTTCCCTTCCTTTTCCCAAATGAAGGTACGAAAAGAGCAGCAACTCACCTCAGTGTGACCTTTAGGTCAGAAAAGCAAATTATGTTTATATATTTTAATTACTCAAACATCTATTCTTCATTTACCAAATTGGCTCATATAACTCACCTATACAAACAGCATAATTATCAAATATATTTTGAGTCAGTTTTGTTTAAAAAAAAAGAATAAGACATGCTCCATATATTGTAAAATTATCAGGCAACTTTCAAATCATTGATAGAAATCTTTTATTTATGTTAATATGTAGTAGTTAAATTTTATCTAAACAATAGTTTTTGACATTTATAAATAAAAATTGTAAAACAAATGCAAATATAATGGATTCTGGGAATCTGAATATCATAATGGGACATTACAACATGATATTTAAAATTATATAAATATATCATGTTGTCATTATAAGGCATATACTAATAAATTTGTTTTATCATATTCTATACTTAGAATTTTTTCAAAAACCAACCAAGCAAAAAGAACCAAACTTTACTGATTCCTCAAAATGCATTCTTAGTGTGTTGCATCTATTGCCTTATTCAAACAGCAAATAGCCTTATTCAGAAGGTGCTATTATTACCTCCACGGTGAAGATGATGGAAATGTGGCAGGAAATTTACCTAATCCCCCAAGTTCCCAAAGCTTGTGTCAAATAAACTGGGCTGTGCAATGAGGAAATCTGGCTCCAGACTCAGCATTCTTAGTGACCCTCCTGTAGTAAAGTGTATTAAGATCTAAGATCAGTTAAACACAATGTCATAATCCTTTTTGCTGATGCATAGACCAGTATTCTCAAAATATACTAAGAAAACCAAAAGACTGTGGACCATGTTGGGAGACTGTGTTATAAAGCATCTTCTTGGATCACCCAGGGCCAATGAAATCAGAATCCTTTGTGATGAGTCTAGATATATTTTTTTTAACCTAACTTTAACGAAATCCCCAAATGATTCTCAAATCCATGAAACTTGAAGAAAACTGTGTGCTTTTTAAATAGGATACAGTCTGTGTTCTCAGCCCCTAAAACAGACACAGTATGCAAGCTCAATAAATATGTTAAATAAAATAAATTATAAAAGGATAAATGTGTATCAACAAATCCTTTTCTGCACAAATCAATAATAAATAAAAGCAAACATATTTGCCATAGCAGACACTCCATGCACATACGTTCAAACCAGCCTTCTTGGTTTCTTTCTTCTCTCATTTTGCTTCACCTGTTCCACCACTCTGACAATCACTCCTGCACACCATTCTAGGGTTGATGAAATATAAGTGTGAAAGACTTTGGAATTTTCTTAAATGTTGGTAACTGCTTTGAAAAACAAAAGAGAAGCTCCTGAGGAGCTTATATATGTCCAAAGCACCAAACTTAGTGTTTTTTTAGAATTAAACATAGAGAGGGAAAATATAAATATTCTCATTTTTAAAGATAAAAATACTATAATTTTCACTGTCAACTTTCTCAAGCAACTAACTGTGTTCCTCATTTTCTTTTCATTTCTCCAATAATTCCCAAAGTTGCGTTTACATATACAACTAAGAATCCCAATACAAAAATGTCACATGACTCTAGGTGGTAGCTCTAGGCTTCTGTGATAAAAGAACTGTTCCCTTTCCCATTAGTTATTTATGTCTGTTTTATATGGATGTTTATTATGCTATATTGAAGGCCACATGTCTATGGTTATCTGTAGCTTTCCCTAAAAGTGATTGGGTTAATCATATGTTAGATGTTGTGTGAAGACAAGGAAATACAAATTTGAAATGCCAACCATGGAAAAACTGTTTCCCTAGATAATGGGTTTGAGTATCAAAGATGATTCTGCTTGTGCCCAGATGGTATTGATTAATGACAGCCTCTGGTTACCTGGCCATGTAGATTTTCCTTTCTTGAACTGTAAGTTTAAAATAGTTGCCTTAGACTGTTCAGGCTGCTACAAATAGTAAAAGACCATAGTCTGGGTGGGCTTATAAACAACAGAAATTTATTTCTCACATTCTGCAGGCTGGAAAGTTCAAGATCAAGACATGTGCAGATTGTGTCTGGTGAGACCCCCTTCCTGGTTCAGGGGTGGCTGTCTTCTCCCTGTGTCCTCACATGGCAGAAGGCATCAGGGAGCTCTCTGTGATCCCTTTTACAAGGGCATTCATCCTATTCATAAGGGCTCTACCCTTCTGACCTAATCACTTTCCAAAGTCCCCACCACCAAATACTATCATGTTAGGGAATAGGTCTCAACATACGAATTTTGCATGGACACAGCATTCAGTCTATAGCAGTAAGTTACTTAAACCAGATAATTCTCTTTGAGAAATTTTGTGTTAAGCTGCTGTTAGTGGCTATTAACTGTTATGTACAAGTTCTAGACTTAAGTTGTGAAATACAGTGTTAAAGAGCTGCTCCCCTTGAGGCCAGGTTTGATGGTAAGAGCAGCAATTAATATTCAGAGGAAATTAGCCAAGGGAGAAGGGGACTCATGGGACAAATTGAGAATCTTCCCGCATTTCCAATAGAAGCTTTGGAACTTTATTTTAGAAAGACAGCAGTCTTGTATGTTTTTTCCCCTCTAGCTTTAGTTCTTCCTTTTGTCTCTTCTCCTGTTCTGTTTCCTCATTTCTTATTTTTCTACACTTATTTAATTAGAGTTAGCTTGATGATTTATTTTATTTTATTTTTTTTTCTTTTTTGCGGTACACGGGCCTCTCACTGTTGTGGCCTCTCCTGTTGCAGAGCACAGGCTCTGGACACACAGGCTCAGCGGCCATGGCTCACAGGCCCAGCCACTCCGCGGCACGTGGGATCCTCCCGGACCAGGGCATGAACCCGTGTCCCCTGCATTGGCAGGCGGACTCCCAACCACTGCGCCACGAGGGAAGCCCCGATGATTTATTCTTAATTGTAAATATACACAAACAAAATGTTCATGGATAGTCTTGGGGTAAAGGTCAGGGATACACAAGGCCAACATATTTGAACTTAATTCTTACCAACATACAGAGTCACCTGTTTCTCCTAACCTGTTCAATAACTTCTTTCATAATATCTTGTGGTGACTAACTACACTTATCATCTCCAAAGTTGATTTTTTTTCAGCTAAATAGAATTTATAAATTAGAAACATAATAAAATATATTCTACTTTTGCACTTATTTTATTCATTCAGAACATTGTCTTTGTGGACCCCAGAATGAAATAGTCACAATAAACGTTTTGATAAACACTTTGATTTTAGCTTAGGAGGAATTACCATTGACTACCTGGATAGGAAAATAAACAGTAATATTTTGTATTCTTGCTCAGCTAGCTGAATAACTGGAGAGCCTCATAAGCTGTCCCAAACTCACTCTAATAAGAAATGCTATTTTCAGGGTTGTGGGGCTTTGGCCTTGTGTGATGGAGGTGAGTTTCCTCTCCCAACGATGCCTAGAGAAATTGTGTCATTAAAGAAAACCTAGTACTGATGAATTTGAATAATTTCTTTAAAATTTTTACTATTTTATAGCTTCATTTCCATTTGGAATAAAAGTTTGAAAGAGTGAATGAAAAATACATATGAGGAGAAAAAAGCACAGAAAACATTTGTTTGTTCACATAAACAGTCATGTGGTGCCAGAATGTTTTATTACTTATAGCAGATAATCTGCTAGCAAACACATCAAGCGTGTCCATGCCAAGAGCTAATGATAGGAAAAGTAGGATAAATATAATTCTGGGAAAGATTTGTATTTGATGGAGATGAGGCAGGAGACAGATGGGCCCTCAGGGAAAACGGTTTAAGTTCGTTCCCTGTGGACCGAAACTCTGAGAGGAGAATAACAGGACAGTTGAGAGAGGAGGCTGAGCCCTGCCCAGATAGAAGATAAGTGACCACATATTCTCGAAGTCAGGAGACCTACCCAACTACACATGTGCAGAAAGACTCCTTGGAGGTCAAAATGGGAGTGATGCCATCTGATGCTCTCTACTCATAGGCCTCTTCGGTAGAATCCATCTTGGCTAACAGTTGCATGCGCACACATGGGAAAATCCTGAGATACACCAAATATGGACTCTGAACCAGGCAAATCAAAATGATTGGTCAAAGGAAACACGGAAGAAATGCCCCTTAAAAGTGATTCAAACTGCCACGAGGGTGCGACTACTCTCTGAGCTCACCCATGTGTCTATCCACATGTACTGTACTTCTTTTTTCCTAATAAATACTTTACTTGTTTCACTACTTTCCGTCTTTGTGGGAATTCTTTTTCTGCAAAGCTGTAGGGCCAGGGCCTTGTCACTGACGACTGGTCTAGCGGCCAGGATTCAGTGCTCTCACCGCCTCGACCCAACCTCAGTCACTGGCCAGGAACTGAAACCCTGCTTGAAGGCGCTGCAGGCCGAGGCCACCCAAGAACAGAGAGAGCAGAGAAGATGTGGGAATAATTTTTTTTAATGAAATTAATGAAAATAACGCTCAAAATAACTAAGAAAGAATGCTCATTGATATTAAAATTTAAGCTGTATCATTGGAGAGATAGGAATTTTAATAACAGAAAAGACAATTGTAGTGAAGTAAGAATACAGGAAGAGGAGGATAAAATGAATAGGAGATTGGGTTAAACTAAAGAAGAATTTGCTCACTGGAGGAGGGAATTTAGTAAAATCAAGGTATCTTAAAGCTGACAACTTTTATAATCTCACTTTTCTGCAAGAGTCTCCTGAATGTTCAATTGTTCAAATAGTTCATCTTAACTCTTGCTTTTGGGCAGTGCCTTGATCATTTTGCAACATAGAAATAGTTACCATTTAAGCAGAAAAAAAAACATATTATTATCAATCATTATAGTACACTGATTTCCTTTCTAATCAGGTCCTTAAAGTATGGCAGAAAAGATATTACAATGAACGCCTAGCTAACATTCATATGAATAGGTCATGACAAGAATTTAACAAAGCATTATTTGAAATTTTAAAATACACAATTATTCAAAATGCATGAATATTGGCTGCTTGTTTAAAAAACTGAAGTGTTTTTATTACTTAATTTCAAATTTAAACATTTTAGAATTTAAAAAACATACATCCAGGATTCTGATATACACCAGATCTGTGAGTTGGCAAGGAAATGCAGGTTCCAAGTGCTCATAATCTCAATTCTTTCTCCTATCAGGTTATACAAACTCTTTGTATTGACCCCCATAGAAAGATGTATCACCACAGTTTTGTCTAAGTAAATCCACATAGGTAAGATTTGTCTATAACTTTCCCTAAGCACTTTCCCTGGGAACCTAGCAACCCCATGCTCTTTAATTACAGGACTTCATGATAACTCCCTGCCCCCTTCACAGCTATCCTACATGAAAATATTCTGTGCCATTTAAGTCATTATCTCAGACCTCAACTCTCAGTTCTTAAGTGATTTCTGGCTTTGGATAAACATCTCTGAACTGGGTTGCACTGCTATCCACTCAGAATATTTTACACTCTAATAGGAGATTTAAAGATGATATCGTTTCTCCCCATGCTATAATTTTCTGCCTTTAAACCTAACTAATCTGTTCTTGTCCACCTATAAATCCTACTTAATATATACTTCTCCTTAACCTGCCTTACTGTTATTGATTGTTGCTCCTTTGATCATGATGCTTTTATAACTTACATCCTTTCAAAACCCTATTTCTCTAAGAAAATATGACGAATGTTATTTGAATTGGAAAAAATAATGCAGTAGGTGTGAAAATTCTCAGCTCTATATTTTATACTCTGATAACTCTAATACTTTAAAGTTTTTTATTAAAATAAAAACTGCATTCACTATTTTTGTCCAAAATTCTTTCAAAACTTTATTGAACATACTGAAAAGAATACTGCTTCAAAGAAAGAATGAAGACTTCTGAAAAATAAGTGTTCCTGCCTTGTTATCATCAACTAAATCATTCCGTTGCTATCTCTTGGTACATCTTTTAAACCCCCCGAACTACAGTTTCTCCATCAATAATATGATCACAGAAATCATTGCTTCCTTTTGGAGATATTAGCAGAATTACATTAATTTTTAAATGTAATGAACTATTTAAATGCAAAGCATTATAACGAAAAAGGCCATTTGCTGTGGGTAAATTTGTAAAAGCAAATTCAGAGATGAGTATGTGTAAACCTCAAATGGCCAGCAGTAATTCCTGAGAAGCATATGAGAAATTTTATCTGGAATTGGATATAAAGGGAGAATTGACTTTTTAGAGCAGATTGCTTTCAACATTAACCATAAGAAAAAAGATTTATGAGAAAGAATGCAGAACAGATTAATTAAAAGATTTCAGAGAAAACCATATGGATTTAAGGGCTTCGTGACTCTAAGAAAGAACAAATGAATGATCTACAACATTCTTCATTAAAGCATTCTTTCGTGATGATTTGAAGTTGTTAATTAAATCTAGTTCAGTGTTCTCCTAGTGAAATTTCAACTTCCTTTAAATGGTGGCTGCAAAAAGAAACATAAGTTGATGTGCATCCATGCCTGACACAGAGGTTTTCTGCTTTAGATTTATTTTCTTGGCCAATGCTCACAGTGTGTCAATTTTCAATACCACACTACCCAACCAAATTTCTACCAAAAAAAAAAAATTGCATACATGTATGCACATATATTTTGCATATAATTAGAGTGTGATTTATTATTATTGCTGTTTCTGTTAAAATCCCTACTGTGACTCAGAACCATGTTTATAGTGTTGGCAGTAATTTTTAGTAATCACTGATATGAAGGTCCTTGAAAAAAATAGCATAAAGCACCATACAAATGTAAAGAAATGTTTATGGTTTTTGCTTAACCACTTTTGTATCCTACAGCTTACCATGTGCTGGTAAAAGGGATAATCTGAAGAGGAATTAGCAATTATGTTTACCTTTCCTTGAATAACTGTAATTTTTGGATTTTATTTGAGGAAAGTGGGATAAAATGATGGACAGATGTTTTCAAATGTTCAAAAGGAGAGAAAAGTTAATTACAAAATTTCTGCAAGACTCCAGAACAAATTGTTAAATCACAAAGTTTTATGAAAATGTGTAAAGTTAATGTCAGTGACAAGAAGGTACATCGGAATGTATTTGGCCCTTATCAAAATCAGAGGTAACTATCTTTTGGGGAAGATAGGCTAAATCTTTATTACTTTTAAGAGAAATGATGTGGCAGAAATTCCAGAACATTAATCAAAGAGTTTCTCCTGCTCCTTTATTTTCAACATGAGAGTGTGCAGCATGTGGATAGAATCAAACTAGTTTCATTCCACTGTTCCTGAAATCTCTTCTTGTTTTATCAGTTGGAGTGGATCAGACCATTCGTCCCCATGAGTTGGAGTATTGGACGGCTCTAAAATTAAAAGGACAGATATTCCTGGCAGTGGTAAGGTCAGACAATATCTCCATTGTCCCACTGAAGGCAGGTCTAGTGGGCAAGACACTCCTTATTATTTAATATTAACATTTTAAAGAGTAAATTTATATCTTTTATGATTGAGGTTTTCACCAGGTTGTTTTAAGTTTCACATCTTCAATTTCTTTCCAGATAAGAACTTTGTCTTCCTAAGAAAAGTATACAGAAATTTTTGTGTGACTTACTTGATAAAAATAAAGTCATAAATAATTACTCCCAACTTTTTTCTAAGACAAAAAAAATTTGTGATAATTTATGGGTATAAAACAATAAAAGAATCTGACTATTTCCATAATACCTAAGATATCTAGATGTATCAGTTTCCTAGAGCTACCATAACAAAGTACCACAAAGTACGTGGCTAAAAAAACAGAAATTTATTCTCTTCTTCTGAAGGCTAGAAATCCAAAATCAAAGTGACAGCTAGGCTGTGCTCTCTCCAAAACCTCTGAGGGGAGGATCCCTCCTTGCTTTATCCAGCTTCTGATAGCCTCAGGCATTACTTGGCTTGTGGCAGCATAACTCCAATCTTTTTCTCTGTCTTCACATCACATCTTCCCTGTCTCGGTGTCTTTGTATGTCCATCTTTCTTATAAAGACACCAGT
Source organism: Pseudorca crassidens (assembly GCF_039906515.1). Classification (NCBI taxonomy): domain Eukaryota; kingdom Metazoa; phylum Chordata; class Mammalia; order Artiodactyla; family Delphinidae; genus Pseudorca; species Pseudorca crassidens. The sequence goes on along the minus strand of NC_090300.1, from coordinate 124,191,567 downwards.
CATATTGGATTAGGGGTCCACCCCCTCCAGCATGATCTCATCATAACTTTGCTATTTACATCTGCGATGACCTTATTTACAAATAAGGTCATACTCTGAGGTATTGAGGTTAAGATTTCATATCTTCTTAGAGGTGAGACAATTCAATCCAAAACATGACACAAAACTAAGCTTACATCCTTTTTAAAGGTTATTAAATATTGGATAATTAGATCAGAAGATTGATGAAGACATAGTGTCTCCAACTAATAAAAGAGTTCAGAGAATTCTTAGCAGAGGAGAAAATTATTGAAATATGTCTTAAAGAATACAAGGAGGGCTCTAGTAAGGAAAGAGTGTGTGTCATGGTCCAAACTCTGAAAAGAATTTCCAGACACAAGGTAGAATGTAAAGAGGATAGAATTTATTAGAGGGAGTGGTCGCTGCCAGAACAGCAGGCTGACTTCCTAGTAGTCTGGGAGAGCCGACCCCGAACATATGCTATTAGTCAGTTTTTATAACCAGAGGAAAAAAAGGAATAGTCCGAGGTGAAAATTTCGTTTACTGATTGGTCGAGGCACATATACCTTCCTTCTATAGTCTGGGAGTGGGACAGAGCATATGCTTTTCCTTATTTGGGATGAGAGAGGAACAGGTCCTGTTGCCCAGGTGGGCTCAGGTATTTCGTATCCATTGTAACATGGTGGGGAGGGCGATGAGAGTCCGGTACGGTGTGTAACGCTGAAACTTTTTCAGGCAGGGTTGTCCTTTGTTCTTGAAGCACCATTGCCCTTGGAGTGCCACAGAGTGGAGAAGAGGATAGCTGTAGACTAAGAGAATACTTTATACTAAGGAGTGATGTCGTGAAAAAGCAAAATATGTTCATGAAACTACAAACTATTCAGAACTAAAATTTCAGATAAGTGGCAGGAGCTGAAGCTTAAGATAAACATAGGAACACTTATTAAAATTCTTTGCATCGGGGCTTCCCTGGTGGCGCTGTGGTTGAGAGTCCGCCTGCCGATGCAGGAGACGCGGGTTCGTGCCCCGGTCTGGGAGGATCCCACATGCCGTGGAGCGGCTGGGCCCGTGAGCCTTGGCCGCTGAGCCTGCACGTCCAGAGCCTGTGCTCCGCAGTGGGAGAGGCCACAACAGTGAGAGGCCCACGTACTGAAAAAAAAAAAAAAAAAAAAAAAAAATTCTTTGCATCATATTCCAAATTTTTCAACTTATATTTCTAAAAGCAATGGAAATTCATTAACACTTTAAATAATGGAAATATAGGTTATCTTTGTGTTATAAAAATCCAATCTTGTAGAAGTGCCAAGGATTAACTGGAAAGCATGTTTATCAAATATTCAGAAAATATACTGTGGAAATATTGTAGACATCTAGTAGGTATTGCTAATTATGTAGATAAAGCCTATGCTTTCTAAAGAGGAAGAACTTATAAAATTATATGGAAATTGCAGTAAGTAATATTATATATATGAAACTTTTAAAAATAAATTATTCAAGTTATCCAACAATGGCTCAGGTTGCCTCATATGATGAACACTTAAATATATTTGGGAAAATTTTCTTATTAAAAAAAAGAAGGAAAGATGTACACAATAATTAAAAACAAAATTTTAATTGCTATTCAGGATGGTGGTTTGAATCGATCTGTTTACTCTCCTTGAATATTGTCTTTAAAAAGACAAAAAAATAAAGAAATGGGTGGAAAATTCTGAAACTTTTACTTGAAAAGGATGTAATCAAGGGAGAGAACCATAAAAATATTTTACATGGTATTGTCAATATAAGACTATATTGAGGAACATGTCAACCTACTGAAATTCAGCATGTGCAGGAAAACTCTGTCTGGGTTGGAAGGGCACAGGATCTTTAACATTATCTGAGTCAGGCCAGGATAAAGCAATAAGATCCTAGTCTAGGCCAGCTCTTGGGGCACTTGCAGCCCAGGTGGATCACATATTTCTATTCCATAATTTGATGCAGCAGGTATACAACCCTTTATCTCTCTTTACTGGTCATCTACTCAACAAAGAAAGGAAGTCACCTGGACAATTTTCTTCTAAACACATTAATAAAAAATCAAAGGATAGACTTGCTACTGGAGAGTCCCATCCTATAGACTACTTTGAGATAGATTGATGTGTGGTAAGACTGTGTATGGTAAGCAAATCTGGTTTCTATGGATATATGGAGCATTGCTTGGAAAATGTCACATAAGTTATACAGCTTATGAGAATCAAATGGAGATGTTTCAAGATCAAAAGAACTCTCTTTTGTGTAAGTAATGTAACTGCATACATTATTAGAGATTTCATATACTAATGTGGATCAATTCTTCTGATGCAGCAAGAAAGCACTACAGGTGTTGCACTGGTGACCCAGGACCTCTCCCTGCTTTGCTTGTGCCTCATGATTACATGTATCCTTGAAATTATTAGGAAACCTTGAAAGTAGGTAAGATGCTAAATGTGTGTGAGGCTGATTTTGACAGTCCAATAAGGTGTTATCTCACCAGAATATAGAGCAGCAGATTTTGACAATCGTGATCATCTTTCATTTGAAATGTATGGCATAAGTGAAGTAAGAATACTGCCAGAGATTACACCTAATTAAGACACACCAGTTGGACAAGTGAAAAATGCTCAGATGTATTTGAAGTACTACAGTAGAGATGAAGAATGGACCAATCCACTTAGAAATGAGTCTTCAGTCTAGGTCATCACCAGTATATTTCCTCTCCCCAAATCATAACCAGACCCATAATCAAGTAACATAAAATTACCCAAAGGAAAAAATAATTTCCTTTTCTGTTTTAACTGGAACTAAATGTTTTGAACAGAGACTCATACGTCCTCTGAGAAAAACTATTTCAACTATCAATATCAGAATAATGTGGAACCTCATTTAAGGAAAAAAAAATCACTTATTATGGCATACGATATTACTCATTAACATGGATACACATCTAATAAGGGGCTTAACACAGAATCCCAAATTTTATTGCCTCCTTTTTAAAAAATTTACTAAGAACAGAGGTTTTTATAACTACAGCTGTGTAAAGTTGATGGGAGCTAAGGCATATCAGTCAGTGACGATAAACATAACAGGATGATTCATGAGCTGAAAACACATACATGCACACATACATATTTTTAATTACTTGGCATCATCCTCTGGTGAGTTAAAACTATATCTAAATCAAGAAATGATTTCATAGAGAAGGAAGCTGAAAAGAGGGAACATGAAAAAGACAGGGTCCTGGTGCTCTGGCTGGGTGTCAGGCCTGTGCATCTGAGGTGGGAGAGCCGAATTCAGGGCATTGGTCCACCAGAGACCTCCCGGCTCCATGTAATATCAAAAGGTGAAAGCTCTCCCAGATATCTCCATCTCAATGCTAACACCCAGCTCCACTCAACGACCAGCAAGCTAAAGTGCTGGACACCCTATGCCAAACAACTAGCAAGACAGGAACACAATCCCACCCATCAGCAGAGAGGCTGCCTAAAATCATAATAAGGTCATAGGAACTCCAAAACACACCACCAGATGTGGTCCTGCCCACTAGAAAGACAAGATCCAGCCTCATCCACCAGAACACAGGCATTAACTAGTCCCCTCCATCAGGAAGCCTACACAACCCACTGAACCAACCTTAGTCACTGGGGGAAGACATCAAAAACAATGGGAACTACAAACTGATAGTCTGTGAAAAGGAGAACCCAAACACAGTAAGTTAAGTAAAATGATAAGACAGAAACACACAGCAGATGAAGTAACAAGGTAAAAACCCACCAGACAAAACAAATGAAGAGGAAATAGGCAGTCTACCTGAAAAAGAATTCAGAGTAATAATAGTAAAGATGATCCAAAATCTTGGAAATAGAATGGAGAAAACACAAGAAACGTTTAACAAGGACCTAGAAGAACTAAAGAGCAAACAAACAATGATGAACAGCACAATAAATGAAATTTAAAATTCTCTAGAAGGAATCAATAGCAGAATAACTGAGGCACAAAAACGGATAAGTGATCTGGAAGATAAAAGACTGGAAATAACTACTGCAGAGAAGAATAAAGAAAAAAGAATGAAAATAATTGAGAACAGTCTTAGAGACCTCTGGGACAACATTAAATGCACCAACATTCAAATTATAGGGGTCCCAGAAGAATAGGATAAAAATAAAGGGACTAAGAAAATATTTGAAGTGAAAACTTCCCTAATATGGGAAAGGAAATAATCAAGTCCAGGAAGCACGGAGAGTCCCATACAGGATAAACCCAAGGAGAAATACACCAAGACACATATTAATCAAACTATCAAAAATTAAATACAAAGAAAAAATATTAAAAGCAGCAAGGGAAAAACAACAAATAACGTACAGGGGAATCCCCATAAGGTTAACAGCTGGTCTTTCAGCAGAAACTCTGCAAGGTAGAATAGAGTGGCAGGACATATTTAAAGTGATGAAAGGGAAAAACCTACAATGAAGATTACTGTACCCAGAAAAGATCTCATTCAGATTCGACAGAGAAATTAAAACCTTTACAAACAAGCAAAAGCTAAGAGAATTCAACACCACCAAACCAGCTTTACAACAAATGCTAAAGGAACTTCTCTAGGCAGGAAACACAAGAGAAGGAAAAGACCTACAATAACAAACCCCAAACAATTAAGGAAATGGTAATAGGAAAATACATATCAATAATTACCTTAAATGTAAATAGATTAAATGCTCCAACCAAAAGTCATAGACTGGATGAACGGATACAAAAACAAGACCCATATATATGTGGTCTACAAGAGACCCACTTCAGACCTAGGGACACATACAGACTGAAAGTGAGGGGATGGAAAAAAGATATTCCTTGCAAATGGAAATCAAAAGAAAGCTAGTGTAACAATTCTCATATCAGACAAAATGGACTTTAAAATAAAGACTATTACAAGAGACCAAGAAGGACACTACATAATGATCAAGGGATCAATCCAAGAAGAAGATATAACAATTGTAAATATTTATGCACCCAACATAGGGATACCTTAATGCATAAGGCAAATGCTAACAGTCATAAAAGGGGAAATCGACAGTAACACAATCATAGTAGGGTACTTTAACACCCCACTTTCACCAATGGACAGATCATCCATAATGAAATTAAATAAGGAAACACAAGCTGTAAATGATACATTACACAAGATGGATTTAATTGATATTTTGGGGACATTCCATCCAAAAACAACATTATACACTTTCTTCTCAAGTGCTCATGGAACATTCTCCAGGATAGATAATATCTTGGGTCACAAATCAAGCCTTGGTAAATTTAAGAAAATTGAAATTGCATCAAGTATCTTTTCCAACCACAACGCTATGAGACTGGATACCAATTACAGGGAAAAAAAAACTGTAAAAAATATAAACACATGGAGGCAAAAATATACACTACTTAATAACAAAGAGATCACTGAAGAAATCAAAGAGGAAATCCAAAAATTCCTAGAAACAAGTGACAATGAAAACACGATGATCCAAAACCTATGGGATGCAGCAAAAGCAGTCCTAAGAGGGAAGTTTATAGCAATACAATCCTAACTCAAGAAACATCTTTTCTTTTTCTTTTTTTTAAACAACTTTATTGAGATATAATTTACTACCATAAAATTACCTGAAGAGTATAATTCAACACTTTCTGGTATTTACAGAGTTGTACAACCATTACCATAATCTAATTTTTGAACATTTTCACCACCCTTAGGTAATTCTTATACCCATTAGCAGTCACCCTCCATCTCACTCCCTAGCCCTTGGCAGCCAAAAATCTACTTTGTGTCTGTATGGATTTGCCTATGGAATCCATATTTATAAATGCACTTCCAGGCAACTCCCATTGCATAGATCCATGGTCAGGCATTTGGGAGTCACTGGACCAGACTATTCCAAGATCATTCCCTAGTCTAAGCTTCCACAGCACAGGATGACAAGTGTTGACTACATCCAAGTAGCAAGCACTTTGCTCAGTGCTGGGGCTCCAAAAGAAATACAGTATAACCCTGCCCTTCAGAACCTACAGATGGTGGGAAAACCAGAATATACAAATAACTTTTCTTTGAGGTAAGGGGAACTATTCAAAACTATTATTGCAATGAGGGGAGGAAGACTACTACAAAAGGAGAGTGCTCTGTTAACAGGCTGTAAGATCTGCGAGTACCTCCTAAGCTGATAACCTTCATACAGTGTGAGAAGTACTGTAATAGCACATGCATAAGAAAGAGGCCTAAGACAGAGACGAGGGGGTGGTTAATTCTTCAGGTACAGAAAGGCATAGAGCAATGGGAACAAGTGAACTGGGTCTTGAGAAGTGAGAAGTCATCCTCAGAATTAACAGTGGCTTAGCATTTAATTTTTGAGGGCTTACCACACGCCTATTATGCTAATTGCTTTCCATGCATGATCTCAATTATTCCTCACCAAACTCTTGAGTCAGGTATCAATTTATTTCTGCTGAATTTTGATTAAAGGATCTTCCCAATAAAGCACAAAGACGCTGAGGCAGGAAGGTGGTAGCTTTGGGAACAGGCAGAAAAGCAGGGAGGGGGAAATGCTGAAGCTGCAGAGCAGAGGTTTCCTCATCAAGCTCTTCTTTAGCCAAGGCTTCCTGAGCTGTTGACTCCAAAGGAATAGGGGGCACGCTGTCCATTCATTCACGTATCTATTCAATCATCTTCTATGTGCCAGGCATTGAATTAGGTGCAGAGGCTACAACCGGTGGACAAGAGAACATGGTTCCTACCACTGTGGAGTTAACATTCTGGTAGGGGAGACACACAGGCCAATTCCATCCCAGTGTGATAAAGAGGAATGAGAGGGTGCTGAGAGCAACACCTGTTCTTGCAGGATGAAGGGGGGCTTACTGGAGGACCTCGAGCTCAGGGTAGCTGAGCACCACCAGTGAGGCACAGGCACTGACACTATCTCCCTTCACAAAGGACACATCCACAACCCTGACCCTCTGCAGACCTGAAAAAGTAGGGTCCCGTTGCCACGCCTCCGTGTCCCAGTCCAAGACAAGTGTCTTCAACAGAGCTTGTTCCCTGAGGGAAGAAACAGGTCCAGTGGGCTGTCCAGCCCAGATCTCCCCACCCCACGGTCCGGCTGCGACCAGCCACACACGGAGCATCCAAGCCTGGGGGTCAGGGCTCTACCTGGGGACCCTCCTGGTCTCACACGCTCCCTTCCCTGGGACCCAGATGCATCACCAAGAAATATCTTAAATAAACAAACTAACCTTACTCCTAAAGCAATTAGAGAAAGAAGAAAAGAAAAAAGAAAGAAACCCAAAGTTAGTAGAAGGAAAGAAATCATAAAGATCAGAGCAGAAATAAATGAAATAGAAACAAAGAAAACAATAGCAAAGATCAATAAAACTAAAAGTTGGTTTTTTGAGAAGATTAAAAAAATTGATAAACCATTAGCCAGACTCATGAAGAAAAAAAAAGAAGACTCAAATCAATAGAATTAGAAATGAAAAAGAAGTAACAACTGACACTGCAGAAATACAAAGGATCATGAGAGATTACTACAAGAAACTCTATGCCAATAAAATGGACAACCTGGAAGAAATGGACAAATTCTTATAAAAGCACAACCTTCTGAGACTGAACCAGGAAGAAATAGAAAATATAAACAGACTAACCACAAGCACAGAAATTGAGACTGTGATTAAAAATCTTCCAACAAACAAAAGCCCAGGACCAGATGATTTCACAGGCGAATTCTATTAAGCATTTATAGAAGAGCTAACACCTATCCTTCTCAAACTCTTACAAAATATAGCAGAGGGAGGAACACTCCCAAACTCAATCTATGATGCCACCATCACCCTGATATCAAAACCAGAAAAAGATGTCAAAAAAAAGAAAACTACAGGCTAATATCACTGATGAACATAGATGAAAAAATCTTCAACAGATTACTAGCAAACAGAATCAAACAGCATATTAATAGGATATTGCACCATGATCAAGTGGGGTTTTTCCCAGGAATACAAGGATTCTTCAATATATGCAAATCAATCAATGTGATACACCATATTAAAAAATTGGAGAAGAACCATATGATCATCTCTACAGATGCAGAAAAATCTTTCGACAAAATTCAACACCCATTTATCATAAAAACCCTCCAGAAAACAGGCATAGAGGGAAATTACCTCAACATAAAAAAGGTCATATATGAAAACCCCACAGCCAACATCGTTTGAAATGGTGTAAAACTGAAACCATTTCCTCTAAGTTCAGGAACAAGACAAGGTTGTCCACTGTCACCATTATTATTCAGCATAGTTTTGGAAGTTTTAGCCACAGCAATCAGAGAAGAAAAAGAAATCCAAATCAGAAAAGAAGAAGTAAAGATGTCACTGTTCGCAGATGACATGATGCTATACATAGAGAATCCTAAAGATGCTACCAGAAAACTACTAGAGCTAATCAATGAATTTGGTAAAGTAGCAGGATACAAAATTAATGCACAGAAATTTCTTGCCCTCCTGTACACTAATGCTGAAAAATCTGAAAGAGAAATTAAGGAAACACTCCCATTTACCATTGCAACAAAATGATAAAATACCTAGGAATAAACCTACCTAAGGAGACAAAAGACCTGTATGCAAAAAACTATAAGATACTGAGGAAAGGTATCAAAGATGATACAAACAGATGGAGAAATATAACATGTTCTTGGATTGGAAGAATCAACATTATGAAAATGACTCTACTACCCAAAGCAATCTACAGATTCAATGCAATCCCTATCAAACTACCACTGGCATTTTTCACAGAACTAGAACAAAAAAATTCACAATTTGTATGGAAACACAAAAGACCCCGAATAGCCAAAGCAATCTTGAGAAAGAAAAATGGAGCTGGAGAAATCAGGCTCCTGGACTTTGGACTATAATACAAAGCTATAGTAATCAAGACAGTATGGTACTGGCACTAAAACAGCAATATAGATCAATGGAACAGGATAGAAAGCCCAGAGATAAACCCATGCAAATATGGTCATCTTATTTTTGATAAATGAGGGAAGAATATTCAACAGAGAAAAGACAGCCTCTTCAGTAATTGGTGCTGGGAAAACTGGACAGGTAGATGTAAAAGAATGAAATTAGAACACTCCTTAACACCATACACAACAGTAAACTCAAAATGTACTAAAGACCTAAATGCAAGGCCAGACACTATAAAACTCTTAGAGGAAGTCGTAGGCAGAACACTCTATGACATAAATCACAGCAAGATCCTTTTTGACCCCCCTCCTAGAGAAATGGTAATAAAAACAAAAATAAACAAATTGGACCTAATGAAACTTCAAAGCTTTTGCACAGCTAAGGAAACCATAAACAAGACAAAAAGACAACCCTCAGAATGGGAAAATATATATGCAAATGAAGCAACTGACAAAGGATTAATCTCCAAAATATACAAGCAGATCATGATGCTCAATATCAGAAAAGAAACAACCCAATCTACAAATGGATGGAAGACTTAAATAGACATTTCTCCACAGAAGATATACAGATCGCCAACAAACACATGAAAGGATAGTCAACATCACTAATCATTAGAGAAATGCAAATCAAAACTACAATATAGTACCACCTCATACAGGTCAGAATGGCCATCATCAATAAATCTACAAACAATAAATGCTGGAGAGGGTGTGGAGAAAAGGGAACCCTCTTGCACTGTTGGTGGGAATGTAAATTGATACAGCCACTATGGAGAACAAGATGGAGGTTCCTTAAAAAACTAAAAATGGAACTACCATACGACCCAGCCATCCCGCTACTGGGCATATACCCTGAGAAAACCATAATCCAAAAAGAGTCGAGTACCACAATGTTCATTGCAGCTCTATTTACAATAGGCAGGACATGGAAGCAACCTAAGTGCCCATCAACAGATGAATGGATAAAGAAGATGTGGCACATATATACAATGGAATATTACTCAGCCATAAAAAGAAATGAAATTGAGTTATTTGTAGTGAGGTGGATCGACCTAGAGTCTGTCATACAGAGTGAAGTAAGTCAGAAAGAGGAAAACAAATACCAAATGCTAACACATATATATGGAATCAAAAACAAATGGTCATGAAGAACCAAGGGGCAAGACAGGAATAAAGACACAGACCTACTAGAGAATGGACTTGAAGATATGGGGAGGGGGAAGGGTAAGCTGTGACAAAGTGAGAGAGTGGCATGGACATATATACACTACCAAACTTAAAATAGATAGCTAGTGGGAAGCAGCCACATAGCACAGGGAGATCAGCTCAGTGCTATGTGACCACCTAGAGGGGCGAGATAGGGAGAGTGGGAGAGAGGGAGATGCAATTGGGAGGAGATATGGGGATGTATGTATAGGTATATCTGATTCACTTTGTTATAAAGCAGAAACTAACACATCATTCTGAAGCAATTATACTCCAATAAAGATGTTAAAATATAAATAAATAAGAGAAATTAAAAAAAATTAAAGAAATGATTTGAGCAAAAAAAAATTCTGTCTTTAAAATTCTTAATGAATGTGAGAGATATCAAGAGGTTCAATGATAGTAAAGCACGTTGGATGATTTTAGGAACAAAACTGTGAAGCTGCTAGTACAGTGCAAGTGATCCCAACTCTCCAAAACTAGATTTGAAACTTGATTCATTTAAGTAGAACCTCAACAGGGGGCACACCAGTCATTTAAAAACAAGACAAAGAATTGTTACACCTGAAGAATCAATACAAATCTCCCACTACAAGATACAAGAGAAAATATTTTAAGTAGAAGATATGAATGAAATCCCCCCTCTCCTTGACCAGTAACAGTGGTCTTGAAAAGACTCGAGACACAGTAAATGTCACCCAGTATCAAGTTGACTTACCTTTAAGAAACAATCCAGGACAGGTCACACAGCATGCAGTGTGGAAGTCATGTGACTCCCAGGCACAGGTTGCAACATTTCTAAATCACTCTGCATTTGGGACATGCATGTGCTAATAAGAGAAAAGGCTGACTGGGTACCACTTCAGCACAGGTAGGTTGTCAACTCTGGAATCCCTTCCATCTTTATACCTTCTTCAGCACATAACTTCCTTGGGCTGTCTAGTGCCATTCTCCAGTGTGGCTGCATCTCATCCATTACTAGTTACTCAGTGCTTACAGAGTTCTCAGTAAGAATTTTGGTGACACAAAACAGGCCCTGAATTGGCACAGATTATATTCTGCAATTTTTTCCACAGTTCATTTTGATCCTGTGAACGTTCCTTAAGTAAGTGTTGCAACAGGCATTTCACCAGAGGAAATGTCACAGACCAAAGAGTAATTCTTTCTTTCTGGAGAAATATTGCATCATGATTTTCAATTGGATTAAATGAAAGAAAATTTTGAGACAATGAAACACTGTTTTCAGCTGAGCAACATCAGTTCCAAATTGAAAAGTTCAAAGAAGTGTATTGAATACTGAAGTCATATAAATCAAGGACATAAAAGACCAACTGAAGAAATTGGGACATCAGAAGAAAAAGCCTGTGTGTGTGTTTACATATGAATATCTATTAAGTACTAAACATTATACATATGAAAATAATTTAAAATTTAAGAGGCATGGATACGAAAACCAGAAGTTTTCCTGTATGTGAACTGGGAATTCTAAAAAGAATTACATGGATGAAGAAAAGGGAATAATTAAATAAATAATAGACAAACAATTTCCTGATTTGAAGAACAATTTGAGCAAACACATTTATTAGGCCAGTTTCATGAAAAAATGTAAATCCCCAGGCACATTTTGGTGAAACATTTTGTATTTTAAAGATCTGGGAGGAGAGGACGTAACAGAGTAGCCATGGAAGAAGCACACGTGCAGGGAACAGTGCTTTGGTCTTGAATGTTGCCAAAATCTGTTCCTGGATAAGACAAAGGGGTTAAATCAAGAACAATTAGAACCTCGCATCTATGACATTTTCTTGAGGGAAAATAAGCTAGTGAATGGAAATGTGATGGGACAGCCTTTGGGGAAATAGAGCACCACTGAGTAGCTCTGCTTCTGGTAGTGAACTAGTAATAAATGACGTGACTGTAACTAAAGTCTTCTACCAGCTGTGACTAAAACAAATAGTTTTTATTCACATAGCACCATCCAAAAGGAGGGTCTGCCTGTATCAAAACACTGCTTAATGATATAAAAAGGTAAGAATTTTCTTTTGAATCTTTAACATATTGACTTTATTTTCTTAAATATAACAGCAAGTGAGTTGGGGAAATAGGTAGGTTGAAGGTTAGACTAATCGCGATGCTTTGTCGAGGGCTGCACACATTGACACCCTCATCAAAATTGGGGTTCCATTAGCAAAGAAGAAGGGAAGCAGAATTTTGGTTATGCAACTAACACTGTCTGCCACAGACACACGCAAATAAGCAAGTGGCAAGCGGGGAGCTGAACCCATTCTCAGAGGACTGCTGCTAGATACACCTTGCCTGCTAACTTGATGCTTAGAGCCACTCTCTGTAAGAACCAACTAACCAACCAGCAAAACTAAGTTACAATGAAAGCGGTTCCAGTGGCATCATATTTTATCAAAAACTCCAGATAGGATTAATTTACTCTAAACCAGGCATGGTGGAGGATGGGAATGTGGAGGGGAGACTTTTTAAAATTTTTTATTTCACAACCTTTAAGTAAACAGTTTTGTTGTTGTTCTTTTAATTCCTGTGGTAAAAAGAACTCATATTATGACAAGTGGGTAAGCTAGGAAAAACTGAAATATATTATCATTATACTATTAGTATAATTGGTAAACCATTTGGCAACACATTTTCCTGCCTCGTTATTTTTCAAAATTTTATTTTTTGACTGCGCCCTTAGTTCTCCCTCCAGGGATCGAACCTGGGCCTACGGCAGTGAAAGCGCAGAGTCCTAACCACTGGACAGCCAGGGAATTCCCTATTTTTCAAATTTTATCAATGAAAATGTACAGTGTTATAATGATAGAAATCTTTGGAAAGAAGGAAATAATATAAGCTGAGTTCAACAGACCTTAATAATGGAACACATTTTATTGAGATGGCCAATTTATCAGAAAGGATGTTTTAATAAAACCAAGAAATAGAAAGTCTTCTAATCAGAGAGCAGAAGTCATTGAATTCAACTCCTCATGGAGCCTCTTGCTACACATCACAACACTGCACAGTCGAGCACCTCTCTGTGGCCAGATCATCTGAATTCTGAATCTACCACTTACTTGCTAAGCGACAGTGGAAGAGTGAATTAACTTCTCTATTCCTTGATATCTCCCTCCGTATAAAGGGAATTATATTAATTCCTACCTTATAGAATATATATGAAGATTAAATAAGGTTGTATCTGTGAAGTACAAGTACTTAGGTTATCTGTATACATAGTAGCTAAACAAGAGTTTGTAAAATAAAGCAATTGTGTGTCCTTGAAGCTAGAAAGGAAAACAAAGACCATTACAGAAAAAGGTATGCAGAGTTAAAAAAGTTTTCCTGAAAATATTTAGGGAGGGAATAAATATGTGATGAAAAGAGATATTTTGTTAACATTTGTCACATTCATAGCATCGAGTCTGGTGCAGAGCCAAAAATCAATGTTACTGTCTTTCTCTTTTCCCACCCAAAAATATTATGCTTCATTGTTATGTTTCATTCAGGTTATTAAAGGCTTTTAACACCAAGCCTGCTTGAAGATCAGAATACTGATGTATCTGAATCATCAAAACATGTAAGAAAATTGTGTACAAGTATATTTGGAAGATTTTTTAAAGCTTTTTTTCCCTGAATGTGGTATAAGGCAAAACAGTTTTCCAGTAAGATAATATTTTCAAAACATTTGAAACTTTGAGAAGTTTCTTCTCAAAGTTGGAGAAGTTCTTATCTGCATATATATTTAAATTTCTTAAATGATTTACCTATGTAACTACATAAGTAGTTGCTAAAGATTAAGATGTATCTTATGATTCACATACCATGGAAGACAATGACAGAAACAGACACACCCCAGGAGAAACTGAAAAAACCATAGCTTCTCCAACAGCAGAGATGTTTTAGGTTACTGGTGGAAGCCTTTTGCTCAATAAAGATTTACATGATGGGACTTCCTTTCTTACTATCTCTTGAGTTTTAAATTATTTTTTTGAAGTGTAAGAAATATTACAATCTATGCAGATTTCCTTTAAGCTGCATTCAAAGGAAAGACAGCAGATAAGTTTTGAAAACCTACTAGCCATAATTTTAAATTCAGATTTGACTGTGGAGTCCTACCAGGCAGATTTGCTGATTACAACAAAACACAGTTGGCCAAATCAATATGAATGAAAATTTTAATAAGAATACTTTTCTGCTGGCATGCAGCTACTTTACTCGTTTTCTTGAAGAGATTTTAATGTCAACATTCCAAAGATGTCTTCCTCTATTTTGGCTTCTTTGTGAACAGATACTATTCTGCATTGTATTAGTCATGCATTGCTAGGGATTTCTTTGCCTTTAAAATCTTTGGCATCTTACTTTTTTGACATTCTATTAAGGCTCATTGTTTAATTTTTTCATCCTTTCTAATGCTGTATTTACATCAAGAAAACATAAACAGCATGCAATTTAGTAAGTCACTCTTGCTTTTCTGTACATCTTTTGTCTAGCTGTTGTATCCCCAGCCCTTTCCTACCGGGCTTGTAGCTTATGGGCTCAGAGCTCGTAACTTTTCACAAAGCATAATGCACTCATGTGCACAGTCCTTTGCATGAATCTGCAGAGTTGGCATTACTTAGGTCTGACTCTGAATTAAACCTATCAGGGACTTGCTTATTTTGTGTTTCTTATTTTAAGCAAAACAGCACCATGAGTTTTATGAATCAAAGGACTAATGAGCCCATCTGTCATATTTTGCAAGAATGCCTCAGTGAAGCACTTTTCTGACTTTAATTGGCACTGGGAAATTACTACATGTAAATAGACTCACTGAGATGTCAAAACAGGAGTGTAGAGTAAAGGAATGGCTGTATAGTTTCTCCACAGTTTTGGTTGGGTTTAGAGCTTTGTTAGACAGTTTGGAGAAGTCTGGGCGCTAGAGGTTAAGTAAGATGTTCAGGATATGAAGGGGGTGAAAAGGAGTATGAAAGGGCTGGAAAATAGAATCTTCTCTCAAGTTAGCGAAGTTATGAGGTTTGGAGATTATTGCTGAGCTAAAAGGAAGCCTAAAGAGTAAACATGCCTCAGATAACACTATGAGTCTATTGGTGAAGAACATTTAAAATACTTGCTTTAGAGGTGGAAAACATAATGGCTTTCCATTTGAGAACTTGTGAAGGAACATGCTTTCCATTAAAATATTTAGGCATTTCTCCAAAGAAGATATACAAATTGCCAGCAAACATATGAAAGGATGCTCAACATCACCAATCATTAGAGAAATGCAAATCAAAACTACAATGAGGTATCACCTCACACCGGTCTAAATGGCCATCATCAAAAAATCTACAAACAATAAATGCTGGAGAGTGTGCGGAGAAAAGGGACCCTTCTTGCACTGTTGGTGGAAATGTAAATTGATATAGCCACTATGGAGAACAGTATGCAGGTTTCTTAAAAATCTAAAAATAGAACTACCATACGACCCAGCCATCCCGCTACTGGGCATATACCCTGAGAAAACTGTAATTCAAAAAGAGTCATGTACCAAAATGTTCATTGCAGTTCTATTTACAATATGCAGGACATGGAAGCAACCTAAATGTCCATCAACAGATGAATGGATAAAGAAGATGTGGCACATATATACAACGGAATATTACTCAGCCATAAAAAGAAATGAAATTGAGTTATTTGTAGTGAGGTGGATCGACCTAGAGTCTGTCATACAGAATGAAGTAAGTCAGAAAGAGGAAAACAAATACCATCTGCTAACACATATATATGAAATCTAAAAACAAAATAAAACAAAAAAAATGTCTGAAGAACCTAGGGGCAGGAGAGGAATAAAGACGCAGATGTAGAGAATGGACTTGAGGACACAGAGAGGGGGAAGGGTAAGCTGAGATAAAGTGAGAGAGTGGCATGGACATATATACACCACCAGATGTAAAATAGATAGCTAGTGAGAAGCAGCTGCATAGCACAGGGAGATCAGCTCGGTGCTTTGTGACCACCTAGAGGGCTGGGATTTGGAGGGTGGGAGGGAGATGCAAGAGGGAAGAGATATGGGAACATATGTATATGTATAACTGATTCATTTTGTTATAAAGCAGAAACTAACACAGCATTGTAAAGCAATTATACTCCAATAAAGATGTGTAAAAAAATATTTAAGTAAACTCTTGATGCCTGGTTGAAACGATTTCTTCTTTAACTGAAGCACACTTGAATCTCCCCTTTTTGATTAGCTTTGTGATAATGCTTCCGTGAATTTTTAAAGAAGAAGAAGATGAAGATGAGGATGATATGGAACATCACTGAGTGACCATAATGTCTCTGGCATTACGCTAAACACATTGAGCCATAATCGGTTAACATCAGGAAGGCTTTCTTTTATAGATAATCAGTATTTTTGTTCTATAGAGATATGTACCAGTGATGGTTCTATTAGGGAAGGAGAAACTTTGAGACATATGGAGTAAGAAATTCATTTTGGAGATTAGATTCTCCACAATTATGAAAGAATGCACAAAAGGAAATATTAGGAAAAGTATGGTTGGAGGATCAGAGAAAAGTCACTAACAAGGAATCACAGACCAGAGTTAGTGAAAGCTATAGAAGACTGTTTCCTCTGCATTCGGGATGGGACAGGCTATAGATCAGCAGGATAGGTAATTTTGAATAAAATCTGTATCTAAAATGAGAAAAATGAAAAGTAAGGAAGAAACCGTGAGGACAAACCGAAACCCACAAAGATAAACTAAAACCCATACCTGTCATTCATTGCTTTTCTTATTGTTTCTAATGCAACGTGTAGCCTTAAGTGACCTGCAGAAGAAGCAGGGACCCTTCACCTTGGCACTGCAAAGGAGCTTGACCCACAGCTTAAAGAACCAGAAGGAACTCTGTGCTGGCTGCAGCCCCATGCTGAGATGAGCTAGCCAATCAGCAACAATGTGAAATCCACAGTGATGCCTAGAGCCATGGCACCAGCCTCCTAGTTTACTAGCTACTGTTTCACGTCCACCTTCCAAATCTCACTCATTTCTTTTGGGGCCAGCCTGGCCTAGAACCCTACAGAGAAGGGCATTTGAAAAATCAAGTTAATTTACCTAAATTTACACATGTGAAACCACTGAGTTTACTGTTTAGACCTAGACTACTTGAATCTATTTCCAGAATCTGGTGTTTATTGGCTTTAATACCTTAGGCTAGTTACTCAAATGTTCTGTGCCTCAGTTTCCACACCTCTCAAGTGGGAATAATAGTAGCACCTAACCCACAGTGTTATTATAAGAATTAAATAAAATAAAATACACATGTAAAGTTCCTAGAATGACACATAGTGTAGTAAATGACCATTAAATGTAAGAAATTATCTTTGTGCTTTATCTCATTTTACTCTATTTAAAAAATAATCACATGAAATAAAGATCTGTTCCCAAATGACATGTTTCTTCTCTGAGTTAGACCACACTGTGATTTTTAAAAATCATAATACAACAAAATATCAAGACTCCAAGGGTTTTATCTTCCCTTTATTGTCTATTAAGGGTAATACGTTGCTTTCAGCCCTCTGCCTGAAGGCAGAAACAACAATAGTGTGAGAAGTCTTTTGTTCAAAGCTGGCATTATAATTTTCAGTGGACATAACTGAAGAGATGTGTCAACAATAATTTTTCTTGGGGCAGTGAATGTTGAACTTAAAACATACGAAGAAATGTACTTACAGTCTCCATGAGACTTAATCCATTATCTTTCTGGGCAGAATTTGATATCAGAAAAATGCTATTCAGACCTTAAACAAAGGAGCAAACTATTCCATAAATAGATTAAGGAGAAATACATTCAATATAGTGAAAGCACAATCCCCAAACAAAGTATGGAAATTGCATATGTTATCTATTTTTCTTTAATGAAATTGTGTAGTTATCTAACAAGAGACGTGCTGACCTCTGGCATCCCTAAATTAAAACACTAGGTAGAATTTGAATAGAACCCTACAAAAGGGAAAATTGTTATCTGACCAGGCATAAGAATATATGGTCTCAAAGGAGAACTTTTTCTGAAGTTTTCTCTTAATAGTTAGACAATTATTATACCCATTATATTGATGAGGAAACTGACAGGGAAATTAAGTAAAAACTATCCACAGTTTTACAGTTAGTAACAAGAAGCCAAGATTTGAACTAAAGAAGGAGGACTCAAAGTCAATGTTTTTTACAAAGCAATGCCATCCCTTCACAATCAGGATGGAGCAATGAAAACTGTGACCAAGGTCTTGGAACATAAAATTCCAGATTCTTCTACGCAAAGACCAAAAGCCTATTTGAAACGTTTAATATACTGCACATTTTTATATCATTGCAGGTCACAGTAATCCTACATTAGTGCTGTTTCCCCAAATTGGTATTTGTTAGTATTAATATTCTCAATGTTCACAACTATTAGTACATAGCATTTCCCAATATTAGTGGTATGGTATTCAATGGTATAGTGGTCCCAAGTCAGATGTTTAAAATAACAGTTAAAAAGAGAATTTCTGAGTTTCTCACGCAGCTTATTCTTTGAAAAGTCTGTGCTTTTAGAACTTCAATGTGCATATAAGTCACCTGGGCATCTTGTTAAAATAGAGATTCTTGGTAAATTATTCTGGTGAGATTTTGCATTTCTAACAAGCTTCCAGATATTTTTCAGAGACTAAATTTTGAATGGTAAAGATATAACCTCTTCACATCCTCTCTATATACCTCTCGGGGGAGAAAGAAAGCCCACACACCAGGAAACTCTTTGATTATATATTGCTGGGACTCACTGCAGTGATGTCTCTAATGTAACTAAGACCCAGAGTGACATCTACATGGTGCACCCCATTGGCAGTATATTCCTCAGTGCCCAGGCCTGGCCATGCTATTTGTACTTAACAGGAAATCAGAGATCAAAAGCTGGTTTCATACAACAGCAAGATCAAGTGTGTTTGTTATATATTACACAGTTTAATCCAGTATGGTGTCATAAAGGATAACAATATCACTAAATCAAATTACTAGTTGTTTTAGGTGATATATGAGTTTTAATATGTGCAAGCTACTGTTGGTGATTGAGTTAGTATTCTATGCAACCACAAAGTGCCTTCCAATTACCTAACAAAAAAATAAAGAAAGGAAAGAGATTACAGAAAAGCTAGATAATGGTGTTAAGGACTAAATGTTTGTGTTCCTCCAAAATTCATATATTGAAATCCTAGCTCCCAATGTGACATTATTAGGAGGTGGGGGGTCTTTGGGAGATGATTAGATCATGAGGTGAAGCTCTCATGAATGGGATTAGCGCACTTAAAAATGTGGCCTCTTCTGCCACATGAGGATACAATGAGAAAATGGCCATCTGCAACCAGAAGGGGGTCCTCACCATAACCTGATCATGCTGAGACCCTGAGCTCAGACTTCAGACTCCAGAATTGTCAGAAATAAATTTCTATTGTTTATAAGCCACCCAGTCTATGGTATTCTGTTGTAGCAGCCTGAAATAAGACAAATGGTGACTTTAGCAATGTTGTTTAAGGTTGCTCTTACCGTTGACTTCATGATGCTAAAGCTGGCTAACATTGTCTCGTCTAAACCATTCATTGTATAAATGCAGAAACTAAAACTCAAACAACTTACTTAAGTTGTTTAAGATAATGTTATTAGCAAAATCAAGAAGGGAACTTTAGATTTTGACTTTTAGACTGGCGTTTAGGAAAGAAAAGCCTCCTATTTACATATACATACCTCCACTATTACTGTATCAGTCAGTATAGGCTAAGTTATGCAGCATTAGAAAATGACTCTCAAGTCTCAGTGACACACAACAAACAACCATTTCTTGCCCACGTTGCATGCCCAATTTTGGTCAGAGGTTGACAGAGCAGCCCTATCTGGGCAATTGCTTTTCTCATTGCACAGGGGAAAAATAATGACTTGTTTTTACTCATATTTCATTAGTCCAAAAAATCATAACATGACAGCATGTATTTTCTACTTGCAGGGAGGAACGCAGCAAAAGTCATGGTCAATCTTGATGTCAGTGGAGCAGAGAAGGATACTTTCCTACTAGGGTAGTATAAATAATATTTTTTAAATGATACACTCCTCTACAATTACAAATGGTGCGAATTCTGTTGTTTTGGCATAGATCTAGTGTTTATAGTATACACTCAATAAACAGCCCATAGTCAGTCTATTTTCTTTCCCTGGTGGTTCCAATTTCAACAATGTTTTCTAGCAGAGATTGGTCAGGTTTATTTTGAAGTACTTAAATGAGAGTATTCTCTCCTGTGAACAAGAATACAGCTATATGTATTTTTTATAATTATTGAGAGGGTGCCATTTTCTTTGTATTAACAAGAGGTCACGCATATGGCAACCCCGAAGCACAGGAAGGTTGACTCAAGTTTAAAGTTATAGCCCAGCCAGCTGATGTATACAGGCAGATAATTCCACTCTCACAAAGTTGTGACCACTGTCATTTCTACCTATGTGACTATAAAATCATTGAGTCTACTTCACTGGCTGCAAAATGACATCATTCCAGCTGGTCACAGCAGGTAAAAATAAGAGATGCAGGAAAGAGCACAGGAGGACACTTTTCAGAATAACAGACTTAACTCCCTCATGCATAATTCACAGAAGCAGCGTATCCTTTAGACCCTCTCTTTTGGATATTGTCTGCCAGCTGGTACCAAATATTAAAGAAATTAATGGATGAAATGAAACCAGAGAGGATGGTGTGTTTAGGAGAGATGGAGAGAAGGTATGAATAACATGTGTAGTTACCTTTTAGCTAAAGAGAGAGACCAGGATGCAAAGTGACTGTTTTTCTTAAATTGCTAAGCAAGCTCAACTTCTCCCAACAACGCTGCTAGGGGAAGGTTGGCTTTTCAATTCTTTCTAACAGGTTCCTTTTGAAATGGATACAGCATTTTTGGCAATTATATTCCAATTATGTTTGTGTGTGTGTGAATATACGTGTGCTTGTTATTGTGTGAGTGTGTATGCGATTCTGAGTGTGTGTATGTATGTGTGTATGATTGTGTGCAGGTGCATGTGTATATGTGCTTATGTGTGTGTTGTCATGTGAGTCTGTGTGCATGTGTGTTTATATGTGTGTAGGCTGCAGTTCTGACTGATACATAAAGCTGTTTATGATGACAACATTCTCCTCATTCTTTTCTTTTTTCTTAAATTTTCATTGGAGTGTAGTTGATTTACAATATTGTGTTAGTTTCAGGTGTACAGCAAAGTGAATCATTTATACTTATACATATATTTACTCTTTTTTTTTTTAGATTCTTTTCTCATATAAGCCATTACAGAGTATTGAGCAGAGTTCCCTGTGCTATACGGTAGGTTCTTATCAGTTATCTATTTTATATATAGTAGTGTGTATATGTCAATTCCAACCTCACAATTTATCCCTCCTCTCCCTTATCCGCTGGTAACCATAAGTTTGTTTTCTACATCTGTGACTCTATTTCTGTTTTGTAAATAGATTCATTTGTACCATTTTTTTAGATTCCACATATAAATGATATCATATGATAATTTGTCTTTCTGTGTCTGACTTACTTCACTCAGTAT
The DNA here is from genome assembly GCF_039906515.1 of Pseudorca crassidens. Taxonomy (NCBI): domain Eukaryota; kingdom Metazoa; phylum Chordata; class Mammalia; order Artiodactyla; family Delphinidae; genus Pseudorca; species Pseudorca crassidens. The sequence continues at coordinate 124,169,750 of NC_090300.1, read as the reverse complement.
GGCAGTCTCTAGGTCCATCCATGTTGCTGTCATTATTTTCATAATATGGATCAATTCACATTGAGCAAGATTAGTTCCTGACAATCTATTTGGATCATTGCACTGAAGAGTTTATTTTCTAGATCAGAAACACCTAGAGGATACAGACATCTGAGAGAGTTGCCATCTTTTTTTATCACAGGGTTATTGAGTTTGAATTTAATTGAAGTGTGAACATAACAAATCTTGTTCAATGTAGATACTAACTTAGTAGTAGGAATCTTAAAATGTTTCTAAAGTAGCGTACTTTTTAGTAGTCTTCTCTTGAAAAGAAATGCGGTAGCTATTTTAATTGCATTCCATGGTTTAATTGCACATTTTAACTACATAACTATGTTTGGGAATCTCTCTGTAACATCTCTGTTTATTCATTATCTTCAGAGACCTCCGTCAAGCTGTCATTGCACTTGCTTATTTGCTCTGGCAAAATTTTTGTATAAGGGAGATGACAGTAGGATTATGTAAGGTGTTGGAATGGTTTATTTTTCCCTTATCTTCACAAAGTGGAGACTTTTTGATTGAATCTTTAATATCGTATTTTTGGTGAAAAGAGGTAAAAAATTTTAAAGCAGAAGTGTCAAATAAATGGTGATTAGGTTTACATGTCCAAAATCTTGAAACTATTTTTCAAGGCATTTTATGTAAAATTTGTCTGAAATGTTACAATCAACACGATTTTTTGATTACAGTTTATTTTATATCCACTCACTTCAAACTGCTACCTCACACAAAAACATTAATCCTACAATTAATCAAAATGTAAATTGATATGATCATTTTACCATTATCTTCAAAGAGATAGAAAGTTGACTGGCATGGCTTATTTCAAATTAACCTGGTATGAGCAGGCTTTGTCTTCAGAACTAATGTCTTAAAACCTCATTAAAGCAAAATGAAGATCACAGAAAATGTGTCCACAGTAGATAAGTACATTCAAGGTATCAGCAGGATATAAATGTGTATATTCTTGAATGAATGAGCTTATCATGTCCAATAGCAAGAGATAAAGTCAAAAGCTCTGGATATTTGAAAGTCAAAACCAACAAGAAGACATTTTTAAAATGCTTTAGAATATGCTGCAAATAGTTTGTGACTTTATCAAAGGATTTCACATTTTGGCTAAATATTAGAACTTCACAAACTAAAGAATACCATCTCCACTTTGTTAATGGTATAGATAAATCATAGGGATCGAATGTCCTTTAGACACCATTGCAGACCAGGGAGATAGCAAACTGAGCTCTCAAAACAAATGCCTTATGTTAACAGTACATCCACACATGTCCACTGTCCAAAAGATGTTTAGGATGATCTGAATTTTAATCTAGGATATCCTGGAAAATTGAAGGTTACAATGGAGTATAAATACTGTAAAATCATAAGAATTAGAAAAAATTTTTAAAGAAACTAAGAAAAAATAGACATGATATCATAATTAATATTCTAACGGCAGTCTATTAAGTTCAGAACTAATACATTCCTACACTGGAACACTCACTCATTGAAAAGAAAAATGTTATTAAAATATAGCAATTAAAGAATTTCTACTTTCAAATAAACAAGTGAGCACTTTCTAAAGATATTTTTTTAATCTTTTAGAAGTGCATCATGAATTATATTTAAATTCCTCATCAAAACCCATAGTTAAATTTTATTATAAAAGTGAAGTAAAGAAGTAATAGGTTGATTAAATAACACAGATGTTTGTTTTCCTCTCACATATTAGCACAGATATAAAGGGCCAGGGCATGTGTCTGGCTCTGCCATTCACAAGTAGCTTCCAAGACCACTACTTTTCCCCATTTTATAGGCTTCAGGAAGAAAGAAAAAAAAATATAGCAAAGCTCCTTAAAGAGATGATCCAGAAGTTGCACATATAACTTTCTCTCATACCCCACTCTCCTGAAATTAATCACAAGGCCACATCTAAACTGAAAGAAAGCTGTTGTTCATGGCTCACAGGTAAAACTCAGGGAGTTCCATCTCTAAAAGGATGAGGGAGAATGAAAAGAGGGAAAGCGTGATCTCCACCACAGTTATGTTTATATAAATTTTTTCTTAGTTTTATGTAATCTCTCCAATGATCTAGTGTAAGAAATCTCAATTAACATATATGTACCCTACTTAATTCCTTATGTCTAACCAACTTCACCAAACTCATGCCTCTGTCATTGACTTTGCCACCCTAAAATAATGACTTAAAAGCAACTTGCAGTAGCAAGTTATTTTATTTTATTTTTAATGTCAGTAGTCCCAACTCAGCAGTAGCAGCAAGAAACATTCATTAAACACATAATTCTGAATACATTACATTATTTAAGCAAAAGCTCACTACATATCTGGCCACTTCCATCTAGGAACTGACACTCAATAATAAAGGAGAAGTAAACAAAATTCATGTAAAGAAACTATGCATTTACCTAGTAAACAATATTACCAAAAGGGTTTATTTGGGTGATATTTAAAAAGACATAGTCATAAAGTGAAGTGCAAAATTTTATGTGGGAATTTTGACGTCTGGATCAAAGCTGAAAACTTTAGTTTCCTTAACTAGATGGTCTCTTAATTTGATCTTATCTTTATTCTTTCAGTTAGAAAAGAAAAGACGATGAGCTTTCTGAAACTGTTTTAATGACATGACAGTGAAAACTGCTTTAGCAAGTTAATGTGGAAAATTTGTTCTGTGGAAAAAGTATAGCTTGACCAAAGACTTTGGTGATGATAACAGGGCAATTAGATAAAAAGCACTGAGAAAATTTGACAAGTAGGCAGACTCCCTTTCAATATCAAAAAATCTTTTGACCTCCAGGCACTAAGATGATTAAAGTTCAAAAGTAGCATGGTGAGATGATAAATCCAGCCTGAGCTACAGATGTGGCCACCACAATAATATAAAATCATGGGGGTGTGAATTGGTTAGGATTCTGGATACATAGGGCGTTTCTTTGAAAATGACCTAAACTAGCAGGTGACAGGGAAGAACATACTGATATTTTTTCAAAGCTCCCTACTAACCAACTAAGATGCTATAAAAAGTGTGGTAACCCCTACAAGAAAAAAAACAATCCCTCCCAGCCTAGCTCATTTTTCTTTCCTGAAGTACAGGTCTATTTTTGAATACTGCCATGAATAGAGTTCTCTTTGGGAACAGTTAAGTGCTATGCAGTTCAGCATGTCCAGGTGTAATACCTTTGATTCAAAAGTTTCATAATCCACTTTACAGACAAAAGTAGATTGGAGAGATATGCTTGGTGAGAGTGACTTTCATATGGCAAGGTAAGAAGCCACGTGTAGAGCAGGAACAAAGGATGAAGAAAGGAGAAGCATAATTTGCATCAGCAAAGGGAAAGTAAATATGATTTCACTGTAGTCAGACAAGAGAAGGATAAAAAAAAGCTGCACTGAGACTGAAAGGTCAGTGGGAGAGATGAAGGAAAAGATCTTAAGAAAAAGTTTGAAAAGACCTTGTCTCACACAGGTGATTTTTAGGTGATTCTCTGAAAGAAATCTGGGAAACAAAGACTTTTTAATGTGAAGAGACATAAATTATATACTTTCCTTTGGAAGGGACCATAAAAATCATAAACTCAGGAAATTTTAGAAATGAAAGTGATTTTAAGATCAATAACTTTGTCCTCCAGATGAGAAAACTGCAGCTCAATAAGAGGTTTAGTGAAATGCCCCAGGTTGCATAGGCAAGGTCCATGTCTATATGTAAAGGTGGGTGTACTGTCTATAGGACTAGTGCATTTTTCACGTCACACCACCTTCTTTGAATGGCAAATACATTTTTTACTAATTCAAGAGATGCAGTTTTGCAATTTAAACAGAATATTTCAATGTGTAACAACTTTAAAGGATTTCTTTTTATCGTCAACCTAAAAGTAGTACAGGAATCCAACTCCTGTTTGATCGGACTGTTAAACGATGCAAGAGATTACTATAAATTGAAAGGATTTTTATTCTCTTCATTTTCAGTTTTCATGTATGTATCCGTTAGTAAACTAGTATTCACCTGAAAACATTGTCCCTAAATGAACTAAGTAATATTGTGTACTCAAATTTTTTCAGAGCCAGGAAGCTTTGGTATGACATCTAAACTAATTTTTAGGTATAGTTTAGTTGAATAAACTTGAAATAGTCTTTAGGTCAGAAATTACATTGGATGGACTTTTGTGTAAAGTCTGAATTGAAGCTGAAGATTAAAGCATCCTTCTCAAGAACCTAATTGAATGACTTATAAACCAGTTATAAGCTAGCCAAAATTCACCAGCAGGGGCAAAAAAAAAAAAAAAAACAGAAACAAAACAAAGAAAAAACAACAAAGTTCATGGTAAAAACTATATCCAATACAAGAATATTATGAAACTCAACATGGCTCTTTTATCTATCAGTCATCTATAAACCCTATCCTCTCCACCAGTATTGCTGAAAACAACTCCAGAAAAGTTCTAATTTTCATCAATATTCTGCAATTTGTAGAAAAGCAGGTCAAATTGGTGAGTCAGCGCCTGAGAAAAGAGAAAATATCTCAAGACTAGCAACCCCTAGTAGCTAATGATGCTAGGGTATCTAAGTGGAGACAGGCAGAAAACCACAGGGCCTTGTGATCTCTCAGTGCTATTCATCAATTTGTAAGAAAGAGTATGCAGCACAGTTGTACCTCACACACATTCACAAACAAAAAAAAAAAACCCACATTAGTACAAAGGAACCTTTTGACAGGGTGTTCAGTAAAATTGTAGAAGAGAGAAAGGAATATGAGCCATCATACAAAGGGGGTATATAACCTCCTATGGGTTACTTCTCCTCTCTCAACACCTTTCCCCAAACCCTCAGTTTACAAAAAGTAAAAAAGCAGATCATATGCATTCCTCAAACTGTTGTTCATACAAAAGCACGGAGAATTCACCCACTCTATGGGAAAGCCATGGGAAAGAGCCTAAGAGAACTAAATAAAGCATGAACCAAACAAAAAGTAATAGCAAGGCAGCCATGTAAATATACCTCAGAAGGAAAGAAGGAAGGAGGGAAGGGAGAGGGGAAGAGACTAGTTTATAAAATGTTGCCCAAAACTTTGATTCTAGAAGGAAATTCAACAAAAGGAAAGTTTTCTACAGTACTATTTATTATAAAATAAGTTAATAAGAAAATAAGTTCAAGACAATAATAAATTAATAAAACACAAAAGTAGTTAAAAGAGAAAGATTATGATTTAAAAAACCAATTGCAATCTGAATCAGCAGCATGATACAAACTAACAATAAATTACAAACAACAGAAAACAAAAAACCCAGAGTTGAATATCGTATATAATTAAAATGTATAAGGGAGTTACAGATATGGTAACAATTGGAGAAATGTATAAATAATATAAAGAAATAACTAAGAGAATCCAACCTAAAAAAATTGGACTCCAACCCCCAGTAAGACATCTAGTAGATTGAACAACAAACAATTTCAAAATTTTAATAAAGTAAGGCTAATTTTTAAATAAAGTGGAAACTGAGAAAGGTACACAACATTCCAAGAAAACTCAATTCAGAATTATCAATGCCAAATTATTTACTATTGAACCTCATGTATGAAACAAGAATTCTCTAGGCAATCAAGCAGATATAAAACATGTCACATAGAGAAGTAAGATATGGAGTTTGCTTTAGACATTTTCCCAATTATGTTCTGTGTCAGAAAGACAATATTAGAAAAATATCTTCAGAATTCCAAGGAAAAAAAATAAACATAATGCATATAATCCCCAGAAAAGTATCATTCAAGTATAAAAGAAAGAGGAAGGTTTCTCACATATGAATAAACTCAAGGAATATATAGAATCCATCAGCCCTAAAAATAGCACACACAGAAAAACTGGCCGACAATGATGATGCACATGCAATCAGAAGATGAAAGAAAGTCATAAAAGAAGGCTAGTTCAATACTTGGCGTCAGAGAATAGCAGAGGAATACCTACAAGCTTCTGAGGGAAAGATGATATGGCACCACAATTTTACATCCCATCAAATTTTTCTTCAAGTGTCAAAACTATAAAAAATAATACCTAGTGATCTAGAATTACAGTATCTAAGGATCCTCATTGACAAAGATGTCTAACAATATTTAAAGACCTACTCTTTTTTTCACCCCATAAGATGTTTATCAAAGTCCTCAGATATTTCACAAAGAAAGATTACTGTCCCTTGTAACACCTAAATATAAAAAGACTTATCAATTAGGTTTTAGAATACTGTGTCGAAATTATATGAAAAGTCAAAGAAAAACATACCAGCCTTGGAGTCAAGCAGATGTGTATTTCATACAGCTCTGTCATCCTTGAACCAGGAATCATAGGAGTCACCTAAGTGTTAATTGACTGACTACACTGGAGTATTTGGACACATTTCCAGAGAAAAATATCATCTGTAGAATATCCAAAAGTATTATTGATGAGTAATATTGATTTTCTTGTTTTATATTTTTTTTAATTTAGTTTTTATTCAAGAAATGTGTCCAATAACAACCCAGTCACAGGAATTTATTAAAAGATGAAAGCTATTGGGAGTTTCTCACATTATGCTGAATAGTGGAAGAAATGTTTTATAAATGCTCAGGGCCTTAATCTTTAGAGACTGTTTGCAGTTACTACAGCTACATAGGGCAGTCAGAGTATAAAATCACGCTGAGCAAATGAATGGACTATGTTATGCACCATGATTCTTAACTCTCTGGTCCTTATGCTTCAATAATATTAACAAGAGCTTATACACTCTTAATTTTCTTAGTTTCCAATTCTTATCCTTTCATTCATTATAGGCTAAAATACATATAATCTCCCCTAGGAGTCTCCAAAAGTTCAATATTGGTTCTACCTACTCCATTTTTCACTCTCTTCAAGTATCTTCCTACTTCATTATTCACTTAACTGGAATGTGTCATTCCCATCACTGAACTTGTCACGATTTTGATTTCCTCACTGAAAGCTTCATTAGGAGTATTAATGATGCTGACCTATCCAGAGCTACATATTCTCTTCATTGACCATACCAGATATTTGTTCTTACTTATTTGTTTCTACTTCATCTAGATCATTTTAACTTATATGGTTGTTTTTAAATATATGTTTAAAATAAGTATTTTACTCTCCTATAAATATTCAATGACTGACTTAAGGGGGCTGGTTCTGTGACTTCCACGTTTCTCAAAGTAGAAAGTTCTATGCATAAAGTTTTTTCAAATTTACTTGTTATTTAATAAAGATGAAACTAATACACAGAGACATCAATCATATGCTTTCCCTTTCCCTTTATATATATATAAAGTGAAGAATATATATATATAATAGAAGAATGCAGAAAACTATTAACTCATATGTCTTAATCATCTAACTCTGTCAAGTTAATATGGTTCACTAATTTATTTCAAAAATTTTAAGAGAGCTGACACAATTCAAATACATTTGAAGTCCCCTTGGTTGGTATTCCATTCCCATACTATCCAATCCCATCCCTACCTAGAAGTAATCATGATACTGAAGTTTTTATTTACCATTCCCATGTAAACTTTTATTACATATAACTGCATTACTAAACAAATTATTTTCTATTTTGACTTTAAATAGTGTAACACTGAATATATTCTTCTGCAGCTTGTTTCTTATTTTTTATTGAAATATAATTGACTTACAATATTATGTTAGCTTCAGGTGTACAACATAGTAGTTGATTTCCAGTCTCATAGTACTGTGGTCAGAAAAGATGCTTGATATGATTTCAATCTTCCTAAATTTAATGAGACTTGTTTTGTGGCCTAGCATGTGATCTATCCTGGGGAATGTTCCATGTCACTTGAAAAGAATGTGTATTCTGCTGCTTTTGGACAGAATGCTCTATCTATCTATCTATCTATCTATCTATCTATCTATCTATCTATCATTTATCTATCTATCTATCTATCAACTATGTGATGATGGACAGGGCCAGATCCTGGGGTATAGCTTGTTTCTTTGTGTAAAAGTTTGTTTATTATTTCCAAGCTGGTACATAGAGCTCCAGTTTGTACACTTTTAACTTGTGTATAATACTTTATTATTTAAAAAGTACAAATCATTTTCCTATTGATGGACACAAGTTTTCTCTCTATTTTGTGGGGCTTAAAATAGTGTTGTAACGAATATCATCTCATAGCCTGCAACTGTTAGAGTTTCTCTAGGATGTATAGTTAGTAGACTAATTCAGGGGTCAAATTATATATGCATATTTAGTTTTGATAGATATTACCAAATTGCTCTTCTATACGATTATTTGAATTTTCTTTCTCACAAGCGATGAATGCCACTGCTTAGTAATGCTAAGGATGTTAATTGTTGCTAGTATATTTGAGGTCAGTAATATTTCATTTTTTATTTTAATTGGAATTCCATAATTACTACTGAAGTTGACCATCTACTAAAAGTGAGAACCTATAGAAACTTGTGTGATCATGTTTTATTTCCGTATTGTTTGTTTGGGTTTGTGTTTTTGTTAATTGCCTGCTGTTTGTCTTTTATGTATTAATTAGTAGAAATTCTCCATGAATTATGGAAAATATTTTTCAGTTGTAAACTATAAGGGTACTTATCACATAGGCTCTCTTCATCTCTGCAAGCTGAGGGCAGAGTTTCATGAATGTTGTACGCACACACAGGGTAAGCTGAAAGTAGGAGAGTTAAAGCCCCATAAGCTACTCTGTACCAGTGAGCAAGGCTATTTGATTAATAAACATCCCTGCTTCCTTGCCCATTAATTGTGGTAATCCTGAGGACTTTTCTCTCTGTCTCATGCAGCAGTCCCCAGCAGGATTATGTTCCTGAGACTATGGTAGTTTCTGGCTTGATTACATACTTTTATTGGCTTTATTTTCCCCACTTTTCACTTTCCAACTCATTTCATGGACTTTCCATGGATTACTTTACAAATAAATTTTAGAAACTCATACAAAAATCTTTGCTGCACTTCTGTTCTGTTGTAGCCAAACAAAAACATACACAGTAAAAAAAGAAAAGAAAAAAAAAAGGAAACAGTCCGTTTTGTGTCTTGTTTTTACTTTCTTTTTATATCTTTTGTTTAAAAATCACTCAGTGTTATTATTGGCTAAATTTATCAATATTCTTCTACCTAGTTCATCCTTTTATTTTTTAATAAAATTAAAAATGTTTATTCTTTTTTAAAAACTCCTTTAGTATCCCACATCAGGAGGACATATTCCTACATTTTCTTCAAACTTTTTTTTGCAGTTTTTCTGTATATTTAACCCACCTGGAATTTATTTTTCTTCATGATGTGAGATAAGGATCTAATTTTATTTATCCTGAGATGACTAACCTGCTGACCCAGCATCATTTCTTGAATAGCCATCCTTGTCTGACGTATTGGTAAGACTATCTTTTTGACATGTGAAGTTTCCACATATGAATCAGGATGTTTGTGGGATCTTTATTCTACTGAGATATTTTTCTACCCCTGGACCAATACCACGCACTCTTTATTATTATAACTGCTTAATGAGTTTTGTTATATGATATGCCAAGTTCCATTTTATTTTAGTAAATTTTTCAATTTCAGGACATATGATTTGTCCGTTTTTCACATTAACCTGTTTGTTTTATTTCATTCTGTCCTTTATAAATTAATGCCTTTTTAAAGGAAAGCTATTATTCCACTCATTTATTTGAACATATTAAGTATAATCACTTAAAACATATAATTTAAGGAAAATTTATAATATGAATGCTGATTTCATTTCTGAACATAAGTATATATATTTTTTATTTTCAATCTTATGTTTAATATATTATTGTCCTGTGCTTGGAACATAGTATGTGAACTCATTTTGTTATATTCTCCTTCCCTTATATAAAGTCAAAATAAAACAAAGTTCTACTCGATTTCCTGAAAGCAAATATGCTGCACCTGCATCAGCTATAATGAAGAAAACAGTCATTGTACTTCCATATTCTTGGCTCCCCAAATTCAAGTGTCATTCTCCAGGCTCCTATTGTATGGGAGGGTCTCACCTATTACTAGGATATAAATAAGATAAAGCTCTCCCAACTCCACCAGTGATGTCTCTCATTTCATGTGTATTTTAAAGGGATTAAGAATACAGTTAGTAGGGCTTCCCTGGTGGTGCAGTGGTTGAGAGTCCGCCTGCCGATGCAGGGGACGCGGGTTCATGCCCCGGTCCGGGAGGATCCCACATGCCGCGGAGCGGCTGGGCCCGTGGGCCATGGCCGCTGAGCCTGCGCGTCCGGAGCCTGTGCTCCACGACGGGAGAGGAGAGGCCGCAACAGTGAGAGGCCCGCGTACCGCAAAAAAAAAAAAAAAAAAAAGAATACAGTTAGTAGTAATTCAGTTAAATAAAAAATATAAATACATTCCATGACATACCTTTATTTATTTATATTTCACTTTTTACCAGCAAGGCTTTCAGAGAGCAACATGTGGTTCTTTTCCTTCAAGAGTGAAGAAAAAACAAACATGGCTCTTGCTTATTTTAGCCAATTATAAAATGCCACAATTTCAGCACATTAACCTCTGACCTAGTACTTCCTTATCTCTGGCCAGTTTTACTTGCCAAAACAAGAGGTAAATTGGTTTACTTCAGAACAGGTTTGGTTTTATTTATTAATTTTTAATTCTAAACTCATTGTTATTCAAAGTGTGGAAGTTCCCATGATAAACTGTACTTTAATTATCAGAGAACAGTCCTGGTTTTCCCATAACCACAGTTATGAGTGTGGAATTTTCAACATGTCCTCTTGTTTTTATTGGCTTTTTTTTTTTTTTTCGGTATGCGGGCCTCTCACTATTATGGCCTCTCTCGTTGCAGAGCACAGGCTCCGGACGCGCAGGCTCAGCGGCCATGGCTCACGGGCCCAGCCGCTCTGCGGCATGTGGGATCTTCCCAGACCGGGGCACGAACCCGTGTCCCCTGCATCGGCAGGCGGACTCTCAATCACTGCACCACCAGGGAAGCCCTATTGGCATTTTTAAAAAGATAAAGTCCTGGACAAGTGAGTAATGTCTTCCCCACCCAGAATACTTTCTTAAAATAGAAAAAAAAATGCTTAATTCCTCTCACAGCTGCTACTCCTGTTCATTGATAACTACATGAGGCCATAAAAAGTGGGCATATGAAGCCTTGTTTCAGTGGACTTTCCTTTAGGTTAGATCAATACTCCCTTACACTGCATAACTTCACATGGGTGATGTAATGAAGATTACAAAATTTGTGATTGTTTCAATAAGAAAAAAAAAAATATATATATATATGTATACAGAGATACAGAAAAAGAGAGAGAAAGTGGGATATAGGGAGGGTGGGAAGAGAGATTAAGTATTAATATATATATTAGCTTTATATATATATATATATATACACATACACACACATGTGCTTAAAATTTATCTTTAGAATGTCTACACCTACATAAAACAGGAAAAAATGCCTTAATAATGACTTGAGTCAGAGGGTGGAAGGTTGATCTGTTAGGGACTCTTTACAAATATCATGTGCATGTGCCCAATGATTAATTTGACTACCATGAATTTCATATTTCTTCTACCAGTTCTCAAAATGATAAAGTATCATTTTTGTTTACAACATGCAGTTAACATCATTCACACTGACAACTGGCCTGTTCAGGTGATTAACATTTACAACTCTAAGCTTCTCTGTACTCACTAATATCTTTTTAAACATTAACTGCACTTTTAAAGCTACTTAATGTATAGAGACATAATGTTGCCAAAGGGACATACACAACTCATTTACACTAACTAGTAAGACTAGTGTAGATTTGTTAGACAAGTCTTCTTGGAAAACTGGAGAGCTTGTGCTCTTCAGCTGGTGAAGCTTCTATGCTCTCTCAGAGCCCTTAGAGTAGCAAACCTTCAAAAACCAAAGATGGGCTCAAAGCGAAGTGTACCCTCAAGGCGCCATTCTCTCAGCACCTATGAAGTCATGTTTGCAGCTCTCTTTGCCATATTGGTGGTGCTCTGTGTTGGGTTAATTGCAGTGGCCTGGCTGTCAATCAGGGGATCAGAAAGAGGTAAGTCATATAGACCTGGCTACAGAAAAGTGCTCTCAGATGAATGTATACACTTTAATCTCCAGAATCCTGCCAGCATATTGTATGCATTGCTGTGCTTTCATGGCAAGGTGTTTATATTGCATCCAGATGCTTCACCGTAGTTTACTTCATAGAATTTTTTTAACATGATATATAATTCGGATTTTAATTCAGGATTCAAACATGAGACTAAGTTTTTAAAACAGAAAATGATAATGTTCTCAGTTCCAACATATAATAAAGTAGGTTCATAGCCTGTGGGTCTGTTCTGATAGAATTTAAGTCATAAACCTATTCAAACATTGTTGACCATAGAAGAAGATAAGTAGGCCAAGTTAAAGAAAAAATATTGTTTATTTCTAGAGAATTATATGTTTATTCTCTTATTAGTACAACAATTTGAATTGCAACAGTATAAGGCAACTTGAATGTAATTGTGGATTTATAAAGATCTCAAGTTGCCTGAGTAGCAATTTGTGATTGACAGAAAGAAAAAAGAAAAGGTAATTCTTATTTAGAGCTAAATTACCTGTACCAACTGCTTTTAAAAGATCTCCAATTGTATTATCTTGTTACAACAAACCTATGAGTTAGTTTTTATTATTACCCTCCTTTTATAGGTGAAAAATCAGAGACAGAGAATTTAGGTAACTTGCTTAAATTTGCAACATTGCCAGGTGGTGCAAACTAGACAGTCCAACTTTAGAACTTGTGCTCTTCTTTACCATTTATTCATTTCTAAGATAATTTTTTAAAAATGGCAGCATAGCAGAAACTTGGGTATTAGATTTATTTTTTCTGAGAACATTTTCACATTTTTTAAAAAAATGATGAATTATATATAGGCATATTAATTCCTTCTGAAAACTCTCAGGGCAAAACCTTTTATATGTGAGTGATTTGGGTTTTACCAAGAAAACAAAATGCTCAGCCTTTGAGTTAGTTATTTTCCCTTAGTAAATAAGTAAATTAGAATGTAATAAATATGATTTATAGTTTTATAAAATAAGTCCCATATAATTTCTGGTTTATTTAACTACTATAGCTACATACAGGAATATATTTTAAAGAGAAAGAAAGCTTGTGATATTTTATATAATTAAAAGAACAATTTAATAAATTATAGAAATTCACTGAGACTTTTAGAAAAGAGGCTGCTTTGGTCTTACTTAAATACTGTGAATAACTTCAAGGATATGTAATTATTTGGAAGTCTATTGGAAGCCTTGATGCTCAATAAAAATACAAAAGTTAGTTATTTTACCAGAAAAATAAAAAAATAAATATTTATAAATAAATATGATTTAATTGTGAACAACTGAATATAAGAAGGGATTTGAGATAGGCAATAATAGAACACTAGAGGATATAAGACATTCTACTTTCAGTACATACTTTTACTTTTATATACTCTTAACACTTTTTATTGGAAACCATTGTAGACTTTTAAAAAGTTGCAAAAATTGTAGACATTCATCCAGCTTCCCCTAATGTCAATATCTAGTACACACATAGTATAATTGTCACAACCAAGAAATTAACATTGTTACAATGTTATTAACTGAACCAAACACTTTATTCAACTTTCACCAGTTTTACCACTAAGGTCTTTACCTGTTCAGGATCCAGTGCAGATTCCAACACTGGGTTTAGTTATCATGTTTCCTTAGTCTCCTCTAATCCATGACAGTTCCTCAGTCTTTCTTTGCCTTTAACTTTTAAATATGCAAGTCTAAATGTTATTTTGAATATTTAAAAAACAAATGAAATAGTACTAATAATATGTTACATCAATTATGCAATGGTAACTGTATAGACGAAGTGCAAGTTTATTGTTTAAAGTAATAATTCTACAGTTCCTTCTGGACTAGGAGATTTGTGTCAATATATGACAGATCTTGGGTTCTGAAGTCAGTCAATCCTTTTTCTAAATTCCAGATCTGTCACTTTTGTCACATTGGGAAATTTTCTTAGTGAATCTAAGCCCAAATTTCCCCATCTGGGAAAAGAAGAAATAACATCTTCTCATACCAGGTCAATGCATCATTATTATTACATTTACTAATGATTTCATCATTGTGTGAGTTTCACCTGAAGCAATTCATTTTAAATATAAATATATATGCAAAGAAAATAATCTCATAATGGGATTGTACTGGCCTTAGTGGCACATTTTATTTCCCATGTTTGTATTCAGTTTGTTAGCTTTTTTCTTATATTGTTTCATATTGAGATAATAAATTTTCTGCAGCATTCTCAATAACTTCTCCAGTAATGACAGTCTCCATCTAATGGCAAAAGGTCATACATGCCAATTTTATAATTATTAGAATGAGAGAAATAGTTTCAAAACTATGCTCCAAAGTAATACACACACTGAAATCTTCACAGCAATCCACATGTAGAAAATGAACAGTGTCCCTTGATGCCAGGTGTTCAAGAAGTATCTGAAAGTAACTACAAAACTTTTAATGGTCCACTTCTCACTATGTTTCCCTGAATCAGTTCCCATGATTGGTGGAAGTTGATCATCCCTGTATCTTCTAACAGAAATCTCAATGACAAAGAAACAAAAACCAAACAAAACTTGGAAGCTTGGAGAGTTGGTTAGACTTCAAAGAAAAGAAAAAAAAAAAATAATGGGATAGAGAAGAAGAAGTTTAATATTCAATCTTTTAAAACAACTAGATAGCTAAAAATATAAGTTAAAAAATAAAAAACAGCTGATGATGAAACACGAAGACTGCAAAGAAAAAAATCAAGAACTCCAGGGCCAGCACATTAAGCAAGAACTTTACTTCTATGTCTTAACCGGAATGTGCATATTTTCTCTTATTCATTATTCACATTTTCAGTGTTTTGTTTCTTATTAATTCATCTAGATGCAGCATTTGGAAAAAGTCATGAAGCCAGAGGGACATTGACAATAACATCCGGAGTTACATATAATCCTAATTTGCAAGACAAACTCTCAGTGGATTTCAAAGTTCTTGCTTTTGACATTCAGCAAATGGTAAGAGACCTTCTTTCCTCAACTAGTTTAAAATTTCATAACATAGTTTTGCTAACCACTTGCCAAAAGATACATAGATCTTGTTCTCTTTGAAAAAAATTAGTCAATAAATGTAAAGGTACTTACATTTACATTTACTCATACTTAAATGTATGAGACCCATCATCACAGAGAAGGAAATCACTCCAATACAGTTCTAAGTAGAATATAAAGATTACTTTGTTTAAAATTTTAAACAAAATCTTAAATTTAATATGCCTTTTCTTAACCTTTTCTTTTTTTAGATAGATGATATCTTTCAATCAAGTAATCTGAAAAATGAATATAAAAACTCAAGAGTTTTACAATTTGAGTAAGTATAGTTCAAAATTTTTCTATAGATAGAAAGCACAGGATCACAAAATAGTGATCTTTTTGTTAATATTTGTAAAAGAGTGTCACTATTTTTAGGAGAAAATGGAACATTTTGAATTTTCAACATTTTCCAGGAGGATTGAGAAAAGTGGCATAGTATAAACTTTTATATTTGTAACAAATAATAATAATAATGCTAGATAATTTATCTCATATTAACATGATTCTCTCTCCTAAGTGCAAAATCTTTCAGAGACACATGGAGAAGGCTGAGGTTGACTGCATACAGATGCCTAGGAGTCTTGACATTTAACCTATATCAAATAGAAGCCATAGGGTACTCCAGGTCATTGGAGAATGCAGTGAGCCTCACTTTATAGAAAGACTAATCTCACTTTATAGAAAGACTAATTGAACCTGAAAGCCTGGCACCAAAGATACTTGGTACATGGTCTTCACAAAAGTCCTGACATTAGTAAAAGGGTCCTTAGTTCTCAATGACCAAATAGAGGTAGGGAGGTCAAGTCAAAGGAAAAGAGATTATGTTTAGAAAAAGAAAAACAATGACAGAATTAGTTAATGGGCAGAAGGAAACTTTAGGCCTTGCCATTTCTTGTTGGAACAAAATGTATCCACTTAGTGGAAGCCACCATGAAAAAAAGCACAAAGATTCATTTTATACCAAAAAAAAAAAATTAGAACTCTGTTTCCTTCTTTCTCACCTACTTATCTATCTATATTTATCATTCTTTATCCAACTGCATATTCATGAGATCATAGTCTCAGTAGCCAGTCCACCCTCCCTCCATCTACTGGCTTCATTCTTATCCACAACACAGAGGCTTTGACTCCTGTTTTCCAGGACTTATGATCTCTGATAGCCTCTTTCATGGCCTAATTTTAGGGCTATAATGACACAGGTGAACTCTCAGGAAAGGTTTTTATTATTTTCTTTTGTTTGTGTGTTTTCCTCAAAGCACTGTTTTAAAATATTTATTCAGTATTTATTCTGTGAAGGTAAAACCATGCATGAAAGATTTTATTTCACTTTATTTCTCTGCTTTGGAATGAGTGGAACCAATTTCTCTTTTGCAGTTTTGGAGAGGATTGACCATGGAGATCTGCATTAAATCTTCAATTCAAATTTAGTTCTTAAAGGTTTTAGAACTAAAACCTTGCTTAAGGAGAGGTAACCCTGGTCCTTCCTCGCCTTCCTCAGGCTCTAACCAGTGAAACCCATGCAAAGCACAGTATCTAGTGCAGAGTTTATTAGGATAGTTTTGCTAATGGAACTCTTTGTCTTCTCTTGTTTACAACATGCTGGATAACTTTGTTTTTACTAGATTGGGAAAATTTGCTGAATATAGACTTTTATATAAGGTCTGGTGATTTATCAAAACCCGAGCATTTTCTTTGATATTTATTAAGTAAACTTATGTTTCTCTAGATAGTAAAATCACTATATGTGAAACTGTAAATTATTTGAGCTAAGGAATTATTTCTTTCCCTTCCTTTAAACTACCTAGGAGACTAATATAGTTCCTAAGCCTTGATACATATTTTATAACAATTCTCAAATAATATACTTCATCAGTGTAGAGAGACTTTCACCTCATTGTAGCTGAACTACTTTTAAATCAGAAGTGAGTTTTTAAAAGATGCAATGCAAAGGAATTTCATGAAAATGTCTGTAATATAAATTACAGGTAGGTACTTTGGGAGACAGAGAAGAAAAGGATGAGAAAAATTCAGAAGCAGGAAAGAAAGTAACAAGCAAACGTTTAGGTTTACTTTAAATAATCACATTTAAAATGACATATTCCACTTATAGAAAAAATTGACAGACTCCTAATTCCTTTTGTAAATTATTTTCACCTTAAACTCCAATTGATAAAATCAAGACACAGAAATAACTGACTTCTCAACTAACTAACAATAGCCACACCAACTGTGAAAAATACATCTAAAGATCCTTTAAAATGCCTATTTCCTTTTTTGTTACTGATTTTACTGAAATACACATCCCATTCTTGTGTACATGGTCGAGTTATAGCACTCAGAATACTAAACTTAGTCATTAATCTATCACTTCTTCCTTTTAAAAATATTATTTAATGTCAAATCTTGCTCCCCCTGCTAAGTTGTGTGTGTGTGTGTGTGTGTGTGTGTAGAGCCACTCTACAGGACAAGCAAATGGTTTACACTCATCTGGGAACACTTTCTATTATTCTGCTTTGTGGAAAGCACTTTGACTCAAAGAGCATTTAGGAGTTGATTCTTCTAATAAAGTGCTGTTTACACTTTATGGCAATATGAAGCTTATTTTGCCCTTTGAGCACAGATAAGTCGTCAAGTTAGGAAAGGAAAGACTTTTGTTTACTCAGCAACCCTAGAGGTTATCAGTATCATTAAGGAAAATAAGAGATAAGAAACATTTGATTTATTGCACACAGGCTCTCTGTATAATGATAGGATTTATCTGTTAAAAACAAAAAAAAACAGACTCAGATATTCCACTGGAACAGTACTTTGAAATGAAAATGGCCATTGTTTTTTTTTTTTCCCTAAAGGAAGAATTCACATTACCTTAATAAATAAATTCAATTTCACAGCAGTGATAGAGATCATTATTAAACTACTAACATAATATAGCTTCCTTATTACATGAAACACAAAAGTTTATTATGGGTTTCCTGATTTTTACTGTATATCTCTCTTATCTCAACATTTACTCTGAGTAAGAAACAAATTTTAAAGAATACAACTGTATGTGGATATAGGATCTGTCACTCCTGTCCTTGCAAAGTATAAATTATTAAATTCAATGTATAATTCACAAGTAAGAAAACACATCTTTCATACAAAGATGTTTTATGCCTGAGGATGAACTTATCCAGTTACTTTCAACTCAGTGAAAGAAAATTCCAGATTTGTATGCTCTCTACCAAAATTACCTTACCTCTTTTACTCCCTAACTCAAATAAAATAAAAGCAAGTGGTCAGTCAAACTTAATATGTGAAAGTTACACAAAGAGAAAAATCCGATTTCATCAGAATTAAAGCTATCTGCTGTGCAACCAAGGAGGTAAAGATTAGAAATTGAAGACAGAGAAACTAATGGACTTTGCTCACTCTCACTTTATCTTTACCATATTGAACCCTGTCCATTTAAGAATTTTGGGGGGTGACGTTTGTTAAGGAGACAATGAAAAGGAGGAGGCAGAGGAGGAGGAAGAGATGGAGGATGAGGGAAAATGGGAAGAAAAAGAACAGGTGGCGGGGAGGAGGAGGGAGAAAGGGAAAGGGACAGGAAGAGGGAAACTTCTATCTCTCAAAGTGTGGCGGCAATAAAATATCCATCCTCCCCCCCCCCCCCCAATTCCAACTAGCTATTTTCTGCATCTTTTTAGATATAAAGTTCTGGTAACAATGTAAGATGATAAAAACCTGGATCTGCATCTAGGCAAATGTGTTGTATTGTCTTTCCTATTGACAAATAGTTCATAATGGTGTTGATAGCAGTGGTATGTGGGGTGGGGATGGGAACTATAGCAAAACACATCAGGGAAACAGAGGTTCTGGGTTTTATTCCTTTCTCTCTCTCTGATATTAATAAGCTGTATAACTCTAGGCAAGGTTACCTATATTACTCTGAGTCTCATTCTCCCTATTTATAAAATTGCAATGTTGGCCAACATCAGATGCAAAAATAGAGTCATCTCCCTTTTCTTGAGCATCTGTTTAAATAAATATAGATGAGGCCTGAGAGTTGTATGCCAGTTAAGATTTTTTTAATTGCAATTAACAGAACATGTGACTAAAAGTGCCTTAAACAACAAGAATTTACCATCTGACATCACAAGAAATCTGGAGGTTTCAGCAGAGGTTAATTCAGTGGAACAATGACAGAGATATAATCAAGAATTTAGGTGGTTTCATTGTTTTATTGTACTATCTTTAGCTTGTCAATCATAGCTTGCCTCATGGTCCCAACATAGATGTGACAGTTCCAGCAATCACATGTATACATAATAACATTCAACAAAGAAGAGTAGTAGTCCACTATGAACCTTTATTTGATTAAATATAGAGAAGTTTTCAAGAAGTTTCCGATCAGCATCCCCTCATGTTCCATTGACCAGGGCCTCGTCATATGCCCATGAATAAAACTATCATTGACATGAGAAATGGTTGGAGAAGCCATGAGAAAATGGAGAGTTATTCTCAAACAAAATTAGAGACCAGCCAGCATGGAAAAATTAACAAGTGTGGAAGAATAGATAAAAACAGTGTCTGTGATGAAATCTATTTTTATCAAGGACAGTAGTGATTCCATGTGTGGGTAAATTTGGGAACCCGGACCTAAATAGTTACTAAGGAGCCTTGCCATTTACAAGATTTGGATACTCTGATTTAATCAGATGATTGGAAAGTTAAACATTCTAACATTTTAAAATAATATATCTAATAGAGGTGAAATGTGCAATTATTGATCAGAGAATCCTGTTCACATCAATCATGAAAAGCTAGCTACATAAAAAGGAATCACTTCTGTTAAACGATGAACCTGAATAGTAGCACAGAAACCAAAAAGGAATATCCTACCGAGAGGAAATGCTGATCTGCTGTGATCTTTCAGGAACATTTTTATCCTGTATATAGTCTTGGAGGAAAAAAAAAAAAACATTTATTATAGGTTTTTATCAAGACATATATACATACAGATACATAAAGAACTCTTCAGGAGTTGATGAAACCCTTCAAGAAACTCATTAACTTAAAGATATCACAAGGATATGAATGTGAATGTGTAAATTTCAGAACCAGCAAACATGCCATGCAAAATCTGGTTCTCCTTGGTCTGCCTCTTAAGGGTCCAAGTAAACCCTGAGTACCCCCAGCTTACTGAAGGATACAGAATGAAGACCAGAGCTAGAGTTTGTTTCCCAAGCAGTTGTATCCTAAAAGCACAGTAGCAAAGTAGAAATGTAGACAGAAGAGCAAAAATCTCTCCAGTATTTCTAGTGGGCCCAAACTTTATTCATTTTTATGATTCTTTAAACTGTAAACAAATCACCAGTGAAGAAAACTTTGAAAATGCATATTTCAGAGAAGGCGATGAAGTAAAAGAGAAGATGACTTGGGTCATGTACTTGAACTCTAATGTTACGGTCGGAGACGAGTAGGCAAGATAATCCCAACACTTGACCATGAGACAGAATATCCCACAAATTCCCAATAATCCACTTATGCTTGTCTTCTTTCTACCCTTCTAAATCAGGGCATATTTTATTTATTTTATATTAAGAATATAGAAGAAAAAGTAGATATAAATTAGTTGCTATAAGCTTGCTATCAAGCATTCGTAAACTATATAGAAAATTTTTCTCTGAAATCAGTGAAACTACTTTAGACCTATTCCTACTTAGAAGTCATCTATGAAAAATTACAAATTCACATTCTTCATTATTTCAAACAGTAAAATAAGAATAAATGTCATGATACCATGTGATTTGGTTTAATTTGACACAAGTATCTGTGGTCTAGCCTAGGGATTAGCATGCTAATGTGGAACTCAGAAAAATCAGGTTCTAATCTGGATATATCTTGTGTTCTTGGAGAAACATTGTCTTTAAATTTCTTTCTTCCACCTGTGAAATAAAGATAATATTTGATATGACCTACTTTGTATAGGTGTAATAAGGATTAACAAGGGGATAACCGTGGAGAATTTCAAAGACACCTTACATAAATTGAACACAAATCATTTGAAGAAGGCTAACTTTTTTCTCTTATGTCATTTTTTTGCTTTGCAGAAATGGCAGCATTATAGTCATATTTGACCTTCTCTTTGCCCAGTGGGTGTCAGATGAAAATGTAAAAGAAGAAATGATTCAAGGCATTGAAGCAAAGAAATCCAGCCAACTGGCCATTTTCCATATTGATGTGAACAGCATTGATATTACAGGTACCTGTGAACATTATTTGATTTCTTTGAATTGTTAAGCTATGAAATTAAAATTCTAGCTATGTATCAGGGGAGCAGTGGGATCACCCTGGACTTTAGAAACCTGTCTTATTGACTGAGGTAACACATTTACATAGTAAAAATAAAATATGGAGAAACTGTTTTGGAGAAAAATGTCAGTGAGAAAATGTTTGTAAAACATCAAACATCAAAAAGGTTCTGAAAATACTGGCATGCATAAATGTTTGTGGGTCTGATCACACTTTTGCCATTGGCCAAGCACACCCTGACTTTCCAGGAACCCTGCATTGGAAAGTGACACATTACTTTGTGATAGTCATATAGATATTATTAGATTACATAGTCAAGTGGCAAATCCAGTCTCTGACTGAGGACTTAAAAGAAGGGCTTCCCTGGTGGCGCAGTGGTTGAGAGTCCGCCTGCCAATGCAAGGGACACGGGTTCGTGCCCCGGTCCGGGAAGATCCCACATGCCACGGAGCAGCTAGGCCCATGAGCCATGGCCACTGAGCCTGCGCATCCAGAAAACCTGTGCTCCGCAACAGGAAAGACCACAAGAGTGAGAGGCCCGCATAACGCAAAAAAAAAAAAAAAAGGAAGGAAAGGAAGTAAAAAGAGGGGATTATGAGTTTGATTCATCCCAGTTACTTATAAAAAATAAAACTTTATTTTAAAATGATAAATAATTTTAAGATAAAAATAATCAAAGGGGAAGAGATATAGGGCATCAAATATAATAGCAAGACAATAATGCCTATCAATGTTAGGTTATTCTAAATTTTCCATTTTGGTTATTTCCCATTCAATTTAATTCAACAAACATGTATACATGTATACCGAGTCCTATTTTGGTTGAAAACAATAGTAAGTTGCCAGGCCCATCCAGATCCACAATCTCTTATCTGTAAACCTTCAGGCTAAATATGTCTTAGAATTCAGAAATTTTTAGATGTTAGAAAGCTCATCAATATATAAATATCCACATCAAGTGGAATAAAGGCAAACAGCTTATTGCCAGTTCAAATAGTTTTGCTTCAGAATGAGATGTCAGTATAGATTTGCCCTTAAAGGAAACATAAAAAAACATGCATTTTTAAAATTTTGTTATAGTGGATACAAAATTGCAGACCTCGAGTTGCTTTCCTTTACAACATGGGTTCATAAAGCACAGTACTCCTTCACTAAGCCCCCTACTATATCCTGCTGTGCCTGTTCAGTGAGAAGACAGCTCAGGCTCTTAAGTGCTTCTTCAACTGATGGTTTGGTCCCCTCTGGCATAGCTGCTGGAGCAGAGACTGTTTTGGATTTTTGTCTGATTCAAATGAGCTGAAAACTACTACTAACTATTATTAGCTACAACAGGTGGTTTTTCTATCAACACATTTACTCCTCATACCAATCTTATTACACAGTATCTTTACTACCCCCATTTTACAGATGAGACAACTAACATACAGAAAATTTAGCTATTCGAGGTGGATTGAGGATTCTGACCCACGCGGTCTTAGCCTAATATCTGCGCTCTTAGCACTTATATTAGAGTTTCTTTGTAATAGTTTTGTCTTTAAACAATGTTGATTATTTTTCAATAGTCAATTTTCTTCTAGAAAGGTGGTATCTTGCTATCTTTATTTGAATAGGCATCAGTTTCTGGAGGTCTGCTGAGGCAAATGAATTGACAGGTGTGCTGAAACTTATTTTCATGACTCTATGGTGGGACTATTTGGGAGAGGGGAGTTTGTGGTTTTAAAAACTTTATTTATTCAATAAAACTATATCCTTTGAATTAACTTAGAATAAGGATCATAAATTCAATAAACTATATCACAACATCAACTCAAGAATATGATCCAGAAGTTGAAGTTACATTTAACTTGTTGAACTACATTAAAACACATTTATAAACATAATTAATATAATTAACATAATCAACATAATTAATTTTAGGTATTTAAGTTTAATATTCACTTGCATCATGTGAATTTTCAAATTTATTACATTTTTAAATTGGTTAATAATTTCACAGATACCTTTGATTTTTATATAGTATACTGTCAAACCAAACATAGTGAAAATTAAAATATTATCTTCTTTATGAAAATATCTTATAAAACTTATTTTATCTTCTTCATCAATAATCTACCATATAACATTTATGAAACTGCTATAGATCTTTTAGAAAGAAGACAGTGCAGTAATGAAGAAATAACGTAATAAACAATCTAGTTAGTAGAAGAGGACATACCTCTTAACCCACTTACCATAAATATTGTTTTGAATGAAAACAAATTCATTAGATCATAAGATATGATTTTCTTTATTTTTAATATAGTCATCATTATATCTTTAAAAATATTAAACATGTTAATGGGTGAAGAAAATAGCTAGTTTTTATCTTTTATGTGAAAAGCACTTTATACTTAAACAGTACTTAGTTCCCTGTAGATATTATCATGTGTAAGATTATTTTGGCATCCATTTGTTTCAGTGCAAAACAATTGATTCTATGTCTGACAAGATATGGTGTGTTATATTGTCTCTCTTAAATATAAATTATTCTATATAATTATGATGAATAAATAGATATCTTTCTTAAATGGGTAAAATAAAGCAAATATTTTGCATAGGTAAATTTATAGAGAATACATAGAGATTCTGGAAATTCATCAAATGTATCACAATCAAATTATAATTAAATAAATAAATAGGAACATTCAGGATGAGAAAGGATGAAACGGAAACTCTGGTAGATCAGATGCCCTTTGAATGAATATTCAAACTGCACTCGATGTTTTGTAATATATTTCTACTCTAAACCCTAACGTCAAACCAACTTTATTCCAGCGTCTTTGGAGAATTTCTCTACGATGAGTCCTGCAACAACTTCAGGTCAGTACTTATGGCATTTCAAAATGTATAATTTGGTGATCATAAAACTTTATGACATTAGTCAAGGATTCAATATTTTTCTGGCAGCTCTTTCTAAATTAGATATTTAGTCTTCATATCAAAATGTATAAAGCATACATTTGGTTAGGAATAACATAGTTAATAATATTGCAAAGTTCATAGTGCCTAGTTATATATATAAGGATATGCATTTCCAATTCCAATGCTCCTTTCATATTTTAAATTCTATATATGTATGTATGCATATATGATGTGTGAGAGTGTGTTTGTGTGTGCGCATGTGTGTGATCTCAAAATATGGCTCTGATAATGCAGCCTTGGAAATGAAACCCTGACATTTGTAAGGTCATTATAAATGAGGGAAAGGAATTTAAAATATAATGAAATGATAACTTTCAAAATGTATCATACTCTTTGGAAAGGACAATCTAAAGTTTAATGTTAAATTTGCTCTATTCCAGCATTTTCTCCACCCTATGTTTCTAACTACAATTGGTCACTACCTCTTCACTTTGTCTTATCAAGATCATACTGACTATCAAAAGAGTGCTTTGAGAAATTATCAATCATTTAAAAACTAACCT
The DNA here is from genome assembly GCF_039906515.1 of Pseudorca crassidens. Lineage (NCBI taxonomy): Eukaryota > Metazoa > Chordata > Mammalia > Artiodactyla > Delphinidae > Pseudorca > Pseudorca crassidens. The sequence goes on along the minus strand of NC_090300.1, from coordinate 124,144,756 downwards.
GAGTTATGTTAAAATGGAAAATCATTCTGTTGTAGAAAAATTGAAGTCAAAAGATTTGAACACTAATCCTGTCTGTCAACTACCAGAATCACTGGGCATTTCACCTTCTGAAAATCTGCTTCCCATAAATTGTAAATAATAAAATTTTCTAAATATTTTAGAAGTCATCACAAGTATTGAATTCATATAAAAATGATTTTAAAGTGTAAATTGTTATAAAACTATAACCACATTACTTTTAGTGTTATCCATAATCATGACCATTTTTATAATATTTGAAAAATCTATTTGTTTGAAGTATCTACTTGGACCAGGTACCATATATATATATATATATATATATATATATATATATATATATATATATATATAACATCTTTATCGGAGTATAATTGCTTTTAAATGGTGTGTTAGTTTCTGCTTTATAACAAAGTGAATCAGTTATACATGTACATATATCCCCATATCTCTTCCCTCTTACGTCTCCCTCCCTCCCACCCTCCCTATCCCACCCCTCTAGGTGGTCACAAAGCACCCAGCTGATCTCCCTGTGCTATGTGGCTGCTTCCCACTAGCTATCTATTTTACGTTTGGTAGTGTATATATGTACATGCCACTCTCTTGCAAACATTATCTCATTTAGTTCTCAGAATGATTCTGTAGAGACTAATATTTTTTCCACTTAAAAATACATAAGGAATAAAGAATGTGCCCAGAGCCACACAGCTATTAATTATCAAAGTCAGGAATTAAAAAGAATTCCTCTGGACTCCAAAGCCCATGGTCTAAGCATAACTCAAGCTCCTATTTCAAACAATAGCAGATTAATCTAGAACATTTTAGTCTACAGCCATTATGAAATTAATGAATTCTTATGTTTAGTTATTGATAATTGACAAACATCATCTTCATTATTTAAAAAGTAAGCACATCTAAAAACCTCTGCTGTACAGCTCTAAAAATCAATAAAAACATAATAGATTTATTTTCAGCTACAGATACAAATGATGTATTCTTAAGTTAATAAATATTAATAATTCATAGTAATTTTTAAAACTCTCAAGTAAAATATTAAACAGAAGGAATTCCTAATAATCAGTTTTTAAATGTAATTGATATTTTTATGTCATTTATTTTTACAGACAAGCTAACTACCAGCAGTCCTCTGGCAACTCCAGATCAGTTTTAATATTATTTCTCTTATTTTAAAACAACTTTTTGCTAATATTTCATTTTGACTCCTGAGAATTCTCTGATAACACAGCAGTTAACAGTACCCTTATTTAATAGATAAGAAAACTAGAGCATCAAAGTTTATACTTTTAGCCTAATATTTTACCAAAAATTAACAATATATTTGAGGCAATCAAGGCCTGGATTATCTGATCTCACTTCAGTCCTTCATCTATTAGAGCCATGGTTATTACCTTTTGCTAAGAACACCACCAATAGGATCAAAATGTCTGCCAGAAAGGATGTAAGTTTCATAGGATGTGAGGGAATTTTTTCTCTAATTATTCTCTCTGCATGCAAGGGAGACATGCTTGCTCTTTCTCTTAACACGGTATGGTTGCCAAACCAGTACCAAAGTTGCCTTGGATTCATTCATTCAGCAATTTTTCATTAAATGCCTACCTTGTGCCAACTCCTGATATGTAACTGTAATGTGAAAATTTTTCTGGATTCCTAGTAATTGTCTACTGTACCTTTGTCTATGTGCTGGTTAACCAAAATGTCTTCTCTGGTCCTAACTTAATCTTCATGTTAAGTGGTCTGGATGTGAACCTAATCTCTTTAGGTAAACTCCATAAAGGCAATAGTGTGTGGATCGTCAGCTCCAAAAATAATACTGCCATTTTTATGTTATTAGAATTTATATCAAATGTTATATACATACAAGGAGAGAACATTTGTGAAATTATAAATGATCTCTGAGTAACACAATAATTCTTGGATAAAATGGTTGGTGTGATGTTTGAAAAGCAGAATGATATACGAATCATTAATCAAAATGCTTTATGAAACAAGTTATCCCACCTCTAAACCTATAGAGGTCTTTTATGGTAGGATAAGCCTGCCTGGGGTTGTATGTAGGTGTTAACCATATAGTAGCACAACATATTGAAAAATAAAACTGCTCTTCAGCCCATAGTCCCTTATCCAATGTAGAAAACTATTTATAGCCTCTAAAATCACCTTTCAACACACTTTCAAAAACTGATTTTAGGATCTATAGTGACTAATTCCTTTAATCTAAAATAAACTGAAAAAATAATTCTAATATATTTTGAGAAATTTATTTCTAAAACTTTAAAAGTCAGCAACAAATAGCTAAATTAGTGCTCTGTTTTCCATTTATCTGTCTGTTTACTGATTCACTGAGTGATTCAAATAACCCACAGTTATTGAGGACCTCTTAGGTATATAAAATGCTGTAAGAGAAATATGTGGAATGACTTAGTGGGGTAAAAAAATGTGTTAAAGCAAGAAATCCTTGGACTTAAGTTTTCCCCCTTACTCTCCTAAAGACAAACCCACCAAAATTATAAAAAGTGGCTGAACCATATGACCAATTCCTTGCAGGGCTATGTCTTGTCTAAAACGTCCATAAGAAATTTGTTCACACCAAAAAGGTCCTTGATAATTTGGTCCTGTCCAAAATCATTTGGCATGGACCAAATATGCTCATGGACATTTTATATAGGACCAAATTTTAAGGACCTTTTGGAATGAACCAAATGTCTTATGGACCAAAATATCTCACAGGCCAAAGGTCTTGTGACATATTGGCCAGTATCAAAAGTTGGCTAACAGCCCAGTTTCTTCTGGTCAAAGGAGATGGAGAATGGGGAACAGAGAGCATGAGGGTAATACTCAACCCTTACTTTTCTCTCCTAGGGAGTGGAATAGAAATCTCCTTTCCTACATATAAACTATAAGAATGGGATCAGTACGTATTTAGTCCTATCTTTCACTCTTTATGTAAGCATTTGATAATCAAAATGAAGACCAAAAAGTAACATACAATTTTCAAACATTGAAAGTGTGTGGGTGAATCCACCATAACCATTTCCACCAATTACTGTACACATCACTTTTGATAAGCTACCTAGTCTTCTTGAACTTTGTATTTATTATCTGAAAGACAAAGATTTAAATATATATCTTAGAGTGGTCGTGAAGAAGAGAAATAATACAAATACAAATTAATGACTGGCATAAAGAGGGACACATGTTAGATCCTTTCTCCTTTCCCCCTTCAGACTTAGATCAAAAAAAAAAAAAAGCAGCTGGATACTTTTTTAAAAACATTTTTCAAAAACTAAACTAAGGTTAAGACAAGATTACTGTATTCAGTAATGCTCATTTTAATCTGATCATTTATTTGACCAAAGAAACTCCATATCCAAAGCTTTCCTGTTATTAGAGACTGTACTAAATTACTTTACTCAATCCTCACAAAATTATAATAAGGTGAGCAGGTGGCAAAATATCACATTCCCTCTTTTACTGGATCCATGAGTCCCCAGTCATCCTTCCCATTTATTCCTCTCATATGTCAAGATACTATAAATCTATAGAAGGGAAAGAGACAATTAAACTTGAAAACCGCAGTTTCCAAGCAATAATTTATTATGAATATGCCTTTCAGGGATGTTAACTTTATTCTCATTTTTTATATGCCTGGAAGACAGAGTGTGAGAAAAATCAGCAAATGCATGCATCATATACCTGAGCGTTAGTAATATTATAAATTATGCCGCAGAGAATTTTTATATGATAGTTGGTACAAAGTCCATGAAGATTATGTTCTATTGCTCAACTGTCTTTGTTGCCAATTACTGTAAAGTTTTACTAACCCATTTGGAAGAGTAAAGGGAGAGATGGGAACTAAGGTTGAATTATACCGATTGATTTCTGGCTGCTACAGTGTGCCTGAGAGGGGCTCTTTTGGGCAATTGTTCATATGCTTGAAGGGTTTCTAGAATACAGCTTGTTCTAGTCTTTTGTTGCTTACTGTGTAGGCAATGATTGAGAAAAAAACAAAAGTTTCATTACCATGGGCTTTCTCAATCTCCAACAACATGCAATTTGCCACAATTCCATTATGTGGAGGGGTTTGGGGACTGAAGAAAAGGAACTGGCTGATTTGGTGAAGAACATAAAGTTGGGTCAAGAGAAGTTAAGGCAGAATTATACTCCTCAAATGAATTAATTACCCCAGGACAAGGACACAGGCACTGTAACCAACACCAAATGTATTTTGACTTTAAGTATTTTTTTTCTCTGCATTTGAGAAAAAAGTATACATATATTGCTAAGCACTGTCCTCTAACTTAAGACATTCCTATGTACGTGATAACAGAATTAAAGTATCTTTCCACTATAATTTCATTTGAATTGACCAGTCATAGTCTTACTAAATAGATTAAATTTGTTCTTTTAAAGTAGATGAGAATTTCTGTAAGGTGATATCTCTTTTTCTAATACAGTACAATGAAATGAACTTGGTCCCACAATGCTCAGCACAGAGTCTGCACAAAGTAAGCACAAGAGATTCCTCACCCCAAATCACTGGACATTGATATGACTGTGAATCACTCTGAAGTAATCACATTTCAGTGTGTACTGACTCCTTCATAATACAAATATAAACAGTTACTTAAAACCTTCCATTTGCAGAATTCCAAATAATACTAATTTACTGGTGGGTTTTCATAATTTGCCAAAAAATTAATATCCAGAAGATAAAATACCATATAGATATAAAAATATGCCAATTTTTTCCCACTCAAGAAAACAGCAACTAATATTCAGACAATTTGAACAGCTTTTAATAAACAGAACCAATTATTATTCTCTTTGTGCACATTTCCTTAAATAGAATTTCTTAACTCCTTTGCTAAAAATTCCCTCTTGAGAAGTACTGTACAGATTTCCTAGAAAAGAAGAAATACTAGAGCAAAAATTAAGGAATGAAATGGTAAACTAAGTAGTACACAAATCAAAGGACTCTAGTTTTAAGAATGGAAGGTCATTTAAAAAAACTGGCATCTGGATAATTTCTGTAATAGTTAATGTGTTAACCAATGGTTTTGTGGGGAATTGAAATCATATATGTGTACAAAAGGAGATGAGACAGAGACAGCAGACTAGGTAAAAATAAAATCTGATAAAATCCCAAAACACACTTCCTTTATATAGCAAAACAATATTCATATTTTCCATATTGGTATTTATTTTTTAACATTTTTATTGGAGCATAATTGCCTTACAATATTGTGTTAGTTTCTGCTGTATAACAAAGTGAATCAGATATATGTATACATATATACCCATATCTCCTCCCTCTTGTGTCTCCCTCCCACCCTCCCTATCCCACGCCCCTAGGTAGTCACAAAGCACCGAGCTGATCTCCCAGTGCTATGCGGCTGATTCCCACTAGCTATCTATTTTATGTTTGGTAGTGTATATATGTTCATGCCACTCTCTTACTTTGTCCCAGCTTACCCTTTCCCCTTCCCAGTATCTTCAAGTCCATTCTCTACGTCTGCGTCTTTATTCCTGTCCTGCCCCTATGTTCTTCAGTACCATTATTATTATTATTATTTAGATTGCATATACATGCATTAGCATACAGTATTTGTTTTTCTCTTTTTGACTTTCTTCACTCTGTATGACAGATTCTTAGTCCATCGACCTCACTACAAAGAACTCAATTTTATTTCCTTTTATGGCTGAGTAATATTCCATTATATATATGTGCCACATCTTCTTTATCCATTCACCTGTCGATGGACATTCAGGTTGCTTCCATGTCCTGGCTATTGTGAATAGAGCTGCAATGAACACTGTGGTACTTGACTATTTTTGAACTATGGCTTTCTCAGGGTATATGCCCAAGAGTGAGATTGCTGGGTCGTATGACAGTTCTATTTTTAGTTTTTAAAGGAAACTCCATGCTGTTCTCCACAGTGGCTGTAACAATTTACACTCCCACCAACAGTGCAAGAGGGTCCCCATCTCATCACACCCTCTCCAGCATTTATTGTTTGTAGATTTTTTGATTATAGCCATTCTGACTGCTGTGAGGTGATACCTCATTGTAGTTTTGATTTGCATTTCTCTAATGATTAGTGATGTTGAGCATCCTTTCATGTGTTTGCTGGCAAACTATATATCTTCTTCGGAGAAATGTTTATTTAGGTTTTCTGCCCATTTTTGGACGGGGTTGTTTGTTTTTTGGATATTGAGTTGCATGAGCTGCTTGTAAATTTTGGAGATTAATCCTCTGTCAGTTGCTTCAATTGCAAATATTTTCTCCCATTCTGAGGGTTGTCTTTTCAGCTTGTTTATGGTTTCCTTTGCTCTGCAAAAGCTTTTAAGTTTCATTAGGTCCCATTTGTTTATTTTTGTTTTTATTTCCATTTCTCTAGGAGGAGGGTCAAAAAGGTTCTTGCTGTGATTTATATCATAGAATGTTCTGCCTATGATTTCCTCTAAGAGTTTGATAGTGTCTGGCCTTACATTTAGGTCTTTAATCCATTTTGAGTTTATTTTTGTGTACGGTGTTAGGGAGTGTTCGAATTTCATTCTTTTATGTGTACCTGTCCAGTTTTCCCAGCATCACTTATTGAAGAGGCTGTCTTTTCTCCATTGTATATTCTTGCCTCCTTTATCAAAGATAAGGTGACCATATGTGCGTGGGTTTATCTCTGGGCTTTCTATCCTGTTCCATTGATCTATATTTCTGTTTTCTTGCCAGTACCATATTGTCTTGATTACTGTAGCTTTGTAGTATAGTCTGAAGTCCAGGAGCCTGATTCTTCCAGCTTGGGTTTCCTTTCTCAAGATTGCTTTGGCTATTCATGGTCTTTTGTGTTTCCATATAAATTGTGATTTTTTTTTTTTGTTCTAGTTCTGTGGAAAATGGCATTGGTAGTTTGATAGTGATTGCATTGAATCTGTAGATTGCTTTGGGTAGTAGAGTCATTTTCACAAAGTTCATTCTTCCAATCCAAGAACATGGTATATCTCTCCATCTGTTTGTGTCATCTTTAATTTCTTTCATCAGTGTCTTGTATTTTTCTGCACACAGGTCTTTTGTCTCTTTAGGTAGGTTTATTTCTAGGTATTTTATTCTTTTTGTTGCAATGGTAAATGGGAGTGCTTCCTTAATTTCTCTTTCAGATTTTTCATCATTAGTGTATAGGAATGCAAGAGATTTCTGTGCATTCATCTTGTATCCTGCGACTTTACCAAATTCATTGATTAGCTCTCGTAGTTTTCTGGTAGCATCTTTAGGATTCTCTATGTATAGCATCATGTCATCTGCAAGCAGTGACAGTTTTACTTCTTTTCTGATTTGGATTCCTTTTATTTCTTTTTCTTCTCTGATTTCCGTGGCTAAAACCTCCAAAACTATAATAATATTGGTGAGAGTGGCAACCTTGTCTTGTTCCTGATCTTAGTGGAAATGCTTTCAGTTTTTCACCATTGAAAACAATGTTGGCTGTGGGTTTGTTATATATGGCCTTTATTATGTTGAGGTAAGTTCCCTTCATGCCTACTTTCTGGAGAGTTTTTATCATAAATGGGTGTTGAATTTTGTTGAAAGTGTTTTCTACATCTGTAGAGATGATCATATGGTTTTTCTCCTTCAGTTTATTAATCTGGTTTATCACATTGATTGATTTGTGTATAATGAAGAATCCTTGCATTCCTGGGATAAACCCAACCTGATCATGGTGTATGATCCTTTTAATATGCTGTTGGATTCTGTTTGCTAGTATTTTGTTGAGAATTTTTGCATCTATGTTCATCAGTGATATTGGCCTGTAGTTTTCTTTCTTTGTGACATCTTTATCTAGTTTTGATATCAGGTTGATGGTGGCCTTGTAGAATGAGTTTGGGAGTGTTCCTCCCTCTGCTATATTTTGGAAGAGTTCGAGAAGGATAGGTGTTAGCTCTTCTCTAAATATTTGATAGAATTCACTTGTGAAGCCATCTGGTCCTGGGCTTTTGTTTATTAGAAGATTTTTAATCACAGTCTCAATTTCAGTGCTTGTGATTGGTCTGTTTATATATTCTATTTCTTCTTGATTCAGTCTCAGGAGGTTGTGCTTTTCTAAGAATTTGTCCATTTCTTCCAGGTTGTCCATTTTATTGGCATATACTTCCTTGTAGTAATCTTTCGTGATCCTTTGTTTTTTTGCAGTGTCAGTTGTTACTTCTCCTTTTCATTCTTAATTCTATTGATTTGAGTCTTCTCCCTTTCTTTCTTGATGAGTCTGGCTAATGGTTTATCAATTTTGTTTATCTTCTCAAAGATCCAGCTTTCAGTTTTATTGATCTTTGCTACTGTTTCCTTCATTTCTTTTTCATTTATTTCTGATCTGATCTTTATGATTTCTTTCCTTCTGCTAACTTTGGGGTTTTTTTTTTTGTTCTTTCTCTAATTGCTTTAGGTGTAAGGTTAGGTTGTTTCTTTGAGATATTTCTTGTTTCTTGAGGTAGGATTGTATTGCTATAAACTTCCCTCTTAGAACTATTTTGCTGCATTCCATAGGTTTTGGGTCATCATGTTTTCATTGTCATTTGTTTCTAGGTATTCTTTGATTTCCTCTTTGACTTCTTCAGTGATCTCTTGTTTATTTAGTAGTGTATTGTTTAGTCTCCATGTGTTAGCATTTTTTGCAGATGTTTTCCTGTAATTGATATCTTGTCTGATAGTGTTGTGGTTGGAAAAGATACTTGATACAATTTCAATTTCCTTAAATCTATCAAAGCTTGATTTGTGACCCAAGATATGATCTATCCTGGAGAATGTTCCATGAGCACTTGAGAAGAAATTGTATAATGTTATTTTTGGATGGAATATCCTATAAATATCATTTAAGTCCATCTTGTTTAATTTATCATCTAAAGCTTGTGTTTCCTTATTTATTTTCATTTTGGATGATCTATTTGTGAAAGTGGGGTATTAATGTCCCCTATGATTATTGTATTACTGTTGATTTCCCCTTTCATGGTTGTTAGCATTTCCTGTATGTATTGAGGTGCTCCTATGTTGAGTGCATAAATATTTATAATTGTTATATCTTCTTCTCAGATTGATCCCTTGATCATTATGTAGTTTCCTTCTTGGTCTCTTGTAATAGTCTTTATTTTAAAGCCTATTTTGTCTGATATGAGAATGGTTACACCAGCTTTTTTTGATTTCCATTTGCATGGAATATCTTTTTCCACTCGCTCACTTTCAGTCTGTATGCGTCCCTAGGTCTGAAGTGGGTGTCTTGTAGACAGCATATATACAGGTCGTGTTTTTGTATCCATTCAGCCAGTCTACGTCTTTTGATTGGAGCATTTAATCCATTTACATGTAAGGTAGTTATCGATATGTATGTTCCTGTTACTATTTTCTTAATTGTTTTGGGTTTGTTATTGTAGGTCTTTTCCTTCTTTTGTGTTTCCTGCCTAGAGAAGTTCCTTTAGCATTTGTTGTAAAGCTGGTTTGGTGGTGCTGAATTCTCTTAGCTTTTGCTTGTCTGTAAAGGTTTTAATTTTTCTATCAAATCTGAATGAGATCCTTGCTGGGTAGAGTAATCTTGGTTGTAGATTTTTCTCTTTCATCACTTTAAATATGTCCTGCCACTCCCTTCTGGCTTGCAGAGTTTCTCCTGAAAGTGCAGCTGTAACCTTATGGGGATTCCCTTATATGTTATTTCTTGTCTTTCACTTGCTGCTTTTAATATTTTTTCTTTGTATTTACTTTCTGATAGTTTGATTAATATGTGTCTTGGCATGTTTCCCCCTGGATTTATCCTGTAAAGGACTCTCTGCACTTCCTGGACTTGATTGACTATATCCTTTCCCAAACTAGGGAAGTTTTCAACTATAATCTCTTCAAATATTTTCTCAGTCCCTTTCTTTTTTCTTCCTCTTCTGAGACCCCTATGATTTGAATGTTGGTGCATTTAATATTGTCCCAGAGGTCTCTAAGACTGTCCTCAATTATTTTCATTCTTTTTTCTTTATTCTGTTCTGCTGTAGTTATTTCCACGATTTTATCTTTCAGGTCATTTATCGGTTCTTCTGCCTCAGTTATTCTGCTATTGATTCCTTTTGGAGAATTTTAATTTTCATTTATTGTGTTTTTCATCACTGTTTGTTTGCTCTTTAATTCTTCTAGGTCTTTGTTAAACATTTCTTGTATTTATTCTATTTCCACGATTTTGGATCACCTTTACTATCATTACTCTGAGTTGTTTTTCAGGTAGACTGCCTATTTCCTCTTCATTTGTTTGGTCTGGTGGGTTTTTACCTTGCCCCTTCATTTGCTGTGTGTTTTTCTGTCTTCTCATTTTGCTTAACTTACTGTGCTTGCGGTCTCCTTTTAGTAGCCTGCAGGTTCATAGTTCCTGTTGTTTTTGGTGTCTGCCCCAGTGGCTAAGGTTGATTCAATGGGTTGGGTAGGTTTCCTGGTGGAGGGGACTGGCACCTGTGTTCTGGTGGATGAGGCTGGATCTTGTCCTTCTGGTGGGCAGGACCATGTCTGGTGATGTGTTTTGTGGTGTCTGTGACCTTATTATGATTTTAGGCAGCCTCTCTGCTAATGCGTGTGATTGTGTTCCTGTATTGCTAGTTGTTTGGCATAGGGTGTCCAGCACTGTAGCTTGCTGGTCGTTGAGTGGAGCTGGGTCTTAGCATTGAGCAGGAGATCTCTGGGAGAGCTTTCACAATTTTATATTATGTGGAACCAGGAGGCCTCTGATGGACCAATGTCCTGAACTTGGCTCTCCCACCTCAGAGGCACTGGCCCGACACACGGCCAGAGCACCAAGACCCTGTCAGCCACACGGCTCAGAAGAAAAGGGAGAAAAAAAGAAAAAATAAAATAAAATAAAGTTATTAAAATAAAAAAAGTTGTTAAAAATAAAAAAAATTAAAAGTAATAAAAATAAAGGAAAGAAAGAAAGAAGAGAGCAATCAAACCAAAAAACAAATCCACTAATGATAACAAGCATTAAAGATTATACTAAAAACACAACAATATATGGACAGACAGAACCCTAGGATAAATGGTACAAGCAAAGCTACACAGACAAAATCACCCAAAGAAGCATACACATACACACTCACAAAACGAGAAAAAAGAAATATATATATATATATATATATATATATATGTAGAGAGCTACCAAATCAATAAACAAATCTACCAATGATAATAAACTCTAAATACTAACCTAAGATAAACATAAAACCAGAAATCAATTAAATGCAGAAAGCAAACCCTAAGTCTACAGTTGCTCCCAAAGTCCACTGCCTCAATTTTGGGATGATTCGTTGTCTATTTAGGTATTCCACAGATGCAGGGTACCTCACGTTGATTGTGGAGGTTTAATCCGCTGCTCCTGAGGCTGCTGGGAGAGATTTCCCTTTCTCTTCTTTGTTCACACAACTCCCGGGGTTCAGCTTTGGATCTGGAACCCCTCTGCGTGTAGGTCGCCTGAGGGCGTCTGTTCTTCCCTTAGACTGGACGGGGTTAAAGGAGCAGCTGATTCGGGGGCTCTGGCTCACTCAGGCCGGGGGGAGGGAGGGGCACGGAGTGCAGGTCGAGCCTGCGGAGGCAGAGGCCGGTGTGACGTTGCACCCGCCTGAGGCGCGCCATGTGTTCTCCTGGGCAAGTTGTCCCTGGATCACGGGACACTGGCAGTGGCGGGCGGCAGAGGCTCCCGGGAGGGGAGGTGGGGATAGTGACCTGTGCTCGCACACAGGCTTCTTGGTAGCGGCAGCAGCAGCCTTAGCGTCTCCTGCCCGTCTCTGGGGTCTGCTCTGATAGCCGCAGCTCGTGCCCGTCTCTGGAGCTCCTTTAAGCGGCGCTCTCAATCCCCTCTCCTCGCGCACCAGGAAACAAAGAGGCAAGAAAAAGTCTCTTGCCTCTTCGGCAGGTCCAGACTTTTCCCGGACTCCCTCCCGGCTAGCTGTGGCGCACTAACCCCTTTTGGCTGTGTTCACGCAGCCAATCCCAGTCCTCTCTCTGAGGTCTGACCTCCGAAGCCCGAGCCTCAGTTCCCAGCCCCACCCGCCCCGGCGGGTGAGCAGACAAGCCTCTCGGGCTGGTGAGTGCCGGTCGGCACTGATCCTCTGTGCGGGAATCTCTCTGCTTTGCTGTCTGCACCCCTATTGCTGTGCTCTCCTCGGTGTCTCTGATGCTTCCACCCTGCCCACCCATCATCTCCGCCTGCAAAGGGGCTTCCTAGTGTGTGGAAACCTTTCCTCCTTCACAGCTCCCTCCCACTGGTGCAGGTCCTGTCCCGATCCTTTTGTCTCTGTTTTTTTCTTTTTTCTTTTGCCCTACCCAAGTACATGGGGAGTTTCCTGCCTTTTGGGAGGTCTGAGGTCTTCTGCCAGCGTTCAGTAGGTGTTCTGAAGGAGCTGTTCCACTTGTAGATGTATTTCTGATGTGTTTGTGGGGAGGAAGGTGATCTCCATATCCTACTCCTCCGCCATCTTGAAGGTCTCCCCCCCATGTTGGTTTTGATATGAGGAACTTCTCTTTATTCATGGACCAAGACAGCTGAAGTGTGTTTATATACCAGAATGTGAAGATAGAGTACAATCTTGACATAATATAATATTTCCACCTTCAAATCAAAATATTTCAAACTAGAGTTATTTTCTAATCCCACCAGCTGTTTCTCTTATAATCACTAACATGACTAATGACCGTTGGTAATTCAACTGGCCACTCCAAAAGTGGACTTACCATCCTTAGCATCCCCTTAGCCACCGCTCTCTGATCAGGGGCACATCTGGTCACTAAAGCTCATCAATTCTACTTATAAAATAGCGGTTGGAATATGCCCCATCTCTTGTGCAAGTGCAAGAGTTGAGTTCCAACCCTCATCAACTTTCACCTTGACCATTGAAACAGTTTCTCAATTGGTCTGCTCTGAAGAGATTCTCCACTTGGTCCTGGAATTGTCTTTATGGAACATGGACTGGTCATATCACATATATATGTAAACACTTTCAATGCCATTGCTTATAGAAAAATACTTTAATATGTTAAAAGATTTTTAAAAAGTCCCCCAGAATTTGGCACTAAACTCCCTTCCTGCCATAGCTTCAATTAACATCCCAACATCTAGATAGAGTCCTCTGTTCTGCATATATTAATATGCTCTTGTCATATCACTATGTATACATTTCACATACCTCTCTTCCTTGTGTATTTCTAAGCATCCTTCAAAATTTAGTTTATGTGAAGATGCTTTCAATCCCTGCCTCAGAAGGAAAATAATCCATTGTGTAGCCCAGTCTTTGATGTCCTCATATCACTTTTTTCTACATCATTTAAAAAATTTATTAGTTAATGAACCAGTCTCCAACTAAACTCCAAGCTCCATGAGAATAGCCTCTGCCTTACTCATCCTTTTATCTCTATCCCTTAAAAATCCATGACACAAAGTAGAAATAAATACTTGTAGAGTGAATGAATGATCATTAATGAAATCAAAAGATCCCAAGGGGTGTCACTTGCCAGTGTGGTTTTGAAATTCACTCTATAAAGTTCCATAAGCAACAGACAAAATATGAAACATCAGGAAGTGAAGTTCCCATGAGAAGCATTAGATTAGACAAAATTATAATTTTCCTAGTTATATCCCCAAATCTATTCTTATAGATGCTGAACACTTAGAATTCTATTAACAACTGTTAAAATGAGACTTAGAATTTCTAGAATAATGCCCTTTTTTCTCATTTATTTATTTATCAAGCATTTATGGAATACTATCAACACTATGCCTTTCATGGATTAGGGACTCAACAATTAAGGACTCTCTTGATGAGTATCTCATATATATCTCATAATATGCATATGTGTTTATTCAATACAATTTTTATCAATTATTATTCTCTTAAGTGGGAGTATTTTGTCATTTGGGAATGGCTCTGGTTTTTATCCTTTCCTATTTTAGATGTTAGGTGATCCTTGAATTTCCCAATGGTTTATATCCACATTAATTACAGACAATTACAAAAGTCCAATTTAGTTGTATATATACTCAGCAACCCTGTCCATAATGTTCCTAATTAAGTATTACCTTAGCAGATTTATTGACAGAAGCACTTTTCTTTCTCCAATTAATTTCTTGGAGTATAAGGAGAAATTTCAGAATCAAATATATGTTTAAAACCCAGCAGATGGCAGTGTAATGCTGGTTTTAAGATTAAGAACAATAACAAAAAATGTTATTGAGCTTAAAGATTTTCCAAAAAGTTTAAACTGTCATTGTTATTCTAATCATAGACAAAAAATATTCAAATTCTCACATTGCTTAGAAAATAAAAACATATGTGTTTATCTAGTGGGCATACAAATATATTTTTAGAATTGCACCTAAAATTTCCAAGTCAATTTCTAGAAGTAAAATGTGTTTCTCAGTCCATCTCTATATCTAGAAATGTGGAAGAGGAGAAGGGGAAGGACAGGACAGGCTGAGAGGTACAAATTGATCAGATCATGGCCAGAGTATGGCATGGAGTCCTTCAGGGCCATGTTTGCACCTTTCCCCCTAAGAACCTCTGATTCAAGAAGTGAGGAGATATTGAACAGAAATAACCTTTGGGTTCCTCATGCTCAATGCGCTGGGAATTTTAAGTGTTTTATTTTACTATAAAATAGCTTTCTTTGACAAATTTTACTCTGCAGGATACAAACCTTGACTTCAGCCACTATATTTTCAAATGATAAGTTTATAAGTAAATGAAGTGGCTACTAGATACTGCAGATGATGTGATACATATTCCAATAAATTGTCCCACATTACACATTACAATCCTAGGAGGTGTAAATATTGGTGACTAAATGTCCAAACTGTAGTACTGATTTGTGGAGGTTAAAAATCAACAAAATAAACATCATATTTGACATCTATGAAGAAATATGTATCATTTCTTCAAAATTTAAAACTCTAAGATTTTACAAATGATCAATTAATTAAATGAAATAAATATTTCTTTTGGAAATTGAAATACATGCTTATAAGTAAGCACATACTTACCTAAATGACAAAAAATACATGATAACTATCCAGACATTGTACATATCTCATTAGTTGGAAATTAAATCTACTATGTGGGAAACTTATAAATCCAATCTTTTTTTAAAAGGACATGTCTCAGTAGAGTGCCCACCTGATTCAAGGCTGTGTGCTGATGCTCTAAATTGTATAGCAATTGATTTATTTTGTGATGGAGAATTGAACTGTCCAGATGGCTCTGATGAAGACAATAAAATTTGTGGTAAGTGATGACCTTCCCTCCCTCTTCCCCCTTCTTTTCCATCCTCCCTCACTATGTACTCACACACATACACACACACCCCTCAAGTACCAAAAACTACTGGAGAATGATATATCCCAATAGCCATGTTTATAATTTAATACAAAACTCCAGAAAATAATTATATTAATATTTCCTAAACTTTATCACATGACATTAAGCATATTAATTAAACAGAATTCCATTCGACAAGTGTAGAAAGAATGCTGTAGTTAATGTCTGGGGGAGGAGATTGGCATTATTTTTCATCCCATATTAAGCTACTACAAACTATTATGAATTTGAACACTTTTTCACCGTCTTATCATAATATTGGTCATTTTATTTTTGCTATTTTAACAGTTTCTAACTCAGTAATCACCATCCCTTAATTTTTATTGTTGCCTTTATTCACCTTTTGGCAAAGAAACAAAAGATATCTTAAAAACTGTACTGAGTTGTAGTTCTGTGAACAAGGGAAATCAGCTACAAATAAGATCTTCATGTTTGATCAATAAAATATCTGTGTTTTTTTTGTAAATTTTGGCATTTGTTTTGAGTGCTAATAATTTTTAAAATCACTATTATTATTATTATTTAACACTTAAGTAGTACTTACTAAATGCCAAACATGGCTCTAAGTGATATAAACATATTTCTTCTTTGGCTTATTTCTTCATTTTATCACTGGGTAATATACACATGAAAGATTAACACATAAATGTACATACAGATTGGTAAGGAATGTGAGGAACTATCTGAACAATTCTAATCTATAATTTGTTCTTGAAAAATTAAACAGCAGGAATTGAACAAATTTTTGGTGTGGTTTACAATCAGTTTAAAAATTGACCATGAGTACCATTAGTTCCTGAAATGTGAAAAGGCTTTAATTACAATTTGCTACACTTTGTTCTTCTATTATTTGTTACACTTTGCTCTTCTTGCTTGATTTTAATTGAAGATGAATGCTCCATTACCAACCAAAGTTTAAAAAATTACCTATACCCTCAGTATATACTTGAAAAGACAGGCAGTTGTTCTGTTTCCCAGAACCAACTCAAAAACTGGCAACTTGACTGAAGAGTCTTCTACTAAGCAATCCTAATTCAAATGTTCTTGGATAAAATTCAAACTTCAGAGTTTAACTACATACTTTGAAGTGCACTCAGAGCATATTGGAAGAAAGTGTAGGCTACAGAATATTTTTTAATCTATTTTATATAACTAAGTTACTCAAAGAAAAAGAAAACAACATCCTATTTTGCTATGGTTTTCAGGCAGTTTTCAAAACCTTTTCACAGAGAATGTGATGCAAGTGTGCCATCATGAGGTAATAAAGGTGATGCTGATTTATATTTCAAAAATAATGTGTATCAAAGTGAGACACATACCTTTAAGCCTGTATAATGATGATCGGTAACTTTAAATGGGGAAAAATATATAAGATGAATAATCAGAAAATGAACCACACCTATTATGTGCTCTTTACTGTCATGGAGTTTATAATTTTCATAAAAAATAGTATCCATGCATATCAAAAAATAACCATAGAAATATCCTATATGTGGCAACTTGTCCTAAAACAAGTTATAAGGCCATGAATTATTTTTCTTAGTCATTCTAAACTCATGACGTGAACCTCACTATTAGAACTGAATTCTCTAAATTTGCCTGAAAAACATAATCAAACTGCATTATTATTTTTCAATATCATGGAGGTTTTATGTTAATTTAAACAGTATCAATTCACCATCCATGTCACTAACTTTCTTAAGCCTCTGAATCCTCGTTTGCCACTTTTACTTGATTCTCGTCTTTATTTGTGTTTTAAAGTTAGCATTATATCTATTTTTGAAAAACAATTTAAAGTTGTTGTGGGAAAAGTGGACAAATCAATTACTCTATCCATCTAGGATTTTTCAAGCATATATAAGTTGTTTTATTTATTATTTAATCATGAATGATTGTGAGTTCTTCACCTCAGCACCACCTCAAACTTCTATAGCATAATTTCTACATGAAAGCCCTGTCCATCAATCTATGTTCACTGAAAGATTATTTTAAGAGAATTCTCTATGTGAAACTGACCTTTGCTCTATCTCTTTTTTCTCCTCCAGCTGTGAGCTCTAATTCTAGTTTGTGTTATTAATAGAGTCATAATAATGTTAACTTGCTAAACAGCTTCTTTTACAGTCTTTAGTTATTTAGGTTTTCACAACTTATAGCTGACTATAGCAGAACCAAGATTTCTTTAAATTGTTTTTTTCTTTTGATGAAAATTGCATCAGCAGGAAAGTTCACTTTTTAGCTGACCTATGAGAAGAAGAGATGCTGACTCAAACAGCCTTTAGGACAATGTTCAGGCCTGTTTGGAAGTTGGCAAGTGTCTCCATAGATTGTTTGCATGCACAATGTATGTGCATGCCTTATACGTATGTGCACAATAGATGGGCAGAGATCATGTTTGATTTACGTTCCTAGAGAATTCAAAACCCTGAGAAAACACACAACTAATAAACATTGAGCCAGCAGAAGGAGCTGGGTCCTAAGAACACACCTATATGAATTCCATTCCATTACAGGAAATTTCAGATAGTGCAATAGAATGGCTGATATTATTTGGCAGGCTCATTGATCTCTCACTGAGAATTTTTTTTTGATGCTACACTTAAAAGAACTTCGTAGTCAAAAATTATAATCCTGAATACCCAGTAATCCTACTCAGCCATGGCTGGGTTATATCTGTTTTGCCAAAAGTCTGTCCTGCTTCATGACATGTAACATTAGGTTCTCCAGAAATATCCTGAAATTAAATGAAAGAATGTACGAGAAAGTCCCTAGCACAAGCCTATATCTTGAAATGATAATATTTTGGCATTCTGAATTTTGCTATTATAAGTAGTTCAATATTATTGTAATTTTATTTTAAATGTGTTCAGGAATATTCTTCTTAATCTTTACTTAAGTGCAGGAATTCCCAGAGGCCCTTTAGAGCAGAACTAGACCTGTAGATTATCCATTTCCACTAAAACTCAGCAACTTCATAGAAAACTGAACAGGCAAACTGATCATATTCTTAAGGGCAAGCTAAATATTATGATAAACAATCTTAGCAATGTAAGACAATTATAGTTTATTTATCACTTACGTTATAGTCCAAGAAAGATGGCAAGAGGCTGTGTTCTGCAGACACTTAGCATGCCGGTTCCTCCACCATCCCTTCTGTGCCAAGTTCTCCCCTGGATCCTTTGCAACCTGCCGAGAGACAATGGAAAAATGTTATAGAAGATCTTTGTAGAAATCATATCTGGAGATAAACACAATCACTTTCACTATAGTTTATTAACCAGACTCTGTCACGTGACCCATTTTAGGATATGCAGTCTAGTCATGTACCTAGAAAGGGACTGAATAAGGATATGGCAAACATACAACAATCTCTGCCACCAGGGTCATCACTCAGCTTTTTGGAAATTTATGAACCCCATTGTACAGCCCAAAGCTATTGATATCTTCCCCCCAAATATGTAGTGAGTGGACATGAAGAATTACTAAAGTGTCACCAGCTTTGCAAATAGGTTTTACAAATTCTAAAACCAGTCTTGTTTTTTTCCTTTTTTCACTCTATCTTTTTTTGCTCCCTCCTGTTTGTTGTGAAGTGCTGTTGCAAACGTGATCTATATTCTAATTTTAAAAACACTGGACATGATGAAATTCCTTTAATTTTCTGTTTCTTCTTTCATTTAAAATCTCTCTCTCTCTCTCTCTCTCTCTCTCTCTCTCTCTCTCTCTCTCTCTCTCTCACACACACACACACACACACACACATCCTGCTTTTCAACGACTGAGTGATGTCACCCTGATAGCTCTATATATTGCTGTATTAGGCTAATATTAGGTATTGCCTGGCTTTGAATCAACCTTTGTAAGCTGGAAGAACTTATGTTAGTTAACTTACCCGTTCTGTACCTCAGCTTCCCCACCTAAAACTTCATAAATTTGTGGTGAAGGGGACATTAACACTTATATAATGACCTTAGAGCAATGCTGGCACATAATAAACATTCCACCAATGCTAACAGTTGTATTTTAGGGCTGGTAGGATTGATTGTTCTTTCTTACTGTGTTCCTAAGTGTCATAGTTTAAATATAAACTACTTATAATAGTGGTGGATTTTCTTGCACTGCCTGTACTCTTGGAGCCCACATGTTTCTTGACAAACTGTGACTAAAAAGCTCCATATATCACTTAAAATACAAGCAGACACTATTCTTACTTTTATGGTCATTGAAGCTAAGTGATTTTCTCATTTATTCGGCGTGGTTTGTGATGCACAGAGAGTTAAGAGTGAAAAAGGAGATTTTTTTTTTTTACAACTAGAAAATTATTTCGCTCTGCATTAAACAGACATATATTTTACTGTTTATCTTCAAATCATACAAATTAGCCTTAATTGTCTTTTCTGCTCCAGCAAGTATTACACGTAAGGTGATTCAGTTCTCTCAACAAGTCACAATTTTTTCTCTTTAATTTCCTGAAGTCTATGATATTGGGTTATTATCTTTTCTGTTCTTAATTTTTTTTCCCTTGGGAATTGGGCTATAATAATCCAATGCATAATCCAATGCAATTAATTCCTAGGACATTATTCTTAAATGGACTTTGTCTTAAAATTTATTTACCTTTCTTTATGCCTCTACCTTATATGCCTTTTAAAAATGTACACCAAAAGTAGCAAAAAGCCAACCAAAATGTGGTATTTTTATCAAGATTTCTATGTGCTTTTCAATTTCTTTCTTCTGTTCATATAAAATGTTTGATGTCATATAATAGCTTGTGTTTTATAACTTGGCAGAATTACTGTGTAATGTTACAGTGGGTTTTTCCATTTATTAATTTAGGATTAGCTTATTCTGCACTCAGATTCCAAGGGCAGCAATTTAATTTTGATAAATTTCCTTGATTTCCCTGCCCTCTATCAACACTTCCAACATACGAGGAATAAACAAAATACCAAAAGAAAAAGGACATATTCCAGGAGTCATTATTTTAGAATTTTGGTGTCAACAGTAGTAAGAATATAGAAAATAACCTAAGAAAAGCTAAAGATTGTGAAAATCAAATCAGTTTTATTTTTAATGCATACTATACATAGCAAGTATAAAATAAAAAGCTACAAATTATGACTCCTCTTTCATGCTTTCAAGATTTTAATCTAGTAGGAAATGACTCAGATATAAATTAAGACAACTAGTAATTCATGACATTAAGGAGATGTAAGAGAAGTACATGAAATAAATGTGCAACAAGAATTAAAAGAGGAAAATGAGTTGTCATGGGAGAGAAAAACACACTCAGAAATATTGAATGAAAATATTGAGCTAGATTGTGAGTCCATACAAAAGGAGCAAAAGTGATGAAGGTTAAAAGTTGTGTGCAGTAGATTGAATGGAAGGATCTCTTCAGGCCCCTTTCACCATATGTATCATTTTCCTGGCCATTTTCTGATCATTTTCAGGAAAACGTATCACTAGTGTGCATAGAGGAAGTTCACCCTAGCTCCAATTTAATGGGGAAAATAAAGCAAAAAATAGTAGTTGCTTCTTTAAATTGGAAGTTTACAATTAAGGTGTATTTGTTTTCTTACAAATATAAAAGAATATACTAAAAATGCAACTTAACTATGGGTATTTAGAAATAGAATGATATTCTAAAGGATCTAGAATGGGTTGTGTAAGAGTATTTGAAAATAGCTAATAGATTTAAAACACAAAATCTGATCTATTTCCATTCGATCATTTTAGTTTTGTGAAATGGCCTCGTAGAGATTTAATCATGAGTAGTCTATGAAGGTTCGTTAGGCAATTTGAATCCCATTTCATTTGAGAAACCCTTCCAAGATTGTTTTGTCTAATATTAATTGCCATTTTTTCACAGCCACAGCTTGTGATGGAAGATTTTTGTTGACTGGATCTTCTGGGTCCTTCGAAGCTGCCCATTATCCAAAGTCTTCTAATCCAAGTGTTGTTTGTCGGTGGATTATACGGTAATATACCATCTTCTATTCCATGTTCTTAAGTCATAAAGTCTTTCTCTGATGCAGTTAGTCTTATCATATTTAGTAATGTATTTATGTTTTGGACAATTTTTTTCATTAACTACGAAGCAAAGCCTTCCCAACTGATATCCTGTCCAAGAAATTTCTCTCTCATTCTTAACCTTTTAAAAAGGAATTTTGCCCTATGAACAATAAATGGGGCCATCTCATTGGGCTTTGTAGAAAGTTTTTTTTTTCCATATAGTTGGCACAAATCAAATGCTGCCAAAATTAACAACATGCCTGTATGTCTGTGTATTGCAAGAAACTGTATTTCACTTAGCTGCATCTTAGCTACAGAGTAGTTCCTTTCTCATTATGCTTGCATCCATGTGAAATCTCCGACGGTGTGATTTGGTCATGGCAGATCAAGAGCTGGGAAACCCATTATACTCATCCTTTGTGTTGTATCTTGAATAACACTTAGTTCACTTACTATATATTTGACCTCCAAGTCTTAATTCAATTGACGAATCCAATCATTATGATGATCAAAATAATCAAACTGCTGATAGCTTGTCTACTTTAATATTTGCCTAAACGTTTTTCACAGAGGAGTAGTACCTAATGTTTCTCTCAGATATTTCAAGGTAAAGATCATTTGTACTAGAATAAATATAAGGAGCTCTGAAATAAACTCATTACAATTGTTTTAAAAGTACAAGATTTCTCACAGCCTTAAATAAGTTAAGATGCAAGTAAATTTCCCCCAAAATATACAGTTGACCCTTGACAACAGAAGGCTTAGGGGTGCCAATAGCCCATGCAGTCAAAATCCCCATATAACATTACAGTTGGCCCTCTGTTCTATGGTTCTCCAGGGTTTGTGTAGTATACATTTATTGAAAAAATCCACATATGAGTGGATCCACATACTTCAAGCCAGTATTTTTCAAGAGTCAACTGTATATATATATTTTCTATTAAGCCACTGAACATTTTTCCCCACAGAGCATTCAGCATAAGTGCTCTGTGGAATTCATTTTGAGAAATGCATTCTAGTTCGTTCATTTTTCTTTACAGCTGGATGAGATTATGGTTTCCCAATCTGACCTACTATATATTTATTTTAATCATTGTGATAACTCACTAGAAAATGGGGAATCAATATAACAGCTGGTTAGAGAAGGCTAAAAGACAGAGCTTTGGGTTCTTGCCAAACAAATGATAAGAAATGGCCCCATAAAGACTCACAAGAGTTGTTTTCCTGAGTAGACATATTCCAGAGATGAGATGAGGTATGAAGGGAAGATTGTTCTAAGCACATTTACTTGGCATTATTCAGGAAACCAAGAACATCTTGTTCTGCTTAAATAATTTCTATTTTGGAGCTCAGCCTCATGTAAGTCATGTGATATAACTAAGAGCACTATTTCCTTTTTTTCATGCTCTAAAGAACATGTTACTTGTGTTCCAAAGATAAGATTTTGTATTTAAAATGGCAGTTCTAGGTAATTCTTGTCAAGTGAAAACTTAAAAATTTAGAGGACATCATTTCTAATATAATCACATCATATTTAAAGAGAAGCATTTATAAATGGCTATTAGCATTGTTCATAAAAAAAATGAAAAATATTCAATTCTTTACCTAAAATGCCAGCAGAAAAGCTTAGAAAAATCTTAAATTACTTCCTTTGAAAATTGAAAGAAAATGAATTCTAACTGAATTCTAAATGAATTCCTAACTACACAGTGATTTCTTCATGTGATCTTTGAAATTTTATTAATAC
The DNA here is from genome assembly GCF_039906515.1 of Pseudorca crassidens. NCBI lineage: Eukaryota > Metazoa > Chordata > Mammalia > Artiodactyla > Delphinidae > Pseudorca > Pseudorca crassidens. The sequence goes on along the minus strand of NC_090300.1, from coordinate 124,121,592 downwards.
TAAATAATGATAATTTAATTGTTCAATCCACTTCTTAGTAGAGCTAGGTCAAAACTACAGGGAGGTCTTATAAGCAGATCACAATAAACTTTTTCTATAATAGTACATAATATCATTTACGTAATAATCACACTATGTTAATTAAAGATTTGTATGGTTCTATTCTTTTTACTTCTTTTTCCATCACTTAATTTTTAAAACTATTTTAAGAAATCCACCATTAATCTAGGGATGATTTTTAAAACCTATAGAATCTAAAATAAATAAATACTGTACTTCATGATAAAATTATGATTTAAAATTATATAAATAATCTAAGTGTATTTTCTTCTCAAAACTGATTACTACATTAGAGATGTATTAGACCTGATGGTTTGTTTTTCCTAATGGTGATCAAAATGGGGTTAAGACAATAATGTTTCTTACAAGCTTGGAAGACCAAATAACTAGTGGAGAAATGGTTAAGATGCAATTAAGCTATATTTTGGGATTATATTAAGACCACATGTAGCAGAGTGTCAGTGATGGAGAATGTGAGCACTGGAGACTGTCGGCATGGGTTTCAAATCTGGCTTCTTCAGATTCAAGATATGTGATCTCAGAAAAATAACTAAATCTCTTAGACAAAATTTCTACATCTATAGAGTTCAATATCTCTAACTACAGAGGTCAAAGTCATTATGAAAAGTAATATTGAATGTAAAACACTTAGCACTCTATTATATGCTCGGTAAAAATGGGCTCTAAAAAGAGTAGCTATTGATACAAAAATGTAAAATATAAAAATTACATTTAGGAAATTATCCTTTCCTTCAAAAATTCAGAAGGTAACTGTGGTTAATATTATAAAAACATCAGATATGATATTCTACAATTAATCTCACCTTTATAAATGACTTTGTTTTATTGCAAATAAGTTGGCTTTTCTGAAACAGAAGAAAGTAGAAAACAGTATGCACTCATTTCTCTCCTCTACCTATCTACTTTGAAAAAGTAAACAGCTTCTGAACACAAAGTTTCCTAGGAAGCTCCTCTTGCATCCTTTAGTTTCTTGAAAACAACATCACTTGTTAAAAAAACAAACAACACAAACAAGCAAACAACAACCAAAAAAAACCTCACTGTTTTCTTGTCTGGAGACACCAAAACTTTCATTAAAATAAGAGAAACCATCCCTGAAGGCAGCTTATTTCTTCTTCCTCTGTCTTCTTCAGTTTTGATGCTGGATTTCCTAAAGTTCGCACTAGCAGGCTCACTTTCCACATGGCTGAAGAGACCTAACAGAGGTAGAATTTTTTTAAACAGCTGCCATCATCTGCTTCTCTCTCCTTCTCTCAGTCTGCTCTGGGAGTATCTCCTGCTCCCTCATGTTGATCTCCTTCCACCCCTGTCAACCTCCTGTGGTTACTAAATACATCTGAGGGTAGCCCATGAGCATGGCATCTTCTGCATCTGCCTATCTTCCTCCAGTGGCCCTCAAACCTGAGAGCACATCACAGTCGCTCCTGGAGTATTTAAAAATGTACATCCCCAAACCCATTCCAGAACCATGGAATCTGAAATCCAGGGTTGAGGTCCCTGTGTCAATATTTTTTAAAACCAACCCACCATTGTTCTAACATCACCTTCCTGACAGCAAACACTGGTCATATCCAAAAACCTGGGTTACTGCTTACATGTCTTTTAATCCTCCCCTGCTAGTCGCTGCCATTGCAATGTTGTCAACCACACTCCTTGAAGACTAAACCTTAGCCCTACCTCCAGCCCCTCATCAGGGATCTAATATGTTTGCCAAACCTCAGGTCTTGCCCCAAATGGACCTTTCCCAACCATGAAACTTAGAGTTTCAAAATTAACTACATTTGTGATGAATGTCCCCAGTTTACCAACTGATCAAGGTACTACTGATAACTTACCGAAAATCCAAACTTGCCATGCCCCTGGGCAGGAGCCATGATTCAATCAGCAGCCTCCACAGCCAGCCTCTGAAGCCAAGTATCTTCTCAGTCTTCTTCTTGGCTTTGGAGACTAGATCTCTCCCTATTATCCACCCTTTCAATATTCAACCAGCTTCAACATTATCTATGCTCTGCTTTAATTGTTTGGCCTTCCTCCTTTTTGCAGAGTTCAGGGGAACCTTGTACCTCCAAACACTAAAGAATTACTCACATTTCTGATCCTACACTTCAGTGAGACAGTAGAGTTATAAATAGGCATTGCCCTGGACACCTTTTCCCCAAACTGAAAATTAAAATTTGAACATTTTTCCCCACAGAGCATTCAGCATAAGGTAGATAAGCCATTGGCAACTTGATTATTTTGATCATCATAATGATTGGATTGGTCAACCAAATTGAGAGCTTGGAGGTCAAATATATAGCAACTGATCCAAATTTTATTCAAGATTTAGCACAAATGGTGTATATACAGGGTGTTCTCAGCTTTTAATCTGCCATGAATAAATCACACCATAGGAGATTTTCATACAGATGTTGACATAATGAGATAGGAATTATTCTGTAGCCAAGAAGCCTCAGCTTTTGTTCCCCCACAGATATGTTGATTTAACAGTGAAATGTGAACCAAAAGTCATTTATGGGAATTCCAGAATTCAGTTAAGAAGTTGAATACCCCAGGTGAACACAAAGCCAAGGACAGCTGCACTGAAATGGACAAGAAGATCAAGTTTATTTTACCCTCCATCAACTCCTTCCCCAACACAGCACAGCTCAGCACAAGTCTTGACTCACTACTTCTTCCTTGGAAGGAAAAAGAAGGATGAAACATGCATCCAGTGTCCCAGCTTTTCCAAGAGCTGCCTAAGAGACTAGTTTCTGTCTCACCTCATATGGATAAGTGATGGAACTGGTATTGTTTGGATGCCTGAGAGATACTGAGAACAAAGAGAAGTGGATACAGCTTGCTATGGCCAGCAAGGCTTGATACAATTGGGAGAAAGTGTGCAATTCAAGGCTTCTCCCTAAGGATGGAAAGAAAGAAGTGCAGCATGCTTCCAACATTCTGTTTCAAGAGCTTCCCCAGCAACGGGTATATGTCTTGCATGAATGAGGATCTGATGAGCCAGCACAATTTGCATGGACTGTGGCTGCAGAGAACAAGGTATAGTTGGGTGACATGCTGTGGTAGGACCAGAGAATATGCAGCACCACATACAGACACCAGACAGAGCAAAAAATTAGACACCACTCAAAAAGAAACTTGCAAGGTTCTAATTGCTCTTGAAGAGTCAATGGATCTCATACTAAATCAAAAAGGAAATTAGAAAATGTCTTGAAGCAAATGAAAAACAACAACAACAGCAACGTACTAAATCTTATGGGATAGAGAAAAAGAAGTGCTAAGTGGAATAACCTAGAAGAAAAGGATAAATCCCTAGAAACTTACAATCTACTAACACTGAATCATACAGAAATACAAAATCTGAACAGACCATTTCCTAGTAAGAAGATTGAATCAGTAACCAAAGACCTCCCAACAAAAAAACCATGACCCACTGGTTTTACTGGTGAATTCTACCAAATATTTAAAGATGAGTTAATACTAATCTTTTTCAGACTCTTCCAAAAATTGGAAAAGAAGGAACACTCACTTTGATACCAAAGCCAGACAAAGTCACCACAAGAAAAGAAAACTACAGTCCTGATAATATACCTCTGATAATATAAATGTACAAATCCTTAAGCAAAATACTAGCAAACCAAATTCGATGGAAAATTAAAAGGATTATACACCATCACCAAGTGAGATTCATCTCTGGGATGCAAGGATGTTTCAATATATAAAAATCAATCAACTTGATACACCACATTAACGGAATGAAGGCTAAAAATCACAGGATCTTCTCAACAGATTCAGAAAAAGCTTTTGACAAAATTCAACACCCTTTCATGATAAAAAACACTAAGCAAAATAAGGATAGAAGGAAATTACCTAAATCTAATAAAGGTCATACAAGAAAAGTTCAGAGTAAATATCATACTCAATGATGAAAACATAAAGGCTTTTCCTCTAAGATCAGGAAAAAAACAAGGATGCCCCCTCTCACCACTCTTATTCAACTTAATACTGGAAGTCCTAACCAGAGCAATTAAGCAAGAAAAAAAAATACAATATATCCAAACAAGAAAGGAAGAAGTAAAATTATCTGTTCACAGGTGGCAAGATCTTATATATAGAAAACCATAAATTCCACAAAAAAACCTGTTGGAAATAATAAAATAATTCAACAAAGTTACAGGATACAAAATCCACATAGAAAGATCACTTGTGTTTCTATACACTAATCATCCAGAAAGGAAATTAAGAAAACAGTCCCATTTACAATAGCAGTAAAAAGAATAAAGTACTTAGGAATAAACTTAATCAAGGAGGTAAAAGACACAGTGAAAATAATAAAACATTACTGACTGAATTTAAAGACAAATAAATGGAAAGACATCTCATGTTCATGGATTTGAAGACTTAATATTGTTAAAATATAATAATGTAATATAATAATGTCCATACTACTGAGCATGATCTATAGATTCATCACAATCTCTATCAAAATCCCAATGATATTAAAAGAAAAAAAGAATCCTAAAATTCATATGGAACCACAAAGAACCCCAAATAGCCAAAACAATCTTGAGAAAGAGAACAAAGCCTCATACTTCCTGATTTCAAAATATATTACAAAGCTACAGTAATCAGTACCAGTATAGTACCAGCATGAAAATAGACATACAGACCAATGAAACAGAATAGAGAGGTCACAAATAAGCCCACACATATATGGTCAAATTATCTTTGACAAGGATGTCAAAACTACACAACAGGGAAACAATATAGTCTCTTCAACAAAGGGTGTTGGTAAAACTAGATATTCAGATGCAGAACAAAATTGGACCTTTACCTTACACCATACACAAGAAATAAACTCAAAATGAATTAAAGGCTTAAACATAAGACCTGAAATCATAAAACTCCTAGAAGAAAACATAAAAGGAAAGCTTCATAACATTGGTCTTCACAATGATTTCCTGGATTTGAAAACAAAAGCGCAGGCAGCAAAAGCAAAAATCAACAAGTGACAATATATCTCATTAAAAACCTTCTATACAGCAAAGGAAACAACAGAAAACAACAGAATGAAAAGGCAACCTAAGGAATGGAAGCAAATATTTGCAAACCATATATCTAATTAGGGTTAATATCCAAAATATATAAGGAGCTCCTACAAAACTCAATAGCAAAATAAACCAAATAAAAAGTGGGCAAAAGACTCAAATAGATATTGCTCAAAAAAAAAGGCATACAAATGGCTAAAGTGCATCGCTCAACATAGTAATCATCAGGGAAATGCAAATCAAAATCATAATGGCCATTACCAAAAAAACAGAACATTATAAATGTTGGTGAGAATGTGGGGAAATTGGATCCCTTGTGTGCTGTTGGATGGAATGCAAAATGGTGTAGATAGTATGGAAAACAGTATGAAGCCTCCCTAAAGGCATAAGAAATAGAACCACCATATGATCTAGCAATCCAATTTCTTGGTATTTTTCCCAAAGAATTGAAGTCAAATCTCTAAAAGATACACACTCCTATGTTCATTGCAGCATTATTCACAATAGCTAAGAGGTGGAAACAAACTAAATGTTCATTGACAGATGAATAGATAAAGAAAATGTGGTGTATACATACAGTGGAATATTATTCTGTCATTAAAAGAAGGGAATCCTATCATAGGCAACAACGTGGTTGCACCTTGAGAACATTATGCTAAATGAAATAAGCCAGTCATAGGAGGACAAATCCTGCATGATTTCACTTATATGAAACATCTAAAGTATTCAAACTCAGAGAGTCAAAAAGTATAATGGTTGTCATAGGCTGGGAGAGAAAAAATGGGGAGTTACTGTTCAGTGGGTATAGTTTCAGTCATGCAAGTTGAAAGAGTTCAAGAGAGCTGCAGTATAATATTGTGCTTATAGTTAAAAATACTGTTCCATACATTTAAAAATTGTTAAGAGAGTCTATCATGTTACATATTCTTTATCACAATTAGAAAAATACATTCAAATTCTAGAATACATTGAGTTGTGCCAACTGTTAAGAGTGTAATAGTCTATTTTTTGCTTTTAATTTAGTGTAAACCAAGGACTTTCCATTCAACTGAACGTTGATTATTTTAATACATATTATACAGATGTATTAAATATTTATGAAGGTGTGGGTTCAAGCAAGATTTTAAGAGGTAAGTTAAAACAAATATACAGTCCATTATCAAAATGAAAATATGTGGAAAACTTTTTGGAGTGATGTGCTTTCCCTTTGATTTTTTTTTTTTTTGAGGTTGTATGTCTGGTTTTATTTTCTTCCAGATATGTAGCAATATGATTTGTGAAATAACCCATTCTCTTATTGATGCGAGTTGTTTGTTTGTTTGTTTATTGGAGTATAATTGCTTTACAATGCTGTGTTAGTTTCTGCTGTACAACGAAGTGAATCAGCTATATGTATGCATATATCCCCTCCTTCTTGGACCTCCCTCCCATCCACCACCATCCCACCCATCTAGGTGATCACAGAGCACTGAGCTGAGCTCCCTGTGTTATACTGATGGTTCCCACTAGCTATCTATTTTACACATGGTAGTGTATTTATGTCAAACCTAATCTCCCAATTCATCCTGCCCTCTCCTTCCCCCACCCCCCATGTCCACACATCTGTTCTCTACATCTGTGTCTCTATTCCTGTCCTGGAAATAAGTTCATCTATACTATTTTTTTAGATTCCACATATATGCATTAATATATGATATTTATTTTTCTCTTTCTGACTTACTTCACTCTGTATGACAGACTGTGAGTCCATCCACATCTCTGCAAATGACCTAATTTTGTTCCTTTATATGGCTGAGTAATATTCCACTGTATATATGTACCACATCTTCTTTATCCATTCATCTGCTGATGGGCACATTTAGGTTGTTTCCATGACCTGGCTATTGCAAATAGTGCTACAATGAACACTGGGGCCCATGTGTCTTTTCGAATTATGGTTTTCTCCAGGTATATGGCCAGTAGTGGGATTGCTGGGTCATATGGTAGCTCTATTTTTAGTTTTTTAAGGACGTCCATATTATTCTCCACAGTGGCTGTATCAATTTACATTCCCACAAACAGTGTAAGAGGGCTCCCTTTTCTCCACACCCTCTACAGCATTTATTGTTTGTAGATTTTTTGATGATGGCCATTCTGACCACTGGGAGTTGATACTTCATTGTAGTTTTGATTTGCATTTCTCTAATATTTAGTGATGTTGAGCATCTTTTCATGTGCCTCTTGACAATCTGTATGTCTTCTTTGGAGAAATGTCTATTTAGGTCTTACACCCATTTTTTGATTTTGAACTGAATATGAGCTTGTACTTTAAGTTACTGAAAGGAAAAAGAAAAACTGGTCCTGATTATAAAAATTAATAATTTAGTGCTCTGTGTAATCAAACTTCTTAGTAATAAATGATGTACTGTTTCACATGATTCTCTTCTAATTGATGTTTTAAAAATCATGTGGAATTCTACTATACTGTAAGTGTTGCTCCCCATTCAGCAAAATTCAAACAAACCCTAAAAACAGCTATTTTGCTTCAACAATGAATCTCTTCTTTTTCTATTTTTATTATGCACTCTGCTTCTCAGTCTCTTGAAGGACTATTACTAATAAAGTTGGTAAAACAATGAGTAGATCAGGATGTAGTCTCACTAAATGGAAGGTGTGGATGATATTGTTATTATGTAGCCATTTGTCATTATGGACATAGACACCAATGGGAACTGAGAAAGGGTAGGGAACGCTCTAATAATACATGTGTGACTACCCCACTTTATTCCATCAGGTCCCCAAATGAATAGACCTATTCATGGTATCCAACAAAAGTAGGAGTGAAATTCCAGGAGGAAATAAAATAAGGATGAAGAAAAGAATGTGGCAGCGGAGTCCAGGGAATAACTAGTTTTCCTCACACATTTGAGGAATAGTCAATAGTCATCTTAGCAGAGCTAAGGTTACAAGTGACATCTCTTATTAACATGTATATAAAGCTGTATTTATTTTAATAATTTTGGATTTTAAATTGCACTTGTGAATAATGAAAATTAGATCCTATCGAATAAATGTTTTGATTGACTTATTGATTTGAGAAATATTTAAGCATATGATAATAATAAGTACTTTTTATTGGGCGCTTTTAATATGACACACATCATACTGAGTACTCTTTGTGGCTATCCTTATTTAATATTTTCAATAAATCTACAAAGTATGCATTACAGGAGAAGAAAATGAGATCTAAGAAGTTAAATGACCACAAGTCCACAAAGCTAGTTAGTGTTGGAGATAGAAATCAGACCCAGACCCTCCGACTTCAAACACAATGCATTTATTCATTGTGTTTTAAAAGCCCCAAGTACAAGTATAATCATGAGTATACATAAAACAGATGAACTCATGGTAAATCACATTTGGCTTAAATAAATGGACCAGCCATTTCATAATCTACTTATTTCTGTAGTTGATAAATCTAGCTCCTTAAAATTATGTCAACATAAATATTTACATAGGTGGACAAATAAGCCAGTTCATGTAAATTTCTCCAAGGGCTAATGTGATATTAATAATAAATTTTAGCATACTTTGATCACTTGCAATATGCAAAGTAGTGTTCTCAGCACTTTAACTCAAAGAAAAAAAATTCTCCCCTGAACCATATTACACAGGTGCTATTAGAATCTTTATTTTACAGATAAAAACTAAATTCATAGAGGTTAACTTCCCAAAAATGATAGGTGTATATTACCCTCATGTTCCCTTCTCTTCAGATACCATTTGCCTGAACGCTATTTTTACTTATTTTCACATGCTTAGAGCATCAGAAATACATAACTAAATCTTAGAATCATTATATATAGTGATGTCAATAATGCACAAATAATTATCATAAAAATGCAATAAACTAAATAGAAAATAGAAAAAATCTAAGAAAATGAATTTAAATTATAACAAATAGGTAGTTGTTTAATTTTTAAGGTCTTTTTGAAATATAAATGTATTTCAAAGTTTTTTAAATTAAATATTTTAATTTAAATTGAAAAAATATGAGAAATGGCATTAGCTGTTAAAATTGCTTTTAAAGTTTAAAATAATACCTTTTTTAAAGATATGTAAAAATGTCTTACCTCCAGCATCTAGCCCATGCCTGATATATTGTAAAAATTTAGTATTTGTTGATTTAAATTTAAACCAGCAGGTTTATATATCATGGTATTATAGTAGTTAATTAATGGAGATCAGTAGCATTTCTTATAACTCTACAGTTATTTTGTTTTGTAACAATGCTGATACTTTCACTCTTGATTCAAAATCCCATCTTTTTTTCTAAATATTTTAGCAAGTTTCTTATTGTGAGAGATGTGTACACAATTACTTTTATTAAATTACAATTCAGAATAAAGATAATTATCTTTATCACGTGGACAATATATAGATATTTTAATTAAATCAAGGAAAATAAGATTATGTAAAGGAATTATAAGAAAATAAAAGTATCGGTACCATAAAATAGTTCTTATATACTTGATTAGGGGTAAGTTAGTATGAACAAATTTTAAAGGCATTTTTCAGTCATTTTTATATATAGTCATGATGTAAAAGTTCTCTGAATAGATTAACAGGATAGTAGTCAAAAATGTTTTCTTTAAACTGTAGTGATGAAGGTAAAATATTCAATTCATTGGTGGTAATAATTAACAGTACTGGGTATGGAAGTGGTAGAAGATGATAAATATGCTCCATTAATGCTTTATTCAAAAAATACATAGATATATTTATGTATCCTCAAAGAAAGACAACAGAAACAGCCTGTATGAGCACGCTGAAACCAATTTCAAGTTGACAAGCCAGGAAAATGCATTTCTGTGTGTGTAGTTGTTACACCATTCTTTATATCCGAAGTGCTTAGCTCTTCTTCTGTTCCCAAAGGACTATTAATAGCATACCCCCAGTACTGGAGCTTAGCAGTTTAAGGACATGTTTTTAAAACTGAATCACACAAAAGTGGGCATAGATATAGACGAAGTTATATAATAAACATAGTGGATCTTCCTGAATTGTCAACTTATCCTACAACAAAAATAATCGTATTGTGGACACGGAATTAAATAATATATACAAACATTTTTCACAGTAAAACATTTTTATTAAAATTTGTGCTTTTATTAGAACACTTTCATGTAGTGTTAGAAGTACCCATTCATTCACTTCTGTTGATAGGGGTATGTTATATGGAAAAGTTTAACAAGCACTGGCTTAAGGTGTTGGACTTCCCAGAGGCTCTTGAAGATTCCTCAGTGATAGTCCCTGGAAAAATTAAGAACTACTTCCTCAGTACTCCTATGGCATTTCTCTCATATCTATCAATTCCAAAGTAATTTTTTTATAATTCATTAACCTGAACTTTTCTAATAGGCTAAGAGGGGAACTTGGTTATTTCTTCTCCAGCATTTAGCACCATACCAAATTTATAGTGAGCACTCAATAAAATGTGTTGTCTATATTAGAAATCCTTTATAACACACAAAGAAGCTAATCTAACTGCAGAATTTCTTCTCTTATGAATAGGATAAAATAAATAGCTTTGAGCTAGATCTGTTGAATTATACTCTATGGAAAGTCTGTTATCCTTGCCCATTGCCCTCATCTCAAATTTCCCTGAATTTTAATTATGCTTCCCAGCTTTCCTCTTTTGCAAAACTTATTCACCAGAACCTTTATTGTTAGAAGACAAATGAGTTAATTCACACAAGTGTGGCTGCTTGGCAACTTTAATATCCATAGCAATATTGTTTTTTAGTAAAAGGCACTGGATTTTCTTAAGGAATTATTGCTTAAAAGTTTCTTGTGTCAGGTAGAGAAAAATCCAGGCTTTAGAAATTATTAGGAAATTATTTTTTTCTTTCAACTCCTGCCCTGACTCTTTTATGACTCTTTTATGTAGGCAAACTCTATTGCTATATTTACTCACATCTTAGTTCATGCATCCAAAAATTGATTAAAAGTTTCCCATGTCTGACACAATGGCAGAGACTCAGAAAGCGTTAAGTGTAGTCTCTGCGTTTTCAGGGCTTACAATCCAGTTGAGCAGATCAAGGAATAATAGCTAGCATTCACTGAGCACTTACTATATACCAGTCACTCTATCATGTGGAAATTACTTATTTACTCCTTATCACAAATGTTTATGGAAGGTGTTATACCACAACAGAGGAAACTGAAGCACTGAGAAGTCTCATAAGACGTGGAGCCAGAAATGAATCTCATGCTGACTCTGGAGCCTCTGTTTTTAACCAGTGTCTTCTACTACCTTTGTGGATGCATAAGATAATATTCTCTCCACTGCATCTGTGGCTCTGGGACTCTTTCTAGTCACAACTTGAAGAATGTGATAAAAGATTTACAAAGCCTCAATAGATGCAAATGTTCTACACCATTTCTAGAAATTTATGTGTAACTCTGAAGCGTATTAATGAATCTCAGGACATAAACCCCAGACTGACTAGACTAGTACAATAACATTAGACAACATGGGAATCCAACACATCACAACCATGAAGGGTGCCATTGAACCAGTAGCCACATTCAGATCCTACCAGAAGCCATGCCCCCCCCCAAACTCCATTGCTATAGAAAATAAAGAAAGAAAGAGAGGCAGATAGGTTTGAAGCAAAGTTTCTAGAATATTCACATGCTTTAAGCAACTAGACATTTATGGACTACAAAGATTTTAAATATGACAACCATTTGGGTTACACAGTTACATATGTTTGTAGAAGGAATCTAAATAACCAATGTAGTCCTTCATGAGAAAATACTGAAAGAATGAAATACAACTTTATTGCAGAAAAGAGTAAGATATAAATCAATGCTTATTCATGGCTTTCTTTCCATTAGATTTTCCTGAAATTATCATGCATGTAATCACATTTTTTCACTAATTTCTACATGATAAGCACAGAATTTTTCAGTAGTTTATGAAAGCATCTTTCTTCAGAACTCAATAATTAACAGTGGTGCTTTGTCTTCAATCTGCAAGTGAGATACCTTTCATAAACTTGAATCTGATACCCAGTTCAAACTGTCGAACTAAAATGTGAAGCCATTGCTTCCTATCCTTTTTTTTTCATTATCACTCCCACTAAGAAACTTTTAGACCTTTTTCTCCCCTAATTGCTCCCCATGAAATTTTAATATTTCAGATATTCTCTATACCTGTTTATGTACTGTACGGCTATCTTGGGCTTTATAAATTTAAAAACTAAGAATTTTTCTGTCCCTGAATACAAATTTTTACCACGTAGGTGGCAATATCACCCCCTTTGAGAATGTATGTGGTAAATAATAAATTTCTATAAAAGCAAATTTTATCTAACAATACTTTTTTTGGTAAATCACCATGTGAGTACTTCTTATTTCTCAAACACTATATTAACCCTTGAAAATAAAAAGGCTAGAAAGTTAATCTTTTGTAGCTAGAATTAAAATGGAAAAGAGATAAGATCAATATCTGTAGAAACAATCCTTAAATTGTCTAGGATTATTTTGAGGTCCTACAGCTATATGGGTAGAAAGCTAAAGAAATACCCTTATTTCTACTATTGTGATTGAGTTTAGCCTCTGTTAGTGTGGCATGGGAAAAATGTGATAGAATCAAACTCATGTTTTGTTTTATAACTGTTTAACTTGTATGTTTCTTAGATTAATTTTTTCTGTAAAAGAATGGATCTTTTTTTATATGTGTTTACAGTGTATCTAACTAACAATTAAAAATGAAAATATAGTTTATCAAACCACAAATATATGTAATAATTTGAAACATTATTATTATAGGACAAGAGATATTTATTTTAAATAAATTAATTATAGGACTAATGCTTTTAGTTAAGAGTAGGATCAGATAAAAAATTGATAGATCAATTGATAGATCAATAGATTGATTGATGAATGGATAGATGGATGGATGGACAGATCAATAGATAAGTGAATAGATATATATGTACATATAACAGTCATTCATTTTCTTTTGTAGCTTCTCTCTGGTCAAATAATCCTGGCACAATTAGGATTTTTTCCAATCAAGTTACTGCCACTTTTCTTATACAATCTGTTGAAAATGATTATATTGGCTTTAATGCAACATACACTGCATTTAACAGCAAAGTGCTTAATAGTAAGTATTGTTTATTCCTTAGCCTTTGAATCTTCAGGTGCTTTAATACTGTAATGGAATTTTAAAAGTAGCAGGACCTAATATTTTAGAACAGGGTCACTATCTGTTTCATTATGCAGGTTCTTTAATGAGTATCTCTTATGTATACCTTTCTCCAGTTGATACTTGCAAAGAAATGAGAAATTAGAAAACAGCTCACATTCTTCAAAACAATCAAATAACCAATTTGAGAAAAATTATAAATCAATAGGAAAATTAAACTTTTATATACTGCAAGTATTCAAAGCTTAAGAAATTAGCATAAAACTAATTCTGAGAATGTTCCACATCAACCTAATTTTGACCAGAGTATTAAATTTAGTAAATAAATAGGAGGAGAAAAAAATTTGGGACAAAGTTTATGTGGGTAAGCCAACAGAGGTAAGATATAAAAATTAAAGAACAAGATGCTTGTCTTTGCTGAAGCCCTAAAGGGGTATAGGAAACATAAGAACACAGTTGGCAACAAAATGATGTGGGTTTTTTTTTTAACTAAATGGAATTAAACAATTAAAATGAATTTAAAAAATGATTTTGTGCATGCCACTTAATTATAAACTGTGTGAATTTACGTTATTTTCAATTCAATCTATTATAATTAGTCATATTGTTGACTACATTTGAAATATTTTATTATTTTTTTAATTTACAGATTATGAGAAAATCAACTGTAATTTTGAAGATGGCTTTTGTTTCTGGATCCAGGATCTAAATGATGACAATGAGTGGGAAAGGATTCAGGGAAACACCTTTCCTCCCTCTACTGGTCCAAATTTTGATCACACTTTTGGCAATGATTCAGGTATAATTCATATTTAATTCATAAACTAAAAGAAAAGTGTCATGCGCTGTTCTATAGTTCCAGACATGCAGGCCCAGCGGCCACGGCCCACAGGGCCAGCTGCTCCACAACATGTGGGATCTTCCCGGACCGGGGCACGAACCCGCGTCCCCTGCATCGGCAGGCGGACTCTCAACCACTGCACCACCAGGGAAGCCCCAGATTTTCTTTTTTTTTGATCATGGACTAATAAATGAATTTAAATGAAAACGGTAATCAAGTAGGCAAGTAAGAGTATTTCAAGAAATATATTTTTTACCCTATATATTCATGAAATGTTGAAAAGTACACAGAGGCCGTTAGAGACAAAGAGACTTGGGTTGTCACCCTAGATTTGCCACTTATTATTAACTAAGGGGACTTGTGGGAGGTAAATAACTGTTCTGAACTTTGGTCTACTCTGCCTTAATTTCCATTTTCTGATTGTTCATTGCTAGTGTATAGAAATGCAACTGATTTTATATGTTGATCTTGTACCCTGCAGCCTTGCTGAAACTGTTTATTAACTCTATTAGTTTTTTAAGAATTCTTTAGAATTTTCAATAGATCAAGATCATACCATTTTGAAATACAGATAAAAAGGCAGGTTTACTTCTTCTGATAAGCTTTCTTAGTCCGTCAGGGCTTCCATAACTAAATACCACAGACTGGTTATCCTAAACAATCAATATTTATTTTTCAAAGTTCTGGAGACTGGAAGTCTGAGGTCAGGATGCAAGCATGGTATGGTTCCGATGAGAGCCCTCCTTTGGTTCATGGACACCAGCCTCCTTACTGTAATCTCACATAACAGAGAGAGAGAACATAAGAGAGAGCTCTCTCCTGTCTCTTCTTATAAGATCACTTATATTGACACCATCATGGGGCCTCCACATTCATGACCTAATTATATCCCAAAGGACCTATCTCCAATATCATCACATTGGGGTTTAGGATTTCAACGTATGGGGTGGGGGGGGACAACCATTCAGTCCATAGCAGAAAAACTATGGAAGAGCTGATTCTAAAGCATGGTCCCAAGGGAAAAGTGGTGTTTTTGTAGGTATATTTTTCACATGAGTGGGATATTAGAAATGGATTTCAGGTGGAGACATTAACATTGAGACAATAAAATTTGAGAAGACCAGAACTTATTGGGAATTATCAGGAGATAAGGAACTCATAGTGAGAAGACCAACCATGTAAACCTTGGAAGCATGTATTCATAATACTAAATACAATCTAATTACAAATCTAGAAGTAATATGGATCTTACAAAGTAAGGAAAAGGACAGAATAGAAATTCATACATTTAGATAATTTTCTTAGACAAAATCTATCCTATAGTATCTCTTTTTACCAATGAGAATTCAATTCAATTCAAAGAACACATATTAAAACCTCTCTCTAACCAGGTATGGTTCTAGGCATTGAGGACACAGATCACACATCACCATTTCTACAAAGTCTTTCTGGAGCCTCCAAGTTAAAATCTTCCTTTCCGTTAAACATCAAAGCACCTCTTTTGTTTTTCCTATCACATGGCCTTATATCTGCTTACTTATTTGTTTCTTTCCAACACAGTATTCTCTTCAGGAACAAGAACATTGTCTTTTTCATCTTTGAATTGCTAGTGTATTCTCAGTGCCTGAATCTAACATGTAAAATTATTTTTAAATATATGGATGAATGTCTATAACTTTTATTCAGTAAGTCATTTCTAAATAAGTGATTGACTACATGAAATTGCTTATAACATAATAATAGCTTGAGCACATATGCATTGTAATTTATTATTAATAGCCCCTTATATTACAAAGATCAATATCCTTGTTTTTATAACCTGAAAAGTAAATGGCTTGAGTTAATGTCAATTGTGAATGACATCTAGTAAGGGTACATTAAAAAGTTATTTTTTTCATGGTAGAAATGTATCTGAGTAATCCTGATTCCTTAGAAAATACATCCTCAGAATAATAAAATACAGTTCATCATACTACTTCAAATTGAAAGTATTTCTTAACAAAATGTGCCTAATTTTAATCTATTTCCCTACGAAATCATTGAAAGTTCCTCTCAGTGTGTTTATTCATTCCTTTATTTAAGAATTATTTTTTGAAGCCAGGCCTTATTCAAGGCCTCAGAATGTATCTGTGAATATAAAAAAAGATTTTCTGCTCTCGTGGAACACATATTTTAGCAAAGAAAAACAGAAAATAAGCAATATGCATAACAAGTCATTACATTTTGGGGGTCTGTTTAATGTGAATGAGTACTCTGGGAAAATACAGAGCTTAGTAAGGTCAGTGAGGAGGGCAGGTGTTAAGGTGCTTTTGCAAATTAAAATAGAGTCATCAGTTCGGGTCTCATTGAAATAGTAAGTGACATTTGAATCAAAACTTCCAAGGAATGGAAGGAATTAGCCATATAGATTATTCCAGACAGAGGAAACAAGCAGAGTAAAGCTTCTAAAGGGAGTGTGCCTGACGTGCTTGAAGAAAGGCCAGGAAACCAGCATGGCTGAAATGGAATCAATAGGGACAGTAGGGCCTAGATAATAACAGGTCTTCCATGGCTTTGGCTTTTTCCCCAGTGAAATTAGGAACTATTGAAGTTTAAGTGTAGGAATGAGAGAATTCACACTGGCTGGTAGGGCAAGGTGTTGTCAGAGAGACCAGTGAAAGGCTATCACCTAATCCAGAAAAGAGGCCATGGGACTCTCAGATATGGTGAGAAGAGGTCAGATTCTGGATATAATCTGAAAGTAAAGTTAACAGGATCCTGCTAAACTCGTTACTAGTGTGGACCTATAGACAAAAAATGTGCACTGCATAGATGGCCAATCTCATTAGACCTACATGTTTAATACTGAAAATTATGACATGTATCATCTCATACATAATTTTTCTCTTTTGAATAAGTGATTTCCAGAACCTGATCCTCTATGGATAAATTAGTAATCTCCACAGCTGAAGACTAACCCCAAGTGATAATCACCCAACCCTCTAAAGAATCCTGACCTAAAACAGTCAAATAATTTGACCAATTTTTTTCCTTAACTTTAATAAAAAAAAAAATGTCTCTACCACACTTGGACAAGGGTAGTTAGAGGAAAGTGCAGAAAGCATTTATATCTACTGACTATGGCAGATAGCTTTTACGTAGCTGAAATCTTTGACGTTCAAATTATCATTTTCTCCTTTTATGTCATCATAATAAGAGATAAAAATAATTCCACTGATATTTGAACACTATAAGTACGTTACAGGAGAAAAATGGATTCAGCTTGCCAACAGATTAAATAACGAAAGAAATAAAATGAAACTGACCAAAGTGAAAGAGGTTGAATGTCAGGTAGAGGTTTTAAATAGTTGGGTTGGAAATGGAGTCTCAGGAGAAAGTCGTGTAGCAGGAGTTATTTAAAATGAGATGAGTTAGAGCAGTTCAGAGCCCACCAGAGGCAGCACTATAATAAGAATGGATGAGAGGCCTTAATAGGTCCTTTCCACCTCTCATACCAGTGATTTCATAACCTACCAGTCATTCCCCCACAAGGGGCATTTTTCTTCCAGCCTGCTTTTTTATGTGTCAGAACATTCTGCCTCTGAGATGGAAGGGAATTAAATCTCTCCCGCTGTTCCTCTTACCCATGAAGGTTTTTTTAGTTTTTTACCTTCACTTTAAATCACAGGAAAGTCTCTATGAAACAGATAAACTTTGAATTAACATTGCTTTAGGGAAGAACATCCAAGTCCCTTAACTTTCTGAGTCCTTCTGAAGAAGTTTCTCCTAGTGGAGCACCGACTCCTGAATCTCTGTTTTTTCAATGCTCAGTTTCTCTGTACTTCTCAGAAACAAAGGGAATTGGCGGAGACGGTGGCCCTGATACAGGGCAGCATCTTGGGATGCTCAGCAGTGGCCTGTTTTTTCAGAACGTTCAGGGAAAATGAGGTTAGTAACATGTGAAAACTTAAGAAATGGAAGAGTCACAAAAGAGCTAGTGGAGCCAAAGAAAACATTTTTTATTGGCCTTTCTTGGTGAAATCATAATTTTTCTAACACCTGGGGGCTAGCATAGCGTAGTAGTAAAGATCATTAAAATAGAGACCCTGATATCATAGCTAGGTTTAAATTTGAGCTCTGCCATTTAGACAAGTTATCTATCTACTATCTCAGTTCCTTCATCTGGAAAGTGGGTCAATGATAATAGAACCTGACTTTGGAGGCATGTTATGAACATTAAATTAGTATGTTGGAAAAAAAACTTAGGAAAATACCTGGCATATGAAAAATGCTTTATAAATGTTAGGTATTATAACTATTTTCTTTTCATGCCACAGATTTTTTATCTGAACCATGATACAAAGCTCATAACATCACGATACCTTAATTGGACAGAAAACCCCAAGTTTATTACTGTTTAATGGGTAAACAGTAAATTCAAAATATTTCTAATTATAACTAATTGATTGTGAACATGGCCAAACATAAATAGGAGCATGATGTGTGTTTAAGTTATATAATTGCTGCTAACTAGAAATATTTCTGAATAGCGTAGCCATTTCAGTACTTATTCATGGCATTCAGTGGCATTTTAATTATTTCCTCTAGAACTATACTCTAAGCAACTCAAAAGGGACTTGGAGTTGGACATTTAGAGAGTTGATTCTGGAATATGTCTTCTGTATCTATACTACTTTTTATTGGGTTGAATAATTGAACACTAACTACATGGCTAAAATAAGTACTCATGAAATATCACAACAATATACAAAGTGTGAGTAGTATGTTAATACTATAAAATATTAAATACACATTCATTTCTATTTTACCTTTTGTAATCTAAATCCAATGATGTGCATATATTACATTTAGTAAGATATTTGATGATGATTTCACCTTGATAAAATACTCATTCTGAATAATTTTTGCCTCATTGATCTAAATATGCATTGATATATCTATTGGCAGTTCTATTAGCATTTTTCTTTGTGTCTTGTCCTTACTCCACATGCTATAAATAAACGGGTCTGAATTTTATACATAGCATTGACTATAAAAATTTCTATATAAAACGTTTGTGGTTCAAAGGATACCATCAGAAAATTTTTAAAATAACCCACAGAATGGGATAAACTATTAGAAAGTTTTATGTTTTGATCAAATATTTGAAAATCATATTCCCTGGTGAGGGAATTTTATCCAGAATATAGAAAGAACTCTCAAAACTCAATAATAGAGACAAATAATGGCCAAAGGATTTGAACACTTCTCCAAAGAAGATATATGAATGGCCAATGACATAAAAGGATTCTGAACATCATTAAATTAAACATCATTAAATTAGTCATTAGGTACATACAAATCAAAACTACAATTTGTTACTTTTCACATCTACTAAGACGGCTATAATCAAAAAAACAGACAATAACAAGGGTTACCTCATATTCATATACTACTGGTGGGAATGTAAAATGGTGTGGTCACTCTGGAAAACAGTCTTGTAGTTCCTTGAAAGGTTAAACATAGAGTTTAACATTATTAATACAGTTAAATACATGACCCTGCAATTCTACTCCCCAGTACATACTCAAGAGAAATGAAAATGAGCATCTTCATAAAAACAAGTTGATAGCAGCATTACTCAAAATATCCAGAAAAGCAGAAACAACTTAAATGTCCTCTACCTGGTGAATGGATAAATTTTACAATGTGATATATGCCTACAATGGAATATTATCCTGCCATAAAAGGTAATGAAGCACTAGTACATTAGAACCTGGAGGAACCTTGAAAACACTAACTAAATAAAAGAAGTCATTCACAAAAGACCATATGTTGCATGGTTTCATTTACACGAACTCTTCAGAATAGGCAAGTCTACAGGTTTAGATTAGTAGATTAGTGGCTGCAAGAGGCTGGAAGAAGGGTGACAGGAATGGGGAGTGCCTGCAGTTGGGCATGGGTTTCTTTTTGGAATTATGAAAATGTCCTAAAACAACAACTTCTGTTTGAAAGCACAAGAGAGAAGATGATTGCTTTCAAATAATCACTAAATTTCAGCATTTCATAAAAAATTACATTCCAATAAAATTAAATTTGTACAATATTTCATTTGCTTTACATCATATTCGGTTTCATGATTCCTGCTTTCTGTCATAATACATGAGCTGCAGACTAAAAATAAAAAAATTAAATCTGTCTAAGGAAACGTTCAAGAGATCTCATCCCAACAACTCTTCCCACACTTCAGATGACTCAAATCATTGGATGCAAGAATGAATTCCAGACCAGAAAGCACTTTATGCAGTGGCTTGAGCTACTTAGAAAGCTCTTATGTGGATTAGCATGTTTCCTGCTCCTCTGTGATCTAACTAGTTATCATTCAAAGGAATATGGAAGATAAGACCGTTGTAAAATCAGGTCACTTCTTATTTAGAGAAACACAGTATAGGCGATGGAATAAAAAACTGACCTTCTTTGAAACACTTAACTTTGCCTTCGAATTTGTACTTAACTAGTTGCCTATATCATGCGTTAGTCCACTAGCATAACTTAATATCTTAATGGACTGATTGTTTCTAAAGGAGTGAATTAATCAAAACATCTAATAAATTGGAATTAAAGTGGTATTTGGACATAATAATATGATGAAACAGTCACGTGGACTCATAGTAACTCAGACTTTGATATATCCTTCCAATTCAAGGCTATTGGGAAGTCCAGAGTTGAGAAGTGATTTTCTTAAATAACAATTGGTTATGGAAGCTGTCTTCTGGCTTCCAGTCCATTGTCCTTTCCACTGTACCTAAATACATTTCCTTATATTTTCATCTTAAAGTTGTGCTTTCCTGCTTATGAATGATATAGCTCACACAACAAATATGCTAATAGTTAAGTGAAGTAAACAATTTTTGTTGTTTTTACAGGATTTTACATTTCCACCCCAACTGGACCAGGAGGGAGACGAGAAAGAGTAGGACTTTTAAGTCTCCTTTTAGACCCCACTTTGGAACCAGTCTGCCTTAGTTTCTGGTATGTTATAAACACATATTAAGTAACATCTTATTTAATGAGTAACGTTGCCAGGCTCAAATTTTACTAAGGTGTTGTCCCAAGTTTTAATGTATTAGTCATTACTTTTCCAGCTGATAAAGTAGCAAAATACTGGGAAACTCCCTCCTTTTCTCTAGCAACTCCCTCATCCAAGATAAAAGGGGGTATTTGAGTTTAGAAGGGTTTAGAAGAACCCTAAAATATATATATTCTAATGTTGTAGGAATCCATTCATTTTTGCTTGCTTCCAAACTAGGTATTATATGTATGGTGAAAATGTCTATAAACTAAGCATTAATATCAGCAGTGACCAAAACATGGAGAAGACAATTTTCCAAAAGGAAGGAAATTATGGAGAAAATTGGAACTATGGACAAGTAACATTAAATGAGACAGTGGAATTTAAGGTTGGCAAAACGCTTTATAATCATGTATTTGTATTATAAAAATGGTGGTACAATTACAGTTTATGGTGATATGGTGAAAAAATTAATTTACTTTCTGGGTATAGCCAAGTCACCCTACTTTCCTAATCTTCCTCCTTTATTATCTTTGAGTGCCTCTATTTTCAATTATTCATTGACTTATTAAAAACCATTTACTGAGGAACGATTTACTACATGAAAGGACTACTTATAATGAGCCATAAAAGTCATAGAAACTTTGAAGGATATTTCAGCTTTCTTCAGCAACTTTCTAGTACAAGCCAACCGTGTTTTCCTATGTCCCCTGCCTAACTAGGTCTTGCAACTTTTCACATACACCACCTAGATTAGCCCTGCACTTTTCTAGGGAATCATCTTTTCCTGTTAGAACATCCATCCCACCAGAATCCATCCACCCTGCCCCATTTAATCGCATATCTTTCCTTTAGAAACAAATTCTATGAGCCGTCTCATTGGGAAGTCTCTGATCATTTATTTTACGTTAGGGTGAATTAATTTTTCATGTAACAGCTTCTCGTGTTTTTTCCTAAGGGTGTTTGCAAGTAAAATGTAGGATAGGGGCTTCCGTGGTGGCGCAGTGGTTCAGAATCTGCCTGCCAATGCAGGGGACACGGGTTCAAGCCTTATCTGGGAAGATCCCACATGCCCAGGAGCAATTAAGCCCATGCACTACAACTATGGAGCCTGCACTCTAGAGCCTGCAAGCCACAACTATTGAAGCCCACACACCTAGAGCCTGTGCTCCACAACAAGAGAAGCCACCCAATGAGAAGCCCACGCATCACAAGGAAGAGTAGCCCCCGCTCGCCACAACTAGAGAAAGCCTGTGTGCAGGAATGAAGACCCAATGTAGCCAAAAATTAATAAATTAATTTAAAAAAATAAAATGTAGGCTAATACAGGCTAATCGTTTGACCAAATTAACAATGTTTTAGTTGGGTAATTTCAGACAAGAGAATATAACTTTCAGAAGATATATATTTGGACAGACACCATCATCAGCGAAGTTTCAGTGCTTTCCTGTGACTTGAAAAAAGGCAGGAGATAATCAATGACCCTCATCTGTATTCCTCCCATCTTTCTTTTTTTCTTCCTTTCCTTTTTCCTTATCCTCTTTCTTCTGATTCTATACTTCTGTGACGTTTTCTTCTCCACCTTTGTTTTCTGATAATTCAAGGAAGGGTTAAGGAAAATGGAACATGAAGGAACAAAGAGATGGCAGAATCAGGGAGCTAAGTATTTTAGTGACCAAATCTGGCTCAACTCACCAAGCGTTTCTTAAAAGTAATTAAAAGGGGGCTTCCCTGGTGGCGCAGTTGTTGAGAGTCCGCCTGTCAATGCAGGGGACATGGGTTCGTGCCCCGATCCACGAAGATCCCACATACTGCGGAGCGGCTGGGCCCGTGAGCCATGGCCGCTGAGCCTGCGCGTCCGGAGCCTGTGCTCCGCAACGGGAAAGGCCACAACAGTGAGAGGCCCGCGTACCGCAAAAAAAAAAAAAAGTAATAAAACTGCATCCACTTTTTCAAAGTTAGTTCATCAGGCAGTGTGAGAGCACCAAGTTCTACAGATATTTGCACGTTGGCTTTGCCACTTTGTTGTGAAATCTTGAACAAGTTACTTTAGTATCTTTGACATTCTGCTTGTGCATACATAAAAGGGAGAGGACAATTATTTGGAACAGTGTCTATCATGAAGTAGGTGGAATGAATGAACAAATGAGTGAATGGATGACTGTACATTAGTGTTGGGAAAAGTAAAAGAGATAATGTATACAATGTGCCTTGCACAGTAATTAGCATATCAGGTATTCAGTTTATGTCTTTCCTTTCCCAGACAGGAGAGGATTCAGGAAAGTCCAGTTAAAAATACCCACTGTTCTTAAGAACCTAATATGTTTCATCTGACCACTGGACATTTCTCCCAAGTCTGAGTTGGTGTCCTCTGAGCATCACCCTCACAATATATCCCACACCAGCTTCCTGGGTAAAAACTATGACCAGTACCAGCTGTCCCTGAACAACTATATCATACTCATATTTTCTCTTGTTTCCTTCTTCTCTCATTTAAATTATCTAATCAGTGTGTCTTCTCTTCAAGATTGTATGCTCTAAGAAGGCAGACAGCTACTCGGATTTTTAATATTGTTAGGGAACGAACCTAGAATAAGATTGATCTCCCCTGCCAGATGATGTGTATATGTGACGGAGTGGAATGGAGTATGACAATATCACGAAAGAAAGAGCTAGAGACAGAAACTGTGACAATGTTGCCTAACAAAGAAAGAAGACACTAGTGAAAATTTAGACTAGTATGAGCACATAATAGGAAGCTGGGCTCAGCTGAAGGACACTGAAAAGCAATATTTCACTTTGCGATAACTTGTCCACATTTACTTGGGCATGGCAGTATTGATTCTCCAGAGAATACTGGGCCACAAGAAGAATCAATGAGAAAAGATTAAAGCAGAATTGTTTTATGTGCCTCTATGAATTATAGGTTGCTTTTAATGCATTTAAAAACCAGTTCCTGAGTGATATAGCATTGGATGACATTAGCCTAACATATGGGATTTGCAATGTGAGTCTTTATCCAGAACCAACTTTGGTCCCAACTCCTCTGCCAGCACTTCCTAGTAAGTAACCTTAACATGTATTTTTCCTAATTATGTTATTACTATTTTCAGGTAGATCTCTCTCTGACTTACATTTTTATTATCTTTCCCTAGTATTATTATTTTCACTGAAAATCAAAACCTTTAAAATATAAGTAAAATGGATACTAGTAAAATATTACATATTATATAAAAATTCACAATGAAATTACTTTGTTATGCATCATGTTTATGATAATTTTACTAAATTTTCATTTTTGATAATAATCAAAGTGCTTATTTCTATTTTGTTTTCAACTTAATACAAACTAATGCTGTATTAGCCATGTAGCATGGCCTATAGTCTTTTGGGAAGAAGCCTTAAGATTCTCATAGCCTTCTTATGAGAGTGACATTAAAATCTCAAGAGGAGTTTACTTAAGGCTGAAACTCACCAAGCCTATTTTCAGAATAATTTAACAATAATGATTCGGTCTGGACTTTGAATATACCTAGATCACACAAAAGATTTTTGTCCTGTCATGGTGCCTTTTTGTAAGGCCTTGCAAGAGCAATGCCCAGGATTTCCAATGTGCTATGGAATCTTTTATCTCAAAGGAACAAAACGGAGCCTGTATCTACCTGTGCTCTTAAATTTGAAACATGACATTTCAGAAGCAAAAGGTACATTATCAACCATCTTATTAGGCCAAAGGAGACAATAACTTCATACCACTTTCAGACTATGGGATCTGACCAAAATAAACAAACAAATGAAATGTGTGTGTGTGTGTGTGTAGTGATAAATGATATGAAACAATCATTACCTATTGTCCCTCTATTGGGATGTTTTCACTACATTGTAGTTTTGATGCAAAAACATCCCTTTTGTTTTTGGATTATGGTGGTAGGAAGCTCATCTAGCTGTACAGCTTTGCTTGTGTTGAACCTCATAGATGTTTTTGTTTTATCATAAAACACAGCACTTTTTCCATTTCCCCTTTTGTGCCAAGCACACTTGAAATTCTAACCATATTCACATCAGCAAATCAGGTGGCAACCTATCCAAATTTGATTTTACTTCAAAAATTATATATTTTTATGCTTCTAATTTTGTTGTTGTTTGTTTGTTTGTTTGGCGGTACGCGGGCCTCTCACTGTTGTGGCCTCTCCCGTTGCGGAGCACAGGTTCCGGACGCGCAGGCTCAGTGGCCATGGCTCACGGGCCAAGCCGCTCCGCGGCATGTGGGATCTTCCTGGACGGGGGCACGAACCCGTGTCACCTGCGTCGGCAGGCGGACTCTCAACCACTGCGCCACCTATGCTTCTAATCTTTAAGTTAAACAAAAACTGACTTTTCAGATGAGTGTCTTTAACAACTCAAAAGCTTTAAAGACAAATGACTGGCATTTGAGAATGTATGACAAATGAGGAGGAGAGTAATCACATTGTCATACTTGTCCCATGCCACCATATTGAATGTGCACTTACATCCCACCAAAAGGCTAATTTATACTTACCATCATGTGTATTAACATGTTTAGATGCATGTATGAGTTATACATATATTCCTCAATATTTCAAGCATTCATTCGAATTTTATAAATATCTGCTACATACAAAGCACTGCACAAGAAATGTAAGATGTAGCAATAACCATTGATACATGAAATAATATATAATATTAATGAATTAACAAACTAATAAATATTAAAAGCAATATATAACTATGTGCCCCTAAAAGTAGTAAATGAGAGGATTAAGTGATAGAAGACTTTGGAGAAGAGAGTGTGAGCTGGAAAAACCTTCAAGGAAGCATTCAGTTTAAGAGAGAATGACACTCAAAATTGAAACAAAAACAGGAAATTACCATGCATTCCCACAGAATTGTGACAAGAAGTTTTCTTGACACCAAATTCTGGATCTAATTCACCTTTGCTTCACTGGTGTCTGACTGATTCTTAACATTGCATAAATAGATCATCAACAAATACTATTAGGTATAAACTTATCCTCTCTCATTGTCTTTCCCTCTCTATTTCGGCTGTATGTTCTAAACATTTTTGCCAAACAAAATTCTGATACCAGAACTAAAGCTTGGAAATAATGGTGGGGCTAGGGATGGATAAAATACCACATGAACACAATAATTTGGGCTTCACAGTGTTGTTTAAAAATAATTGTCTCGGCCTTCCCTGGTGGCGCAGTGGTTGGGAGGTCGCCTGTTGATGCAGGGGACGCGGGTTCGTGCCCCGGTCCGGGAGGATCCCACATGCCACAGAGTGGCTGGGCCCATGAGCCATGGCCGCTGGGCCTGCGCGTCCGGAGCCTGTGCTCCGCGGTGGGAGAGGCCACAGAAGTGAGAGGCCCGCGTACCGCCAAAAAAAGAATAATAATAATTGTCTCACTTCATTTTGTATGTGTCCCACTCCCTTCCTGTCTGTTATATGAAACATTTTCATGCAAAATATTATAATCATTAAAATCACTGCTGGTTTGATAAATAATTGCTATAGATACCAAATATTAGCAACATCTTGCTATTTTGATATTGCAATCATTTAATAAAACAGATTGTCTTGGGCTTCCCTGGTGGCGCAGTGGTTGGGGGTCCACCTGCCGATGCAGGAGACACGGGTTCGTGCCCCGGTCCGGGGGGATCCCACATGCCGCGGAGCGGCTGGGCCCTTGGGCCATGGCCGCTGAGCCTGCGCGTCCGGAGCCTGTGCTCCGCGACGGGAGAGGCCACAACAGTGAGAGGCCCGCATACCAAAATAAAAAAATAAAGTTAAAAAAAAAGAAAAACAAAAAACAGATTGTCTTCATAATCCTTTCTGCCAGCATGTTCTACTCATCAATAAGTGGTCAAGAAGAAAAAATTTTACAGGTGAAAGTAACATAGTTTCATAGGCTCAATATCTTAAAAGTAGCAAAATCTCATCACTGTATAAAATAGAAAATTTGAGATAACTTTCATATGTAAAGTCATACATATATAAAGAAAACTTTAAATATGATTTTTCATATTAGAAATGTATCTGTCTAACCCACACAGTCCTCCTATCTCTTCCAATCAGAAAGAGAAAAATATAATACCTCAATGTCAAGGAAGCATGATATGCCTGCATATTTTTACAATAGGGAAATTATAACGGTAGAATAACCCATCTGATTTTAAAATATAAACTTTAGAATTTTCCCAGAGTGTATTTGTTCCAGGTTCCAAATGGTTCACTTCAGGGCAATATTTAGCACAGCAGAAAATGCTAATTACCATCAAATGCATTCTGAACAATTTCATTCTAATGCCCTTTGCAATTGGTTCAGCGAAACTCTTACCTGAGCAAAACTTTTCTGGTTCCAGATCACTGATTTGTTTAAGCAGAAACAAAGGGAAACCATGGTTGACTGGCTAATAGTCTTTTCTTTGGTTCTTATAGAGTATTTAAATAAGAAAATAATCAAGTAACTGACGAGCTAAGGCCATTTTTCTCTGTTGTTCCTCTGTTGTTCTCTGTTGTTCTCTGTTGTTCTGTTGTGCTTTGTTTGGGGAAATGTAAGTTCAGTTTTCATAACTGCAGGGCTTTTTCCATCATGTGAT